>NC_081408.1:399431888-401831888 GCF_030272615.1 Cryptomeria japonica
ATAAATGTGTATGAAAGGCTTGGGAGGCTTTGGGAAAACTAGATTTTACAATAAAGAAAATCTACAAGGAAGCCAATAAAGCGGTTGATTTGCTTGCTAATGTGGGTGTACTTACAGATAAGGTGGATATCATAGATTCAGATCCAAAGAGATGGGATGGATTGTCTTTGATTTTACAGAAAGACGGTAAAAAGAATAAATATAAATAGATAAATTGTGGTGAAATTATCCATTTATCTTGTGGATAGGCATTATATGGTTCTTATGTTGTCTTTTGCACTCTCCCTGAGATCCTTTTCATGGAAGTGATGATGCTATTGTAAATGATGCACATTACCAAAGGATTAGGTCTATGAGTGCGACCCTAATGGCCATTTATGGCCTTTTCCACTATTTCCCACGGTGTAAAATGATGGAGAACAAAGGAATAAGGGGTGTTCATTGTAGACATCTTAAGGATGGAAGGAGCAACAGATTGGATGGTTGTTCTAGCTCTATGAAGAGACATTGCTGAAAAGAATCGACATGGAACTATGGGAGAATGAGCAAGCACATGATGGAGAGATGTATGAGGAATTTTACTCCAAGGTTGTTGGTTCCATTGCATGAATTTTCAAGCCAGTGCTATCAATATGGGTATGGCGGCTAACAAGGCACTCACTTTCTATAAAGAGTGCATTAAAGACATAAACTTAGAGGAATTTGAGGTTCATTTGAGTGTAAATGGGAACCTATTTTCACCCTTCTAAATTGATAGTATCTATGAATGTGCAGAAGGCATGGTGTATATCGCTCATATAATTTTTATTTCAGTTTTTATATGGGGATCCACCCCTATGGTGATACTTACTAAAAAAGAACAAGCTCAAATAATGTAGATGACCCAAGAAACTCTAATGCAAATTAGGTTCTTTTTAGTGCTCCACATTGAAATATTCTATTTTTGTTGTCTTATTTTTTAATACACATGACTTCCCCCTTGATATTCAATGCACATTTAATGCATCTGATACAAGTACATGACAATAAATTGTGTGAAATCAGTACCAAATCAATTTGTGATAGGAAAAATAGGTGGGAGATAGAAGAATGAAATTTATTTATTTTAACTTCAAGACTCAACCTTGTTGGGTGTTTTATTGATACTACACCATGGGATTCACCCAATATATGAAAATGTTGGTATCAATGTAGAGAATGAATGACTGCTCATGAGAGGAAATAACAAGTGTACTTACATGTCAAATGTAAGGGGATATATGCAAATATTGATAGGGTTAAATGTATGAGAATGAATGTAAAATGAGACAGATGAACAAATCAAGGAATGGATTCAACTTTTCACAATAGTGTGTTATTTGTCAAATTTTAGTTGTATTAAGTCATCCCATCACAATAGGCGGGAAAATTAAATAAGAATTAGCATGGGTGGGAAAATTTCATCATTAAATTTGTCCCCCAATTTAAGGTGCATATGAATCATAACATGAACATGCATTTCAGAGTAAATGAGCACTTACAAACATGCATGTCAAGTAAATATTCAAACATAAAAAGGGTATTTAAGTTCATATAAAGTTTCATGAACCCTCTCTTAAAATATTAAATTTGGGATTTGAGGCAGTAAAGATTGTTTAATCAAACTACCCAATCTTGTAGCCTTAACATCCCATCCAAAACACTATATGGAAACAAAATCTAAAACTTATCTTTATTTAAACCTTTGTATATACATTCATACAATACAATTCTTAAATAACAATAACATCTATAAAGGATTTCAACAAGAGACACATTTAAGAAATTTTATAATTTTTCTAGGCACTTCATGCCTACAAGTCTTTGAATATTCAAGTATTCACACCTTCTTGGCTTTGATCCTCTTTTGAAATATTATATTTTATCCATTCTACAACTTTCATGGTTGCTTTTAACTCCTTTAACACACCTGCAAAACTCTTCTTTCCATTCCTCTATCTTTCTCCTCTCTTCCTTAAGCAATTCTCTGGAGCAACCTTCAAGTTAGTTCTCCAACCTTGCTTCTGTTAATTTTTGCTTCTAAAATCTATTTATGGCTGCCTTTTATGGAGATTATAACCCTTGTGATAAATCACAAAGAGGTACCCAAATCTTCCCTTTCACTTCCCTCCAATTGTCTTTTGAAATTCCTCTACATTTGCTTGAAATCCTTACTAAAATATATCCAACAATTTCTTGTTGTAAATACCTTTGCAAAATGAATAAAAATAAGAACCAATTCATGCTCTTTGGGAAATTGAAGATTGTTTAATTATTCTCTCAAAATTCACTACTTCCCCCCACGATTTAGGTACCTAAATTGGAATAATAAGACAAAAATGAAATGCCAATGTTAATTTCTTTATAAAAAATTCCATGGGCATATAAATTGAGAACATTAATTGATTTTCAACTTATAATATTCCAATGAATCCCTTCAACCCTTGAAACTTTGAATTCGTATGATATAATACTCTTGAAACCTTATTAATCACCCTATTTGTCTTTGATTTTTTAAATGGAAGCCAAGTCTCAATAAATCAAATATTTTACCCTTCAAAACTCTAAAATTTTCTCTTGAAGCTCCAACCTACACCAAAAATGTAACAACATAAACATGAAAAATAAAATTATATTTTTGGTGATGTCGGATTGCTTGTGAGCCCATATGTTCCTACATCGGGATCAATATTAACCCATCCTATTTTCCAATGGGTTAATGGGAGCAACTAGGGAAAATATTCATATTTACTATTTAATTTTATTTGGACTTAATTCAAATGATCCAATAAATTAAATATTTAATCAATTAATTAATTACCAACAAAGGTGGGGAATGGGAATCTAAGAAGCATCTTTTGGTATTATTTATTAATTTAATATTTGTCTCATTTGACAATTCTGACATAATGCATTGGTGACTATGATAGAGCTATGACATTTGTCATACCCTATTTTTGGAAACCACTTTATAAAATCTTTTAAAGAAAGGAATGAGATTTTGGGCTCCCATTTTGGGCCTATTGCATATAAAAGCATAGAATTTTATCTTTTGTTCTTATTTCATCTTTTCATATTTTGATTTGGAGCACTTATGCTTGTATTGCTTTTAGTGGATGAAAACCAATTATTAGGTAACTAGAGGACAAAAATCTTTTGTTCACAGAGGAAAATTCCATCCAGGGATTGTATTTGAGCAAAAAATTCAAGAGATTTTTTATGGTTTCTAGTGTTTGGTTTGGGGGTCATCTTGTTGCAGTTTGGCTTTGTCCAATCATATTGTTTCCAAAAGTACTATTCAAAAAGTATTGTTTCAAATAGTTTTGTTCCATGTTTTGGGGGGGTTTGTGTGTTTTATTTGCGTGTATTTGTTATTTCATCATTCTTAGAAGTTTTTTTCTATGTAAATCCCTACTTTAGACCTGATTTCTTATTATTATGTTAGAAAATAAAATAAGTGTATTGTGACATTTTCTAGCTGATTAAGGTTTTTTTTATGAAGGGTAAAGCAGGTTTTGAAGAGACCCAAAATCCTATACAACCAAATTTTACCAGGATCCAAAACCTACAAGAAGAATGCTGCAAAATGATAACACACATGCAACTAGTAGCCAACAAACAACTAATCAGAAGCAACTAAACATTGAAAGCCCTGTTGTTACAACCAAAGGTCTAAGCCCCCACACAATTTAATTTACCAAAAACATAAGAAATGGATATTACAAGGCTCCAATTACCATCATAATACAACAAAAAGAAAACAATTCCTTGAATGCAAGCAAATGTAATAACTGGAATATGTATATAAACTTATCCTATTCAAACAAACATATGCAAACATCAAACTGATAAGTATGTTGATATATTGATTGGTTGGATGTGGTTGCTCTGTCGCTCCAATAGCATGACGGTGTGATAAGGGTGATTGAGTGATGAAATGAGAAACATAAGGACAGAATATGAAGAGATAATGAACTTTATGAGAGAGGAGGCCTCAATTATAGATTTTTCATGAGTAAAACCAATGGCCAATAATTAATGTCAAATGGAGGGTTAAGATTGAATGAGGGTGTGGTCCTAGATTTGGAGGCTTAGATTTGTGACAAGTGTCACAAGGATAAGTGAGTTGAAAGGGTTAAGTATGCTCACACATGTGTGAGAAAACATGGGGAAACTTATGAAAAAGACATGTCAATGACATGTGCAAGAGAAGTTGACTTGTGCAAGTTGTAAGGAAGTTAAGTAGCAAAACAAATTCCTACACTAACCTTGAGAGGAGGGTAATGCAAAACTTTTATAGATCGTTACAACAGTTATAAAAACTTAACAAAAATAAATAAAATATCATGCATACCACAACACAACAACATAGTGATTTACATGGGGAAAACCCTTTTGAGAGAAAAACACCACACTCCAAAAGCCGCCCAATATATTATTCAACAATCAAAAACATATTACAATATACTTGCAAAGCAAGCTCTTCATAGGAGTACCACTAATCAGAGATTTTGAGGTAACTTAATATCCATAAGACTCTTACACATAATCTCCATCTCATGCACTTCATATATAGGAGATACAGTACAGGAAACCATCAAACGGTATTACAAAACCATGGGCTAAAACTACCCAATAAAGTAGAGCCGACCTTATCTCCATTCTAGATGGCCTATGACGTGTCAAAACACACATCAACACATGTTTCTCCCTTTTACAACTCATTTATCTGTCTGATGCATTTTATATTTCCTATTTCAGGAGTCCAAACTTCCAGAGGCCATAACTTGTGAACTATTTGAAGTGCCAGAAAGATCGCAAAGTACTCTATCAACTTGTAAACCATTATGCCATTTACGCCCACTTTTCAGGGAATTTTAGAGTGTCTAGAGTCCTCAAAATTAAATTTAAACCTCTCATCACACCCTCCAAAAACAGAAACTTTAATATCTTCAAAAGTAGCTGTGAGCTTGTGACACAACTTTACCGGTATGCTTATCTAGCCATCCAAAAGTTTTGGGGAGAATTTCACACTATTTTGTGCTCAAATAAAAAAATACTATAAATAGCAACCTCATGTAAATGCAAGGTTGAGACACCATTTTCCCAACATTCTCCCACTTGTCGAACACCTTGCAAGAGAAAAGGGAGTATCCACACAATAAATCAATTGCTAGGAGCCATGAGGCCCATAGACTCTGAACACCATCTAAACTTCTTTGTTCTCATAGCCTTAGTTAAAGCATCTACAACATTCATCAAATTTTTTGCCTTAACTAGCTTCACCTTGCCATCTTCAACCTATCTCTGACAAAATGATACTGAACATTAATGTGTTTGGTTCGAGCATGAAATTTCGGGTTCTTAGCTAGGTAGATTGCACTCTGACTATCACAATAAACTATCATTGTACCTTGTTTTATTCCAATATCTAAACACAGTCTCTTAAGACAAATGGCTTCTTTAATTTATAGACCAAATTACTTTTACCTTTCACCACATGGTCCTCTGGTTGTGTCATATAAATATTCTCCTCCAAATCACCATGAAGGAAGCCTATTTTCATATCCATTTGCTCAACCTCTAAATCATAAGCAACATCAATAGAAAGCAAAAATCTAATGGATTTCATTTTTGCAATAGGAGAAAATATCTCACCATAATCAACATCCTCAACCCGAGAGTAGCCTTTTGCAACTAACCTTGCTTTATACTTCTCAATGCTTCCATCTGAACCAATCTTTTTCTTGAACACCCATTTGCAACCAACATGATTTCGTCCTTTAGGAAATGGTACAAGATCCCATGTATCATTCTTTTTCAAATCTGTCATTTCTTCTTCCATAGCAATCTTCCAGGATTTTGCATCATTCATACCTAACGCCTCTTCTATAGATCTAGGTTCATCCACATTAGTATTTAAAGTAAAAATACATATCCAATCATCAAGTGAATACCTTTTAGGAGGTTTATATGTCTTGTAGACCTTCAAACAAGCTGAGTTGGAGGTTCTTCCTCCTCTTATGAAGATTTAGAGCTAGATGAGCTCTCCTCAACTTCTTTCCTACCAAGTGGTCTCGATTCAACTCTTTCAGGCGTAGAAGGGAATTGAATCACATCTTCCTATTTAGTCTATTTTAGCTGCAATGTAACAGAAGGGGACTTAATTTCTCTAAAAATAACACATCTATTATGAATTACCTTTTGTGCAATAGGGTCCCAAAGCTTGTATCCTTTCACACCATAACTGTAACTGTGTGTGAAAAGTGGTAATCTGTAAGCGGTATGACACAAACACTTCAATAAATCATTGCATGTATGGTCAGACAGATATAAGCATGAATATAAAAACCATAACAAATCAATCTATTGCCTTCTAAAAGATGCGAGTATAGACTTGCTTTCAAATTTATCTAAGCAATACCAGTGACTAGACTACACCAAGATGAAGGATTTAATCTATATGAGCACAAAGTTGAGCTAAATGGATGCAAGATTAAGCTAGATAGATGCAAGATTAAGCTAGATATGCAAAATTAAGCTATGAATGATTAAACTAAATATGCAAAAAGCTAAGATGCAATAATCTCAAAGCACGATATTCTTAATGACTCTAGAGAAAAAACAACATAATAACAATAAATCTCCAGGATGTCTTGAATGAGAGATGAAAGGCTGAATTTATAGAGAATCCAAAGAGAGACCAACGGTCAAGATCGATTAATGATGAGCGGTTGAGAGTCCTCAAGAAAAAGTACAATCCAGGTGAATTGAAATAATTAGATGCTTTGATTCAGTTTCAGAGAAGATTAGATTGGGTTAATCTTGAGATAAATTCCAATTAGAGCTTGATTGAATGCATTGATATTATAAGTTTGAGTTTGCATTGGAGATAAAATTAGTTGATTCCATGCACTTGAGATAAAATTAATTGATTCCATGCACTTGAGATAAAATTGGTTGATTCCATGCACATTCCTCTTATTTGCTCAAGATTTTTATTAGAAAAAGCCTCTTCAATGCAATTGAACTTCTTTCCTCAAGATTTGCTTTGGAGTTTTAATTTTAGAGAAAATGATTTATTCAATTTAATTGCTTTTCTTGATTTTATGAGATTTTTCAAGTTATCTCAAATTTAGAAAAAGAAATATCTCAAGTTGATTTCTTTTCTCAATTTAGT
Organism: Cryptomeria japonica; assembly: GCF_030272615.1. Lineage (NCBI taxonomy): Eukaryota > Viridiplantae > Streptophyta > Pinopsida > Cupressales > Cupressaceae > Cryptomeria > Cryptomeria japonica. The sequence goes on from NC_081408.1 coordinate 399,439,087, forward strand.
TCCTTTTTTGTAAATTAATTCCTTTTGTAAATTAATTCATTTTTTAAAATTAATTCCTTTTTGATGTTTTAATGGCAAATTTATTTATTAATTAAATATGCTAGGATATTTAATTAAATAAAGAGGATAATTGATTAAAATGATTTACTTGGAATGATTTATTAATTAAATAAACATTTAATTAATTTAAGATGATTTATTTGCCATGTGACATTGATGAATGAGGAATTAATTATTTAGGTGCTCAAGATTGATTTAGTTGCCTTTGGTTAGGACCTTGGTGATGTAGCTGAGATTAGGGGCCCATGGTTTAGATGACCATTTTTAGGGTATTACAGTAACCAATGAAGATACATTTCACAACCTTGTTCTCCAACTTTGTTTGCTTCTCCTTTGGCACATGTGCATATGCCTCGCAACCAAAAACTCTAAGATGTCTCAATGAAGGCTTGTGACCTGAACATGCTTCCATAGGCATTTTATCAACAAGGGTTGATGTAGAAGACTTGTTAATCCGATAGCAAGTAGTGGCAATAGCTTCAACCCCAAAAAATTATTCTAGACCAGCACCACTCAGCATACTCCTAGCCTTCTCCATCAGTGTCCTGTTCATTCTTTTTGCAACTCCATTCTGTTGTGGATAATACGGAGTTGTCTTATGTCTGTTAATGCCGAAGTCTTTACAAAATCTATCCAAATCATTAGAGAAAAAATCATCGCCATTATGAGTCCTCAAACATTTATATTTCTTTCCAGTCTGTAACTCAACCATTTCTTTAAATTCTTTAAAACGATTGAAAACTTTAGATTTACTCTTTATACAATATATCCATTTCCTTCTACTAAAATCATCAATAAATGAAACATAATATGTGAATTTTCCAATCAAAGGAACATCTACAGGACCATACACATAAGAATGAATAAGATCCAAAACACCACAAGATTTATGAGAAGAGTAAAATTGAATGCGGTTTTCTTTTCCATAAATGCAATGCTCACATAAATCAAAGTCAAGATTACAATCATTCAAACCTTCAACAAGGTTTTTGTTTTTCAAGGTCCTTAGACTCTTTTGTCCAATGTGGCCTAGTCTACAGTGCCATAACATAGTCTTCTTTGCAAGTAACTTTGCTTCAAAAGAAAGTGCATCCTTAGGTACCCAAAAGCCATGTCCATCCACTGAAGGTGAAACCCTCAAATCTTTCGACGAAGTATCTACATATTTACTTTTTATAGAGGTGCTATTACACTCAACAGTGTATGCCTCTAACTTATACAAAGTGTCAAACTTGACACCTCTAGAAATCACCATAGCAACCTTAATTATCTTGCATCTTGCATCAAAAAAGACTACCTGCACATCCACATCTATCAATTTTCTCACAGATAATAAATTTCCTTTTAATCCAAAGATATGCAACACACCGCCAATCCTTTTTATTCTACCATCAGGAAATTTGATCCTAACTTTACCACGACCAACAATATCTAAATGTGAATCATCACCCAAGTACACCTTACCTCCTTTAAATTCTTCATATTCAGAAAACCAATCTCTATTGGAAGTCATATGAAAAGATGCACCTAAGTCAATTAAACATGCATAATTACTTACATGAGTAGCCAAAACCACATTGAATGCATCACCATCTTCCTTCTCAAACTCAAAATCAGAATCTTACTTCTTCTTTTGTTCTTTGCAGTCCTTACGATTGTGTCTTGGTTTACCACAATTTCAACAGATGACTTTGGACTTTCCAAGAAATTTTGATATCCCTTTGGACTTGGATTTATTACGCTTCTCATTCTTCTTGCCTTTGTCCATAGGTCTTCCACGAATAGTTAGAGCTTCCTTAGAACCGATGGATACCTTCCTCTTCATCTCTTCACCAAGTAGGGCACCCACCACATCTTTAAACTTTAGAACAACAAAACTACTACCGATAGCCATAACAAGAGAATCCCACGAATCAGGCAAAGAACAAAGCAAGATCTGGCATTTCTCCTCTTCATCCATCTTAACACCAATAGATACCAATTGAACCACCAACATATTAAATGCTTCCAGGTGGTCTGCAATTCATCCACCCTCTTTCATCTTCAAGGAATACAATTTTTTCCTCAAGAAAATTTGATTTAATAAAGATTTCGCTTGATACATCTCACCAAGCTTAGTCCATAACTTTTGTGTAGTGTTCTCTTCATGGACATTGATCATAACAGAGTCTGCCAAGCACAATCTTATTATACCCTTGGATTTACAATCCATAACATCACATAGAGCAGCCACTGTAGGATTTGAGGGTCTTGAGACATTCACATCAACAACATCCCACATATCTCAATCTATTAACAAATCTTTCATCTTCAACTTCCACATCTCAAAATTACTTCCATTAAATTTCTCCACTTCTATTCTCCTTAATGAACTTTCCATCTGAAAATTCCTACAACAAGATCAAAAAGTGTCTTTTGCACAAGCTCCCACTCAAATATGGATTAGTTCAAAAAACCCAACAACCCACAACTTAAACCAAATGTGATCAAGCTCTGATACCACTTGTAAAGAAGTTAAGTAGCGGAACAACTTCCTACACTAACCTTGAGAGGAGGGTAATGTAAAATTTTTATAGATCGTTACAGCAGTTACAAAAACTTAACATAAATAAACCAAATATCATGCATACCACAACACAACAACACATTGATTTACGTGGGGAAAACCCCTTCGGAAGAAAAACCGTACACTCCAAAAGTCGCCCAATATATATTATTCAACAATAAATAATAGATTACAATATAATTGTAGAGAAAGCTCTTCAGAGGAGTACCACTAATTAGAGATTTAGAGTTAATTCAATAGCCATAAGACTCTTACACACAACTTCTATCTCGCACACCTCATATATAGGAGATACAATGCAAGAAACCGTCAAACGATATTACATAACCATGGGCTAAAACCACCCAATAGAGTAGAGCTGAACTTATCTCCATTCTAGATGCCTTATGATGTGTCAATACACACATCAACATGTGTTCATCTATTTTAAAACTCATTTATGTGTCTCATACATTTTATATTTCCTATTTCAGGAGTCTAAACTTTTAGAGGCCATGACTTGTGAACCGTGAGTTCGATTGACGAATCATTTGAAGTGTCGGAAGCTCACAAAGTGTTGTATCACCTCATAAACCACTACACCATTTACACCCACTTTTCAAGGTGTTTCGGAGAGTCTAAAGTTCTCAAAATTAAATTTAAACCTTTAATCTCACCCTCCAAAAACGAAGCTGTGATCTTGTAATGAAACTTTTACGACATGCTTATCTAACCAACCAGAAGCTTTGGGGAGAATTTCGCACCATTTTGTGCTCAAATGAAAACCTACTATAAATAGTAACCTCATGTAAATGCAAGGTTGAGACACCATTTTTGCAACAAAAGTGACATGTGTAGAAGGTAGGAGGCTTGTGAAAGTGACATGTCTATGACATGTGTAAGAAGTAGGGTGACCATGAGGTGACATTTCATGATCACACATATGTGAGCAAGATGAGGGTAGGGACACTTGTCACATGTAAATGGATTCAAGGGTTAGGATTAGGTGGTCAAGGATTGAGGTGAGGTGGAATTTATTAATAGTGAAAATGGTAATGGAGTTTAATTAGCTTAAATCGATTATTTAAGTATGAGTTAATTAATTAATTTGGTAGGAGGATTTGTAGGATAAGGTTAGGCATAATTAAATAAATGTAAATTTATTTAATTAAAGGTGAGGGATAAAGGTGAAGGTTAATCTTAATTAAATAAATGTAAACTTATTTAATTAAGGGTGATGGCTAAAGATAAAGGATTAATTATTTAAATAATAAATATTTACTTAATTGGCTAGAATGGGATAAGGTCAAGTGTGGTCAGGTATGGATAATTTTAGGTGTCTATATTTTTCCCCTCTTGGATATAGTATCATGAAGTGATGTTAAATAAAATAAGAATAAAAATATAGTGGATATATAAAGGGATAAGGACTAGTAGTTGTTTGCCTAGCCAATTAGAACAATAACTAGACTTAAAGTCTTAACTCAAGGATTGGTCATCCATTCTGAGTAGCTATCATTTCCATGACTGAGGTTCATTTACTTGTCAACGCAGGGATGTATTACTTGAAATGAGCCTGCATTGTATATGCACTAAGTTCCGGTAAGAGTCATTCTGCACTACTGCAGCAACTAAGTCTATCTAAAATAAACAAGCAAAAATATGACAACTTAATGGCTACATGAAATCTTAACATTAATAGAAGATTATAAATAAATAACTATTAACTAAGTTCAAAGCTAACAAACATGAATTACTGTGTCTTCTTTGATTGCATGAATAGTCACAGGATCTGGTTCCAATGGCTGCAGGAACAGTCAATTGCTAGAACATCTACTGTAGCAAAAGAAAACTTAATCTAACAATCACACAAGAATACTCACCAAGTGAGCACCCTTGGATGAGTGTATCCAGACTTCAAAAATGTTTCTATTTGCTCAGAATAACATAGCCTTTATTCATTATTTCCAAAAGTTGATACAATGCATAAAATAAGAGAAATGCTTCTAATTCTAGAAAACATTGTCTAACCTCTGTGAAGAGGTGCAGGTCTTTATTTATAAGAAAGTTATAACAAACTTTCAAATACTTAGATCATGCCCACGAAACTAGGCGGAAACATTTATTACAACAAGGAGAAGAAGTCAATCCACAAAGAACGTGTGACTTTACTAAACCACAACCAAGAATATAGCATGGCGGTTTTTACTAGATTGATGCTTGCTGGAGACAACCATAAATGAGTCTAGTATCACCTCGCTATTCCTTTGCTGCTTCACTTGAACACCATCTTCTCCATTGTTTTAAATACTCAACTACCCCAAAATGTCTCCAACTATCTGCATGGCGTGATTCTCTATCAGGCTTAACACAACCGCTTCTGCAACAAGTTATTTACTCCTGCATTAAAGGTTAGAACATACAAGCATATATATATATATATCTCCATTTCCATTAATCACAACATCTATACATCCACGCATGATATTACCATAATAATCCACATAGCTATAGGAATATTAAGTCAAAACAATACAGGGTTCAATGGGTTTGGCTATCATTCAAAATGCACATAATCAAAACTCTAATACTTCACATGACTTTAACATTGTCCCAGTATGCAACTTAAAACATAGGAAAAAATTATTAGTAATAGAAATAAAAAGAGCTATTATTTTAGCTCATCAGTAGCATGATGCCCCATTCACTAGCAGGATGAGGAAGGATGATGTAGAGGTAGTGGTATGCCTCCTCAAGAGGACATGTAGGTTCCAAGAACATGGGGATGCTCTTGAAATGGATAGGCCTATAAGATGAAGGGTGCATGAAAAAGAATAGAGAGGAAATGGATGGAAAGTATGGAAGGATGATTGATAAATAGATAGGGAGGGAATGGATGGAAAGTATGGAAGGATGATTGATAGATAGATAGGGAGGGAATGGATGATAATCATGTTGTAGTGGTATGAGCAACCTATATTTGTATTGTACTTAACATTATGCACCAAGGTATGAGGAACCAGGATGAAAATGTGCCAAGTACGTGATCTAAAACATCAAGTGAAAACATATGCCTTATGACACCATGATATGGAAGGCCATTATGCATTTGTGTCAATGAGATGCAAAGACCATGGTAAATGCAAACAATAATAACACACACAAACAACAAGCAAGCATGCACAACAAACCAAAAGCAAACCAAAATTTTGCCCCTAGTCAAGGTGAAAACCAATTGATTGATCAATTGAAGAGGATATCAATGTTAATGATAATAACAATTCATACCCCAAGGATTGGGAAGGATATATCCCATGATGATGAATAGATTAAAGGTTGATCAATGGATTATTAGTTGATATGGATCAAGATGATAGACTGATTAAGGGTGATGGGCTAGATTGCAAGATTAGATTGCATGGATTAGGATTGATTGCATTTGGTTGGACTAAAAGGAATTTTCATATAATGGGGATGAAAGTAGGATAAATGGATTGGATAGGATGGGAGGAGGATAAATGGATTGGATATGATAGGATTACATGGATAATTTGATTGTTAGGATAGAGGAAGGAATGAGAACCAATAAAAAGGGAGAACCAAGGCTTGGTAAAAATATGAAAGGATGGAGAGGTTTCTTGGATAGGAGATAAAAAGATTGAATAGATGGATAGGAGTAGGAGATGGAGGACCAAAGGATGGATGGTAGGAGAATGAAGATCCAAGGACTATGTTGAAAATGAGTGAAATGCCCCACTAAAGGTAGTGCAACTAAGGATGAAAGGATTGTAGATAATGGTGTATGAGATAGAAGTATAGTGCATAAGAGATATGGATGGAGGAGGAATTAAGGATTGTATTTTACAAAGCATACATGGATATTATTATCTTAGCTTGATCAAGATAAAAGGGAGGATAAGAGGGATAGGTTTGTATAGGATGAGGGATATGAGATGGAGGATATAGATATGATAGTCAAGATAAAAGATAGGAAATGAGGATGAACTTAGGTAGGATGTGGAAAGAGGATAAGGGATATGGAAGATGTGGATGGTAGGATAGTATGGATGAAGCTTTCCCCCAAGTGTAGATTGTAAGCGGATGGGGGATTATACATTACACTTTTTTACCAAATTTTCATCATGGTACTTACCCAAGACATCACAAGAAGAGGTTTTCACCATTGGATGGATTTTTTTCTCTTTACCTTTTTCTTTTCTTTTTCTTATTTTTTTCATTATTTTGGAATAATTTGGATGGATAGGAATTATGATAAGGATGTGGACAAGTGGATTTGGAATATAGTGGATAGGTGATAGGGGATGGGGGAAGGACTCAAGAATCTAGTTTCATGGATGGTATCCTTTGAAGATATACTACAATTGACCAAGGATACATAGAGGTATGCTCATAGATGTTGGCAGGATGAGTGTAAGGGGGATGAAATGGATGGAAGATGAAGTGGGATAATGATTTATGTAAATGATTGGATTAAAGGAATGAGATTATGGAGAATGGATATTGGATAATAGATGAGGTTTCAAAAGAATTGTGGACATATGGATAGGGATGGTGGGAAGATCAATATTGTCACACACATTGAAGGGTGGTGGAGTTGTGGAGGAGAGGATTTTGAATAATATGGAGGACCAAATATGAATTTTGGGATATGAGGACCCAAAATAGATGAAAGGGATGATGGACTTAGGATGAAAGATTTTAGGAGATAAGGGCGTAAAATGGATTTTGAAGATGAGAGATTTTTAGATGGAGGATTAGAGGACTTATGAGGGTAGAGAGATTTTGTAGCAAGTTTCGATGCCAATTTGGATGTCACTTTGAGATGCATATCTTCTATGAGTAGTTAGGGAAACCAAATGGTTTTTTATTTTTTTATTTTTGGGCCTTTGTGGCCTTTTGGATTTTTCTTTCTTTTTCAGATCATATTTTTCTTTTCTTTAGCATGTCTTTTTGATGAGACATGTTGATCCTTGGATGTTTGTGGATTTTTGGCTTTATGCATTTTAGATCTGGTATTAAAATTGCTTTCAATAGTAATGATATGCGTGTATGAAGATGGATGACTTGGATAATTTATGGATGGGATGATTGAAGGAGAATGTTTGAAGGAATTAAAGGACGTGTGACTTTGTTGATTTTTCTTAGGGATTTGAGGTGATGGGGTGGTGGATTCTAAGATAAATTTTATGAAGGTGGCGGATGGACGGATGTCAAGACCCAAAATGGATAGAAAGGGTGGAGGATTTAATTTTAGAACATAAGGACCTAAAATGGATGTGGATGAGGAGGGCTTCAGGATATAAGGGTATAAAATGGATTTGGAAGATGGGAGACAATAGGATTTAGATATAGATGGAGGGGTTTTAGATTTGGAAGGGATGGGAGTATCGACATCTTGAGCATGAGCTTGGTAGCCAAGGCCAAATGAAATCTTTGACTTGAAGGGGTTTCAATGTGCCTTGTTCATGGAGGCCTAACCTTTTACCTTAATAATTCATGTTTTGACAAATCCCTTTTCAATAGGATGCTTATTATTTTGGAAACAAGATGCAAGTCCATTTTGAGGCGAATAGGATGTGGAAGGAATTGTAAGTTCTTGGAGGAAACCATAGTGGATAAAGAAGGAGGAACCAAGTTGATATGTATGGGATTCATGGATAGCCTTGAATAGGGGTGATGAGATCTTGTGGAGAATTAGGATCATGTGGGGGATTATGATCCCGAGGAGGATTAGGAGGAATATTGGGTTCTTGAGATGGATTAGGATAATGAAATGGAGATCAGAGGATACTTTGATGTTGACTTGGGAGGGGATCATGAAGAAGATGAGGGGGAATCTCTTGAGCTTGATTAGGGAGGGGATCACGAGGGGGATTAGGAGGAATAATTGGATCTTAAGATGGAAAGGGATCATTGGCTAGAGTGGATGATAGACTTGGATTTTGAGATGGAGAGGTATTGTAATGCCCCGTCAGGAACCCTAAAGGAAAACATCATAATCTATGCAACTAAGGGTGAAATAATTTTTTTTTTTAAAATGCATGAATTAAACCTTAGTACATCTAATAACATAGCGAGAGTTTAACACCTGAATTTCCTAAGGGTTACCAACGAATATTACCTCGTAAATTAAATATTTAAGATAAAATTTCCGCAATGAAAGAATCTAAATTTCTTCAAGCAATCATATATTATATACATCAGAAATCAGTAATTGAAGTAGCATATCTTACAATATTTCTTGCTTTCAATATTCAAAAATACATGTTTTCAAAAAGAAATTACATCATGAGCTAAAATGATACAAAATGAAAGTTACATATAGTTTCTTTTCAAAACCTCTAGTATCTAACTGAAAGATGGATAGGAACAAGAGTCGGTACATGAATCATGATCCAAGAATATCAGCGAAGTCCTTCCTCGCCCGAAGATACGTACCAGAACATCTGATGGGAAGTGACACTACCACCCGACCATGTGATTCCGAAAAGGAACCACCCCACCGTGCTGGAGATAGTAGATAACCCTCAAGCAAGCAAAATGAAACAAGAACGAAAGGACTACAAGACTCCACTTACATTCATGTGACCCAACTCACAAAACACTAGTGACTCTAAGGAGAAAGTGTCATCTCATGTCTTAGGGTGGATACCATGGTACAACCTCCATAGGTCCCGGCCCCCACCTGGGTTATCCTGGTAACCTCTCTCGAACCTCCGATTCCAACTAAGACTCATGCGGACCTTACCAATCCTCTCATGAAGACAAGGTGGTAAGTTTGCCATTCCAGGCCTTCTCGCTACATTATGAGCCCTATACTAGCACCCACCTATGTGCGAGGCACATTATTTTATTTAACTTTTATTCTACCCTTCCCTAGTCATTTATTAGGTTTTCACTTTCTTAATCAACTTCCAACGGGTTATCCTGTCACCACTTCGGGCACAGCCCCCACTCGAAAGCCACTCTCTCTCTCTTAGGACACTACAGGTTAGTTCTATCTACAGAACTCTATGGCGACACAGACAACCATTCCCAATCTTGACCTACCTCAAATGAAAGATACAAAATGACTAACCTAAAGTTTGGCCATTACGAACAACTCATAGTGACTCACTCCCTTAAGGTTATACATCTAAATATACTAACCAAGACACAACACAAGACAAATTGACAACATGACTTAATGTACTTAGTTGCGACCACCATATAAAACAAGATAATCTTATGTACCAATACCTATCACAAAATTAACTTGCAAAACGTAAACATGTTGTCAAGACACAAAGAACAATATGGTTGGTAAAACACATAATTTTACACTTAATGACAAGTTTAAGAGTTCTGTTACTCTTGTTAACATCTATAGGTATGCTACCTTAATAATTTCCATTTATACAAATAAACGAAGATTAAAATAGAAATATTCATTTCATCAAGGAAATCTTACAATATAACGTAATACATTTCTTCATAGAAAGATGCCTTTATTTTTATTTATTTATCTTTTTAACACAAGAGTGTTACATCATTCTTCCGAAAAATACGGAGAAGTACACTCGTCAAACTCTACATGATCTAAAGGAGTATATCCTTCAGATTTGCTTTCACTTCGGGGAAAGTACCCCACAGACTCATTATCACTCAAGGGGGTATACCCCTCCGACGAGTCAGAACTTATAACTATTGGCTTTTCAGGCGAGCACTCTGACTTGGGTTCTTTTCCTTTTTCAGTGGTAGCTTCTTTGGTTGGGCTCTGAATAGGACCTTTTTCTATTTCTTTGCTCCCTTCTGGAGCTGGGTTCTCTTTAGCAGGGTTGTCATCCACAACGGGCTTGACAGGAGTCAAAGAATCTTTCTTGACTTTTAGGTAGTGAGCATAACCCGCTACTGATTTGCGAGCTGTCTGTTTGGCTCATACCATCTCTGTAACGTATCAATAGTAAACTATTACTTCCCAAACTCTCCTGGAGCTATGTCAAATAAATCTTAATATCTAGGCGTTGAACACAATCATACCTTTCTTCCATATAATAATAAGTGTGAAATTTGAACTTAAACACTATTCCACTTCTTTAGTCCTAATGTAATCACAACTTCTACTATATGATTTTATTTAATAATCCCTAACGTATAACTAAACATAACCATAACTATTTCATAAGCAAGACAATAACATGATATATAACTGAGATTGTAAATAATAACGATTATAAACTAAGAAATTCCTGACCTATCTGAAGTGTTGATCAATATGCAAGACCTTGATGCCCGCTTGCTGATAAATATACCTTGCTTGCGATCCTTTTCACCAATGCTTCCAGCTCTATCAAAGAACAGGCAAACAACTCTCTCTTGATTCTATCAACCACTATCCTTTTTAGACATCTCTCACTTGATACTATAAAAACAAACACTATCCTCTCTAACTCTACTCTCCTCTCTATGATCCTTCATCCTTCCTTGGATGTCACAAAAGCCTTTCTCCTTTTCCTCTCTACCCACACCCCTTTTTATACTAAAAAAAAACATCCATCGCTCCCTTAAATCTGGGCTTAGTGATAGCTATCAACTGAAACTCTTTTACTGCTAACTCTTCTACTTCCTCCAATTACCAAAACTACTCTTATGGACGTAATAAACGTAACATTTACCAATGACATACAAAAATTGGAACACTGGACATGCAAACTGAGCAAGCATCAAGCGACTTTTATAAAGATCAAACAATTAAATATGAAGACCAAACCAATTGACAGAATGACTTACTGAAGGCACTCACCCGAGTGTAACTGACTAAAAATAGGGTCAACTACTATCTCCTTCACTTCCATCAGAAAATATAAGGCACGCTCAGACCTGTGTAGCCAGGTGGAGATGATACCCCGTACCTACCCGGTACTTGTACCTGCAACATCCTGCATCACCGACCACACATGCATATATACATATATAGAATTTCAACATACACACCGATGAAAGAGATTCACGACGTTCCCTGTCTCATCGAGATGAGTGAAGGAAAATCGTCCCCATGCATCCCATACACTCGCAGACACACAACACACAGTGCATAGATGAAGTAAAGCGTCAGTACATAGCAATGAACCATATAATGCCATAAAACATAAATACATAAATACTGCAAATAGATCATATGTCTCATAATCAGATAAAACATGAAACAATGTTATACAATTCTAAATAACCAATGATAATGTATCCACTGAGAATAATAAGAACAAAGTATCAGTTCAAACGAGTAAGGGTACTACATTCTCCCCCCCAAGACTAGGCTTACTCCTGGAAGCCTAAAACAAATATGAATATAACTCTCTCATCTTCACTGCATCTTCCCAAGTTGCCGAGGTCTCATCATTTGGGTCCCATAGGACCCTTACTTGGTTGATGGTGTGACCCCTGAGGATCAAATCCCGATGCTGAAGAATGCGCACGGGTCCCATGGAAAGCTGCCCGTCCTCGACCTGCAAAGAGTTCCAATCAAGAACATGTGTCACATCAGGGTGATAAGGTCGAAGAACTGAAACATGAAAGACATCGTGGATGCGGGATAGACTCGGTGGCAAGGCAAGGCGGTAAGCAACAGGACCTATCCTCTCAAGAATCTCAAAAGGGCCAACAAACCGAGGTGCCAACTTAGAACCCTTCCCATAACGGATCAGACTCTTCCATGGACACACTCTCAGAAACACACGGTCGCCAATAGAAAATTGACGATCTGTCCTATGAGCATCTGCATACTTCTTCTGCCTATCCTGTGCAGCTACCAAATGCTCTCGAATTCGCCCCACCTGTTGCTCCATCTCTCGAAGAATATCCAGACCTATAAGCACCCTATCCTCTAACTGATCCCAACTCAAAGGAGTACGGCAAGGACGACCATATAATGCCTGAAAGGGGGACATACCTATGGAGCTATGATATCCATTGTTATATGCAAACTCTACAAGGTAGATATAATCCTCCCAACGCGACTGCTGGTCCATAACATACATGCGAAGCATGTCCTCCAAAACCTGATTCACTCTCTCTGTCTGACCATCCGTCTCTGGGTGATAGGCTGAACTAAAGTTCAATTGAGTTCCCAAAGCATGCTGAAGTGAGGTCCACAAAGCTGAGGTAAAGACAGGATCTCTATCAGAGATGATCCACCTTGGAACCCCATGCAGTCTCACTACTTCTTCCAAGAAGACTCGTGCCACCACTGCTGCTGTATAGGAAGCTCGAATAGGAACAAAATGAGCAATCTTAGTCAACCTATCAACTATGACCATGATGGCATCATGCCGACGCGAAGAGACAGGCAACCCAACAATGAAATCCATGGAAATGATATCCCATTTCCAATCCAGTATCAAATTAGGTTGAAGAAGCCTTGCCGGGTGTTGATGCTCTGCCTTTACCCGCTGACATTCTAAACACTTTGACATGAAATCAGCAATGTCACGTTTCATACCTTCCCAATGATAAATTTGTCTGAGATCTGCGTGCATCTTCTTGACACCTGGATGTGCCGAATAAGGTGCATGATGGGCCTCAGTCATGATCAGGATGCGAAGACCCTCTAAAGAAGGTACATAGATCTTCCCATGGTGACGAAGAAGTCCATCTGCCTCAAGATTATATCCAGAATATCTTCCCTCTAAAGGCCTTTCGGACTGTATCATGGTTCTAACATCTTGATACCAAGTATCCTGAGGGAGAACTCTGAGAATCCTCTCTCTCAAGTCAACTCCAAGGGACAATACTGAAACTTCATGCCGCCTACGACTCAAAGCATCTGCCACCACGTTCTCTGTCCCCTGAATGTATCAAACATCAAAATCATATTCGCAGAGAAATTCCATCCATCTCCATTGTCGAGCATTCAAATTTGGTTGTGTGAAAATATACTGTAGACTACGGTGATCACTATGAAGTCCAAAACGACACCCTAACAGAAAATGTCACCATCTAACCAAGGCATGAACTACAGCTGCCAACTCCAAATCGTGAACTGGGTAGTTCAACTCGTGGTTCTTGAGTTTGCGAGACTCCTAAGCAACCACTCATCCATCTTGCATAAGCACTGCACCTATACCTTCCAAAGAGGCATCTGTGCATACTACAAAATCTCTAGATGGATCTGGAACTGCCAAAATCGGAGCACTGACAAGGAGTTCCTTCAAGGTACGAAAAGCTGACTCACATTGTTCTGACCAAACAAACTTCTTCCCTTTTCGTTGTAGAGAAGTGATCGGGTGACCTATCCGGGAAAAGCCTTGAACAAATCGACGGTAGTATCCGACCAAACCCATAAAACTTCGAACTTTAGAAACGTTGGTTGGCACTGGCCAATCAACAATGGCTTGGATTTTTGAAGGATCCACAGATACACCTTCCCCTGAAACTATATGACCAAGATAGTTTACCTCTGATTGAAAAAAATCACACTTTGCCAAATTAGCATAAAGTTGGTTTTCCCTCAAGCACTGCATTACCTGTCGTAAGTCACCTTCATGTTCTTCCATAGTTCTAGAATAAATTAATATGTCATCTAAGAACACAAGGACAAAATGATCAAGGTAGGTGCGAAAAACCCCATTCATGAGGCTCATGAAAACTGAAGGTGCATTCGTCAACCCAAATGGTACTACTGTGAACTCATAGTGACCATAACGAGTGCGAAATGCTGTCTTATGAATATCTGCATCCTGGATACGCAACTGGTGATATCCAGATTTCAGGTCAATCTTAGAGAATATCTTGGCTCCCTTTACTTGATCAAAAAGATCATCAATACGAGGCAAAGGATATCGATTCTGGATGGTTACCTTATTCAGCTGTCGGTAATCAATGCATAACCGAAGAGAACCATCCTTTTTCTTAACAAAGATAACAGGTGCACCCCAAGGAGAAACACTAGGACGAATAAATCCCTTGGCTAACAACTCTTCTAGTTGTAACTTCAATTCACTTAACTCCTGAGTGGTCATCCGATATGGAGCTCTCGAAATAGGTTCTGCACCAGGAACCAAATCAATGTGAAAATCTATGTCTCTCTTTGGAGGCATACTAGGAATATCTAATGGAAATACATCAACATACTCTTGAAGAATAGGGTGACTATCAAGAGCGATTTCTTGACTCTTTAACTCATCCATGTCCTCAAGAGTAACTGCAAAAAGCTGACACCCTCTACGCATGCACCACTTAAGTTGCATAGCAAAGATCATACGTAAGGATATTGGTCTCTGAACTCCAACAATTTTCACTTCCTTGCCAAGGTCATCTAAACACTCCACTGTCTTCTTGCGACAATCTACGTGAGCATTATGAGAAGATAGCCAATCCATTCCCAACACAACTCCATAAGAACCCAAAGGAATGACTCGAAGGTCAACTGAAGTAACTATGGTTCCTAGATTCAACTCACAACTGGGAATAAAGGCATCTACAGAAACACGGACACCTGTTGCCAACTCTACTTGCCACCTATTCATCTCCTTAGCAGACGTGAGTCCACACCGCTCCACAATAGATGAAGAAATGAAAGAATCTGAAGCTCCAGAATCAAAAAGTACAAAGATAGGGATACCACGCAACATACCTGCTGCTTCTATAACTGTACCTTGATGATCAGCTTGGCGGTTATCCACCGCTGCGAACACTCTGTGAGATGTGCCCGCATCTCCCACTGTAGGCTCTGATGCTGCCAGCCATTGACTACCTGTGTTGTGGAAACGCTGAGGACACTGCGCAGCTCTGTGACCATACTGCCCATAAGAGAAGCAAGCTCCTCTATTACTTATTGGACCACTGGATTGTTGATAATTTCCCTGGCTAGGAGCATGAGATGCACTTTGCGAAGATTCCCTTGTAGGGCCCTGTCTGCCCCTCTGCCAATTTCTATTTTTCTTAAATTGAGCATTGCCACCCTTCTGGCTCTGGAACTGTTTCGATTTTGACGGTTTCTGTTGCTGTGGTCCACCCTTAGCAGGTCCTTGAGGAGTTCTAAATGGTGCAGCTGACTGAAACTGATTACCACGAGCTCTATTTCCATCGGAAGGAGCACTCCCTATCTGCACACCTGTTTGCCCACCAAGAGCATGGCTAAGGTTTAGCTCTACCAATCGGGCCTTTGCCACAGCTATCTCCACTGAGGTTGGCTCGAACACCCTAACACCTCCACTAATGCGATCATTCAAGCCCCTCAAGAAATGTTGTACGAGCATAGCCTCATTATTACCAATTCCAACATACTGCTTAAGCTCATAGAATCTATGCTCATATTGGTCTACCGTCATACCATACTGTCGTAGTGCATGGAACTCATCTGCCCGAGTCTGTTTCCACTGGGGTGAGAGAAACCGTGCCCTGAATCTTTCTAGAAACAACTCCCATGTCACAGTGTTAATGCACACACCGATCATTTCCTCCTCCAGTCTCCACCAGATTGATGCGAAGTTTTTGAGACGCATAATAGCACATCTTGCCTTGGTGTTGCTACTATATGGGAACATAGCAAAACACCTATCCAGACCGATAAGCCAAGTCTCTGCCTCTAGACCAGTGCCCATACCATTAAAGAAAGGAGGATTGGACCTCATCAAGTCCTTTATGTGACCCAAAGAAACTGGATCTTCATTGTTTGCAATCCCTATCCTTCTTGGTGATCTTTCCCTCTCTCTCTCTTCTGGCATTGGCTGAACAACCTCAGGCCTAGGGCCTAACCTAGCAAGAACCTCCTGAAACATTTGTCTCAGCTCTTCCCTTTCGGGAACCTGTTCTTCTGCACGAGGTAAGTCCTGATGAACAGACTGTTCTGGCTCTGCACTAACATGAGTAGGTGGTGGTGAAGGATTATGATGATCAGAATCATGGCCTCGTCCTCCACCTCTTCCTCTACCTCTGCCTCTATTGCAACCACCCATATGGCCACCTCCCCTAGCTCTCCTAGCCATGACCGAGTACTACAAAAGAGAAAAGATGCAAATTTATAACAAGGATAAACAAGGAAAACACAAATGTTAGGACCTAAATAAAAATCAAGTTGAATAGGCACACTACAAACCCAGAGTACCCAATGTTGAAGGGGCATTACATTTGGTATCAGAGCTTAAGTTTAATGTAATGCCCCGTCAGTAACCCTTAGGAAATTCAGGTGTTAAACTCCCGCTATGTTATTAGATGTACTAAGGTTTAATTCATGCATTTAAAAAAAAAAAATTATTCTAGCATTCTTTGGAACAAGGTCTTGCAATGTTTGGGGTTATGGGGATTGTGTGCTAGAGGAGGATATGGACTGTTCAACTTGGGTGGGTGGAGGAATGGGGGATTCATGAAGCTTAGAGGATCGAGGTTTGTCATGTTTTGGAGGCCATGGAGGTGGATGTATTACATGGGAAGGTTGTGCAACTTTATTTGGAGGTGTGGATTTTGTCTCCTTTGCTAATAATCCTTGGGAAATTTTATGAAAAATGGACCTGGAGGATGTGGATAGTGTGAATTTTGATGGAGTGATTTGTGATTTGTGAGGATTAGAACTATATGGAGGTATATGATTAGATGAGAGATTAAGATTAAGGCTTGGGGGATTAAGTGAAGGATTAGGATTATGAGAGAGATTTGGATTAGGTAGAGGATTATGATTAGATGGAAGATTAGGATTGTAGTACAAGGAAATTGGATTATGGATGGAGGTGATGGAGGGGTTATAAAAATATGAGGATTGGGATGTGGACAAAGGAGAAATGGAGGTATAGATGCTGGAAGGGAGGGATATGTGGGTGAGGGATAAAATATAGATATGGATGAGGAATAAGATAGATTTCCCTTGTCAAAGGTAGCAAAAGGATAAGAATTGGGAGATAGCTTGGGATTGGATATAATTGGTTGAGGTGGAATGGATCGAGATATGGTATATGGACTGGAGGTAATGGGATTGACTTGGTAAATGGGTTGGGGTGGGAGACATGAATAGGCGGAAATTGGATAAATTTGAGATGTGGATGAGTTGGATTGGTATGATTGATAGGTTGGTTGGGTTGGAGGTATGGTTTGAGGAATGGTGTTTGACATAGATCCTTGAACTTCCATAACCATTTTTGCAATCCAGACCATGATGTTTGGATGTGGGTATTGGAGTTAGATTAGATAAGATATTGGATGATGATTGGAATTGGGAATTGATGAGATTTGGAAGGTGAGGTTTTGAGATGATTTTAGATGGGGTTTAGGTTAGAAGAATGTAATAATGGAGGAAAGTTTGGTCGAGATATTTTAATTGTTTTTGGAGGATAAAGGAGGCTTGAAAGATGAAGGATGAATTTTCTTATTTAACGAGGATTGGGAATTGGAGGTTTGGTTGAGATAAGTGAATGACTATTGGGTGATTTATTTTGGATGAAGACCTAGATGGATTGGATTAGGATTTGGTTTGAATGGGATTATATTGACAAGGGGATTGAATTAAGATGATGATGAATGATGGGGACTAAGAATGGAAATGGATAGGAGATGATTAGGAAAAAGATGCATGATGGGGATTGTATTAAGAGAAGTGGATTTCAATGTGGATTATGGAGGTTGATTAGGATAAGAATTAGGAATAGATTAAGAAAATTGATGAGGATTAGATTCCTAATGGATGGACTAGGGGTAATCATGATAGGAGGAATTATTAGGATCATTAGGAAGATGGTTAGGAGATGATGATTGGGATAAAGTGATTATTAGAATTGGATGGGTAATTAGGATGATTAAGGAGGTGATTAGGATGATTAAGGAGGTGGTTAGGCTTAGAGAATTATGATGGTGATTATGATGAGAGGTATGATCAGGACGTGGTTCATAGGCAAAATATTTGACTTGGAGTTGATGTGGAAAGTTTGACTTGGAGGACACCTAGACTTAAACAAATATTTTTTTTGATTTTTCAAATGTTTTCATTTTTTTTTTAGATTTTAAATGAAAAGACATGGTGAAATTCCGCCAAAAAAAATCACATTCTTCACTTGGATGAGTGTGTCCCCTTTTGGTTTCAAGTGGGGAAGGTATTCTAAACATTCAAACACATCAACAAGCCTACTCATGTGGGATTATAAATCCTTGTATGCACAAGACACCGAGAAAAGATAGCCAAAAAAGTTTTAGCTAGGCTTTACAAGCTCAACTAAGGGGTTAACTCTAAATATACAAGGTACATGAGGCCCAAGTTCGTAGATGAAAGAGAATAATGTCAAACAACTGAGAGGAGACAATAACCCAATCTCCACCTTCAATTTCCAAAGGTATAAACTTCTTTGGGGCTTAGTCAAGATAGATAAGATTCTATTTCGAAAAGAGGTGTCTTTTGATTCACCCCTCGCTCTTTATACTCTATTGGAACATGGGAGTTGAGGTCGTCCCTTAGGGTGATAGAATCCCCAAGAAAACCTCCTAAAAAAATAAAATAAGGACACTTATTTCTAGTACACTCAAGTTCACCTTAAGGCGTGATAAGGGAGCATATGTAATTGGATCTTGGCTTAAAAAATAGTTGTTTGTTTTAGATCACAATCCAAATATGAGAGGTTAATTTTAAGCCTAATTTTAAAATAAGAGGAAAAAATGCCAAAGATATTGTCTAAGGTAAAAAAATAATTGTGAAAATGGATTCCTTATATCTTTCTATTAAATTAAAAAAGAAAAAAAAATTTCTCGAAAATAATTTTGTATGCTAAATTTATGTGTGTTTTAATATTGCAAAGAAGGGTTGAATTTGAGCACATAAAAATGAGTATTGGAGAAAAATTTGGAAAAATCATTTTCACCACCCCCGGTCATCTTTCCAATGCATTTTGAAAATAAAAAATCCGACTTGTTTTGCAAAAGTTACACCCCTTTTAGTAAAACTACCTATTTTAATAGGGTGTGCATAGAAGGAAAGGGGCTTGATTAAGCCCCTAAATGCTAAAATTTTAGCCCCTAGGTGACCAAGTGTTTCATAGGCTTGTGACCATAGATTGGGTGTTTAGAAGCTTAGCCCCTAGTCTTCCATATGACTAGGGGTTGACCTGCAAAAAAAATTAAAAAACTAAAGAATTCAATATAAAAAATTAAAACAAGATTTAATAGTTTTTTTTTCTTATTTTAAAAGCGTAAAAGGAATGTCAATTCCGCACACTATAGAATATGTGAAAGTAGCATATTTAAGAATGACAACATTTTATAATTAGCCATGATTTTTAACAAATTGAAACCAAATATGTTTTAAATGAAAAAAAAAAGCAGGAACCAAGATAAGATAACATGTGCATAATCAACTGTCGCCGAAGACATAGATTTAGGCACAATAATTTTATTTTATTTTTATGGAGGTCCAGACCTATGAGCACGACATCCCAGCAAGGGCATGAAGCCCGCGAGCTGCCAACCCAACGATGGCCTTCAAGAAGTATTTTTTGCCACCCGATACGTGGGCACGAGCCAATAGGCTGAACCTCTTCGGCTAAGAGCCAAGGACTAAGGGGTATCCATTTCGCCAAATTCGCCCGGGGCACGATCCCCACCTCATCCCTTATGATGTCAAAGCCTTGCACTCAGCAAGACTTGATCCCTAGTGGGCTCATTTGGAGCCATTCAACTTCACCAGTAGACCAAGGGCCCATTGATTAGGCACAATAATTTTAATTTATTTTTTTAAAGAAACTTGACATAGCTTATAAATATTTTTCAATGATTTAAAAAAAACAACAACATGTAATGCCATGGTTTTCAATGATAATACCATAATTTTAAACTTGTGGTATATACACATGGGTTGAAAACCCTATGCATATATGTCAATCACCCATACAAACAATGTATGTATACTCACATATGTGATATACACATAAAATAAATGTATAAAACAATATACATTGTTAAATACGTTCTTAAAAAGAAAAACCTCTTTAGATACTCCCTGTGTATATGTTCACGTGATATGTATGTATTTTTTTATGAAATCCTATATTCATTGTGCATATATCCAGTGACCTGCAAATTTAAAGGAACTTACAAATGTATTAGAAAATATGTCATATTGTATGGGCTCATGGATTTTCGTACAATGGGGTCTTGGGATCCCTAAAAAAATTTTTGTAAAATTTGATAGTAACAAAAATATGACAAATTATTTATCAAAAGTTGTCTCTCAGTCTTATTAAACACAATTGTGGGGTTATTTTTGTGATTTTGAAAGTTGTCCTCCAATATCCCCTCAAAAAAGACTTTTAACCTGCAAAATTAGACTCCCAAAAACTCAAAATAACACACGTTAGTAGTATCGATACACGTCAAGTTCACCAAAACAAATGCATGCAAATTTAATAAGTGAAATATTCATATAAACTTAGCCTATTCAAACAAACACATGCAAAACTCAAAATGATAAGTAAGTTGATATGTTGATTGGTTGGATGTGGTTGCTCATTTCTCCAATAGCAAGATGGTGTGATCAGAGTGATTGAGTGATGAAATGGGCAACTTAAGGATAACATATGAAGAGAATTTGAAAATGAGAGAGGAGGCCTCAATTTATAGTTTTTTCATTAGTAAAATCAATGGCTAAGATTCAATATCAAATGGAGGGTCAGGATTGAATGAGAGTATGGTCCTAGATTTGGAAGCGTAGCCTTCTTACATGTGTCACAAGGAGAAGTGAGGTGTAATGGCTAAGTGTGCTCACACATGTGTGAGCACACATGGGGAATCTCGTGAAAGAGACATGTCTATGGTCCATGTGTAAGAGATAGGTTGACTTATGAAAGTGACATGTGTAGAAGGTAGGGGGATTGTGAAAGTGACATGTCAATGACATGAGTAAGAGGTAGGGTGGCCATGAGGCGACCTTTCATGCTCACACATGTGAGCAAGATGAGGGTAGGGACACTTGTCACATGATGGCAAGTTTAGATATTGATCCATGTAAATGGATTCAAGGGCTAGGATTAAGTGGTTAGCAATTGAGGTGAGGTAGAATTTAATAATAGGGAAAATGGTAATGGGGTTTAATTAACTTAAATTAATTAATTAATTGGTTTGGTAGGAGTATTTGTAGGATAAGGTTAGGCATAATCAAATAAATGTAAACTTATTTAATTAAGGGTGATGGCTAAAGATAAAAGATCAATTAAATAAATAATAATATTTATTTAATTGGCTAGAATGTGATAAGGTCAAGTATGGTCAGGTATGGATGAATTTAGGCATCTAAACTCCTTCCTTGAACTCCACCTCTGTAGAAGATAAAAGAAAGAGATATGATAAAAAGGCAGCATTGACCCCCTTGCAACAAAAATATGGAGGGGGCAACAACAATCCCCTTGCAGTGACATCCAACCATTCTTGCCCAAACCATCTCCACCTAAATAGGAGAAGTCACCACCTCTATAGGAAAGGCGATAAAAGAAGATAGTTGAACATGAAACCAACCCTAAACTATCCCTACCTAAAAAGTCTCCACCTCCATAGCAGAGCTCTCCACCTCAATAGGAGAAACAAGAAGACAAGCTAGGGTACTAGCTGTAACAACCAAAAATTGAGAAAGGAAGGTGAAAGACCATAGGAGCAACCACTAAATCGAAATATATCACAATAGTTTTTAATAGTAAACAATGAAGGAAACATACTAATTCAATAAACATTGCTCTTCTCCTTCTTGTTAGTTGTGTGGGATGACCCTTAGAACCATAGCATAATACCCGTAGAATGATAGCACAATAATTCAAAGATCATGGTTGGTCATTATGGGAGATTGAGGTTGATTTTTATTCAGAGATTTTGGTAAATGATCGAGATTGAAAGTTCAACAAAAAGATCAACGATGGAGGATTGTTGAGACAAGTTGATTGAGAGATGATCACTCATGCGACTAAGATTAATTGGCAAGTTAACTCATTTGAATAAATTAGTTAGTGCATAGATGAGTTAGTCAAAAATAGTGATTTTGATAAAGTTGGATTGACTAACTAGTTAGACAAAGGTGGTTGATGAGCTAGAGGACACAAGTAACTAGTGAAACCGAGAGTCAGTGGTAGCTAGAGAGAAGAGGATAATTAGTCAGTTTAGACATGTGTCGAAGGAGGATAAATGAAATTATCATTCATTTAATTTAATTTGGAGAGAATAGAAAATTGATATGTGAGAGAAATTAAATTAATTAAATTAAGAAATTTCTTTAATTGAGAGGACATAATTAGTTAATTAATTTGAAACAATTATTTAATTATGGGAAGATAATATAAATTGATTTGATTAAAAAATAAAGATTATGTAATTAAAGAGAATGAAGGGGATTCATTAAACAATAAAATTATTTAATTAATATAAGAGGAAAATTAGTTAATTAAATAATTTGAAATAATTATTTAATTATGGGAATATAATTTTGATTAAACAATAAAGATTATTTAATTAAACTGACTGAAGGGGATTAATTAAACAATAATATTATTTAATTAATATACGGGGAAAATTAGTTAATTAAGTAATTTAATTATGAAGTCAGGGAGAAATTTGAATTTTGAATTTGAAGTGGAGGAATGATGTTAAATTAATTAAATAATTAAAATTATTTAATTAATAAAGAAGAAGAATTAGTAAAATTAGAATTTACAGGGTCGAGACAATTTTAGGTGTCTACACTAGCGACATAGACTCTCAACTAAAAATCAAAAGATAGTTTGATCTTTGAAGTTGAGTTTCATTCACTCTTTGAATTATTTTTTCCTCTATTAGTCTCTCCTCTTTCCATATATAAAATCCACTCTCTCAAGTTCATAAGGGAGAAATTTCTTTTGCATACTCAAGCTTTGAGTCATTTCGAAGAAGCTTTCTCCCCTATGATAGGAGGATTAGGTTTCCTTTGTAGATTTTTGTGAGAATATATATCCCCACTTGTCAAAATTTTGTCACCTTTAGATGATTGCATACCTTACTATAAACCCTAATCCAAAATCATCATATATAGACTCTCCCCTTGCTTATATTTATATAGCACATTAAATTAATTTTATCTTGCTCACTGATTGCACCATTTGGTTTCCATCAAGCGGACTATCCCAAGTATGGAAAAGGAGAAGATTTTATAAAAAAATATGGATCATATAACGACACACTTAAAAGTTTTGCACAAGAAACCTCAAATATTCTTCTAGGTAGTCATTTATTTTGAAAGGGCAATCTCTTTATGCAAAATTTGGGTTTGTTAGTAGTTAGATTGCACACTATTATCTAATAATTGTAATATTATAATATTATTTTGTTATTTTAGTTTAGATCTACTATTGTTTTCTAATTTAAATTAGAGTTGGATCACTTTCTTTAATTTCCTTGCAAATATGGGTTCATTTGAAAAGATTTATTAAAAATAAAATAAATAATAGTATAGATTGAATTTGAAAATCTATATAGGAGTTGTTATTTGCATGTAGCTAATTAATTCACAATTAAAATTAGGAAAAAGTAGATCTAAAATCCCTTTGCATACATTTTAATTTCTAAGTGTAGTTATAATCATTAAAACATTTATAAAAGTAAAATTGAAAGATAAAATCTGTAAAAACCATCAAAAGGCATTCAATGAAAAATTAACTCAACTAAACTTTTCAAAACTCATCCGTGTTCAACTTTCCCATATCTCACTTATATTGTTATTTCAAATATATCCAAGGATTAAGGAAAATTAGATAAATCTATATTTGGATGAAATTCAAGAAAACATGCCCCTTTTAGGCACATTCAAGAAGAGAACAAACAAGGGAAAATAAGCAAAGAGTCTCACATAAGAGAGAGTATCTTCTAGACAAATCTCATTAAACTTATTAACACCATATTCAAAATAATAATACTACAACAAGACATAAGAAAGCATGCAAACATACCAACTATCCAACACCCAACCACACAAATCAAGATATAATGATTTGATGTATTCATCTATCCTTATGAAATGAATGAAACTACTGATTTGATTCATATCAACAATGATATTATCACTCTTTTGACTCCCCATGTTCAAGAAGAGGGTAGTCAATTTATCTTCCTATTACTTGATTGGCTATTTCCATGAGAGTAAGAGTAGTTGGATTTTGCCCATTAACCAAACACGTGCACTAAAATGTGTTGTTATTTTTAGGGTGTGTAGATTTACAATATCATGCATTTTAGTGAAATTGATGTACATAAAAAATACTTCTAAAAAATATTTTCTCATTTCCATATTTTTTCCTTTTGTTATTGTCATTCCATTTATTCTATTATGCCTATGGTACCTCCAAAATATGTTCGCATAGGCAACATAGTAGGGATAGGGTATCCTTTTTGAATTTAAACCTCCATCATTTGTAGATATAACTTTGAAACTCCCTTGGAAAAATATTTCAAATAAGCATGTGAAGACACCAACTCAAATGGAGGGCAATAGAAATTACACAATTATACCACTTCCAATGACTCAATTTAAAGCTAAGATACTATTCTTGAATCAAACCTAAATCTAACTAGGACATGAAGGATCATTATTTGGTAAAAAATTCACCAAGTCCATCCCATGAAAATATATAGAGACATTGTCACCCAAATCAACAAAAAAGTGATAAACTCAAACAAGACTTAATTCAGGATCCTAAGAAACTCAAGAAGGCCTTGACATGGCCTTTCAAGATGAAAAGATACAATAAAATAATAAATACTAAAAATATTTTCTAAAGAAAGAACCAATGACACTACTCAAACCTCGCATTGAATAAGACACATCTCTTGATAAAGGAACATAAAAATTATGAGAAACTACTCTTAAAGAACTTAAATCGACTTAGGTGAAAAAAATCAACCCTTAAGGAGTCTTTGTATCTCAAAATTCATAAACCCTTTTCAAGTACATAACTTGAATACCTTAATGAGTCTTTGTATCTCAAAATTCATCTTTTCAAGTTACAATTTCCTCTCCCTAAAATTTCAAAATTCAAAGGAGTAAGAAGTCATAACTCTAATATGAGGGCTTATAAATGGTAGTGTGGTTTTTCCTTCCTTCAGATAGTGTGGTAGTGTTTTTTTTTTATCAAAATTGGAAGGCATCATTCTAGATTGGTATTATTATCTCCCAGAGGCATCAATCCATTCATTTTGACAACTTATTAGTGAGTTTTTCACTACCTTTGACATGAAAAAAATAGTAAAATAATAATCCTAACCATCAAGAAAAAGGCCAACAATTCAACATGACACGCTTTATCACATGATGGACAAAATTTATCTATTATTAACATGTGCACCAAACATAGATCATAGGGAATTATATGATCTCTTCTTAAAAGCCCTAAACAAGGATATAAGGGAGGAGGTTCAAAATTCCCTACAAAATATATGGAGAGGCCCTTAAAAGTGTCTTAAGAATAAATGAATTCACTATTGATAATGGAATAAAGAAATCTAGTACCAAAGAAAGGTTGGTCACACACAAAAATAATAACCCTTCTACACCTACAATACTAAAGAAAAATAATTGTAGAATAACCACCGATGGAGTTACAAACATATTGCCACCCAAGAAAAATAATGATTATGTTTGTGACAAAAGCTACACAAATTTCCTAACAATTCACAATTGGTAATAACCCTACCAAAAAGCTCTAGAGTATTTCCTTAAAAAGTATTGCACATTCCATAAAGTTATGTAGAAACTACCAATGAATCAACATAAATATCCTATAATGCTAAAGTAATTTATTCATGGGCATATTATTTCTCTTTCTAAAAAAACTCAAACTATAAACACTGGGGACTTGTAGCTCCTAAAAATTCAAACTTAATGATCTACCAAGATCCTTTCATAGTGCACCAATAAGGGAATATTTCTAATAGAGAAACAAAAAATGACATAATCCCTTCTTTGGGACCAAATGGTTCAATAGAATTCAACATTAAGGGTAAAACAAAAATGTTTGGCCTAATATTTTTGATGCAAAATAAAACTCTTGGGAGGAGCTTATGATCCCACAAATAAACACGCGATTTCATCAATTTATCCTATGCTAGTTTTGTTCATTACATGCAACTTGGTTGATAAGACATTCACAAGGACATATTTCATTAACCTTTTGATAAAATCCCCCTCCAATTAAGTAGCTTTCTTAGAGGCAATAGAGCTCAAGTACTTAAACACTATAACCTGACCTCCAAAAGAACAAATCAATCAAAAGGATCTCAGAACATAATTCCACCCAACTTAGAGTTATTTGATTGTAGGTTTGTCTTTGATCTAAAATAGATTCCCATGGATGTCAAAATATCAAGTTAAGGTGATCCTACTTTGCACCTACAACTATGGGTCTATGGTACATGCATAAAATGAATGCTTTCTAATTATAGGGATATAGTAAACATACTTAATTTTTCATGTAGAAACAATGGCATATGGGTACATGAACATTAAAACATGTAGGGATATATTTTACATTTATGACAATCTTAAGGTAGAAATGATTGGAAATTGTACAATCCTAATTCTTTTGGGAACAAGATGATGTCCACAACCTTCTATGTAATTATTAAGGAGATGTAGTACAACCTACTTCTAAGAAGGTTTGTATCCACGATATGAAGATAGTTCCTTCCATGTTATTCCAAGAAATCCATTTACTAAATGGGAAAAATATTATATCGCTAAGGGAGATCTAGAAACCTTTAGCATGAAAAAAATTAAGATGTGGCAAAGAAAAACATAAAATACTAATAGATCATGAAATAGGTGCTAGTATAATCACTATACTTCAGCCAAACCTTAAATTTATTAAAATATAGAAAGGTATATTAGATGTAAAATTAAGTATCCATGGTTGTGATAAAATCTAAGGAGTTTGTTGAGCACCAAGATATTGGTTGTACCTTTAAAGCTCATTTATGAATAGAATATAAGTATACAAATATATTACTCATTTATTGGTTATAATTTTAGAATATTAGCGGTTTGTAAGGAATTTTATATGGATTAATTGATTCATATTCAAGGAAATATGGAGTCGTCACACATTTCTATCTCTTTGACTTGATAATAACATTTTTGGTGGTTTGAGATTTAGATATATTTTTCATACAACGATAAAACCAATGGATATGGATTAAGCTATTGCAATCCTACTTAATAATCCTTTTATGAAGATTATATTGCTAATTGTCATTTATGAAATATTTGTAGTACTCCTTGAATACTAACTAATACAAATAAGAAACTTGAAGTTGCAAATAAGCATGAAGATAATTGTAATAGTTAGCTATTATTCTCAAAGAAACATGATAACATAAAGGGGATAATTATATAAATAAACATTCATTCATATAAAATAATTATAAACATGTGTCAACAAATTTACCAAACAACATGAAACCACTCTATTTTTTAAAGTATGGCCTACAATGCAAAGCCTTATTCCCTCACTAAATTCTAAAATCTTTTCAATACAAATATTTATTCCTTTTATAGAAGGAGATACATAGACAGTCCCCAAAAATGGGAAACACTTTTCATCTTAGAACTAAAAGATGAACTTGCCAATGAACTATTTAGAAGTGAACATGTGAAATCCTCTTGAGAAGTTTACCAATTCTTCCAATTTGTTAAAAGAATAAGTCATATATGAATTAAAATCCAAATTCCCATGTCAGAGGAGAGATTGCATAAGGGATGACTTGATGATGTAGAAAAAGGTGAAAATGATCACACAAGTTGTTGGAATTATTGGTGGTGGTGACATGGAAGAATAAGATGGGAGTTTTAAATGGAGGATACTAAGTGGTTTCTCTAATAGTTGTTGTAGGGAAACCCTTCACCATTTTACTCACCTTGTCAACTAGTACTCGTAAGGTTATATGTACATCCAACAACAGCTAGAAAGATAGCATGAGAAATTAGAGGTTGGCAAGACTGCACTAGCAATAATACAATAGAAAATATGGATTAATTACCTATTGTAGGGAATAATGGGAAAGTGGCCTGCTACTTTCCAAATGATATATGTCCTCCACCATAATTATTGGAAGATGGTTGATGGAAAATTTCCCAACTATTATCCATAATAACTCACTTTCACACAAAATGTTCATACCCTTTGAATGAGTTCAAGGTCTCTTAAACATAAAAATTCATCCTTACAAAAATATTTACTCTAAACCACAACCTGAGAGAAATTTCTCAAACAACTTCAACTAACATTCTTAACAACAATATACTAACCCTCTAAGAGTAAGATTGGGTTGAAAACGAAGGATGGTGGATAGACCTTGGCAGAGTTTCAGATGCCATGAGGGTTTCAACTACAGTGGCGGGCTCAATGGAAAATGGCCTAGGAACAGGAAAGGGAATTGTGGCTACTTCAGAGACACCCACCCAGAACTCAGAAATCAGTCTTGGCCATGGAAGGGTCCAGAGACTGTGCAACAAAGGAGGATGACAGCAGGAGGAAATAAACGAAATGACAGGGTTTGGAGCAACACCAGTTTCAGAGGGTATGAGGCTCTGAACAACCGACATAAGGTGGATTTCAAGATGATGCAGGAGAAATTTTGGAAGCTGAAGCCTTTGAGGGAAGCTGTGAAAGTTTTAGAGGTATGCCCAAACTCAATCTACAATAGAGTCTTGAATATTGAAATTTCTAATGATGAATGGTGTGAAAATACCAGGTTTGTTAATGAACACGCTCTCTTCCTGAAATGGGGGGCTCATGGCCGTCTTTGTCAAAAATCAGGGCATGGTGTGATTCTATTTGGGGGGAGGGTGTAGAACTGAGAACAATAAAAAATGGTTTTTTCCTAGTTATATACTCGTCTAGTATGGATAGGGATTGGATTCTTGACAATGGACCTTTCTTTATGGATGGAAAAGGTTTCAATATTATCAAATGGAAGCCAAATTTCAACCCAAATGCAGAAACCATCAATAGGGTTCCATTATGGATTAAATTTCCAGGGTTGCCTCATGAATACAAGAACACAAAAACCCTAAGGAGAATAGGGGAAAACCTAGGAATTTTCAGAAAAGATGAGGAATTTATAGAACCTACTCATTTCAATATGGTCTTGTGGATATGCATTGATTAGGATCTAGCACATCACTTACCAGACACAATAGAAATCAAAATTGGTTCAGGGATCTGGATGCAGAAGGTGGTCCTTGAAGAAAGGATGGAATCATGCTCAGACTGTGATTCCTTTGCTCATGCTAAAGGAGATTGCAAAATCGGAGACAAAGGAAAGTCTAAAGTTAATGATGGTTTGGCGGAGGATATAATCAAACTATCAGAATCCAAGGATTGGGAACATCAATGGGAAGCCTTGGATTGGGATGTCCTTCAGTAATTCAGGAAGGGATATGTTACTGAACTGAACACAATATTCTTTTTTTGTTCTAGGAAAGGGCTTATTAACAATCTATTTGCATCAGAATCATCTACAATGCAATTGAACCCCCTATCAATCATAGATGGATCAGATTCTTTGTTTAGAGAGATCCAAAACCAAGGAAGTGGTCCTCAAATGCAGAGTAATGTGAAGGGTGCAGTGGTGAACAACTAGGTCCCTGATACTGGTTTAAGTGCTTCGAATATAACCCCAATGGGGAAACACAAGCGAAATGTTGACCATCTTGAAAATGAAGGCAACTTGTCCTCACAAGAAACTCAAGCTATCACCATAGCAGATGAGGAAGAGACAATAGTCCCAGAGACTTAGGTGGAGGACATGCCTAGAGAAAATAATGAGGTGCCTCAAGAACAGACACACTTACAAGACGACAAGCTTTCTTCTCCACCTCTAACAGTTGATCAGATAGTGGAGGAAATGGTCTTTAAGGACATTCAAATCTCTCCCATCTGAAACCTAGATGCATCCTTTGAAGGGGTGAAAGATAGTGGAGGTGACCTAGTTTTTCAGACTCAGAGGGAGATCTATCTGATAATCCGGAGGGAGAGGATGATATAGGGATTCTTGCTCTAGGAGGGGTTTTAGACAAGAGAAATCTGGAAATGACTTTGGCTCAAAATGCTAAAGTAAAGATAGGTGAAAGTAAGAAAAGAGGACCTAAATCCAACAGAGTTAGACTTGACATTGAAGGTAGTGCTACGGGCCAAAGCAAACTCAGACTTAGATCGGGAAGGGACATGGTCTCTTCCCAGAAGCAATGAGGTTCCTTTCGTGGAATGTCAGGGGCTGCAATGCCCCTGACAAGGTTAGACTGATTAAGAGATGCCTTGATTAGTTTCGCCCAGATCTCATTTGCTTATAGGAAACCAAAATTAAGTCTGAACATTTTGATACCTTTTATAGTAGATTTAAAAAATGGAAACATGTCTCAGTTGAAGCTCAAGGAGCCTCAGGTAGTTTATCCATTTTATGGAATGAGTCTTTAGTGGAAGTCAACAGAATAAGCCAGGGAAACTAGTGGCAATGGGTGCGAATTTTCTTGAAGCAACTTTAGCTGCAATTGTTTTTAATCAATGTTTACGGACCAAACAACCCCTCCTTAAAAAAATAGTTGTGGAATGATATTTTCAAATGCCTTAAATAGGATACTGAAACACCTTTCCTTATAGGTAGGGACTTCAATGCTTTGATTAGACCATTTGACAAAATGGGTGGCAATGGTTTGATGAGGCAGAGTAACTTAGATTTTAGCTCTTTCATCACAGAGTTAGGATTAATAGAAATCCCTTTCAAAACTGGGGAATACACGTGGACAAACAGAAAAAGTGGCTTCTTAAACATCGTAGAAAGACTTGATAGATTTTTTGTAGCAGGTGACTGCACTTCTCACCCATGGACGTGTATTGTTGATGTTCTACCCTTCACGATCTCATATTATTATCCCATTGGCATCTGAATTCAGGATGAAAAAGCCCATAATAGATGCCCTTTCAAATTTGAAGCTATGTGGCTGAGGGATACCAATATAAGATCTTTGGTGGAGATATGGTGGAAACAGTCCCCTGAAAGTCCTGACAACAAAGCTTTTATGTTCTTCAAAAAACTCCAATTTGTTAAAGAACAATTAAAAAAGTGGAATAGAGAGTCTTTCAAAAATATTTTCAATGAGAAATTGGGCTTAGAGGAAGAGTTAAAAAATATACATGAACAAATTATTCTACAAGGCATGGATGAATCTTCCTTCTTGAGAGAGAAGTAGCTAAATAAGGTGTACTGTGAAGTCTTAGCAAGAGAAGAAACTTTTTGGAGGCATAAATCCCATGAAACGTGGCTGAAGGAGAGTGATAGGAATACCAAATTTTTCCACAACTCTACAAAGGTAAGGCAAAATTATAACAAGATCTTTTAAATACACAATATGGAGGGGGAGATGCTAACAGACCAGGAATCCATTAACAAAGAGGCTGTGAACTACTTCTCGAGTTCTTTCAATGGAGAGGTAATGGCCGACCGGGATCTGCATTCTATCATGGACATCATACCTACCTGTGTGAAGGAACAACACAACAAAATGTTACTAAGGGTTGTGTCGCTGGAGGAGGTAAAGGCTGTAGTTTTTGGCATGGGAGCAGACAAAGCCCTAGGGCCGAATGGGTTCCCGACTCTTTTCTTTCAACATTTTTGGGACATTTTGGCAAATGATCTATGGGAAGTTGTGGAGGAGTCAAGAACAGGC
This sequence comes from Cryptomeria japonica, assembly GCF_030272615.1. Classification (NCBI taxonomy): domain Eukaryota; kingdom Viridiplantae; phylum Streptophyta; class Pinopsida; order Cupressales; family Cupressaceae; genus Cryptomeria; species Cryptomeria japonica. The sequence goes on from NC_081408.1 coordinate 399,471,390, forward strand.
GGTTTTATCCTTAAGGATTTTAACAATACATTCATAGCTCTGATTCTGAAAAAGGAAAACATATATACCTTCTATGACCAGTCCCATCTCTTTGTGCAACACAATCTACAAAGTGATCTCTAAGGTGATAGAAAATAGGTTAAACTGTATTTTGGAAGAAGCTATCTCCCCGGAACAAAGTGGTTTTGCTCCTGGGAGATCAATATATGAAGGTATTATTTTGGCACATGAGGCAATCCACTCCATCCATTTATCTAAGAAGGAGAATATGATGATAAAAGTGGATATAAGGAAATCCTATGACGAAGTTAATAGAGACTTCCTCTTAAAAGTCTTAGCAAAATTTGGCTTTGACCCGGTTTGGATAGCCTGGATAGAAAGTTGTATCAAATCCCCTTGGTTCTCAGTTCTTATCAATGGGAACCCTCAGGGTTTCTTCTCATCCAACAAGGGTTTAAGATAGGGGGACTGTTGGAAATGTTCCTCGAATTAACTTGACTTGTGTTCAGATTGAACGGAGTAACCTATCCCGATGGAATACCTGTAGGTGTGACTCTTGCCGATGGGCCGATGGAACCTTCTTCCTGTGATTAGTTAACTGGTGAGTGATGAATAATGATGAACAACAAATACCCTAACTGGTACTGAGAGGGGGGGGTGAATCAGTACATACAAAAACTTCTCTGCAACTTATCAAGTTAAGACAATGCTAATCAGTTGTCTTAGTAACTCTTGTGTATGTTTCTTTTCCTCGATCCAGAATGAACTTAACCATGGCAATACCGGTTAAACACATTAAGACTTCAGACAACATAAACCGGTAAGATTGAACACTTCAAATACATTCAATACTTGATAACTACTTCACCCATAAACATATGCATGTGATGTATCAGTAATACCATAACCATTAGCTTTGCATGCATAATCACCTAAACAAAGAATACTTAATCAACACATGAAAAATGCACAACTCATGACACACAAATTTTTCACGTGGAAACCCAAATGGGAAAAACCATGATGGGGATGAATACCCACAAGCTTGTTTTGAACTCTTTTGAAGCTCACTCTGTTAGGAGCCTAGTCCGGTTAAAGAATTTACAATAAGGTTCTGCTAGGAACCGATCCTGTTAAAGATCACCCGGTCAAGGGATGGCTATATACCCTGTTAAAAGTTGAAAACCCATTAAAGGTTACCTTGCTAGAGGATTTAAAGAACTCAATGAACTTGAGTCACCTGGTCAGAGGTTTTACCATAAGCCTGTTAAAGCTACCCGGCAAAGGAATTTTCCTTCTGTTGAAATGGTTAGAAGACAATAGGTAAAACTCTGATCTGATAACAAGACTATATGCTAAGGCAGATCCTTTTCAATTCCTCTACTCTGCAATCATTCTCTGCAGTTTTCACTCACTGGTCTGGCAAGTATCTCATCACTCAGATACACACAACTTTTGCCAACAACTTACAATAACAAACATCATCGACCTTATAGACAACATTTAGGTCGGTAACATAAACCCTAAACCCTAAGCATCTTAGGTTTAAAATTATAAGCAGTCCAATCCTGACTGTCCAAACACTTTTCAAAGAATGAAACAATCTTTGAATAGATCACAAGTCATTCTGATCATCCATTCTTCACCGCACATAGAAATCAGTAACCCATCACGCTTTCTTCTCATACCGCTAAGAAGAATGTTCATTCCCGAGGTAGACATTTAATGCAATCGATGTTCACATTAAAGATCCTCAAGGAAATTCTTCACGTCCACAAAACTGACGTGGCATCTCGATCTCATCCTAATTTCTTAGCTAACTCATCACAAAATACCATCGGTTGCATCGCACAAGCTAGATTGCCAAACCGGAAACCCTAGAGCTGAGACTACCAACAGGTAGTCACACTTAGTGAAACCCTGACACCGGTTCACTACATCTCTTCATACCAGTTCTCCAATCTTGATCATTAATAACAACTTCTTCCAATCTTCATACCGATTGACCTATACTTATTGACGTCAATGAAAACATACTTTGTCATATTATCATACCGGTTCATCATATGCCAACAGTGAGCAAGTTGAGTAGATCTCGGGCAAAAAGATCCAACGGTGGTCGTTGATCCACAATTGGAAGATGCACAACCTAAATCCATCGCGGATCAGCGACAAGGTTGTGGTGGGTCCAGCGAAGGTGAGGTAGCGTACTAGTGGCAGATGAAGTGGCGATCACGTGGTAGGTTAGGTGGTGTCTAGCGGGATGCATGGACAAATCAGGAAGTGACACATGGCATAAGTGAGCGGCCCAAGTGAGATAAGGGTCATGCAAATCGAGAAGATCCAACGACAGATCCGAGGAAGATCAACAGTGGAGTAAAATTTTAGGACTATCAGCGGCTGTCGTTGTACCAAGGTTGTGAGGTGCCCAAAATGTTATCCCTCATGACATGGTGACCAAGTGGTGGGACCCGACAGGAGAGCAGCTAAGGTGAGTTAAAGGCTGAGCAGATCACAGATGATCAGACGACGATTGCAGAAGATCCGACGGTGGTTGCTAGGTCGCGATGGGAAACTGCTCATTAGAATATCCATCGCGACCCAGTGACAAAGAGGAGCTTCATTCCGAGCGGTTAGTGAGGTCGTGCTAAGGTGGCAAGGTAGGGACTCCAAAGCCAATTAGGGGGTACCACGTGGTGGAGCCACATTAGTGGAGTCGATGGTTCATCGGGAGATCAGAGCAATGCTTTTGTGGTCTTTCCGATGGCCGATGGAGTAGAGACTGACTATGGGTGTGCGCTCGAACCAGAGTCCAAAAGATAAACACTTGGACATTGAAGATGGTCTTGTCGGTGTATATGAATACAAACCAACCCAACTTCCTGGTGAATGTGAGATATTATGTTTCTCATGAATGCAGACCGACGCAGACGGTTAGACTTCAAACTGTTGGTGCAGTTGCTCAGATGAACTGTCGACAATCTGATATATGAAGCCATTGGCTAACTATGGTGAATATAACTGATTATCGTATGCTGATTGTAGTGTCCAGTTCATGAGAATCTGAGAACAAATACCAGTAGTTGCAGACTGAAACTTTATTGTAAATTCATTTACTGGAAATAAAGTGTTCAATTGTTGGTGGTGGATTTTTTCCCGAAAGGGTTTTCCCATGTAATTCTTGGTGTTCTGTCTTTGTGTTGATTCTATTTGTTTGTCTATATGATTATTAATGTCCTGTAAAAGTTTTAAACTGCATTCTTCCCTGTTAATTGGCATTAGGAAGGCATTTTCGCACTGTGCTTTCCTTACAAGTGGTATCAGAGCTTGGCCCGTTTTGTTATCCTTGTTGGGTAGGGTTAGTTTTTTGTGTCAGTTCTGTTTCAATGGGAGTCTTGCAGAGTGTCTACTTGTTTGTTTTACAGGTTAAGATGGCAAGCACCTAAGGGCACATAGACATGGAGAATTTTAATGGTTCCAATTTCGAACTATGGAAACTCAAGATGGAAGACTTGTTGGTCGACCGAGACCTTTGGATTGCTATGTCTAGGCAGAAACCTACATGCATGAAGCAAGAGGATTGGAATTAGCTGACTGGAAGGCAAGGGGTCTAATCAGGCTATGTCTTGCTGATTCTATTCTGTTAAACGTCCACGAGGAGAAAACTACACATCTTCTTTGGAATAAGTTGTGATATATTTATCAAGGCAAATCCTTGGAATAAACTTTTCTTGAGGAAGAAGTTGTACTCTCTAAAGATGGATGCATGAACACCATTGGCAGACCACTTGAATGCATTCAACATGGTTCTTGCACAGTTAACTTATGTTGGTGTGACCATTCAGGAAGAAGAACGTTGCATGTTGTTGTTGTGTTCATTGCCTAACTCTTGGGATCACTTAGTGATGGCTATCGGTAGTACTATGACCCAGTTCAAGATGGATATTGTGGTTAATACTCTTTTGTCAGAAGAAATGAGAAAGAAGTCTTCTGAGACGATAAAAGATGCACTCTCTATTCGAGGCAGAACGAAGGACAAAGACAAGAAGAAAGGAAAGAAGTCCAAGTCCAAGTCTCAAGAGAGATCAAAATCTCCAGGCAAGAAGTCAAAGGTGAAGTGCTGGAATTGTGGGAAAAAAGGGCATATCCAAAAGGATTGAAAGGAGGAGAAGAAGAAGAAGAAGAAGTATTCTGACACTGAATCTTCTTAGAGTGATGCAGATGCATTTGTAGCAGCCTTGGCAGTGCCTACCTCAGATGACACCTGGTTAGTAGATTCAGGCACATCTTTTCACATGACCTCCCACAAGGAGTGGTTCTCGAAGTATGAACAGTATGCTGGTGGAAAGGTATACTTGGCTAGTGATTCTACTTTGGAGATTGTAGTGAGAGGCAGAATTAAAATTCAATTTCGAGATGGTAGAGTGAAGGGGATCAATGGAGTTCTTCATATACCAGGTCTAGCAAGAAACCTTCTCTCTATAAGTAAACTTAATGATGTTGGAGTACAAGTTACATTTGTATCTGGTGGTTGCAAGATGACTAGGGGTTCCATTGTATTGGCAAAGGGTGATCGCATTTGTACATTGTATAAGTTAAATGTTGAACCTATATGTTGTAATGTAACCTTTGAAAAGTCTGTTAAGACAACTGTAATGATACATAATGTTAATTCATTGGAAGCTAAACTTCCTGTTGAGAAAACAATTCTCTGGCATAATAGGTTAGGCCACATAGGTGAAAAATGTTTAAAAGATTTGAAGAATAAGAATCTGGTTGAAGGTCTAGATGATTGTAGTTTTGAGTTCGAATTCTACAAACACTGCATATATGGAAAACATTACCGTGTTCAGTTTTATTCCAGTTCTCATAAATATTCTGACATTCTGGATTATGTTCACTCTAATGTGTTTGGTCTAGTAGAGGTTCCTTCTCTATCTAAGTCTAAGTATTATGTATCTTTTGTAGATGATTATTCAAGAAGGGCATTTGTGTACTTTTAAAAAAGTAAATCAAAAGTGTTTAGTCAGTTTAAGGAGTTTAAGAACCTTGTTGAAAATCAGACTGGGAGAAGGATTAAATGTTTAAGAACAGACAACGGTGGTGAATATTGTAGTGCAGATTTTGACAAGTACTGTGTTGATCATGGAATTAAGAGACATAAGACCGTACCTTACACTCCACAAAAAAATGGAGTTGTTGAAAGGTTGAATCAGTCTCTAATAGATAAAGCAAGAATCATGTTGAGCGGAGCTAGGCTGGAACAAAAATTCTGGGCTGCAGCAGTTGCTACAACATGTTACCTACTGAATCGCTCTCCTACTTCAACATTGGTTGACAAAACACCTATGGAAGCATGGTCTGGTAAGAAAGCTTCTTTAAGGCACCTTCGTGTTTTTGGTGCAGAGGCATATGCTCATGTGCCTGATGTTAATAGATCTAAGTTGGATAACAAAGCTGTGAAATGTATCTTCATTGGCTATGGAGTTGGTGTGAAAGGATACAAACTTTGGAATCCAATGACTGGTAAGGTTATGTACAATAGAAGTGTGATTTTTCATGAGCTGAAACCTATATCACTAGGTCACAACATAGGAAAGAAAGGAGAAGTTGAGGTTGAAATTCCTCCAGCTAAGGAAGAATCTCCAGAGATACCTGAAGATGAGGAGAGTTCAAGCAGTTCTGAAGAAGAACATGATGATGAGCCTCCTGTTGAACCTCAAGAAGCCTCAACACTAGAGTTGAGAAGATCTACTCGAGAGAGGTGGCAACCTAATAGGTATACACCTAATAAGTACAGTCACTCTATGTTGAATGTTAATTGTGCTTATGCTTTACTTGCCAATACTAATGAGCCTAGGACTGTCAAAGAAGCTATTAAAATGCCTGATTTAGATTCCTGGTTGGAAGCCATGAATGATGAAATGTCATCATTGGATAAAAATGGAACTTGGGATTTGGTGTCATTGCCTAAAGGTAGAAATCCTGTAGGCTGCAAGTGGGTATTCAAAAAGAAGTATGGTCTAGATGGCAGCATTGACAAGTACAAAGCAAGATTGGTTGCAAAGGGGTATTCTCAAAAGGAAGCTATTGACTATGGAGAGATCTTTTCTCTTGTGGCTAAGCTGACATCTATTAGATTTCTCTTGTCACTTGCAACAACAAATGATTGGGAGATTGAGCAGATGGATATGAAGACAAAGTTTCTTCATGGTAATCTTGAAGAAGAAATTTATATGTCTCAACTTGAGCACTTTGTGAAAAAAGGTAAAGAACGTTTGGTATGCAAACTCAAGAAGTCTATGTATGGTTTGAAACAGTCTCCTAGAATGTGGTATCAAAAGTATGATACATTTGTTTTGTCCTTGGGATTTGTGAGATCAAAAGATGATCATTATGTTTACTACAAAACTGAAGGTGATAGGATTCTTATCATAGCTTTGTATGTAGACGACATGTTGTTCATAGGAAATACAAAAGGTATGATCTCAGATTTAAAATCTTAGTTATCTATGAAATTGGAAATGAAGGACTTAGGAGCAGCAAATTACATTATGGGAATGGAGATCAAAAGGAATAGATCTAAGAGGAAACTTTGGCTCAGCTAGAGAAAGTATATAACCAATGTTCTTGATAGGTTTCATATGTCTGACTGTAAATCATAGGTTGTTCCCATCTTGCAGGGAACTAAGTTGTCTGTGCTTGATAGACCAAAATCTCCAAAAGAGATAGAAGACATGAAAAGTGTACCTTATGTAAGTGCTATTGGCAACTTGATGTATGCTATGGTCTATACAAGACCAGACATTTCCCAACCAGTGGGAGTACTTAGCAGGTTTATGTCGAGTCCAGGAAGGCCGCATTGGGATTCTGTAAAGAGGGTGTTTAGATATTTGAAGGGAACTTCAGATTTTGCTTTGTGCTATCATGGTCATTCTGATGATTCAAAGAAAATTCTAAGTGTATGTGGTTTTGTGGATTCTGATTGGGCAGAAGACGTAGACAACAAAGGATCCACCAATGGATATGTTTTTGTCATGAATAGTGGAGCAATTAGTTGGATGAGCAAGCGGCAACCTATAGTCGCTTTGTCCACTACAGAGGCAGAGTACATGGCAGCTACACATGTGTGCAAAGAAGTTGTTTGGATCAAACAATTGAGTTCAGATGTTGGTTTTGGTACAGGGAAAATTGAAATTTGGAGTGACAGTCAGAGTGCTATATGTCTAGCGAAGAATCCTACTTTCCATGCCAAAACGAAGCATGTTGATGTTCATTTTCACTTTGTTCATGACATGGTGGAAGATGGAAAAGTTTATCTTAACAAGGTAGACACTCTGGAAAATGTTGCAGACACTTGACGAAACCTGTGAGCACTCACAAGTTCAGGTGGTGTTCTAATTCTATGGGTCTTGATACCCGTGTTTCTCAGTAACGTCTGGAATGGTAATCGGTCTAGTGAATTCCTCGTCAAGTGGGAGTTTGTTGGAAATGTGCCTCAAATTAACTTGACTTGTGTTCAGACTGATCAGAGTAACCTATCCTGGTGGAACAGTTGTCGGTGTGACACTTTTCGATGGGTTGATGGAACCTTCTTCCTATGATCAGTTAACTGGTGAGCAAGTTGAGTAGATCTGACGGTCGAGCAAAAAGATCCAACAGTGGTCGCTGATTCGTGATTGGAAGATGCACAACCTAAATCCATCGCGGATCAGCGACAAGGTTGTGGTGGGTCCGGTGAAGGTGAGGCAGCGATCCATTGGCGGATGAAGTGGTAGTAACGTGGCAGGTTAGGTGGTGTCCATCCAGATGCGTAGACAAATCAGGAAGTGACACGTGACATAAGTGAGCAGCCCAGGTGAGATAAGGGTCATGCAAATCAAGAAGATCCAACGGTAGATTTGAGGAAGATCAATGGTGGAGTAAAATTCCAAGACTATCAGCAGTTGTCGCTATACCGAGGTTGTGAGGTGCCTGAAATGTTATCCCTCGCGACATGGCGACCAAGTGGTGGGACTCGACAGGAGAGCGGCTAAGGTGAATTAAAGGCCGAGCATATCGCAAATGATCGGATGGCGATCGCAGAAGATCAGATGGTGGTCGCTAGGTCGCGATGGGAAACTGCTCGTTAGAATATCCATCACGACCCAGCGACAAAGAAGAGCTTCATTCCGAGCGGTTAGTGAGGTCGTGCTAAGGTGGCAGGGTAGGGACTCCATAGCCAATCAAGGGGTGCCACGTGGCAGAGCCGCATTAGTGGAGTCGCTGGTTCATTGAGAGATCAGAGCAATGTTTTTGTGGTCTTTCTGATGGTTGATGGAGTAGAGACTGACTATGGGTGTGCGCACAAATCGAAGTCCAAAAGATAAACACTTAGACACTGAAGATGGTCTTGTTGATGTATATGAATATGAACCGAACCGACTTCCTGGTGCATGTGGGATATTGTGTTTCTCATGAATGTAGACTGACGCAGATGGTTAGACTTCAAACCGTTGGTGTAGTTGCTCAGATGAACTGTCAACAATCTGATATATGAAGCCATTGGATAACTATGGTGAGTGTAACTGATTATCATATGCCGATTGTAGTGTCTAGTTCGTGAGAATCCGAGAACGAATACCAGTAGTTGCAAACTGAAACTTTATTGTAAATTCATTTACTGGAAATAAAGTGTTCAACTGTTGGTGGTGGGCTTTTTCCCGAAAGGGTTTTCCCACATAATTCTTGGTTTTCTGTCTCTGTGTTGATTCTATTTGTTTGTCTATATGATTCTTAACGTCTTGTAAAAGTTTTAAACTGCATTCTTCCCTGTTAATTGACATTAGGAAGGCATTTCCGCACTGTGCTTTCCTTACAGGGACCCACTGTCTCCTTTTCTGTTCATTATTATGGCAGAGGTGCTGGGGCATATGATTTCCAAATATTGTAGAGTTGGCCGTTGGAAGGGTATAAGGATTGCTGCAGGGGTGGATCCTTTGACTCACCTGCAATTCGTTGATGATGCTTTTCTGGCTAGAGAGGCTTCGGCAAGGGAAGCTCAAGTAGTAAAACATGTGATAGATATGAACAAGTGTCAGGTCAAAAAGTGAACTGACTCAAATCTGAGATATTTTTCTTCAATATTCCACCTCTTAAACATAGGGAAATCAACAACATACTTGGCATGAAGTTAGGAACTTTACCAAGCAAATTTTTAGGTGTTCCCCTATTTGGAGGAGCCAATAAGTTAGCAATATGGAAAAATTTGGTAGAAAGTTGCTTCAACAGACTGGAGGGCTGGAAAAATAAATGGCTGACTTTGGCAGGCAAAATTCTGATGTTAAAAACAGTTGTCTCTGCCATCCCCATATTTTCAATGACATGCCTAAAAATTCCTAGTAAAATCATTAATGTGATTAAACAAAAAATGAGGAAATTTTTCTGGAATGGAGATAATGAGCAAGATAAAATCCCTATGTTGGCCTGGGAAAAAGTTTGCAGTTCGAAAGTGAAGGGTGGTGCTGGGCTTAGGAATTGGCAAATCATGAATGAGGCTTTGGGAGCTAAAATCTCTTGGAGCATTTATGCTAACCCAAATCAACTATGGGTTAAGGTTATGAGGGCCAAGTATTTGGACTCAATGGAGAATCACAAAATCTTCACAATCAAAAACCCCCCAGGGGATCTTCTATTTGGAACTTCATAGTGAGTAGCAGGAAAGTTCTTACAGAACATCTTACATGGCACATTGGTAATGGAAAGTCAGCTAAATTTTGGGCTGACTCTTGGGCGGCTTACCCGGTTATAAAACACATGGCTAATTTTTCAAATATAAAATCACATCTATGCAGTATCTGGGGTGACAAGGTCAGTGACTATTTGGTGATTAAAAAAAGTCACCTGGGTGAAGTATGGTGCTAGAAAGACCTCTCAGGCATAGGTCTATCAGAACAACAACAAGTGCTTTTAAAACAAGTTTCAGATCAGAGAAAGGTTTACCTCACAAAAGGTCAGGGCAAAGTAATTTGGTGTGGTTCCAAAGATGGGAACTACTCGATTAAATTAGGCTATAGGCTTTTGGAAGGCATGGTGGAAGACAACATAACAACTAATGATTTAATTTGGCATAAACACTGTTTACCCAAAGTAGGGGCTTTTGCATGGTTGGCTCTAAAAGGGAGAATACTTATGGGCGAGAGGAGGAAAAGGCTTGGTTTGGTAGGATCAACCAAGTTCTCAATGTGTGGGGAAGCTGAAGACGATCTTGACCACCTTTTGTTACAATGCAAGATAGTGCAAAAATGCTGGTATATGGTGAAAGGCAAATTGCAGTGGCAAGGCCCATTGCCAAATTCTCTCAAAGATATGTTTGATAGTTGGCCAAGACTAAACAAGAAATCAAAATTTTCAAGTATATGGAACATATGCCCATCTCTTGTGATATGGGAAATCTGGAAGGAAAGAAATCGTAGGATCTTCCAAGATAAGGCTGAGGATGTCAGGAGGTTGTTTATTAGACTTGATCAAGCAATTGAGGAAACTTTGGGGGCTGGAACTTTTCAGATGAACTCTACAAGAAACCCATTTACTATAGAGGACATGAAAATACAAAAAGCATGGCCTAATGTCAAAATAAGGCATGGGGCATGGCCTTCTAGGATGATGAGTAAGAAGTGTAACTCACCCACAGAATGGGTTCCACCCCAGAGGGGGTTGATCAAAGCCAATTTTGATGGGGCTTCTCAACGTGGAGGGGGTCTTTTAGGTGTGGGAGTGGTGTTTCGGGATCACAGTGACATCGTTGTAAAATTGGGAGCTCAACGTATTAAGCAGGGCACCAACAATGAAGCGAAAGCTTATTTAGCTTAGCTGACAACTCGATGTGCTCGAAATATGGGGATTAAAAAACTACATCTGGAAGGGGATTCACTGATCATAATCCAAGCCATAAAAAATGGTGAAATTAAAGCATGGCATCTGCAAAATTTTATTTCACTGATTTTAGAGGATTTGAATCACTTTGAAGAAGTCATGGTTAGCCATATCAGATGGGAGGGTAATACAGTGGCAGACAAATTGTCTAAATGGGCCCTGTCTTTTAATCAAATTGAGGATACTTTTTTTGAAGTTTTTGATGGCAAGTTGGATTTAGAATAAAATTTTCTATTATTTCAAAATGAAATTTATATGTTGACAAGACAGTGTCAACACATGTTTACAGTCAACATTCAATAGTCTTTGGTTTCCAAGTGCAAGTGTGATTTGTGTGTAACACAAATTTTATGTCATTAATCCTTGCTTTGTAATGATTGGAAGTTTAAGTGTGTTTCTCCTCGGTTTTTTTAAAAATGGTGTGCATGAATGATGGCGGTGGCGGCAATGATGTGGTTCCTTACAACAAGCTCTCGATTATAATGACTCTATCTATGAGAGTGGGTGATGATGTGATGTTCACAATGTCAAGTATTTACTATCAAGGGTTGTGGCAGTAATGTGATTGATTAATCGCACGAACCGACTTTATTTTTAAAGAAGCCAAACTTGATTCTTATCATCGTTCTCCTATTGGCTATCTTGTTTGTTTTCTCTATGCAAGTGTTGTTCGATGAGTGGATGGAGGCCACATTTCCCTTCCAAACGCAGAAGCAACAGAAAGGGCTTTATGGGCCAGTTGAAAATCGAAGACTCAAGCTACTTCTTAAATTCCCATCAGAGGAGGTGATAAGTGCGGTGCAGGGGATGCTGGGTTATTTATTCCAGCAAACTAGTTACCGTTGGAAATGCAATGTGGATATAGCTGCGATGATTTTGGCCTGGGGCTTGGAATTGGGGATTGTCGAGGAGGACATTCGTTGGGTTATGAATTCTCTTTTTGAGCAAGAGCTAATATCTAGAATGGACTCTATTATTGAATGGGCACACTCAGGACATGGATTTGATTTTGGCGATTGCTTTGAGAGCCAGATCGCAGTGGAAGAGTTGGGGTTTGTTCCTTTTGTGCGATGGCCAAATATGGTGAACCAAAGACTTTATCTAAGTCATATCCGAGCGGAGTGGAATTCATTGGTGGAAGCTATCAGAACACATCTTCGTGCACAAGAGATGTAGAGGCCATGGTATTTGAGTTTCATTCCGAGGAAACGACAAAGTGTGAGACAACGACCAACTCAGGGTTGAAGCTTGAGCGTATAAGGTTTTTTCTCCTCCAGTTGAATAGGAGAGTTTTTGTTAGCAAGTTTTTGTTTATCTGGTTCATTCTCAGATGTAGTTTCCAGCCCTCCCTGGAGTGGAATTTTAAATGTTGATATGGACATATTACACTAGCAGGACAGTTTAGTTGATAAGGGTGGTGAAACCTGTTTTTTGCGGTCCAAGTCCTTTCAGATGTTTAGGTTACAATCTCTTTTTGCAATGTTTTTGTAATGTATAGGGGTAGGCAGATCTCAATGAAGAATGCATGTAATACTCTGGGCTTAAGATATGCCCCTTTTGTAATGTAAACTTATTTTTCATATATTAATACAAAAAAAACTATATTACCGACCCAAAAAAAATATTCTTAACAACAACATAGACTAGATTAGCAAAACTCATTAGCAACCTAAATAAACGCACAATTAAATATGTATTCAACTACAAGCCTAGTGAGCCTTCTATTATAAATATGTTAATTATTATTTTAATTTTACCTAAGTCAAGGATTATGTGGACCAGTTATCCATAAAATATTTTCTCACTTAAAACATCAATCAAGTTACATTACTCAAACCCCTATATTAGATATGCTTTCACAATGTAGGAAAGTATTGAAAATATTAATGAAGACACCAATTTGTCAAATTAATTAATTGTTATGAATAATTTATGATCCATCTAGTGAATTCTTCATCAAGTGGCCATTTGAAATCAAGGATCTTTTGTAGCCTGTGTTGATGTGTTGTGTATCTAGCATCTAACAATTCGTTGGACTCCTTTGTAAAATTGTCCAAACTATATTAAAATTGTAACTTACACAATATTGGATCAACTTTATCTTCTTAGATGATTGACATAACAAGTATAGTCCAGTGATGCTATGTAATTCCACTTTCCAATTCTCTAGTGACTTTAAGCCACCACCACTATTAAGGACTATTGGAAATGAAGATTCCTCCAATATCTTTAAATTATTCATTTTTTCATAAAGTGTTAAATCTAGTGTACTATGAGAGGTAGCTTGAGATTATTTAGAATCCATACCATCTCATGTGTACTTAAGATATCTCCCAAAGCATTAATATTACATATGGCAATAACCAAAATTATATTCATGAGAGGTAGCTTGACATTATTTAGTATCCATACCATCTCATGTGTACTTAAGATATCTCCCAAAGCATTAATATTACATATGGCAATAACCAAAATTATATTCATGATTAGCACCCTAAGGAGCCACATATTCAAAATTGGCTTCAAATTTGAATTTCATTCCCACTACTTTTTCTTATCCTTTTTCAAGTTGTCATAACAATTTCATGTGTCATTCACCTTGTAGAAGATGCATTATATTATATGATCAAAGAAACTCATACTAGATTGCATACTAGATTGGTGTTATCCTTTATTCCCTTTGACTTAGCAATTCCTTCTACTTCATAAGATTTCTTTAGTTTTTTATTCAATCTTTTATTCTCAATATTAGCATGTCTCTATCTTGATTAGACATATTATTTGAGGAAGATATAGAAATTTTAAAATATATTACTATGAGTTTGGGTTGCACCATCATAGATTTAACCTTATTGTATTCAAGTATCAACTTAGTTAGTTCTCCTTAAAATATGCCATGATATGCTTACACTTTTTTTAGTACTACTTCAATAAATAGAATATTATCTACCACTAAATATGCAAATTGAGGCGCAATGGTATCCCCCAATCTCTTGACAATTGAACTTCCACTCATATCATTGATGTCTTAGGGTACTTGGGGTTTATTATGATCAAGGATAATAGACTACATAGCTTGTATTTTATACCTTGCATTGAGTCTAGAATCAAAGTAAAGATCCTTTATTTGCTCCTTGTTTCCTAAAATATCAGCCTTTTCTTTTTTCCTTCTTATATTGTCTACAACAATAAAAGAGATGTCTCATCTAGGAAACAATTACAAACCACTCTCTTTAACTAATATCCTCCCTTTCTCTCGAGTGGTATTTGCAAGATCAATATCAATTTTATTTTATATGCTTTGACCAACATCTTATTTACCACATTCCTCTCTCTCTCTCCTAGATCTCATTCTTCTTCCTATGTATTTATAAACTATTTTCACTTTAAGTAACATCCTTTTAGATTCATGAAACTCGTTGAAGTCATCATTAAAGAGATTTTTCACAAGCAAATGCTCTAACATCTTGCACAACTCTTTCTCCCTTATCTAATCTTAACATGACTCTCTCTAGTAGGATCTTAGTGACACTTTTTCTCCTAGCCAAAATAATATCCTACTTAATTTATTGTTCCTTAGGAAGATGATTATCACTTGCCTATGTAATACCAAATTGACAAATACTTTAACAATTCCTTCCTTTGGAGTGTTTTCAAGTGCTTTACCTCCTCTTATTGATCCAAATAATAATCTTAGAGTTGGTATGATTGGTTGTTCAACCTCTTCTACATCCAATTCCTACTCTTTAAAGAATTTTTTTGTGAGGGTGGACCTTGGTGTGATCATAGGAGGTAATCCTCCCAAGGTATTACCATTTTCTAACATGACCCTCATCCTTTCAATTGGATCTCTAATATCAGGGAAGGAAGCTTTGTAATTGTTGTTAAGTGACTTTCTTCTTCTATCAGCTATGAGGATATTTCCCCATTTTCTTCTTTAACCTCTATCTCTTCCTTTGTCAAATAAATTCTAATTAGGTCTTCAACTTAATTATATCAATATTCATATCTTGAACTTCCTATATCTCATTTGATTTTGTCATTAAAATGCTTTGATCATATCTTCTATTATTTTTTGGTTACATTCTAAATTTTGATAGCTTCAAATGCAAGAACTCCCAATCCTTCTTTGGAATTTATGTTGAATCCCAATAATTTTAAATCTAGAGGAAAGAAAGACCCCTTAATGTGTTGCCTTAGTTGAGTCTTATCAATATTATTTAATTATTATATGACTTCAAGAAAAGCCATTGTATTAGGTACCCAAAAAGGAAAAATATTAGTTTTCACCTCAATTCTATACCCTTTGACTATGTGTTGTCCTTGTGATAAAATAAGTCACCCAAATTATGCTTGATTCTAACCCAAGAATTCAAACGCTTTGGTCACAAAACTTGGTGAATGCCTAGAAAACATTTCTCTTATGTATATACCAACATGCCCAAAATTATAATTACAAAAAATAGCTAAAATATAATCATTTAATTTTAAATAGTGCATATCTCATATGCATGTTCTTATTTGGATGAGGAAAAGGTTCCCTTCTGATACATGATTAACTCTAAGAGTAGGGTCCCAAGGATTTCTTCCTTAAAATAATAAGATATGGCACAAGAATGAATACCATTTAAAATATAGAATCCTATTGTCAATCTTTAGTGGCACTAAATCTTTGCAAATCCCTTTTACTAAGAATGAGGTGAAGTCAAATAAATTTCTAACATATCTATGTAGCATATCAATAGCATTGCCATTAGGTGTGCAGGCATTTTAATCTTACAATGAACTCCCAAAATTTGACACATGAATATATGTTATTATGAAATGTTCTTCAAATGTGTTCACATAGAGGGGTCCAATTTTTCCTATGAGAATAGATTTTGTTCTCTCGACCCTATTATTTGGCCTATGATTGGGAACCACTTAACCTTATAGCTACTTATATCTTATATTCGTTATATAATGCATTGAAGTTAATTTTATGATTTTCCATAAGATTGAGATTAAATAGTTCCCCAATCAATTCTTTATTTAGGGTAAAAATCTGAAGTCCCTTCCTATGTTTTAGTTATTTGGTATTAGGGCTGATTTTATTGCAAAATAGATGCATGAGATCAACATTGACAAACACATTAGCACTACCAACTTTCCTTTGTCAAATCTACATTAGGTTGTATTTAGGGGTGTAAATTGGGGTGAGTTTTTTTAGCATGGTTGTAATAATAGTTGAATGAATTTGATTAAGTTGACAAAACAATGACATCTTAGATAAGCTTGGCTCTATCTTGTAATCTACTAGATAGAACTCTAATTACCTAGGAATGTTAGGCTTTTTATTGGAGCTAAGGAACTAGTTTCATAAGTCTTAATCTAGGCTTCTCTTAGGCCTACAAAATTGAACAAAAATACAACTCATTTTGGAACTTCTAGATGTTCTAGGTTCTTATAGTAGGATATAAGTTTGATAACATTAGTAAATTATATATTAAAAAACTTTACATGATGATAATGCTAAAGATGGTTCACTAAAGACACAACCATGCAAGCCCTAAGTTATCCCAAATTATAGAAAATCTCATATAGTAGACGGCTTGTATGTTACCGATCATTTTGAAAGGCTTGAAAATTCATAGGATTGAAAAGTACATTAAACAATCAACAAATTATCCTTTGTTGTAGCTTTCAATCTTCTTTTATGACTATAAATGACTTTGAAAAGCCCTAAAGAATGTGAATGAAACAATTTGTTCCTTTGTTGCCTTTTGCATCAAATGCTTAAAGGATTAATAACATAGTCATTATCTCCTTCAATTTTGTATAATTTATTTATTTATTTTTCCTTTTTTGTTGCATCAATGGTATCCATGCGACCCAACCTAGTGCCCAACCTGCCTTACCTTGGTCTTACTTATAGCTAAGTTGGGATTCAGGTAGGGGCGGGCTGCCCAACCTAGTGCCCAACCTGCCTTACCTTGGTCTTACTTATAGCTAAGTTGGGATTCAGGTAGGGGCAGGCTGAGGCGAGACTAATCCCCTAGAGATGCACAGGTAAGCCTGGACCTCTGAGTCGAACCTAAAATCAATAGAGAGCAAACCCATGACCTAAGCCAACTCTACTACCCATAAAAATTAATTTTATATAAATATTGAACATGCGCTTTTTGCCCTTTAAGCAATATACATTTCAGGTGACGTGAGCATCCCATTCATTGTGGTAATGCATGGCTCAATAGCATTTGTATAGGGGAAAGGACCCAGTAGTCGTGCACCCTAACTTCACACTTCTCAAAATCCTACTTGGAAATTTCGAATCACTCCGATTTTTTTACAGCAGCTTACTTGGCAAGTCCCCTGCTTATAACTAAGGTTTCAGGGCCACATCATCAAATATGATGCCACATCAGCATGCTTTTTGCCAAGGTGTCCAAAACAGCCCCCAAAAAAAGTGAGACCAATAGGCGTGCATTAGAGACCCCAATAGTTGTGCAGCCGATGTGGCATCACCTGATTGGTTACTTTTTACAATATTAGTACATTTCTTAACAACTATTGGTACATTTCCTAACAACTGTTGGTACATTTCCTAACAAAAATTGATATTTTTTGTTTCAAACAATAGGTTTTATTTGTTCAATTTTTGGAACAAAAGGTATCAACAACCCTCACAACAATTGGAACATGCTCAACTACTGGGTCCTTTCCCCTAATTTGCCGTGCACAAAGGCAACTGCTTTTAATACTTCTCTTTGGGCAAATGAAAGTGGGGCCGATATTGATGTGAAGAGCCTCCGTGATAGAATGAAAATTTGCCATTTGTCAACCACTCATAAAGTACGTTTAAGCTGTTAGCTTAATTCAATAAAAATCCATCATGAGGGCGGGGTCCACATTATAAATTCTCAAGTGAAAGAAGTGCATGATGCAATAACAAATTACCACTTGTTCCAAGTTAACACAATTTTAATACCTACTTTGTAAAATGCGTGCATAAGCTTATATAAGATCACCATAAACAATCAAATCATGACAACATTATAGAATTCATCATACACAACTATTTGGTTGAAGACATAGTGCTAGGTTGCTGTTATGATAAAATACAATTTAAAACCACAACTCAAAGAGATGGTGTGAACTTGTCATGTGCTTGCTAGCACACATAATCCTGTCCAATGTATTGCAAAAATGGAAGTGGGGTTCATACCCAAAAATATAATTTAAAGGAAGTGTATACTGCAAATATATATCACCACTTGGAGCAAATGGAAGATGTTTTCTACTTCATGACACACACACAAGTAAGCATTAATAGGTGTCAAATTAGCATAGGAAAAACACCATTTCATAAAATCTTATGAGTATGACTTTAAATGCAATGACACATGATATTATAGATAGATCTTTTAACATTCCTGAAACTAAAAATAGCTTACGAGACAACTAATCTTGTTAGTTTGGTCTTCAATATTTCAACATTTTTCCTATTCAAAGAGATGATAAGTGCATCCCAGTCTTCTGAATAGTCTCCTTGTTGAATAAACTATGCCAAAAAGCATTTGCCATTATATCGCCAGCTCGTGGTCCTAATAAATATTTCTAGATGAAAAGCATGATGTGAAAGACTCTAGCGATGCAATAGAAAATCAACACATGGAGTGCCATCAAGGACCTAAAGTCAAAATATAACTTTGACTAGGCAATCTTAAGAAATAAAGAAGGTGTTGATAATTGCAAATGAACAAGAACAAGGGGTTGGTAAACCAATGATATACACAAGGATCAATCCATTTTCTTAGGTGAAATAACTTTCAGAACTAGTCAACATCAAAGTAGAAGTCCAATAGCAAGGTGCATATAAGACCATAGCTCATAAAGACTAGGGCAAAAGGATAAAAGGAACAAACCTAGATGAACTAAATTGATTGAAACCCTAAGGATCTTCATAGAAAAAAAAAATGGAGCATTCCAACACATACCATGTTTTCCTCACCATTTGTTTTGTAGATTTGAGCAAGTCAATATAGGTACATATTGAACCCTATAATAATAGTACATCATCTCATCCTTGCTTTCACTCAACTTAAATGAATTATGTATCAAAATGCACCTGAGACGCTATATTTATTTTGTAGGCTTTTCATATAATTTGAATGACACAAGAAATAGTGTTCCTTTAAACCCCAAGTTGATGGTAAGTTCTCTTATTGACTTTTCATTTTTACCTTCTCAATTGCATATTTTGCATGATTAACTAATTCATTTTAGGTCTAAATATAGGAGAAAGATTAAATAGGCCAATATAGGTAAGTACAAGTCCCAATTGTCCATATTGGGAAAGGACACCTACTTTATGTAGACTGCAATACCAAATAGAGTAATATTTAAGCACTCAAAATTGCATGGTTTAACATGGCATGTTTGATATTGATTTTGTTAGGAATCTTGCAAACCATGAGGCATGGTCATTTATCCTCACAATATGTCTTCCTTGATGGAAGAACCCTTAGTATTCTTGTTTTGGTATTCTCCTCGAATTTTCTCTACATCTTTTTGGCACGTTAACCCTCTTTGAAATATGAAATTCCTAAGGTCCACCTTAAACTTTTAGGGCATCCAATAGACCTCAAGGCCATCCAAGTGATCAATTGTAAGTTGTAGGGTCACAAAGGAGACGAGTACTAGTAAGAGGTACAAACCATACCTTGACACAAGATATTGTGTTGTCTTTTAGCATGGTCACAAGTCATTTGAATTTTCTTTGATTCTCCATTTTTCTTCACAAAACATAGTGTTTTAAGTAGGAGATGACATGTTTTCTTTCTTACTTTAGACCTAATCTTTCATTCCCTCTTTAGCTTGATTCCCCCTCTATTATTCTCTCTTCTAGAAAGACCCTATCTCTCATTCATAAGGGAGGAGAATTTTTGTATATTTCAGTCCATCTTAAAGAAGCTTTTCTCCCCATAGGATATGTTAGGGCTCATAACCTTTGTGTTATTTTTTGCTTGACTCCCTTTTGTTTTTAGCCTTTGTTAGCCTAGGTTTATAATTAATATAAGTCAATTAATGTGGGCCTCTATTTCTATACATCTTTCCCCCATATTAATTTCCATTTTCACTTCAATTAACCATTCAAGTTACAAAAACCTAAAATTGACTAAGTCTCTTTATTGTCGGTCCTTTGTTGAGGTTTTGAAACCTCTATTAGTTCTTGATAAGTTTTTCACAACCTATCTTTTTGAAACTTTTGAAGGCAAAGAGAAGGAGGCTTGTATTCATTGGCCTAACAAGTTTTAAGGTGGTTTAGGAAGCACTCATGCTTTGTGCATCATGGAGGCCCAACATTAAGCTAAAGGAAGATCGTTATAAGGAGGAAAAGCAAGTTCAAATAGGTAGATATGATGCCAAATGAAATGGTGTTGTGCACCTACTCCCCTTAATCGCAACATATGATCCCATCAACCCACCATGATTGTAGAGAGTCACCCAACTACCAAAAGTTATTGTTTTTATTAAGAAATCAACAAAACAAGGATGTTGGCCCATTATACAACAACCCATAGGCAGTAAAAGAGACAACAAAACAGGGGTACAAACTCAAAACAAAACAAGGTCGGACAAGCCATTGACAACAAGGCAAAAGACCACTATAAAAAACTTGTCAAACTTGCAACAACCCAAAACCCAACTCGAGAATTGGGAGAAACACCCAAAACATGACAATGAGGGGTTTGGGGGAGGGGGGGAAGACTTCCCCTTCCGCCTACGACAAACAACAGTATAGGAAATACTATCATTAGGACCATCAAGAGAAGAATCTAGCAGGGAGGACCCCACAAAGTTTCTGTCAACAACAACAATATGCTACTATTGCAAAACAACAACAGACTATTGTTGCAGAATAGCATCAGGAGCATAAACACTAGGAGTAGATCAAAGCTGCAGAGCAGGAGCAATAGGAGTGGGATCCTTAGGGACTAAGGAGGCCACAATAGTAGTAATGAGAGGGTAAAAAGAGGCATCAACAACAGTAAGAGGCACCACCTCATCCTGGGAGGAGACATCCTCCTTCTAAGAAGAGTCAACAGAATTACACCAAAAGAATTGATTGTCAAGTGATCAGTAGTAGTATCCTTCCACCAAGTAGCAACACCTCTGTGACGCGTGAGAGAACAATGCGACACTAAGTGACCCATTGATAAGCATCTCTGAAAGCGAAAGGGGAGGCCCTCATAATCCAAAGATTGAGTCCATGGCCTATCCCCAACCATAAGAACCACATCCCCTAGGAGAGCTGAAGAGATGCCAATATCAATCAAAAAGTGGGCAAAGGTAGAATGACCGATGGAAGACAAGGCATCAGCGACCTAGAATCGACCAATAGAGTTACCAATTGCCTCGTAGAAAGAATGCTCCCAAAAATGAAGGGGGGAGATTAGGAAGACAAACCCAAACCAGATGCACATTAAGTGGTTTAGTAAGAGGGTTAAAAGAAGTTGTCCAAGGCTAGAGAGAGAGAGAGAGAGAGAGAGAGAGAGAGAGAGAGAGAGAGAGAGAGAGAGAGAGAGAGAGAGATCCCCAAGCCCACAACTTTCCCAACACCAAGTCACGATCATAAAAGGAAGCAAAGGAAGCAACAAAAAAGTTCAATGTTGTGTGCAACCAAAGGCTTCTAGGAATCACTCACCCAAAGATGGAGGTCCAGGAGAGAAGGCCAAAACCCAACAAATTTGCACACCAACGTACAGAGTTGGTAGAAATCAACATTGTCCACAACATCCTGTCCACATACCACCACAGGGGAGGTCTTGGCACAAGGAAGAGGACAAATCCCCTTGGGGGGATGAGCAATAGATATGGCCACATGAGCAAAACTACGCCTACTAGCAAAAGAAGAAGGTTTGGGAGGGGCCATATTGCTCACAACAAGGTCACCACCAACAGCGGAAGCAAGAACAACATCACCAGCCTAAGCACCATGGCACCAATAGGTAGGGCACCCACGGGGGAACCAACCCATGCATTGTAGAAGTAGCAATGGTGGCACCATAATAGCGGCATCCATGGGAGGTGGAGGGGGGCCTGAACCTTTCAACACAAGAGCAAAGAAACTAGGAGAACCAATGACAACCTTGTTTGCAATGGCGTTCAAATGTGAATGGGCACAAGAGCCATTAGCAGATGGAGCAAACAGAAGCATTATCCATGCCATAGAAGTACCAAAAGTTTTTGTTATTGCTAATCAATCTAAGGTGCTTATTTTGGGTAAGAGTGCATCTGGGTTATGGACCTTCTTGGTGGTATAGTGCTCCAAATTAGGGCTTGATTCCTTTCTATTGTTTAAATAAGATTGTGGTTATTTCTAAAGGAGGTTGGTTACTTTATGGTTTGTAGATGCTTGTGTGGTCACCAAGACTTTCTAGGGTACACACTTTACAAATCTAGACCATTTTAAGTAAGGTTTTATGTCCATCAAGGATATACACAAATATTTTATGTGTTGTGTATATGAATGTCTCCATAGCATCTTAGTTAGATTTTCTCTTACCATAATTGTTGGTGTGATTGTAACATGAAATTATTGAATGTAACAACATTCTAAATATTAAAAGCTTTATAATTGACTTTTATGTGTCTTGAGTAGCTTTATGTAGTGTATTTATGAATGATTAAAACAAATGCAATTATTTTGGTGTATATGAATGCACAAATGTCATCTATATCTTTCCAATTTGTTGTTCAATTTTATATGTAATTCTATACCTAATGAATAGGAACTAATTTGGTACCATGCACCAATCTCACATCATCAAACAAAATATAAATTAGTGTAAGAGTGTGATGCAGAGCCTGCCTTATATCCTCCCAAAAACTCCAAGATGTATGACACTGACCCCTCAAAACAACAATAGGATCCTATCAAGGCAAGGCTCTACAACATTAGTTCAACACCTCTCAATCTCCAAGACTCATACTTACTCAAATTGGGTAATTTGCTCCAACATACACTTTGAAACCTCCAAGGGTTACTGACCATTACCACACTTGTTTTGGGTCAAACATGACTCACCTAGACCAGATCAAACACTGGTTGTAAGGATTCAACAACATTCCCTATAGCACCTTCACAATTAGGCCTATTTGCTAGTAGCCCTTTGAAACGGGTAAAGGGACCTAAAGTCCAAAATTTTCCAAACACCCTGAAAAACAAGTCACGGATTCAAATACCCTTTTGGGCCTTACACAATTCCCCAAAGGAAGGGTCAAGGTTTGACAAACAAAGGTCTGAAATCGGTGAGGGTCAACTGTCCTAAAGGGCTAATTAGGTCTCCATTTGTGAAGCAACTATGTCCAAATGAACAAACCATACAATCACAACCCCATGAGCATGTGGGGAACCATAAACCATCATGGATTCCAGGGTTACACACCTGGAATCATCGTCATTTGCATTCTAGGGTAACTTTGTTGTTTAAGGACTAGGTAGCCACATAGAGATGTCTACCTAGGGTTGGTTCAACCACACACCTCCCTTGCTCCTCTTGAAAAAATCTTTTGGAATCTTAGAATACACTGGCCATACTTTCATTTCATCCAATCCCATGAGTCTCAGATTGATAAATTGCAAGTTATGGCCATGGAGAAGCAAAACCCTAGGTAAACCCTGGTTTCCCGGGCACCTACAACAAAATTGGAATAACAGGAGCAAACCACACAATCTGAACCTCAAACCAAAGCCAAATCAAATTTTATTCACTATCCTAACAAAGTCACATCATTGGGTATTGATCCCAATCCATACAATGCCGTACCCCATACCAAAACTCCAGAATTGCAGGAAAAACTCATAATTTCATTAGTTTGCAGTCATCAAAACTTTCCTCCGTACAATCTAACCTTGGGAATTGGATCCACAAGGTGTATATACCACTCCACAACTTCTCTCAACCAAAACAAGAGGTTAGAGCCATTGGAGGATTTCAAACAAACAAAAATGCAAAAATTGCATAAAACTTGCTTATGACAACTTTTGACAAAGTTGTCAAAATGTCATTTCTCGCCTCCTAATGCCTTGGGTTAAGACTAAACCCTCCTAAAACACACTAGAAGCACTAAAACTACTAGGATAACTATATCCTACACACAATTGATCCCCTTTTGTCCAAAAGTCCTAATTGGCTTATCAAGATGCCAAAATAGGAGTTTGGCTCACAAGATGGGGTCTTTAATTAAAAACACAGAATGCATGTTTGAAACTGTTGGCATATGGACACTCCAATGAGACATTGTGTGTGATTGAAGGTTTTTTCATTGATGGCAACCTTGCAATCCTATGGCACTGGCAAGACATTCTACCGGCAAAGCATTATTCAAGCAAGACAGTGCACCGACATCAACAAGACCACTCTACACCGGCACCGGCACCGGCACCGGCACAGAAGAAAAGATGTATACCGGCACAGAGGCCGATATGATTTTTGATATGTAATATTTTGTTTATTATTGTAAGCCGACTTGGCAAATTGCAAAATGACTCTTGTATATAAAAGAGATCATTATAGACATTTGTAGGAGAGGTAAGGTAGCAAAAAGAAAATTATGAGACAGACCTAATGTGTGAATTATAGGTCAAGGGTATATGTAAAGAACAGAGCAAGAACCGGTACTGAATTTGGCATTGAAGATGCTATTATAAAGCAGTACAGAATATTGGATTAGCATAATCCTCATTGTAAGTCAGTGTGACTTCTCACTGAGCAGTGTGCTCTAAGCAGTTGGCCTTCCTGCATGTGCAGGCCCCTATTGTAAGTAATATTCTCTTATTGGCCAGTAAGTGAATATTGTGGGTCACAAATCCCACCGAGGTTTTTCCCACACCAGGTTTCCTCGTTAAACATCTTGTGTTATGGTGTTCTTTTCATGTGGATGTTTTTTATTCTGTTTATTACATTAATTCTTGCATACCGGTACACTGTTACTTTATGTTCTGCATGTTTTGTCTTAAAAAAATTACATTACCGGTCAAATACTGATTCACCCCCACCCCCTCTCAGTATCTGTGGGAACCCTAACAATTGGTATCAGAGTCTGGTCCTCTATTTTCAGAAGCCTAACAGCTTGAGGAAGATCTTGACAGCGGTAAAAATGGAAAATCTTATGAAGCAACTTGAAGGAGCTCTTACTGACTATGATACGGAGAAGTTGAAAAATATCAAATTAGAAGATGATTTAAAAGCAGCTCAGGATATCATTCAAGCACTTCAAGAAAATCTTACTGTTACAAGAAATAAGAGAAGAGAACTTTGTGAAAAATTGCAAAATGAGAATGATGAAAAGGAATCACTTAATGATATGATAAGCAAGTTGAAACAAGAGATCATGACAACAAAAAATGAAATGCAGGATATGACTATGAGATTTTGCAAAGAGATTAAGGACAGAAAGAAGAATGAAGAAGAATTGACCAGAAGACTAAGTGATGCAGCAAATGAGAACACAAGACTTAGCTATGAAAATGACATGTTGAAGACAGATCTGATGCATACTCAGAATGACTCGAATGAACTAATGAGACAAAAAGAAATCTTGGAAAGGGAATTGGAAACTGCAAATCAACACAAAGAAAAACTCAAGAAAAGCTCAGAAGAACTTGGTACCTTATTGAAGAATCAAAAACCCAAAGGTGACACTTCTGGAATTGGATTTGAAGTTGGAGAAAGCTCCGGTACTGCAAATACTCAGGATCACAACAAACCGGTAAGACCTCCTAATACTTATAAATTCAATGGAAAATGCTTTAACTGTAATAAATATGGTCATAGGGCAAACAAATGTAGATCTAGGAATTATCAGAATATCAATCCTCCCACCGGTCAATGCTCCAAATGCAACAAAGTTGGTCATAACTCTGAAAACTGCAGAATGAATGTAAGATGTTATGTTTGTGGAAGATTTGGACATTTATCAAATCAATGCAGAACACAAACCGGCATAGGTTATGGGAAAGCTATTCAGAAAAATAATGTAACTTGTTATGCATGTAACAAGATTGGTCATATTGCTAAATTTTGTAGAAGTAAAGGTACACCGGTAGACAACAAAAGTACTAGCTTGAAAGGTAAAGAAAAGGTTGAAGAGGTTAAGCAAGAATTCTCAAAGCAATGGATTAGAAAAGCTGATCTAAATATTGGGAATACTCCTCCACCGGTAGAACCAACAAATGCTCCACTGGCAGGACAATGTGATACTCCACCGGCAGGACAGAGCAGTGCTCCACGACAGAAAGTTCTTCATTTAATTGAAGAAAATTATCTTGAGGGTTTGGCAATCTAATGACACATGTGCTATTATTCCCTCGGTTAGAGAAAAGAAGTTGAAAATCACTCATTACCGGCAAATAAAGTTAAGTGAATAAATTACCGACAAGCAATTAATGTGGTAGGTAGCGAAAAAGACTATAAAATAAGGTTTTGGCTCCATTTCATTTCACTATGATTTCAAACTTTCAGAGAGCGCGAAGATTTCTGAGCTAAGGCATTTCGAGCAAGAAGCAAGCACACTCCAAGCAATCATTCATCCAAGACAGAAAAAGGTATTTATCATGGCATCCACCTCTGCAATTGAATACATAGCGAACCCTACTGTTGTGGAAGTAATTAAAAGACCTAGGCCCGTATTTCAGTTGGTCCCCGAAATAGCAAAGAAAGATGATACCTTAGGTGCATTCTCTCAAATCCCTAAAGGTGTTGTATATGCTGAAGACCCTAGAATGTATATTCACTGCAATATTGAAGAGCTAGGAGATGAGGAAATCAAAACCATGTACAAAACTAAGATATGTGATGGTACCGGCAATATCAAAGCTGAACACAAAATCATTGAAACCCTAGGATTCACAGAAATCCTTAGTATTCCTGAATTTCCTAAGGATGTGATTAGGATAGTATTAAGCAGAGTTCATGGAGAATTTTTTTGGTTAGATACAATTCATAAGATCACCAAGCAAGCGGTAAAGGCTGTCACAGGGTTACCGGCCACCGGTAAAAGACCAGATAAAAACAAGAAAGTTTCAAATGATTTAGTCATTGACCTAACAGGTGCAACATCTGATAAAAGATCTTTAAGGGTTAATGATGTAAAGGATACAAATGTGAGATTCATAAGCATGATATTAGGTTACAAAGCCACTCATGCCAATAGACTCAACTCAGTTTCAAGTTTATGCATCAAGAGTGCTTATGACATAATAACCAACAATGCAAAAATTGACATATGTGAATGGCTAAAGGATGAACTGATAGACAACCTTGGAAAGATAAAGAAGGATAAGAAAGGAACCTTCAGATTTGGGAATCTGTTAGTGTGTCTAATGCTTCATATAACAAAACAAGTTCCTGGTATAGGATATAAAGATTTCGGATATGAAATACCGGTAGGAAAGTAATTGACAGAACTGTTCTATACCATGGGCGAGAATAAGGAAAACAGCATTCATGACTTTTTCCAAGCACTAAAGACAAAAATGAAGAAAAGGACAAGGTTATCACAGAAGATTGTAGACAAATACAAAGATGATATATGCTTTGTTATCAAAAAGGATGAAATATGGATGGAAGCAGTCATCCCCAGGACAATCTGGGTAACAGAAATGGGCTATGAAACAGATGACCACATAGTTGAAACTTATGCCAAAGCACTTCTGGAAGCCCCCAATGAACCTAAAGAAGAAATATTTGGTAGTGTTGAAACTATAGAAAGCCAAATTCAGTCCAAGAAAAGAGTGAAGAAGGTAGAAGCATTTGTGAGAAAAGGATCCAGACAAGCAAAAGCCATTAAGGAAGATGTATTAAAGAAAACCGGCATAACTGAAGATGAGTTGGCAGCCCCACAACCTGAAGCTCATCTATCACCGGTAGGTACTTCCTCAGAAGGAGATATACCAGCAACTTTTAAAAGAGTTGTTAGGAAAAGAGATCCCTAACCGGCAACCACTCCTTCACCTAGAAGGACAAGGCAAAAGCAACAAGCTGTGAGATCTCCAATCAGAAAGGTCACACCTAAAAAGAAGCTGACCCCTAAGAAAAAGAAAAAGGCAAAAACTGACTTGGCACCTCTAGACATTTTGTTAAATGAGATCATAGAGGAAGGAAAACTGAAGAACATAGGGAAAATTTATGACACCCTATCGGTTGATGAGAAAGGGCAAGTTGAGGAGAGTGTAATATTACACATGGACATGTTTACAAAGTTTTTGATGCAAGTCTTAAATGAAATTCCTGATGACTTATACAAAAGACTGGAGGCCAGAAGGCAAGGAGTAATTGAACTGGACAAGAAAATAAAAATAGAAAAACTACTTGCAGTATATCCGGTAAACTCCCCAAAAGAAATTGATGATCTGATAGCTCAAGCTAACCTGACAGTTTTTTCCACTGCACACAAGCAAATTTCACTGATGGCAGGTAGAGTTACAGAGGTTTCAGAGGAAACAGAAGATGGTTGGGACATATTTTTGGTTGAAAAAGAAAAACAAGAAGAATATAGGAATCCCAAGCCTATTAAGGTATATCAGAAGGACAAAGGGAAAGGGAAAGTTGGTGGACCTCCAAGCATAAAGATTAAAGATAACCTACCTCCACCTGTAAAAATTACAATCCCTGAAAACCAACCGGCAACTGAAAGCATGGATGCAGAGGATAGCAATACAAATCCTAAAGTCCTATTTACTGTAAATGTTGATACCCAAAAGATCAACATAACAGTTCATAAAGACCCAAGTGAAAAATAAGATATAGCCAAAGAGCCTCCGGTAACAGGAAATACAGAGCAACCGGCAGCGGATACAAGGAAAAAGATGGAATCTGAAGCACAAACAGAGAAACCGACAGAGCTAAAGGCTCCAGAACAGATGCCATCGATAAGAAATGAAGCAGGAAAATCAGTGCTAAAGGAAATGCAGACACAAACTGACCTGCCAGAGGTCCATACAAGCATGGTCACTTCCACCGGTACTCAGTTTGTTGGGTCACCATCAAGGTCAACAAATGTGACTGAGGTATTACTTGAATCCATCAAGAAAATAACTGACTATAGCTCACAAGCTTACAAAGCAATAGATGATTCAATACCAATTTTGAAAACAATAGCTCCTAATTGTAATATAGATAATAAAGATTCTTTAGGACAGTTAGATACACTATGTAAATACATTTCTGGAAATATTGAACAAATAAAGGTAGAATCTGTAAAGGACATTGTAGAAAAGGAGAAACATAAATTCTTTGAGGAAGGAATTAAGAAGTGTAATAGAGATTTTGACACACTTCTACCAGAACTGTTTTGTTTGTTAAAAGAGTACAAAAACCTGTACAAAGACACATGCAAAACAAACTTCCTGACTATAGATATAGACAAGAAGATAAGCAAGATACAGGAAGAGATAAACAAGCTTGCAGACAATTTTGTCAACTCACCGGATTCATTATCTATTTTTGAAGGTAAGTTAGCAAATTTTGAGGCAGAATTACTTAAACAGGAGAAAGAGAAAGAGACAATAATAAATAAGGCAAACTACTTGAGATCTAAACTGAGTCCAAGATTGGCTTATCTAACATCTCTACGGAAGGAAACCTCAGAGGCATTAACACCGGGAAGTAAAACATCGACAAAGCAATTGTAGCATCTCAC
This sequence comes from Cryptomeria japonica, assembly GCF_030272615.1. Taxonomy (NCBI): domain Eukaryota; kingdom Viridiplantae; phylum Streptophyta; class Pinopsida; order Cupressales; family Cupressaceae; genus Cryptomeria; species Cryptomeria japonica. The sequence goes on from NC_081408.1 coordinate 399,500,991, forward strand.
CGGCACTGTGAAGAGAACTGAAACAACAATAAAAGATAGCAAAAAGTTTATGGATAGTACATTAACACCGGGAAGTAAAACATCGACAAAGCAATTGTAGCATCTCACCGGCACTGTGAAGAGAACTGAAACAACAATAAAAGATAGCAAAAAGTTTATGGATAGTATAAACTTAATTTTGGGCGATCTTTTTCAGATAATAACTACCCAACTACAAGGTTGAGGTCATGGACCGGTATAACTACAAACTCTACTAACATCTTGACAACCTTTGTCATTGATGCCAAAGGGGGAGTAGTAGGATGAGAAAATTCAAAACACAGGGATCATATGCTCAGGGGGAGTCACTCATTTTTTTGGTAAATTTTTGGTCTACACATTTTTGGACATCTTTTTGGAATTTCTCATGAGTGTTGCCATCAATGCCAAAGGGGGAGATTGTTGGCATATGGACACTCCAATGAGACATTGTGTGTGACTGAAGGTTTTGTCATTGATGGCAACCTTGCAATCCTATGGCACCAGCAAGACATTCTACCGACAAAGCATTATTCAAGCAAGACAGTGCACCGACATCAACAAGACCACTCTACACCGGCACCGGCACCGACACAGAAGAGAAGATGTATACCGGCATAGAGGCCGACAGGATTTTTGATATGTAATATTTTGTTTATTATTGTAAGCCTACTTGGCAAATTGTAAAATGACTCTTGTATATAAAAGAGATCATTATAGACATTTGTAGGAGAAGTAAGGTAGCAAAAAGAAAATTATGAGACAGACCTAATGTGCGAATTATAGGTCAAGGGTATATGTAAAGAACAGAGAAAGAACCGGTACTGAATCTGGCATTGAAGATGCTATTATAAAGCAATACATAATATTGGATTAGCATAATCCTCATTGTAAGTCAGTGTGACTTCTCACTGAGCAGTGTGCTCTAGGCAGTTGGCCTTCCTGCATGTGCAGGCCCCTATTGTAAGTAATATTCTCTTATTGGCCAGTAAGTGAATATTGTGGGTCACAAATCCCACCGAGGTTTTTCCCACACCGGGTTTCCTCGTTAAACATCTTGTGTTATGGTGTTCTTTTCATGTGGATTTTTTTTATTCTGTTTATTACATTAATTCTTGCATACCGGTACACTATTACTTTATGTTCTGCATGTTTTGTCTTAAGAAAATTACATTACCGGTCAAATACTGATTCACCCCCCCCCCCCCCCCCCCCTCTCAGTATCTGTGGGAACCCTAATAGAAACACATGTAAAACATCCTAAAGACATGTTTCATTCCTTATCCTTCCTCCTTTGGGCCTGATTTATCAACTTGGAGGGGGTGCTCCTGCACCATACTCCCCGGAAGAAGAAATCTCAAGTCCACTTGAGATGAGAGCCCGCAGGTCTGCACCATGATCTTTGATCTATTGTTCTGTCATCCAGATGGCTTCAAAATCGGGTTGTCCCTTCCAAGCCACCAAATATTCCATATAAACGTTGTTCCTTGTTCTCTTTGCAACCTTGGTGTCTAAAACCTTATGCAACTGTGGTGGTTCATGTTTGGGAATGTCATCATCTGCAATAACCTGAATTGTGTCTTCTCCTGCATCAACACTACATTTATAAAGAGTTGTCACATACATTAAAGATAGGTGGCAAACCAAGATCAGGTGGGAGTTGAAGTTCATAAGCATTTTGGCCACATTTTTTCAAGATTTGATAGGGTCCAATCTTTCTTTGCATAAGCTTTGTATATCTCCAATTTGGAAGTCTTTCCTTCTTCAAGTGAACCCATACCAAGTCTCCCACATCAAACTGGACATCCCTCTTCTTCTTGTCAGCATGAGTTTTATATCTTTCTGTAGATTGTTGCAGGTGAGTTTTAACTTGGTCATGAATCTCCTTTATGGCGGTAGCAAAGGTTTCCCCATCAACACTAATGACTTCTCCTTGAGATAGTTCTCTCAACTCCAACACACCCCTTGGGTGGATGCCATATACAACCTGGAAGGGTGACTTACCGATACTTCTATTCACTGTATCATTATAGGAGAATTCTACCTGAGACAATATGCTATCTCATCTCTCTCCATGCTGTCTAGTCAAACACCTTAGCATATTTCCCAATGACATGTTTACAACTTCAGTTTGGCCATCCGTTTGGGGATGGTAGGCTGAGGAGAAGGCTAGATTTGTGCCAAGCTTCTTCCAAAGGGTCCTCCAGAAGTGTCGAATAAATTTCACATCCCCATTAGAGCCTATGGTCAAAGGAAAACCAAGTATCCGGACAATCTCCTTGAAGAACAAGTCTGCAACATAAGAAGCAACACAAGTGGTTTTACATGGCAAGAAATGTGTCATTTTACTAAACCTATCCACCACTACAAAAACACTATCATATCCTTTCCTTTTCCTAGGCAATCCTAATACAAAATCCATACTTATGCTTTCACATGGTCTTTAAGGAATGGGTAAACGCTGGTATAGGCCTGCATTTGTGGACTTCCCCTTTGCCTTTTGGCATATCACACATGTCTCCACAAATCTCCTGACATCTGTCTGCAGTTTGGGCCAAAAGTAGTGCATCTTCACTAAATCTAGTGTCTTGTCAAGGCCAAAGTGGTCTGCCATTGCTCCACAATGTTTCTCCCTGATTATATTTAATCTCATAGAGAATTTGGGTATGCATAATTGTGCACCCTTAAACAACAATCCATTTTAAATTAAAAAATTCAAAGAAATCAACATGAAACCACTCATCAAATGAAGCACATACCTTATAGATCTCTCCAAAGTCTTCATCATCCTCATACATGGCTTTCAAGGAGTCTATTCCAACACTCTCCAACTGGATCTGATTTAAAGTTAGGACTCTTCTGCTCAAAGCATCAACCACCTTATTCTTGACCCCTTTCTTATGCTTAAGAGTGAAAGTGAAGGCTTGTAGGGTCTGCACCCACTTCATATGCCTGTGATTCAACTTTTCTTGGCTATTTATAAAACTAAGGGCCTGATTGTCTGTGAAGACTATGAATTCTTTTGGCAGTAAGTAGTGTCTCCACTTTTTCAAGGATTGTATTAGAGCATACATCTCTAGATCATAGGATGAATACCTCCTCTTTGCCTCATTTAACTTCTCACTGAAGAAGGCAATAGGACTTCCTTCCTGACTGAGCACTGCCCCAATAGCCATGTGACTGGCATCACACTCCACTTGGAAGATCTTATTGAAATCAGGTAGGGCAAGGACTGGCTACTCTGCAACTTTTCTCTTCAATGTTTCAAAGGAGTTATCTACCTCTTCTGTCCAACTGAACCTGCACTTTTGTCCTCCCTTTATGGTATCAAGCATAGGAGCACAAATATGGCTAAAGCCTCTTATAAACTTCCTATAGAATGTGGCTAAGCCATGGAATCTTCTAACATCATTCATTGTTCTAGGTGTAGGCCAAGACAATATGGCACTCACCTTTTCTTGATCCAATTTTAACTCACCATAGGATATTACAAATCCTAAGTAGATGATCTCTTCCTGCATAAACAAACACTATTCCAAATTGATCATTAATTTCTCTTCATGCAATCTCCTTAGGACCTGGTCTATATGTTTTAGGTTCTCTTCTTTGGTTTGACTGAAAATCAGAATGCCATCTAGGTAGACTATGACAAACTTTCCTATGAAAACCCTCAAAACCTCATTCATTAACTTCATAAAGGTACTTGGTGCATTAGAAAAGCCAAAGGACATGACTTTCCACTCATACAACCCCTCATTTGTTTTAAATGCAGTCTTCCACTCATCTCTCGGCCTAATCCTAATCTGATGATAGCCACTTTTCAAGGCAATTTTTGTAAAGTATCTAGCACCCCCCAAGCAATCTAACAAATCCTCAATCCTAGGCATTGGAAATCTATACTTGATAGTAATTCTGTTGATAGCCCTTGAGTCGGTGCAAAGCCTTTAGGTGCCTTCCTTTTTGGGTGCCAAGACTGCAGGGACTGCACATGGGCTCAAACTTTTGCCAACCAGTCCGGACTCCAACAATTCTTCAATCTGCTTTGCCATCTCAACATTCTGATCAAGTGTGAGCTTGTATGCTGCTTTATTAGGCAAGGTGGATACAGGTATAAGATCTATGAAATGGTTTATGTCTCTCATGGGAGGTAGTGACCTTGGCATGCTATCAGAGATGACACCCTTGTACTTGTTTAGTAGTTGTTGCACTGTAGGGTCAACCAACCTCAATCTGTCTTCTTTCTTATCTTCAGACTTCTCCACCTTTGTCATTGTTGGACTAGGAATAAGGGCATAACAAACAATGCCTTCATCTGCCATGTTCTTCATGAATTGCTTTCCTCCTAACATCAACACCTTGGCCTCCTTGTGTTTGGTTTCCTCTTCACTCTCCATCAAAGGTAACAACTCAATCACTTTACCATCTTTAGTGATGGAATATGTGTTCCTAGCACCATCATGTTGTGCCTTTAAATCAAATTGCCATGGTCTCCCAAATAGAAGATGGCAAGCATCCATCTTTGCAATGTCAAACAACAATCTATCCTTATAGGTTCCAATCTGGAATTCTACCCAAGCCTGCTCTTCCACAACAACTTGCTGACCTTGGGCGAGCCATGAGACCTTGTAGGGGCAAGGGTGAGGTAGTCTCCCCATCTTTAGCTTCTCCACCATTTCTAGAGACGCAAAGTTTTCAGTTGAACCGGAGTCTATTAGAACCTTGCATACCTTTCCACCCGCTTTGCAAGTGGTCTTGAATAGGGATTTTCTCTGTGGGGACTCTTTATCAGCCATCTTCATGGTAGTTACTGCTCTTCTGATCATCAAAGCTTCACCTCTTTCAGGGTAGCCATAACTATCAGGGGTATTGACACTTTGGTATGTATTTGCACTTGCCACACTTTGGCAATCAGCTTCTAGAACCAAGTTACTTCTCCTTTCCCCCATGGAACTAGTAGGTTTGTCAGGACATTTGTTGGCCATGTGCCCTTCTTGATTGCAGTTATAACATCTGATTTAACCTCTACCTTGAGATCTTCTTCCTCTGAAGTTACCTCTTTGATTGTATCCTCCATTGTTATTGGAACTACTCTCTCCTTTAGTGCCTTCTTGATTGGGTTCACCTTGGTTTCCAAAACCATTTCCTTTACCTCTGAAAAAACTTCTTCCCCCTTTCTATTGCCTTCCTCTTCCTCTATTGTTCTGCTCTTGTCTCCTATTGATCTTCTCTTCCACCTTGATGGCAAGTTGATGGCATCTACCAACGGTATCCGGGCTAAGAAGGTTTAGTTCTTCTTGAATGTTATACCTTAATCCATTTAGGTATCGGGCAACTTTTTCACTCTCTTCCTCCTTTGTCTTAGACTTCATACATAGCCTTTGGAACTCCTCAGTGTAAGAGTTCACATCCATCTCCTTCTGCTTGAGATTTTGTCTCCTCTTATGAAGTTGAATTTCATAGTCTTTGGGTACATATGCCTCCTTTACTAAGGCAACCATCCTCTTCCAAGAAACAATCTTGGGTTTGTTGTCCTTCTCTCTTTCCTCTTGGACAAAGTTCCACCAAGTTAGGGTGGATCCCTTCAACTTGGACTTAGCAATCTTCACCTTCTGTTGTCCTGGAATGTCTTCACATTCAAAGAAACTAGACAGTGAGTCTATCCAATCTACCACTACATCTAGTTCCATCTTCCCAGTGAAAGTTGGCAAATCAATCTTCTGCTCCATGGTTCTCCTCTCCATGGATTTGAGGGCATTAAGGAAGTGCCTCTGGTAAGGAGGAATCGCCTCTTCCTCCGGCATAGGGATCTCATCTTCATCCCCTTCTTCACCACTACCAGTGCCTCCATCTTCCTTCCCATCTACTTTGCCTCTCAACCTCTCTAACTCCCTCTGCATTACCTTGCAAGCAGTGGCTTTCTCTCTCACAATCTTTGCCAATTCCATGTTGGTGATCGGTCCTCTAGGGACTTCTTCTTATTGTCCCTCTACCATTTCTCAAATCTCTATCTCCTTACTAAAGTTGTTACTAGCTCTGATACCACTTGATGCAGAGCTTGCCTTGTATCCTCCCAAACACTCCAAGATGTATGACACTGACCCCTCAAAACAACAATAGGATCCTACCAAGGCAAGGCTCTACAACATTAGTTCAACACCTCTCAATCTCCAAGACTCATACTTACTCAAATTGGGTAATTTGCTCCAACATACACTTTGAAACCTCCAAGGGTTACTGACCATTACCACACCTGTTTTGGGTCAAACATGACTCACCTGGCCCAGATCAAACACTGGTTGTAAGGATTCAACACCATTCCCTATAGCACCTTCACAATTAGGCCTATTTGATAGTAGCCTTTGAAATGGGTAAAGGGACCTTAAGTCCAAACTTTTCCAAACACCTTGACAAACAAGTCACAGATTCAAATACCCTTTTGGGCCTTACACAATTCCCCAAAGGAAGGGTCAAGGTCTAACAAACAAAGGTCTGAAACTGGTGAGGGTCAACTGTCCTAAAGGGCTAATTAGGTCCATTTGTGAAGCAACTATGTCCAAATGAACAAACCATACAATCACAACCCCATGAGCATGTGGGGAACCATAAACCATCATGGATTCCAGGGTTACACACCTAGAATCATCGCTATTTGCATTCTAGGGTAACTTTGTTGTTTAAGGACTAGGTAGCCACATAAAGATGTCTACCTAGGGTTGGTTCAAACACACACCTTCCTTGCTCCTCTTGCAAAATGCTTTTGGAATCTTAGAATACACTGGCCATACTTGCATTTCACCCAATCCCATGAGTCTCAAATTGATAAATTGCAAGTTATGGCCATGGAGAAGCAAAACCCTAGGTAAACCCTGGTTTTCCGGGCACCTACAACAAAATTGGAATAACAGGAGCAAAACACACAATCTGAACCTCAAACCAAAGCCAAATCAAAGGTGACTCAATATCCTAACAAAGTCACATCATTGGGTATTGATCCCAATCTGTACAATGCCGCACCTAGTACCAAAACTCTAGAATTGCAGGAAAAACTCAGAATTTCATTAGTTTGCAGTCATCAAAACTTTCCTACGTACAGTCTAACCTTGGGAATTGGATCCACAAAGTGTATATACCACTCCACAACTGCTCTCAACCGAAACAAGAAGTTAGAGCCGTTGGAGGAGTTCAAACAAACAAAAATGCAAAAAATGCATAAAAGTTGCTTATGACAACTTTTGACAATGTTGTCAAAATGTCATTTCTCGCCTCCTAATGCCTTGGGTTAAGACTAACCCCTCCTAAAACACCCTAGAAGCACTAAAACTACTAGGATAACTATGTCCTACACACAATTGATCCCCTTTTGTCCAAAAGTCCTAATTGGCTTATCAAGATGTCAAAATAGGAGTTTGGCTCACAAGATGGAGTCTTTTATTACAAACACACAATGCATGATTGAAACACATGTAAAACATCCTAAAGACATGTTTGATGCCTTATCCTTCCTCCTCTGAACCTGATTTATCAACTTGAAGGGGTGCTCGTGCACCAGAGTGGGAGTAGTTTTGTGCATTCATGATTTAGTAGTATAACTAAAGATTTATCTCCAAAAGAAATAATATATGAACCTATCTCATGTGGGTTATGCTTATATAGTTATATCTATACAAGGGTTTTGAGATAGCCAAGTGTAGTTTGTTTAGTGACAAACTTTGGGACCAAGCCAACACATTTCACTTACCTATCGATTTGTTTATTTGTTCATTTGTTTGATTGCAATAATTGTTAAGAGTATACCCCTAGGAATACCCTCCTGAGTCTAAGCTAAGCTCAAAGAGTGAGAGATAAAATCAACACTCATAGAGTTGGCCCTTAATCCTCCACATTATTGTTGCTTAAAAACACATTCTATTTGCAAGTTTACTATTATTGTTATTATTGCAAATGCTGGTAAAATGAATGTGGAAATCTAAATTTGTTTTAGAGAACCAAGCTTAATTGTTTCTTTAAATGTGTTTAAATGTGAATAATGCTTGAAGGATGAGAAGTAAAATGAATATAACTAAATGGCTTTAAAAATGAGCACATAGCATTAAATCACAAAAACATGTATTAGTCAACACAAAGTGAAAAAATAGTAAGCAACAATTAGCTAGAATTTGAATTTTAGAAAGGTAGACCAATCTACAATTACCATCAAAGGACACTTGATTTAATGTAAAGTTCATGTTGTAGGCCACTTAAATGGTGTTAAGTTTAAATCTTTTATAATACTAAAATAATAAGTCTACAATTACCAAAAAAACTAAATAAGCAAACAATCAAATCAAGATATGCATACCGAATATATTGAAATAGATGTATAATAAATGCATAGTTGAAGCAAATATATCAAGGTCTACATAAATATAGATAAGGTGGGGGAATATGTGCAAGGAGATGGGTATGAGATTACACTAACTTAATGAGAATACAATAAGCTACAAATCCAAATTTCACCTCAATATCTACGCATTCCATCTATAGTAATGTAACATATTTCACATTTTTCAAATCTTAAAAATTTCAATCATAATGATTCGACATTAAAACCTTAGAAATATTAAGAAATCAAACCAGATGTTTAATTATGTATGAAGAGTTTCAAATTATCGCGGAGTATTACCCAAATGCTATAACTACATGAATAATTAAGTTTAGAATAGACTAGACATCTTGTTGTAACTACAAGAATGATTGAATTTAGTAATGAATCAACATCTTCCAAACAAGAGTTCATGGTTCTCTTGGAAAAGTTCCCTTCTAAGTAAATACATCAAAGCTTTGAATTTTTGAATTCTTCAAAACTTGACTACTCTGTTGGACCTGCAAAATTGAATTTGTAAGCCAGATAGAAAATCCAGGAATAAATGAATCAAAATGATTTACAAGGAAAATGAATGGAGACCAAACACGCTTCCAGATCCAAGAATTTTTTCATATTATACAGCTGACAATCCCAGATATAGGTATTGGAGTTGCAGCTACTCGTTTATATTGCACTGCTGTATGTAAGGATGGTCATATTTTATGTACTTTGTCCAGTAGGGCCTGTATTTGGTCATTGCCAGCTCCAACCAAGGCTTCATATTTCCATTGTAATGAACAACAGCTGCGTTCTCAATCTCTGAGCGGTCAACACTGGGATTATATCCTAAACCCAAGACATGCCAAGACTTATCCAAAGGGTGGGTCAAGCCATAAAAGGTTATCAATCCAGGTGGCAAGGTTCCAAGCTTCCACAACACTCTATCCTCATTCTGAAAAGAAAACACAAAAATTAGAAATCAAAAAATCAACTATTCATAGAAAACCTGTATTAAATACTTATATTTTTGTGAAGCAAAAATCAAAGGTATTCAAAAAATAATACATACATAAATCCACACATACCATATTTTGCCACTTGTGATAAATTCCGGTTATATCTCGCCTTTTCCATTCTTTAAGATCAAACATATTCATCCCATATGCCCAACCACAAGCATTAGGATTAAAGTTCCTAGCTATGTGAGGATTGGAAAAATTAAGATATTTGTCAAACCGGTGAAAACTTTCTCCACATGTCTCCACTGCACCATTAACCTTTCCATGGAGATCTACTGACCAGAGTGGAGACAAATCTTTTTGCACCACAATGTCATCATCTAGGAAAAGGATCTTATCCAACTTAGGATAAACCTGAGGAAGATAGAAACGGAGATGATTAAGCATGGACAAGTATTTTGGGTTCCGATATTTCAGGTTTGAAGAACCTGCTGAGAGTGTTGTTGGGTGATCTGCTCTGAAATAATACTCTTTCATAGCTGCAGATTCTAGCTGACGTAGAACAGGGCAATAAGATGAATTGAGCCATTTAAAATCGTCAACATTTTCCACAGTTATTGCAGCTTTCCCAGGAGAATTAAGTAAAAACCACATCTTCATGGCCCCAAAATTTAACTTGTCTGTGACAAGATGAAACACATGTTTCTCGGATTCCTGTAAAAACAAGAAGTGCAATAGAATGAAAATTCAAATGATAACAAAAACTAATTCCAAGTTTCTGAATTTAATGCCTTATAAAATATTGAAATTGATTCAGCACCTTTGCATTCATGACAGTTGAATTGACAACCACCGATGCAGCCAATACATTGTCAGAGAAAAGTGCATAATGATAAAGATTTGGGTTCTCCAATCTCTCATCCTGAGGAAACTTGCGCTCTTCAAGAGGAAGTAAGTAGTACTCTATGGTCAGCCGCATAGACAGACAATGTAAGCCCTTGGGAACAGTCTTTGCTGCCAGCTGACTTAAAAATGTGCTTTGCTTTTTCAAGGTCCTTACTTGCTCATCAGCAGACTGAAGCATAGCTCGTAGTTTTTTTGTTACTGTAGCACAATCATATAGCTGTTCTCTGGCCTTGGCTAAAACTTGACCCATAGCCTTGATCTTTTCAGGTGCACTGAATCATTCAAATCAGGCATCAGACACGAAAACTTAAATAATATGCAGCAAATACAAAACTTGGCTTCTGCCTTACAAAGAGGGATATCAAAGACTATTGACCAAAGAACTTTATGCGCATGATGGTAAACACATAATACGGCATAGTTTTACCTGTGATGCAGATCAGAATCTGTGTTAGCCTCACCCAGCGCGTGCTGACTTTCTTTAATCCGTAACGTCAGATTTTGGTATATATCAAGGCTATTCCTGGCCCGGGCAATGCTTGAATACACCCTGCCCATAATAAGCTGATCTCGCATCAATCTGACAGTGGAGTCAGAATTCTCATTCTCATTCTCACGCCTCCAAATGCTGTATTTCCCGAGCACAGCAGAATCCACTTCCTTGGAGCGGACAATTGCTGCATTTTCAAGCTTAACTGTTTCTTCTTCATCTTGTTGAATAAGCTCCGATGCTCTTTTCTCCCTCCTCTTTTCTCTCAATTGCTGCAAAGATCTTAGCAAGTTAGGCTAGAAACTTAGAAGAGATTCACTTAAAAAACACCGTGTATTCAATAAGGAGGCAAAAACACAATAATCCCTCTTTTGTATATAAATATAACGAAGATGAAAAAGAATGTGAAAGAATTTACCCTCCGTAAAAGTTTCGCTGGACTCTGTTCAAGCATAGAACGATCTGCAATAAAATAGAAATCATCACCCAAGTATATTACACATCATGTTACAGGAAGTCATTATTGTCAAGGATCAAACAAGTTTAGCAGTAAAAACCAACCTGTGATCACATTCTCTTTGATATTGTTCTGTTTAGCTCCTGCAACACCTTCTTCAGAATCAATCGATTGCACATTGTTAGAGGATTTTTCCTCGTCGGCCTCATTGATGCGTTTATGCTGCAAAGCATTTTGCTCAAGACCATCTTGTTCCGAGGGTAGGTTTTCTGGCTTGCGTCCAGAATCTGTCTCTCTCTGCTTATAATACAATGCCAATTTTCACTTCCTTGTTAATAAACCCCTATTAGGTTTCTCTTAAGATTCAGATGTAAAAAATAATTATCTTTTTGCAGTCTTACCTCATCAGACGGCTTATCTAATACCCATGAAGAAGACAAATCTTGCCGTGCATGAATATTTAAGCTTAGGGGTCCAGAGTCATCTGTGTTTGCCGTGATGACATCAATCACCTGTCCAATGGAAATGAAAAAACTTTTCAATCATCTATCCTTACTACTTACTCTTACTAGTAGAAGGAAAACATCTCTTAAACTTGCCTCTTTCGGAAAGAAAGATTCAATTTGCTGTATTGTGCTCTGCTTCAACTGGCCCCCAGCCTGCATTGACGTAATGGGAGTGTATTAACTCTAAGATCAACCTAAATAAGAAAGAGAGAGATGTCGCAAAATCATCCGGCTCATAATTGACTTATGAGCAGAGAATGTATTTAGATAGCATGAAAGCACAAAATTTTCACATACAACCAATGGCAAACCATACCGTTTCAACAGATCCATTCTGAGAGTTACCGTGGTCTGTGAATGCAAAATATAGAAAAGGAAAAGGGTTAAGTGCATGGAAGATGAGAAATCCATTGCTCTACCAAGCTACACCATTCCTCCTAGATCTAGGGTTCCTCGTTGAATTAGGTATTCTAGTATTACTGATATATTTAGGTTAAGATTATAGATTTACCAGATTTAGGCGGAGATCTGGATCTAAGCGCCGTGAGGAAGAGCACAGAAACGATGACCAACATCAACACTGCCAGTCCTCCTCTTCCTCTACCCTTGGCTCTCCCCTGCCATCGTCTTAGTTTTACACCCATGTTCTGTGCCTTCCTTGCAACCAGGGACTCCCCCTTTCCCCTCTGCACTGCACACAGATCTCTTTGATCGCAGGGGAATGAAAATGTGCTCTATACTCCTGCCATTTTATATTACTTGCTAAACATGTCTTTGCATCGCCATTGCTAAATTGAAAGGGTTCCTCTTTCTGTCCTGCACCTGTGTCTCTCGAGTATAACGGGATGGACCTTTACTCAATTTGCTAATTCCGATAGCTACGGGATGCTCGTGAATTCTCATAAATTATTATTTTAGTAAAATGTGCACTGCGTGGTCGGTAGACGTTACACTCTATGGAAAGCATTCTTGAAAATTATATATGTTGTATATATTTGTAAGAATTGAGTTCATAATATTTTATATTTTTAATTTTATTAAAATTTATTTTTAGATTTTTTATTAACTATTTTAGGTCAAATTTATAGTTGTGGAGTTGATCTAGGTCACTTTCAAGAGGCATGAATCTAAACCTTGAATTTTGTAAACTGAAAATAGAGTTTTATCTTGTTAACATCTTTCTATTAGTTATTGTGAGCCAGTCTAGTATATGTTTATGTTGATTTGTGTATTTAGTTGTTGTATTTAAGGACATCCATCCAATTATCCATTCGAAATCACTATGAATCTATGGAGCACATCTAGAATTTTGATTTGAAAAAAGAAGTAAAAGGAATATAGTAGCATTATGTTGGTTGAAAATTTTGTAATCAAAGGATGATTGCAAAATGTTCCTTTCAACCATAATGTGATGAGATTAAATCTCTCCTCGCAAAAGGGAGGCTACTTTCTTATTCCAATTTAACAACTAGTATCTACCTAATCTCTATATTCTAAACCATTCTCCAGGTGTTACAATCACTATATTCTCTTTCTTTAGAATCAACGTTTATCCAATTCTCCTACTTCAAAACAAATTTTCTTCTTTACAACAACTCACAAATTACAAGATACTAATTTTAGCAATAATAACCTATATAAATTTCAGCCAATCAAAAGAATGACTCACTGATGTACCGACAAAATTACAATAACTAAGAAACCTTTGTAAGCCCAAAGCCTTGTGTGGTTTCTCCAATTAATTCTTGAAACAAAATTGCGGTATATAGATAACACAAAGTCTCTTTGTATATATCACAATATTTATAACTCTAAACACGTAACTAGATGTAGCACAAAGTCTCCACAGTGTTATCAATAAAAAATAAATGACTCCCGATATAATACTATAGCTCAAAGTCTACAATATTATATCTTTACACCCTTTAGCCAAACAATCTCTTACACTGCACAATTCAATCTTTAAATATAATGTGACGAGAATGACATAAGAACAATCTCATCATAAAATAAAGTGAATCCAAGACAAAGATTGGCAAACAACTCTATTTCTTTATTGATTGAATTATTAGATTTCACTTGAAAGCACAAAGTCTTAGAAATATCTACAATCTGATAGAGTTTCGATGCATTAGCCAAAATATGAATATTTGCAAAGGCGTCTCTCCTTTATATAGAGAAGAGCCTTGATAAAATATAGGGATCCTACAGCTACTTTGACTTATTCAAAGTACAATCCAATTTGGTTTAGGATTTGTACTTTCTTTACATGCAATTACATATGTACAAATAGACATGTAAAATGTCAAAAACAAAAAGCAAATTACAAACTACAAAACATGACAAGAGCTACTAAGTGTCAGGGGACACTTCTTTTTCATCAGAGTTCTTTTTCAAAAATTATTCAAATTTGTGAAGGGTTGCATGCATTTGTGATTCATTGGGTCTTGAGGTAAGACTGGGGATGGTGTGAACCCACATGATTGAATCCTCAATGCCGATATACCCCTTATGCTTTTTCAAAATAGTTCTCAAGCTATCTAGGACCATCTCAAAATCCATCAACTTATCAAGTGATGAAAGGGTAAATTCTTTTGACTCGTTCTCCTTTATGATCAATGCATTGAATTCTTGAATAACCAAGTCTATAGGAAGCGGCTTCTAATTCTCACCGAGCAACTTGCAGGGAAATTTAGAGACCTTGGTCATAATTTCAACTTCCTTTTCAACACAATCCTCCTTATCATCTTATAGATCTTTAATTAGTTGCTCAAGAGTTTCCTTTAAAAGCTTGATTGCTTCCCTCTATTGTACATATTGTTTCTGGTGGGGATGACTCCAATATCCACCAACATTAAAAATTTGAATTCCTTGAGCTTGTTCCAAGCTTCAAAATCCTTCTTTTGTGTTTCAAATTCTTGGGTAAGTAGATTGAGAGTGTATGCGGGAAAATGTGGTGACAAAAATGAATAAATCGAATCCAAAAGACCCACACACCAACGAGACTCTTGGTGCAAGTATATGAACTAATTGAATTAGTTCAACTTCCCAAGGGGTGTCCCATTGTTCTCTATCTCCCAGGATCCCTAAAGTCAATGGTTTTCTCTCATATCATTGAGCAAATGACTTAGGAATGACAACTCCAAGAACGAGTGATATTTGATTTATATGCATGAATACATTCTAAGATATATATATATATATATATATATATATATATATATATATATATATATATATATATATATATATATGATGTTAAAACTATGATGATTAAGCTAGTATGAAGATGACGATATGATCAAAGATATTACTAAATTATCCTAATCATGATATACTAGCCTGGATATACTGTTGATATGAAAATGAAATGCTTTTAAATGTTTATGATGATGTTTTAACAAAGGGAGGCTAAAATGCTTAGTAAATTAGACTATAATGTAGATGCATGAAACTTGGATATTTTAAAAATGAAGAATGAGAGCTCTATTTATACGTAAAATAAGGCAATGGATGGTTAAGATTGAATAATCTTAATAAGGGCTAGGATTGGAAGTTAATCAATCCATGTTTACAATTCTCACCAATGAAATGGTGACAACTGTCAACAAAGAGTTGCTTGAGAGGAGATGCAAGAAGCATTAAATGTCTGAGAAGACATGAAGGTTACTCTAGGAGGTAAGGGTTAAGGTTAGGTTAGGGTTATCCAATGGATAAAGCTTTTACCCAAGGGGTAAACTCTTGTGCAAGGGTTAATAGGATAACCAAGGTTAAAGCCATGAATGCTTGATGAGACCCTTGGATTAGATGAGGGTTAAGTTAGAGAGAAAGTCTCTAACCATGCAAGAAGGTTGAGTTAACCATAAATGGTTATGTAAGAGCCTTTAATGGTTTGGAAGACTTTTAGAGGTTAACCATTTGAAGACACAAAGCCTTTAATGGTTATTGAAGACTTTGGAAGCTTTGAGAAGTGACTTCTCTTTCCTTAGGAATGTGACAATAATTAGGAGATGAATTAGACTAAATTGGAATTGATTAGAAGAATCTAGAAGGGGTTTAGGAGGCAAGTGGGAGATGTAGGAAAATGCAAGTGGAGGAGGAAAAGGGATTTTAATAAAAATAAAATTACTTTATTTCAACCAAAATAGACGCAACTTGCATAAATACAAGTGGGGGGATTTTAATAAATAAATTAGATTTATTTGTTTGCAAGGAACAATTTAATTAAATGTAAATTTAGTTAAAAAGGGAGAAAGGGGAATTAATTAAATAAAGTGATTTATTTAATTAAAGGCTAGAAAAGGTTAAGGTGAATTTAATTAAATAAATTGAGTATTTCATTTAATCAAATAGATGAAAATGAAGAAATTAATTAAATAGAATTTAATTAATAGGGGGAATAAGGTTAAAATAAATATTAATCTATTTAGGAAAGTGGTCAGATTTATACATCTTCAGAGAGTTTGATCTATCTCAGACCTCACCCTCTCCAAATTATTTAACATGTTTGATAGACAAACTCAATAAATGCGCACCTTCTAAGAGCATCCTATCTATCAATGCACTTATTGCTCTCCCCTGTGCTTTGATGCGCTTAGCTGGCTTGATAGCCCCTTCTATTAATGAGTTCACTAGTTCAATTGTCTTAGAGGATTGAGAAATATTGATTAGCATGGAAGTGATCTGCTCTACTAGAAGTTTGAGTTTATCCTTGATGGCTCTATCCCTATCATATCTAACAATTAAAGCCTCTAGCACCACCTAAGAATCTTATTTGGTACTTTCATGAGTCTTCTTTCCTAGCTCAATCTAGCTTATTTCATAATCTCAATTGTACTTTGCTAGTAGGTCTATGCTTTGGTAGGATTGCTACCTCCTCATACTTATTTCTTGACTCATCCACCCTTATTATTGAAAGATTTTTGGCATTTTTAACAAACTTTGGTTTGACAGGAACCAATTGACCAAAATAGAAGTCATTTGGAGAGATGGCTTGTTTCTTCCTTTTGGGTGCCACTAATTGTAACCAAGAAGGAAGGATAAAATTTGTCCTTGATTGGTGACAGTGGTCTAAACATTCATGGTTTGTTGTGACATAGTATCCATTATGATGGGCTCAGTATGCGTCATGATTGCAGATGAAACTTCTGCAGCTAAGATGTTAGGGTTTCAAGCAGATCCGAAGCAAATATGAACTAACAATTATATGCAGATTTAAATATGAAAGATAAAGAAATAAAACAGGACACAGATAACACAGAGATTTAACGTGGTTCACCCAGAATGGGTTACGTCCACCATACACAGTCGTCCAATCTTTCTTATTATCTAGCAAAAATAGTACATCAACCTTACAATGCCTTAAGCATCCCAACAGGTTATAACATGCATTTTTAGGGCAACAAACAAAGTTGGCCTTTTTAGGGTTTTATTACAATGTCGGTTTTCATCAACGAAAAACGGCAAAAAAAAAAATTCTCGGGGGCTGCCGCCCACAAACCTCCGCTTTTCTCAGGGGCTGCCGCCCCCGAACCCCTGCCCGGAGCCCAGCCCGGCCCCAGACCCCGGCGAGGATACGTGCTGAGTGTACAGTACTTTGTTGATCAGTAGCCACATTTCAACAATCTCCCACTTGGAGACTGATACTACATGACACCACTGTACATGCAACATCCGCTGGATAAAACACTAGGACTTGACTGGTATAAATTCCACAATTATCAATCAAGAAGACCAACAGAAACTGATGAAGAAATCAGTTCTCCTGTGGAACTGCCTTTGTGAACATATCGGCAGGATTCTCACTTGTGTGAATCTTCTCAAGCTGTAATTGACCCTCCTCCAAAACAGTCTGGATGAAGTGGTACCTGAGCTGAATGTGCTTTGTCCTTGAATGAAAAGCAGAGTTCTTTGCAAGATGAATGGCACTCTGGCTATCAGTATACAATGGGCTATCCTCTTGTGTCTGACCCAATTCCTTCAGAAAACATTGCAACCAAATCATCTCCTTGCTGGCTTCTGTAGCAGCAACATACTCAGCTTCAGTGGTTGAAAGTGCAACAACCTTTTGCAACCTAGAAATCCAACTGACTGCAGTTCCCCCTATAGTAAAAACATACCCTGTAGTACTCCTCCGTGAATCAATATCACCCACCATATCAGAGTCAACAAATCCACTCAGAGCAGCATTAGATCCTTTGAAACATAATGCCTTCGTAGTAGTTCCTTTCAAATACCGAAGAATCCATTTCACAGCATTCCAATGTTCCATACCCGGATTACTCATAAACCTACTCACAACTCCCACTGCATGTGCAATATCTAGCCTTGTGCATACCATTGCATACATCAGACTGCCAACAGCTGATGAATACGGGATGTTAGACATTTTATTAACCTCTTCCTGTGCCTTTGGTCACATCTCCTTAGTCAATTTGAAATGACTAGCCAAAGGTGTACTAACTGCTTTTGCATCCTGCATGTTAAATCTTTTCAACACCTTCTTTATATACTCACTTTGGGACAAATTCAAGTTTCTATTTTTCCTGTCCCGTGTAATCCTCATACCCCGGCGAGGATACGTGCTAAGTGTACAGTACTTTGCTGATCAGTCGCCACATTTCAACATAAGATGCTTGGGAGGGAATTAGACATGAACTTATCGAAATCTATATAGGCAACATCAAGCATGGAGGTAGTAACTTCTGACAAACTAGGGAGTGAAGAAAGAGAACCAAAAACATTTCCTATATTGTCCTGGGGATTATTAAGGATTGACTCACTAGAGGTGGAAGAATGAACACATATTATTGGAACTACATTGGAAACTATAGGAATAATGGGCATAGCCACAATAATGGAAGTGACAGGAAAAGAAGAAACAACAAAAATAGGAGGAAAATATTGTACACTGACCATAGAGGAAGTAGTGACTATAGTAAGAGGAGTTGAAACCTTTGGAACCACTTTAATGGTAGGTTTTGGTTTTGTTGGTGTAGAAGGTTCTAGGAGGCTTCCTCCTAGTACTCTTCTTCCTATTCTTCTTATTCTTCATCCTGCTCAATTACTTGTACTTCAACTTGTTTTGATGCCTAAGTAGATGTTTCACCTTTACCCTTCTTCTTGTCCTTCCCCAGTATGAATTTAAGTTTGGGTGCCTTCTTTGGGGTGGACACGTCTTCCTTGTTCTTAGTCCTTAACTTGGACCTTTTCCCAGAAGGTCCTGTAGTGGTCTCTTTTGACCCAGTCTTAAAAGGTTTCAACCTGATCCCTTTCTTATGTAACCAAATGTTGGTATTAGCACTAACGCACTGGAATATTTCCTTGATGAAGATTGACTCCTTTTGGGACCAATGGATTCTTAGAAGAGGGGTCTCAGTGATCTTATTTTGTACACATTTGGGATCTACAATGTCATCCTCATCTTCCATTATATCAAAAATATTTTCCAACTCAAGATTCTTAATCTATTCAAGTGTGAGTGGATTGTAGTCTAATCTCCTCACATCTTCATTTATGCTCCACTCAACCCAAATATATTTAATATTATGTACATGAGTGTAGCTCTTCTTGAGTTTATCCTTCATGCCACAGTAGTCACAATCTTCCCTCCTCTCGAATATTTTCATGGTAACCCATTGCATTTCATTTTCCATTTGTTTGGCTTTGTATGATGTAGTCATCGAATATCAACCAATTGAGAGAGGGAGTTTAAAATTGACTTTATGTGCCTCAGATTTCTAACCATGAACAATTATGATTTGCCAACTTAACTCCATGAGGATAATCTTGTCACTAGGATATCTTGGCAACATGAAGGGGGGTCCCTCATAATAACCAATCCTAATGTACAAGAATGTAATAAATTGAAGGAACATGCACCCATACTTCTTTACTATGTTCCAAGAATCTTCTAACACTCTTCATTTTTCTAAACCTAATCAACTGAGCACACGAGTGTGTCAAAGAAAGCATTGTTGACCCTTCTAAAGTGATCAAAATTTTCTTGAAAGGTCAATTGAGGATAATACTTATAGATAGGAACAACTTTTTTGTCTCCCTCTAAAGTGAGACCTATTAAGTGGCTCATAGATGTTGCAGCATAGACTAGATAAGAGGTAATGTGAAACTTTAGAGTAACAATCACTTGGGACAATTGTTCACAAATTGAGTCACTAATTTGTTCACCCTAGTAAATTATATCTCTACCTTTCGTAATCCCTTGGATGTATTGATACATCCATTTCTGAAAGACATTTAAAGTTGGTAAGCCTTTGACCCTACTTAGGAGAGTTATCATGTCTCCTATTTTTCCTTGAAATCAATCTTGTAGAGGTGTTGGCATTGTGTTGTCATTGATGTCAACTGGTACAGGATGACTACTGGTATAAGAGATGTATGTGCAACATTGTCATGGATGAGTACAAGTTGAGATATCTTTGATATCACCTTGTGTTGCAGAACACCGGTAAGGTAAGGGAGAGAATGTCATTCAGATGAATGACCACTGGAGTCACTGGTACACAAGTTAGTGTTCAACTTGTGTAGATGAAATGGACAAGTTACCGGTATAGTCTATCACCGGTAAGGAAAGGATGTCAACTAGTAAGTGTTGTGTTGGCAGTGAATAGTTGCCAACTGGCAAGCTCATGACCAGTGTACAAGCAGGATGGGCAAGGTGCTTGAGCTGTTGTTTGTGATGAAGAGGTGGAATGCTACCTAAATCACATCAACACAAGAGGAGAAGGATGTACATGTAACCGGTATGCTGTGTGGATACAGAACAACAAGACTTCCACCAGGTAGAGATGCAGTCACCTTGTGAAGAGATGACTGACAATGAATGTGCCCACATCGGATCACATGTGCATGTTTGAAGATATGTTGCACAAACAGGGAAGCCACATGAGTGCATTGTAGGATGCAGATGACAAGGATCCACTACCACCGGTAAGTGGAACTTATCTCCTATTATGAAAAGTGTGCATCGTAGTTCTATGAGATAAGACAAAAGAGGTAAAGGCATGTGTTTGAAGGCTCACACCAAATCTACCGGTGAATCAAAGGAATGCCTCAAGTGCATGAAATCAGGGATATGCACTGGACCGATAGAGAAGGCATGTTGAGATGCCAAAATAGATGCAGTGTGATGGGTTTGTCACTTTGACAAATTAATAGAGATGATGTCTGGGAAGGCAAGGCTGAGAAGCTGCAGACATAGGAATATGGTAGGATTGAAGATGGAGTAAGTTGAAGGATGATGACATGGTGTCATCAAGGTGTTTACTGATATGTATGTCCATAGGTAATGCAGACAAGGTGCAAATGAAGAAGACTCCCATCTGATGAAGATGTGCATAAGGTAGGTTAGCAAGAGTGTTGACTGGTTTGAGTGTTCCACCGACAGATCAACAAACTGCAGACATGAAGGGTAATCGGTAAAGTGTGAGATACCGACAGGGTCAGTGAACCGGCAAAAAGGAAGGATCAGTTGCGTGTTGATTGTCAGTGACCGAGTCTAGCCGACATAGAGATCTTTAAGTGGATATCGACATGGATGCCACGTGGAGTTGAAGTGACAAGCTCGTAGAGGTCGGTGGAGTGTCGTGTAGAGATAGGTGTTTCTATAGTTGTGCATTTAATATGGAGCTCATGATTTGTGGATCGGATCAGAAGAGTGCAGATCAAGGAAGAGTGAACAACAGAGAAATATCAGGGAGTTGTTGGCACCTGAATCGAAGCAAGGAAATTAGATTGTAGGAGGACCTCGAGAAGGAAACAACAAAGATATTAATGGCATTTTGACAGATGCAGGTCGATATACAGGGTCGTGTTTGCTAAGTTTAGAAAACGTGTATTGGAAGGCACGTTAATGGCAGTGATTTGCAGACAGTTGCCTTGGCGATCAGATCAGATGAGATCTAATTGTATTTGGTTTGCCTCAAGGTCGATGAGGAAACCCTGACCGCTTGAAATTTGAATTGGCTTTTGGCGAGAAGACTAGGTTATAAATATGCAAGCTAAAGATATTGTTTGTTGCTGCTGAAGGGGAGAGTGTTGCTTCTGCATGTGAGATCAAATCAGTCAAATACTCAATGAGTATCAGAAAAGAGACTGATTATGTGTGTGAGAGGCTAGGGTTGAAGAGTTCGACCAGAAATAGTAAGATAACCGGTGGTGACCAAACTGGTAGAGAAGAGTAGCAGAAGAGTGCAGAGTAGGCAAGAAGGAACCGACATAAGATAGTACCAGTGGAGGTCAGCAGAGCAGTTGAAAGAAGAGAGAACCAACAGAGGAGGAGAAGAGACTGAACCGATAAGGTTGCAGCAGGAGATATGATTGCAGTAGTGAGTGGGTGAGGTAGAGAAACGACAGTTAAATGGATAGAAGATCCAGCAGAGAGATTCACAGAAGAGTTACAAAATCCATTTGTAACAAGGTTGTTAATTTGTAAATGATTATGTTTTTGTATTCACCGAGTTGTAGCTTGGGGCAGGGGTTGTAGCTCCTTGGGTTGGTGCCCTAAATCAGGGGTTGGTGATGATTGGGTTGGTGCCCTAAACAATATAATTAGAGATTCATTGTGAGGCTAGATTGGAGCAGTAGTCTCCAGTAGCATTTCTCACCAAGGTTTTTCCCATCTTGGGTTTTCCGCGTATATGCTAGTGTTATGTGATGTCTCTCTTGTGTGAATGCATGTATGTTTAGTCTCCTCACTAAACGGTAAGTCTGCATTCAGTTACACTTGTTAATCAGTATTCTCACATCAGGATATTCAAAGGGAAAAGATTGAGAGCCATTGATTCACCCCCCTCTCAGTGGAGCATTGTGTCTAACAAGAGGAATATAGGACATCTGGTAATTGTTGATCTATATATCTCCAACAAGTTGGTGCTTATGATCTTCTTGCATTTGTCTAAATTCTTATCATAATAGTCCTAAGCTAACTCAGAGGAAATGTCTACATATTCTTCTACATCTAGACACTTGAAGATCGTATCAAAGAATTCAGTGTCCAACATGTATCATTCATTTGTAGTACTCACAAACAACACTCTAGGCATTCTTTCAGATACTTCTTCCTCAACAATGGCTTCTTCTTCTGGATTATTGTCAGTGATCAATTGAGATAAACCTTTCTCATGAGCCAGATTCATAGGCTTGATCACCATGTTGTATTCTTGGATTTTTGCAATCGAGTTACCTCTTTTGGTTCCAAAATCTTGCTATGTCAAGATAGACTTGACTGTCGTATTTGGAACCAGTGCAACAACATGCGAGTTCAAAATGTAGAACCGAAAATGCTTTACTGCCTTAACGACAACATAAACATGCTTCTCCATATGAGAATATTTAAGTTCATGAGATTTGATAGGGCAACTCATGAATGCCATAGGGGATTCAACCCCTTTTAAATTCTTGTGCATAATAAACACAAAAAGAGCATGCTCGGAAGCATAACTGTACATGATAAAATCTTTGGTGTAACCTAGACACACCAAAACTAGAGCATATGTTATCACCTCCTTTATCTCATTGAAGGTAGCCTTACCTTCCATGCTCCAACTAAAAGTAGACTTTCCCTTCATCATATTTATAATATGATGATTCTTTTTAATAAAGTCTGGGGCGAACCTTCTCAAGAAGTTGAATTTACCAAAAAAAGAATGAATTGTTGCCTTACTCAAAGGTAATGCAAGACTCTAAATGGATTTGACCCACACATGATCAATCTTAATACCTTCCTTGGACAATATATGGCCAAGAAGTTTTCCCTTCGTTACCCCTAAAATTGACTTTTTGGGATTGAGGGAAACCCCATGTTGATGACATGTTTCCAATACTTGTTATAAATGAGAGAAGTGACTTTGATGTGCTTTGGAGAAATCTATGAAATCATTAAAGTATACAACTATGAACTTATTGAGAAAATATTTGAAGGCTAATTCCATTACCCTCAGAAAGGTAGCACTGACATTGATCAGTTTGAACGACATTATGTAGCAGGCAAATGTACCTATTGGCATTTTTTGCCAACCCTTGCAGAGTTTCATTATGAGGTTTCAGTGTCAGTGCGACTAACACCTCGTGTTATCTTACTCAAAAGAGTTAGTTGATTCTTTCTTTTGTAGAGGGTGCATAACATGAGGGTTAGTGATTAGAGCCAACAGTTACACCAACATCTTGTGTGAATAACACATCGTGTTATTCGCCACCTCGGGTTAGTCATCACATGTTATTCAACATCGACGTAGCAACAACGAGCTAAGGTTTTGGCAAGCTCAGGTTTCACCTGTGTGAGATGGTGGAGAAGGTAAGGAAGTTAGTTCCTTTCTTCTCCCTGTGTGGGCATAAGATAAAACAAATGATGCTTGTAGGGTAAGAAAAAGCGATGCGGGCGATCCTCCCTGCCACCCCGCGAGATGAAAAGAGACAAGCAAATGGCCCCGCACGGTAACCAAAACACAAAAGGTTTGATGCTCCCCGCTATCCCGTGAGGTGAGCATGGCATGTTAGAGGGTGTCACGGGGAAACAAATAAAGTAAGGTGTCTTCCCAACCATTGTGGTTCTTGCTACCCCGCAGGGAAAAAAGAAGAGAACAAGGGTTCGTGCAGGATAGCAAGAAGTAATACCAATGTGATTCCTAGTTATCCTGCTTCGAGAAAAAGCACGAAGAGATGACCGTGCGGGATAACAAATGTTGAGGTATTGTTGCTCCCACTAGCCCATAAGAGAAAGACGAACAAAAATGAAGCCTGTGGGGAAACATTAGATGACTTTGGTGGGTCCAACCCGTAACGTGGCTTGTATGTGGCCATTAATTTTCACTCAATGGGTTATCGAGTGGCTATATTTTAATCTTGCATTGGGCATGGTGGACACTTACATGGAGAGATCTTGTATGTCCATCTTCGTGTGAATCTGTCAGAGAAACGGTCAACATTCAATTTTCTCTGAGTCATTGGCATTTAAAATCTTTTACAAATGGGTAGTTGTCAACCCAATGGTTGAGGTTTTGTTCTGCGTGATCGACGCCAGATATCTAATCCTTTCTGCATTTGATCAGTATCGGATTTCATCAACATAACTCTAGATTAGACTTTGTGTCTCATTCTCAGACACAACCCATGCCCATTCATTGTGGATCAAAGACTTTTCTCTCTGCCAATGTACCTGGCCATGCTTCATGTGCAGATTTTTCTCCCTAATCTGCAGGGATTTTACTTCTTTCTAGGATAAATGACATTTATCAGACTGCACTCCATGTCATCAAATTTTCCTTGATCTGATCTCCCCCTCTCTGATATTTTTGTAACCTAACCCTACCTGGGTTTAGGGTTGCTAACTCTAGCTCGACTTGAGTTATGCCTGAGCTTTAAAGGCAATTTTGTAGCCCTGTTTGGGGATCTTCTTTTCTTTTGTTTTATGAAAAACTAGGTTTCTTTGCACTTGTAAATTTTGCCAAGTTCCCTTTCATTAATAAAATTAGTCTTACTTGCCTCCTTGTAGTTCTTTCAACCTGTGTAATTTTTTTGCCTCTTTGTTTGATTGCATTCTTTTTTGTTTTCCTTAGTTGTAGGTGTTTGTGTTGATCCCTCTGTAGATGTTGACTTGTGTGAACTGAGCTCAGTTCCTCTCCTCATTTCATAGAATTCCAACCTTCACTCGCACTTAGGTGGCTAATTAGAATAGAAATTTGTGCATACCTGATGTAGTTTTATTGATGTCTTGTGCAGTTACAGGCAGGGAAGATCACTTTCAATCTAGGTGCAAACCTTATTTCCCCCCTTTCAAGCATCCCCTCTTTCTCCCTTTTCCCTGTTAGATCATAGATTAGGATTTATGAGTGTTGGGTTAGTCCAACACGTGCACTCAGATTGGAAAGGAATCCGACCTTCTCCGGAGATTCAACCTCAACAGCGCAAGGTCCCACACTTGGAGGTTGTTTCCATGTTGCACAAGGTTGATGATCAAGGTTTTTCATCAAGTGAGTTCAACTTTTGTGACAACAGTACCCCAAGGTGTGGTAAAGAGGACCTTATGTTGGTCGTCCTCACTTACTTCCACTTGGTTATAACTTGAGAAGCTATCCAACATAAATAACATTTGAGGCCTATCACTATTTATAATACCTGATCCATTACCCGCAATGGGAAATTGTCTTCTAATGATGTTTGATTCAAATTGCATAAATCCACACAAATGTGGATTTCACCGTTCTTCTTTTGCATTAGGACTATGTTAGCTATCCATGTAGAATGATTAATAGGGAAGATAATCCTCACATTCAACATTTTATAAATCTTCAAGAGGATGTTGCTTGAAATTTTTAGGTCATACTACCTTTACTTTTGTCTATGACATACAAACCTTACCTTGAGTGGAATACCATGCTTAACTTCCTTAGGACTAAAATATTTCAAATCATCAGAGGAATAGGCAAGTACATCAATGTACTGCTGCAAAATCTTGATAAACATGTCTTTCTCTTTTGTTGAGAAACATTTCCCTATGTTCACCATCTTTGGATGCTCTTCAGTTCCCAGGTTCACCTGCTCAACCTCCATGGTTGAATCAGGACTCGACTGATGTTTCTTTTTTACCAAATGATCATGTTTGTCAAAAAGTCTTTCAAGAGAAACTAATCCTTTGGGGATCTTGTTTCCTTTCAATTGCAAAACTTCCTCACCAAAAACTAGATCAATCTTAGCAATGGACTCTCGAGGAGAGGAATCACTACCTTCGAAGTACAAATTAATAAAAAACTGTTTAGTTTCCAAAAGGTCGATGATCTATTGATCATCATTGAACACCTGCCAATTATCTGAGTTGTCAGGGACACTGGGTCGAAACACCATCTCAATGGTCTATTTGTCTCCTTGAAAATCCTTGTGAGGAATAAGAAGAGTGGCTGGCACTGCCAATGAATTAGCTTTATCATTGAATTCTCTCGGCACCACTAAAATGTTGAATGCATCAAATTCCTTGATGTGATCCCATACCAATTTGTGGTAATGCTTCAACCTCTCATTTTTGGTCTAATACAAGTTTCTCACTTGGTAGACCACAAGCTCAGCATCACCCTGGGCATGCAAATTTCTAATTCCCTTTTTGAGGGCAACATCCATGCCCAACAAAAGAGACTCATACTCAACTATATTGTTGGTATTACTAAATAACAACTTGAAAGAAAAATGGAATTTTTTCCCCTCAGACAAACAATTTCTACTCCTAAACCAACTATTGACCAACTACCATCAAACTCCAAGGTCTAGATATCATTGGAGTTGCTTGTGTTAACATTTTGAAAACTACAAACTTCATCATTCAAAGAAATAGATTCAATATCATCAGTTGCCTATTCTTCATTGTCTACACCATTAGAGGAGCTTAAAGCTTCTTCAGCTTGCAAGAAATGCATACCCATTTTGGATGACTCAAAAAGAATTTGAGATTTTTTATCATCAATCTTGATCATTGAGAGCTTAACTTCCTTTTCAGGAAGTAGTTTCTGCATCACACCCTTAACAGGTATTCCGACTTCTAACCAATCCATGTTAATCTCACCACCCACATCCTTACAAAATTGTGTCCCAATAACATCCCATAGGAAGCAGGAACATCTGCTACAAGAACAGTCATTTTGATCCTTTTATTCGTGAAGGCAAAAAAAAAATTGGGCATCCTTTATTTGAAAAATGAGAGGTGGTTGTTTGTTCTCTATTAAGAAACATTTGCCAAAGGTTTTGGTTAGGATAAGACCTAAGGCATTGGCCACTTTAGCTAGCATTACATTGTTTGAGGCTCTGGAGTCGATAACACAATTGCTTAGTTTGTAACCATTAATCAATAAGGAAATGTAGAAAGGCTCAATTCTTCCCATAATTGATGATGGGATAGAAACAAGGTAATTCTGGGGAATCTTCAAAGCTGGGGGAATATCTTTTTCTTTAACAGATTTGACCAATCTGTCAAATTGATCAAGATTAGCTTGAAGGTATTCTACCTCCGACATTTGAATTTTTGTCTTCTCGACATGATCAATAATGTCAAAAGACTGGTATGAAATTGTTGAAGAAGATTTAAAATTATCACTTTGAGGTCTCACAGTTGAGACATTAGGTCTTGATGCATTTGAGGAACCAGGGGGATCAGGAGTACTTGCTTACTTACAGAGGATTCCTTCAAGAAAGTGGGCAAAAGAGTTCCTCTTTTGGCAAGAGTAATTGTCAATTGAGAAATGTCTTTTTCCTTGGCTTTATCACTTGCTTGTTGATCGACCTATTTTTGTGCCTATGAATGAGTGAAGATGACATAAGCCTCACCTTGATGTTCTTCCTCAGCTTCTTGGTACTACACAAACCGAATAGAAAATTCACTAGCTAACTCAAATTCCTCTTCATGGAAGAGGTTAACAACATCATCAGATTGATGTTCAAGTTAAGTGATATCACCTTGCTTAGCTTCATAGTATCCTATTGCTACATTTGCGGGAGGAGCCTCAAGAGAAAAACTATTGGTTGAAAATTTTGTAATCAAGGGATGATTACAAAATGTACCTTTCAACCACAAATGATGAGATTAAATCTCTCCTCACAGAGGGGAGGCTGCCTTCCTATTGCAATTTAGCAATTAGTATCTACCTAATCTCTATATTCTAAATTGTTCTTCAAGTATTACAACCACTATATTCTCTATCTTCAAAATCAACGTTTATCCAATTATCTTACTTCAAAATAGATTTTCTCCTTTACAACAAGTCACAAATTACAAGATACTAATTTTAGCAATAATAGTTGATATAAATTCTAGCTAAGCAAAAGAATGACTCAAAGATGTACCAACAAATCTACAATAACTAAAAAACCCTTGTAAGTCTAAAGTCTTGTGTATTTTCTCCAATTAATTCCTGAAACAAAATTGTTGTATATAGATAGCATAAAGTATCTTAGTATATATTACTATATTTACTACTTTGAACAAATAAACAAATGTAGCACAAAGTCTACAACATGTTATCAATCACAAATAAATGATTCCCAATAAAATACTATAGTTGAAAATCTACAATATTATATCTTTACACCCGTTAGTCCAACAATCTCTTGCACTACACAATTCAATCTGTATACACCTAAAAATGGTCTGAAGATAATTAATTGAATAAGCGCTTATTTAATTAATCTCGCTTCCCAATTTAATTGAATTCACTAAGCAATTTGATTAAATTTCCCCTTTCATCTACACTTATTAATAAATCTAAGGATTTATTTAATAAGTTCATTTCAATAATCCCCTTTAATTAATTAATTCCCCACATCAAATTCATTTCTTCTAAATCCCCTAATTAATTAAAACAAATCAAATTCATGAGTTGTTGAGATTAATTAGCCTTTTCCATTATTTGAATTTCTAAATTCAATTTCTCCTAACTTTAACCACCTAACCTAACCATTCCTAAACCTAACCCATTTCTACCTACCCACATGTCCCCTTTCATCCAACCTCTTCTAGAAGCTTTGTGACACTTGTCACTAAGTGTTCCCTTTCATCTAACCTCTTCTAGAAGCCTCTTGACACTTGTCACCATAAAGATGACAGATGTTCCCTTTAGTCCAACCCCTTTGCCAACCTCCTCCAATTTAACCATTGATATCTTCAAATCAATCTGGACGGTTCATTCCTGCCACATTACCCCTAGCCTTGGGAAATCTTATAAATAGACCTTATTTTGGAGCACAAAGGGTCCCAATTTCATATCATTTTGCATCCCAATTGATTCATCTAATTTGCATTCAAGCATTGTTACTATAGGCATCTAGCTTCTAGTTTCTCATTTCAAGCATTGTTATCATGTTCAAATCTTAGCTTAATTGCATCTTCATTCTAGCTTATTTTCTAAAATAATCATGAAATCATGTAGCTTAATAATGCTATCATTGCTAGATCATGCATCTCCATCATTTAAATCCTCCATTTAAGTGTAGTCAAGTCACTAGAGTTTGCATACGAAGATCTGAGAGCAAAATTCATACTCACATTTACTAGGAGGCAATAGATCGCTTAGCTATGGTTTTGTCTTTCTTTGATTCAATTCACTAACCATTGCTTGTAATGATCTATTGAGTGTTTTGTGTTTGCAGGAACATGTACACTTCATAGAGCATGACACAATCTTTAAAGATAACATGACAAGAATGACATAAGAACAATCTCACCATAAAATACAGTGAATCCAACACAAAGATTGGCAAACAACTCAATTTATTCAGTTTTCACTTGAAAGCACAAAGTCTTAGAAAGCTCTACAATAAGTTAGAGTTTTGATGCATTAGCCAAAACATGATTATTTGCAAAGACGTCTCTCCTTTATATAGAGAAGAGCCTTGAGAAAATCTAGGGATCCTACTGTGCGATGAAAATGGTGTGTGCAAATACTAAGGAATAAAAAGCAAGCTAATTAATCAAGCAAACACCATACATCTTACACCTCAAGATTAGAATGGCAAAACTAAAATGAAGAACAAAATGATAAACAATGCAAACCATAATTCTCGCTTTAATTTGATTATTCCGCGATTGGATGTGTGTTCATGACGTAGCTTCGGATGCTTGATTTCGCTCCATGATGTTGACGCAAAACGATGAATGATGAGTGATAAAAGATGAAGTGTGAGTTGAGTGATAATTTCGATAGAGTGATGATATAGTTGAGTGACAAGTGGATCTGAGAGAGGTTTGGTCTAAAAAAGGAGGGATTAAATAGGCAAGATGAGGAAGGGAAGGGGATGTGAAGAGGAGACACTGGTCCTCCAAAAAAGGACAAGTGGTTCAACTAGATGGAAAAGGAATGACAGGTGTCCATGAGGACACATGTCTATTTTGGGAAAAGCCACCCAAACATAGGAAGAGACATGTGTCCTTAAGGACACATGTCTATTTTGGAAAAGGCCACCCAAAATAGGATTTTTTTCCCAAAATTAGGAATTGATTAGGATGTGCACACATGTGTGGGAGGGTTAGAAGGGATAGGATAAGGTTAGTTGGAGGAATGACTAGGCTAGGGAAGTGGGTTGGAAGGATAGGGTTGGTTAGGATAGGATTGGAAGGAGGTTAGGGAGAAAATTTAGGAGCCATGTGCTCAAATAGAAATTTGAACCAAATTAATTAATTAAATTAATTAATCCATGGGCTTGGAAAGGGGATATTTAATTAATTAAAGTAAATAATCAAAATAGGGGGGTGGGAGAACAAGGATAATTAATTAATTAGATTAATTAATTAGGAGGATAGGATTGGGGGATTAATTAATTAGAAATTAATTAATAGGATAGGATCAAAGGGGGATTAATTAATTAGAAATAAATTAATTAATAGGAATGGGCTAATTAATTAAGATATTTAATTAATTAAATGTCTAAGAGAAATAACTTTGGTTAATTGATTAACCAAAATTTAAGTGTCTACATTTTGCCCTTCTTCATGGTGGTGCTAGAATAGTGACGATGTGAAGACAATAAGACACTTGCGAGAGAAGAAAAAGAAAGGGGGAGCGAGAAAATGGCCTAGGCGGATGAAGGAATGGGTAGGGATGCCCCCTTGAGAGGGTGCATGGGGAGAAAAGGAACCGGGTGATGTCTCGAAAGAAATATTGCCCCAACGGACATGAAAGAAGTAAAGAAGCAGAATGGGAAGAGAAGAGAATGAAAATGCAAATTGATGATATGGATGAAATGATCATGGAGCACAAGTACCCGTGAAATAGGATGTCATGTACGGAGCACTTATTTTGATTTAGCGATGTCTGTGAGTCACCAAGGTATAAGGAACTAGGGTGGAATTTGACAACCAATGCATGGAATGACACATTTAAATAGACACACAGGCTAATCTAGCACCACACAGAGTTACAGATACCCTACAGGCAACGGTGCTAGAAAAACCCGAAGTAGAAGATATGCCCCAAAGTAACATGAGATAACAGAGACCTCATGAGGGTACAACAAGGAGCACATCCAAAAGACATGCCAAGCAAAAAACCAAAAGCAACAAGATCACATCGTGAGCCTTGTTATTCCTAGTGCACCATGATATAAAAGATCGTGGTGACTAAGAGGAAACTGAGCCCTCAGGAGCTTAAAAAGATAAACAAAGATAAAAAGAATCAAAGCCAACACGAGGGCCTCAAATACCTTTTGCCAAAAGGATGATTGATTGGATGAGGATTTGATTATGTCTAAATTGGGGAAGGATACATCCTGTGCAAACAGATGATGGGTGTTGGTGAGAAGGATACATCTCAGAACAACACCATGATAAAAGATTGATGATGGGATGACAAAAGGTATCTGTTATGATCATAATGACAAATATGCTCAAATATGATTATTGAAGAACCAACTGATAGGATATGACCTCGAAGGCCAGGATTGACATATGCCTATGTACAACAACACCTATATACTAAAAAGGGACCAAAAAAAAGGAAAAGGAGATGGAGGACACTAGATTGTGCGGGGGGAAGCCTAGGGCGAGATACCAAGGAGAAGAGATGAAAGAGGTGATAGAATGATAGGATGGGAGGAATGAAGATAGGATGCTTGTAATGATCTATTGAGTGTTTTGTGTTTGTAGGAACAGGTACACTTCACAGAGCACGGTATTTTGGCGCCCATCGCGGGGCCAGAATCATCATTTTTGGCCTCTCAAGCTTCAACAAACATCCATCTCTGTCGGGATAGAATCAGAATATTGTACGAGTTGATTTTCCAACTCGTACGAACTACCTTTTAGTCTGGTATGAAACTTCATCCTGACTTGTACGAGCTCCTTTTTCTTGTCGTACTAGAGCTAAATGCATGTTGTACAAATTTCTATGTTGCAAATTCTTTATTTGTACTAGCATAATCCTGTGTCGTACGAGCTGGTTTTGGCTTGTGTCCGAGATCAAAATATTTGTCATTTTATCTGATAAATCATGTCATATGAGTCTCTGTCTCTGTGATTTTTAACAGACTATGTGTTAGGGTTTTCTAATTCTAATATGAAATTTTCTAACACTAACCCTGACTTGTTTGTGATCTTTTTGGCAGCCTAACTCTTTTCTGCAGGATGATTGACGAAGATATGCTTGTCAAAGACATAATTCAAAAACCAATCAATGACTACTAATGGATCTATTTTGCAGGTTGCCTATGAATCTGACCAAACTTTGTGTATTCATTAAAGTTTTCTAGGCACACTTCAATTTTGCTAAAGGAAATGAACAATCATGTATTTCATGTCTTTGATGATAGGCGAGTATGCTCTCACCTTTCTTAGGTGATCAGAAAGCTAGATTCATCTTTTGCTTTCATTAGTGCATTTCTCTTAGCAGGCTTGCCCTCCTGAGGAGTAATAACTCTTAGCCATTAAGGTCGGTGAGAGGGGAACGACCTAAGTGGGAACGACCAGCGCCAAGTAATCCAACCCACTATAAAATAAATGTGTTTTGATGAAAATCAAAGCAACAACAGTGCTTGAGAATAGCTCTCCTTTGTACCTTCGGGTATATCAAACCTTGGTTTTCAAGGCTAGGAGACCTCTTAATTGAGTTTATACCCCAACGTGCTGAATGGATCCCTTACCAGTGCCAGTTAAAATAGAAGCTACCTGATTCACCTTCGAAAGGGTGATAATCTTTGTGCAAGAGAGATAATAACTCTCCCAAGACACTTGCCATATTGTGCTCCCATCAACGTTTGGAGTCGGATAATACGATGTTGAGAATCCATTGCATGAGACTCAGCGATTGTATTTTGATTAGCTATTGGGTGTGTACCTAAGTCAGAAAGCAAAGGTTTTCATTCTCGGCCAACTTCCTTAGGGTTTAGCATGCTTGGAGTCACATATCATATCATGTGTTTGTTGTGTATTCATCCTTAAATCGACAAATCAGACATCCAAAAAACTGAAAGACATAAGCAAAACATTAAACTTCAATTATAAAAAAATCAACCAAACAAACATATTTTTCATTGTCCCGTTCTCTATCGTACGAGTTAGGTTCTCTATCATATGGGATTTATCTTTTGTCGTATGGCTTAGTAAGGTTTGTCGTACGAGGAATCTGTTTTATCGTGTGGTTCAGAAAATATTGTCGTACGAACCTCTGTTGTTTCACATAAAAATCTTAGTTTGTCATATGGGCTTCTATTTCTTGTCGTTCTGGGCTCTATAATTTGTTGTACGAGTCTCTGTGTTTATCAGTCTAGAACTATTGTCCTGCATGCTTGTTTCAAATTTGTCATTTCTACTTGATCAATTTGCAGTAAACATAGACACCTATTATCTGTCAATCTGTGCTTGGATTGTCTCCTTTGTTCACTTGGTCAAGTTATCATATCAGACTCTAGAAGATAAACACCTTAAGATTTTCAAAGTGCTCACCCTTAACAAGTTCAAGATCTAAACATCTCAAAGTGCATTATCACCCTCTTTGGTAAACTGATCACTCAAACATAGTTTCTCATCAGGATCAATAATCCTTTATCATGAAACTGAAACATTTGGTCAGGATAATCTTGTCCCACATCGTAGGATACATCGTTCCTACTAGACTTGGTTCTTATCAAATCACCATCATTGCACTCCTAAATCAAAGATCGAAAAACTTGCAAACCTTTAAACACTTGAATCATTTTATCGTGTCATATCATTCTAGTGTATCTACCTTGACAATTGATCACTTACCCAAAATAAACTTTTAGACAATCAAATCCTAGCAAAATAACACACGTGTATGCCCGTTCTAACTAGAGCTCAGAGACAAAGAATCGCAAAGACAGAAATCGAAACATTGGAAACAATCACAACCATGGAACATGAAGATGAAATACAAGTTGAAGGAGAAATAACAAAACAAAACATCAGAGACATCAAAAAGGATCCTCAATTTGACAAATTTATGCAGAAATTATTGGAGGAAGAAAAAGAAAAATACTTCCCAATGTTAGCCAAATCTGGTGCTACACTTCCCCAAGATTTTGATGTAAACAAATTGACACAAAAGAAAAGTGATCCTCCTTCTAATAAAGAACAATATGAGGATATCTTTGGTCCTAAAATGAATGACATGTCAATCCCTAATAACACCAGAACCAATGAAGAAACTTACATACCCAAAAGAGATGAAGTAGAAATTCTGAATAACATTCAATCAAATGAAGATACAAGAAGGATTATAGATGAAATAAGAAGAGATCCAGATCCTCCTAGAATACAAAATCATGGTCATGCAAGAACAAATCATGTTGATAATCCTATCACAACTCTCACACAACAATTACAAGCAATGCAAACACAAATTCAAGATATGCAAAGAGAAAATGTTAGACGATACTCACTGCAAGAAATCTATCCTTATCCATTTGATAGAAACCTAAACATGATACCATTTCCTATAGGTTTTGAAACTCCTAGATACGAAAAATATAATGGAAGCACTGACCCTCAAGATCATATACGAGAATTTTTCACAATGAGTATGGAGTTTTCACATGAGGATACCTACTTAATGAGATTATTTCCGAAAAGTAAATTGGGCTAGCTATGGAATGGTTCTCCAAACTTCCATCTAGAATCAGATCATTTTCAGAATTGGTGGATAAGTTTGTTTCATAATACTCTTACAACATACAACATGAAGTAACAATGCTAGACCTATGTAACACCAAACAAAAGGTTGTAGAACCTTTCATGACATTTTTACAAAGATGGAGACGGTTAGCCTCGCGATATCCTCGTACAGTGCTAGAATACAAAAAAACGGACATATTCATCAATAACTTAAATGATCAAATGAGTTATTACTTAAAAATGCAAGGAAATCAAAGTTTCGAAAAAATGATTGATAATGGAATCAGAATGGAGGAAGCCATGATAAAGAAAGGTGAGTTGAAAATATACAAAGAAGGAGTCCATCCTCCTAACAACAACAATAACACCAATCACAATGATAAACCAAAGTTTTGAAATAGAAATCAAAATGTCGTCAACGATGGAATAGTGGATAACAACAATATGAAACCAAAACAACCGATTTTTAATTTATCCACTCACTCAACAATAGCTCAACAAAACAACAATCACCAAAAAGAAACTATCAAAACTTTCTTTCGAAGACAATTTACAAACATTGGTGAACCCCTTGGGTCATCACTAAAGACACTTCTCGCAAACAAATTGATCACTTTACCAGAAGAAAGGAATTACAAACCTCAAATCAAACCACCTTGGTGGAATGATAATCAATATTGTGATTTCCATCGAAACAAGGGACATCACACAGATAGATGTCAGAAGTTGAAACATATCATACAAGATATGATTGATAATGGAGTAATAATAGTGGATGGACATACAACAAATGAATCTCGTACAACTTTTAAAACTCCACTTCCAAACTATGAGAAAGGTGAATCATCAACAACAAACAATGGTAAGGGTAAAGCAAAGGTAAACTACGCTCATACATATGATAATGTGGTGAATGTGATTGCAGTTAAAGAAAAACAAAATCAAGAACACGCTCATGCTATCACAAGAAGTAAAGCCAAAATTGTTTTGTCGGGTCCACAACAAACACATCATTCACTATAGCAAAACAATACAATCTAGTGGAGCAATTGCAGAAAACACCCGCTCAAATATCCATCTTAGAATTGTTAAAGCTTTCACCTGCACACAAGGAAATTCTTGAAAAAACATTAGTCGATACAACAATATCCAAAGGTATTGATATCGATCAATTCCAAACCATGTTGGGACACCTCACAACCCCTCATTACTTATCATTCACTGAAGAAGACAACATGTCCTTGCAACACCCTCACAACGCTCCTTTGCATATTGAAGTCCTCATTCACAAAACGCGAGTTAAGCGTGTTCTAATAGACGGTGGAGTTGGCCTAAATATTTGTTCATTGAGTCTTGTTCGTGCCTTAGGATATTCAGAAGATGCAGTTGATGTCTGGAAAAGAATCACCATAAAAGCCTATGATGAAGAAGAACGTTCCTCCAAGGGAATTGTGATACTACCCATCAGAGTGGGACCTTTGCAGAAGGACACAACCTGCCAAGTTCTAGACTTGGACCTATCATATAATGTACTCTTGGGAAGACCCTGGATACATGACTTGCAAGATGTCCCATCAACATACCACCAGTGTGTAAAATTTCCCTACAATGGGCAAGAAATCACAATATCTGCAAATTCAAATCCATTTCAATACTGCAACAATCTAAAAATGACCCAAGAAGTCATTGTTCCACATAACGGGGAGGTATCATCTTCGAGCACACAATCCAAGGAACAATAATTTGCCTCTATTCTATCAAGTATGGAAAAACAAGTGCAGCTAAGAGATCAAGGGGACAAAGAATATTTAATATCACAATTACCACTTTCTCCTAAATCCTTGGGAAAACCATCAAACTCTAAACAATAATCAATTGTGAAACATCTTCCGATATTTGATGGAGCATTTGTTAGTGCTGGAACCTTATCAGAGGAAACAAAAGACAAAGATGTGCTACAGTGTATATACAAAAATGAAGAAGTTCAAAAAAAAGGTCAACAATGTCAGGATACCTACATAAAAGTATGGAAAAAGATTTAACATTCTTAGAAGAATGGGATATGCCGGAACAGGTCCTATAGGAAAAAGAAAAGAAGGTATCTTAGAACCTATTCAACCTTACACTCAGTAGACCAATGACAAAACAAGCTTAGGGTATGGACAAGTCACTCTACCGGAAGACACATCTTTTAATCAACAACAAGAGGAATATGAAAACAGACAAGAACAACTGGAAATTGAAAGGGAAGAAAAATCAGCTAAGCAACAAGCACAAGCAAACACAAAATGGCAAAAGAAGAAAGCTTCAAATCAAAAAGTCAAACAAACTAAAAGCATCTCTCAAGCAGCATTAAATCTCAATCAAAAAAAGAAAGAAGCTAATATAAGTCCAAGAGAACTCATAGAAAAGTTGACAAAACTCAATCTGAGTCATAAAGAAGTTGAATATGAAAGAAGGAAAAGTATAGCCAAAAAAGCAGAAGAAATGCTATATGACCAAATATGTAGATTGCAAGCTGCAAGTGATACAGATTCTAATGAATGGGAATGGGATTCCTATCACTCTGAAGAATCAGTTGAAGAAAAATGCTTTGAATAAGATGTAGGAGTCAATGTAGTTCACACGTATGCAAGACAAACATCAGGAAGTAGTTCACTTGAATTAGAATCACATTCGGCTGACTTGGACTTAACCGAGGACAATCAGGAACTCCTTACGTGAGGTCATTCTGATGAGAGTACCGTCCTAGACATCGACATACATATCGAAAACTTTGATACATCCATCATGACTCTTGAAACCCTCAAAACATACCAATCTGAAGACCCTCTACCTTTAATCCACCCTAAGCTTATTGATTGGGAAAATGAAGGACATGCCGCCATTGATACCTTTCCAAATGACCATGCCATATCTGTATATCTTAACGCAATCGAACCCGTAATAACTCTCAGTAGGAATTTCTGCAATGCATCTTCCAGTCAAGTGGGTGCCAAATCTCTTAGTCGCAAAAGTGAAAATAAAGAAAAGAATATCAAGTCTAATGCTGAAAACCATTTATTGGCAACATTAGATCAGGAAAAAGTAAAAAGAAAGGACACATCTAACGGTGAAAACCCCCTCGAGGCACCAGAAGATGGGAGATTTGACACTTTACTTGAGCACTATCAAGAAAGATCATCCATTTTGATTGAACCAACAGAGGCAGTTAACATTGGCACAACAAAACAACCAAAGATTCTTCATCAAACGACTTCTCTGTCCAAAGAAGAAATGCAACAATATGTGGAATTCTTCAAATGACGGCAAATCAATTTTGCCTGGTCATATGTAGACATGCCAGGGTTAGATCCAGAGCTTATTATGCATCACTTAAATGTTAATCCAGGAGCTAAACCAGTTAAACAGAAGTGAAGGAAAATGCATCCTCATATTGCTCTTCTAGTCAAGGCAGAACTAAAGAAATTACTGTATGTCATATTCATCAGACCTATAGCTTATCCTCAATGGGTATCCAACATTGTTCCTATTTCAAAACCAGATAAAAGCATCAGAATATGCATAGACTTCAGAGATCTTAATAACGCATGTCCAAAGGATGACTTTCCTTTGCCTAACATCGACATCATTATAGATTTAACTGTTGGACACTCCATGTTTTCTCTAATGGATGGTTTCTCTGGATACAATCAGATCAAAATAGCACCCGAAGATCAAGAAAATACAGCTTTCACATGTCCATGGGGTACTTTCTGTTGGAACGTCATGCCTTTTGGATTAAAGAACGCAGGTGCTACATATCAAAGAGCTATGACAACTATATTTCACAACATGATGCATACATTCATGGAAGACTATGTGGATGACATATTAGTTAAATCCTACAACAGAGAAGAATATATAGAGATACTGGAAAAGATCTTTGACAGGTTAGAACAATACAAGCTACAACTAAACCCCAAGAAATGTGCCTTTGGTGTCACTTCAGGAAAGCTATTGGGATACAGTAATTCAGTTAGAGGTATAGAAGTAGATCCAGCTAAGGTAAAATCAATCATGGAAATGGCATCTCCCAAGAATATTAGTCAATTAAGATCACTACAAGGAAGACTCCAGTCAATCAGAAGATTTGTGGCTCAACTAGTAGATAAATGTGAACCATTTACACATCTATTGCAAAAACATGTTAATTTTAAATGGGACCATCAATGTGAAGAAGCATTCAACAAGATCAAGGCATATCTCATGCAACCACCTATTCTAATGTCACCAATTCCAGGAAAGCCATTATTACTCTATGTATCAACTACCAAAGCATCATTGGGAGTTTTGCTCGCACAATAGGATAAGGAAGGAAAAGAACGAGCCATCTACTGTATCAGTAGAACACTAATGGGATATGAGATCAACTATTCATCAACAGAAAAAGCATGTTTGGCAGTAGTTTTTGCTTCTCACAAACTACGACACTATCTACTATCTCACTCCATCAAGTTAATAGCTAAAATTGATCCTCTAAAATATTTACTCAGTAAAGCAACATTGACAGGACGACTAGCAAAATGGATCATAATTCTGAGCGAGTTTGATATCGAATATGTTGATAGAAAAGCTATCAAAGGACAAGTCATTGTAGATCAAATAGCAGAGGCACCACTT
This sequence comes from Cryptomeria japonica, assembly GCF_030272615.1. Taxonomy (NCBI): domain Eukaryota; kingdom Viridiplantae; phylum Streptophyta; class Pinopsida; order Cupressales; family Cupressaceae; genus Cryptomeria; species Cryptomeria japonica. Next base: position 399,540,950 of record NC_081408.1, read on the forward strand.
CAAGATGACCATCCTTTATAGATTGAATTCCCTGATGCTGATACCCTAACAGTTACAACAAAAGCATGGCAACTATACTTTGATGGTTCATATACGCCACACAGATCAGGAGCAGACATTCTATTCATCACACCACAAGGTCATACCATCCCAAAAGCATACAAATTAAGCTTTCCCTGCACCAATAATACCACAGAGTATGAAGCTTTGGTTACAGGTATCAAAATGGCTATAGAATGGAATACTAAACAACTTCGGGTCTTTGGAGACTCTCAGCTCATCATCAATCAAATCAATGATGACTATCAAACAAAGGACGAAAAGCTAATGCCTTATAAACAGATGGTGGATGATATCAAGAAGTACTTTGTAGAAATAACTTTTGAACAGATTCCAAGAAATGATAATAAAGTACCAGACGCCATGGCTACACTTGCTTCTTTATTACAGACACAGGAAAATCAACAGCTTTATGAATTCTTAGTAGAAGAGTTGTTTCATCCCACCTTTAATTGTCATGATTCCCAAACCATTTGTCAACTTATTGGACATGATTCCTCCTGCTATGGCCAAACTTACACATACCTGAAAGATAACATCTTACCTCTAGATTTATTGAAGAACCAAAAGAGAAACTTTATTCACCAATCCTCCCATTTTACTCTCATCGCGGATACCCTATTTAAACGAGGTCTTGACGGTACTCTCTTAAGATGTCTCAAACAAGAAGAATCTAAGAAGGCCTTACATGAAGTCCATAACGACATTTGTGGCACTCATTCAAGTGGTCTTACCCTTTCGAAAAAACTCATACGCTTTGGCTATTATTGGCCGACCATGGAATGAGATTCTTTTCAGATAGCTCGAACATGCAAACAATGTCAGATCCATGGGAATTTGATCCATGCACCAGCACAAGAACTTCTTGCTTTAGCAACATCTTGGCCTTTTTTCCAATGGGGTCTTGATCTAGTAGGAAAGATAAATCCTTCTTCATCTAATGGTCACAAATTCATCCTTGTAGCTACAGAATATTTTACAAAATGGATTGAGGCGGTACCTCTCATCAATAACACAAGAAAACACATTGCTGCATTTATCTTGAATTACATCATCTATCGCTATGGAATACCGATGACCATTATCACTAATAATGGGTGACCATTCAAGAATCAGTATGTACAAGAGCTATGCGATAAGTTCAAAATCCAACATAGATTCTCCACACCATACTATCCACAAGGAAATGGGCAGGCAGAAGCATCTAACAAAACTATTCTGAAAATCCTCAAATGATAGTGAACGATGCTGGGAAAGATTGGCATATTCAACTGAATCCTGCTCTATGGACCTACCACACTAGTATCTGCACAGCAACAAGTGCCACACCTTTCTCTCTTGTATATAGATCATAAGCCATATTGCCAATCGAAGTAGAGATACCCTCTCTACGTGTGTTACTAAAAGGTCTCATCCCAGATGAAGAACAATGAGTATCTAGACTACAAGAGTTAGAACTGATCCATGAACAAAGACAAAATGCCTTTGATCGTCTAAAGTTATATCAACAAAGAATGTGTCGGAGCTATAATCATAAGGTTAAACCATGAGTCTTTCAAGTGGGAGAACTAGTGCTAAAGGAAAATCCACGCAACCAGGCAGATCGAGAAAAGAAAGGAAAGTTTGAACCAAACTGGTTAGGTCTGCTTGTGGTCACAACGGTATTTGGATTAGGAGCATATCAGTTATCAACATAGGATGAAGATCAACTTGATGAACCCATCAATAGCATGCACCTGAAGAAATTCTATGTTTGAAAAATCAGAAAAAATAAAAAATAGTGAAAAATCAGAAAAAATAAAAAACAGTGAAAAATCAAAATCCAAATTAAAAAAATCAAATATGAGAAAAAGTGCAATAAAAGCAGACGGTGAAAACCTGACAAACATGCGCTATCTATCGCTGGCTCTTCCATCTATTAGTTCATGCATTCTGTTCGCTTGCATTCATTTTCCATCAGCACTGACCATCCTAAGCATTTGTACATACACAGGCATCGCATTTGCTCTCTCACCATGGTTTGGATCATTGGATATATCATAATAACTTTGTTTCTAGGCTTGGGGCAAAATCCTGCACTTAGCTGGGGGCAAACTCTGGATCATTTTGAGCTTAACCAAACAAGTAGAACAACAGTTAGACAACTCTTATCAAGCAAAAACTGAGACATATCCAACATTGAACACAAGATCAAATTATCAACCATCAAGCTATCACAAAATCAATCTAAGAACAATCACATACTTTACAGTGGATGATATTTTTTTGGATAATGATTTTAACATGATTGTTCAACTTTTCTATAATTGCTTTTCGCTATCATGATTTCTAAGTGACTCCAGGATGTCTTGGACTAGAGGAACAAGGAAGAAACATGATATTTTTCTTGTCTGCTGTCTGAAAATTAATCATTAATATGTGCAAATTTGTCTCGGGACATGATCACCAAAGAATCATTGAAGACATTTCCGATTTGCATATTGAAATGATTAATATTGCCTGTTTTACACAAGCAACACTCAGGTAATCTCGGTTCAATTATACCTCGATGCTTGTGCTAACTTGCTATGTCAAAATCCAGGAAAGAAGTTCTCAGGTCATCATGGTTTAATTATACCATCGATGTTTGCACTCACTTCCCACATTTCAAAAAGCTCAATGATGACAAAAATGCAAACTAATCCAGTGACTAGTCTGGTCATAATTTGCATCTCATTGCATTTTTCATTTACATTTTAGCTTGCATTTCATTCTTGCATGGGATCCTACAAGCTCCTTTTATCCAAGGTTAAATCTATCACATGAATCTTCAAAGCATCATCACAAGTGTATACACAATTAGAATGATAACTCATATATCTTCAGATATTGTCAACCCAGCGAAAATCTTATGCTATCTCTCTCAACATAATCAACATCAGCATATCCAAAAAATTCAGCAACTTGATATCAACAAACTGTCAATTCTTTATCTAATCAAATAAATTCAATCAATCAAACCTAATCGATTCTATCATGTCTTATATAGGATGTATCCTTCCTGAAACCAGACATTCTGAACATGTCTTATATAGGATGAATCCTTCCTGAAACCAAACGCTTTGATCATCTTTGTCTTGTACAGGATGAATCCTTCCTGAAACTAGATTAAATCTCGATCTTATCAATCTAATCAATCAAGATTTATCAATCTTACCAATCTAATCAATAAAGCTAATTGAAGAACTCGCATTTTCATCAAAACACAGTTGTAGAAATCAAATCAAATCTATCGGGATACCAATTTCGCAAAAACTCCAAGGATCAATTATCTCAATTAATCTGTCGAGGGGGCATCATCATACCGGGATTTAGCAATCAAGAGTTGGGGCATCCTATCAAATCAATATTATCATCAAAATGAGATTATTCTTTGAATCAACACGTCATCACACCTCGCTTCAAAGAGGGGCAAAATGTATACACCTAAAAATGGTTAGAAGATAATTAATTGAATAAGCAATTATTTAATTAATCTCCCATCCCAATTTAATTGAATTCACTAAGAAATTTGATTAAATTTCCCCTTTCATCTACTTATTAATAAATCTAAGGATTTATTTAATAAGTTCATTTCAATAATCCCCTTTAATTAATTAATTCCCCCCATCAAATTCATTTCTTCTAAATCCCCTAATTAATTAAAATAAATCAAATTCATGAGTTGTTGAGATTAATTAGCCTTTCCCTATTATTTGAATTTCTAAATTCAAATTCTCCTAACTTTTAACCACCTAACCTAACCATTCCTAAACCTAACCCATTTCTACCTACCCACATGTCCCCTTTCATCCAACCTCTTCTAGAAGCTTTGTGACACTTGTCACTAAGTGTTCCCTTTCATCTAACCTCTTCTAGAAGCCTCTTGACACTTGTCACTATAGAGATGACAAATGTTCCCTTTAGTCCAACCCCTTTGCCAACCTCCTCCAATTTAACGATTGATATCTTCAAATCAATCTGGACCGTTCATTCCTGCCACATCACCCCTAGCCTTGGGAAATCTTATAAATAGACCTCATTTTGGAGCACAAAGGGTCCCAATTTCATATCATTTTAAATCCCAATTGATTCATCTCATTTGCATTCAGGCATTGTTACTATAGGCATCTAGCTTCTAGTTTCTCATTTCAAGCATTGTTATCATGTTCAAATCCTAGCTTAATTGCATCTTCATTCTAGCTTATTTTCTAAAATAACCATGAAATCATGTAGCTTAATCATGCTATCATTGCTAGATCATGCATCTTAATCATTTAAATCCTCCATTTAAGTGTAGTCAAGTCACTAGAGTTTGCATACCAAGATCTGAGAACAAAATTCATACTCGCATTTACTGGGAGGCGATAGATCGCTTAGCTATGGTTTTGTCTTTCTTTGATTTAATTCACTAACCATTGCTTGTAATGATCTATTGAGTGTTTTGTGTTTGCAAGAACAGGTACACTTCATAGAGCACAACACAATCTTTAAAGATAACACGACAAGAATGACATAAGAACAATCTCACCATAAAATACAGTGAATCCAACACAAAGATTGGCAAACAACTCAATTTATTCAGTTTTCACTTGAAAGCACAAAGTCTTAGAAAGCTCTACAATAAGTTAGAGTTTTGATGCATTAGCCAAAACATGATTATTTGCAAATACGTCTCTCCTTTATATAGAGAAGAGCCTTGAGAAAATCTAGGGATCCTACTGTGCGATGAAAATGGTGTGTGCAAATACTAAGGAATAAAAAGCAAGCTAATTAATCAAGCAAACACCATACATCTTACACCTCAAGATTAGAATGGTAAAACTAAAATGAAGAACAAAATGATAAACAATGCAAACCATAATTCTTGCTTTAATTTGATTATTCCGTGATTGGATGTGTGCTCATGACGTAGCTTCGGATGCTCGATTTTGCTCCATGATGTTGATGCAAAATGATGAATGATGAGTGATAAAAGATGAAGTGTGAGTTGAGTGATGATACGGTTGAGTGAAAAGTGGATATGAGAGAGGTTTGGTCTAAAAAAGGAGGGATTAAATAGGCAAGATGAGGAAGGGAAGGGGATGTGAAGAGGAGACACTTGTCCTCCAAAAAAGGACAAGTGGTTCAACTAGATTGAAAAGGAATGATAGGTGTCCATGAGGACACATGTCTATTTTGGGCAAAGCCACCCAAACATAGGAAGAGTAACATGTGTCCTTAAGGACACATGTCTATTTTGGAAAAGGCCACCCAAAATAGGATTTTTTTCCCAAAATTAGGAATTGATTAGGATGTGCACACATGTGTGGGAGGGTTAGAAGGGATAGGATAAGGTTAGTTGGAGGAATGACTAGGCTAGGGAAGTGGGTTGGAAGGATAGGGTTGGTTAGGATAGGATTGGAAGGAGGTTAGGGAGAAAATTTAGGAGCCATGTGCTCAAATAGAAATTTGAACCAAATTAATTAATTAAATTAATTAATCCATGGGCTTGGAAAGGGGATATTTAATTAATTAAAGTAAATAATCAAAATAGGGGGGTGGGAGAACAAGGATAATTAATTAATTAGATTAATTAATTAGGAGGATAGGATTGGGGGATTAATTAATTAGAAATTAATTAATAGGATAGGATCAAAGGGGGATTAATTAATTAGAAAGAAATTAATTAATAGGAATGGGCTAATTAATTAAGATATTTAATTAATTAAATGTCTAAGAGAAATAACTTTGGTTAATTGATTAACCAAAATTTAAGTGTCTACATTTTGCCCTTCTTCATGGTGGTGCTAGAATAGTGTCGATGTGAAGACAATAAGACACTTGCGAGAGAAGAAAAAGAAAGGGGGAGCGAGAAAATGGCCCAGGCGGACGAAGGAATGGGTAGGGATGCCCCCTCGAGAGGGTGCATGGGGAGAAAAGGAACCGGGTGACGTCTCAAAAGAAATATTGCCCCAATGGACATGATAGAAGTAAAGAAGCAAAATGGGAAGAGGAGAGAATGTAAATGCAAATTGATGATATGGATGAAATGATCATGGAGCGCAAGTACCCGTGAAATAGGATGACATGTATGGAGCACTTATTTTGATTTAGCGATGTCTGTGAGTCAACAAGGTATAAGGAACTAGGGTGGAATTTAACAACCAATGCATGGAATGACACATTTAAACAGACACACAGGCTAATCTAGCACCACACAGAGTTATAGATACCCTACAGGCAACGGTACTAGAAAACCCCAAGTAGAAGATATGCCCCAATGTAACATGAGATAATAGAGACCTCATGAGGGTACAACAAGGAGCACATCCAAAAGACACGCCAAGCAAAAAACCAAAATAAACAAGATCACATCGTGAGCCTTGTTATTCCTAGTGCACCATGATATAAAAGATCGTGGTGACCAAGAGGAAACTGAGCCCTTAGGAGCTTAAAAAGATAAACAAAGATAAAAAGAATCAAAGCCAACATGAGGGCCTCAAATACCTTTTGCCAAAAGGATGATTGATTCGATGAGGATTTGATTATGTCTGAATTGAGGAAGGATACATCCTGCACAGACAGATGATGGGTGTTGGTGAGAAGGATACATCTCAGAACAACACCATGATAAAAGATTGATGATGGTATGACAAAAGGTATCTGATATGATCACAATGACAAATATGCTCAAAGATGATTATTGAAGAACCAAGTGATAAGATATGATCTCGAAGGACGGGACTGACATACGCCTATGTACAACAACACCTATATACTAAAAAGGGACCAAAAAGAAGGAAAAGGGGACGAAGGACACTAGATTGTGTGGGGGGAAGCCTAGGGCGAGATACCAAGGAGGAGAGATGAAAGAGGTGATGGAATGATAGGATGGGAGGAATGAAGATAGGTGAAAAGGATTCAGAACTGGAAGCATTGTGGATGTGGCTGCGAGATGAAAGGATGAGGGACAAAGGGGCATAGGTAGATGAGGATTGGGAGAGGAACCAATTATGGATGAAGGGAAGGTGGAATGTGGAGATAAGGATAGGTGGATAGATTAGGTTATGGATGAAGAGATGGAAGAACTGGGAGGTAAGGATTGGTGGATGGAAAGATGAGAGGTTCTACAATTGGGATAGCTGGAGTGGATGGAAGGAGGAGATGTTCTTCAGCTGGTGGAGATGGAGTGGATGGAAGGACGAGAGGTTCTTAAACTGGGAGAGATGGAGTGGATGAAAGGATGGGAGATTCATCAACTGGGAGAGATGGAGTGGATGGAAAGATGAGAGCTTCTTTAGCTAGGGGAAATGGAGTGGATGGAATGATGAGAGGTTCTTCAACTGGGAGAGATGGAGTAGATGGAAGGATGGGAGGTTCTTCAGCTAGGGTAGGTTGCCTGGATGGAAGGATGAGAGGTTCCTTGGATTGAGTTTTAATGACTGTAGAAGTAGGTGATGGGGATTGTGAGGGAAGAAAATAAATGGATGAAAAGTCTTTAATGATGATAGGAAGTGGGAGAGGAATGGTAGATGTGGGAGTTGGAAGGAAGCTGGTGGATTGAGATAAGATGCGTTGGATGGTGGACTAAGATACAAGGAAGTGGGCGGTGGAATATTGTGGTGAGATGAAGGATTGTGACTAGTGCCATGTGCTTGTTTATTAATGTTCATCACAACAATGTGTGAAGGTGGTGCCTGTAGATAACTGAATTGTGGTTTTAAAACAACAGGTTGTGATGTTACTTGAGATCGATATTGTGGAGCACTGACCACTTGTGGCACTGATTGGACGAGTGGGGGCACGGATGATAATGGCATTGTGTAATTCATGCCCCCATTCACATCTTGTGTGACAAATGATGGCAGATTAGGATTAGATGAAGGATTGAGATAGGATCAAAGATTAGAATTGGATGGAGAAGTGAGATAAGATTGCGATGCGACTTGGAGATATGTCTCATCGGGTTGATCAACCAACCCTCGTCATCATCGACATAGGGTGAAGTGGAAGAAAATGAGGGATGACCATACTCATCATAGTAGGATTGAGACATGACTTGGACATTTGTTTCATCAGGTTGATCAACCATACCCTCCTCATCATCGACATAGGGTTAGGTGGAAGAAAATGAAGGACAACCAAACTCATCATCATAAAAGTGCAACATGATGATTAGTTGATGAGTTGGAGAGATGAAAGTTGAGAATGGACGATATGCCAAAGCTCATAATAGGATGAATGACATACTCAGACTAGGATGGCGACTGACTCTAATGAATCTGGAAAGAGGATAAGGTTTGATGTTTGATTTTGGATGGTTGATGTTCGGATTGATAACCTAGGAAGAAGGCAATGATGACGCAAATTGGGAGACAAGAGGTGATAATGGACGATAGTGATGACATAAGAACCAAGATGATGATAACTAAGGTGTCGACTACCAACTGAGATGATAACAATGACCATGCAAGTTGAGACCCTAGTGGACAATAACAATGACATAAGGGAGAACCCAAACTGGAATGCAAAAACAAAGAGCCAAAGATATCTATCGAGAGTGAACTAACGAGCCAAGGACAACACTATGCTAGCGTAGGAACGTCTAAGACTCAGAATATGCAAGGATAGATACCAACTACTGAAAACTCAAGAGATTTCTAACATGATATGGACAACACTTCAGCAACGTGACAACTTCTAAGACCAAGATCATCGAGATAACTAACAGCTAGAAAATCAAGCAGTTTCTAAGGTAATGCGGACAATACAACAACGTAATGGCGTCTAAGAAAAAGTTCATGAAAGATAGGTGAGATTGACAACAAACCCGCCAAATTAAAGAGCAAACCCGCGAGTTTTCAAAGCAAACCAGTGAGAGTTTAAATGATAGTGACTATGCTAAGTATGTCAATCTAGCTCAAGACAAAGACATTCCCGCTATACCAGGAAACGAACCTGCTGTAGGACAACAACAACTAGGACTGTGTGAAATGTGATGTATCTGATGACTAATACTGATTTTGGCAAAAGGTCATTGTGACACAAACACAACAAGCACATACGAATTATAGAATGCAATAAAACAGTCAAGCACTTCCTAGGATAGTCAAATGGCAATACTTGTTGAATCCCCTAGCCTAGAATACCACATCCAACTGGATAGATAGAAGCATGGCAGCATTGGCTCCACCCTCGACACACACTTCTCGAGCATGCCAAGCTTCAAATTTCTAAATTATCGAAGATATCAAGAAAGTTTCTATCTAAAATTGGGTGGTACATGAGGGGTGTCTTCGACATGCACACATCACAATGCCTGAGTCAACAAGTAGAAAGATTGGGACCACTATAACAATGGTTCGTAGTAATTTTCTGACGGGTCCAGTCCAACAATAGATTCTCGAAGCAATCTACTTAAGACTTTTATTGAGCTTCTCGATGCAGAGAAGGCCTCCACATATGACGAATGCACTCAACACTTCAGCCGTTTGACCAAGTATTTTTATAGTGGCTCGAAAAACACCGCTAGAGGTCGCGCTAGGAGAGATGCTATCCTTAACATGCGCCTATTTTGAAACACTCCCTTGAGGTGATGAGGCCTCCAAGAGGTGATATGATACTAAAAAGAAAAATGAGTGTCGCTAAGACTTTTCTCTTGCACCTAAGACCACGAGAGCAAGGGGAGAGTATAGTGTGTGTTAGCAGTAAGACCACTCTACATGCGCACAAGTGTGCCAATCACGAAAGGCATGGGGTTCATTTCCTTTCATAAAATTGAAGTGTGCCTAATTACTCAAAAGACACAACATGGTCATTTCCTTAGTTGAATTGAACAGTGCCTAATTACCCATAAGACACAAGATGCGAAGAGTGAAATGCGATAAAGGAAATATGTTTTCACGAAACCCCTCTTTAGTGGTCGCGCAACCAATTGTTAATGTTTTAAAAGCATGGGGTCTTCTTATCACTCAATTTGTTGCACAAACATTAGCAAAATATCATCCAAAGACACACAAGTTAGTAGATTAGTCCGAAAATAACATTCTAGAAAATCATATAAATGATAATCAGCAAACCCGCTATTTCACAGTTCAAACTTGCTGTTTCAGGTTGGGTTCTTGTTGTTTCTTGTGTTCCCATTGTTTCAGGGTGCGTTCCTACTGTTTCAGGGCACATTCCTGTTGTTTCATGGCACGTTCCTGCTGTTTCGGTGTGCAAACTTGCAAAATTTAAATCATCCAAAAACACACAAATTAGCAGATTAGTCTGAAAAATAACATTCTAGAAAATTATGTAAATGATAATGAGCGAACCCACTAATTCACTGTGCAAACCCATTGTTTCAGGGCACGTTCCCGTTGTTTCAAGGCACATTCCCGTTGTTTCAGGGCGCATTCCCGTTGTTTTAGGGTGCATTCCCGCTGCTATGCAGAAAAATGCCAAAAACCATTTACAAATTCTTGGAACTTAAAATAGAAATTTATACCTTCCATATAGGAATGATAATGCGTTCCCGTTGGATTAGGTAGCGTTTCTATTGTTTCAGTTTGCATTCCCGTTGCTTTAGGACACGTTCTCATATTTTTGTGAAATCTTGGGATTGATAAAATAGACTTCCATCATGGCAGAAATCCACGTATAGTTCCAAATTGTTTCCTACAAGTGCTCAAAATCTATCAAAAAATACACTCAAACAACAAAAAAATTTAGAATGACCCGTGAAGTGGGTTCCACCTGGCGTGTCAGAAAATGTGCGATGAAAAATGTGTGCGTGAATACTAAGGACTAAAAAACAAGCTAATTAATCAAGCAAACACCATACATCATACACCTCAAGATTAGAATGGTAAAACTAAAACGAAGAACAAAATGATAAAGAATGCAACCATAATTCCTGCTTTAATTTGATTATTCTGCGATTGGATGTGTGCTCATGACGTAGATTCGAATGCTAGATATTGCTCCATGAAGTTGATGCAAAATGATGAATGATGAGTGATAAAAGATGAAGTGTGAGTTGAGTGATAATTTTGGCAAACTGACGATATAGTTGAGTGAAAAGTGGATCCGAGAGAGGTTTGGTCTAAAAAGGGAGGGATTAAATAGGCAAGATGAGGAAGGGAAGGGGAGGTGAAGAGGAGACACTTGTCCTCCAAAAAAGGACAAGTGGCTCGACTAGATGGAAAAGGAATGACATGTGTCCTCATGGACACATGTCTATTTTGGGAAAAGTCATCCAAACATAGGAAGAGTGGCATGTGTCCTTAAGGACACATGTCCATTTTGGAAAATGCCACCCAAAATAGGATATTTTCCCCAAAATTAGGAATTGTTTAGAATGTGCACACATGTGTGGGAGGTTAGAAGGGATAGGATAAGGTTAGTTGGAGGAATGACTAGGCTAGGGAAGTGGGTTGGAAGGATAGGGTTGGTTAAGATAGGATTGGAAGGAGGTTAGAGAGAAAAGTTAGGAGCCATATTTAATTTATTAAAGTAATTAATCAAAAGGGGGCGGGGGAAGAAGGATAATTAATTAATTAGGAGGATAGGATTGGGGGATTAATTAATTAATAGGATAGGATCAAAGGGGGATTAATTAATTAGAAAATAATTAATAGGAATGGGCTAATTAATTAAGATATTTAATTAATTAAATGGGTAAGGGAAATAAATTTGATTAAATTGATTAACCAGATTTAAGTGTCTACACCTACAACTACTTTGACTTATTCAAAGTGCAATCCAATTTGGTTTAGGACTTGTACTTTCTTTACATGTGTATAGGATGGGATTTGATACTCTCGAAGCGATTAACTTCAAGGAACAAAGCAACCTTCGCTCTACCTCATTTTAATGGCGCTAAAGGTGATCCATGGGATGCAAACTACAAAACTAAACAATTAACACTACAAAGACCTCTGAAATGACCTCTGTTAAGTCTCTGTTCTCAAGATGAATGCACAGAACTAGGACACCATCATGACGCGCTAACGTCCTGTACGGATAGAGTATAGAGACCGTATAATAGACATGGATGCAATAATGTCACTAAACTAATGATGAAATGTTGAATAAAAGAAATAATACGAAATGTGAACAACTAAAAAAGATAGAGAAAGATAAAGGAAACTTACAACCGGTCCATAATTGAAGCCTCCAGTAAGATAATATCTGTGTCTTAATCACGAATGAACACAAGAGAAAATGTTGGGGTTGCATTAAGAGGTTCGCCTCAATCAGACCCCCGCTTTGGTGTTTCCATGTCCACGGACAACCAAGATAATAGCCATGAATGAAAGGAAAATAATAAAGATTAAAGTAGATGTTTAAGATAACTGATATGCTAGATGTAAACAATAGATATGCAAGCAAACAAAGAGAGAAACTATTACCTGAATGAATGAAGTTGAGTTCCAAGAGCTCTCCAAAGACTACAATAGTGGTGGATGTTGGAAAAACTTATGAGAGATGTAGAAAAGATGCCAAGAGCTTGAGAATTTCTCCAAATGATCAAGAAGTCCCAAAAACATCTCAAATGAATGAGATATAGCCCTCAAGGAAGAATATTGATGTTAGTGGCCATTGAAAGAGGTGTTACGAACTCTTCTAGGTGCATGCATAACACTCAAATGGCCACCTGCAGACTAACATATTTGTGGGATGCTAGTGCGGTATACAAATATCTTTGTGACATGCCAGTGTCCATGAGTCAAATGATTAGCATGATCAAGAAAAGGCCAGATTCTAAGCTGACAAGGCAATCCTTGTGGACAAAAGGACAAGGGGACGAAGAATGACTCCAATCAGCTTAAAGCGAAGGCACTTATGTGACATGGAATTGCACAGGGTACAATTTACAATGTTACATTTTGCCCCCACTTTAGCAAGCATATCATTATCAAGAGATGCAAAGCTAAAGTAGAGAGATGTTACCGAGATTGCGAAGGGGAAGCAGAATTCACCCATCGAGCGAAGTTTCCCCGAGTGAGATAGACTTAAAAATTACACTATATTTTTGCTAAGTTGTTTTATCACAAATACGTTAGCTACACACAAACGTGTTAAAGAATTTTTTTGATAATAAGCAATCAGGCATGAAGCAGACAAGATAGTGTAATAGAAATAGATCTCGCTTAATGGAGGATAACCCCTATTATGAAAGATACAAGATAGCATTGATATGGGTAGCAAGTTGCATTATGTTAGATATCCATACAATAGGGCAAGATTTTGTCGGTATGAGTAGCAAGTTGTGTTATGTTAGATAGCCATACGACAAGACAAGATTTCGTTGGTATGGGTAGCAAGTTGTTGTATGTTAGATAATCATATAATAGGGCGACTGTAGATTGATTTGATAAGTAGTGGATTGGCCCCCACAAAAAGGTGACAAGATAAATAGATCAAGTGGTTTGGCCCCCACCAAGACAAACAAGATAAATAGAGAAAATGTAGATTATGCAGATATGATAGCCCCCCTCTTAGAATGATATACATGAAAGGCATGCCATTATAAAGAGAAGAAACATTGTGGCACATCAACATAGCAAGATGTTTCTATGGAATGTCATCTTTGATAGATGACACATAAGACCCACAACATCGACAAAAATGCAAGGGGACGAGGGGTGTTAGCATTTGATATTCTGGTGATGCTCTAGTGAAGATTGGTGTTTCCTAATGCTTATAGATTCTTAGGAGTTGTCATTGATGGAAACTCAGCCTACTGATCTAATCTGGTATGGATTTTTGGCTAACCGGATGTCTTGGATAAAGTATCTCTAGATTGAGATTGTCGATGCAGTTAAGTATATAATTTTGTGGTTATTCTCATTTCTGGTGAAGCGGGTTCTAGTTTCGGTGATCAGTGATTAGTTGGTAGGATATATGAAGCAAATTATCATGACAATCCACCCTCTGGTGTTGATTCCTATGCTTGATTGAAGGTTTGATATCAAGTAGAGCAACAAAATAGAGTATTCTTTAGGGTTGGTGGTATAACATGTGACCGAATTCTTAGAGTTGATTTTGATGATTGGTGATGTGTCTGAGATGTTTGATGAGACCTATAGGAAGCATGTGATCATATATTTTGGGTTCAGAATATGGTTCAATAAAATATCTAAGCTGACTTGCAGCTACACGTTTCATTTTTATATTTGGTGAAGACGATTTGTGGAATATCATTTTTTTTTTGTGCGGATATATAAGATTGACTGGTTAGATCTTTGTGTGTGGTAATGGTGTATGTAATGGTTTTAGGAGCGATTGAGTGTAGTGTCATGTGCGCATCCTGATTTTTGATGATTCGATGAACAATTGTAGAACAATTTAGAGCAGATCATTACATCAGTCACATCAGATCACCTTTATCCTATCCAGAACTGATTTGTGGCATAGTTAGATGTTATTTTCTAGTTCACCACTCACTGTAATCCTTTGTAATCATCTATAAGGCAACGAGCCTTCCTCCAGGATTGTAGCCCTGTTTTTGTAATTGAGCAGTGAGCTCTACGCAGTGTACCTGAATGCAAGTGCATTCCCCTTTTATAATATTATTTTTCTATTGGCCATAGTGGAATAAATTTGTGGGTTCAAATCCCACCATGGTTTTTCCCTTTTGGGTTTCCACGTAAAAATATTGGTGTTATGGTTGCATGGTTGTTTGTTTTATGTTGTTGCACTTTAGTTTCCTTCTTATGCATTCGATGGTTAAAGAATCAGAATAACAAGTTTGAAATTTGTAGAACACTAATTCACCCCCTCTTTTAGTGTTCAGTGATTCCAACAATTGGTATCAAAGCCTAATTCCTCCGAGAAAGCCTAACAATTTGAAGAAGATCCGAAAGATTGAATCAATGGACTCCGGTTTGCACAGACAACTTGCAGTGGCACTTGAAGATCTTGATGCAACAATGAAGGAGAAGAGTAGCTTGAAAAGAAACCTGAGTGTAGCTGAAGATTTTATTGAGACATTGTAAGATCAAATAAACACTTCTTAGGAAAGAGGAAAGAGTTGATGGACAAATTGAAAGAGAAAGAAGAGAAAAGCATGGAAAATCAGGGCAATACTGATGAATGTGAAAAGCTTGCTAGAGAGAATGTTGTTCTGAAGAATGAGATGCAATCCATTATTATGAAACTGACAAAGGAGATTGAAGATCGGAAGAAGAATAAAGAAAGCTTAAATCAATCACTAAAAGATAGAGCAAATGAATGATGCAGTTTGAAATATGAGATTGATCAGCTAAGGCTTGAACTGGCACAATCCAAAAATGATGGTCAAGAACTTGAAAGACAAATCACAATTCTAAGAGATGAGCTTGCTACCACTAATGATTACAAAGAAAAATTCAAGGCTAGCTCAACAATGCTAATGAGATGCTGGAAAGTTAGAGACATGGAAAGGACACAAGAGGACTTGGATATGAGAAAGGAGAATCCTCTGGTTCTGGACTGAGAAATACAAAACCTAATCATCAGAAGAGCAAGAATCCTCTGGTAAGACAACCTAATGCTTATAAATTCAATGGTAGATATTTTACTTTCAATAGATTTGGTCATATGGTAAATCAATGCAGAAGTAGGATGAATAATGGGATGATGGATAACATGATGAATAATGTTCCTACCTTTACTGCTCAATGTTTCAAATGCAACAGTTTTGGTCACAAGTCAAACACGTGCAGAATGATGAACAATTTTTAGAGTAAGAGATATTTTACATGTGGGATGTTAGGACATATCTCTAACCAATGCAGGATGAGAGCAAATCAGATGAATTTCAGGCCTTTGCAGAGAAATATTGTTTGCCATGCATGCAACAAACCAGGTCACATTGCAAAATCGAGAATAATGGTTTGGTAAACAAGAACAAATCAGATGAGAAAGGCAAAGCAAAGGTAGAGGAAATAAGAAATCAGCATAAGAAGATGTGGGTTTAGAAAGATGATTCTAATGTGGCGAATGGCTCCACACCCGAATCTGGTGATGGAACCTCATCTGATAACTAGGGCTTTTTGGCCTTAGGGGGAGTTTTTCATGTAGATTCATGAAACCCCCTCTTCGGAGATCTGTAATCGATTCTAGAAGGTTGAAGAAGGTTTAGATCATGTATGCAGATGATACCTGGAAGATTGTCTGAAGATTTAAGGTTTCGGTGAGCGATTTCATGAAAAACAAGGCAATCGGAAGCCAAAAGGTTGAAACATTTATTACAACCTAAAATTAGGTTTTTTAGAGGTGAAAAAGGCATTTCAAAGGTTCATTCTTCACAATGCAATCAAGAGAAAAATGTAAAGTAGTGAAGAGAAGAGATTTGGCAACCTAAACCGAGCTTGTAGCGATCTGAAAGTGATTTCTTGCACCTGGTTGAATCAAAAGGTATTTATCTATTTTGCAAAGCTATCTATTTTCAAACCCTAAGTTTGAAATGGAATTTGTGTCCAGAATTGCTACTCCTTTGGTTGTTGAGATTAGGGATAGGGAAATGCCATTTTTTAAGAAACACCCTTTCAAGTTTGTTGAAGATGATCTGAAAGGAGCATTTTTCTCAGTACCCTACGGTGTTCTTCATAACAAAGACATTAGGGCATACATCCACTATGATCTTGAGGAGCTCGACAGTGCTGACATGTTATCGTTGTATAACAAGCATTTGGCAGACAACTTGGGAAACCTAAAACTAGAATATAAGATTCTTCAAGACAAGGTTTTTGTGGAGTTCATCCATTTCCTATCATTTGATGAAGCGAAATGGATCCAGTACATCCTAAGTAGGGTCCGTGATGAGTTTATGTGGTTAGATAGGCCCTATAAGATCTTTGAGCAAGCGATTCAAGCCATAACATGCTTGAGTGCAACCGGTGAAGTGTCTTGTCTAAGGAAGGTATCAAATAACATTGTGATAGCCACTACCGATTCAAAGTTTGACAACAAAGCAATGACTATCAGTGACATATTGGAGAATGACGTCAGATTTGCATCAATGGTAGTTGGTTACAAGGTCTATGACTCAAGTAGGCAGAACTCAGTTTCTGGTACTGCAATATTTTCAGCCTATCAGATCCTGAAAGAAGATAAAAGGTATGATTTATGTGAAGTTATTTTGAGCTAATTATTGATTAACTTAAAGAAGATCAAGAAAGATAAAAAGCACACCTTGAAGTTTGGTTCCCTTATCATTTGTTTGGCATTGTACTTCCTAAATGAGATCCCTAGTATAAAAGCGAAGGTTCAATGGGCCTATGACAAACCAATGGCCATGCAAATCAAAGAAGGGTTGTTGGGAATTGGTGAAAATGTTACGAGGATATCCACATTATGGGGATACTTTGAGAATTTTCAATCCACTATGAAGAGCCAAGAGAGAATCCCCAAAGCCATAGTGGAGAAGTATGAGCAAACCATTTTTTCATGGTAGATAAGGATCAATGCCTGATGGAGGCAGTAGATTTGCGAAAGTGTGGATCATTCCCATGGGGTATGAGGTCGATGCAAACATACTTGAGGTATATGCACAACATATATTGAGTCAACCCTTAGACAAGAAGGAGCCAATATTTGGTACCTTTAAGGAGAAGGACCTAAGCCTGCACCAACAATTCTCTGAGCTGGCAAGAAAGAGAAAGATCGGGAAGGAAGTGGAGGTTGTTTGCAGAACAAATGGGATTGACAAAGGAGGTTGTATAGAGGACAAGAGCTCAGAATATACTGAGAGAAGATGATGTAATCAAACCACAACCCAAACTGACAAACCCTCCTAAGCAATCCAAGGCAAATCCTAGTAGATCTGTACCTCTCTCCAAAGTGAAGAAATCGATACCTCCACCCAAGCCCAAGACAACAATATCAACTAGTGGAGTTGAGAAAAGGAAAAAGGAGAAGCCTTCAAGGGAGTATGTGACAACTGAGGAGGACACAGAGTCAGATGAGGAAGTCCAGAGAGTTAAGAAGGCTGCTACTTATGCTAGGGTATTCAAAAAGCCATTTGATGATGCTCCACCCTCCAAGAAGATAAAGACTCAAGGAGAGCCATCTGGAAGGCTAGAGGAAGCAAGAAGCAAAAATCTAAGATAGATGAAGCTTTGGAGTCTGGCAAGGTTAAGATCACCCCTACTAAATACTTAGAAGAAATCAAGAATGAAATTATAAAGGATGGAAATTTGAATAATCTTGTTATATACTATGAGAATGCTGATGACAAGGAGCAGAGGGAAATTGAAGAAGCAGTTGTTCAGTACACGAATAAATTCAACAGAGCTCTGATTGAACTTTCATCTGAGATTCTTATAGAGTTAAATAACATTTTGGATATCTAGAGAAATGTTGCTTGTAGAAAAGATGAAGAAATGCAAGAGAGTATGTTTGAGTAAACCCTTGTTCAGTCATATCAAGGGATGAAGTTGAAAAATTATTGAAGTTGGCAAAAGAGAAATTCAGAAGCAAGAGGAGAATTAACAGAATTATGCTTGGTAAAATTGATGAAGTTGCAAAAGAGACAAAGAAAATAATAAAAGACTTTTTGTTAGAGTTGAGATATGAGGTGAATCAGGCAGAGGTTGCCACCCACTCGGTAGAGCACATTATTGAAGACAATTCCATTCTGGAAGTAACTACAAAAATCTTTGGTGGTCTGAAAGATCATCCATTTGTTGATTCGATTGAGAAATATGCTGCACAAGATGCATCTACTGAGAATCTAGTAGCAAATATCTCTGGTGAAGCTACTTAGGACCCTCTTGAGATAGAAATAATTGCAAAGATGATAGATAAGGAGATAGAAAAAGGTGAAAAGGGGGTGAGTATAGAGGTTGAAAAGGAGAAGGGTGATGAGCCAACAGAGAAACCTCCAGTAACCATGCTTGTGGTCAATGTCACTGATAAAGGTAAGAAGATTAATGTAGAGGATGATTTTTCTCATGGTCTAGTGAATTTGAGCACCTTATTTCCTCTTCAAGCATTGAAACTTGCCACTTAAGATTAGATCAAGGTAAGTGAAGACTTGTTGAAATCTCAGTCTGAAGATAAAGAGGTCATCTCTCTTGCAATTGAGATTTTGGAAAAGCTTTTACCTAGTTTCAGTCAGGACTCTGGTGCTTATCCCTCCGGAAAGCTTAAGAACATGTTAAATGATGTTCACTCATTTTGTATCATTAGAGAAGGCTGCAAATGAATCTGTATAGAAAAGATTTAATCAGATGAGATTGTAGTAAAAATTGAAAGAAGTTAAGAGAGATAGAGCAAGCCTAAAGTTTGCTATGAAGAGTGTAGAAGAGGTCAGCATCAAAACAAGATTATTCTTTGAATCAATGTGTCATCACACCTCGCTTCAAAGAGGGGCAAAATGTAGACACTTAAAAATAATTATTTTAATTATTTTTAATTCCTCACATAATTAATTAATTAATTATGTTAATTAAAATTCTTCTCAATATTAATTAAATATAATTAATATTGTCACTATAGCATATGATTTATTTAATAAATCAATCCCTTTCTTTATTCTTCTAAAAAATCAAATCCTCACAAATCTTCCTCTTAGCTAATTAATTTCAATTAATTAGTTAACCTACATGATTCCTACAAATCATCTTCTTAATTCATCATTAACCTAATAAATTCTTCCAGAAACTCCATAAACTCACTTAACATTATTCTTCTAATTTTTTATTCCCTCCACTCATTCTCTCTCCTAGTCAAATTCTTCTACAAATATAAATCCCACCTAACATTTCCTCTAATCCCCCTCCTAATGAGTCGTTAATGGCCAATCATCATGATTAGCCACAAAGTCAACTCTTTGTCCTTTCATCCAACCACTAGCTTTAAATGCTCTTTTTCTAGATGAATGTAAGATTTTTGAAATCTCACATTCCTCTAGGCATTTCCCTCTCCCAAGGAATTTTTAATTCCTTTTTATTCTTCTAATCCCCATAATATCCGTTTTTGGAGAATTTTAATTCCTCCAATGCATCTTGTAGAGTGTGGAGATACGAAATGCCTTTAAGGCATATTTCTTGGTCTCCACACCCTCTCTTGGAGCTTGTGTGAGCTCACAAGTAAATCTTAGCCCTTCATCTCGAATTCATCCTAGCCATTCATTTTCCTCTCCTCTTCCTATAAAATAGGGTTCCATCCCTTCATTCTAGACATCTTGAAATCCAGTAAGCTTATGCTGCCCTTTTGAGCCCAGGAAATCATCTTGGCAACTTGATCATCTCATCCTTATCATTCATCCTAATCATTTGTGCACAATATTGGAGAGCCATCCACATCCAGCAATCAAAGGAGCACATCAAGTGGAGCATTATCAAGGGGCGCCTTCACTTCATCAAGCTCAATCTGAAGGAGAAGGTAAAATAGCAAGGTGAAATGGTCTTTTAATGATATTTTAGCATTCTGCATGTTTATTTCGTTATGTTTTGATTAGTTTACCTTTCAAATCTGTTTTTACTTCTTCATTTTGGCACGCCCGGTGGGACTCATATCCTTGAGAACTAATGTTGTTTTTGTTTTTTTAGGTTTTTGTGAGTTGTGAGACGCAGGTTCCAGAATAGCGTGATTGCAGATATATATATATATATATATATATATATATATATATATATATATATATATATATATATATATATATATATATATATATATATATATATATATATATATATATATATATATATATATATATATATATATATATATATATATATATATCTTTTTCGCAGGTTCCAGAATCGTGGCTCTGCATTTCTGTGCGACAGCTCCTCCTTATTCTGTTCTATTTTTTTTTTTTTTTAATGTTTATGTTTCTGTTGCAGCACGACAACTCTGTTATCTAATTTGTTATTTGATTTGTTGTCTGTTCTATTTTAGTATAATCTGTGTGAAAGTAGGAGAGTATGCTCTTGTCTATATAGACAATCAGAAATCCAAACCTTTCACTTTTCTATTCTGTTTAATACGACTGTATGCTCTGACCATAGGAAAGTGTGAAAATAGGAGAGTATGCTCTTGTCTATCTAGACAATCAAAAATCCGGACCTTTGACACTTTTCTATCTGTGTAGTGCTACTGTCTACTCTGTTAATCTGTCTGAAAATTTTAGGCGCTAACTGTAGTTTGCATTTAATTTATTTATTTCCTGTTATCTGCTCTGTTTAAATATAATCTGTCCGCCCGCAGGAAAGTGTGAAAGTAGGAGAGTATGCTCTTGTCTATCTAGACAATCAGAAATTCGGACCTTTGACATTTTTATTTTATTCTGTTTAGTGTGACAATTTGCTCTGTTAAATCCAGGGCTTCTGTCTGCTCTGTTAAATCTAGGGTTTTTGTTTTGTTAAATTTAGGGTTTCTGTTCTGTAAAATTTAGGGTTTCTGTTCTGTTAAATTTAGGGTTTCTGTTCCGTTAAATCTAGGGTCTGTTCCGTTTTCTATTTTTTCACCATATCTTCTTTATCTTGACTCCATTTCCCTTCAAACTTCACCAGATTCTCCACATTGCCATTTTCCACATTTTCTTCCTTGGAGGCCTTATCTCAAAAATCCACTTTTTGAAGCCCAAAATCCCATATTTTTCTATTTTTAGGGTTTGCCATAACTTCTTCCCTTTTCATCCAATCACCTCCAAATTTTTCCCATATTATCCATCTTCAACTTTTGCTTGTTTGTCCCTCTTGGATAAATTTTCCCATTCCTTCATCTCTCCTCGAAAATCCCCATTTTTCGCTTGCGTATCCCTTGGGAAGTGGTAAAAACCTAGTCAAACCCATTTACCCATCAAAGCTTTCTTCAAATCCACATTTGTCATTAGTAAAAAAGTTTTTATTCATGTTTTTCAATTCATTCCCAAAAAATAAAAAAAAATTAATATTTTTGTCATTTTGTTGATTTTTGCAAGACGCTTGTTGAAGACTCTATTTTTCAAACTACTAATCAAGTTGTTTTGTAGGACGCTTTTTGAAGACTCTATTTTTCAAACTACTAATCAAGTTGTTTTGTAGGACCTTTTTTTTTTAAGACTCTATTTTTCAAACTACTAATCAAGTGGTTTTGCAGGTTGTCTAGCTGATTCAACCAAATATTGTGCATTTATTTAAATTAGGCACCTAGATATTAATTAAAATGGAATGAATCATTGTCTTATGTGTCTTTAAGAAAAGCGTAAAGGTAGAAAAGTATGCTCTCGTCTTACTAGATGATCAGAAATCCAGACCCTCCAACCTTTTCTTGTTTGATTGTGTGTTTACCTCTAGCGGGCATGCCCTTCCAACTTGCTCTTTTAGAAGGTAAGAGGGGAACGACCCAAGTGAGTACACCCGGACCTGGGGTTCCCAACTCACTATAATAAATAGGCCATTGACTACGAAAGGGTTAATGTTTCGGGCTATATGAGAGTTTACTCTCACATTGGGTGCTTAGTAGGATCCTAGAGATCTCAATCATGCTTGCGTGACTACTAAGTTCTTGGTGCTTCATTGGGCTATAGGCCTCAATTGCGCTTGCGCAACTTCGAAGGGTAGCTCCTAACGGGAAGACTTACTAAACACCTTGTTCATAGTGGCCAAAAACCCTCTAGTCATTGGTGCAGGAGGTCAGACCTCTGAAGCGGCCCATATTCTTATGGCCCTTAGTAGAGACACAAAGTTCGCCATGAGGAGTTTTCATGGGAATTGATGCTTGGCTGCCCCGAGAAGTGAGTGTCGTGGAGGGGAGCTAGTGGGGTCAAGCATCTAAGTGTCCGCTCTAGGTAAGCGTAGATGGAAAACCAATTGGGATTCAATGACTATTGTCCTTGCCAGCCTTAAGAATGTTGTATATGAGCATGAGTGTCTTTGAGATAATATGCATTTAATCATTGTGTTTGCTTTGTTTGATACATACTTGCCAAGAGTAGACTAAAAACACATCACTATCCCCAAACACTTTTCAAAAATATTTGTCAAGACACAAACAAATTGTCCAAGTCATTACCCACACCAAGTCCAAAATTGCATCAAAACTTCGTCTGTCCCATTTTTCATAAGCCTAAGAGAGAAGCTAAGAGTTTATCCTCTACGTCAACATTCAAGTTTGTCCTTTGAAACACCTACTATCATCCAAATCAGGGTGGTCATATCCCTTCATACAACTTGCCATTTAAATAGATCCTTCATGTTCATGCCAAAGACAACCTAGTCATCAAGTTTTCTTCTAAACCATCACTACCATACCTTCTTCATCAGTCATCCTCAAATTTCTTAACCTTTCATCACAAATTTCTTAAGTCCTTTCATCCTCAAATTTCTTAAGTCCTTTCATCACAAATTTCTTAAGTCCTTTCATCCTCAAATTTCTTAAGTCCTTTCATCACAAATTTCTTAAGTCTTTTCATTCTCAAATTTCTTAAGTCCTTTCATCACAAATTTCTTAAGTCCTTTCATCCTCAAATTTCTTAAGTCCTTTCATCACAAGTTTCTAAAATCCTTCCATCACAAATTTTCTAAGTCATTTCATCACATTTTTCCTAAGTCTTTTCATCACAAATATCATGTATGGTCGCAACTCGATCCCAAAAGAAAAAGATGGCTGATCAACAATATGGCATGCCAGACATTGGTGTCCTATATGAAGATCCCACGCAAGATCATACACAAAGTGGGCAACCAAGCGATCAAGATCAAAGCCAAAATCTTAACATGGTTAACCAAGATGAACTTTGTCCGGAAGTGCAAACTTTCCTAGCGGATTCTTATAACCAAGAGATGATGGAAAAGTTTATTAAACACAATCCTACTGCACTTTTGAAAACTCTTCTTGAACATGGGGCTCAACTTCCACCTAAATTTAATAGATCTGCTCTTTTCCAACAACCACAAGGAGACCTCGCTCTCATACAAAGTGCTGCACCTACTATTCAAACTCAATCAATTGCAGCCCCATCAATCATCCAAGCTCAATCAATGCCACCCGTGACACCTCCCACCATGGTCTCCATGCCGCCTTCTTCCTCCTTACCATCCATACCACTATCAAATCCAATCTCATCCATTCTCCAACAAACTTCTATACCGCCTCCTTCTATTCAACCACATATTTCTATTCCAAAAATTTCCCTTTCTCCCAACAATGTCGCAAATTTTATCCAGACCGCATTCAATCCCGTCACAACAGTTGGTAGACCGCAACCAACTATCACACAAACCCCAACGACATCGGTCATCACATCCCACATTCCCACCTCATCATATCAATATATTGGTGGTGGTGCACCTTCTTTGGTTCATCCAATTCTTGGGGAAAATACAATCCATCAATATCAAAGTCCACAACAAGACCTCATCAAGGAAATTCAAGACATGAAGAATATCATCAAAAACATGAAAGAAAAGACTAATAAAAGGAAAGCTTACTCATTCGAAGAGTTTTACCCTTGTCCTTACGACCCATCCATATCAGTTGCACCGTATCCCCCAGGATTCGAGATCCCTAAATTCACCAAGTATGAAGGCAAAGGAGACCCCCGCGACCATGTCCGTGAATTCCACATCTTATGCCAAGAAGTCTCCTATAGTGACCTTTATCTTCGCAGACTCTTTCCCAAGAGTCTCACGGGAGACGCCCTGGCATGGTTCTCATCTTTACCAGGAGGTTCCATTGTCTCTTTTCCAAACTTGGCAGAAAAATTTGTGGCCCACTATGCATATAACATGGGTAATGATGTTTCTATGATGGACCTATGTAATAAAAAACAAAGGCCTGGAGAAACCTTCGCCAATTTCCTACAAAGATGGCGACATCTTATAAAAAAATTCTAGTGGGACATGCCAGAACAACATCAAATTGAACTATTTCAAAAGAACTTGGTGCCTGAACTTTCAAGACCTTTAATATCTCAATATATCAAATCCTTCCAAAAATTGACCGATAAGGGCCTCACCCTCGAACGTGTCTTGTTGGAGGAAGGAACCTTGAAACATTACCAGAAGTCATCACAAAGTTCTTCCTCTTATCATAATAAAAAGCCAAAATTCTGGGCTAAAAATAAAAATGTGGTCAATGATGGTGTAACTAATGCAAAGCGGGTCCAAACCGTGGCCACTCCCCCAAAATCCACCACCAATATTCATCAATTCAACAATCAAAACAATTCAAATCAATCTCAAAAACCTCACAACAATGTCTCAATCCAGGGACGACCACCCTGATTGAATAAGAGGACTCCAAGAGATTTCACTCCTCTTGCTGAGCTTATTGAAGTGGTGTTTCAAAAACTTGTCCAAGCAGGTATAGTGGTTTTTCCAATCACTCGCCCGTTTGATCCCAATCAACCTAAACCAAGATGGTATAATGAAAATGAGTATTGTGAGTACCATCGTATCAAGGGACATGATACACGAAAGTGTATGAAACTGAAGATCTACATACAAGATCTCATTGATAGAGGTGAGATTGAGGTAGCAAATGCAAAACCTGGTAATAACAATGACAAACTCAAAATGTACCAGGAACCCTTCCCAAAGCATGATAAAGGAAAAGGCTCATCATCTAACACAATGGGTTATGACTACGCTAATCATGTAACCGGTTTTGATTTTTTACTAAGTCGCATTGAACCTGTAGACAATCATGTCAATTTCATAACCATCCAAGGAGTTAATCCTCCTTTTCCCAAAGTAGACCAAATCCAGCTAGAATAGTCATTCAAGGTGCCACGCCTTCCACCTCCCATTTCCAGAATGACTGTAATGCAGCTACACGCCGAGGAAGAGTCACCATCCAAGGAGTTCCTCCCCCACCAAACCCCCCACCCATGTCTTCCACCCATCGATATGACCTCCTTGATCAACTTGGGAAGACACTTGCGCAGATCTCGATTTTGGAACTTCTCAAGACTTCTTCGGTCCATAAAGAAATTTTGGAACAAGCCCTTCTCCAATCACGCATTCCTGATAACATCAACGCCACCCAATTTCAAACCCTCATTGGAAACCTTGCTGCCCAGCAACACATTGTATTTAACTCCAAAGATGCTCCCGCAGATGAGGACCATAATAAACCTTTGCACATCGAAGCTCTCATCCACAAGCACAAGGTCAAACGTATCCTAATAGACGGTGGATCCAGGCTTAATCTGTGTACATACAAATTGATAAAACAATTGGGACTTTCTGAGGATCTGATAGACACATCAGGAAGGATCACAATAAAGGCATGTGATGATGCAGAAAGAATTTCAAAGGGCGTGATCACCTTACCTCTTCAAGTGGGCCCCATTACAATTGAAACCCCTTGCCAAGTACTCGATCTTGATCTCCCCTACAACATTCTCCTCGGGAGGCCATGGATTCATTCCTTGCAGGCCGTACCCTCCACCTATCACCAATGCATCAAATTCCCCTATAATGGAAAAGTGATCACTATCAAAGGTGATCCCCAACCTTTTCAATATTGCAAACTATTAGAAGGGAAGCATCTGTATCATTGCCCACTAAATAGACGTTCGCCAATGCCTCCATCTGACACATCAAATGTTGCCTCCACATCATCCCAACCAGATAATCAATTCAAGATCTTGGACAATGGCTGTGGAGAATACAAATTGGAGGACGTCTTATTAATAGGCAACCTCCCTCTCTCTTCTAAGTCATTTGGCAAACCAAAAGAGCTAAAAAAGGACCCGAAACCAATCATGCAATGCCAAAACACCACCTTCCAGCAATGGGGCCCACTTGATAATGAGAACCTCGAAGCAGATATCTCTTCATGGCTGTACCGGGAAGAGGATGATGATCCAACAAGAATATCCAAAGAAATGTGCCCAAAAGCATTTGCCATAGTTGAAAAAATGGGTTACAAAGGACACGGTCTGGGACCAAAGGAGAAAGGAAGAAAAGCACCCATAAATCCTATCTCCTACAGATACAACAGAGGCTTGGGGTACACCCCGGTGCCTAAGATTACTATCGCCGATGCCCCTTCTAGTCCTTCTTCGGATATCGAAAGTGCTGATGAAGAGGAATTCCACGAAATGCCTTATGAATACGATAAAGATACCTTCTTCGACGCTTACATCAATACCATCACCCCCATGACCCCTCCCACTTCACATGAGCTACATCTTGTCCATCCTGAACTCATTGACAGGAGCCAATGAGACAAACCCACTTTAGATATCTGAGCCGACGACAATGCTCTCATTGCTCTCCTAACAACGCAAAATATGGAAGATTGTAATAGAATTGAGGGTATTCAACTACACAAAAAGGGATACTTTGGTAGTCAAGTCAATGCCCTTATCCACAAAAAAGATAATAAAAGAAAAATATATGATTTCCTAGGTGAAAACCTCCCTAAGGCGCCTTTGGATGAACAAGAAATAAAAACAAAGGGCATATCTGAAAGTGAAAACCTGGAAAAGGCACTTGATGATGAGGGATTTAACCTCCCTACCATTGGTTACCTTCCACTGGACAAATCAAATTTGTTGATAGAAGAAACAGACAGCATCAACATGGGTACCGAAGTCATTCCGAAAAATGTGCTCATTGCCAAATCCCTCACCGAAATCAAGAAAAAAGACTTCATCAACTTCCTTACAGAGGTTAAAATCAATTTTGCATGGTCCTATTCCGACATGCTAGGGTTGGATCCTGCCTTGGTGGTTCACAATCTCGCCGTCCGCCCAGATGCAAAACCTGTAAAACAAAAACTCCGCAAAATGCACCCGCATATTGCTCTCTTGGTCAAGGCAGAACTTCAAAAGTTGTTAGATGCAGAATTTATCAAACCCATAGACTACGCTGAATGGGTCTCCAACATTGTACCTGTCGGAAAACTTGTTGGGGGCATCTGCATTTGTACAGATTTCCGAGATCTAAATATAGCTTGTCCTAAAGACGATTTCCTGCTCCCAAACATAGATATGATTGTGAATCTTACAACAAGACATGAAATGCTATCGCTAATGGATGGGTTTTCTGGATACAACCAAATCAAGATAGCAAATGAGGATCAACATAAAACTGCATTCACAACACCATGGGGTACTTTCTATTACCGGGTCATGCCTTTTGGCCTTAAAAATGCTGGAGCTACATATCAACAAGCAATGACAACAATTTTTCATGACCTCTTGCACAAAATTATGGAGGACTACGTGGATGATCTGCTAGGCAAATCCAAGACAAAACAAGAGCACATCCCTATTCTAAAACAGATCTTCGAAAGATTGGAAAAATACAAACTACGGTTGAATCCAAAAAAGTGTGTGTTTGGAGTCACATCGGGAAAACTATTAGGATTCATTGTTTCCTGCAGAGGCATTGAGGTTGATCCCGCAAAGGTAAAAGCTATTATGGAAATGCCTCCGCCAAAAACTCTTAGACAACTACGCAGTCGCTAGGTAAAACTCCAGTTTGTCAGGCGTTTCATTTCACAGCTAGCGGACAAGTGCCATCCATTTTCACACCTGTTACGTAAAGACACAAAATTCAAATGAGATTGCCTCTGTCAAAAGGCCTTTGAAAAATTAAAAGAATATCTAACATCACCTCCAGTTTTGATGCCACCTACCCCTGGAAAACCCCTCATTTTGTACATATGTGCTACTACAGTGGCATTGGGGGCATTACTGGCGCAAACAGACGATCAAGGGAAGGAACACGCCATTTACTACATCAGTCGGACGTTGGTAGGATATGAACTCAATTACACCCTCATTGAAAGAGCATGTTTGGCATTAGTGTTTAGCACATAGAAACTAGGACACTATATGCTAAATAATAAGACAAAATTAATTGCTAAAATTGATCCACTTAAATATCTCTTGTCCAAAGCTGCTCTCACTGGCAAAACCGCCAAATGGGTCATGCTCTTAAGCGAGTTTGACATTGAATATGTGGACAGAAAGGCAATCAAGGGACAAGTCATTGCAGATGAGTTGGCTGAAGCTCCACTTCCAGGCGACCATCCTCTTCTCATAGAATTACCAGATGAGTTCATTATGACTGTTACCACATCCTCCACATGGAAATTGTATTTTGATGGCTCCTACACTGAAAATGGATCGGGGGTAGGAATATTATTGGTCACACCTCAAGGAGATGGCATCCCCAAATCATACAAGATAGCCTTTGCATGTACTAATAACATAGCAGAATACGAGGCCCTCATCACAGGTTTACGCTTGGCTATCCACTGGAAAATAAAGGATTTACAAGTCTATGGCGATTCCCAGCTCGTCATAAAACAAGTCAATGATAAATACCAAACAAAAGATGATAAACTGCTTCCTTACCGTACCATGGTTGAAGATCTTAAGCAACATTTCACGGCAATCAAGTTTGATCAAATCCCATGAACAAACAACAGGGTTGTAGACGCAATGGCCATCATTGGCTCCCTCCTTCAAATGCTAGCACACAGTCAGAAGTGCGAGTTCTTGGTCAAGCAACTGTTTATACCGGCATACGACCTACCAAAGTCTGAAATGGTGTGTGTTCTCGTTGGTCCCGAGTCCCCTTGGTATCAAGAAACCTTCGCTTTCCTCAAAAACAACACCATTCCCCCACATCTCACCAAAACCCAACAACAAACTTTCATCCGCCGATGTGCCCGTTATACCATCCTTGCAGACACCTTGTTCAGAAGGTATTTTGATGGTTCCCTCCTAAGGTGTTTAGATAAACAAGAAGCCGAATGGGCATTACGCGAAGTACATGAGGGCATCTGTGGGGCACACTCAAGTGGACTCACATTGGCTAAAAAACTTTTGAGAACGGGATACTATTGGCCTAAAATGGAAGAAGATGCATACAACTATGTGAAGAAATGCATCCCTTGCCAGCAGCATGGTGACAAGATTCGTGCACCGTCACAAGAATTGCAACCATTCATTACACCATGGCCCTTCTTGCAGTGGGGGCTCGATATCATTGGGAAAATCCACCCTTCATCTTCCAACGGACATAAATTCATTATCACCGCCACCGAATACTTCACCAAGTGGGTGGAGGCTATCCCTCTTACTTTCACCACCGGCAAGCAAATATCCAAATTCATCTTGAACTACCTAATCTGCCGATATGGCATCCCAAAAGTTATCATCATAGATAATGGTAAACAATTTAAAAACTAGGATGTCAAAGAACTCTACCAAAAATTGAACATCCAACACTGCTTCTCCACTCCATATTATCCCCAAGGCAATGGCCAAGCTGAGGCTTCTAATAAAACCCTAATAAAAATCCTCAAAAAGACAGTCAATGAAGTGGGCTGTGATTGGCACCTCCAAATCCATCCTGCATTGTGGGCCTACCGCACCTCCATCCGCACCCCCACAGGTGCCACTCCTTATTCCCTAGTATTTGGTTCCGAAGCTATCCTTCCCCTTGAGATTGAGATCCCCTCTCTAAGGGTATCGCTGCAAAACACCCTACCAAAGGAAGAATATAGAATTGCCCGCTTACAAGAGCTAGAATTGTTAGATGAAAGGCGCCTCAAGGCCTTGAATCATCTCCAGGTATATCAAAACCGTCTGTGCATGAGTTATCATAAAAAAGTCAAAACCCGAGAATTCCAAGTTGGTGATCTTGTCCTCATGGAGAATCAGTAAAATCTACAAGAAAGAGAAAAGAAAGGCAAGTTCAAGCCTAATTGGCTTGGACCATATGTAATCACAGCGAAATATGGATCAGGAGCTTATCAGTTGGCTACTTCTGAAGGCGATCCTTTGGATGATCCGATGAATATCATGCACCTCAAAAGGTTTTATGCTTAGTCCTCAGAAAGTCTTAAATTGTTAAAAAAATAAAAAAATGAAAAAAAAAAAGATCCTGAAAAAATCGTCACTTTGGTGCAAACCTGGCAAACAGGCACCTTATGATACAAAAAAATTAAGGAAAAAAAAAAAAATCAGAAAAAGAAAGAAAAACAATTCGTGGCGCTATGGGCAAGTATCTTGGTGAAAACCTCTATGTAGGCGCCAAGGTAAATAAAAGGATCCACTGTCTATCATGTCGATACTACAAATCATCTGCCATCTAGCCCACCCATGCACAACATTCCTTCTTTTCCGCCTCCCAATAAAACATGCATATGATGATGAGTCTTCGCCTAAGTCATGAACAAGAAATGTCCCAGTGAAACTGAGCTTTTATGCCTCTGTATAAGCTTCAAGAAGTCTTGAGAAACAATCCCAAGTCCATCCTAGTTCTACTCTTGGCAAGAGGTATCATTTGGTCGCAAGGAAGAGACTTGTTAGATTTTGTTAGATCTTTTCATATAGGCTTGCATCTTTTGCCCTACGACTGCCACTATTTACGACTGCCTGGGTTCTTCCATATCCAGGTATGTTATGATAGGTGCATACTGGGGCATATTTCATAGTATGGCATGTTTTGGATGCTTCTTGTATAAACCGGCGACCTGGTACTAGTGTTTATCAACAATTACCTTCTCGTGTACAAGAGGTATCGGTGTGTTTGAGGGTTTCCTTGCACGAACCCACAACTTTGTATTAGTGTTTCTTAACACTTGCATTGTTGTGTGCAAGAAATTCCCATTTGTCTGCAGAGTCAGTCCACACCCTGGGTTTCTCATGGCATCCTGATTTCTATAATCAGTGGTGCAAGTCACTCAGGGCAACATCAAACTAGGTTGGCTCTCCACATTTATTGTGCACAAAATCTCACCATCATTCCATCAAATCCTAAACTCAATAATCCCATGGAGTTCTCAATTGCCCCCATTTTCCTCCGCGGTCTCGCATCTCTTATTCTTCTTTCCAAATACCTCATGACTACTTCATATATCTTCCTCATTTATCCCTTCCACCCTAATTTTTCTTCCTCTATTTTTCTTTTTTTTTCCTCACATAATCAATTCTGATTCTGATTCATGTCTTATACAGGATGTATCCCTCCTGAAACCAGACGTTGTGATCGATCATGTCTTATACAGGATGAATCCTTCCTGAAACCAGACGCTCTTATCATGTCTTATACAGGATGAATCCTTCCTAAAACTAGACGTTGTGATCAATCATGTCTTATATAGTATGTATCCTTCTTGAAACCAGACGTTGTGATCTGATCATGTCTTATACAGGATGAATCCTTCCTGAAACTAGACGTTGTGATCTGATCATGTCTTATACAGGATGAATCCTTCCTGAAACCAGACGATCTGATCATGTCTTATATAGGATGAATCCTTCTTGAAACCAGATGCTCTGATCATGTCTTATACAGGATGAATCCTTCCTGAAACCAGACATTCGTTGTGATCGATCATGTCTTATATAGGATGAATCCTTCCTGAAACCAGACGTTGGGATCAATCATGTCTTATACAGGATGAATCCTTCCTGAAACCAGACGCTCTTATCATGTCTTATACAGGATGAATCCTTCCTGAAACCAGACGTTGTGAGCAATCATGTCTTATACAGGATGAATCCTTCTTGAAACCAGACACTTTGATCATCTTTGTCTTATACAGAATGAATTCTTCTTGAAACCAGACTGAATCTAGATCTTATCAATCGAATCAAATCAAATCTACCAGGATATCAATTTCGCAAAACTCCAAAGATCAAATACCTCAATTGATCTCCCGAGGGGGCATCACCATACCGTAATCTATAAATCAAGAGCTAGGGCATCCTATCAAACCAATATCAGCATCAAAACAAGATTATTCTTTGAATCAATGTGTCATCACACCTCGCTTCAAAGAGGGGCAAAATGTAGACACTTAAAAATAATTATTTTAATTATTTTTAATTCCTCACGTAATTAATTAATTAATTATGTTAATTAAAATTCTTCTCAATATTAATTAAATATAATTAATATTGTCACTATAGCATATGATTTATTTAATAAATCAATCCCTTTCTTTATTCTTCTAAAAAATCAAATCCTCACAAATCTTCCTCTTAGCTAATTAATTTCAATTAATTAGTTAACCTACATGATTCCTACAAATCATCTTCTTAATTCTTCATTAACCTAATAAATTCTTCTAGAAACTCCCTAAACTCACTTAACATTATTCTTCTATTTTTTTATTCCCTCCACTCATTCTCTCTCCTAGTCAAATTCTTCTACAAATATAAATCCCACCTAACATTTCCTCTAATCCCCCTCCTAATGAGTCATTAATGGCTAATCATCATGATTAGTCACAAAGTCAACTCTTTGTCCTTTCATCCAGCCACTAGCTTTAAATGCTCTTTTTCTAGATGAATGTAAGATTTTTGAAATCTCACATTCCTCTAGGCATTTCCCTCTCCCAAGGAATTTTTAATTCCTTTTTATTCTTCTAATCCCCATAATATCCGTTTTTGGAGAATTTTTAATTCCTCCAATGCATCTTGTAGAGTGTGGAGATACGAAATGCCTTTAAGGCATATTTCTTGGTCTCCACACCCTCTCTTGGAGCTTGTGTGAGCTCACAAGTAAATCTTAGCCCTTCATCTCGAATTCATCCTAGCCATTCGTTTTCCTCTCCTCTTCCTATAAAATAGGGCTCCATCCTTTCATTCTAGACATCTTGAAATCCAGTAAGCTTATGCTGCCCTTTTGAGCCCAGGAAATCATCTTGGCAACTTGATCATCTCATCCTAATCATTTGTGCACAATATTGGAGAGCCATCCACATCCAGCAATCAAAGGAGCACATCAAGTGGAGCATTATCAAGGGGCGCCTTCACTTCATCAAGCTCAATCCGAAGGAGAAGGTAAAATAGCAAGGTGAAATGGTCTTTTAATGATATTTTAGCATTCTGCATGTTTATTTCGTTATGTTTTGATCAGTTTACCTTTCAAATCCATTTTTCCCTCTTCACTAACATGAGGACCGATACCACCATCGGGGATAGTATTAGTTACCTGAATCAACACTAATAGAAGTGGTATGAGCCATAGTGGAAGCAGTAGTGGAGTTGCTAGACATGCTAGTGTAACCCAGGAGAATGGTAGAATCATTGATGGTAGGGATGGTGGGTCCAAAATCAACCATATGTACTATCATCCCATGTATGTCAACACCAATTTGAGAACTATATGTGTCATATCGATTGTCCTCAGGAGGAGTACCTGCTAAGGGCACATAAATCTTCATAATCAAGGATAATGCTCTCAACATATTCAGGCCTCTTCTATCTAAAATCAACATATCTCTCAAAGTATTCACAACATTTCTAGCTTGGGGGAGGACATTTTCTTGATTTAAGAAACCTTTTAAATCTCTGAAGTTCTCTTGTAACATATAAATCTGGTCATACTCAATAGTGACAGGGGAGTCATGATATATAGTAGGAGGAGAAGATGAGGGAGATTTCGTTGGGGTATTATTCCAAGAATTAGATCGTGAATTAGATGGAGAATGACCCCCTGTCAAAATGGTCCTAACAAGGTGAGAGGCCATGAAATCCAAATGATCATGAAGTGGATCATTAAACATTGGACTTGGTTGAGGAGGACTGTAACAATTTGGAAGAATGATTTTCCTAACAGTCCTTCTCACAATAGCCACTATGGCAGTCTGGGTCGTAAAGCTCATAGACAAGCTCCACAACATCTTGACCACTCTACGGGGGTACTATAAGGATTCTACAAGAATTAGTGATAAAGTAACTGAGTTGAAATTTGTTTATATGTTAAATTGTATTTATGTGTGTCTATATATATATTATTTTAAATTATGACCACACACACACAATGAGAAAATTAAAATGCAACTGGTTCACGTCAGATTCACCAAAATATAGAGGATGGGATTTGCTACTCTCGAAGTGATGAACTTCAAGGAACAAACCAACCTTCACTCTACCTCACTTTACTGGTGCTAAAGGTGAGCTACATGATGAAAACTATAAAACTAAACAATTAACACTACAAAGATCTCTGAAACAACCTTTGCTAAGTCTCTGTTCTTAGGACAAATGCACAGAAATGGGGCACCAACGCGATGCACTAATGTCCTAAAGAGAAAGAGTACAAAGACCGCACATTAGATGCAGATGAAATAATGTCACTAAACTAATGATATAATTTTGAATAAAAGAAACAATACATAATGCGAATAGCTATAAAAGATAGAGAAATATAAAGGCAACTTACAACTGATCCATGATTGAAGCCTCCAGTAAGATAATATCCCTCTCTCAATCATGGACCTGCACACAAGCAAAAAGAAAAAAAATTGGGGTTGTGTTAAGAGGTTTGGCTGAGTCAAGCCCCTGCTTTGGTGTTTCCACCTCCACAGACAACCAAGATAATAGCCACTAATGAGAGAAAAATGATAAAGATAAAAGTAGATAGTTAAGATAATTGATATGCTAGACAGAAATAATAGATATGCAAGCAAACAAAGAGAGAAAGGGACTCCCCTTAAACATTCGAGAAACTATCACCCAAATGAATGGATTTGAGTTCCAAGAGCTCTCCAAAGACGACAATAATGGTGGATGCTGGAAAAACCTATGAGAGACGTAATAAAGATTGCAAGAGATTGAGAAATTTTCCAAATGATCAAGAAGTCCCAAAAACATCTCAAATGAGTGATATGTAGCCCTCAAGAAAGAATCCCAACGTTAGTGGCCATGGACAAAGACATTACAAACTCTTCTAAGCGTAGGCATAACACTCAAACAACCACTTGCAGACTGACATATTTGTAGGACACTAGCACAATGTGCTAGTGTCCATGAGTCAAATGATCAACATGGTTGGGAAAATGCCAGATTCTAAGCCGACAAGGCAATCGATGTGGACAAAAGGACAAGCGGATGAAGAATGACTCCAATCGGATTAAAGCAAAGGCACTTATGTGATGTGGAATTGCACGGGGTGCAATTTACGATGTTACAATATGTATTTAAATATGTACAAGTAGACATGTAAAATGTAAAAATAAAAATAAAAATTACAATCTACAAAAGATGACAAAACTCTTATTCCTCATCAGAACTCTTCTTCAAAAACTATTCAAATTTGTGAAGGGCCACATACATTTGTGATTCATCAGGTCCTAAAGTAAGACTGGAGATGATGTGAACCTGCATGACTGAATATTCAATGCTAATATACCCCTTATGCTTTTTTAAATAGTTCCCAATCTATCTAGGACCATCTGAAAATCCATCAACTTATCTAGTGATGAAAGGGTAAATTCTTCTGACTTGGTTTCCTTCAGAATCAATACATTGAATTTCAGAATAACCAAGTCTATAGGAAGCGACTTCTGATTCTCATATACCAAATTGCATGGAAATTTAAAGACCTTGGTAGTAATTTCAACTTCCTTTTCAACACAATCCTCCTTATCACGCTACAAAGCTTTGATTAGTTCCTCTAGAGTTTATTTTTGAAGCTTGATTGCTTCCCTCTATTGTATGTATTTTTCTAGTGGGGATGACTCCATTATCCACCAGCACTTCTAACTTGAAGTCCTTGAGCTTATTCCAATCTTCAAGATCCTTCTCTTGTATTTCCAATTCTTGTGTAAGTAGATTGAGAGTTTGATCTATCTCAGATCTCACCCTAATCAAATTATTGAATAGCTTGATAGATGAACTTAGTAAATGTGTACTTTTAGAAAGAATCCTATATATCAATGCACTCACTACTCTCTCCTGTTCTCTGATACACTCAACTTGCTTCATAGCCCCTTCTTCCACTGATGAGCTCACTGGTTCAATTATATCAAAGGATTGAGTAATCTTGATTAGCACGAAAGCGAGTTGCTCCACTTGAAGTTTGAGTTTATCCTTGATGGATTTATCCATGTCATATCTGATAATTAAAGCCTCAAGTGCCACCTAATGATGCAGGAGCATCCCCGGTATATGATCAATCTTGCATTAACCAAAATTATTTCCTTTCAGTTTTGTTTTGTTCAAGTTTAGTGTTTTGGTTTCTGTGTTCTTCCAGTAGCTGGTTGCTTTTTGTTGCAGATCATATTTTTGGTTTCTAGGCGTGTTATTATGCTTAATTCCAAATTTTCAGTCCATTTGGATTCTTTTTCGGCTAGACGTTGCTTCCAGTTTGACTGTTCTGGTTCTCGGAGCAGTTTTTGAGCTTAACGACTAATTGTTAATTTCTTCTCGTGCAGAGTGATCTCTTGGCATGTGGATCTATTTAAGGTCTTGCCTGACGACCTTTAGTCCTTGGCCGACCTTTTTATTGATCCGCGCTCCTTGGTTGTTCTTTTCTAGAGGAATTTCCTTTCATTATTGGGGCCTACCTATTTATGTGTTTCATTTTTCTATCTTGGTAAATGTAATATTTTGTGGCCAACCCGGATATGTTTTGGAGGGTATAAATATTGTTATATGAGATCCTTAGGAGGCAGTTAGAGGTTTATGAGTTCCTAGTTAAAGGATTGATAATTGGAGGTCTCTCAGAGATCCAGATGGATTGTATTCTGGCTTGTTATCCTGCATGTAACCGGTTGGTTACCAGATGATCTATGATGAATATATGATGGTGCAAAAATATCATTCTGTAATTTTTCAATGTATTGTTGTTGCTTCCGTTGTGTTACTCTTGATGCATGGTCTGGTATGTTTTCTTTGAGGACCCACCAAATTATGCTTGCACCAAGTGGTATCAGAGCTAGTTATGAACCAGTTGGTGGAAGAGCTAGTTGCGAATCTTGAGGCATTTCTTTGGGTGAACAAATCGTCGAGTGGAGGCAAGTTGCGAGTGTGTTCAATAGATCATTGATTGTGAGGCAATTGAAACCTACACTCAGATCACCGAGTTGAGGTAGTTTGCCAGAGAAAAGGAGGAGATGTCACCTAGAAGGATGAACCCCCAGAGGGTAGAGCAGATTATGGAGGATTTCAAGAATGAGATGAGGAACGAGATCCAGAATGCATTGGATGGTTTGAAAAGGGATCCAAAGTCTGAGGATGAATATGAAGAAGTTGGAGAAGAGCTTGAGGTAGAAGAGGATGAAGGATCAGAAGACAAAAGAGAAGAAAGATTTATGAGAGCAGTGGCACAAGCAAGTAAAATACATAAAGTAGAGATTTCAAACTTTTCTGGGACCTTGAATCTAAAGGATTTGATTGATTGGATAGGAGAGTTGGAGGACTACTT
This sequence comes from Cryptomeria japonica, assembly GCF_030272615.1. Lineage (NCBI taxonomy): Eukaryota > Viridiplantae > Streptophyta > Pinopsida > Cupressales > Cupressaceae > Cryptomeria > Cryptomeria japonica. The sequence goes on from NC_081408.1 coordinate 399,579,103, forward strand.
TGAATTTGAGGATTTTAAGGACCCATAGAGGGTTAGGTTGGCACAAATGAAATTGAAAGGGCATGTTACCTTGTGGTGGAAAAATTTGCAGAGAGACAGAGTGGAGAATGTTGAAATGAAGATCACTTGGTGGAGATAGATGGTAGCGAGATTGAATGCTAAGTTCATTCCAGGAGACTATGAGTTGGAGCTATTCAAGAAGTTGCAAAACTTGAAGCAGAGAAACATGAATGTGAAAGAGTATACTGAGGAGTTCTACAAAGTAATGATCAAATCTAGACATAGAGAGATGGATAGAGAAAATGTGGTGAGGTACATAAATGGACTTGCATTTAACATTCGGGATAAAATGAGTATGTTGAAGATTTCCACAGTTGAGAAAGCTTACCAATATGCTTTGAAGGCTGAGGAGAAGGTGAGAAGAAGACAACAAAATAACCCTAGAGGGAAGGAGAGATTTAGGGGGCAAATAAGTACAAAGAAGTAGAGTGTCGAAGGAGAATCAACACCTAAGTGGAATAAAGAACTGAATCAGAAAACACATAGGACAGGGAGTGGCAGTAGCAACAAAGAACTTTTGGGAAGATGTGACAAGTCTGGAGAAACCAGACATAGATTTAATCAATTTAAGCCGAGAATATAGAGAAGTTGTGTGGAAAAGGAGGATCAGGAAGTAGGATTTACTGGAACTGAATGTGCACTGAGCAAGGAGAATCCCTTATGTTCAGAAGAGTCATGATGGAGTAGAGCAGTGAAGAGACCAGACCTACTCAGAGAAGGAGTCTTTTTTGGATTGTGTGCAAATCGGGTGGTAAGTGTTGTAAGGTTATTGTGGATAGTGGAAGTACTGATAATTTGGTATCTGAGGAGATGGTAGTGAATCTTGGACTGAAGAGGATTAAGCACCCTTATCCTTACAAGGTAAGTTGGTTACAAGATGATCAAAAGTTAGAAGTAAAAGAGCAGTGTTTGGTGCATTTTAATATTGGACCTTTTAGGGATGAGGTCTTGTGTGATGTTTTATCTATGAGTGCTTGTCGTGTCTTGTTGGGAAGACCTTGACAATTTGATAGAGGAGGTATCTATGACTATAGAAGAAACCTGATCACTATTGAGAAGGATGGGCAGAAGTTCATATTGGCTTCTTTGAAGGAGAAGGAGAAGAAAGTGAGGAATCTGAGTCTTGAAAAGAGTTGCAGTAAGGAGAAACCAGTTGCTGAGGTTATACCAGAGGGTGGCATAGAATTGCAGAAGGGTGTGATAGATAAGTCTGATAGTAAGAAGAAACCAAATGGAAGTAAGGTTATGGTGGCAGACTAGATGAAGTCCTATGACAGAAATAAATTAGAGTTGTGGAAGAAAGGGAGCATCAATCAGAGATAGTGGGCAGGTCTGAAGTAGGGAAAAAGAAATAAAGAGAGTCAGGAGTTAGAGAATCTGGTTGAGGTTCCGGAAGAGCTAAGAAAGAGGTTTGCTGATAAAGAAGATGTTTGGATAAAAAATGAGAATGGAGTCTATATCCTGAGTCCTTTTCGATGTTCATGAGTTGCCTCTCATGGAACATCTCTTTCTACCTAGGGTGTCTAATGAAGGAGCATCCCCGATCTATGAGCAATCTTGCATCAACCAAAAATATTTCCTTTCAGTTTTGTTCTTTTCAAGTTCAGTGTTTTAGTTTCTGTGTTCTTCTGGTAGTTGGTTGTTTTTTGTTGTGGATCAAATTTTTAGTTTCCAGACATGTTCTTATACTTAATTCTAGATTCTTAGTCCATTTAGATTCTTTTCCGGTGAGACATTGCTTCCGGTTTGACTGTTTTGGTTCTCGAAGCAGTTTTTGAGCTTAACAACTAATTGTTGATTTCTTCTCGTGCGAAGTGATCTCTTGGTGTGTGGATCTATTTGGGGTCTTGCCCAATGACCCTGAGTCCTTGGTCCACCTTATTATTGATCCATGCTCCTTGGTTGTTCTTTTCTAGAGGAATTTCCTTTCATTCTTAAGGCCGACCTATTTACGCGTTTCATTTTCCTATCTTGGTAAATGTAATCTTTTGTGGCCAACCCAGATATGTTTCAGAGGGTATAAATATTGTTAAATGAGATCCTTAGGAGGCATTTAGAGGTTTATGAGTTCCTAGTTATGGGATTGATAATTGGAGGTCTCTCAAAGATCCTGATGGATTGTATTCTATCTTGTTAGCCTGCATGTAACTGCTTGGTTACCGGTTGTATTCTGGCTTGTTAGCCTGCATGTAACCGGTTGATTACCAGATGATCTATGATGAATATATGATGGTGTGGAAATCTGATTCTTTAATTTTTTAATGTGTTGTTGTTGCTTCCGCTGTGTTACTCTTGCTGCATGGTCTGGTCTGTTCTCTTTGAGGACCCACCGGATTATGACTGCACCACCTAAGCATCTACTTTGGTACTTTCATGTGTCTATTTTCCTAGCTCAATCCTGCTTATCTCATAATTTTTCAGTTATACATTGCTAGTAGGACCATCCTATGGTGGGATTTCTACCTTCACATACTTATTTCTCGACTTGTCCACCCTTATTCTTGAAAGAGTTTTGCCCTTTTCAACACCCTTTGGTTTGGTAGGAACCAACTGACCAAATTCATAGTCATCTAGAGACATGACTTGTTTCTTCATTTTGGGTGCCACTGATTGTGACCAAGGAGGAAGGGTAGAAATTGTCCCTACACTAGTGATTGCAGTATGAACAGGCATGGTTTCATGTGACACATTAGTAGTTATGATGGGCTCATCATGCATCATGATATCAGTGGAATTTCCATAACTGAGGTGCTTGGGAGGGCATTAGATATGACATCAAAAAATTTGTATAGGCAACATCAAGCATGGAGGTAGTAACGTTTGACAAAGTAGGGAGTGAAGAAAAAGAGCCAAAAATATTTCCTATATTATCCTTTGGAGTATGAAGGATTAACTCACTAGAGGTGGAAGAATGAACATATATTATTGGAACTGCACTGGAAACTGTATTAAAAATGGGAATAGGCACAACAATGGAAGTGGTAGGAAAAGAAGAAACAACAAAAATAGAGTAAAATATTGTACATTGAACATAGAGGAAGTAGTGATTGTAGTAAGAGGAGTTGAAACCTCTAGAACCACTTCAAATGTAGGTTTTGGTTTTGTTATTGCAGTAGGTTTTGTGAGCTCTTCCTATTGGTAATCTTCTTCTTGTTCTTCTTTTTCTTCATCTTTCTCAATGACTTGTACTTTAAATTATGTAGATGCTTGATAGATGTTTCACCTTTATGCTTCTTCTTGTCCTTCCCTACTATGAATTTAAGCTTGGGTGCCTTCTTTGGGGTAGACAGGTCTTCCCTATTCTTAGTACTTAACTCGGACCATTTCCCAAGAGGTCCTACAATGTCCTCCTCTGACCCAATCTTAAAAGGTTTCATCCTAATCCCTTTCCTCTATAAATAAATGCTAGTATTAGCAAGAATGCACTGGAATCATTCCCTGATGGAAATTGAATCCTTTTGGGTCCATTGGATTCTCTAAAGAGGGGTCTCGACAATCTTTTTATGCACATATTTGGGATCTACAATATCATCCTCATCTTCCATTGTATCAATAATATTTGCAAAGTCAAGATTCTCAATCTATTCAAGTGTGAGTTGACCGTAGTGTAATCTCTTCACATCTTTATTTGTTTTTGAGTTTGTTCTTCATGCCATGGTAGTCAAAATATTCCCTCCTCTTGAATATCTTCATGGTTACTCATTGTATTTTATTTTCTATTTGTTTGACTTTGTATGATGTAGTCATCGAATATCGACCAATTGAGATAGGCAATTTAAAATAGGATTTATGTCCCTCAAATTTCTGACCATGAACAATTATGATTTGTTGACTTAAATGCATGAGGATAGTCTTGTCATTGGGATATCTTGGCAACAGAAAGGGGGCTCCCTCATAACAATGAATCTTGATGTATGAAAATGTAGGAAATCGAGGGAATAGACACCCATACTTCTTTATTGCGTTCCAAGCATCTTATGACATTCTTTTTGTTTTCTAAACCTTGATTAAGAAAGCACATGAGTGCACCAAAGAAAACATCATTGACCCTTTTGAAGTGATTCAAGTTTGATTCAAGGCCAACCAAGGATAATGTTTATAGATAGGCACAATGTTTTTATCTCTCTCTATAGTGAGACTTGGGAAGTGTCTCATAGATGCTGCAAGATAGACCAAATAAGAGGTCATGTGAAATTTCAAAGTAGTGGTCACTTGGGCAGTTGTTCACAAATTGAGTCACTAATTTGTTCACCCTAGTAAATCATATCTATGCCTTTTCCAATCACTTGGATACACTGATACATCCATTTCTAAAAGACATTTTAACTTAGTAGGCCTTTGATTTTTATTAAGAGAGCTATCATGTCTCTTATTTCCTCCATGAAATCACTCCTATAGAGGAACTTAGTCCATCTAGTAAGTGTTGGTCTAGATGTCTCCAGCAAGTTGGTGCTTGTGTTCTTCTTGCGTTTGTCTGAATTCTTATGATAATAGTCTTGGGTTGACTCAAATGAAATATCTACATATTCTTCTACATCTAGATGCCTAAAGATCCTATCAATGAATTCAACGTCCAACCTGATTATCACTTTTCCAATTGAGTCTTTCACACTTCTTGTTTTCTTGTCAGATTGAGCCATTGTTGCCAAAACAAATTCTAGATCATGAGCTTTGACTGGGAAAGATGCAGCTAGGTGGAGACCATTGTTGACAGGTGAAAGCATATTAAAGCTTTGTGACTGTCTTTTTGTCCGTTCAAAGAAGTCGAACATATCTATGTGCCCAATTTTGGTAACTTTAATGTCCTTGACATTTGAAGAAATCGAACTTTCCAGAAACATGTTCAAATATTTTGATATTTGAACTTCATGCTTTTGCTTGAGCATGGTTCTAACATTTGAAACTACAAGACTATTTGACAAATACCTTGCCAGAGAGAAAAAAATTCATTGTTAAACAAAACATGTAAATCAAGTTTTAAAACCCGATTTATTTGTACCAAAACAAGTCAAAACTTGCTAATTGGGTTCTAAATCCTCATTTACAAGTGAGCCAGATAGGATAAAATATAAGAATAGTGTAAATCAGTTTTCAAAACCCAATTTACACTTTAGGATGACTAGCATGCAAATCAGGTTTTGAAACTCGATTTACATGCTGCATAAAAATGTGCAAAAAGAACAAGGTTCATTAGGTTTCAAAACCCAGTGAACAAATGTGATGAGTCTTTTAGGTGTTCATCAGGTTTTGAAACCCAATGAACATATTGGGTAGATCGATTATCAAATGTGTTGGTCGGGGTTTGAAACCTGACCAACACCTCATACATGTTGATTTGGTTACAAACCTTGATTAACAAATTGGTGTTGGGTATTTAACAAAGTTTAATGCCAATGTTGTTGGCTGAGATCCAAATGTTGGCTAACACTTAACCAAAAAACTTGTGTGCGTTGGGATTTACATTTTGACCATCACAATTTATGTGTAGGCCGGGATGTGAATCTCAGCCAACACAAGGGCTACGAAAGGTAAACCAAAAACTATGTTGAATGAGATGTACACCCTGACCAACACAAATTGCATGTTGGTTGGGATGTACACCCCGACCAACATAAAATACGTGTTGGTTGGGATGTAAATCCCACCCAACATGAGGGCTTATGGATGATTGAAACAAAAATGTGATTTTGGGTTGTAAACTTCAATCACATCCTTCAAGAAATGGGTGTGCTTTGGGTTTCCAAACTGAACCACATTCATTTCAAAATAAACAAAATCATAGAAGGAAAAATGAAGTTAAAAAGATACCTGCAAATGACAAGAAATTCCCTTCGTCGAAAACCATGCGGAAACATGCAGGAGAAAGCCAATGAAGCAAAAAACTAACTTGCTAATGAATAAAAAATTTCAAATAAAGAGTTCAAATAGGACTCAAAAACATAACATAAAAATGGATTAATTGCAAATTCATGCAAATTAAATGGTTGCATTTCAAGTTTTGAAACCTGAAATGTAACTAAGTGCATTTCGGGTTTCAAAACCTGAAATGCAACTAAGTGCATGAGCCAGGTTTCAAAACCTAAAATGCAACTTAATTTTCTAAATAATTGAACTTGTTGGGTTTCAAAACCCTAATTACAACTCAAAACTCAAAATGAGTAAATTTGGGATTTAAACACGAAATTACAACTCAAAAAGAAAAAGACAACTCTTGAATAGAAAACTAACAAAAGGAAAAGGAAAACGTTCAATTCACTCAACATGACTTTTGAGGAGATTAGACCATGCATGAGGGGAATAATAGAATGACCTCATAAAGCATGCTTTGAGTTTGTGAGCTATGAAACAAACAAGCTTTGTAAGGGTTATCCCATGATTTGAGTCAATTACAAATCAAGGATAACACATTATCAAAAAATTAAATCAACATGTCATCATAGACGCATTGCACATTTGTTTGTTGTGTTTGATCCTTGCTCAAAGTCACAAATTCAGTCCAACTAGAGCTTGGTTGAGGATGATGTGAACCTTGCAATTCAATAAATTCCTATAAGTGTCCCTAAACATTGTTAGTCCTTACAACAATTTAAAATTTAAGGTGAGTGAGTTACATCAATTTACTCTATGTCAATTTAGATCGACGAGTTAGATTTAGGTTTGTGCATCAATTTTGATCTACATCTACAAAGACTAGTTCTATACTTGTATATGTGAAACTAAGCAAAAAATAGTTAAAATTGTAGAATTTAAGATCTTTATCTAAACAAACTTAAAATTCCAACATCTTAATGAATTAGTTTCTAACATTATCAAGCATATTACCATCACCAAATTATCATTTTCTTAATTGTAATATATGCATTTAACTTACAACATTTATTTCAATTAACAACCCCAACTCAATATCATGGTTCAGATTTATTTCATTTTGTTTTAGTTAATTGTCTTCAGATAACTTATGTATAGCGTGCATAATATTCTTAAATTTTTTTGGTGAACTTGACTTTGCTACACCCCATAGAGTTTATTCTTCATGTTCATTTAGGGTTTTGTGTTTAATTTTTTTAATTGCATGTCTTAATTTCAATTTTTTTATTAGGGTTTGAGATCCTTTCCTTTGATATCTTATTCATCGTACCTTTCTTTAGAGTTTTAGGCATTATGTGATCATATTTTCTCACACCCTTCCCACCCTTATTCTTTTCTTCCAAAGTTTCATTTGGTGATTTATTTTTAAATTTGCGCACTTTTTGTTGACTTTTTCATTTTATAACCAAATTTACATAATTTCTAAAAATCAAAACTTTTCTCTTAAGATTTTGTGAATTTCTTTGTATGCCAAGATCTCATTCTCATCCTCACATTTTCTTAAGAACTCATTAATTAAATCCTCATTATGTTATTGAAATTGTGTTTCTCATTATGTTATTATAAGCACCATTATTTTTACCCCTATCATTAAGAAACATGAAGAACAATACAATTTGATGTATGTAAGTCTAGGAAAGATCCATCTCTCATAAGATATTTATATATTGATGCAATTATTAGTGCTTAATATCCTCAATAGTTAGCTATTATTTTACATAATGCATTAGTAGGCACTCCTTATGTTATTGATCAACACAAGAATATAATAGATACATATTACAACAACACCTAAAATAGTATGTGACTATACATAGGTAACATATTCATAAGTCTCATGTACATAGATAGGAATGGCAAGATAATTATGCATATAATATATTTTAGGACTTTGATCTTAGGATGCATGCAACTTGTAGTTCGTTATAAGAAAGCTTGTATTATTATTGTATGCATGACACTATTAAAAACCTAAAAAATGTTGGGTACGGGTGCTTATATATACTCCCATTGTATATGGTTTGAGGGACAACTAGATATCTACTCATTTTGAGATTCTATTACATCTCATTTTTAGCCCTCTAACTATATTATATTTTGCTCTACATTTTAATTGTGATGTCAAACACTCGATTTATGAAGAATTAAAATATGATGACAATTCAATCTTATCTTAGTTTAATAATAATTTTGATTAATGTTCCTGTGAAATTGAATTATATTGAGTTGATAATGAATGTTTTACATTATGTTCTAATAATATATTTTAATATATTTTGTCAGACTAACTACCTTGTTGGTTTGATTAGATGGAAGTGGGAGATAGTTTCCCCCCTCCATGATTGAGAGAGAGAGAATTGTTGGAGAAAGGATATAAAATCTAGAAGAAACCCATGTGTATCATAGTCCTAAGAACACACACACTTTAAAAGTTTAAAATGTCCTTGTTGTTATGAAAATTTGATGATTGTTTTGTGTGTGAAATATTATAGTTGTGTTGCATTGAGATAAGTCATTATGTTTTGAATTCAAAATGAGGAAAATAAATTATAGGTAAATCCCCTTGCATGATATATATACATAATTAAATATTATTTTGCATTAGATAATTTTATTTTTTTTGGCGATGAAGGGTATGTTTGCGTCCTAACCTGGCACCCATTTTTGAGGTGAATTGAGGCGAGACTAATTCCTTAGGGTGTGGGTAAGGTCCCATGCATTACACACAATGTATAACGATTGGGTTCACAGAGTAAAACTTGAGACCAATAGGGAGATAACTCACCTCCCAAGCCATCTGTCCTACCTATCATGGGCTTATTTTACATTATATAATTACATATATGTGTATGTGCATAATATAAATGTTTATATATTTAGAGATAATTGTAGCTACTAATAGCATTTTTAATGGAGAAAAAGCTTGAAGATATTGCAAGTCTGAATTTGAGTGATAAGTATTAATATGCACTAATTATGAAATACTTAACTTCAAAGTGGAGAAACAACTATGGAAACTACACTTAACAAACATTCTAGTACCATGTACCTAGTGCTACAAGATGCAATGATAGGGTGGGTCCTAAGATATGTAGAAGTTTATGATACAACTATTGGAGCCAAGGATCATCTGTAAGTGAAAAACCTATCACACAAAAGAGATCAAACAAAGACAATATGCTCCATAACAACCTTAGAATTCTATATTGATTGCACATAAGAATTATTGATTACAATGTGTAAAGTTTTGCTTTATAGAAAGCAAGCTGAGATGCCCTAATCATAAAATTAGGAGAGATAAATTAAATCACAAGGGAGCTAAATAAATCTCTACTAAAACTCAAATAAAGTGCTACTAAGTACATTTAAGCTAGAAAAGGATAACTCTAGATAATAGAAAAAGAACCCAAGTTTACCTTAAGTGAAAAAGTAATTAAAAGACCTAATCAATTAGATAAAATATCCTAATTACTACAACACCCCCCCTTAAGATTAACTTAGGTAGTAGCTAAAAAGCTAAAAGATGAATGTAAAATGATGCATGAATGACTCCCAACAATGAAGGCCTAAGAAGGTACTCATGTACAGACCAATGCAAAAAAATGCAACTCTCACAAATGGAGAAAAGGACAAAAACCCAGTTGGAGAAAACTCCTCTCCAAAAGAGAGAAAAAAGAAATGAAAAAGTGTTGGGTGAATATTTTGTCACCAGCGTACCAATGACTAAATATGTATTTCACACACAGCTATGTTAAGACAAAGTCTTTCCTCCCATCAAGGGGAGGTTCCCATGAAGAATTTGGGTATTTCAACAACTTTGAAAACAAAATCCGGTGTTAAGTTTAGGGCATGTAATTCTCTTTTTTCAAAATTAATATATCTCCCTTCACTTGAAGATATTTCTTACAACTAACAAAACTAGCAACTAATAGAAATTCTTTACAATGGATTTTAATATCTCAACAATCATGTACGCTCAAAGTCTTATGTGAGTGCAATTTACTTTAATCACCACAATTACAACTATAATCAAAACTTGTAGCTCAAAGTCTCCAAGATGTGATTAATTTTCCTAAAAACTAAGAGCAACTAATATAAATACAAAGATTACTATGTAATGACTTAACTATCAGAAGATTTCCCAAATATGCAAATAGCACAAAGTCTACTTATCACAATTGGAAAGTTCTCTAACTCACATAAACAATATCACTAATAAGATTCAAGTATTTAGGAAATGATTAAGAGAACTGGACATTAAAACAATTCAATCATAAACACAATCTTCAGCCCAACACAAAGTTTGGAAACCAACATATTGCTATCTTTATTTCCTTGAATCAACTTTTACATCAAAAAGCTCAAAGTCTTTGTTGAGGCAAAAATTCGGCAATGTCTTGCTTAGCATAATAAAAGATAAATATTTACAAATGAGGTTCTCCTTATTTAGGAAAAGAAGTTGAGAAAAAGGTGGGCACAATTGACTAATTCAATTGCATAGTCCCACTTGACTACAACTACTGCATAAAATAAAAATGCAACTGCAAGAAAATTTGCAGTAAGTAAGAATGCAACTACATGAAAAGATAGTGTTAATGGGGACACTTTGTTCTTCTTTCCCCTCCTCATTGATTTTCTTGAATTCCTAGAATTGAGCCAAAACAACTTCCATCTTAGCTTTGTTCGACATTGTGGCAGAGCTAGTTATAGCGTGAACCTTGGAAAATGCATCTCCATCTTTCACATACTTCTTTCTCTATCCTTCAACATTGAGGCAAGAAATTCAAACTAACTTGTATCTCAAGTAGTTTATCAAACGCATTCAATGAGAAGTCTTGTTCTGCCCAATGAGTAATTAGGGAAAGAAATTCTTGTATGATGTTCTCACTAGATATTAGTTTCTAACCATCATCATACAAGCAATAAGGAATCTCAACTATCCTTGCCGGAATCTGGTCAATCTCATTATCACATTCTTTCTTTTCTTGATCTAGTTCTATGATTATTGACCTTATTATTTTACCTTTATGAGATAATAATGATAGAATTTGGATGTATTTCTCCTGTGTCGATATTACCTTGTTTTCAACAAGGACATCAATCCTGAAATCTTCCATTTTGCCCCAAAGAGTCCTGCTCTTTTCAATGTCTTCCATTTCTTTGGACAAAGCAGTTTTGATACCTTGCATCTGACTTTCAGAAATTTCAAAGTCCATCAATAACTTAACCATTGAATCTAGAAGAAGAGATCCCTCTAACTTCAAATGATCAATCCATTCATCCACTACTCACCCTTTGACACCTACCTGTTCCACCTTTTGGAGCACCTTAGTGTCATTTGAGAAAACAATAGGCTCAACCTCTTGGGAAGATTGTGTGACTTTGAGAAGCACACTCGTCAGTTGATCACACTTTTGTTTTCACTCAATCATTTCATCTCTTTCTTCATCCAACCTCCACATAATTGTATTCAATGCAACTTGAGAGTCTTGTTTGACACTGTCATGTGTTTCAACCCCGAGTTCCACTGTTTGCATTGTGTAGTCAGTAGGCTAGACATCATCTTTCCTTTTTTCTACCACAGGTATCAAAACTTCAACATACTTTCTCTTAGTAGCAAGATCCACCAACACCAGAGAAACAACCCTTGGCTTTTTTGTCCCTTTTGCCTTGGATGGAACTAACTGCTCAAAAGTCAAAGTCATCTAGTGTAATCACTCGTTTCCTCCTTTTGGGTGCCACAATATCCATCCATGGTGGAAGATCCTCTTTGGTGGTTGGAGTTGTGGCCTCCTTTTGAGTAGTCACCGAAATCTGAGACACATTTTGACTTGATGATGTAGTAGTAGAAGATGGAATTACTTGCACTATGGTTGTGGTAACAGATGGTGGCTTTGTTGATAGAGAAACAATAGTCATTATTGGTGCCTCCCCCAAAACAACTGTGATTACAACCATTGATGGTGTTTCAGTAGTGACAATGGTACTTATAATAGTTAGAACTTCACCCATAATAGTTATAGAAGGTAGGGTCACTGATTGCTTCTCTATAGCTATTTTCTCCAAAGATTTAGTGAAATCCATAATTGATGACTCAATAATGGATGTAGGAACATCATCAAAACTCAGGAGACTAGACAATGTAACATATTCCTGATCACCCTCCTCTTGTGGTAATTCTATATTCAACCCCTCGTCATCATATTCTTCTACCTCTTGATCCGAATCTATTTTAATAGAATGAATGACAACCTGTGTAGAAGTTGATACCTATGAAGCAGTGGGGATAGTACTTTCTCCTTGTTGAGTTGATTCTTCTACTTCTTGCATTTCCTCTTCACGAGGAATCTCCCCTTCTTCTTGTTTTTTTTCTGGTTCATTTGTAGTTGGTTCAAAATCCTTAGATGTTTATGGGGATGATGAAGATTCACCTTTCTTTGAACCTTTGACAGTGAATTTGAACTTCGGTCCTTTTCCCTTAGATTTTGGTGAAGGGATTGATGGTGAGACTTGCACATCTTCTTTGTTCTTGGCCATTAATTCAAATGTTTTGCCAACTAGACCATCACTATCATCATCATCACCAGAACTGGAAGGAAGTTGCTTCATTCTAATCCCCTTTTTCAACAACCATGCATTAGTATTAGCCAAATTAGGAGCAATTATTTGGGCAATATACTTACTTTCCTTCTTGGACCATTGGATGAGTGGCAGGGGATAATCAACACTCTTTCGTTCAAAGTAGACTGGGTCCACTATGTCATCAGTATCTTCCATTGTGTCTGGGATCCTGGCCAAATCCACATTCTCAATCTGTTCTAAGGTAAGACGACTGAAATCCATCCTCCTCACATCTTCCTCATCTTCACAATCTACCCAAACATCTTCAAGCTTATACATGTGTATAGCTCCTCTTTATTTTGTTCTTCATCCCACAAAAATCAAAATTATTATAGGTTTTGAACCGCCTCATAGTCACCCATTGCATGTCATCCTCCATATTTTTGGCCTTTGGGTTGGTCAATACTGAATATCGGCCAATAGATTATGGAAATTTGAGACCTGTTTTATGAGCTTGTGACTGCCTCTCATGTACATGAATCAATTGTCTACATAATTCCATGAGGATAATTTTATCTAAAGGATACCTTGGCAGCATGAATGGTTCACCTGTAATACATCCTATGCAGATATATGTGAAAGTAGGAAATTGAAGGAATACACAACCAAAGAAAGAAACTCTATTGTATGTTGCTTATGAAAGTCTCCTCTTTTCTAAGCCTTTATCAAACATACACTTCCAGACAACAAAGAAGGTGTCATTAACCCTTCTGAAGTGACTTCTTTGATTGTCAATTGTAAGCTGATAATAGTAATCCCATACTGGCACTAGTCTTTTATCACCCTTGGTAGACAAACCTGGATATTGCCTCATGGAGGCGACTGCATACACAATGTTTGAGGTCATATAGAATTTCAATTTTGTTTTGACCTCTTTCAGTTGTACACATAGTGCATCACTAATCTGCTCTCCCCAATCTATTTTGGTGGTTCCTTTTTTATTATGCTCATATAATAACACATTCAATTCTTCAAGTAATGAGAATCTCTCAGACATTTTACTCATGAAAGCATAGTGACCATATCATTGTCTTCCTCATTAAAATCAGTTCTATGGAAGTATTTAGGCCATCTTGAAGTAGTGGAGACCATAGCTAAAGATAAAAAAATTGTATTGATCATCTTCTTACATTTTTCTTCATTCTTCTCATAATACACTTGAGCACTATCTTTGGTTATGTTTGCTACCTCTTCTATTGGAGAACCCTTAAACACACTGTTAAATAAAACACTATCTAGTGTCATAGAAATATTTTTATTTGCGTCCTTCACCTGTCTTATATTAGGATCGAAATGATCCACCACTGCAAGTACAAAGTCTGAATCATGAGCTGATACTAGGAAAGAAGCATACTTATGCAACTCTGATTTAATCAAGCGCATCATATGAGATGGAGCCTTTTTAAATCAATCAATAAATTATTGCATGTCTATGTGGCCAATCTCAGTGTCCCTGATTTCCTTGACATTTGATTCAATTGAGCTTTTTGGGAACATATTCATGTATTTATCATAATTGTACTTCATTTTTTTCACAGGAGGCTTGCTTGGTGAAGGCTCTAACTTATTTGAAGAAGGCTTTGAATTTCCTTGAGAAGGCTTAGACATTTATGAAGTTCTGCATTCAACACTAAGGATTAGTGTTTTGAAAAATCATCACCATCAGACGAGCAATTTCTTTGAACAAAACAAGTTTCATGAGTCAAAAACGACTTAGGAAAAAACTGGACAAAAACTTGCAGGTCGGACTTTAAAGTTCGATCTAGAAGTAAGAAAACCAATATTCGCACATCGGACTTTATCAGACTTTAAAGTCCGATGTGCGAATAGGAAGAACATCTTTTTTAGATCAGAGAAAAAACTCTAACCTGCACTTGACATATGCAAAGGATCATGCACATCAGACTAAAAAGTCCGATGTGCATCCAAGATGTGATAAAGTATCCCTACATGTTAGGTTTTAAAACTCGACATGTAGGAAGATTGACAGGTCGTTTGCAAGCCAAACTTTAAAGTCTGACTTGCAGACCTCAAAGGATGCAACACCCTTCGCATATCAAACTTTAAAGCCTGATATGTGAAGGCATAAACCTGTCTTATCCTCATGTCGGGTTTTAAAACCCGACATGTAGGAAGATGAGAAAGGCATCATGTAAGTCAGATTTTAATGTCTAACTTGCATGCATGAAAAATGGGTCAAACAGAAACAAAAATTTTCTCTGCACTCGAGCAAGGCTAAAAAGGAAAGAAAATGACAAGGTAGGTCAGATTACAAACCCCGACCTTCCACAAATTAATCTAAGCAAAAACAAAACCCTAGACTCGAAAATAACAAATGAAAAACCAAGAATGATACAAAATTGACCTCAGATCGCAAAAAGATGGAGGAAATTGAGTTCCAAAACCTTAAACACACTTGCACGAAAAAATCCACAGTCACAGAGCTCAAGAAGAAAAATTAACAGATTAAAATGAAAAATAAAACCTAAAAATGCTTTAATATAGAGTTTAAAAGTGCAATTAATGCATAAAGTGCGTCATGCATTTCAGGGTTAAAACTCTGAGCTGCACTTAACCTATGCAATGACAAAATTGCATGTCAGGGAAAAACCCTGACATGCATACCAAAGATGCTTGTACATCAGACTTTAAAGTTCGACGTGAAAGTACAAAAGACCCGCAGGTTGGACTTTAAAGTCCGATCTGCGTTCAACATGCAAGACCAACCCTGCAAGTCGGGTTTTAAAACTCGACCTACCAGTTGAAGGCAAAGGCCTGCAGATCAGACTTTAAAGTCTGACCTGCAAGTTTACTAAAAACTTGCAACTCTGCACATCAGACTTTAAAGTTCGATATGCTTAAAACATAAACCCGAGCCTCTGTAGGTCAGACTTTAAAACCCAACCTGCATGAAAGACTGCAAAAATAAAGACAACTTAAAAATGATAAAACAAAATGACAAGACACAAAAAGTGACTAACCGACGACGTAGGCTAGCCTTTCTCGAAGAACGTGAGGTACGAAACAAACAAGTTTTATAGGGCTGCATCACGATTTCGGCCTTGCCGAAATCGACGATAATAAAAAGAAAGTACATTTGGCAAGAATGAAGGACTTAAGATATTCCCCGAAGTATTAAATTGGTCACATAAGTACAATCAAGATTCCCACCATAGGAGAGAAATATGAATCGATGTATTCTCCCATAAGAGAGAAGCTGCAATGTTGAAGATGAAAAATCAAAGAAAAATGTTGATGAAGATCCAAGAGTGGAAAACCAAGTTCCTTCCCTTAGGTAGCGTAATAGTGTAAAATTAGGGTTTCCACTATTAGAGGGATAAAAACCACTAATTTTCCATTACATTCAAAAGAGGGAGGAATCCAATAGATCCAATCTCAAATCAAGAATGATAAGGACTGAATACTGATTGAATTTAAGGATTCTATGAAAGAATTGACCCTCTTTTGTGAGTTGAAATGTTGAATTAAGATAAAGTGCTAAAAAATGAAGGTAAAAATGTGGAAATGGTGAGCTAGAGATTTGAGATTTTTGCGTGCACTTGGATCTAAGCAGTATATGTAGATTTGGATTTATATCCCCAAAAGGCTCCAAAAATGTCAAGACCGGTGTGCCCATCGCCCTGGTCCTCCTACTTTTTCGCACACCAAAGAGGGTTGATTCATCTCTTTAAATAATGCCTATTCTGAAGAGTACAACTTTGTACCTGTTTCCTACACACAAAATGAAGGAGAAATAGGTTGGGCATAGGGGCTTGCCTTAGGTCAAACCCTGGTTTTGGAATTTACCATGAAATTAAGATAAAGATAATTGAAATTGTTGTAATGAAAGATTCTCCTTTTGAGGGAGATGTCGAATAATGATTGAAAATCAAATGATATACCTCCTTGTGAAGTTTTGTTTGTCTCCACATGGAATTAGGGCTTGATGAAGTCTTCAACAAAATAGGATGAAAGATGTCTACTTCAATTCTTGAAATCTTGACTTTATTGTTGGTCGAAGGCTTGAAGGAAGACTGATTAATGCTCAATTGCTCTTGAATGCTTGATTGCTTGATCTCATGAAATTGCTAGATGCTTGGTAGATGTTTTAGATGTCAAATGAGAGGAGAAAACCTCCTTTTATACTTGCCCATCAGATAAATTGCTAATTTCTCGACATGAGTCAACACGAAGCAAGAAATCCCACTCAAATTTGATATAGGATCAAGGACTAAAAGGTGGCCCAAATTAGGGGGAACCAGAGTATGGCACCTTGGTCCTAATTAGGACTAGAGTGTGGCACCCTGGTCCCACTCCTATTTAGGGCTAAGATAATGTATAGATGCATAAGAAAAGTAAAAAAATGATGCAATTCATGAGGGGCCTGAGCATAATCAGGTCCTAGTCAGGCCAAGGGGAAGAAACACTAAGGTAGGGACCCAATACAGTCAAAATTGTACAAGGGTTCAATTTTAGGATGCTACATTTAGCCCCCACTTTAGTAAGAGTATGAAGTTAATCATACTCTTGGTAAAGTACAAAGGGTTCACATTGAAAAACTTTTACTAAGTCATCACGGAGGTAAGATACACCAAGCCCCTAGTGGACTTTAGGATCTCACAACTTTGATGACAAGATAAAAGAGACATCATGAGAAAGAGAAAGAGATAACCATGACTACAAACTAGTAAGGTTCTCTTACTATGAGTCATGAAAAGAAAAATACCAAAATTATAAAGCAAAATACTAATTTTGCTAAGTAACTTAAGTATCAAGATATGCAAGAGAGAGAATCATTGAGCAAAGTGTATGCCCCCACATTAAAGTGATTGCATATGCCTTATCGAGAGAAATTGCTTTAAGGTGGGACACACCCAAAAAGACAAGAATGTTATCACAATAATAAGCCCCCAAGAGAGAACAAATCAAAGGATAATGATCACAAAACACAAAACACGGGGAGGTTTCACTTAACTCTAGGGTCAGTATGCTTTTGAGTCAACATAGGAGAGACCAAAAGAGATCTCAACACTTTACATCATCCTTAAGTAGGCAACACTATGGACAAAAAATAGAAGAATTGAGGGACAAATAGAAGATCACAAACAAGCAAGAGAGGAGAGAGTGAGAGAGAATCCGCAGTGCGAGTGGAGCTAATCATGCAAGTCATCCGCCCCCCGATTTTCCTTATGTAGTGTCCACCCTTGGCTTGACATGTTTTGACTAGAGTTGACTTTTATTTCATGTTTGATAGACTTATCTAGACTATATTTGATGATTTGGATGATGATTACTCATGTGTTTCAGTTACTTCTTATTGATGTTAGACATTATTGGACATATGCTAATTTGGATGATTTATATGATGATGACCCTATGATGATTGATCATGTGACTTGATGGATATATGTATTTGATGGTTTTCATATGTTTACTATGTGATGGATCATTGATAGATTATGTCGATCATAGATTTGATGTTGGTTATGATTACACTAACCCTATTTCATGATCACATTTGATGAGATGTTTATGAGATGTGTTTGACTATTGTTAAACTGTCTTCATGATAGAGAGGATTCCACATCACTCATTGTGAGCAGGATGTATCATCGCGATTCTCTATCACTTGTTTGTTCTATGTATATGTATATGTCGTATTGTCGTTTTGTGGTTACAGGATCTTGCAGGTACCAGACATCGACTCCACCAGGCTTCACAGGTCTGAGCGTGTCTTTAATTCCAATGGCTTATGTGGTTCAGAGATGACATGGGTTTTCTTCACATACTCTAGGTCTAAGTTGTTCATTGTGAGTCGTCAGCGTCTTGGTGTAATTCGCCATGTCAGTTAGTGAGCTTGGTCTTCTTGGTGTTGTGAGTATGTTAGAGATGGTTGATTTATTTGAGTATGTTTAGATTAATTATGTGCCTCTTGATGTGTGGTTTTATATTTAATAATGTATATTTTAATGTATATAATTTATTAGTTTTGAGTATTTAATTATTTGGTATTTATATTTATTTAATAAATAAAGTTTATTGATTTTATGATTGTTTAATATTTATTTAATATTTATGGTTTAATCTTTATTGGGGTTTGACTATTTAATTGGTATTTATTTATTTAATTGGCCATGGTTTAATTGTTTATTTGATATTTAATATTTATTTGGCTCTTTTATTTATTTATGAGCCTTTGGTTTATTTAATTTAATTTTCCCATTTGATTATTTATGTCTATAGCTTATGTATATTTATAAAGTTTGACCTTTATTGAAGTGGGGTGTATAAACACTTTAAAATAAAATAATAATATAATCCCCCCACTTGGTTGTATAAACATATTTTATATTTACCTTACCTACCCTTTACTCGTATTGGTTGAATTTGAAATTAGAGGTAAAATTATATTATATGGTGGGGTTGGTAAAATATATTGAAAAACTGAATATTTTGATTGGTCGGTATGGAGGCTAGGGTTTTAGTTATTGTTTGGTTTTTATTTTCATTTCCGTGATGTTTTTCGGGTTGGCTATTCTCTAAAAATTTTCTCTACAATTATTTCCCTCGAGCTTTCGATTTTGCACTGGGATTTTGGCTGGAGCTTGGTTGGATTTTGGCTTGGCTTTGTGGGGAGCTCTTCAACAACTACATTCCATTACATGGGTTGCAGGTTGAAGCTTTGTTCCTTTGTATTTTTTATTTTAATGGCTTCCCTATATGCTTTGTGTTTGCACATTCTTTGTGGGAGATGGATTGAAATAATATTTCCATATTCTATAGTTTTAATATAGTTTCCAAAATAATATTGGGGAGAGAACTTTATACTATATGAGCTTTATTCAGTTTGTTGGGAAAATATATTTTGGTTTTCCTGTGAATGTCGTTCACAGCTCTGTTTGTTTTTCTCAGATCATATTTTCTCTTTGTGAATCTATTTCATTTGTTGGGGTGTTTAAAAATCCCCTTCCCGAGTGTGATTATCTTGTGTGTGTGTTTTGTTGGATTGTTTGAAGGTTCTGTAGAGTTTTCTGGTTTTCTCTGTGATTTTTTCCATGAGGAAAACTTTAATATATCTTGGTTTATACTTGGTTATATTTTATTTCGTTTGTGCCCTCTTATTCCTTGTTTCTGGGTGACTCTTTCCATATGATTTTTGAGCCCCTTTGTTAAAGACTTGATTTTATATTTTTGCCGAGAGTTTTCTATAGAAATTTTTATATTTGCGTTGTTTGTGTAAATGCACTAACCTATTGCGTAAATGCGCTAACCTATTGTGTGAATGCATGAACTTGTCTGATTTATGTGTTTTTCACAATTTTGCTTATTTTGATTAATTTTTCCGATTGGATTTTTGTACCAGACGCTTGATAGGTCTATTGATGGTTTCCGTCTTGATCAGATTTGATGCTTTTACATGGTTTTATGCTTATTTGTTTTCTTACGTTATTGTGGTTGTGTTTGCACTCTCTCCATGTTGATATGCCATGGTTGATGAGTTGGATATGTTGTCGTTTTGGACCAGCAAGTTAATTGGCCTTGATGTGGATTTATTTTCATGATTGACAACATATTTGATGACTTTATTATGCCCTTTTGTTAGCCAAGAGGCTCGTAACATACTTGATATTGTTGTAGCCTTGTGTATGTTGTAAAAGTATGTTTGGATGTTCAAGGCTACATATGAACGTTATATTTTTGTATTTCTATAGTGTCGTAAAATTACGACCCTACCAATTTTCAACCGCATTGGGGTCCTCACACACGCGAGATCGAAACCCCTAGCTTGATTAGAGACTGGAGACTGCTCAACCCTCGAAATCTGCTTCTCCCTTGGCCTCCGCACCACCCTGTCTGCACTCTTCCCTAGAGAAAGAGGCAGGACATGGGAGTGTTGCCCCTATTCTAGCCCGATTTTGGGGCAGGACCCTTTCCTGAGCTTGCATTGTAGGTTGTGCAGTGAGCGGTAAAAATTCCCCGCTATCGGCCTATGACGGAAATCAGTTTCATTAACCCTAATTGACATGTATTTAAGTTGCATTTACCCTCTCATTTGCATAAGTTGGATAAGTGGGATGAGTGGAAAGTTTACATGAGATCAAGCATTCAAGAGCATTCAAGAATTCAAGCATCCCTTTCAAGCATTGAGCATCTCAAGTCTCCCTTCAAGGCTAGGTGTTGCATTCAAGTCAAGGATTCAACCATTGAAGAGGAGATTGATTCCAACATTAAATTCTACACATGCATTTCTATCAACATTTCAATCACAACTTCCCTTGAGGTGATTTATATTTCAGTCTTTCATTTATATTTACTTGCAAGTACTTTCTTTCATTACTTGGTTAATTCCAAAACTGGGGTTTGATTTGAAGGCAAACCCCCAATCCCAACCCCTTTTCCTCTCTTTTTTGTGTAGGTTGCAGGTGCGCAACTGTACTTTCAGATTTGGACTCCATTTGCAGAGGCGGAAAAACCCTTTTTTTGTTTCGTCGGTTTTTCGGAGGACCATGTACATTCCTGCCATGGTCTGGGCAATTTTTCCTCAAATTCGTAGGATGACTTTGTCTCGACATATCACTGCTAGATCCAGGTGCACAACTTTATCCCATACTCTGATCTCAAGTTATAATCAGTTCTTTGTCACTTTTGTACTTAGTCTCTATACATAATTCAATCAATTCCTTTTCATTTCAAATAGGAAGAGGGGATCAACTTATCATTCCCATTTCATTCAAAATTTTGTCTTCTTCTTCTTTGGAGGTTGAATCTAGTGAATTTTCCTCCCCTCTTCTAATGTAATGCGTGAAAAGTGTTTGAAGGGAAATCCATAGTGAAACTCTCATTTCTCCTTGGAGGGAAAGGGTAGTTACCCTCTTGATCTCTCATTCACACATTTTTCACCCACCATTACATTTTGGTGACACTAGATATTGGTGAACCCGACATCTTGCATGCTTTCCTTTGAACAAAATTGCATATTTTTCATTTGCAAGTATCAAATTTCTACAAACTTAGTGGTTAAATCATTAAAAACCAGACTTTTTAAAATTAAAATTGAACTTGTGATTTGTAAAAATTGCTTGCGGTTATCTTAGATCTAAAAATTGTTTTGTTTGTCAAATTCAATTTCCTCATTGTCTTGTTCGGTTTGCAAATCAAATTTACAAAATTAAGCGGTTACTTGTTAAAACCCTAATTGATACCTGAGATCAGCTGGGTGATAGATTAAATTCACGGTTTGAGGACAAATCTAAACATTTGTCACTATTAGAACAACTAAGTACCATAAAGAGATCCCCTCAAGAGCAAATGATCGACTTCAATTTTCATTTCCAGAAGACTTGGAGCAGAATCCCTATCACAGTAAGGCCTACTCCTACTCATGCATTTCTATCTTATCTTAGAGCCCTTAATAGTGACATTTCAGTCATGATTCAGTCTATGGATGCAAATAATCTACCAAATGCACTTGATGTTGCTATTAGGGAAGAAAACTACCTAATTCAAGTTGGTAAAATAGCCCCTAGGCCCCTAATGCCCATATTTCTAGAAATACAGCCTATTGTACCTCTTTTAGAGCCTCCTCTAGTCGTTGTCCCACCTTTACCAGCACTGAATTCTCAAGTTGCAGCCCAAGCAAATATTGTCACACTCCCAAATCAAGAGTTTCAGGAATTTAAAAATGAAATGAAAAACATGTTCCAAGGCTTTGGTAACAAAATGACCAATATTGAGAAGAAAGTTTACGAGAACACCAAGCCTTATCAAGCCCCTTATCAGAATAATCAGCAGAACAAGCCTCCTTATCAAGCTGACCCTCAGGGTCAAAGGAGAAATTATAACCAAAGATCTAATATACCTTACAATCCCAACACTACCAACACATCTAGAGATATCATCCAGCTCAAAACAACATGGCATCAGATTATGATTGGTGTTATCCTTGCAACCAACCTCATAATCAGACCACTTGTTCGAATGGTATGCTACATCAAACACTCATGGTTAAAAATAATGTTGTTGTCTCAGAAGATAGTATTCGTGGAACTCATGATCAACAAGTTTCTCATTCTGAACAAGGCCCAGAGGTTACTGTGGTCAATTGGCAAGGTGAAGAATCCTGTGGAGTAAATCAACCACAAGATCAGAATCAGTCCTACACTTCTATTGCAGCCAATACACGGTCCAAAAAGAGAGCCATTGACATAGGACAACAAGTTGATAAAGGCATCAATCAGGCTTCTACAAGCCAACAAGAACCACCTAGACCTCAACCCACTCCAAATATACAAATCCTACCAAAAGGGCAACCAGTGATCAACAAGGATCAGCCAAGTGGTCAATTACCAACATCACAAGTTCAAGAGGATGCCTATGTTAAAAGAGGGCAGAAAAAGGTTAGTACAAGCTCATTTAATATTTTGGATCAATTGAAAAAGACGCATGTCAGTGTCTCAATGTGGGATTCCTTAGCTCTACCAGGGAAAAAAGATTTGCTTAAAAATGCCTTGTCTAATATCTCTTTGTCACAAGAGCTTCCTAATGAGAAACCTAAAGTAGTCTTATCCAATGCCCCTCAAGAAAAGAAGGGTGAACAACAAACTCAGAAGGTTAAACCCCCTCCTTTTTATCAGACTTTAATCATAGGTCAGCACCTAGTGCATAATTGTATGATTGATTTAGGTGCAAGTAGTTTTGTCATGCCAAAGAAAATAGTTGATAAGCTGGGTTTGACATATGAGCCTCTTTCAAAAGGGGTGGTCCAATTATATGGGACAGTAGTAAACACAATAGGTGTGATTAAAAATTTGGATCTCATATTGCATGCATGCCCAAACTTCTCAATCCCACAAGATGTCTACATCATAGATCTTCCACCTTACTTTGCTTTATGCTTGTCCAAAGATTTCACAACCAAGTTGGGTGGGTATTTGTCTTCTGATTGGTCACACATGTTTTTCAAAATAATATATGGTACCAAAGTGACCATAAAATCAGAATTGTTAGTTGATGATCATATAAAACCATACATCCCAAGTATTGTTAATGCAAATTTGTCTATACAAGAATCTAATGAACAACCTGATATCCTAGATCCAAACACTCCAATAGAAGGGATGCTTGATGTAGTATTAGATTAATGTGTAGTAGAGAATGATGAAGAAGATCCATTCAAGCATATGGAAGAATTAGAGCTAGGTGTCTACATGATCCATGAAGAAGGTGTCGTTGTCCCTAATCTTAAAAAGGATGACAATCAATTGTCCAATCAACAGGGTGAACAACAGAACAATGAATTGTGGAAACTCTATTTTGATGGCCCGAGGAGAAAGGTTGGTTCTGGAGGTGGTGTTATGTTAATCTCTCCTGAAGGTAAGAAATACTTTTCAGCCTTTAGATTTTCTTTTAGCTATACTAATAATACAGTTGAATATGAGTAACTTGCACATGGATTGGAATGGACTAGAAAAAGAAATGTAAAGTGTTTGCAAGTATTTGGGGATAGTGAGCTAGTGGTAAATCAAGTAAGAGGTGTCAATGTGACTAAAAATGATGTCCTTAAAATGTATAAGCATAGGATATGGGACTTAATTTAAGAATTTGATGCTTTCAATCTGCTGCCAGTGCCTAGAAATCAGAATAAGGAAGCGGATAAGTTGGCTACCTCGGGTGCTCAATTTGACATACCAAATGAGGTAAGCAATATTGAAAGACAATAATATGTCAAAGTGGTTGTTAGGCCTTCTATTCCAGATAATAGTGTCAATTGGCAAGTCATTGATTCAGATGAACAAATTATTAATTTTCTTATTGAAGAGGGTGAATTTGCAGCTAGTAATCATCATAAAATTGTAAAGCAATATGAAAATCAAATCCTTCAATTGAAAATTAATAAGATGCCAAAGGGATTGGTAACCCTTGAGTCAATCTTTAATACAGATGATCAGGTTAGAAAGGAAAAGGGCAGCATGCTAGTTAAAGAGGAGCACTACAAACCTATTGAGATCTTCAGAGATAAGTTATTAAAGCTTGGAAAGGTATGTACAGCTGATGAGAAACAAGCATTTGTTTTGCTTTATCAAGAGTTCAATGATGTATTTGCATGGCCATATGAAGATTTGAAGGGATTTAACCCCGCATTAGCCCAACACAACATAAAGTTGGAAGTTGATGCTAAGCCTGTGAGACAAAAGCAAAGGCCCCTTAATCCAAAACTCGAGCATCTCATGAAGATAAAACTAAACAAGTTGATCCAAGGTAATATCATCTTTCCTATAAAACATACATCTTGGGTTTCAAATTTGGTTCCCGCAAGAAAGAAGAATGGTGAGCTTAGACTTTGTGTAGACTTTAGAGATCTTAACAAAGCTTCTCTAAAAGACCATTACCCGCTGCCCTCAATGGAGCAGATCTTACAAATAGCTTCAGGTTCAGATAGATTTTCACTACTTGATGGTTATTCTCGTTATAATCAGATTCTGGTAAAAGAGGATGACCGATTTAAAACTGCCTTTACTACAAAATGGGGAACAATGGCATATAGGAAAATGCCTTTTGGTTTGTCTAATGCAGGAGCAACCTTTCAGAGGATAATGGATATGGCCTTCCAAGGTCTTATAAATAAATTTGTTTTGGTTTATCTTGATGACGTAACCATTTTTTCAAAGCATGTGGAAGAGCACTTTTCTCACTTAAGGCAGATTTTTGAAAGGTGTAGAGAATATGGATTATCTTTAAATCCCCAAAAGTGTATTTTTGTCATACACGAGGGTAAGTTGTTGGGATATATTGTCTCCAAACATGAAATAATCATAGATCCAGAGAGGGTAAGTGCTATTTTAGCTTTGTCTTTACCTGCACATAAGAAAGGTCTTCAAAGCTTTATAGGCATAATCAATGTTGTAAGGAGATTCATCCCTAATATAGCATTTCTTTTGAAGCCATTGACTAGCATGCTTAAGAAAAATGTTACTTTCAGCTGGTCCAAAGAGGCTAAGAATAATTTTGAAGAAATTAAGACTACCATAACATCAACACCTACTTTGATTAATCCAAACTTTGCAAAGGATTTTATATTATATGCTTTTGGTACTTTTGAAATTATTTCAGCTATGTTGATTCAACAGAATGATGAGGGATTGGAGAAACCAATAGCATTCTTCAGCTAAGGCCTAGAAGGGTACGAATAAAATTATTCTTTTGTTGAGAAACATGCATTAGCAGTCATTAGAAGTCTAAAGAAATTTAGACACATGCTTTCAAATAACAAAATTCACCTAATGGTTGCTCATCCTAGTATAAAAGATTTTTTGTTGAATAGCGATCTTAATGATAAAAGAGCTGGTTGGATCATGAAAGTGATGGAGTATGATGTCAATATCAAGGTAACAAAGCTGATTAGAGGTAAGGGACTATGTGAACAACTTGTTGGTCACATAGAAAACACTGAACAAGAGAGTGAAGAAGTTGTCCTAGTTCATGAAGATAATGAGCCAATTGTTGTAGCAACACCTCCTACAAGTTGGGTGCAAGAAATGATGAATTTTATTCATACTGGTGAGTGTCCTAAAGACCTGAACAATGCTAAATGAAGATACTATAGACTTCAAGCTATCTCTTATATCATTTTGGATGGAATTTGTTTTAGTAAAGATTTTAATGGTGTATTCTTAAGATACATAGATTCAGATCAAACTGAGAGAATATTAGAGGAATTCCATAATGGACCAACTGGTGGTCACTTTGCACCATAGACTACAATATTAAAGATCATGAGGGTGGGATATTTTTGGCCTAATTTGCATAAAGATGCCTATGCTTGGGTAAGGCAATGTAAGAATTGTGCAATATTTGCAGGCAAACAGAAGATGGCAGCTTTACCCCTGCAACTTGTTCAAATTGAACAACCATCCATGAAGTGGGGTGTTGATTTTATCGGAGTCATCAATCCACCTTCAAGTTCTGGGCATAAATTGATCTTGACAGCCATTGATTACTTTACTAAGTGGATTGAAGTTGTACCCTTGAAAGAGGCAAATGAAAGTGCAGTCCTAAACTTTTATCAGGACTTAGTAGCAAGGTTTGGTATCCCTAATTCTATTATTTCAGACAATGCATTAGCTTTTGTAGGATTTAAGATTACTAATTGGGTTGCCCAGAATAATATATTTTTGAGTACTTTGTCCAATTATTACCCTCTGGGTAATGTACAAGTTGAGTCTACTAATAAGAACTTGATTAGGATAATCAAGAGGGCAATAGAAGATAATCAGAGAACTTGGCACACTTAGTTGAAACATGCATTGTGGGATGATAGAATCACCCCTAAGAGAGCTACAGGTATATATCTCCCTATGTCCTTGTTTATGGTAAAGAGGTAAGACTCCCATTTTTAGTTGAAATGCCTACACTAACTCTTATTAGAGAGCTAGAAATGTTGCAAGAAGAACCCATGCAGGTTAGGTTGGCAGAACTAATAGAGTTGGGGGAGGTAAGAAAGCAAACATTGTTGACTATTGAAAATCATCAAGCTTGGATGAAGAGGACTTTCGACAGAAAGGCAACTCTGAGAGTTTTCAATGAGGGAGATTTGGTTTTGAAGTGGGATGAATTAAAGAGTAAGCCTGGAAAGCATACTAAATTTGATGCCATATGGGATGGCCCATACATCATTACTGAGAAAAACAACATAATGCTTTTCAGCTTTCAAAGTTGAATGGTGAGACCCTTCCAATCCCAGTTAATGGGACTCATCTCAAAGCTTGCCTTTGAGATTTCATTTAAGCTAATAAGTGCGGATACACATTCTATTTTTCTATTTTTGCTGTTCTATTTTTCAATAACTGCCCATGCACAGTTTTGTGGTTTCTATTTTAGGTAGCACCACTTGTTTTTTCCTAGTTTTCCTGTTTTGTTTTGTTGTCATGCTGCGGAGCAGCTGAATTTCAAGAAGTTCCATTTGGAGAGAGGGCTAAAATGACTCCATAAGCCCAATGGATAAGCCATGACTAGTCTATAGTGTTTAGCAAGCAAATACTCCGCAAAAGTCGCCAAAAATATTACCAAATTTTGCACATGCCAAATTTAGTGCCCTAATGTAGCCTTGCCTTCATCTTGAAAAGATCAAATCATGAACCAGGGAGAAATGCATTGTTTTTGTCTAACTTGTTTGCTTCATGTGCAGATACAGGAAAGTAAGATAACATGTGGGTTAAAATGTGTCTCCCACGAGGGTTGAGCTCAGCATGTTGTAGACCATAGAGATATTTATGCTCCATTGCAGATGAAATAACATGGCCTATTAAAATCTTCAAGCAAATTCATGTTGGCAAGTGTATCGTCGAATCCCTTGTGTAGTTGATGAAAAGCCAAAAGCAGCTCAGAGCAAATGCAATGGGCATGTGTAAAGTTTTTACTTGGGCGCCAAAGAGGGTTTTAAAATGCTAGAGAACTTCCAAGCATTTTCAGTCACCAGGCAGGAAGAACATTTATCCCACATTGGTTGTGAGGAGGAGCATTTTTTGTATTTAAAACTAAAGTCACATATAACTATAGTGTCAAAGCTTACGATCTTTTGAAAAGAAGTGTCTCGTTGCCCAGTGGACCCCGCATGCGTGCGCATCTCAAGGCATCTTAATTTTGTGACCGACTGGCGGGAAGAGGTTAAAGGTCGAGCAAGTCAGAAAGATCAGATGTAGATCGTGGTGATCCAACGACTGTCATGATGGTTAGATGTGTCGTTGGATATCATCACGACTTGGCGAATGATGACATGGTGGAGCAGAGGATATAAGACCAAGGACATGTGGCAGACATGTGGTGCCCAGACGGATCTCCAGAACCAATCAAGGGGTGACGCATGTTGACACGTGTCACAAGAGAGAAGATCAATTGTGGTTAAAGGTCGAGAAAGTTTAAGAAAAATCAATGGTGATGTGAGAGATCTGACAGCGATCGCTATACCACTATAGAAAGAAGCTCGCCAATTATCATAGTGACTTGGCGACAAAGCACGTGCGGAAAAGGTGAGTGGATAAGGTGCTAAAGATCGAACAGTTTCAAGATAGATCAATGGCCATCACTATACCGCATGATGAAGATGCTTGTTGGTTATCTCATACGACATGGCGACTAATGATGAGGCAGTTTAGGTGGAACCCAGTTGGATCCAAAGGCGAACAGGAAGCAACACGTGGGGCCTGCTAGTAGGGTGATTGCCCAGGTGAGATAAGGATCGTGCAAGTCCGAAAGATCTGATGGTTGTCGCTAAGGTGCAAGGAAAAGTTGCATGCCCAGTTATCGCTGCGACTTAGCGACAAGGTGGGTCCAGGTCTAATGGCGGTTAGGATGGCAATACAGATGGTAGAAAAGGTGGACCCACGAGTGAACCAGAGGTTGACACATGGTACAGATGAAGAGAGCAACTCAGAAGAGATAAATACCGAACAGGTTCCTGAAGATCTAGCGGTGGTCGCTATACCGCGATCGGAAGATGCGCGGTGTTTATTCGCTGCAACTTGGCGACCAAGTAGTGGGGCTCACTAAGGAAGCATTCAAATGCAAATGTCATTGGCCATCAAAATAAGTGTTTCAATGCTAACCTGATGACCCGATGAAGAGAATCAATGCTAGTTACAGTCAGAAGCCAAAAGTGGTGGCAGGCAAGGTAGCGTTAGGGATCCATGCAAAATAAGAAGAAGTCATCAGGTAGTATGTGATCTATTGGGGCTTCAAATTAACAAGTAATTTCAAGAACCCTACTATTTAAATGGTGGTCACTTCATGGAAATGACACATAATGGATTATCAAAAAATTGAACACCTAAAGTAAAGGAGGATATGAATAAATTAATTCCAATAGACCCCATGAAAGACTAGTGTTTTTGATCTATAGAAAATATGATATGAACAGAGAATTAAAATGAATGAAACATGAAAATATAATAAATACCCATTTCAGAAAATCAAATTTTCAAGCTCTAGTAAAAATATTAGATCTTTACAATGTGGTTTTGGCTATAGACCATACCAAGACTGTAAGAAAGCTGAAAAGCCTGTTATTTCGACCTGTATGAAAGAAGATGTCGACTTGGAATGAAAATGTATTCCAATGTCAAATATGATGAAGACCCATTTTAGAAGTGTATGTTTCTTACCACCACAAAGAATTTAAGATTTGTAGCTAAAGTTTAAGGCTGTTGACCAAACAAGAACCTGAAAGATAGCTTAAAGCAAGGTTATTGACTAACTAGTTTGCATATTAATTTGAAAGGGTTTTATTAATTTTAATGTAAAATGGTAACTTTTCACCCCAAAAGGGGTATGGTGCCCATTCAACCACATATATAAGTGGTTAAAAAATGTAGATATGGGGGAGAAAGAAGAGGAAATAGAAGAGAAATATAATATAAAATCTAGATAATAATGTATTATTTTTAAACCATCAATTCAATCAATTGTTTTCCTTCGCGTATGTGTTGTGGATTATCTCATTTTCTGTAGGCAGTTGTTTGTGATATTATCTAAAGGAGATAAGGTTATTCGTATTCTTACAGTGAAGTCTATGTTCCTATGTTATAAATTTGGATTAAAAAGATCTACTCGTGGATTGTAATTGTTCCTTGTAGTTCTTCCTTGAATGGTCCCTTAAGGTTGGGGTTAAATTCATTCAGGTGGTTTATGATATAAACATTTAGCAGATCTCATAAGAAACAGTAACTGAAAGATTTACCAAAGGGGGTAAGTTTAAAAACTATCTCACAAATCATACATTAAGTCCTAGAAAAATATAAGACTCTGTAGCCCAAATAACAGGAAAGGCACTGGTCATTCACAAATCATAACTTTTTACCATATCAATTACCTTTACTTTAAAGCAATAGGAATAGTTGAGTAGGAAATATAGAATAAGCTAGCAATAGTGTAAATATACAAATTTCAAGTGCAAATATTGAATAGTTTTCACAAATGACCATCTTGAACTTATCTAAAAGCTACCTATCCTAGGAACCTATGCCATTATGAGACAGGGAAGAACTTAGATCAAGACACTCAATCTGCTATAAAAAGCACTAGTCATCGAAAGCCACTAGTGAAGAGGTATACCCGCCTAGGTCTTGGACAACCTAAAGTGAGAGAGTTAGTAACCAAATAGGTTCACTCTGTAAGTTGGCCAAGTCAATTGGAGGGTTTGATCATAGGAGTTGGCATTTCCGTAGAACTTATCCAATCTGTTAATTTGAGATCCAACAGATTGGCGACTCTACTGGAGAAGAATTATTAAGACTCTGCTGTGGGAGAGAACTCAGAAGAAAGAAATAACTTAAGTCCTCTATGAAAGAGGTGGCGACTTTGTAAAAAGGAAATTTAAATGAAAAAGATCAGCAACATTCAATATGTTTCGATATCCATATTTTTAAGGAGAAGCATCTTCAGAAAAATATGCACAGTGGCAACCACAACCACAAAGAGGCAGGAATATTCCAAGAAATTTTAAGCCATTGGATTTCGGTAACATCCCTTAGGATCCATATGCATTTCCTTGTGAGTTGAAGATGTGTATGCCAAGGTTCCATGGAGATGAAAGGGAAACACCAATTGGGCATCTAAAATAATTTTATTGGTTTATTGAGACCTTCAGAATCTACTCTGAAGAAATGATCATTTAATAGTTTGTGCTAACATTGGAGGATGTTGCAGAGCAGTCATTCAACTTGTTACCCCCACAAAGTATCTCATCATGGGAAGAACTTGAGTGGTGGTTCATGGAAGAATTCTATGGTGTAATCGAGGACAACACTTCAGCTGCTAGCCCTTCAATTGGTTCTCCATACCAAAATCAGATTCAATCGGATTATGATTGTGGCAATGCAATCTACAACATAAGAAGAAAGGAAGGTGAATCTATAGAAAAATTGATTGGCAGAATAATGGTGACTTATTTCTAAATGCCTGATAATATACAACTTAATTCAGCTATACTGGAGGAATTGATCATGAGAGAATGTGGGCCTGACGGTTTGGAATCAACATGTTCAATTTTTAAAGAACTGAATAAAAAACTACATGTTATGTATGAGAAGAGTAACATCAAAACAAGAGATGAACATGAAGATGATTGTACAGAAAAACTACTTGTCCCTTTTGAAGGCCCATCTAATGAAGAAGCAATGGATGATATTTTTTACTATGATTCAGAACTTGAGGAGATTATTGTTGATGGTGATGATACAAAATTATCTCCATGTGAAGAAATATACTTGTCTGACAGGAAACAAATGGTTGATTCATCCATACCTAAAAACCATGAGGATATTTTGACAGGAACAAAAACTTGTATTGGTAACAAAGAGGAAGAAGAATGTTTGCTCAATAGTGAGCAGATTTCAGATCTTTTGGATAAAGAGTATCAGAGAAGTGCAACGAAGATGGAAGAGGTGCATCATGGACAACAGACAAAAGGTACATGTGCACCTAGAAATAGGCTCAATTTTTTTTTAGATCAGTGGTGTGAAGACATGACAGAAGAAGGTTGCAGTTCGAAAAAGGCTTCACATGATGAGTTCCCCTACAAAGAGAACATATACGATGACGTACAGGTTAAAGGGACTTATAGATGTGAAGATAGTTTTAAAATTTATACAAATCCTCTTTATGATGATACAAATAGTGATGATGAGATGATATACTGCCATAGTGTACCTGATAGAGACTTCTATATATTCCCAAATCCACTATATGAAGAAGAAGGATGTTCTGACAGTATGGGCAATACCACAGAGGAAAAGGAATTTCAAGAAGAAGGTAAATCGGATAAAGGTGTTCTATGTGATCATCACATAGAAATAACCCCACCCAAGGGTAATTTCCAAAATTTTCATGGTGAAAACAAAGCACATTATGGATCAGGACTGAAGGAGGAAAGTAGTTGTTTTTTGAGGCATGATGGTGATACTGTTAAGACAATTTCACTTGAGGATAAAATAAATGGGGAAGAACAATGCCAGCTAGATAGTATGAGACACCCCTATAAAATTGGTATAAAACATAAATACTATAATTATTATTCAAGAAGAGCCCTTGAGTCTACAGTGAAATATGAGGCAAGCAATAGGGGAAGTCAGAATATCGCACCAAATGCATGTAGAGATAGTATATCACCTTATAACAAAAACTTTCAGCATAGACTTAATTTCAAAATATAGAGTGTTGATAGTGTAATGAACAGGAATAATGCACTGCATACAAGTGGTGTTTTCAGAATTGATATATTGTCACATGATGAAAATCAGGTGTTTGATCCAGGAGTAAATTAGTACTCACTTATGGGGGCCTTGGGGCCACCAAATGCAGTTTTAACATAATCTAAAGAAGGGAGGTGATTGGCAATGGTCTACTCTACCAGAGAAAACTGGATTCTTGCTATGCCCGCAAGGGGCACACGTCCCTAGACAGAGCCACTGTCAGGGCTTCAAATTTACAAGTAACTTCAAGAACCCTACTATTTAAAATGGTGGTCACTTCATGGGGATGACACATAATGGATTATTAATGATTTGAACACCTAGAGTAAAGGAGGATATGAATAAACTAATTCCAATGGACCCCATGAAAGACTAGTGTTTTTGATCTGTAGAAAAGATGATATGAACAGAGAATTAAAATGAATGAAACATGAAAATATAAGAAATACCCATTTTAGAAAATCAAGTTTCCAAGCTCTAGTAAAAATATTAGATCTTTACAATGTGGTTTTGGTTGTAGACCATACCAAGACCGTAAGAAGGCTGAAAAGCCTGTTATTTCGACCTGCATGAAATAAGATGTCAACTTGGAATGAAAATGTATTCCAATGTCAAATATGATGAAGACGCATTTTAGAAGTGGATGTTTCCTACCACCACAAAGAATTTAAGATTCGTAGCTGAAGTTTAAGGCTTCCAACCAAACAAAAACCCAAAAGATAGCTTAAAGCAAGGTTATTGACTAGCTAGTTTGCATATTAATTTCAAAGGGTTTTGTTAATTTTAATGTAAAATGGTGACTTTTCACCCCAAAGGGGTATGGTGCCCATTCAACCACATATATAAGTGGTTAAAAAATGTAGATATGGGGCAGAAAGAAGAGGAAATAGAAGAGAAATATAATATAAAATCTGGATAATACTGTATTATCTTTGAACCATCAATTCAATCAGTTGTTTTCCTTCGCATATGTGCTGTGGATTATCTTATTTTCTGTAGGCAGTTGTTTGTGATATTATCTAAAAAAGATAAGGTTATTCATATTTTGACAGTAAAGTCTATGTTCCTATGTTATAAATTTGTATTAAAAAGATCTACTCGTGGATTGTAATTGTTCCTTGAATGGTCCCTTAAGGTTAGGGTTAAATTCATCCAGGCGGTTTATGATATAAACATTTAGCAGATCTCATAAGAAACAGTAACTGACAAATTTACCAAAGGTGGTAAGTTTAAAAACTGTCTCACAAATCATACATTAAGTCCTAGAGAAATATAAGACTTTGTAGCCCAAATAACAAGAAAGGCACTGGTCATTCACAAATCATAAATTTTTACCATATCAATTACCTTTACTTTAAAGCAATAGACATAGTTGAGTAGGAAATATAGAATAAACTAGCAATAGTGTAAATATATAAATTTCAAGTGCAAATATCGAATAGCTTTCACAAATGACCATCTTGAACTTATCTAAAAGCTACCTATCCTAGGAACCTATGCCATTATGAGACAGTGAAGAACTTAGATCAAGACACTGAATCTGCTATAAAAAGGAGTAGTCATCGAAAGCCACTAGTGAAGAGGTATACCCGCCTGGGTCTTGCAGAGCCTAAAGTGAGAGAGTTAGTAACGAAATAGGTTCACTCTGTAAGTTGGCCAAGTCAATTGGAAGGTTTGATCATAGGATTTGGCATTTCCTTATAACTTATCCAAAATTTTGATTTGAGACCCAACAGATTGGCGACTCTACTGGGGACACATTCATTTATGAAAGACTCTGCTGGGGAAGAATTATTACAACTCTGCTGGGGAAGAATTATTATGACTCTGCTGTGGGAGAGAACTCAGAAGAAAGAAATAACTTATGTCCTCTATGAAAGAGGTGGCGACTCTATAAAAAGGAAAATTAAATGAAAAAGATCAGTAGCATTCAGTATGTTTCAATATCCATATTTTTATGGAGAATCGTCTTCAAAAAAATATGCACAACCCAACCCAACCCCTTTTCCTCTCTTGTCTATGTAGGTTGCAGGTGCACAACTGTACTTTCAGATTTGGACTCCATTTGCAGAGGCGGAAAAACCCTTTTTTCGTTTCGTGGATTTTTTGGAGGACCATGTACATTCCCGCCATAGTATGGGCAATTTTTCCTCAAATTCGTAGGGCGACTTTGTCTCGACATATCACTGTCAGTTTTGGGTGCACAACTTCATCCCATACTCTGATCTCAAGTTATAATCAGTTCTTTGTCACTTTTGCACTTAGTCTCTATACATAATTCAATCAATTCCTTTTCATTTCAAATAGGAAGAGGGGATCAGCTTATCATTCCCATTTCATTCATAATTTTGTCTTCTTCTTTGGAGGTTGAATCTAGT
The DNA here is from genome assembly GCF_030272615.1 of Cryptomeria japonica. Lineage (NCBI taxonomy): Eukaryota > Viridiplantae > Streptophyta > Pinopsida > Cupressales > Cupressaceae > Cryptomeria > Cryptomeria japonica. Next base: position 399,614,273 of record NC_081408.1, read on the forward strand.
GAATTTTCCTCCCCCCTTCTAATGTAATGCGTCAAAAGTGTTTGAAGGGAAATCCATAGTGAAACTCTCATCTCTCCTTGGAGGGAAAATGTAGTTATCCTCTTGACCTCTCATTCACACATTTTCACCCACCATTACATTTTGGTGAACCCGACGTCTTGCATGCTTTCCTTTGAATAAAATTGCATATTTTTCATTTGCAAGTTTCAAATTTCTGCAAACTTAGTGGTTAAATCATTAAAAACCATACTTTTTAAAATTAAAATTGAACTTGTGATTTGTAAAAATTGCTTGCGGTTATCTTAGATTGAAAATTGTTTTGTTTGTCAAATTCAATTTCCTCATTGTCTTGTTCAGTTTGCAAATCAAATTTGCAAAATTAAGCGGTTACTTGTTAAAACCCTAAATTTTAAAATTCATCTTGAACTTGTACAAATATTGGATTTCCATTTAATTTTTAGATTTCTAATTGTTCTCAGACTTGTTTTCATTTCTACAATTCAAAATTTCAATATCCCTCATTTTTCCCAAAATTCAAATTCAAAATTAAGTGGTTAGGTCATAAAACCCTAATTTTCCAATTTAATTGGATTTTTTGCAAATTTCAATCAATTTCATTCCAATTCAGATTTCTAAACATTTTCCAAGGTGTCCCTATCCATTAAGTTTGACATTTTTCAAATTTACAATTCAATTACTCTTTTTCTTCAAAACCCTAATAGGGTCCTATTTTTACATTTGAACCTTAATTTCGCCCATCTAGAAATCGTAAAATTCGTCAATTTTTTGGGGTTAGTTTTGAAACCATCGTAATATTCATCCCTGAAAATTTAAAAAAAAATTGGCCGAACCATGTGCATTCCCACCACTGTCCTCAGCTTTTTACCTGAAATTTTGAGAGACTGTTATGATTGTATTTAATAGCCTAAATCCAGAAGATTGGCTGATTTTGTCGATTTTTTATCCCTTTAGAATAAGAAATACCTCCAAAATTCAACATTGCAAATTTCAAGATTTTTTTTAAAATTAAGAGGTTAATTATAGTCTGCCCTGATTTTAAAAATTCTGATTTTAAAATTAAGTCGTATTCCCTTGGCCCTAGTTTTAAAATTCCAATTTCCTTTCATTTTTTAAAATTGTGTCATCCTCTTCTTCCAACAAAGTTCAAATTGTCTAATCAGTATTTTCTTAAATTTTGCATTAATCAATTTTGTAAGCTTTGTTCCAAAATTCAAAATTTCCCTCTAGTGCATGAGTTTCACCACTATTAGTCCTACCTATACTATCCCCATTAGAAGAAGCATTTGAATTAAGGCCTCCCAAGGTTTAATTACTGAGGAGATGGAGCCTAATTTGGGTGACGTCTTTAATGAGGATCCTGCTAATTCTTCCCATCCTAATCATGTGCCTATTCACCCCATTGATGAATCCCATGATGAAGAAGAAGCTTTAACTAGGGTTTCTATAGATCAAATTTCCATATTGGACAATCAATTTGATAACTTTTTGTTACCAAATTTTGCACATGCCAAATTTAGTGCCCTAATGAAGCCTTGCATTCATTTATTTTGAAAAGATAAAATCATGAACCAGGGAGAAATGCATTATTTTTGTCTAACTTGTTTGCTTCATGTGTAGATACAAGAAAATAAGACAACATGTGGGTTAAAATGTGGCTCCCACGAGGGTTGAGCTCAACATGTTGTAGACCATAGAGATATTTATGCTCCATTGCAGATGAAATAGTGTGGCCTATTAAAACCTTCAAGCAAATTCATGTTGGCAAGTGTATCGCGGAATCCCCTGCGTAGCTGATGAAAAGCCAAAAGGAGCTCAAAGAAAATGCAATCGGCATGTGTAAAGTTTTTACTTGGGTGCCAAAGAGAGTTTTAAAAGGCTAGAGAACTTCCAAGTGTTTTCAGTCGCCAGGCAGGAAGAACATTTATCCCACATTGGTTGTGGGGAGGAGCATTTTTTGTATTTAAAACTAAAGTCACATATAACTATAGTGTCAAAGCTTACGAGCTTTTGACAAGAAGTGTCTCATCACCCAGTGGACCCCACATGCGGGCGCATCTCAAGGCATCTTAATTTTGCGACCGGCTAGCAGGAAGAGGTTAAAGGTTGCACAAGTCAGAAAGATCGGACGCAGATTGTGGTGATCCAATTGTTGTCGCGATGGTTAGATGCTCACTGGATATCATCACGACTTGGTGAATGATGATGTGGCAGAGCAGAGGGTATAAGACCAAGGACATGTGGCAGACACGTGGTGCCTAGGCAGATCTCCAGAACCAATCAGGGGGTGATGCATGTTGACAAACGTCATAAGAGAGAAGATCAGTCGGGGTTAAAGGTCGAGCAAGTTTAAGAAAAATCAACGGTGATGCGAGAGATCTGACGGCGGTCGCTATACTACTATAGAAAGAAGCTTGCCAGTTATCATAGTGACTTGGTGACAAAGCATGTGTGGAAAAGGTGAGCGGTTAAGGTGCTAAATATCGAGCAGTTTCAAGATAGATCAACGGTCGTCGCTATACCACATGATAAAGATGCTTGCTAGTTATCTCATGTGACATGGTGACTAATGACGTGGTGGTTTAGGTGGAACCCAGTTGGATCCAAAGGTGAACATGAAGCAACACGTGGGGCTCGCCAGTAGGGTGAGTGTCCAAGTGAGATAAGGATCATGCAAGTCTGAAAGATCCGATGGTTGTCGCTAAGGCACAAGGATAAGTTGCATGCCAAGTTATCGCTGCGACTTAGCGACAAGGTGGGTCCATGTCCAGTGGCAGTTAAGATGGCAATACAAGGCAGACAAGGTGGACCCATGAGTGAACCGGAGGTTGACACATGACACAGACGAAGAGAGCAACTTAGAAGAGATAAATACCAAACAGGTTCCTGAAGATCTAGCGGTGGTCGCTATACTGTGATCAGAAGATGTGCGGTGTTTATTCGCCAGGACTTGGCGACCAAGTAGTGGGGCCCACTAAGGAAGCATTCAAATGCAAATGTCATCAGCCATCGGAATAAGTGTTTCAATGCTAACCCAATGGCCTGATAAAGAAAAGCAATGCTAGTTACAGTCAAAAGCCGAAAGTGGTGGCAGGCAAGGTAGCGTTAGGGATCCATGCAAAATAAGAAGTTATCGGGTAGTATGCAATCCATGCAAAATAAAAAGAAGTCATCTGGTTAATGCAGGTGATTATTAAGGTCAGAGAAAGTTTGCACGAATCTTTCTCGTGATCTTGAAGTAATAAGGATTGATTTTGAGCGCCATATGGTCAACTTTTAGTTGACTAAGAATTTGAAATGAATTACCCAGCTTGAGAGCAAGTTTGTATGAGTTCTTTTTGCATGTTTTGGAGCCTATTTTGGTGGTTTTTTATGTCTACGAGAGGATCAATTTTCAGAGGAGATTTTTTCAGTGGGAGTTCATCTTCAGTCATTCTGGAGTTATCTTTCCTCTACTTTTTGGAAGGTTTTTGTATAAAGGGAAAAAAGTTTGATCTTTTTTCTCTAGTTCTTGATGATTCTCTGGTTGGTTTTAGCAGAGAATACATTCTTGTAGCTCATATGCAGTTTTATGACATAATTCTGAATAAAAATTACCAGCTTATGCCTTATGTCTTTACAGTTCATTTTCTTATCCTTGATTGAGAGTTAGTTTATTATGTTATTGTCTAGATAACCTTTAATTTTTTGGTCTCATTTGTAAGTCATAGGTTGTGCATTGTGATAAATTGGCTCATTTGGTTGATTGTGAAAGTTTTCTTTCCTTTCAATTTCTTGAAGGTTAAATCCTTTGCATGAAATATTTATGTGTTATGAACCAAAAGTCTATTTGTGCTGATTGGTGTTTTTAGGATTTATCTCTGTCATTTTGGGATATCTTATTGATGCTTCACCTTGGTTTAGCATTTGCAATTTCTTTCTAGTTTCATTTTAAGTTTTCCTATCCCTTTTCTCAGTAAAGATTTAGAGTTATTCAAAGGGAACCAACCCTTCATCTGGAGGTTAATTCTCACTATAGGCAACCCATAGGCCTGAGAATTATTCCATGTGTCACCAAGTTGCTTGAGCTTTCATCTTGTGCACTATGGGTGCAATTTGAGTGACAACACTTTCAACAATGGATGTCCCAAGAATACCCTAATAGTGAAGCTCATCCATTAATTGAAGGCCTTTAGCGCATGATTCAAAGTGATTATAATGAAATTGATATATTACGTGGCATTGCACATATTGTTGATTCTAATGTCATGGCTATCAAGAGTTGTGTTGAGACCCTAGGTTATTCACAACCTTCAACACAAGTCAATCCTTCAATTCCTTTGACTACTCTTATGACTAGTATTCCTACTTTTACCTCCAACATCATGGCTACATCAACTAAAAATTTCATTCCTACAACCATTGGTCATGGGGGTAATCCATCTTCTTCATTTAGTCTTCCATCTTTACCTATGTCTTCCATAATTATTCCTATTATTCCTCAACCAATCAACGTGACACAAGGGGGCAATTCCTTTAACAACTTTGTTCCTCCTTTAAGTGTCCCTTTTCCTATGCAATCTGTAATGCCCATACCCTAGTCGGACTTTTAAAACCCGTTTAACCTTGATTGACTTCCTATGTGGCATTCTCGAATGGTAGATTAACCGATATGCAATGTGTAGTTTAGATAATATAAATAAAACTGAGCATATTTATTATTGTGTTTTTGCATCGATTCTCGTGTAAATGCAATTGTTCCTAACCCTTGTGATAAATCTTGAGCTAACATCTTCATTGAATATGTATTTGTATATGCATGCTGGTATGAATTCATGGGTGCAGGAGATTGCAGGTACAACACTGCTTAGGGCAAGGTTCATCTCCTTTGGAATTTGCAAGGTTGAGTATGCTCTTTCATCTTTTGAATTCGGATTTAGTGGTCATATAACTCTCGTCTTGCCTTAGCCATGGTTAGGTGGGCATCGTGTGTGGATTCGTGGGGCTTGCATTTTATTGGGATGCATGTCGAGAGACTTGGAGGGCTTCCTCGATTTGCGTGCCTTGCGCGAGGTAAGTGAGGTTTGTTATCCTAAATATTAAATTTAAAATTATGATTAAACGTACACATTAGAAATATAGAAATTTAATAAGTAGCTTCTTTTATACGATTAATCAGTAATTAAAGAGATTTGCTTTAAATTATTATTGTAGCAAGCTTAATGTGTTTAACTGGGGTTAGTGTGCTCATTTACGCATTTGTAACTTTTATGCATTTGTAGTTGAGAAATTTGAATAAACAAGACTCTGGCATTAGACTAGTCATTTATTTAAAAAATGTCGTCTTATTATGTTATAACGAGTTAATTTAATAGCTAATTTAAAATAACGAATTTATTTAGTTATGCGTTTTAGAAAGGAAAAATTTTAAAGTCATATGAGAGAAAGAATTAAATTACTCATTTTCGCATTTTGGAAGGAAAAGGGGTAAATTATTATTATTTAAATGAAATTATTTTCTCTTTACTTGTAAAGTCGACAAAGTATAAAAGTGATTTTTTTTAGAAAATTAAATTGATCAAATGCCTTACCCGGCCAATAGTTTCGAAATAAGAAGTAGGCTTAAAACTTGTAGTGAGAAATTAAAATTTAAAAGAACGCAATAGGAAATGGAAGCTTTTTTAATTTTAAGGGAAAAATGAATAAGAGGTTTCCATTTTTCATCTATTTTATTTTAAAAATAAATACCTAATTTCGAAATTGAAATTAGGGCAAAAATTAGGGTTTTCTTTTTAACCTAGTTTGTAAGCATTTTTGGGGGTTCTTTGGCTTGGGAGTTTTTTTGGAGAAAAATGAGGGATTTGCATGGGAGCAGCAGATTGGGAAGCTTTTCATTCAAGATTCATGCCTGGAATTGCATTTTGAGGTAGGATTCGAATTCCACTACCTTATTTATATGTTGAATAAAAAAAAAAAATGGTTTTATCCATGAATGATTTGGGGGTTTAGTTTTCAGTTTACTTTCAATCTTGGTTGTTCATGATGGATTTTGTGATTTTAAAGTGGTTGGGAAAGCTTTCTCCCACAATGAAGATTTGGGTATAAAACTGGAAATTCCTTCTCATGACTGTTATAAAATGGGTCTTGATGGGTATGATGAGGGTTTTGAAATGTTCTTTGTTGTAAGTTTTTCTTTAGACTGTATTTTTTTTTATATTGGGGTTCTGCTGTTGTGGGTGGGAGTGGTTGAAAACCACGTTTCTTGTTTTAAAACAAAAAAAAAAATCTTGTATGAGTGAATCGAAATATTTACACTTTGAAACATTTCATGTTTTCTTTCCATTGTTTTTAGAAAAAAAAAAAGGGGAACTGCGTTTTTTTTGTTTTAACGCGCTGGGCGTTGTTTTTTTGTTTGGCTGTGGGAAGGGGTTTGGAGGGCGGGGAGCGGAGCTCCACCCGCTCCTCCCCCCCCTTTTTCCCCACTCGCTACCCCGCGTTCCCCTCCCCGTTCGCCTTCCGCCGTTTTCCCCGCTCACATGCAAATGCAGCCCGTGGCCGTGGCACTGCGGTGACTGCAGGAGCCGCGGTAGCCGCAGGGCGCCGCGGACCTGCGGCCACCGTAGTGGCGCCGCCACGCAAAAAAAAAATCCCCTGCGTTAGGGCTCGCTCGGGGCTCGAACGCTATGTCTCTTACTTAACTTTTAAAATGTTTTTTTATATAATTGCATTTTCATTCGGTATTTTATGCATGGATTCATGGTACTTATTAAAAAGGGATGCTTATTTAAATAGTTTTATTTCAAGTGATATTTGTTATAAAAAAAAAAAAAGGTTGGGAGTTATAATTTTAGTAAATAAAGTTTATATATATATATATATATATATATATATATATATATATATATATATATATATATATATATATATATATATATATATATATATATGTGAGTGGGGGTTAAACATGAAGTAGTGTATAATATGTAAAAGCAAAGAAGAGTCTGAATGATAAGGGAATTTAGAATTAATATAATGAAATTAAACTTAGCCCTTTTATATTATTTAATCCTAAATTCAGTTCTTTTATGTCTGTTTTATTAACTCATCCCAGAATGCTAAAAAAAAAAAAAAATATATATATATATATATATATATATATATATATATATATATATATATATATATATATATATATATATATATATATTTGGATTTTAGAGGTTAAACATATAGAAAATCTATACCTATGAACAAGTTATTAATCCCATACTGATTACATCATACTCGGGTTAGTACTCACTATTAACATGGAATAAATGGTATGGTGGATTAATATGAGTTAGAACAAAAGCTAATTTAGCAAGCCTACCGATGGATCGACATTAATAGTTAGAGCACTATGGTAAACGAATACCTCTACCGGATAATGCCTATGCTGAATTTAATCTTCTATTGTTGAATTTGGTTATGTAATGGTAAGTCTTGACATGATAGTGTTGGTTGCAAGTTGGTCAAGCCCCTAATTAGGAAACCGTCAAACAAGAGTATCCAGGAATTGTTGTTTCTTTTTGTTTGTTATGACTCATTTTGACCCGCTTCTAAAAGGGATCTTTATGTAATTAACGTCCGAGGTGTCTGTTGTATATTGAATTTGATTCGCCTAAGTGGCAAGATGTAAAAGACTCATAAATCATGTTTTTTTTCTAACAACATAATTCCAAAGGGGTCTTGCAGTTGAGCAGACCCGGAGATGTAGCCCATCCGGGGTGAACTCCGAGATCATATCTGTGTTATGCGATGTTTATAGCGTACTTTGTTTTATGTTTTAAATTATCTTGAATGGTTGTATTCTTGCATAGTGTAAAGTGTAAATTAAATGAATTCAAATTTAAATGTATAACATTTTTCAGATGGATAATCATAGTTATTCAAGTTCATATAATGTTGTGAATTATGAATATGGCATGGTATTTAAATATTGAAATTAAAGTGTGGAAAAAAGTAAATTGGTAATGTTAAATTAAAATGTAATAGTGGAAGAAATTTAATTAGAATTACTTTATTGGATTAACTTGATTTAAGTATATAAAGAGAATGAATGTAAAAAAAAAAAGAAACAAAGTTAAAATTTATGTCACAATTCCTAGATTGGAAACTAAAGAATGAACATCATATAAATATCTATCTTTTTACCTTCATGAATGAATCATGCCATGTCAGTTATGTTTTGTTACATAGGATGAATTTGTTAAGTCATTTCACGTTTACTCTTAACAATAATCTTCACAAGAATAATTGATAATCGTGTGGACTCAACTGGGTATCCATGTTGTATAATTGGATGAATATACTTAATAATTCATGTAGTAATTATAACCAATAATCTTCACCAGATTTATTTTATAATTGGGTGAGCTCAATTAGATATCCATATTTTAATCCTTATGAATGGAATCCCTCATGATTGCTAAAATTGATCCGAAGTGGGAAAGTAATTGATTGGAGGGTGATACATTAAACCTAGTAAAAGAATCTTCCTCACACTATCTTTCATTTAACAAAAAGAAGATATACAATAAGATAATTGTATTTTAATTCTAAGAGAAGAACGTCATTATGATCTTACTTCTCTAACCTGGAAATGATGTGTGTCATCTAGTTAACGATACTTTGAAAGGGAGGATGCTCTCGTGTGTTCTCATGCATATCCACCTTATTGAAATTAGTCCATTTAATTGCATTATTAAAACTTCAGATGAATTCCATGCCTACGCACATTTTATCTTTCATTTAAGGACTGCATCTCAATAGTTGGTTATGTATGAACCCAAACGAAGGGACTTCACTAAATTAATTGTGGTTAATCCTTAAGAAATAAATTTCTCTCATTAACCATGCTTTTAATATAAAAAAAGAGATAACAAATGTGGGTGAATATTTTAAATCAAATGATGAAACCCTCACTTTACTAATCGTAGTTTAATCCTAAACGATCGTATCTCATTAAGCACATTTATAGCATTAAAGGATGATGTCAAGTGTGGATGGTTATTTTAAAACTCTAATGAATGAACTTTGTTGTGTTTAAAACGCTTGAACCTATTGGAGACCTCCTAATGAAACTATGAATTAAAGTGCATTGAGTAATTAACCTCCTGATGGCCTCCTCACCAACCAAAGTAATTGAACGTTCCCTAAGGTCATAAGTTGTCAAAACATTGAACACATTTATAATCAAGATCTATGCGTTATCTCGTAATTAAGATATCTAGTTTAATGGATCTAATGACGCAAGTTGAGTTAGGTGTAAGGTTATGTAATCGCGTTAGGAAACTCCTTAGGATTGGTTGAGCCTTCCGCTGTGATATCTAAGTTGTCAGATAATCTCCATTGTATTTTAATGGCGTGCCTAATTATGAATTGAGTTAACTTCAATTTATCTTAATATTGTAACCCTTTTATTAACGCACTTAATTATATTTAAAAAAAAAATTTACACTCTATTTGAGTGTTTTAAATTTAAACCCATAGGGGTTTCCTGGCGGGGCACTACACAATCATCACCTATGCCTACTTATCATAATGTCCCACCACCTTATTCTTAGTCCATGCCTTCTTTTAATAACATCACACCACCTTCTCAATCAACAATCTTGCTCAAACCGTGTCTTCCTTACAACAACAAATTGCTTCTATGAGTCAATCCAAGTTTAGTGTGCCCACCTTTGATGTTGCGAGCCCACTTTCTCTTGATATTGTTAAAGTCATGCCACTTAAACATATTGAGGTCCCTCAATTAGAACTCTATAATGGAAAAGGTAATCCTCTTATGCATGTCAAAACATTTCAAACCTTGTGTACCGATTTTGCTTATGATCAATGATTGCTTGAAAAATTGTTTACAAGAACACTAAGAGATAAGGATTTACAATGGTATTGTTCTTTGCCTTCTTATTCTATCACTTCCTTTCAACAACTAGCAAATGCTTTCATCCAACAATTTCAAAACAACATTGGACCTAAAATCACTTTGACTGATTTAATGCATTGTAAACAAGGTGTTAAAAAAAAAGTGATTGATTTCATTGGTAGATATAAGCATTTTTGTGCTCAAATTTATTTTCATGTACCTAATAATGATATTCAAATAATTTTCATTTCTAATTTGCAAAAAGATATAAGGGAAAAGCTTCTTTTGTCTGAGTTTACTTCCTTTCTACAGTTGTGCGCAACATTCCACAATTATCAACTGGTCGTGAGTCAAATGGAGAAATCTACTCCTATGGCTCCGAGTGATAAGGGGGAGAGTGTTCAACAACCATTTGCGAAGTTCAAACCAATAAAAAATTTCATCAAGTTCAATGATACAATCAACAACAACAATGTGAATGCTACAACAGGTGTGCCTTCTATTTCTAAATTTTTCCAAAGAGAAAGACAATTTACTTCTTTGAATGAATATTTACATAGTATTATGTCTCATTTGTTGCAAATAAATATTATCAAACTTCCTCCTATAAAACCAATTGATCCTTCTAAACTTACATCCCCTTATTTTGATAACATTTCATTTTGTCAATTTCATCGTCAGCCTGGTCATGATACTGAGAAATGTTTCGCATTAAAAAATAAGATTCACTATTTAATTGATAAAAATACTATATTTGTGGTAGTGTGAATGATAAAGGGAATAAATAAGTCACTCCTCCTAATCAAAATCTTAAGATTTTCATTGATCCCTTGCCTTCTCATACCTCTAACATTATTGAGATTGTGCCTAATTTTTTCTCTTCTGAGGAATTCACCTCTATGGCTCCGAACTTGGTAAATATGGTAGAAATACAAGATATGCCTAAGGATCCTTGTATGACATTTGACCCTAGTGAGACCATTAGAGAACCTGATGGCCCTTTGTACATAGTTGCAAAGGTTAAGGATATCCCTTGCCATGGTGCCCTTATTGATCCTTCATGGTTAATATCATCACTAAGGAGTATCTTTTCACTTTACGATTGCATAAACCAATATTTGATGCTTCTAATGTGGTTGTGAAGTTATTTGATGGATTCTCTTGTCCTACAATTGGCTCTATCACCCTTCCTGTTGAATTTAAAACTAAATCCATGGATGTTGAATTTGTTATCATACCCTCTTCTGAGCAATTCTGTGTGAAGTTGGTCTATCCTTGGCTATCTTCCATGAAGGCTATTGCTTCTCCAATCCACAAGTGTCTGAAATTCCCTCACAATAGAGAAATCATAACCATCAACCATAGCTTATTTCGTCCATCCAAAAGAAGCCCCGGTGTTCCTATTGATTTCTTTTGGCCTCAACAATTTCAATCTCTTCCATCAAGGGTAGATGCTATTTTTCAATCTTATCAAAAATGGAAGAAAGATATGATCTTATCCTTAAGTCAACCTATATCCCCAACGCTTGACATTCCTATTATTCTTCAAGATGAGGTTCTTCCCCTCACAGATAGAAATAATCTCCCTCCTAAGGAAGATCATCAACCTATTCCTATGGATGTGACTATATCTTCTCCTAAGAAGAACAACAATATTCCTCCTAAGGTTAAACCTATACCTCCTCCTCATGATGGACCTGGTCTCCTTCCTACACCTTATATTCCTCCTTTGTATAGCGCAGTTCCACCTCCTTCCTCTTATCAAGAGAAAAGGCTTACTTCTCATCTTGTTCAACCTAAAAGACCTCAACCTAAACCTTCAACTATCAAGGAGAGAAATATTCCTAATTTTGCAAGTGTTCCTCCTCCTTCTCTGCCTTCCACTGAGACTCGACGAAATTGTTGTGTGAGAGAACGCCGATGAAGATGCCATGTTCGAGCTCGTGCAACTATCCCTCAAAATACTCAATCTCTTCAGACTCCAACAATTGACATGATTCCCTTTTCTCCTAAGTAAGATGTTCAACCTACATCTCCAAATTATAAGTTGCACAAAACATCTGATGGTTTTACTCCTATTTGTGTTCTTGCTCCTCTTTCTCTAAAATTTGGTGAAGAAATGGGTGAAAATGTTATTCATGATGGCAATACAAATCCTAATGCTTCTGATAGTGAGTATGAATATGTTGATGTGGACAAGCATTTACAAACTGAATTTTCACAAACCTGAATCCTAGTTCCTAGAATCGAACAAAGTGACTTACAACATGAGTATAGTCCTTGTTTGGATCTTGTGATAGCTCCATCTACTGTGCTCGATGTCACTCCTCTGGCGTGTTGCTCGCCTTACCAAAATAGTGATCAGCAATATTGGGAGGCAGATGTCGTGCTAGATTAGCAATATTAGCACTGTAGATCTTCTTTCTCTCTCAACTTTCTTGCTCTTTTGTGACTATTCTTCTATGTGTATCCATGTTCTTCTATTATCCCCTAAATGTCTACTTGGGGATGATGCAAAGCATTGACATCTTTTCTTGGTCTCTTTTCATGTTGACTCAAAAGACATCCTCTCTTCCTTTTCTTCTAAGGTAGTGTCCTTCTTAGGGGAATGACGATTATTATATGCACATATACATACATGATATACATGAATTATCATACAATATACTGACCCTGAGGAAATCAAAACTACCTCATACCTCATGTTTTGTGTTCATTATCCTTGGGTTTATTCCTTGATTGGGAGCTAAATCCTTGCGATAATGTGCTTCCTCTCTTCTCTCTCTCTTGATTGTATCCTACCTTAAAGAAATCGCCCCCGATAAGGTGTGCACGATCACTTTAACGTGGGGGCATATGCTCCACTCATATTTTCCTTCTTGATACTTAGAATTACTTAGTGAACTTTATTTTGCTTTGTAATCTTTGTTATCCTTGCTTTCATGACTCATAGTGAGGGGTGTTGAACACTATATTTGAAATATAAAAAAAATATATATTTCCATAAGCGTGAAAGACTAAAAGATTTTCGGCCAAGAAATTGTATCGAGCATTTCAAAAGGAGTTTCATCGAAAGAGTGCTTTCATCGAAATAGAGCATGACGTGTAAAGCACTATGCAAAAGGTCTTCGGTGGAATATCACTTTCGGTAAATCAAGGAAACTGCTCATCGAAAGAGTGCTTTCATCGAAATAGAGCATGACGTGTAAAGCACTATGCAAAAGGTCTTCGGTGGAATATCACTTTCGGTAAATCAAGGAAACTGCTCATCGATACTCCAAGTTTCATCGAAAAGTGAAAACAAAAAGCAATAGGCAAAAAGTGATTTCGAAGAAATATAACTACCGAAGAAACTCATAAAGCATTCATCGAAATGCAAATCTCATCGATAACATAATGTCGAACAAGAACAGAGGTGTTTTATCGATAAAAGAGGATATCGAAGGAAAAGGACTTTCGATGAACTTGCATGAACTTTCACCGAAGAACAGAACTCATCGAAATACGATTTCGATGAAACTTGCAAATGACTTATCGAAAGAAAGTTTGTCGATGAAAAGACGATTTCAGTGAGTCTTGAAAATGGCTTCTCGACATGGGCTACTCACCGAAAAGGTAATATCAAGGAGAATGGGCTTTCGATGAAAGATTAAAACACTCGGTCGAAGACAAGGGTTTCATCGAAAACTTGAATTATGATCATTTTGATCGAACTGTACTTCCCGCGAAAGAGTTAAAGACCCAAGTGAAGAATGTCACATCTGCAATTAAGTTTAAACACTTGAGTAGCCATTGTAGACGCAGAACATTAACTGTGCACAAGTTGCCCATACGATTACAGCTGAACTGATCGAATTTTCATAGGAGCCAGATTAATGCCAAAAGATTGAAAATTGCGAGGACTTGCGGAATGAGCTTATTAGCGTCAAAGATTGGGCTTTGTCAGAAATGGATCGAAGTAAAGACATGGCCCCTACCGTCAACCAGATGATATTCAAATATCTGTCGCAAGGAGAAGAATTGAAGAAACAGAGTGCTAAAATCAAAACCTTTAAAGATGATGATTATATTCATCATTTAGGAATTCTTAATCCCTTTTTGCTTAAGTTTGTTAGAAATGTTTAAACTAATGATTAGCATTTCGAAAAGATGTGTCTTTTCATTGATAGCTTTCGTTCCCATATATATATGAGAATGGTTTTTGTAATATGGGGGAAGAAAAAGATACACAATAAGAAGCGGGCGATGTATGATAGCCTGTAAGTTTTACAAACTTCGATGGAATACATGCTATGAACTGTTGTTTTTCTTTGCGTATGTGTTGTGGATTATTTCACTTTGTTTTGGCAATCGTCTGTGATATTATCTAAAGTGATAAGGTTATTCATATTCTTGAAATCAAATTTGTGCTTCATGTTATAAGGTTGAAACAAAAGTTTTGCTTGCGAATTGTAATTGTTCCTCGCAGTACTTCATTGATTGGTCCCTTAAAGGTAGGGTTAAATTCATTCAATCAACATATGATATAAGCATTCAAATTGATCTCAAAAGAAATAATAACCGACAGGTCTATAAAAGGGTGGATTAAAAAACTGTCTCACAGGCTCGCATGATAAGTCCTGAAGAAAGTATAATGACTCTGTAGCCCAAACAGCAAGGAAGGCACTGGTTAAATTCAGATTACACTTATCACCATATTCATCATATGTTATTTTAAAGCAATAGAAGTAATTAGGAAACATAGATCGAATAGCTTCTACAACAACAATCTTGAACTCATCTGCTATATCTCCATTCTAGGAACCTATGCCATTCTGCAACTAGGAGATATCAGATTAAGAAACTAAATCTGCTATAAAAAGCATTAGTTGAAGGAACAACTAGTGAGTAGGTATACCCGCCTAGGTCCTGCAGAGCCTAAAGTGAGAGAGTTAGTAACCAAATAGGTTCACTCTATAAGTTGGCCAAGTCAATTGGAGGGTTTGATCATAGGAGTTGGCATTTCCTTAGAATCTATCCAATCTGTTGATTTGAGACCCAACAGATTGGCGACTCTGCTAGGGACAATCATTAAGACTCTGTTGCGGGATAGAACTCAGAAGAAAGAAATAATTTATGTCCTCTAGGAAAGAGGTGGCGACTCTGAATTAAAAATATTAATGCACAGAACGAGATCAGTCATGAAAGGACAATCTTTATCCCAGTTAGATTTCTCTCAACGGAAGAACAAAAACAAAGAATCCATGAATGAATCCATGAGAGAACGGTACAGTCAGTATAAATATGAAAGCAACCAACATTCACCTTTAAGAGAACGAGATAGAGCAACTACTTCAAGCCCAGTGAATGAGGATTTGGTTGTAGCATATAAAGCTCAGAAGGGGCGATGCCAAATTCCCCCTGGTTTCGAAAATCATGAAGCACGGTCCAGACAAAACACACCGCTTTCATCAGGATCAGGTATGGCAGATCCTGCAGATAGATTTACAGATTTAACTAGACAAATGATGGAGGCAGCTGCTGAGATGGGAGATTTAGGAAGGACTCAGGAATGTTTGGAACTGTGTGCTAAATTAGGCATAAATGTTGGTGAAGATGACTTTAATAAAGATGTAAACAGCTACAAGAAAAAATATGCTCAGGGAGTGGGTAAGACAAAGAGTAATGATTTTAAGGCTTATGAGAACCCCTTGTTTGGTAACAGAAGGGATGATCATGTGCAATCAAGTGCACCACCAGTCCAGCCAAATTCACATACAAACTTCACTGCTTGTAATCAGTACCCACCTCCTGGTCAATTTTATAACCAACATCCACCCCCTAATCAGTTTCAATATCAGCACCAGAATCAATACCCTCTTCCTTATCAAAATCAGATGCCCTTATATGGTAATATGAACCAAAACTTTGGGAATCCTCATGGGGGGCATGGACTAATAAATATGGAACAAATGAAGCAGTTTGATTTTTCAGGAATGATGGTATACCCATATCCTATCCCAAATGAAATCAGGACAGCAATACCAAGATTCACAGGAAGTAATGCAGTTTCAGGTGAGGCTCATTGTAAAGCCTTTGATGCAGTAATCGAGGATTTTGGTTTACCGTATGAAGATGTTAAGATCAGGTTGTTTATGCAGTCATTAATAGAAGATGCAAGAGATTGGTTTAGGACGTTGCCTGATGCATCCATTAGAAATCTTGCAGAATTCAAAGACTTGTTCCTTGAGCAATATGGAGACCATAACAGCCCTTAGTTTGCTTTGCATGAAATCATTAGCATAAAAAAGGAGCAAAATGAATCAGTGATAGATTTTAACAAAAGATTTAACAGGGTTCTAAACAAAATCCCCAATAGGATGAAACCAGTACCTGAGGTGAGCATTCTATATTACATCAATGCTTATGATAGTAAAACAAACTATGAGCTGAGAACCAGAAATCCTAGAGACCTTCGGGATGTTATGAAAGATGCCATTGTTATAGAAAATAACAGGAAGGCTGCTGGTAAAGTGGGAAAAAGAGAAGATGCAAGGTTGTACAATCCTAAAGCGCCCAAGGTTAATAGAGATGAAGATAAGCTTGACAAAGTTTTAAATGCCCTAAAAGATTTATCTGTAAGGGTAAACAAAACAGAGAAACAACAATACTACCGTCCCGAGAGGCCCAGATTGCATGACATGCCCTATAACACTACATGGAAGGATGGAAAACCAGTAGACAGGAACCATAGAGATAATCAGCAAATTCCAGATCCTTTGAAAATAACAGTAAACTATACTCAAGATGATGACATGTGGTGTTATGCTTGCAATATGCCACACGCTCCTTCTTTGTGCGCAGTAGCAAAAGGATTGCAGGAGGAAGAGGATGGTTATGAAGAACATATGGGTGACCCAACTGTTAACATGATATCCTTTGCTCAAGAAGGAAGATCAGATTCCATGAACATTGATCAATGCTCTGTGTTACCTGTGACCACCAGCAAAAATGAAAGTGTTAAGCTCAGAACCCCTACTGAAGAAGAGAAAAGAAGAATTACAGCTTATGTCGTTGCACAAGCAAAAAGGACTTATGATCTAAGGAATAGGATGGTGAATCCAGAGCAAGGTAAACCTACTAGTCTTTTTATGAAAGAAACTGATGAGACACTCAAGCGAATAAACAAAGGAACTAAGACTAAGGAGGTTGTACCAAAGAATAATAAGAAGGGTCATGATGTTCAAAAGGAAGAAATAGTAAAACTTCCTTCAGCACAACACTCTACTTCATTTGATATTTCAACTGCATTAACACAATTAAAAGTTTCTGTTCCATTGATGGAAATAATGAGGTTTCTTGAGTACAGAGAAAAAACTTTGGAGATGATTTCAGGTATCCAAGAAGAGAAGTTAAATGAACAGAAACAAGAAGTTCCAACAGGTGACAGTAATGAACAAATGGCCCCAGTTATATATTTAGGGTCCACTATAACCAAAAACCCAACACAGGTAGACCCATTTTATCTCACTTTGGTGATAAACAACAAGAAAATAAGGAATTGTATGATCGATTCAGGAGCAGCTATAAATGTCATGCCTGTTGGGGTAATGAAAGAACTTGGATTGGAGGTTGATACTACCTTTGGGAAATGCTATGGCATGGACAACAGATCAGTCCCAGTGGTTGGTGTTATGAAAGATGTAGAGTTCAGACTAGCAGCCTGTCCAGAAGCATCGTATAAAACAGATATTACAGTGGTAGATGTTCCTCCAAACTATGGAATGTTGTTGTCTAGGCAGTGGTCAAATATGATTGGTGGATATGTGCAGCTGGATTTGTCATACGCTATGATTCCAATCAATGGACAGGAAGTAAAAATTGACAGAGAACCCCGGTCCACATATATCATAGAATACATGGAAGAAACAGTGAATCAAATATGTTTTTTACAAACTGATATGGACAACTTCCAAGTACAGTTAACAAAACCTAAATTTAAAGAGTGGATCCCCATTGAGTCATGTCTAACTAAAAAAGATGGTCAAATATGGAAAATGTTCTTTGATGGGTCTTGTAGCAAGGAAGGAAGTGGGGCTGGAATCCTATTTATTTCACCCACAGGGGAAATGTACAAATATTCTTTCAAGTTGTTATTTGAATGCACTAATAACATTGCCGAATATGAAGCTCTACTCACTGGTCTTAACATAGCAGTCAAACATGGAATTAAATTGCTAAGTGTCTTTGGTGATTTAGAATTGATAGTTTCACAAGTAAAGGAAAAATATGCCTCAAGACACCTAAGACTGAAACAATACAGGAATGCTGTTTGGGATACTATGGAGCTTTTTGATGCTTTTCAGATAAATTGGATAGATAGGTCGAAGAACATCATGGCAGACTTTCTGGCAAATATTGCACTAAAAGATAATGATATAACGCTGACTGGGATGTCTGAAGTAGAGATGAAAGTAAGACCATCTGTTCCTGACAATTTATACAATTGGCAAGTGTTTCAAGATGATACAGAGCTGCTGAACTTCTTACAAGGTATTGATCATTATCAAACTCAAGCTATAAACTTTAATGATTTTGTGGAAAAAATTGAAGGTAAGGAAACTTTATTTGGACATGAAATTATACAACTGAAGTCAAATAAATTACCAAGAGGCCTAGTAGCATTAGAAAGAACTTTTAATGCTCAGGATGTGATTGAGACTAAAGGATCAACTGTTAAAGAGAGTGATGTTGAACAAATCAATCTAGGAAGCGATGAAGCCCCCAGAAATGTTTTTATTGGAAAAAAATTAACTCCTACCATGAGGCAACAACTGATAATGTTGCTAAAAAGGTACAAACATGTGTTTGCGTGGTCTTATGGAGATCTCAAAGCTTACAGGGAAGATATTTTTCAACATGAGATACCACTTAAACCAGAAGCTAAACCATTCAGACAAAAGCAGAGACCTATTAATCCAACATTGTTACCAAAAATGAGGGAAGAGATTATAAAGATGAAAGACGCGGGAATAATTGAACCATGCAGATATTCCACATGGGTTTCTAACTTGGTACCAGTCAGGAAGAAAAATGGGGATATTAGATTATGTGTAGACTTTAGAAATTTAAATATATCATCTCTAAAGGACAACTATCCATTGCCAAATATGGATAACATGCTGCAGAGGGTAACAGGGTGTGAGCTGCTTTCTATGATGGATGGATTTTCAGGTTACAATCAGGTGAAAGTTAGAGAAAGTGAAAAATATAAGATAGCCTTTACAACTCCATGGGGCACTTATGTCTATGCACGAATGCCATTCGGATTGACTAATGCCGGTGCTACATTTCAAAGGGCAATGGATGTGGCTTTTGCGGAACTGATTGATGTAATCATGGTAGTATACCAAGACGACTTAATTGCATACTCAAAGAAAGCTAATGATCATTGTGAGCACCTTGAAAAGATATTTAAAAGGGCCTTAGAATATGGGATTTCCTTGAATCCTAAGAAATGCCACTTTGGTGTTGAAGAGGGAAAGTTACTTGGACACATAGTATCCAAGGAAGGGGTGAGAATTGACCCTGAAAGGGTAGCTGCTATCAATGAGGTTCCCATCCCCTGAACTATCAAGGCCATTCAATCATTCTTAGGACAAATTAATTTTGTAAGAAGGTTTATTTTGAATTTTGCAGACATAGTAAAACCTATAGTAAGGATGTTAAAGAAAGAGGCCCAAATAGATTGGACTGAGGAAGCAATTCATTCCTTTGTGGCGATAAAAAGGGCAATTTCTGAGGCACCAGTACTAATCTCCCCAGATTTTGGCAGACCTTTTATAATATTCTCATTCGCCTCCTATCACACAATAGCGGCAGTATTGTTGCAGAAAAATCCAGAAGGGTATGAGCAGCCCATTGCATATTTTACCAAGTCTTTGAGCCCTTCGGAAGTAAAATATGAATTGAATGAAAAGCAAGCTTACGCTTTGGTCAAATCAGTAAAACAGTTTAGACCATACTTGGTAGGGGCTGAAGTTATAGCTTATGTTCCCAATGCAGCAGTAAAAGATATCTTCAGACAGACTGAGGTCATGGGTAAAAGGTGTAAATGGATCAACCAAATACAAGAATTCAACATTGAGCTAAAAATCTCATAGGTCATCAAAAGACAAGGGTTGGCCAAACTCATGACAGGAACTGAAATTGAGGAGTCTTGTGTGAATCAAGTTGAGTGGGAAGAAGCTAACTTCAGTATTGAGAATACAGCATGGTACACTGATATCATATACTACCTTAAGCACTTGAAATGCCTGGATGGTATGACTGATAATCAGAAGAGAGCTTTGAAGTTAAAATCTGCAAGATATGTGATTGCCAATGGGGACTTATATTGGAAAAATAGAGATGGGATATTATTGTTATGCCTAGATAGCCACCAAGCAGAGAAAGTTCTTCATGAGATGCATGATGGGGTTTGTGGTGGTCATTTTTCGGCTAAGACTACTGCACATAAGATATTGAGAGCTGGATATTTTTGGCCATGTGTTTTCAATGACTCTTATAAATATGTCAGAAAGTGTGAAGCTTGTCAAAAGTTTTCAAACAAAATGAAATATCAAGGGTCACTCCCATTGAGACCAATGTTGGCTGAGGAACCATTTCAACAATGGGGGATAGATTTCATAGGAGAAATATCAAAAAAATCTAGTGGAGGACACAGATGGATATTAGTCACTACAGATTATTTTACCAAATGGGTGGAGGCAATACCCACTAGACAGGCCACTAGCAAAGTGGTGATAAAATTTTTAATGGAAAACATTATTACTAGATTCAGTGTTCCTGCAAAGATCATCTCAGACAATGGTATGTCCTTTAGGTCGGAGGAATTCAATACTTTTTGTGGAGAATATGGCATCAAGATATCACATTCTTCTCCTTACCACCCTCAAGGGAATGGGCAGGCTGAATCAAGCAACAAGAATATCCTAAAGATCATTAAAAAGATGCTGGGGCAGAACAAGAAAGCATGGGATTCAAAGTTGAATCTTGCATTATGGGCAGATAGGATAACTGTGAAGAAATCTACAGGAAAGTCTCCATTTGAGTTGGTTTATGGCAAAAGGGCCAGACTGCCTTTGGATAATCTCTTGCCTGTACATAGATTCATAACTCAAGAGGGGATAGATCTTGAAGACCCATCACAAGAAAGGATAATGCAGTTAGTAGAACTTGATGAAGTCAGAGCAGAGGCTCAGAGGCAGAATATCAGGATTCAAAATCAAATGAAGAAGTTGTATGACAAGAGGACGTCAGATAGAAAATTTTGTGTAGGCGATTGGGTTTTAATGTGGAATGCCAGGAGTCAGGACAAAGGCAAGCATGGTAAATTTGAAGCCTTATGGATCGGCCCATATGTGATCATAGATAAAAAGGGAGAGGATTCCTATTTGCTCCAAAACACAACAGGGGAGGTCCAAGAATTCCCAGTACATGGACAATTCTTGAAAAACTTCTTTTCTTAAACATATTATATCATATGTACAGTAGATTAGGATCCATTTCCATTGTAAATACCATCATGTATCTGCGATACCCAGAGATTCTGAATTCTTGAAGACATACACAATATGCCTCCATCCTCAGTTAGAGCCACTATTGAACACTATATTTGAAATATAAAAAAAAAAAATATTTCCATAAGCGTGAAAGACTAAAAGATTTTTGGCCAAGAAATTGTATCGAGCATTTCAAAAGGAGTTTTATCGAAAGAGTGCTTTCATCGAAATAGAGCATGACGTGTAAAGCACTATGCAAAAGGTCTTCGGTGGAATATCACTTTCGGTAAATCAAGGAAACTACTCATCGATACTCCAAGTTTCATCGAAAAGTGAAAACAAAAAGCAATAGGCAAAAAGTGATTTCGAAGAAATATAACTACCGAAGAAACTCATAAAGCATTCATCGAAATGCAAATCTCATCGATAACATAATGTCGAACAAGAACAGAGGTGTTTTATCGATAAAAGAGGATATCGAAGGAAAAGGACTTTCGATGAACTTGCATGAACTTTCACTGAAGAACAGAACTCATCGAAATACGATTTCGATGAAACTTGCAAATGACTTATCGAAAGAAAGTTTGTCGATGAAAAGACGATTTCGGTGAGTCTTGAAAATGGCTTCTCGACATGGGCTACTCACCGAAAAGGTAATATCGAGGAGAATGGGCTTTCGATGAAAGATTAAAACACTCGGTCGAAGACAAGGGTTTCATCGAAAACTTGAATTACGATCATTTTGATCGAATTGTACTTCCCGCGAAAGAGTTAAAGACCCAAGTGAAGAATGTCACATCTGCAATTAAGTTTAAACACTTGAGTAGCCGTTGTAGACGCAGAACATTAACTGTGCACAAGTTTCCCATACGATTACAGCTGAACTGATCGAATTTTCATAGGAGCCAGATTAATGCCAAAAGACTGAAAATTGCGAGGACTTGCAGAATGAGCTTATCAGCGTCAAAGATTGGGCTTTGTCAGAAATGGATCGAAGTAAAGACATGGCCCCTACCGTCAACCAGATGATATTCAAATATATGTCGCAAGGAGAAGAATTGAAGAAACAGAGTGCTAAAATCAAAACCTTTAAAGATGATGATTATATTCATCATTTAGGAATTCTTAATCTCTTTTTGCTTAAGTTTGTTAGAAACGTTTAAACTAATGATTAGCATTTCGAAAAGACGTGTCTTTTCATTAATAGCTTTCGTTCCCATATATATATGAGAATGGTTTTTGTAATATGGGGGAAGAAAAAGATACACGATAAGAAGCGGGCGATGTATGATAGCCTGTAAGTTTTACAAACTTCGATGGAATACATGCTATGAACTGTTGTTTTTCTTTGCGTATGTGTTGTGGATTATTTCACTTTGTTTTGGCAATCGTCTGTGATATTATCTAAAGTGATAAGGTTATTCATATTCTTGAAATCAAATTTGTGCTTCATGTTATAAGGTTGAAACAAAAGTTTTGCTTGCGAATTGTAATTGTTCCTCGCAGTACTTCATTGATTGGTCCCTTAAAGGTAGGGTTAAATTCATTCAATCAACATATGATATAAGCATTCAAATTGATCTCAAAAGAAATAATAACCGACAGGTCTATAAAAGGGTGGATTAAAAAACTGTCTCACAGGCTCGCATGATAAGTCCTGAAGAAAGTATAATGACTCTGTAGCCCAAACAGCAAGGAAGGCACTGGTTAAATTCAGATTACACTTATCACCATATTCATCATATGTTATTTTAAAGCAATAGAAGTAATTAGGAAACATAGATCGAATAGCTTCTACAACAACAATCTTGAACTCATCTACTATATCTCCATTCTAGGAACCTATGCCATTCTGCAACTAGGAGATATCAGATTAAGAAACTAAATCTGCTATAAAAAGCATTAGTTGAAGGAACAACTAGTGAGTAGGTATACCCGCCTAGGTCCTGCAGAGCCTAAAGTGAGAGAGTTAGTAACCAAATAGGTTCACTCTATAAGTTGGCCAAGTCAATTGGAGGGTTTGATCATAGGAGTTGGCATTTCCTTAGAATCTATCCAATCTGTTGATTTGAGACCCAACAAGGGGAACTTGGCTGCTTTCAATCATGATTTCCCCCTTCTCTATCTTCCCTTTTACTTTGTCAATCAAAGTCGTAAGATCCTAAGTCCACTAGGGGCTTGGCACATCTTGCCTCCTTGATGTGGTAAAAGTCTTTCAATCTTGTTTCCTTGTACTTTACCGACAGTATTGGTGTATGCTCATACTCCCGCTAAAGTGGGGGCTAAATGTAGTGTAATAAATTTGTGACCCTAGCAATTTTTGACTACATTAGGGTCCTCACACATGCGAGATTGAATCCCTTAGCCTAATCGGAGACTAAAGACTACTCAACCCTTAATTTCTGCTTCTCCCTTGGCCTCCACACCACCCTGTCTGCACTCTACCCTAGAGAAAGGGGCAGGACAGGGGCGTGGTGCTCCTGTCCCTCCTAAGATAGGGGCATGGCACACTTGTCCTCCCAAGTTAGGGGCATGGTGCCCCTATCCTTGGCCTATTTTGGGACAATACCCATTCCTGAGCTTGCATTGTAGGTTGTGCAGTGAGCGGGAAAACTTCCCCAATGTCAGCCTATGACAAAAATCAGTTTCATTAACCCTAATTAACATGTATTTAAGTTGCATTTACCCTCTCATTTGCATAAGTTGGAATGGGATGAGTGGGAAGTTTACATGAGATCAAGAATTCAAGAGCATTCAAGCATTCAAGCATCCCTTTCAAGCATTGAGCATCTCAAGTATCCCTTCAAGGCTAGGTGTTGTATTCAAGTCAAGGATTCAACCATTGAAGATGAGATTGATTCCAACATTCAATTATACACAAGCATTTCTATCAACATTTCTATCACAACCTCCCTTGAGGTGATTTACATTTCAGTCTTTCATTTACATTTACTTGCAAGTACTTTATTTAATTACTTGGTTAATTCCAAAACTGGGGTTTGACCTGAAGGCAAACCCACAATCCCAACCCCTTTTCCTCTCTTTTCTGTGTGTAGGTTGTAGGTGCGCAGCTGTATTTTCGGATTTGGACTTCATTTGCAGAGGTGGAAAAACCCTTTTCATTTCGTGGATTTTTCAAAGGACCGTGTACATTCCCACCACGGTTTGAGCAACTTTTCCTCAAATTCGCAGGGCGACTTCGTCTCAACATATTACTGCTAGATCCAGGTGCACATCTTCATCCCATACTCTGATCTCAAAAAAGCCCACTTCACTTGGTGTGAAATTCTTAGGCGAATAGATGCTATCCTCATTTACAACAACATATGGTACATTATCACGACTGATTATGCACTTAGGATGATCATTGTTCTCATCCTCTGGAACTCATACAAACTTGGATGGACATTGGGTGTTGGTGACATGATAAGAGGCTTCTACCCGTCCACTTTTTGTTGGCATGAGAGTGTGATGATTTGGGATCCCTTAATCAGCTTGGTAATCGGAATGCTTCAAGATAACAGAGTTACAAATTCCAGTACTACTGGTTGCGTCATAATAGGAAGAGGGGATCAACTTATCATTCCCATTTCATTCAAAAACTTGCTTCTTCTTTGGAGGTTGAATCTAGTGAATTTTCTTCCCCTCTTCCAATGTAATGCATCAAAAGTGTTTGAAGGGAAATCTGTAGTGAAACTCTTATCTCTCCTTGGAGGGAAAGGGTAGTTTCCTCTTGATCTCTCATTCACACATTTTTCACCCACCATTACATTTTGGTGACATTACATTTTCATTATGGTTTAGAGTGTCTTGTGATTTATTGTTGGGCCATGCTAGGGGGAGTGGGCTTCCTTGTGATGACTGGGGTCACGAGAGATAGGCTTGCATGAGGTTCCTTGTAAGGATGCATGAAGTCTAGACTGCCATGGCACATTGGGAGTTTACCATGATTTGTAAATGAGTGATAACCTAATAATTAATGTGTTGGGTAGTTAGATTCATTAATAAAGATAAAATTTGATGCGAGCCTCGTGAATTGATCCTAGGGAGGATATTTTAGGATAAGTATGAGAAGGCCATTGCTATGGAAAGTCATTCTCTCTTGTTCTCTCATAGGATGAGATGACTCAACATGTCCATCAGGCTAGTGCCTTATGTTGTTATGTTCTGAGGATGGCATGTGATGACACTCCACCCCTACATGTGTTCCCTTGATGATTTATGATTATTCCTTATTGGTTGCATTTATGTCTTGTTGAGTTGTACGCCTCTAGGAGTTTATTCTTGTTATTTTGTGTTGGTTCTTGCATGAGATTCCTTGTGTGGTTAGTCTATTTGGTTATAAGTGCTAGCTTAGGCTTAGAGTGTGTGTTGGGACCTTGTGTCATCTCCTAGCATGGGGGGTGGTTCCTTTGGTTCCACATGGTCGAGTGGTTGGTGCTTTTTAGCCATTGGGATGTTGTCTTGGATTCTTCTTGCGTCGATGTGGATTATTCTTCATGATGATTATGGATGTACCTTGTAGTAGATTTATGTATTGAATATGATGGAATTCATGTAATGTAATATTCTTGTATGTAGTAGTTGGGATCTTGTCATAGGAAGAGCTATGCTCATGATTTATTTTATGTATTTGTAATTGTAAGAAGGTAGTAGTTGGAATTTAGGATTATGTCATGGATTGCAATAAGACTATATGATGTATCTTGTTGTACTTATATAATGAAAGAAATGTCCTTAAATGTATTGGTAAATGAAATGGAATGGATTTATATTATGGCTTAATTGTATTGGTTGAAATTGAATTCTATGAAATGAGAAGGAACCTTAATGAATGGATTAGTATTAATGAGAATGTTAGATAATATGATTGGATGAATGATTCATATAGATGCATTGGTAGAAAGGAAATTATGCATTGCATGTAAGGGATTGTTAAGTAAGAAGATTTGATTAGGAATTTTGCATTATGCATTTGGAATTAATGTTAAAATAAATGACCATGTTAGGGAATTAGATGCATTTGAAGTATGTTAATATGGATTAGTAAATATAGAATATACCTATGCATTAGGATTGCATTGTCATGGAAAGGATAAAGAGCATGTGGATAGGAAATGTTGGGTTAAAAAACACATTTGAAATTCGGTGCATAAAATGAATGTAGATCTAAGGGGGTTAGTCTTGCATTGAAATAGTTAAATGTATCATACTAGAAAGATGTTAGAATAGTACGCATATCATACTGGATAAATATCATAGTAGAGTGCATATCTCATGGTTAGGAAATGGATATAATGCATTAAGTTAGAATAGAATGTGATTATCATGTGAGTAGGATGTCATTATGATAGTTAATTAAGTAATGACGTTGAAGTACCCTAGGGAAAGATTAATGTTGTTTTTGTTTATTTCGGCTTGCGGAAATTAATGAAATGTATAATGATGCATGTTCATAATGGTTAATTGGTTAATAAATGTAATTAGATGGAGATGTTATGAGTTGCATTAGTTGTTAAAGGATGTTAAATAAAATAATAATTATTATCTCCATTAGTATGTTAGATGCTTAGTTTCTCTAGGGTATTTTGGTAGGCATTACAACTCATCATTGTTTTGGGAAGGTGGACAATATGCAAGAAGAGCCACATCAAGCACAATAGATGGAGCTATCACAAGTTCCAAACAAGGACTATGCTATAATGATGAGTCACTTTGTTTGTTACTTGGAGCTAGGATTAAAGCTTTTGAAAATTGTTTAGATAAATCATTGTCAACATTAACATATTCATATTCATCATTTGAAATATTAGGATCAACAATATTCTCACCTATATCTTTATCAAGATTAACGAAAAATAGGAGCTCTGATAGGAATTGAACTTGAACCATCATTTGTCTTAATCATTTTGCATCTTGGAGAATTAGGTTGAGTCTCTTCATTAGGGGATTGTTGAACAAATGGTATTATATCAAGGCTTGGTGTCTTCAGGGAAGAAGTATTTTGAGAAGCAAGTTCGCGTGCCCTCACACAATGTCTCCATTGATGTTCTCTCACACAACAGTTTGTTTTAGCTTTATCCGAAGGTTGTGAAGGTTTAGGTTCATCATGCGTAGGCTTTTTTTCTTTTTTGAAGGAAGGATGCATATGGGAAGTCTTTTAGGTTGAACAATAGGAGAGACCAACCACTTTCTTTTGTAAGACATAGGAGGTGGAATTGAACCATATAAATGATGAATAGGAGGTGTAGGAAGGAGACCGGGTCCATCATGAGGAGGAGGAATAGGTCTATCCTTAGGAGGAATAATATGTTTAGCTTTAGAAGGAGGAATATATTGATGCTTAGGAGGAAGAGATTTTGCATCCTTCGGAGGAAGAACAGACTGATCCTTAGAAGAAGGAATAGATTCTTCCTTAGGAGAAATAATATCTCTATCCTTAGGAGGAAGAATAGACTTATCCATAGGATGAGGCATATGACTATCAGTTGGAGGGAGACTAAGTGTTTGATTTATAGGTTTACTCAAGGATAATATCATCTCATTCTTCCATTTTTTATGGGATTGAAAAAGAATATCACTTATAGGTATAAGAGGTTGGAATTGTTAGGACTAAAAAATAATCAAGACAAACATCTCTTTGCCTACCTGTGGGTTGGTACATGCTATGATTAATAGTTATTATATTGTCATCAAGAGGGAATTTTAAGCATTTATGAACATAAGGGATCACTTTCATGGAAGAGAGCCAAGCATGTCCCAACTTCACCCGAAGGTGTTTCGATGTAGGAATTATTGCAAAGTTAACATCTAAAGATTTGGTACCAACCTCAACGGGAAGAGAAATAGAACCAATGGTGGGACAAGAGAAACCATCAAAGATTTTAATCACCACATCAAATTTCTCATATATCACTTGATGCAATTGTAATGTATAAAGGAATTTTTTAGTTATTACATTAACCATACAAGTCGGATCAATAAGCACCCCTCAAGAGGGTATGCCTTTGATTCTCACATTGATATATAATGGGCCATTGGGTGCTTCAATAGTCTTACTAGGATCAAATGTAATGCATGAATCCTTAGGAGGTTCATTTTTATCAATAAGGCTCACCACATTATTAGACTCAAGGCCAAGATCATTGGGAGAGAAGGCAAGATGATCAATCTCAATCACATTAGTGGAATGAGAAGGTAAATGATCAGTGAAAATTTAAAGATTTTTATTAGGAGGAGCTATGGATTTGTTTCCCTTATCATTCACACCAACGACAGATATGGTATTGTTATCAATCAAAACCTAAAATCTTACTTCTCAAGGAATAACACTTTTCAATGTCATGACTGCGTTGACGATGATATTGGCAAAAAGCTTTGGAATCAAAGGAAGGTGACAAAGGCTTAGTTGCATTAATTGGTTTAATAGGGGGAAGTTTCAACACATTTATTTTTAACAATTGCAATGTAATACTATTCAAAGATTCATTAAGAGGAGTGAATTATTTTCTAAAGTATTTGGACACAGGAGGCACACCTGTTGCGACTGCTACTTGAGTGTTGTTTTCATTGAACTTGATGAATCCCTTATTTAGTTTGAACTTCGCAAAAGGTTGTTGAGCAATTTCACTTTTATCATTCGGATCCATTGAAGATGATTGTTCCAATTGACTCACGATAAGGTGATAATTTTGAAGTACCACACACAATTGCACAAAGGAATTAAACTCTAAAAAGAGAAGTTTATCCCTAATATCTTTTTGCAAATTAGAAATGAAAATTCTTTGAATATCTTGATCAGGCACATGAAAAGAAATTTGAGAATACAAATGCTTATATCTACTAATAAAATCAATCACTTTTTCTTTAACACCTTGCTTGCAATGCATCAAATCAGTCAAAGTAATCTTAGGACCAGTATTATTGTAAAATTGTTGAATGAAAGCATTAGCCAATTTTTGAAAAGAGGTAATGGAATAAGAAGTTAAATAACAATACCATTGCAAAGCTTTATCCCTTAGTGTTCTAGTAAACAATTTAGCCAATAATTGTTGGTCATGAGCAAAGTCACTACACAAACTTTGAAATGTTATAACATGAGTTAAAGGATCACCTTTTCCATTGTAGAGCTCCAATTAAGGAACTTATACATGTTTAGGAGAGACAACTAAAACAATGTCATTGGATAATGGGGTCGCTACATCAAATGTGGACACATTATACCTAGATTGATTTATGGAAGTGATTTGTTGTTGTTTGGGCTAGATTATTGATGGTAGCTTCGGTAGAAGGATTGAAATTGGACATGTTGGATTGAGGAGGGGTAACATTGTTGAATGAAGGAAGGGATTGAGAAAAAAGAGGGATATTGTTATATGAAGGTGGGGTTTGAGAATAAGGAGGTAGAACACTATTGTAGGTAGTTATTGGAGAAGATTGGGTAACAAATGAGAGGCTTGTAGGAGGAGGTATGAAGGAATTATGATTAAAGGAGTTTCCTCCTTGACTAACATTTGTAGGTATGACATTTTGTGTAGAGGTTAGCCATGATGTTAAATGTAAAAGTGGGAAGACTATCCATAGGGGTAGTCAAAGGAATGGAATGATTAATTTGATGAAACAACTCTGATTCCGGGCAGAGAATTGAGAGGGGGGGTGAACCATTTGTCTCAAAACTTACACAATTAAAACTTATTCTTAGATCTGGTAATTAACCATGAAAGCATAAATCAACAACACATCAACAACACACATAACACCAAGATTTTTGACGTGGAAAACCCGGTCAAGGGAAAAACCATAATGGGAACCTACCCACAATATGATGATACTCTGTTAGAAGTATTAGAAATATTACAATGGGAAACACACATGCATTCAGCCACACTGCCTAGAGCTCACTGCTCAAAAACAACAAGGGATACAACCCAGGGAAGACTCATTCTCTTACAAATAGTTTTGGATCACATCTGGAAGATCATGAACTAAAAATTAGAATCTCCTTAATGCTTGGTTACAATTCTGGTTAAGCACATAACAACTTTCTTCTTCCCACATTTCTTCTTTGCTTCCAAAAGATGTTTACATTTAGTGCACATATATTATAATTCTCATCCATACACACACTCAATTACAAAGATATTACATTCATTTATACATGACATCAACCTTGTGAAGATCATCAAGGTTGGCTCACCACTTAATTACAAAAATATAGGCACACACACTATAATATCACATGCAGATGAAGCAATGCCAGATAAGACATAACATAGACACAAATCTACCACCTCGAACATGCTACACCTCCGAGAATTATGCATCAAACATCCACAACATGCTACAATCATCCGGTTAGCCAAGAACCGAATAACACGAACATACCAAAGAAAATTATCAATTACGAGCTCGACAATCAATGCATACCACCAACACAAAAGGCACATGATCCAAAAACATCCACAAGCATCAAGAATTACCACAGAAACATCCAATCCAACTCAAATTACTAGAATCATCATTATCACTATACCGAACCTCAAGAATACAAATTGCAATGACTGTCAACTTGGAAAAATCACTTGCGAAGCTCCAAAACACAAATCAACTGAATTGAAGATATAGATAAATGTCCTAAACATAATTCCAAATCCACAGATCAAGATATTATAATGCAGAGCAATGTAGATCAAAATATTGAACATTGTCATCACTGAACAACAAAAAAAATGGCCACAACATTGATACTCATAGCTCACTCAAATTTTCATGCGGACCTCTGAAAAATTACACTGAATCATCTATACACAACCCTCTAAAAACCCTTTAATCCATAAACTCTAATCATCATCATGCTGAACAAACTAATCCACTCAACACTGCATCATTGTCACAGACAAAGATAAATGTTGACATCAATGACAACACATCTCTCAAACATCCTCAAATATATCTCAAGCACATATTTGCAACATACTACCAACAATCTCCAACAATCTCCCCCTTTTTCATTGATGGCAACATATGATGTGAAAAACAATTAGTGACAAATAAATCAACAACTCTCTCATATTATTCTCCCCCCTTACATGGCTCTCTCCCAACATAGTTTTTCACATGAAGCTCTCCCCCTTTGACATCAATGGAAAAGGCACATATTTTCACTACAAAACTGAATTACTGACTACTCCTCCTGAGTAGTAGCCTCCACTAATCAATCCAAATCACAAGATATGACTATGAAATGCACCAGACTAATGAATACCAATGCATCTTAGTTCTGATCAAGAGGGGAAATCACCCCTAACTTCCCTTTGTGATACTAAAAAGTAAGGCTTCATGAAAATATCTGCAATTTGTTCCTTAGTAGGCACATACTTCAATTTGACTTCCTTCTCATTTACCTTTATTAGACGCAATGACTATCCCAAAGACACTAAGAGGGGGGGTGAATTGGTGTCTAACCGGTTGATTGAATATTTAAACTTATTTATAACTTTGCAACCCAAAACAGTGTATCGGTAAATACGAATTAATGTAGTAAACACAAATAACAGAGACAACATCGAAACATAACATAACACAAGATATTTTAACGAGGAAACCCAGTGTGGGAAAAACCTCGGTGGGATTTGTGACCCACAATATTTACTCACTGGCCAATGAATAAATACTACTTACAATAGGGGCCCACACATGCAGGAAGGCAAACAACCTAGAGCTCGCTACTCAATGAAGAGTCTCACTGACTACAAAATGGATAATTAGATCCAATACAATGTACTGCTCAAAATAGCATCTCTAATGCCTGGTTTAGTACCAGTTTAAGCTCAGATGGATACCTTAACCAAAAACCTTCGTTGCTACTAAACAATTATCTTCTTCCATACATATCATACATCTCTCCTACTACAAAATGACTTAAGAGATCTCATACTTATTTGAGTCTTTACTATATACCAAGTTGGCTTACAAAAGATAATTATATTACAATAAACAAAAGTTCATCCCATGTCGGCTTGAGTGTCGGTATGCTTTGTTGCCGGTGAAATCTAAATGTCGGTGTAAGCACCTGCTGGTGCCGGTACCTGCCGGTGCATGAAGAAACTTGTTGCCGGTTGGTTGCTAGTTGGTTGCCATCAATGACAACATCAACTATTCTCATTAGAGTTTATAATGCCAACAATCTCCCCCTTTGGCCTTTATGACAACACTCATGAGAAAAATCCAAAACTGCTATCCAAAAATATGTGCTCCCCCTGAGCAAGTGATCTCCTTTGTACATGCATTTTTCTCTCCTCTACTCCCCCTTTGACATCAATGATAGAGGATGTCATAATCAAAGAGTACAAAGATGCTACCTCATCGCCTGTAACCGGTTGGTTACAATCTAAAAGATGTCCGCCAAAACTAGGTTCAGACTCTGCATAAACTTGTTGCTGTCAGTTAGAGTTGCCTCAGTCTGTTGGATCAAACCAGTGAGATAGTGTATTTGCTGCTTCGGTGATCATTCTCCTTGAACTGTTGCCTTAGATAATTCAACCCATTGAGTAATGAGACTGTCCAATTTTGGACCAAGTGTTCTTTTGAGTTCTCGTGCTTTAGACCTTATACTTGATTTCTCTTTCTCAAGTTTCTCTAACTTCTCCTTAAAAACTGCCATTTCTTGCTCAAAAATTGAGATAAGTCCCAAAGAACCTATCATATTGTTTGCAATATCACCGATTTCTTTTTCTGTCTTCTTGATTTCCTCATCAATATCCTCTGTCAAACATTGAGGTTTACATGCTTCTCTATATAACTCCTTATACTCCAAAATTGTAAAATTAAGTATCGGTAAAAGTGTGTCCAAGTGATCGGTACAATTCTTTATAGTGTTCTCAAAGAATGTATTTTTCTCTTTGCAAACTCTCTCCTTAATGGTATCCTCATTCACCTTATCTATAGTTATGACATTTTCAGCAATGAATTTGGACAATGTGTCCAATTTACCTAAAGAATCATTAATGTGATCTATCTGATAGTTAGGTTCAATCATTTTCAAGATAAGTAATGTGTTATGAATAGCCTTAAATACTAAGGCATTGCAATCAGTTATCCTCTTAATGGAATCCAATAGAACATTTGTTATGTTAGTCGCTCTAAATTCTCCCGTTGATGTTCTTGAATCTACTATGGATTTCTTTTCAACAGTTGTTTGCCCAATTAGCTTCACTATTTCTTCCTTATTTCCATCAGTTGCTTCCATTTTACTTATATTTTCTACCGATGGATTTGTCTATGTATGTACCTCTGCCTTTGATGGTTTCTCAGTCTGATTAAGTACCTCTACAACTGCCGGTTTCCCAGACTCAACATGAACCTTTGCCTCAAATTGTTTCTCAGTTTGTACAGCTGTCAGTTTCTCTGATTCATGTTGCTCTGTGTTAGTTACCTTATCCTCTATAGGTTTCTCAGTTTCTGGTTTCTTAGCTCGTGTCGATATCCTAGTTTCCTAAGAGTCAACAGTGTGTGCTGGTATCTCAGAGATCTTATTGTCCTTAACATCATCTGTCTTAACCTCTACAATCTCTTTATCCACAACAATGTTTATATCTTGTGTATCCACATTCATGGTAAAAAGTATTTCTGACTTTGGGTTAGTATCATCATGAGTTATACCTTCCGTAGCCATATCTGGTGGATTAGCTGTGTGTACCAGTGATGTTGAAGTTAATGGAGGGGTGTCCTGAGGTGGCAGAGGGATGTTATCTGTTACTTTTATAGCAGGTGCACCACCTACTTTACCTTTTACCTTGTCTTTCTGATATACCTTGAATGTCTTGTCCACTTTCAGTTTGTTCCTTTCCTCTTGCTTTTCCTTTTCAACAAAAAGTATGTCCCATTTATTTGCAGTCTCATCAGCAATCTCCTTAACCCTTCCAACCATCAGGCTTACTTGTCAGTGCCCACTGACAAATATTGACTGGTTAGCTTCAGATATAAGCTCATCTATCTCTTCCTTAGAGTTTACCGGATGTACAACCAAAAGTGCTTCAACTTTCAACTTCTTATCAAGTTCCATTACTGATAGTCATTTGGCCTCAAGTCTCAGATAAAGATAATTAGGTAAAACATCCATAACCTCAATCAAATCTTTCTTGTAAATATCCAAATGTAGAATAATGCTTTCTTATATTGTGTCCCTGTAAGAATCTTTAAAAGAATGATACCATTTATTTATATTTTCCAGATTTCCTTCATGTGTTATTTCATTCAGTGGATCATCCAATGTAGGGGTAACCGGTGTCTGTCTCTTCTTGGGTTTAAGTTTCTTTTGCGGTTCCATAACTGCCTGTTGTTTCTTTCTCTGTGTTATGGTTTTCTTAGGAGAAAGAGAAGGTACTGGTGGGGTTTTCCTTTTCCTTTCCACTCTCTTAAACTCAGTACCCTTGCCACTGTCGGTATCAGAAGATGTCACAACTGGTGAAACATGTGCTTCTGGTTCCAGTCCTTCAAGTTCACTAGCTGATATACCACTGATTTTTATGACATTTTCCTTAATTTCACTGGCCTTCTTAGATGCATCTCTGATAAAATTTTCTCTTCTTTTTCTCCTCTTTTGCATAGATACATTACTCTCAATGGTTTCAACACTACCAAAGAATTTCTCAGATGGCTCCCTAGGTGCATCGAGTAGGGCTTTTGCATATGTTTCCAAAACAGGTAGGTCTACCCCATAACCCATCTCAGTAACCCAAATAGTTTTAGGGCTTACTGCTTCCTTCCAAGTCTCATCTCTTTTAATAACAAAATAGATTTGTTTGTCATACTTATCAACTATGCTCTACGGTAACCTCTCTTTATCTCTCATCTTAGTTTGAAAAGATTTAAAGTAGTTTGCAATATTCTTATCACAGTCAGTGCCCATACCGGTGAAAGCTTTCTGAATCTATTTGCCTACCGAGATGTCATAACCAAAATCTTTGTGACCTATGTTGGGTATCTCTTTGGTAAAGTATAGCATCAAGCATACTAGTAGGTTCCCAAAATGGAAAGTACCTTTCTTATCTCCCTTAATCTTCTTCAAATTGTCAATCAGTTCATCTTTAAGCCATTCACAAACATCAATCTTAGCATTATTGTTCACCATCTCATATGCACTGTGAATACAAAGGTTAGAAACCGAATTCAGTCTATTTGCATGTGTTTCTTTATATCCAAGTATCATACTCACATATCTTACACTTATATCCTTAACATCATTGACTTCAAGTGATTTGCTATCAGATGTGACTTCGGTTAAGCTTGTCACACTCTTGTTAGGTATTTTCTTGGTTTTATCAGGTCTACTATCGGTTGAAGGTAAACTAGTAATTGCCTTAATTGCTTCCTTGGTTATCTTGCAAATAGACTCTAACCACATGAACTCTCCATGGACTCTGCTCAGTACAAGTCGTACAACTTCCTTTGGAAATTTACGAATGCTCGGTATTTCTACAAAACCTAAGTCTTCCACAATCTTATGTTCAGGTTTAATTGCACCTTGTTCAGCGATAATAACCTCATTAAACATTTTCCTCAAATCCTCAGTCCCTAGGTCTTCTATGTTGCAATGTATGTAGATTCTAGGGTCTTCAACAAATGCTACACCTTTTGGAATTTTTGAAAAAGCTCCTACAGAATCATCCTGCTTTGCAATCTTGGGGATAATTTTAAACACGGGTCTAGGGTGTTTGATGTTTTCAACAATGGTAGGGTTTGCAATAAAATCAGGAACAGAAGGTGAGGTTGCCATTTCAAAAGATAAATACCTCTTAACCAAAATTCTCTAAATGCTTGAAAGTCACTTCGCAACTTCGCCTTAGAATGCTTTTGCTCAGTTTTGCACTCTCTGAATGTTTGAATGCTCGGTGAGTCAAAAATGAGGTATTTCCAGTGCTTTATAGCCAAAAAGGTTCTTTAAAACCGCATTAAATGCTTGTTGGTTAAGTGAAAACTTAACACATCTGCCGGTAAAGAAGAAGTGTATCTTCTCACCATCAACCGAGGGTAGAATGCATGATTTTCAACTTGCTGCAATACCCCCTAAGGATTATTCCTTAGTTAGATGAAGAATCTCCTATTGGTGGAGAGTTACTTTGTTCTACCGGTGCAGAGATAGATTCATCAACTCTCTGATCTCCCTTCTTAATCCATTGTTTTGAAAATTCTCTCTTTATTTCAATTACCTTTTCTTTTCCCTTCACACTAGATCCTTTATTGTTCGCCGGTGTAGTCTTGCTTTTACAGAATTTTGCAATATGCCCAATCTTGTTACATGCATAACAAGTTACATTATTCCTCTGAATAGCCTTTCCATATCCTTGACCGGTTTGTGATTTGCATTGATTAGATAAATTCCCAAATCTACCACAAACATAGCATTTCACATTCATTCTGCAATTTTCTGAATTATGACCAACTTTATTGCATTTGGAACATTGACCAGTATTCTAATTATTTCTAAATCTACACTGATTTGCTCTATGACCATATTTGTTGCAATTGAAACATTTCCCATTAAATTTATAATCATTAGGTTGTCTTACCGGTTTACTGTGATCATGATTGTTTGCAGTCCCGAAACTTTCTCCATGTTCAAATCCAAGTCCAATTGTATCTCCATCAGGTTTTTGTCTTTTCAGCATGTCATCAAGTCTTTATGAACTTCTCTTGAATTTTTCTTTGTGTCATTTGCAGTAATCAACTCATTTTCCAGAATTCCAACTTGTCTTGTAAGCTCCTCTTTATCATGTTGCATGTGAATCAGATCCGTCTTTAGCATATCATTTTCATGACAAAGTCTCAGATTTTCATTTCTTGCATCATTAAGTCTCCTAGTCAAATCTTCTTCATTCTTCTTCCTCTCTTCAATATCCTTACATAGACTCATAGTCGTATCTTGCATTTCATTCCTCATGTTAGTGTTCTCTTGCCTCAACTTATTTGCAATGTCTCTAAGAGTTTCCTTTTCATCATCATCATTCTATATTTTCTCATGAAGTTCTTTTCTCTTATTTTGTGCTATAACCAAGTTCTCCTGAAGTCCTTTAATGAATTCCTGTGTAGTCCTCAGATCATCTTCAAGTTTGATATTCTTCAATTTTTCTGCATCAAAATCTTCAAGAGCTCCTTCCAACTGTTTTCTTAAATTCTCCATTTGTATCGGTTTCAGAATCTTCCTCAAGATGTTAGGCTTTTGTAGATAGAGGACTAGGCCCTGATACCAATTGTTAGACGCAATTACAGTCCCAAAGATACTGAGAGGGGGGGGGGGTGAATCAGTGTCTAACCAATTGATTGAGTATTTAAACTTATTTATAACTTTGCAACCCAAAACAATGTACCAATAAATAAGAATTAATGCAGTAAACACAAATAACAGAGACAACATAGAAACACACCATAACACAAGATATTTTAACGAGGAAACCCAGTGTGGGAAAAACCTCAGTGGGATTTGTAACCCACAATATTTACTCATTGGCCAATGAATAAATACTACTTACAATAGGGGCCTGCACATGCAGGAAGGCCAACAACCTAGAGCTCACTGCTCAATTAAGAGTCTCACTAACTACAAAATGGATAATTAAATCCAATACAATGTACTGCTCAAAAACAACATCTCTAATGCCTAGTTTAGTACCGATTTAAGCTCAGATAGATACCTTAACCAAAAACCTTTGCTGCTACTAAACAATTATCTTCTTCCATACATATCATACATCTCTCCTACTACAAAATGACTTAAGAGATCTCATACTTATACGAGTCTTTACAATATACCAAGTCAGTTTACAAAAGATAATTATATTACAGCAAACAAAAGTTAATCCCATGTCGGCTTGAGTGCCGGTATGCTTTGTTGCCGGTGAAATTTGAATGTCGGTGTAAGCGTCTGTTGGTGCCTGCCGGTGCATGAAGAAACATGTTGCCGGTTGGTTGCCAGCTGGTTGCCATTAATGAAAACATCAACTATTCTCATTAGAGTGTATAATTCCAACAACCTTGTCTCTCAAAAAGTGAAACTTGATAGATATATGCTTAGTCTTTGAATGTAACACCAGATTCTTAGAAATGTTAATTGCACTTGAGTTATCATAGTAGATAGCAATAGGCTCATCATACTCAACTTTGATATCTTTCAACATCTGCTTCATCCATACTACCTCAATACAATTGTTAGCAGCAACAATATATTATGCCTTTGTAGTGGATAAAGAAATAGAGTTCTGCTTTTTGCTCAACCATGAAACCAGTCTTTTTCCCAAGAAAAATGAACCACCACTAGTACTCTTCTGGTCATCCACATCTCCTACCCAATCAACAACAGTAAAAGAACTCAAATTAAAATTATCATCTTTAGGATACCATAAACCAAAATCAATACTTCCTTTCAAGTATCTAAAAATTATTTTAACAACTACAACATGGGATTCCTTAGGATCAACTTGAAATCTAGCAACAAGACAAATGGCATTCATGATATCAAGCCTGGTCTGAGTCAAATAGAGAAATCTACCAATTATAGATCTGTATCTAGTCTAATTTGCTTTAGGGGAATCATCATCCTTAGTCAACTTACATCCGGTCACCATAGGAGTACCAACTAGCTTTGTATCCTCTAAACCAAATGTTTTCAACAACTCTTTCACATACTTGGACTGAGATATAAAAGTCCCTTTATCAAACTTAGTAATTTTCAATCCCAAAAAAAATTTCATCTCTCCAATAATAGACATTTCAAACTCATTCTGCATCTCATTAGCAAACTCTTTGCACAAACTATCATTCCCTCCAAAGATAATATCATCAACAAAAATGTCAATAATCAGAATATTATCATGATCAATATTGAAGTACAAATTACTATTAGTAGTACCTTTGTTGAATCCTAGCTTCAAAAAATACTTATCCAATTTGGCATACCATGCTCTTTGGGCTTGCTTCAATCCATACAATGCTTTCTTCAACCGGAAAACCATATCACGTTGATCAGTTAATTGAAATCCATCCAGTTGCTCAATGTAAACCTCTTCTTCCAATTCACCATTCAGGAACACTGACTTGACATCCATCTAATAGACTTTAAAATTCTTTTAGGAAGCATAAGCAAGAAATAATATCACAGCTTCAATCTTTGCCACCGGAGCAAAAGTCTCCTCAAAATCAATTCCTTCCAATTGTGAATCTTTTAAAAACAAGTCTAGCTTTGTTCCTAACAACTTCCCCTCGCTCATTCAATTTGTTTCTAAAGACCCATTTATTTCCAATTACATTTTTGTTCTTAGGTCTAGGAACAAGAATCCATGTATTATTCTTTTCAATTTGATTCAATTCTTCTTTCATTGCTTTTACCCAATGTTCATCTTTACATGATTCATTCACATCTTTAGGTTCAATATTTGAAATCAAAAAATACTCAACTTGGTCTTCAATAACTCTTCTTCTTGTCTGAACACTTTTATTTCTATCTCCTCTAATATGATTTTCAGAGTAATTCAATCTTACATACCTGGGAGTCCTAAGATTTTCTTGATTTTCAGACTCTTGAGCTCTTTCTTCTGCACTTGCACATGTTCCTTCTTCGAGAACTATTTACAATTGGTTCTGAGTTTGAAGTTGCTTCCCTTTATCTGAGCAGTCATTCTAATCATTTGAATCATATCCGGAGGATCAAGTATGTCTTTCCTTGCCTTCATCAACTCTGGCATTTGCACTCTCAACTATCTTTCTCAGTCTCTTAAATTATAGCACCGATAGGCCTTGATTTTAGTAGAATAACCAAGAAATATTCCTTCATCACATCTAGCATCAAACTTCCCTAGTTCTTCATCCCTTTTAATATAACATTTACTTCCAAAAAATTTGAAATATTTAACAGTAGGAGCATGACCAAACCATAGTTCATAAGGAGTCTTACCGGTATCACCCTTGATATGCACCTAGTTAAGAGTGTAAACAACAGTACTCACAACTTATCTCCAATAGATATGTGGAACATTTCCTACCAACATCACAGTTCTAACAACTTCTTGGATGGTTATGTTCTTCCTTTCCACAACTCCATTTTGTTGAGGGGTTCTAGGAGTAGACAACTGTCTCTTTACCCGATGCTCTTCACAAAATGCATTAAACTCACCGGAAGTGAATTCACCACCTCTGTCTGATCTCAAACACTTCAAATTTAGGCCTGTCTTTGTCTCAACCATAGCTTTAAAAATCTTGAAATTCTCTAGAGCTCCCTCAAGAAAGTAACCCACATCATCCTAGAATAGTCATCAATCAACAACATGAAATATCTATCTCCCTGCAAGCTTCTAACTCTAGAAGGACCACACAAATCAATATGCACAAGATCCAACAATTCATTTGAAAAATGCTTCTTATGCTTGAAAGAAATTCTCGTTTGCTTCCCTAACTGACATTCCTTGCATATAGTGTTAGTAGGTTTCATCAACTTAGGAAGATCTCTCACAACCTGAGTAAAACTTATCTTGATAATGTAATCAAAATTCACATGCACATCCTTCTATGCCACAACCAACTTTAATCAATCTAAGCAATCAAACAACTTTTACCACCAACATTTAAGTGAAAGATATTACCTTTAGTCTTTGTACCCGATGCAATATCTATTCTAGAACCACTCAAGATTCTACACTTTCCATTCTTGAATTGAAGATCATATCCCTTGTCAACCATTTTTCCAACACTCAAAAGATTATGCTTTATACCTTCTACATACAAGACATCATCAGTATTGTTCTTACCATCAAGAGAAATTAAACCTCTACCACAGATTATTCCATCTTTTTAATCACCAAACCTTACACCGCCACCTTCATACTTTTCCATACTCACAAACTTATTCTTATCACCTATCATATGATGAGAGAATCCGTTGTCAATCACCCATTCATCTTTCTCTTCAACTTGTGCAGCCAAATCTCTTTACACATTTGTGTAGCTAGCAAAATCAATAGGTATTGGATCATCTTCCTTGATAGAAATAAACACCCATTCATTATCACTTGAACTGTCTTTATCAGATTCATCATCTATCACACCTTCATCGGCAACATAATAACATCTCTTCTAAAATTTAGGCTTATTAGGTCTTGGCTTAGGAACTCTTTCCGAACACCTTGAGGCAAAATGACCTATCTTATTGAAAGAAAAACATTTAAGCGGAAAAATTTCTTCATACTTACCGGCTCCTTTAGGTAATCTTTTGGCAATAAGTGCTTCAATCTCCTCAATCTCTCGCTCTTCTTCTTCAATTTCCTTCATCTCTTTCTCATATCTAGATATCCTCCTTGAAGAACTTTCTACCAGATCATATCTCTTCTTACCCTTTTCAGAGACACTAGCCTTGAATGCAGATTATGTCTTAGGAAGGGAGTCACCAAACTCACTTAACTCAAAGGCTGGTAGCTTCTTACCAATCAACATATCCCTAGTCACATTAGTCATAGTTCGGATCTCCTCAATGTTAGAAACTTTGTGTTAGTATGATGCAGGTAATGATTTGAGCACTTTAGCAACAATCTTTGATTCTTCCAATGTTCCACCAACACATCTGATATTACACACAAGTTCATTCACCTTCTGTATAAAAGAAGTGATATTCTCATCTTCGCTTATCTTGAACATCTCATATTTACCCTTAAGGCTCTGCAACTTGGCAATATTCACATAGCTATCACCTTCATATAAGGTTTCTAATCTTTTCTATATCTCATGAGCAGTCTTCAGTTCCATAACATTTGTCATTTCAGAATCAGTCAGAGCACTCAATAATGCTTCCTTATCCCTAATATTGTATTTAGTTTCCTTTATCTCATTCAGAGTGGAAGGACCATTTGGGGGAATAGCATAATTGTCTTTAGTAATTGTCCAGTAAGATTCACCAATGCATCACAAATGACACTCCATGCGATTCTTCCAAAGGGAGTAGTTAGTACCATCAAATCTCAGACTATCCTTCTTGTAGGTCGCCATCCCATATCACCTCAAGTGGCTAGGCTTGTTCAGAGGAACTTGCTATGATACCAATTTATGGAAGATATTTGATTCTGGGAAGACAACTGAGAGAGGGGGGGGTGAATCAGTTGTCTCAAAAACTTACATAATTTAAACTTATTCTTAGATCTGATAATTAACCATGAAAGCATAAATCAACAACACATCATGAACACACATAACACTAAGATTTTTGACGTGGAAAACCCGGTCAAGTGAAAAACCACGATGGGAACCTACCCATAATATGATGATACTTTGTTAGAAATATTAGAAATATTACAATGGGGAATACACATGTATTCAGGCACACTGCTAAAAAACAACAAGGGCTACAACCTAGGGAAGACTCATTGTCTTACAAACATATTCATATCACATCCGGAAGATCATGAACTGAAAAGTAGCATCTCCTTAATGCGTGGTTACAATTCCGGTTAAGCACATAACAAATTTCTTCTTTTCACACTTCTTTTCTGCTTCTGAAAGATGTTTACATTTAGTGCACATACATTCTAATTCTCATCCATACACATACTCAATTACAAAGATTACATTTATTTATACATGACATCAACCTTTTGAAGATCATCAAGGTCGGCTCAACACTCACCACTTAATTACAAAAATATAACCACACCCGCTACAATATAACATGCAGACCAAGCAATATCAGCTAAGACATAGCACGAACCCAAATCTACCACCTCGAACATGCTACACCTCCAAGAATTATGCATCAAACATCCACAACATGCTACAATCATCCGGTCGACTAAGAACTGAATAACACAAACATACCGAAGAATATTATCAATTATGAGTGCAACAATCAATGCGAACCACCAACACAAAAGGCACATGATCCAAAAATATCTACAAGCATCAAGAATTACTATAGAAACATCTGCGCCAACTCGAATTACTAGAATCATCATTAACACTATACTGAACCTCAAGAATACAAACCGCAATG
The DNA here is from genome assembly GCF_030272615.1 of Cryptomeria japonica. Taxonomy (NCBI): domain Eukaryota; kingdom Viridiplantae; phylum Streptophyta; class Pinopsida; order Cupressales; family Cupressaceae; genus Cryptomeria; species Cryptomeria japonica. Next base: position 399,657,747 of record NC_081408.1, read on the forward strand.
ATTGTCAACTTGGAAAAATCACTTGCGGAGCTCCAAACCACAAACCAACTGAATTGAAGATACACATCAATGTCCCAAACATAATTCCAAATCCGCAGATCAAGATATTACAATGCGGAGAAATGCAGATCAAAATACTGAACACTATCATCACTGAACAACTGAAAAAACTGGCCACAACACAGATAATCGTAGCTCTCTTAAATCTTCATGCAAACCTCTGAAAATTGCACATGCGTGTCAACAATATGAGAAATACCACACAACACATCAAAACCAAGTTTATCACTTTGAACCATTCTTTTCAATCCTTCAATCAATGGGAGAGCTTCACTTTTCGGTTATTATTGACTCATCCATTGTGAAAGATTGTCAAATTAATTGTCAATCTTCTAATTGGTCAACAAAAACCCTAGTTAGTGATTCATCTACATCGTGAAAATTATGAAAAGAATGAGGATAAACGAGGACATTTGTAGGATTGGAAGAACCACCAACATCCTCATGGAACAAGCTATCCAAATTAGGCTCCATTTCCTCGGTAATTAAACCTTGGGAAGCCTTAATTCTACAACTTCTTCTCAGGACCTGATATTATAGGTTGGACTAATAGTAGCAAAACTCAATGCACTAAGGGAGGGAAATTAGAAATTTGAATTTTGAATTTTGAAACTTGAAATTTGCAAAATAATTAAATAATACATAATTTTAGAAAAATGATTATTCAATTAAAGAAGCAAATTGATTGAAAAGATAGAGAATAATTGTGAAAAATCATGCAACCCACTAGAAATTTTAAATTTTAAATTAGGGCTTTGTGAAAAGAACCTCTTAATTTTAGAATTTCATTTTAAAATTAGATCTAAGGTTGAAATTGAAATGGTTAATCCAAAATTGGGCAACCCACAAGGTTAATTTAAATTTAAAAATTACGGCTCTTTTAATAAACCACTTAATTTTAAAAGTTAAATTTTAAATTTTGATCCAAGATTGCAATTTTGAATTTGAGACAGCTCTAAAATGATAAATTCAAATTTTAAACAACCCACAAGCTCAATTTTATTTTTTTTAAAAATTAGGGTTTTTGAAATTAACCACTTAATTTGAAATTTGAAATTTGACTTGCAAGTGAAAATTTGAATTCTGAAATTGAAAAACACTTAAATCTAAAATAATTAAATCCAAATTAAGCAATTCACAAGCTCAATTTTGAATTTAAAAATTAGGGTTTTAGTGAAATTAACCTTTAAAATATTTAAAATTTGCAAGGAAATCAAACTTGTAAATGAAAACTTGAATTTTAAATTGCATAAACAATCAAATCTGAGAACATAAATCAGAATTAAAGGTTTAAGGAGTCGGGTTCACCAAAATGTAATGGTAAAAAATTAGTGTTTTCACCATTAGAGGGATGAAAACCACTAATTTGTCATTACATTCAAAAGAGGGAGGAATCCAATAGATCCAATCTCAAATCAAGAATGATAAGAACTAAACATTGATTGGATTTAAGGATTGTGTGAATGAATTGACCCTCTTTTGTGAGTTGAAATGCTGAATTAAGATAAAGTGCTAAAAAATAAAGGTAAAAATGTGAAAATATTGAGCTACAGATGCAAGATTTTCACGCACTTGGATCTGAGTAGTATATGCAAATTCAGATTTGAATACCCAAAAAAGATCCAAAAATGTCGAGACTGGTGTGCTTGTCGTCCTGGTCCTCCTACTTTTTCGCATGCCAGAGAGGGTTGATTTGTCTCTGCAAATAATGCCAATTCAAAAGAGTACAACTTCGTACCTGTTTCTTGCACACAAAAAGAAGGGGAAATAGGTTGGGAATACGGGCTTGCCTTAGGTCAAACCCCAGTTTTGGAATTAACCATAAAATTAAGATAAAGATAATTGTTTAATGGAAGATTCTCCTTTTGAGGGAGATTTTGAATAATGATTGGAAATCAAATGATATACCTCCTTGCGAAGTTTTATTCGTCTCCACATGGAATTAGGGCTTAATGAAGTCTTCAACAAAATAGAATGTGATAGCTCTGAAAATATGAAATCTTCAATTTTGAGCTCAAATATTGATTTTCTGGTTTTATTTATATCCTCTGTAAATGATCCAGGGTCTAGGGTTTAGGGTTTATCAAAGTTTCTTATGTTTTGTGAAGAAAACCCTAGCAATGATATATTTTGTTGTTACTTTTTCCCACTTAAAGCCAAGGGTTGTTTACCATGAGCGGGGCCATTCCATTCCCTAAATATTAAGTGATGGTTAACTAGTTTATGAAATGTGATTTTTCCTAAGTTGCAATTTTTTTTCTTATGACCGGTCTCTTTTTAAAAATTTTACGACCATAATTTCCCTAAGCCTGAAAGTCCTAAGTATTTCCATCATTTGCTAAAGATAGAATGGATCCAATGGTCCACACTTCCCTATGATCAAACATACGAGGATGATAAAGATCGCGACACTGCGAGATTGTGCAACGTGTTTTCAGCGGAAACCGACAAGGTTGGCAGTCTAACTAGTCGAAGTATTGTGTTACCGGTTCTCAGGCGGTAAAGGTCGGTCTACTAACAGTCCCATCAATTTGCATGTGTTCAAAATGAATGGAGATGTTTTATCCTGAGGTAAAAGGTGCTCGATTTTTAAATTCTGGAGGAATTAATGGGCATTGTGCAAAGCAGTTTTGTTTGAACAGATTTGACGACCCTCGTATCCCCACGCTGGAAGTTGCAAGGATGTTATGGACCGCAACATCATGAGATGATGCCACGTGTCTCAGGCTGACCATGAAGGCCTACAGTGAGGTCTTGGACGGAGCTTGATTGAAAGATGATATGGCAATGTTTAGTCGGGATTTGGTGGGTCCGTGGATACAGATGGAAGGACAAATGTCGCGTCGACAAACAATGACTACTAGATTTGCCAAGCTGGGTGAGATCTGCGGTTGAGTTCCAAATGAGAAATTAGGAGGGATCATAGAAGGCACCAGTTGTAGCATGCGTTGGGAAAGGCAGAATAAATGGGATACATACTTGTCCACTCAGGATGATTAGTGATGAGTTGGGAGATTTTTATGCCGACCTAGTCTAGAAGGATTATTTTCAAATTTTCTATTGAGAAAATGATTGATTCAACAAGGCAAGGACAATATCTCAGAGATGTGAAATGATTTGGATAAGCTTCTAGTTCAAGTGTGATGGATCATGAGTTCTTTGATGAATTCAAAGATTTGCTTGTTGGCAGAGATCCTAAAGCAGAAGAATGTACACCCATGGAAGAATAAAATCAGGATAAAATCACTCGCATTAGATGAACCTTGATAGAAGAATACAGTGGATATGATATGCATGAATTCTAGTGTCCATAGTTGGCAGTTGAATTAAGAGCGCCAGAGTGATGATGTTTCATGAACAGGCACTACTTGATGAAGTATTGTTCAACTATAAATACAACAGGGTGGTGATAAAATTGGTAGGAGAGTATGAAGCCTTTTCATTTTTTGAATGTAGTTTTTCCTTTTGCAAAGGGAATGATGTTTGAGCAAGCTTGTAGATGGAGTTGAAATATACTCTGTGATATTGGATAGAATTTTTCTCTCGTGTGTGAGTATGCCTATTGCCAAAGGGGATTTGAAAGTGGGAAGGATTGCCAGAGGGGGCATGAAAGCTTTTTCTTATGAAGAAAGGCCACACATGACACAACCTTTGTGTCTACTCTGTCACTGGATGGTAGGGGGTTCTGAGAGAGAGCCCGCAGAGGAATGAAAAAGGAACATGTTTAGGTAGGGAGTGGCAGCAATCCATCCATGTAGTTGCATGGAAGCTGCGATCCCTCCCCAACATATTATGTTTACCCTCTAACTCCCCCTCCCACTGCCTCTGATCCTGGGCATGAAGGTTGAAGCTCCTCGTCTAGGTTAGAGGCGACTTTTCTTCTTGCCAGGACCCCTTTTCCTTTCCTAGAAAGGAAACCCTTAATAGGACAAAAGTGCAACATGTCACACTCCATCTAAAGGTGTCAAGGCAATAATGACATGGCTCAAACAGTTTTAGCCCCTACCAATTTCAGTTAAGAACGATGATTCACAGGTGCCAACGCATGGACATGTAAACATTTTTGTAACAAAATTGCATACGACCTTTTAGGGCTAATTGTTAAGAATGATTTTGTTGTTAACATGTGTCTTCTGGATGGAAGCTTGTCGCTCCCTTTAATTCTATAAAAAGGGAAATGATGGCCAAAAAAATGGTTCAGATTTGTTGGAAAGGTCTTGTAGGTTCAATTTTCTTGTTCCTTGGGTTTTTTCCTGGTCTTTTTCTAGTAGTGAGTCAAAGTGAAGCAAACAAGCTGTAAAATCTTTTACAGAGCAAATAAAGAAATATTTTAGTGTCAAATTTGTATAGGTTCTTGAAGGAGTTATACATAAATTTTATCTTGTGACAGAGAGAACATTTTGTTTAAAGAAAAATAGAATTCCAACCTTTTTCTCTCCATTGCATTATTCTATCAATTTTTAAATGAAATGAATCAAGGGTTTGTTTCATTTAGTGCATTGTTATGATGTATGTAGCTTTTTGTTTATGCTTCGGCCCACGGGGTCAATTAAATTGCTTAAATGGAGCTACAGGATGATAGAACTTATGCAAGGATTTTAGTAAGTAGTTCTGGGTTAGGGTTGCAAATATGATATATTGTAAGGCAATATCATCTCAGATTTTATGTTATTAGATCAAATTTTGTCACACTTTCACGTCTATGTTTTATATCTCTTAGGTGCCCAATGGAATAAGACACTAATCAATGCTTGTAACTGGTTTTGTTTATCAGCCTTGTTTTTTTTTCAACTGATGGATCTCTACAGATTTCATAAATATCAGAATATCATTAGTTAAGTTCTATGTATTTTCTGAAGGTTGTCCAACCCTTTCTCATACTCTAGCTTAAGGTTGAGGATCATTGAAGGACTTGCCATCCTTAAGCATTCTCTTTTCTATTGAGTCCTTTCATGAGATAATTTGCTTTGTTTTCAGTCAAGTCTTGAGTATCGTTGCAGAGAGCAGGAGATTCACTGAAGAGATTACCCTCCCGAGTCCTGCAGAGCCCGAAGTGTAGAAGGATTTCACATCCTTGTTAATGTTAATCCAAGATTGACGAATATTGATAGTTGGAGGTGGCTCTCCATATATATTTGGAGGAATTAGCTTGGTCTCTGCCCAGTGGTAGTGTAAACTCGTCCATTTTTGGGAACCAACAAAAATGGCGACTCTGGTGGGGAAAATATGAAATGTAAAGAATCTCTGGTAAAATGATTTGACTAAATATATAGCCGAGATTATCCCATCCGAGGCACCAACAAAAATGACGACTCTGCTGGGGAATGTTGCATAAAGTTGTCTGGGTCTTTTGTGATTTGATAGTTGAGCGTTGCTCCCGTGTCGCAGGACTAAAAGTTTTGCCCACAGAGTGAAAAGCTTCTTAACTTGTCCCTTGTCGGTTTGAGTCAATTCTCATAATATTGCTGGAAATTTGCTATAGTTCATTTTCTATAAAGAGTTTGGTCCATATCTGTACATTTTTTAGGATTATATGTAATACCTCACAAGTTGTGAGTGGCGACTCTAACACTCTGAGATCTATGCACCAGTGTGTGTTTGCTTGAAGAAGAACCACAAAATTTGCAAAAAAGATGAAGCAAATTTGAGCTCTTATGATGAAGTACCCTGACAAGTTGAGGATGGAATCAATAATGCCATTTGATGATAAGGAAGTGTTGCAGTTCTGTGTTGAAACAAATCTGACCTATCAAGGAATTCTAGTTGTTTGAGTATTTATCCTTTGCAAGGAGGTGGTGACTCTGTCAAAAGATCAGTGTTAAAGATTTGAGGGATTGAAGGTAATTTTGCAAATCCCAGGTTAAAGAAGGCAACAATGGCTTCAACATTTCCAGGTATTTACATTTTCATGAGTCAAGTGTGTTTTCATGAAAATTGTATGTAAAAAATGTTCCCTAAAGAGTAAAAGAAGCTTTAAGGAAGGGAATGGTAGTGATTATTTTATATACTCCTGTGATTCAGTTTCCATTTTCTATATGAGATTAGATGGAGTATGTTTTGATCCCTTACAATGTGATAGTTTAAGATTTGTGGAAAAATGAAAGAAATAGGGAAATGAATAAAAATATGTATCATGTGACTATGCTTCCCTATGAAATGTCAAATACAAATGTGCAACTTCAACCGAATCACCGTAAACCTTTCTTTATGGAAGGATATAAGCCATTGAGTTTTGATGGTATCCAAGGTTTCCCAAATCCCGTTCCTATAAGGTTAGGGACAATTACCAGGATTCAGTGGGAAAAGGTCAGAATTAGCACGACAACATTTGCAGGAGTTTTCAGAATTAATGGAAGATTTTGAAATAAATCAGGAAGATGTTTTCATGAAGTTGTTTGTTCAGTCTTTGAAGGAAAATGCCAGAGACCGGTTTTCTTACATGCCAGTATGTTCTATCTCATCATGGGATGAGTTGAAGATAACATTCATGGAACAGTTTGGTGAGAGAATTAATCAAAGCTTAGCTATGAAAACATTCATGGGTATCCGGAAAGAAGAAGATGAGTTAGTACCTGCTTTTAATCCCAGGTTTGCTAAGGCATTGGATGATATTCCTAGCAGCTATAGACCAAATGAAGTAGTGTGCTTGGTGGTTTATTTGGCCACATTTGATGAGGAAGAGAGTCATTTATTAAGAGATAAGGATCCTAAAACCTTGCATCAAGCATATAGGATAGCAATGGATATTGAGAACAACTTAAGATATGGAATCCCTAAGGGTTATCTATCTGCAAGGGTATGTTATCCTAAGATATTAGAGGTTGAAGTAAAGCATAAATCTGAAGATAAAGAACCATATCAAGGCCCTTATATCCCAACTAATCACATTAGCCTTGTTAATATTTATGATTTGAACAAAAATATGAGTGAAGAGAACTTGTCCCAGACAATGGTTATTCCTCATATTGATGAAGAAGAGGTTAATAAACATTATTTGATATATTAGATGTAGAGATGGATGTGGTGCTAATCACTTTACTAAATGACAACAACAGTAATTGCTCTAGGAAGAGCATCTCACATGAAATTTATTTGCAGTCTTGTGTTTCAGATAGATCCGACAATGAGTATGAAGAATTGGAAAGTTTTATGTCTGATATTGATGGAAGTCCATAGGATTTTGATAATATGAATTCAGTCTCTCAGGAAGTAGTTGTATATGATGAGAATTCAGATGATATGATCCCACCAATTTTAGTTAATAAAATTATTGGGATAGAAAGATGCATGATGTGCACAAATTAGGAAGTTGTCCTAATACAAGCCATTTCTAGCATTGAGGACCAGACTGTTATAAACTGCTCTCATTTCCAAAATGTCCCAGAGTTGACCTCTATGTTTGAGAGGAATCTAGTTCAAAAGAATTAGAACGATCATGGCAGATTTGTTGGGGCTTATGAATATCTTAACATGGAACATTCATACTGTTGGGTCTCAAATCAACAGATTGGATAGGTTCTAAGGAAATGCCAACTCCTATGGTTGAACCCTCCAATTGACTTGGCCAACATATAGAGCAAATTGATTCAGATTTTACTCTCTCAATTTAGGCTCTGCAGGACCTAGGCGGGTATACCTATTCACTGAAATGTCTCCAATAACCAGTGCTTTTTATAGCAGATTTATTATCCTAATCTGATATCTCCTGATCTTGAAATGGCATAAGTTCCTTGAATGGAGATATAGCAGATGAGTTCAAGATTGTTGTTGTAATAATTATTTGTTTTATGTTTCTTAATTACTTCTATTGCTGTTAAAATAATCAATGATGAATAAAATGAGTATAATTTGTAATTAGCCAGTGCCTTCTTTGCTGTTTGGGCTACAGAGTCATTGCATTTTTCTTCAGGACTTATTGTGCGAACCTGTGAGACAGTTTTTTAATTCATCCTTTATGATCCTGTCAGTTATTATTTCTTTTGGAACCAAACAAATGCTTATATCATATGTTGATTGAGTGAATTTAACCCTACCCTTAAGGGACCAATCAATTAAGCTCTGCAAGGAACAATTACAATCCGCAAGCAAAACCTCTGTTTCAACATCATAATACAAAGCATAGATTTGATCTTAAGAACATGAATAACCTTATCCTATCAGATAATATCACAGATGATTGCCAAAAGAAAATGAAGTGATCCGTAACACATATGCAGAGAAATAATTCATCAAAGTTTGTATTCCATTATGGTTCATATACAGAAGACTTACAGGTTGTTAAACGTCGCTATCTTGACCTTAATTCTTATCACCATATTACAAAAATCATTCTCATATATATATGAGGATGAAGGCTTTTCATGAAGAGACACGACTCTTCGGAATACTAATCGTTAGTTTCAGTGTTTCTAAACTTAAGCAAAAAGAGATTTAGAAGTCCTAAATGATGAATGTAATCATCGTCCTTGAAGGTTTTGATTCGAGCACTTTGTTTCTTTAATTCATCTCCCTGCGATAGATACTTGAATATCATCTGGTTGACAGTAGGGGCCATATCTTTACTTCGATCTATTTCTGACAAGGCCCAATCCTTGACGCTGATGAGCTCTTTTTGCAAATCCTCCAGGGATATCACTTCTCCTTCTTTGTAGACGGAGGGCATTCCAACAGGTTTCTCATCATCCAAATCCTTCAGGTCTCTCCTCAGCGTATCCTCAAGTTTGACATGATTCTCCATATACGCAGTCCCCTCAACTTTTTCCTCTGGTGTCATGGCATCGACATTATTCAATACTTCATGCAGTCATGCTTTTAGTCTCTCATGCTCTGTTAACGCCTTTATCGTTCCATTATATACTTTCCAATATGGTTCAACCTGCAAGAGCATGGTGTTAAACAGATGTCCTATGATGTCGTTGACCAGTTTGTCCATTCTTTGTTGGATACCTTCTGCACGTTTATTGGCCTTTTCTGCTTGATACTTCCAGTACAGAGCATCAGAGACATCGTCCAAGCTACATCCCGCGGGGTATGAGGTGTATTCACTGATAGGAGTCCCCGTCTCTAGCTGCAATACTTTTGCCTGCAACTTTTGATTTTCCTCTTTAGATTTTTCATATAACCCCTTATATGTGACGTTTTCTCTGACCAAAAATTCTATCTGGTCCAGGTTCAATCTAGCAACATCCAAGTTGAGTTTAGCAGTGACCCTAGGGTCTGTCTTACCAACCTGATGAACCATGAGGTGCCCAAAGGTTTCTTCAATGTCTACAATGATAGGCCTCTTCCCCTTTGGATATAATGCCCATTGTAGGAGAGCTTTCTTGTCTGGATCATATCCAGAGCCTAAGAACAATTTGTCTATCTCCTGAGGCAACACTTGTTGATTTAAGTCTTGTTTCTTCAGGAAGCCGTCAAATAAAAGTGCTGAGTTTATATCCCAACTAGAGAAGATGATTACACCGGCCTCTTTCAGTAATTTCCTCCATTTCTCAGGAGTCATATCTTTCATGAGGACATCAATCTCATCCTGCAATTTCTTCATCTGTTCCTCCTCCGGTCTTCCAGCCATGCTTCGTTTTACATGAGCTCCTTTGTATTGGTATAAAAATGAAAGAAATTCCCTAGAGGAGGCGAATCCATCATCAGCAACAAAATCTTCATGCTCAGTCATCCTTATATCGACGACATCCTTGATGTTAATTTCACCAGTGTCCATATTCATCTCTGCTTCGAAACCAAGAGGATAATCTTCTCTAGGAGAATCAGCTGGGATACTACTGGCGGTCGATTTTGGTGACATGTGGGCTAAGGGCTGACTATCCTTCTCAGTATTAATGAAATGAAGGAATTGCGAAGGCACTCTATGCATGATTTCTACTTCATGTTGAAGCAGCCTTTTAGCCACTTCCAGAGGATCTTGGAGATTTCCAATTAGGTCTCCATCTATCATTCCCCTTACCCTTTTCCATTTGTAGGCCTCCCAAAATAACTCACTCTTTTCTCTCAAAGCTTTGGCCTCCTCTCTTTCAAGATTCTTAATCAGGTCATCTGGCATTTTGGCCACATGTATTCCAGCTTTGAGTTGTTGTGATACTTTGGCAGCTCTTATATATCCTTCAGGGTCGAAGTTCTCTCTAGGTTCACCCAGAGTCATGCCATAGTAGTCTAACTTGTTCTGCAGTAAATGATAACTTTTTGAACTTTTAACAATGAAATCAGAAAAAACCAATAAACCTGGAACAATGGATTGTTTACCGGAATCTGTAAGGTGTTTAGCACTGACAATAGACAATTGTCTTGTAATCTCTAGGCTAGCCACCCTGTTTGGCACTGTAATTGGGAGCATGTGGGGTTTTCCTTCATATCCAAACACCCTGATTTCTGTGTGATTGTTATGGCAATACCAATCACCCCAATTATGATCATCTGTGACTCTGGAGAGAAGTCCTTTGGTCTGAGGAATCTCTTGATTTCAGGGGACAAAGTGTAATCCCTGTGTTGCCCAAAAGCTGCACTAAGAGGTTTCACAAAATATTCTTGAAAGTGCCAGTACTGGTTGTTCATGAACCTCTGGTCCCATGCAGATACCCATAACTGAACTGGCTTCTTCAAACCATTTTTATCATAGGATCGAATGCAGAAATCATCTGACCAGAAATTAATCTCTTGTCCACAATAAAGAATGATATGCATTAACAAGGAATACAATGAAAAATGAACATTCACAAGGTCCCCTTTCAACTTTTCCAATCCATGATTTAAAGCATCTGCAACATAAGTGGCAAAATCAAATGACCTAGGGTCTTTTGACTGCAAATCAGCACACAGAACCATAACCCCAATATCCATGAGTGGATGAGCCTCTAGGCCTAATACTTGAGCTGCAACATAGTAGGTATATTTAAAATAAGGATGGAAATGGTTGACATCAAACGACACCTTGTCATCTTTGCTAAATGGAACAAATGACCCACCCACTTTTGGCCTGTGAATAGGTAGCCTCCAAGTCCTGTAGATGTTTTCCAAACTAAAGAATTCTTGTGAAAGTTTCTTCATATCGATACTCTCCTCCACCTCCCAGTCCAAATCAAACACCATATCAATAGTCTGTTTGTTAATTACTACTAATGTATTCCCTCTGTAATCACATATGGTTTTGGTTCTTGGATTGTAACAATCTACCAGAGCTTTCATTAATTCTACATCTACAAACACATTTGGGACTACCAATTTGCCTAAGTTCTTCTTCCATAGATTACTTATGGGTTCAGGAGCGTCCCTTCTTTTGTAACTAAATAAGAATAACTCATGTCCTCTGATTTTAGTCCAAATATCTCCTAGATTTTCAAATCTATCCTCCAATCCTTCTTCTTCACTTTTGATCTTTTTGGACCTTACACTAGATGAGGGACATTGGTCTAATAAATCTTGAGTCAGAGCTCTTCCTTCCTTCTTTTGTCTCTTGGGCTTCTCTTCAAGGTTTAATGCTTTTCCTTTCCTACTCTTTTTAGAAGAAGAAGACGAAGGTTCCATGATGACAACAAATATAAGAAACAACACTTACTTGGAGAAATGCTCAGCTCTTCTGGTTATCGTTCGCAAGTTTCCACAAGTTCTTCGCAATTTTCAGTCTTTTAGCATTGATCTGGTTCTTATGAAAATTCAATCAGTTCAACTGTAATCGTATGGGCAACTTGTGCACAGTTAATGTTCTGCGTCTACAACGGCTACTCAAGTGTTTAAACTTAATTGCAGATGTGACATTCTTCACTTGGGCCTTTTACTCTTTCGCGGGAAGTACAGTTCGCTCAAAGTGATCATATTTCAAGTTATCGATGAAACCCTTGTCTTCGGCCGAGTGTTTAAATCTTTCATCGAAAGCTCGTTTTCTTCGATACTATTCTTTCGGTGAGTAGCCCATGTCGAGAAGCCACTTTCAAGACTCATCGAAATCGTTCTTTCATCGATAGACCTCCTTTTCGATAAGTCACTCACAAGTTTCATTGAAATCATTCTTTCGATGAGTTTCTTTCTTCGGTGAGGGCCCATGTATGTTCATCGACATTCCTTTTTCATCGATATCCTCCTTTATCGATGAAACACCTTTGCTTTTGTTCAACATTATGTCATCGATGAAAACTTGCGTTTCGATGAATGCTTTATGAGTTTCTTCGGTAATGATATTCCTTTGAAATCACTTTTGCCCTTTTGCCTTTCGTTTTTTACCTTTTCGATGAAACTTAGAGTATCGATGAGTGATTTTCTACATTCATCAAAAGTAACTTTTGCTGAAATACTTTTGCTTGGTGCTTTCTATACCTCATTTCGATGAAAATACTCTTTCGATGAAACTTCTTTTGCAGTGCTCGATACAATTTGCTGGCCGAAACATCTTTCAGTCTTCACGCCTATGGGAATATACATTTTTTTTATATATATTTTTATTTTCAAATATAGTGTTCAACACATACTATGGGGATCATATTGTTGGGTGTTGTTCCAGTTCAGATTCTGATTCCTTGATTCTTGATGAACCTAAATATAAGATGAGCAATGATTTTAGTGAAAATATCAATGTGTTATTTGATGAAGATGCAGATGAAGATCAATTGGTGCTTTCTTATAATGTTTTTGACAAGGGTTTTCATATTGTTCTTAACCCTTTGTATGAAGAAACAACTAAGAATCTGGATATCAACTTCTGAAATGGAATATTATAAAGATAAAGGTGTAATACCTGATTTAAAGATAGGTAACAATGATCAGTTTTCCCCTATCGTTGATATTGTTGATATTAAATTGGACACAAAACAAGAGGGTGAAATATTTGAAGAGGTCATCTCTGATCCTTTTCCTCCCCTTGATAATAGTTTGCTTGTTATGATCAGTAAGAAGGTGGATTTTTCAGAGAGTCTCTATTTCAGTAGGCAGGCTGATATTACAAGTGGCATGTTTTCTCAGTTATGTGCCAGAATATGAGATTTTCCTTTTTCAATAGGATGATGTTTTCATGAAAAAAGGATATCGGTTGCAATCAGGATGTGTGTTGTGTTCAGTACAGTGCATATATGTTACAAAATAACAAATATTCTATATCACTGCACAAGTTTCGGATTTTCAGCAGTAATTGCAGTGATAAAATTAAGCATAGTGGTTGGATGAAAGTAGCCAGCAAGTTCGAAAAATCATTTTCCACTTATGTTATTAAACTACATTTGATGCTTTCAAAAGAAAATCATGTTTATGACAGAGGAAAGCACTGGTTGACATTGGCAGATGGCATTGGGCCATCATATGTGGTTTGACCTTGCATGCCACAAATAATTTGGGGTAGAGTAAGTTTTTCTGACTCTATGCCCGATAGAATTATAAATAAATTCCCTCTTAAATTGCCTGTTCATGGACAGTTTTTGAGGTTCTACTTTTCTTGAAGTAGCTGTTATCCATGAGCATTAGTTAGGTTTGCTTTGGTAGTGTAGTTTCCTTTCTGTTGAAGTTACCCTGTCTAGGTAATTTATTTTTAGTCTGCCCTGCAGTTGGTCTGCTTTACTCAAAGATTTTGGCCTCTCATCTCATTCCCATGAACTCATTCCTGTGAAATGAGTGTCCCCAACTAGAGTCACTGATAGCTCTGAAAATTGATTGTATGAAATCTTCAATTTTGAGCTCAAATATTGATTTTTTGGTTTTATTTGTATCCTTTGTAAATGATCCAGGGTCTAGGGTTTAGGGTTTATCAAAGTTTCTTACATTTTGTGAAGAAAACTCTAGCATTGATATATTTTGGTGTTACTCTTTCCCACTTAAAGCCAAGGGTTGTTTACCACGGCGGGGCCATTCCATTCCCTAAATATTAAGTGATGGTTAACTAGTTTATGAAATGTGATTTTTCCTAAGTTGCAAAAAAATTCCTTATGACCGATCTCTTTTTAAAAATGTTATGCCCATAATTTCCCTCAGCCTAAAACTCCTAAGTATTTCAGTCGTTTGCTAAAGACAATGGATCCAACAGTTCACGCTTCCCCATGATCAAAGGTGCGAGGATGATAAAGACCGCGACACCGCGAGATTGTGCCACGTGTTTTCAACGGAAACCGACAAGGTTGGTAGTATAACCGGTCAAAGTATTGTGTTACCGACTCTCAAGCGGTAAAGGTCGGTCTACTAACAGTCCCATCAATTTGCACGTGTTCAAAATGAATGGAGATGTTTTATCCTGAGGTAAAAGGTGCTCGATTTTTAAATTTTAGAGGAATTAACGGGCATTGTGCAAAGCAGTAAAGTTTGAACAGATTTGACGGCCCCCGTATCCCCGTGATGGAAGTTGCAAGGATGTTATGGACCATGGCATCACGAGATGATGCCATGTGTCCCGGGCTGACCATGAAGACCTACGATGAGGTCGCTGACGGAGTTTGATTGAAAGATGATATGGCACTGTTTAGTCAGGATTTGGTGGGTCCACAGATACAGATGGAAGGACAAATGTCACGTCGGCAAACAATGACCGTTATATTTGCCAAGCTGGGTGAGATATGTAGTTGAATTTCAAATGAGAAATTAGGAGGGATCATAGAAGGCACTGGTTGTAGCTTGCGCGGGAAAGGCATAATGAATGGGATACAAACTTGTCCACTCAGGATGATTAGTGATGAGTTGGGAGATTTTGATGCCGACCCAGTCTAGGAGGATTATTTTTAGAATTTCTATTAAGAAAAAGACTGATTCGACAAGGCAAGGACAATATCTCATAGATGTGAAAGGATTTGGATAAGCTTCCAGTTCAAGTGTGATGGATCATGAGTTCTCTGATGAATTCAGAGATTTGCTTGTTGGCAGAGATCCTAAAGAAGAAGAATGTACACCCATGGAAGAATAAAATCAGGATGAAATCACATGCATCAGATGAACCTTGACAGAAGAATACAGTGGATATAATATGCATGAATTCTAGTGTCCATAGCTGGTAGATTGAATTAAGAGCGCCAGAGTGATGATGTTTCATGAATAGGCACTACTTGATGAAGTATTGTTCAACTATAAATACAATAGGGTGGTGATCAAATTGGTAGGAGAGTATGAAACCTTTTCATTTTCTGAATGCAGTTTTTCCTTTTGCAAAGGGAATGATGTTTGAGCAAGCTTGTAGATGGAGTTGCAATATACTCTGTGATACTGGATAGATTTTTTCTCTCATGTGTGAGTATGTCTATTGCCAAAGGGGATGTAAAAGTGGGAAGGATTTCCATAGGGGGCATGAAAGCCTTTTCTTATGAAGAAAGGTCACGCATGGCACAACCTCTGTGTCTACTCTATCACTGGATGGTAGGGGGTTCTGAGAGAGAGCCTGTAAATGAATGAAAAAGGAACATGTCTGGGTAGGGAGTGGTAGCAATCCATCCATGTAGCTGCATGGAAGTTGCAACCCATCCCCAACATATTATGTTTACCCTCTAACTTCCCTTCCCACTGCCTCTCATCCTGGGCATGAAGGTTGAAGCTCCTCCTCTAGGTTAGAGGCGACTTTTCTTCTTGCCAGGATCCTGTTTCCTTCCCTAGAAAGGAAAGGCTCAATAGGACAAAAACGCAACATCTCACACTCCATCTGAAGGTGTCAGGGAACTAACAATATGGCTCAAACGGTTTTTGCCCCTACCAATTTTTAGTTAAGAACGATGATTCACAAGTGCCAGCGCATGGACATGTAAACATTTTTGTAATAGAATTGCATACGGCCTTTTAGGGCTAATTGTTAAAAATGAATCTGCTGTTAACATGTGTCTTCTGGTTGGAAGCTTGTCGCTCCCTTTAATTCTATAAAAAGGGAAATCATGGCCAACAAAATGGTTAAGATTTATTGGAAAGGTCTTGTAGGTTCAGTTTTCTTGTTCCTTGGGTTTTTTCCTAGTCTGTTTCCAGTAGTGAGTCAAAGTGAAGCAAACAAGTTGTAAAATATTTTACAGAGCAAATAAAGAAATGTTTTAGTGTCAAATTTGTACAGGTTCTTGAATGAGTTATGCATGAACTTTATCTTGTGACATAGATAGCATTTTGCTTAAAAAAAACTAGAATTCCAACCTTTTTGTCTCCATTGCATGATTCTATCAATTTTTAAATGAAATGAATCAAGGGTTTGTTTCATTTAGTGCATTGTTATGATGTATGTAGCTTTCTATTTATGCTTCGGTCCAAGGGGTCAATTAAATTCCTTAAATGGAGTTACAAAATGATAGGACTTATGCAAGGATTTTAGTAAGTAGTTCTGGGTTAGGGTTGCAAAGAGGATATATTGTAAGACAATATCATCTCAGATTTTATGTTATCAGATCAAATTCTGTCGCACTTTCAGGTCTATATTTTATATCTCTCAGGTGCCCAATGGAATATGACACTAATCAATTCTTGTAACCAGTTTTGTTTATCAGCCTTGTTTTGTTTTCAACTGATGAATCTCTACAAATTTCATATATTAGAATATCATTTGTTAAGTTTTATGTATTTTCTAAAGGTTGTCCCGCCCTTTCTCATACACCAACTTGAGGGTGAGGATCACTGAAGGACTTGCCATCCTTGGACATTCTCCCTTTCTGTTGAGTCCTTTCATGAGATAATCTACTTTTTTTTTAGTCAATTCCTAAGTATCGTTGCAGAGAGCAGGAGATTCACTGACGGGATCACCCTCTCAGGTCTTGCAAAGCCCGAAGTGTACAAGGATTTCACATCCTTGTTAATGTTGGTCCAAGCTTGACAAATATTGATAGTTGGAGGTGGCTCTCCATAAATATTTGGAGGAATTAGCTTGGTCTCTGCCTAGTGGCAGTGTAAACCTGTCCATTTTTGGGAACCAACAGGATGAAAGATGTCTACTTCAATGCTTGCAATCTTGACTTTATTGCTGCTCGAGGGCTTGAAGGAAGACTGATTAATGCTCAATTGCTCTTGAATGCTTGATTGCTTGATCTCATGTGATTTCCAAATGCTTGATAGATGTGTTAGATGTCAAATGAGAGGGGAAAAACTCCTTTTATACTTGCTTGTCGGATAAATTGGTAATTTCCCAACATGAGCCGACACAAAGCAATAAATCCTGCTCAAATTTGAAATAGGACCAAGGGTTAAAAGGGGTCCCAAATTAGGGGGGACCAGAGCATGGCACCCTGGTCCCACCCCTATTTAGGGCTAGGATAAGGTGCTAGATGCATAGGAAAAATCCTAAAATGACGCAATTCATGAGGGTCATGAGCATAATCAGGTCCCATTCAGGCCAAGGGGTGCAAACTCTAAGTTAGGGACCCAATACGGTCAAAATTGTACAAGGGTGCAATTTTAGGATGGTACGGGAAGAAACAAATAAAATAGCCAAGGCATAAACAAATAAAAAAAAACGAGACAAAAGGAATAGTGTCATGATGTGTGAAATGGAATATTTCTCAAGTATCCAATTTTCCGAATCAAAAGATGACAAATTAATTGAAGAAAATCCAAACAACTATTAAGATACCAAATGAACAACCTCTAAAGGCACTGAAGACGATATGACATGAATACTTAAATTTTCATTAAAGAGGAAGTGAAGATCCTCAAATATGTCTCGAATGTATGCAATGTGTGACTCAACAAATAATTCTATAATATATAGTAAGAAGTAATCCCAAAAAGCTAAAACTGGAAGGGAACTAACAATTTGCTAAACTAAATTAATGACATGAGCCAATGTAAATCTGATCAGGAACAGTAGAAGATGATGAAGACTAAGATGGTCTCTTAACATAAGGAATGAGAACTGGGATACAAGCCTTTGATCCATCATGACTTCAAAGACTCATGATATACTTAGGTATCTTAAAAGTACAATGATCATAGGGTATATAATATCCATATGCAAGGGGAATGACACAATCTGCTACAAGATCCTTTGCAAGTGGAGAGATATGAGGGTCTACATAGATCTCCCAAAGGCGATTCCAAAGTGTTTGGGGATGTTCAATGTCTATGAAAGCATACATACTGTCATCATCAACACTAGAACCAATAACTCCTACAACTTGGTCATTAATGATCCTCCATGAATACTGATCCCTCTCTAAATTTGGGTGAAGGATGAGTCCATATAGGTAGGGAAAAAATCAAGCCACCTAAGATGTGTCAAGATGCCCTTTCACTAAGGCTCATAATTGCCCTTTGTCAGGCTGATAATAAAAGGATTGACAGAAAAGCCTATGATACCTCCTCAAATCAAATAGTTAGACCCCATAAATTTGAGCACATGTAAAGAACATCAAATAAATCCCTTCAACAAACAAATCCATTCTAGGTGCCAAAACGTCTAAGTAATTGACTAAATAGTGAAAAGACAAAAATTAAATAAAATATACCCAGATCAAAATACAGAAAAAATGACAATAGATCTTGATAGAGGACTCCATAATATTTCCAACATTATGTGGTTTTCAAAAAATGGAGTCCATATGTTCAAGATATGGCCCCAAAAATGTGAAACTAAAGATTTGACTTTGTAGGCTTAATACGAAAAAATTCTAGGAGAATCTGACAAAACAAGTAGCACCACTAGATTAATTTTGGAACCAACTTTTTGATGATATGTTGTTTGTGTGATTTCAACTCTGTATGACCTAGTTATGGTCAAAAAACTGATTGCATGTCAATTTTGTCTTGGGAGGCTTGAAGGGTTTGCAAAAATGCATTTTAAAAAAAAATGAAAACTCTTTGAAAATGGAAACTTTCTAAAAATAGAAACTTAATGAAAATAAAATCTTTTTTAAAATGGAAACTTTCCTAAAATGAATGATAACCTTTGTTTGAGTCCAATGTCCACATAAAAATCAATAAAGGTTAGATCTCTCGAGAATATGGATAAGAACTTGGCATATCTACTCTAATTCCATGTAAAATTTGATGATACAACCACAAGAGACAAGAATCATCTACAAGAAAAACACTTGTCAAACAAATGAGATCACTTAGCAAAGATAATATGCTCCTTAACAACTTGAGAATTTTGTATTGGTTGCACACAAGGATTATTGATTACAATGCATAAAAGGCTTGCTTTATATAAAGCAAGAGATTCCCTAATCCTAAAATTAGGAGAACTAAAGTGAAGCACTAAGGAGCTAAATAAAGCTCAACTAAAGCTAGATTAAAGTACCACTAACTAAAATTAAGCTAGAAAATCACAACTCTAGATTAAAAAAGCACCTAAGTTTAGCTTAAGTGAAAAAGTAATTAAATGACCTAATTAATAAATAATTAGAAAAAATGTCATAATTACTCCAAGAATATACATGGCCTCCATGGTTAAAGATTTCATACATTGGCATGTTAAAGATTTTCTACAGTTATGGTTCCTGTTATCACTAAAGTTTGCACACTTACTAAGATATTAACTCAATGACCTATTGGAACATTGGATTCGTTCTAGGTTGTGGGTGACTTATGTTGGAAATGAATCTCCCAAGAGGATTGGTTCCTTTGTCATTCACTAAAACCTAACTCTAAATTTTTGTTTTGATGAGAAAGGCGAAGAACTTGCTTGAAACTGAAAGCTAAGTTTATAAGGTGATGCACCAAAAAGATGTTTGGACTAATGTTATGTTGTCCATAACAAACATTGACTCGTAAAATTCCCTTATTTTGCACAACTTTTGATTTCCACAACCTATGCATCAATGTTTTGTATAAAAGTCCTATATTTCACTCTTTTAGAAGGAAATGAAGGAATTTTCACAACTTAACAGCTCATTATATATGAATTGCACAGTCTACAACCTAAATACAAGTGTTTTTTTTTTAGCCTATAGGTGTTCAAATGAGACACATTTTATACGTTTTTCAGTTAAAACATAAGAACATGCATTTATCTTTTGATCAACACACATAAATACAATTTATATTGAAGGAAAATCTAACCTTTTATTAGGAATAAAGGTCTTCTTACAATGAAAGTAAGTCTAAAATTTCTCTAGAATGATAAATTTGCATTAGGGTCGGGGGCCTAGCTTGATTGGCGAGAGCTTCTAGTGGTGAAGCACGGGGTCATGAGGCTACCCCTAGCCCACGTGGTATCAGAGGATATGTCACACCAACATCACCAGTCATGTTAAAAAGTTTACCCAGTGCACTGTAGTTTATAGGGGGGTGCTATACTCAATTCCTCCAGTCTAAAAAAAGAATTTACATTAATTTTCAGTCATAGAATGACCAGTTCTAAGTTACAAAACAATATTTTTACAAGAAAGAGCTCCAAAGATACAAAACTTGTTTTTTTTTAATCGATAATAATAGTCTTTTATTAATAGAAAGTATAGAAATTATAAAGTTTACATAAATTGACCAAAAATGATTGGTCAATGCGGCAAAAACCCAGTGCCTTCCACCACATAGATATCATCACCCCGGAAAACCAAATTACCTTGTAACAACTCATGCCGATTACAAATGACAAACATTTAGAAAAACTCGACCACCCATGCAAACCTTACCAACCACCCCTTACAACCTCCTATTACATCGAGGAGCAAAAAAACAAAAACCCCCATATCACTAGGCTTAAAATTTCACTAGACCCCTACAACATACAAAACTGAACAAACACCATTGCCCAAAAGAAAAAAAGAGGAAGTCTAGAACCCAATTACTTCATACTCAAAATCTCCCTGCCTGTGATTTGTCATTTCACCTTCACCACCCTTCCTCGCCTGCCCCATTTCCCTTTGTCTTTTGCTTCTCTATTAGCCACCACCAAGGAACCACCCGCCATAACCTCTCTCCGTTTGAGGTGGGTTTTCAGTGATTCCCACCCGATGAGACTCTCTGACCATTTTTCATCTCGATTGCATTCTGTGGGCCATCGGATAAATGGGACCAATACATACACCTCTGCTGTCTTTGGGTCCTCAATTCCCTCACTCACATCAAACCCTACTCCTAGGACCACCCACTCCATAATGGAGTCCAACCGAATTAGCCACTCATCATCCAAGATGTACCACCCATTTGATGTTCTCTGTGGCCTCACCTAGTTCCAATCCTTATGCAACGACCATCATCACAATGTCTATGTTGGACCTGTAACAATTCTTTGCCTAGAGAAAATCCTCTCCCAGTAATGCCTCCATCACCTACACAAATTCATCATCTCCAAACTTGAAGAGCCCCATTAAGCGCTTTGCAGAGGCCAAACCAAAGAAAGTCGCCTAAGGCTGCAATGTCACCAAGGGGAAATTGGCCTCCATTATCTTGGCTTAGTGGGAAATACTCAGCTACATTCTACTAGAAAATGATAGTCAACACCCCCTTTTAATGCCACCTCAAGCCCCTAGTCCCATCAAACATTCTCCCCTACTGTCTAATAAATGTGACATTCATTCATCTACATGCCAAGAGTGCAGTCATCAAGGATGAGGGTATTAAAATCCTCGATTCTCATTTCACCCACATCATTAAAAGATAATGCCCTTTTCGAAAGGGTATCTGCTTCCTAATTTTTTGGTATGACGGATGTGGTTGATTTGGAAGCTTTCTAAAGTTCCCAATTCATTACAAATTGCAAGGTTGTACTTCTTCAAATGCCAAGTCTGCACTTCCCTAAAAACGATTGTATTAATGATGATTAATGAGTTACCCTCCAAATGTATTTTTGATAATCCTAGGTCCGTTTCTTTAATTTAATCGCCTGGAGGGCCACTGTTGCCTCTGCCACATTGTTTGCACCATCCTCTAATTTTTTTGCACCCATAGCAATAATACACCCTGTCCAGTTCCTTGCCACAAAACCAATGCTGAAAGGGTCTAGATTGCCCTTGGATGCACCATCAAAATTAATTTATTCCAACCTCCCTTTAGTGTTTTCAAAGATACCTCCAAAGATCTGTTAATAACGAGATTAACCCGATCAAGCCCATTCATGTGTTGAAGTTTAATTCCAAGCCAATTCATTTGAATCATTTTATCTTCACAAGTGAAGATAACATTTGTTCTAAAGGACTAAGAAGCTGTAACACCCGCTGTTTTGTCAACCAGATGATTAATTCTAAACAACAACCTTTCCAATGATTCCTTCTTATCCTGAAAAATGCATCTATTTCTTTTCTTCTAGATATCCCATACGAGAGCCAAGGGACAAATCTCCCATACACAAGAGAGAGTTGATTTTCTTTTGCCACTCGATCATCCATTAAATAGTTACTTTAGAGTTTCCGAAAAAGTTCCCTCCTACTCCAATTTTTGTAGAGCCATTTCCCAACACTTAGAAGCCACCTCACAATGAAGAAGTAGATGGTCCATACTTTCTTCATCATTTTCACACATCATACATTTTGAAGGTCCCATGAATCCCAACCTTTTTCTCCTTTCTCCCATTAGAATCCTACCCCAAATTGCCAACCATACAAAATCCCCTACATTTGGAAGGAATCCCTTTCCCCAAATTAAGTGAGATGGCAAACACTCCTCTCCATCTCTTCTATCCAGTGATTGGTACCCAATTTTTACCGAATAATATCCACTGGAAGCTCCACACCACAACACCCTATCTTTTTTCTCATTCAATAATACCTTCCTATTGTGAAAAACTTCAATCATTCTGTTACGCTGCTCCAAAGTTAGCCCCTCATTATCCAAAGGTCTCCAAAGCCATTCCTCACCATCTTTCCCTCTTTTTAACTCCATGTAATCCCGAATCCTACTTCCCCACCTTTGACATAATAGAAGATTTAATTCAAGCAACTCCCAATTTTTATTCAAAGAAGAGTAACCCTCCCAAGAATCATCCCAAAACTTTGATGTGCGGCCATTGCTGACTTGCCAAGTGATGTGATCAACTATTACTTGCTTGCATGTCACAATAAAATTCCAAATCGCTGATCCCTTCGTAGGGTTACACATAGTAAAAATTCTATGAATTTCCTTCGCATGCAGATACTTCGCTTTCAAAATCTTCACCCACAGTTGCTTAGGGTTGGAATAAATACTCCAAAGCAACTTCGCACCCATGGCTTCATTTATTATTTGCCAATCCCTCAAGCCCTAGATCCATTCCAAAAATATTTCCTCATTTTTTGCCCTATCACCTTCACAATTGTTTAAGGAATTTTCAAGCACATCATAGAGAAAATTGGGATTATAGAAATAACTAACTTCACCATTAAAATTTTGCCCGTCAAAGTAAGCCATTTGCTCTTCCATCCATCCATCCTGCCCATACAACAATCTAGTAGATCTTTCCACAAAGTGGATCTACAAGCACCCCCAAACATAGGAGTGCCCAAGTTTTTACTAGGCAAAGTACCCAACTTCATTTCTAGGATCCTACATATCTCCCTCTGTTTTTGACATTCCATATTTAAGAAAAATATTTCTGTTTTCTTCCAATTGATACACTGCTCGAACACCCTACTATATTTGTCTATTGTTTCTTTCATAATTCCTGCTTCTTAGAAAGTTGTCTCTCCCATCAAGAGAGTGTCATCAATAAACTGCAAGTGAGAAATTGGATCCATTCCCCGCACCACTATTATTCCCTTTGAAAGCCCATCCATCCTTTTCCTGTTGATCAACCTCCCCAATGCCTCAACAATAATAATGAAGAGTAAAGGGGACAATGGATCCCCCTGTCTAATGCCTCTTTGAGATTCAAAAAAACTTTGAGGACTCCCATTCACCAGAACTAAAAACCTTGTGCTAATACAACTGCCGACCCATTCCACCTGCCTATTGTTGAAGTTGAACTTGCCCAAAATCATTATTAAGAATTCCCTATTTACTTCATCATAAGCCTTTTTGATGTTGAGTTTCACCATTATATGTTCGATTTTTGCAGCCTTGGCAGAGTGAATTATCTCATGAGAAACTATAATACGTTCTACAATCGACCTATGAGGGGAGAAGCCACTCTGTTCACCCAAAATAACCATCCTCAAAACATTTTTTAGCCTATTAGCAATGATAGTGGAAATAATTTTATAAATTGTGTTGCATAGAGAGATCGCCTTAAAATCTTCAAAAGATCGCACCTCATCACGTTTTGGAATGAGAGTAATAAATGCATTATTAAAATCTTTTATAATAAAACCATACTTCCTAGATTCCTCCACAACTTCCCGGATCTCAACAGCAAATACATCCCACAACTTCTGAAAGAAAATTGCAGGGAAACCATCCAGCCTTGGGGCTTTCTCCCCCCCATGGAGATTAGAGCTTGTTTGACTTCTTCCATTTTGATAGGTTCCAAAAGCATTTGGTTTTGATAATCAAAGATACAATTAGGAATAACATCACAAATATCATTAGCTTGGACAAAAACCCAATTACCCCCATTGAGAGTATTACAAAAATACCTGAGCGTTTCATTGTTGATGTCCAAAGGATCATTCAGCATAATACCCTCATAATTTGCAATATAGAAGATTCTATTACACGACCTCCTAGATTTAACATAGTTATGGAAGAACTTTGTGTTTCAATCCCCTTCTTTCATCCATGTATCTCGAGATTTCTATCTCCAAAATGTCTCCTCTCTCACCAATATTTTCACATTTTTCTTATTTAACTCCTTTTCCCTGTTAAAATCACTCTCTATCATCTCTACCTCTATTACTTTAGCATGGAGCTCCCCCAACGCTTCTTCCAAATGACGATTCTCAAAGAAAATGTTTTTGAAAGTTTGCCTATTCCACCTTTTAAGACATTCTTTGAGGAACTGAAATTTTTTAAAGAAAAAAAAGGCCTTGTGTAATATCAAAAATATTGTCCTTTGTAGTTAATGCACTAGTAGAAATATGGCAAATAAATGACCAAGTGACTAAAACTTTTAGTCACAATAAGTAAAAATGACCAAATTTTAGTAATTTTTTGCAACACAACTATAAATGATTAATATGGTCATCGGGTAGGGAACACAACTAAATAATTAGTCACACAAATAAAAATGACTAAATAAATGACTATTACTCATCTATTACAACTAAACATCAGGTTTATGCTTGGACAATAGTTATATATATAACTGAGTTGACCAAATCCTATATATCATTTGGTTTGGTTTTATTAGTGGTTGTTTTCACATATGATATTATTATAATACCAAGTGTTAAATCCCTATTTGTTTCTATTATCCAATTTTCATTTTTATGTCAATTTTCATTTATATGTCAATTGCATTTAATAGTGTTTTTTTTGCTGTAGGATCTTGGTGGTTTGAGTCTAAATTTTAATATCTTGAAGCTTATCCTATCCTTTTCTATAAGCTTATTCTAACCTTTTCTAAGTTTCCATAAGGTTTTCGCTAAGAGTTGTGCATATTTTTATGCCAAGCTAATTTAACTCATAATATATAACTAGGTGATTTTAACGGACAAAATCGATGGTGTAAAACGCGCGACTAACACGCGTGTTAGTCAATCCGTACTGTCGTTTTGAAGCCAGAATAGACGCGTCTTGTTAAAATCACCTAGTTATATATTATATAAGTTAAATTTTTATATTAGTTATTATATTTTTACTTTTTTATTTTAAGTAACATTAGTAAAAATTTATATACTATGTATGTAAAAAAAAAAATATAAATAACTTAAAATTGTATCAAATTTTTTATTAATGTTATTTAAAATAAAAAAATAAAAATATATATAACTAATATAAAAAATTAACCTATATAATATATAACTAGGTGATTTTAACATATATGAATTTTAAAATAATTAGTTATATATTATGTATGTTATAATATAATAACTATTTAAAAAAACATAATTTATTATAAAAAATTTAAATAAATAATTTAAAAATAAATATATTTATAAAAATAAACAATTATTTACTTACATATGTAAAAAAAATTGAAATAGTATTATTAAAATTTATATATTATTATTATATATATCTTAAAATCATTTAATTATATATTATAATATAATTATTATTAAAATAAATTAAAAAAATTAAACATATATCTTATTTTTATATTTTTTAACTAATGTAACTTAAAAAAAATTTAAAATATAATAAAAAATATATTATAAAAAAATATTAAATAACTTAAACATTACCGTGGGGGGCGAGTGCAAGCGGTACTGCAGGAGGTAGCATACGGCAGAAGAATGGGTAGGGGATCGGGGGTGCAAATTTTCCCCACCATAGCCAGTGCCGTAGAGGAATGGTCAAAGTGAATTTTTGGCATGCTATGGTTATTTTGTTTTTGAGCTATTAATTGATCCTCTCATTTTTTTGCTCATTGTAAGGTTTTGTAAATTTGTTCAGCAAACTCAACCCATTCTTTCTCCAATTTATGCAGGATCTTGGAGTAAGTCACTTGCCATGGCTTTAGTGAATTTTATATTTGTAAATTTATTCGCAGTCAGATTTTATTTGTTTTATTTTATTCTTTCTCCAATGTGTAAAACCCCAAACCCCAAAAATTTCAAATTGAGGGAGATTGTTTTTGGTTCATATCCATTGCAGTAGGGTTTGACAAATATTTCCAACAAACTCTTCCCATTTTTTTTCTTCAGTGTCGTTGGAAGCAAGAATTTTTTCTTCATCGGCATCGTTGGCAACAAGACACTTTACACATGGTTCATCATTGGGTTGGGGGGTATGGCGGGCAAAATATAACTATATGCCCACAGCCAGGGTTTCCCCCCTCCACTAGATAGTTGATGCTACGGAGTTACCCGCTTATGGTTTTGGAGAAATTGCAATAGCTTTTGTAACCTTTGCGTCTACTTATGTTGTCTCTGCCTAGAGAAAAGACTTCGGCATAGGGGATTCAATGAGCGCTTCAACCAGCTAACTAGTTGAGGAGCTGCTATCTTTGCCTCTGTCTCTACTAGATGCGTAATCAGAATAAAGCTTGTGTCGGGGGATATAGTCGGGCCTTCTCTACCGGGGGAGTGCCAACTAGAACCATAGATAGTTGCCTTGACTCTAGAGAGTCTCCTCCTCCTCCTGGATGGTTTTTGCTTCACCCATACCATCTACACATTCTCATTATATGGGGTTGTGAACTGCACCTCCATCTATAGTTCGTTCGAGATATGGGTCCCCTAGATCTATGGGCCATCGGAGCAGCTGAAACCTTGGAGCCACTAATTGATGCATGCTTAAACCATTCATATCTATCTTTCTCTCAAATGATCGATCAAGACCCCAGTGGCATGGGACATAGGGGTCAAACAAACAAATGAGAACAAGCGAAGAGTCGTCTCTCAACACTCAATTATTTGCCTCAATTGGTTGCTTTGGTAGGGGGAGATTTGGTACTTCCATAAGCTTTTATTGTGAATCTGTTTCCAATCATAGTATCACCCTCTTGCCATAATAGTAGTGACCCTTACAATCTGTAGGGGGATTGTGTGATTGTTTCCTTCCAAACCTATTCTATAAATTTGCATGTATGCAGGGTTTCTCGATCAACTGAATCCACTAGTGCTTATGTCCATGGTGCTCAAACGCCTGGCGTTGGTGGACCCGAAACTACCCCATTGGCAGCTGGATACACTTTACTCTTGAAATGTCCTCACGCTACATTTTCCATAAATTTCTGACAAATAGGCATCTTGTATCTAACTCCAGCTATCTATTTTGAAGTAACGCCTTAATTAGGTCCCTTTTCTCTTAACCAAATATTCACCAAAACCCTCGACAAGAATCCTGGTGTATTTTCTACTCTTGTACCTTTTTTTCTTTCATGGGTCATGCAAAATATAACTCGTCTATCACCAAATTGTGTTGTTTTCTTTGTCCCAAATCAGCACAAGGGTAATCTTTTGAATGTACTATTAAGCTACAACTTTTATTTGTTTTCTTTTAAAGTAATTAAACTTGTGTTTGTCATTTGTATTAGATTGTTAAGAGTTATGAAGTTGTTTTAATCTTGCCTTTTTCTTTGTTGTACTTCAGTGAAATTCGTAAGTATCAGAAGAGCACTAATATTGTGATTAGAAAGCTACCTTTCCAGAGATTGGTTCAAGAAATTTCATAAGATTTAAGGTATGAACCATCCCTCTCTCTGAAAAGTAACATTTTTAGTGCTTGGACAACTGATAAACATGGTCTCACTGTACGTTGGTAATGAAGAATCATCGATATTAAAATCCTTATATTTACTGATGATGTATATAAATGCAGTAAAGGTTTTTTAAGATCTATACAAAGCCACTTTAACCACACACAAATTGCAGCTGTATATGACCAGACTGAAAAATATTACATACAATATAGAGGGAAACATTATCACCAGTTTCGTAGAACTTTTTCTATCAAATTGTATATATTTTTTATTTCAACTTACAACCATGATGATATCATATTAACAACCATTATTGGCAGTATTATAACAATGATAGGAATAACAATTTGTGCCAGGTGGTGGTGTAGAGACATAGTTTTAACTTTTGATAAAGGAAATTTCTTTGTTTCATTATTAAAATGAATCCCCAAATTGATCACAAATTCCTTTCAAAAGGTTTGACATTTTAAAAAATAACAGCTTTGTATGTAGGATAATTGTCATTTAAATCTTATGTGTGAATAAGATCTGTAGTTGTGAAGAAGAGTATTACATTTTACCTATATCTAACCATGCCCTTTTTAATGGATGATAAAATTTATTCCATAATTTAAGAAAAGCCTTTCTTTTGGTATATTGAATCAATAGGGCAGGCTATAGTTATGAAACATAGGTATCAATAATTGTGCTTAAATTGTAAAATAAAAAATGAAATGAGTAATAATTCACGAGTTCTTTAATAACTGTGGTTGTCACCTAAAGATGGTTTACTGCCCCTGGGATGCGGTAGGGAAGTTGTTGATATCTCCAGCCATCCTTATATGGCCAAGTGCCATTTCTAGGAGGTTTCCAAACAATCAAGGGATATTAGGGATGACTCAGGAACCTTACTAGTGCATCTTTGTGTATTGGAAATATGATAGGTACAATGATAGCCAAAAAAGCCCTGAAAACACATCCCCATTTATTCCTAAAACTTTCCAATCTCCCCATTCTTTTATGTTTCTTCTCCTAAGTATAAAATCAAAATGACAAAGGAGGAAATATATGTATAAAAAAATGTAAACCAATTTTTTAAAAATTGGCAAAATGGCATGGCATATCAGGAAGGTGATCATCACTTGGGGTTAATCACACTTTTATGGAGTGTAACGTTATTGGGCTTAGGATACACCATAGTTGAAATTCAATAGATGCAATTTCAACAATTGCTTTCATAGGCCATAGAGAAGAGACTTAAATTAGAACTCAACAAGAACAAATCTTGTCCAAAACTCAATGAAGAAACATAAATATAAAAAACATATAGAATATGTAAGTTTTATATGTTTTGTTTATGTTTGCCACACCATTATCTTACCAATATTAGTCAAGTATTAATGATTCTCTTCCAATTTCAAATAAACTTTTGTGGTCTTTTCAAGCTTTTTGAAATCTCAAAAATCTTTTCTACTCTCATTGTTTTTTACCCAAGTCAAAACTAGCTTGTGAGCAAAGTTGAGTTTGAAGTCATATTGTTCCTAATGTTGTTTTGTAGCTAGTTTGGAAAATATTTATAATGGATTCGAATTGTGCCTTTGGCAACATTCGAATCCATTAGGATTAAATAGGGTTGGGCCCTATCTCAATCTAATATGTAAAACAAATAGGGCTGGGCCCTACTTTTCCTAACATATAATGTTCAAAATGCATGGACCTATTTACCAAACGTGTGGGCTAACGTGTGGACCCATCCTCATTATGTGGCATGTGAATTAAAGTGAGTTTAGGCGCCAAAATGTATTGGGCCGACCCTATATTCATTCCCTCTATCTTGTATAAATACAGATTCATTTTGGAAGGAAACTATTCAAGCAAGTTCACAAAATACCTCTGCTCCAAAAGTGCGATTCAGATCTGCTCTTGGTGCGAAATCTCCAGCTGTGCAAATTATCCTTGAAGGTCTGCAAACTCAGTTAGAAGGAAAGCGAATTTATTGTCTTGTGATTTCCTTGCATCCGAAGGACTGAGATAAGTCGGTTTCTATCTATTGTCATCTGCTGCTATTGTGCCTTAGCTGGGTCAGACTTGTAACTATAATTTCTGCCTATTATAATCAGATCTGAAGATCTGTTGTTGCTGGGTTTTTCCTCCAAGGGGGAGGTTTTCCCAGGGTAGTCTTGTGTTGCGTGCATCTCTATTTATGTGCTTTATTTCTGTTACTGTACATTATCTACTTCTGCACCTATATGTTAAGCGATTGCAAATCTGATTACTAAAATCTAACATGGTATCAGAGCCAGGTCCAGGCTAGGAGCCCCAAGCACACGAGAGGTGTGGCTTAAGGGGGGGTGTTGGTGTTGGAAATAAGCCACACCTAGATTGAGCACTCCAGCAGCGTATGGAAGGTCCTAGGTTTGAGTCCTAGCTGGTCCATGTCTCAACATGGTATCAGAGCCTAGGTTTGCATGTGTCGTGATCAGATTTACAGCCTGGACTTCTGTGAGATAACTAGGGTTTTCAGATGATTACATGCACAGTCAAGGTCCTTCATCTGCATCAATGGATTCCTCATCCTCTTAGTATCTTAGAACCTTCAAAGGTGATGAATCTCAATTTATTTCAAGGGAGATAGGTAAGTGAAGTTTTAAGGTGATTTGAAGCTACCTTAAAACTTACCTTATTTTGATACTTGCTGTCATCCTTATATATTTCTGCTATCATATACCTGCTATCACTTATATATTCAATGTATTCATGGCTGAATAGTGATAGTGTATATATATGGATGTGTATTAGGATCCGAGTATAGGTAAATGTCTTCTATCTATATGTCTGAATCTGTGTGTTGAGGGTTTGTAAGGGTTGGTGTTTTGTTTTACTATATCATGTCTCTAAGGTAACCTAATGTCTACTCTTGAAGATAATGTTTTCAGATTATGTCTCTCAGAAGAAAGCATTCACGCATCACCTGAGAAGCCCTACCTCAATCAGATCTTGTCATCGGACTAATTATGAAAGTCTACCTTTCATCTCTCTCTTTTAAGATGCTATGGGTCCACTTCGTAAGTAAGAATGAATCATCAGGTCTGTGAATTCTTTATTTAAATAGGGGTTTAGAGGGAGTCTTGATATCTTTTAATATCTCATTTCATTCTTGGGTTCTAATCATTATGGTTTAATAGAGGAATTGATAATATATATCTAATGTATATTCCTTGTCTATTGTTTATTTATGATGATGCCAACCATGATACACTGGGTGTATCATCCACCCTCTGCGGAGTGCAAGGTGGTGGTGCTTGCTCACCCTCTGCGGAGTGCAAGGTGGCAGTTCTTTCCACCCTCTGCGGAGTGCAAGGTGGCAGTTCCTTCCACCCTTTGCAGAGTGCAAGGTGGCGGTTATTTCTCACCCTCCGCGGAGTGCAAGGTGAGTTCACCCTTTGTAGTGTACAAGGTGATATGTTCTTCTCAGTAAAGAAGCTTATGTATCCTATGCGGTTGTGCATGATTTATGGTTATATATATCTTTGAGTATTAATTATAGCAGGTGTGCATATGGAAAGGTCTCTGTCATCCTCTGCAAATGTGCATGATGAAAGATCATGGTGTTACAAGCAGGTCCCTAGGAAAGTGTAAAGTAATGAAGCGTTGGCTTCATCCTCTGCAGGCATTGCAAGAGAAGATCATGTAAAGGTTCATTGTAATGTAATTGCGTGATCAAATCACAAATTGTATATTGATTGTACGATTAGGGCTGGGCCCTAATCCTAAACCTTGTAAATGTTCATGCCATGGGTTTGTCCATGAAAATCAGATTATGTAATTATTTTCCTCCCTAGTTAAGAGGGAGTGTTGTTTTGTAACTAGTTTGGAAAATATTTATAATGGATTCGAATTGTGCCTTTGGCAACATTCGAATCCATTAGGATTAAATAAGGTTGGGCCCTATCTCAATCTAATATGTAAAACAAATAGGGCTGGGCCCTATTCCAATGTTGTTCGGATCATTATAGGGCTGGGCCCTACTTTTCCTAACATAGAATGTTCAAAACGCATGGACCTATTTACCAAACGTGTGGGCTAACGTGTGGACCCATCCTCATTATGTGGCGTGTGAATTAAAGTGAGTTTAGGCGCCAAAATGTATTGGGCAGACCCTATATGCATTCCCTCTACCTTGTATAAATACAGATTCATTTTGGAAGGAAACTATTCAAGCAAGTTCACAAAATACCTTTGCTCCAAAAGTGCGATTCAGATCTGCTCTAGGTGCGAAATCTCCAGCTGTGCAAATTATCCTTGAAGGTCTGCAAACTCAGTTAGAAGGAAAGCGAATTCATTGTCTTGTGATTTCCTTGCATCCGAAGGACTAAGATAAGTCGGTTTCTATCTATTGTCATCTGCTGCTATTGTGCCTTAGCTGGGTCAGACTTGTAACTATAATTTCTGCCTATTATAATCAGATCTGAAGATCTGTTGTTGCTGGGTTTTTCCTCCAAGGGGGAGGTTTTCCCAGGGTAGTCTTGTGTTGTGTGCATCTCTATTTATGTGCTTTATTTCTGTTACTGTACATTATCTACTTCTGCACCTATATGTTAAGCGATTGCAAATCTGATTACTAAAATCTAACACCTAATAGTAGTTAGAAAATCTTTTACCAAGGGTGTCATTAAAACTAAAAATGGAAGTGTCATCAACATAGTTGTTGCAGGAAAATTTGAGAGCAAATATTTGTGATATCCCTTAACAGGATCCATATGTTTCCCTCAATTTTGATTGACTTAGGAAAGTATGCAAGAACATTTGAAACAATTCTAAATTTTTTAGTCTAATTGAACTAGAACAGTCTTTACTCCTTAAAATTAGAAATTGGCATTTTTTGTATATCCCACAATCATAGCTGTGCTTAAAATTATTTGTATATTTCTCAAAGATTTTCCATATTTTTTTCTCTTCTTTTGCAGTGTTCTATTTTAACCAATCAAACTAATTAGCCATTTTTTTGGCTGTATTTTCAGAGTCACACAACAGTTTCTTAACAATTGGTCTCATTGTACAAGCTATAAATTACTTTATCTTATTTTGGTTCTAGGTTTATTGTGAGGCTTCTGGGGAGAAAAATGAATCAATCCCCCATCCAAACTGACTCTTTAAGGTTACTTATGATAATCTCATTATTGCAGCAGGAGTTGATCCACTGCCCTTTAGCCTACATGGAGTTAAGGAGAATGTTATATTCCTAAGGGAAGTCCATCATGCACATGAAATACAGAGCAAGCTTCTCGTAAATTTAATGCTGTCAAATGTTCCTGGTAAGCTATGCTAAACATTTATTCTAAACTTAATGCTTGCACATGTGCATGTGGGCCCAAATGACTCTCAACTGATGTATAAGCCTTGAGGGGTATTTAACTGAAGTCAAACTGTTATATGTGCTACAAAAACCTCCCCTTTTGAAGCTTCCAACTGATGCAACATGAAAATCAACTGATGACTTGAACCCCAATCTTTTTTCGAGACTCGAAGACTATCTTTAAACTACTCTTTGACATATTGTATGAAGGTTTGGACTGATGCAAGGATTTATATTGATCTTGAAGTTTCAACGGGCCCTTCTAGGTGCAAAGGTTCCAAGGATTTTGAACTATCACAAACTATTCTCCTTTACTCTAATGAATAAGACATTGTCACCTTTATCTGTTAAGACCTCTAATTCTTTCGGCGCCCTAATAAAGCTTCATTTGTGTACATGATTGTAATTGTCTATACTCTATACTTATAGAATATGAGAAGTCCTTTTGTGACTGTGACTGTGCCATTATTTCTTTGTTTGACAGTATTAATAGACTGTCTTTTGCACCTTGACTATCTTTATAGCCACTCCTTCTCTGGTCTTTTATTTGCATATAGATTCCTTTGATGTCAAAATAAAACCCTATATAGTGTCTGTTTATTTGGCTTATGCTTTCATATCTTCCTTGATTTGTACATTGGTCTCACCTTTGTATTTTCTTTTAGATGCAAAGTATTGTCATTTAATTATTTTCTTCATGTTTTGATACAGTGAAAGCAGCTGCTCTGTATATATCTCAGGTTTGGTATGTTGGCTCTTACCTCTGTTATCTCTGTTAAAGGTTATCTTTACTGCTCCATATCTTTGCTCTTAAGGCAATGACTAAGATCCCTGTTCCCTTAAAATATTACCCCGCCCTACTGCTGCTATGATTGCTAAATTGGCTTAATGTATTCGCTACATTCATAGGCTAACTGCTAACCTTCTGAATTTGTCTGTGTTCTTTATTTATATTGTCAATGCTCAAACCTTGGGAACTCTTGTATGTTGAATACTTTCATAAGTCTGGTAGTGCCTTTGTAGAAGGCTCTCATGACCATGAAGTTACCTTTGTGGCTGTGATTTGTCACTGTTTCTTCATGCTTATGATCTCAAAACGCTCTTGTAACAATGGTTGTCATGAGTTTGTCACTTGATGACTGTTTTCAGAATTTGGCTGTGTTCTGTAGAGTGATTTGGTGAATATTTTCTGAGTATACCTTGTATTGAGATGTTGATCCATGCCTTGTACTAAGAGACTATTATTCTTCTATAGGTGCCTTTGACGTTGGTGTATGGACTGATCTTAGGATTGTGGCTCACACTAAAACTTGTGACTACTCTCTTTATACCTCATTTTGATTGATTTACTGTTCTCTTCTGATAAATACCTTGGCACTGATTTATATCTTCATCATTAGGTTTAGTCTTCATGAATCTTTAAGCAAAAGTCTTTGTGGCCTTTAGACTTTTAAAAGATGATCTTTGTCTATACTGTGTTGTATATCATATGCACTCTCAACAGTCCTTTTGACTGCACTTAATAGCTGCTCTCATATCTTTGACTGTCAAGAATTCATTTTACTGTTGTAGCTTTGCAACTTGGATTGCATTTTCTTGCTGCTCTAAATCTGAGAATGACTATCTTTTATGCCTTTGTTAATCTGAAAATGACTTTCTCTTATTTCCTTTGTTCTTGGGACTGCTCTAAGTCTGAAAATGCATCTTTTCATCTCTTCTAAAACTAAAAAAGTGTTTTAATGCTACTCATGACATTCTTAATTCTTCTCAAATCTGAAAATGATATTCTTAAATCTTTTCAAAATCTGAAAATGACTTCTAATGTTGCTTATGACATTCTTAATTCTTCTCAAATCTCAAAATGATATCCTTAAATCTTTTCAAAATCTGAAAATGATATTCTTAAATCTTTTCAAAATCTGAAAATGACTTCTTTTTCAAAATCTGAAAAAGATAGTCTCAAATCTTTTCAAAATCTGAAAATGACTTTTAATCTGTTCAAATTTGAAAATGATATTCTCAAATCTTTTCAAAATCTGAAAATAATACTCATTGACATGAAGAATCCTATGATTATAAATAGAAGAATAACTCGAGAGCTACTTATAATCCTATGATTATTGCAAAGGTGTATTCAATGGAGATATCTTGTTTATTGAATTTTGATTATCTAAAAAACATTTTTTGCTGGATTATCTGGAAATTTTTGTATACTGAAATTGTATTTTTTTTTTGACAGAAATGTGAAATACGACCATTGACCATTCATGTCGACTACATTCCTCATCGAGTTAATTTGGTTGCGTTACAAGGGGGCAATTATGCTGAGCTTCTTAATCTAATTTCATGGAAGGTAAGTCATGTGGATTACAGATTTGTTGCATCATTGTTATTATTTTGGCTTACTATCAGATTACTTATAACCTTGCACAATGGTGAGTTAAGCTATGTTATTTTATTGTCATAACATATTTGCTCCAGATTGGTATACAGGTGACATTTAGGTGATTTTACTCTATATGCTTTGTGACAAATATTCTGATTGGATAAATTTTCAAATTGACATTTCTTTTGTGAAACATTATACTTTTGACATGGTATGTTCTTTGTTCTGCTAAATTCACTCTTTTATATATATGGCTTGTCACACTAAAATTCTAGAGAAACATATTACTTATGCATACATTTGAGTGATTACTATTCTTATGAAACTAGCTATTTTGTTAATTTCATCTCAAGTAGGAAGCAACTATTTTCAAATTTGTCAACAGTAAATTCTATCACGGGGGTCAAATTTCTCCATAAACTACCCCTCCTAGTCTACCTATTTTTATGGTACTAGTTGAAACCCATTCCATAAACACATCTCGAGCCACCTAGTTAGCTGTTAAGATTTATAATGGTTATAGAGCTTCTGAGACTATTTTCTTTCTTTGTACTATAAGTGTTGTTGCCATTGTATATTCTTTTAAGGCCATTCCAAGAGAAGGTTATTGTCCACTCCCAATAGGTGATATGATTTATATGAGTATATGTTGTTAGTACATAAAGGGGTGTGGGGTCTTATACACCATGGACACAATATTATGTTGTTTATTAGAAATTTATTTACCTTAGCCAGCCAAAAACAATGTCTTATACATTTGACAACTTACCTCTTTGAATGCTGCTATAACAATTATTGTTACTCCATCCTTATATCTTTTTGATTGTCAATGGCTTATATCTCTGCCTTATTTTTTATACATTTCTACTAAAGCCTTTAGCTGTTCCTTTGGGTTTTTTAGACTGTCATTTAGCCATAGATATATTCATTACTTCTTGCTTTTGGAATTAGCTATATATGAGCTACTGAAATGCCTTATCTCAATAACCATTATTTGATTAGTTATGTTATATCTTTACACTTCTTTTCTATCTTTCAGGTTACAAGAGAGATATGAAGAATATAAGATGCTTCTTATTCGGTTGAAAAACATTGCTGGGCAATTGCATCTACGTTCATTATACCTCTTAGAATGACTTATGTTAGTGGATTTATTCACCATTCGCTATCTTGAGGTCTACATTCTTGAATTATAAGCTCATCCTATCTTGGGACTGCTATTATTGTTCTATGACTTCTACAAAATTGAGGGCCAGACTTATCATTTGTGTAAATGAGAATCTTTCACATAACCTATTGTTACTCTTTCCTAGACTCTGGCCAGCTCTTCTCATTGTAACCTTTAGGTTTGCAAGCTTTATGATCTCCTTATGTCAACATGTGTGAGAGTCTTAACAGTAATGGCTGCCCCTTTTTGCCTTTGCAAATTGTGAGGGTATGATTGTCCTCTTTGTGGACTAGTTACCATACTTTATCCCTATCATTAAACAATATGTGGCCTCTCATAGAAAAAGTAAACAAAACCCTTCTCCCATTGAGATGCATATTCATTATTGTCTTGTAGATATTTTAGCTGTGTAGAGTTGGTCATTGGTCATTGGTCATTGAAATCCTCTCTTGTAGATATTTTAAATAGTGATGTGATGTCCTTAAACATTGATTCTTTGTTATCAAATACTTGATTTTGTATTTTGTAGAAATGTATGTTTATAGGCTAACATAGGATACATGGTATAATTATTCTTTAAAGGGCGCTAGCTCAAATGGAAGAGCATCTGCTTTACAAGCAGAAGGATGGTGGTTCGATTCCATCATACCCTAATATGACTAAATATATGACCAGTTGACGGTAAAGTAATGATTAAATTTACTAAATATACTATCAATTGACAACAATTAATGACTAAATAAATGACCAATTAACAACAATCAATGACTAAATCAATGACCAAATCAATGACCAAATCAACGACTAAATAAATGACTAGTCAACAACAATCAATGACTAAATTAACGACTAAATCAATGACCAAATCAATGACTGAATCAATGACTAAATAAATGACTAGTCAACAACAATCAATGACTAAATTAACGACTAAATCAATGACCAAATCAATGATTGAATCAATGACTAAATAAATGACTAGTCAACAACAATCAATGACTAAATTAATGACTAAATCAATGACTAAATAAATGATTAAATCAATGACCAAATTAATGACTAAATCAATGACCAAATAAATGACCAAATTGATCAATCAAAACAACCAATAAATGACTCAAATAGTTTAGTCATAAATTTGGTTGCGTGATTAATGACTGACAATAAACTACTAATGATCACGTGATCAAATTTAGTCATTTATATGCAATTTTTGGTAGTTTTTTGAGTCATATATTGTTGTTTTTGTACTAGTGATGTGACAAATGATGCTTTTCCTCCATGTCATCGGAGGTCAGGATCTGCCATCATGTCCTTTTGTCCACTAAGACCATCCATGTTAGCTTTGATCGAAGCATTGCCAACTCTGCTAACCTGTCACTTTTGGGGACATAGGCGCGGTGTTGAGACGTCTGTGCGACGCGCGAGCGTCCCTCAAATATGACTGTACACAAGTGGCCGTTTGAGCGTTACGCCTGCGCCCGAAATGAATCGTAATGCCTATGCATGCGCCCATCGACGTTCAAATTCCTTCTTGGGCCTTTATCTTTCACTTTGGAGACATTTTGAAAGGATTCTTTTGGCAAGTTTGACAATCTTCTTGCAGGTGGAGCTCTTGGAGACCATTTTGCACAACATACTTTCAACACCACCATTGTTGCAATATTACCAAGCATTCCGAGCATTCCAATCTCTGTTCATGATAAGGGAGTTATCTTAATCCTCTCTCTTGCATATTTATCAACTTTATTTCCAATTTCATGTTACATTGTTATTCTCTTTATCATTTATCTTTCCCTTGGCTTTCTTGGGTTGTCCGTGGAGGTGGAAACACCAAAATAAGAGTTTGACTTAGGTAGGCTCCAAAACACAACCCCCAACATTTTCTTTTCTTGCATGTGTGTAGGTACATTACCATGAAGAGGAGATTAACTTGCGAGAGACTTCATAGCGTGGACCTTTTGTTTGTCTATTTCCTTCCCTTCTCGCCTTCCATTCTATCTTGGTTAGTTTGCATATCACGTTTACTAGTTTAGTTTCATTGTTCTCTGTACTTTTATTGCATCGTAATCACACTTAGAGCTTTCTATACGAACTTTGTACCTCGTCCGTATAAGATGACATCGCACCACGTTGGTGTCCTAGTTGCGCGCACTCGTCTTGAGGATAGAGGCTCTACAGAGCCGTCCAAAGACGTTTCTCAGGTGTCTGACACTTTCTGCATAAATCTGTTATCCTGTGGCTCATCTTAGAGACAGTTTGTAGAGGTAATTGGAAGGACAATTTGTCCTCATGGATCCATAATCCTTGAGGTGGCAAATTCCCTCCATTATACCTTGTTACTTGATCTATGGGGGTCCATCCTCCACCAACTTGCAACAAGATGTTTGAAACCATTTGCTCTCAACCACATTTTCTCAAATTTAAATGGGCATTTCATCGAAGTTGCCTCTTCCTAGATAATCAAACTAATTGGATAATGGTTCAATCCTGAAATCAGAAGGATTTATAGCTCACAAATCGAGTTAGCCATTGTCCAATCCCCAGCCAGAAAGAACCTACCCAACTTCTCTGCAATATTCAAAAAGTCTCTATGCGTATTTGTTCATGTAAAATACCCTTTCTTGAATTTTACCTCAATCACGCCATTTTTAGAAACAAAATAATTAAAGTTTCACTTAGCTTGGCCAACCCAACCATTACCACCCTTTTTATCCAATGGGTGGAGAATGACATTAAAATCCCCTCCCAAATAAAGATGGCCTCCTTGTCCGCATTCAGAATTGTAGAAAGATTCTACCATAATTCCTTCTTACCATTTGTGCTGTTTGGGCCATACACATTAATCATGATGAAAGTTGCACTCAAAGGTTTTGAGAAAATTTTAAAGCACCCTATCCTGACTGATAAGTTGAATCTCCAAAGTGCACTCATTCCACAACACACCGAGGCCCGGAGAGGCCACAATAGCTTCCACAAAGAAACATCTCCTTCAATTTAGTTTCCTGTAATATCAATAGATCTGTAAAGTGGTGAAAAATTAGGGTTTCCACCACAGGATGGAGTAAAACCACTAATTTTTACTTAGGGACCAATTACATTCAAAAGAGGGGTTGAATCCAATACATTTAGTCACAAACTAGCAAGTATAAGGATTGAAAATATTGATTGGATTCAAGGTGTGAATTTGGTTAACCTCTTTTGTAAGTTGAATTGCTGAAACTAAGGTAAAGTGCTAGAAATGAGAATAAAAACATAGAAATAGTGAGCTATAGTCATCAAATTGAGCCACACACCTAGATATAAGAAATATAAGCATACTCGAATCTGATCCCTGAAGGAGCTCCTAAAATGTCAGGACCATGGTGGTGGTCGCCCTAGTTCTCTGCACTTTTCGCACACCAAAGGGGGATTGATTTGTCACTATAAATAATGCTTATTCTGAAAATCTCAACTTCGTACCGATTTCCTACACATAGAAAGAACGGGAAATAGGTTGGATAGGGGTTTGTCTAAGTCAAAGTCCGATTTAGGAATTAACCTTGATTGAAATATTGCAAATACTGAAATAAATAATGGAAGGATATACCTCAGATCTGTAATGATTGGTAATGATGTTTTGCTTCTTGAATGCAATCACGCATGTTGTATGAAATGACATTTATCTAAACATGACAAAACCGTAATCACACACACATGCTTTCATATGAATGATGTAATGTTACTCCATAATTGAGGACATAAGAATATGTAGCCTTGAAGACCTTTAGAAATGCTTGATGATGAATACTTCAATGCCTGAATGCTTGAATGCTTGATGCCTTATGATTATAATTTCACCGTTCTCCCCACTTTTTTAGATTGAGAGAGGAAGTTATCCTAAAATATACTTTCCTATTGGGAAAACATCTTAATTTTTTGACAAGGGTCGACATGGAGATCACATTTCCTCCAACTCATTATGACCATTGTGAGGGGCCAGTTTGGGGTCCTATTTGGGAGGACCAAGGTGTAAGGTGAAAATAAGGCTCGCTTTGGATGATATAAGCATAATTAGGTATTAATTAGGCATCGGGGTACAAACACTAAGGTGAGGGACCCAAGTGTGGACCAAATTGTAAGGGAGTATAATTTAGGATGCTTCATTTAGCCTCCACTTTAGTGGGAGTATGAGCCTATACAAATACTCATGGTAACGTAGACAAAAGAGAGATAAAGAAGAGGAGCAATGAGGAGAAAAATCATAAGGAGTATAAGATGAGGAACTGTTGGCTCCATTATAGTGCCCCGATTAAAATTTTAAAATCGAGTCTTTGTTTCCATTAATAGTGCCTTGAAGGTGAAATCTGTATTATTTTTCTTATAATCTTTTTATGGAGGTGACATTTTTCTTAAAGACAAACTGTGAAGAAACATTTGAACTCAGGTTCAAAATGGTTCAAAGTGGTTCAAAGTAGTTCAACAGGTTCCAAAAGTTCGAGTAGTTCTCAAGCAGTTCCCTAAGTGTAAGAGTTCGGAACACAAGGTTTACCATATACCACCAGCATCGTTAGTTGTAAAG
Source organism: Cryptomeria japonica (assembly GCF_030272615.1). Lineage (NCBI taxonomy): Eukaryota > Viridiplantae > Streptophyta > Pinopsida > Cupressales > Cupressaceae > Cryptomeria > Cryptomeria japonica. Next base: position 399,699,287 of record NC_081408.1, read on the forward strand.
ATTATCAAGAAACTCTGTGAGTTTGAACAAGAAAGAGACTTTCATTTGGATGAATAGCAAGACACTCAGTTGCAAATAAAGCCAACCTACTTAATATCAAGAAAGAGAACAACTATGGTTCACACAAACGTGTAACATTTTATCATGCCTTCTTCTTCATTGCTGTCACATTTTTCAACTATGGGATATGGTGATATTATAATGAATTCAAATTGGGCCCGTATTGTTATGTTGCTGATCATACCAATAGTTTTTTTTTTAGTTTGCTTGTACAGATCAATGAAATCATGGAGTTGCCAAGACACACAGCTCTTGCATTGCAAACAATATCAAGTCATTTTTTATGTTTAAGAGATGCAATCAATGGACAAATTTGGTCAACCAGCAAAAGTTTGGAAGAGGAATATTGATTCACCATTTATTCAGGCAACAGTTGATTATTTTTCCCAGAGGATTGTGCAAGAGTTAACACGAAGAATGTTTATAATTTTCAATGCAACCTGTAATTACAAATTTTCTGAGATAGCAAAATCAGTCTTTGTGCAGGGGGCATATCTCTCACATCAATCATTGGATCATGCTGGATTTCGGATATGTTTTATTAAACCTATTTTTATAAGTTCTCACCAAAGTAATTGTGGAAATTCGATCTAGTCTGCAAGATACACTTAACAGAATACAAGTCTAGAACAAAGAACATTTTCTGATTATTTTGTGACAGAACAACTGTCATGTCTTGGGGAGCATATATTTTTGTTCCACCGTTGGATTTTTCCCATTTTTGGATATGTTGTGCACATGCAAGTTGCGAACGATTCCACCGGTGCGATTAGCCGAATTATGTCTTCTTCAAAAGATATGGTTGACTGAGTGCGAGTCTGTCCAAGGTGACCAACAACAACCAAGTTTCTTGTCTTCAAACATTAACAAGGCACAACTTATATTTGCAATGATGGGGCCCATAAGTAATTCATAAAACTTATATTTTTAAGTTATAATGTTTTCAGATTAAAACATTATGATAAAGATTACATCGAATCCAATAAAGTGTTTAAAAAATACACATCGAATATGAAAGAGATGAAAGAGTGAAGACAATTATTATATCCAGCTGTCAGCATATGATATGCCAGGATTTAGTTTTGGAACCAAAAGTGTCTCATCGAGAGAAAACGAAGGATAAATATGCAAAAGAAAGGGTAAAATGGGGCTTCTACTTCTTTTTCCGGAGTCTGTGTGCTACAGGAAAGGGGGATAATTTTCTGTTTTCTGAATTGTAACAAGGCAAAGGAAGAGAGTATTAATATTTTTAGACATTATTTTGGGTGTACAGGGGTAATATAGACTTTGATCTATTTATTTTCTGTTGAAAGAAAAGGAGGGAATATACATAAAGCTTTGAATTTAAGATATTTTTCCTTCTGATTGATCCAATCTTTGTGTTGTTTTAGTCCTCTTTTTATACAGTCCTGTGCAATCTGTTTGTGTAAATGGTGATGATGAAAGCTTTGAATTTCATTCATGCATCTACCTGAAAATTATATTTAAAATCTTCCCTTCGTCATCTTGTAGTTGGAAGATCGAATAGATGGGCTTTGCATTGTCCATTTAATCTTTTTTTTTAGTTTTAAATCCAAAATCTGCGTTCACACCATGGTGATGGGTGGATGTTAAAGTGCCTTTGTGTCTTCTAGTGAAAGACATAACTCATATTTAATTCCTTGTAAATCAAACGTAGGGAGCTATACCTTCTCATCAAAATTTAGAGAGCACTTGCACATATCCATTGCAAGTGACTCAACTGTTAGTTCTAGTTTGTTTTCCAACTTTTGGGCATTTAGGAGTCATTTGTGAAGTTATTTTAGAAGGACAAATCTGTTAACTAACAGGAACCAAGCCCCAATATTAGGATCTTAACTCACTCAAAAATATCCAAGGACACACACAAAAAAAAGGCAAACAAAAAGGCAAAAAGATAAGCAAAGACAAAAGACAAAAAGACACACAAGACAAAAAAGCTAAGAATAAAAAACAAGACCTCAAGTCAACTAGTCGAAGAGACCTTGATATGAAAATGCCTCAACCACTAATATCATTCTTGAAAAATGCCATCTCAAGAACACAAGTGATCACATAAAAGAGCAAAGCATGCATCATCCATGAACTACAAGTAGCTAGGCTATGAGCTCATGAGAAGGAAAGAGAGCACATGTATAGACAGTCTAGATGTGTTTTTCTAGGTGATCCACGTTGGGGAAGAGAATATGAATAGTCCAGTCGTGTTTTACTTGTTCCAATAGTCCTCATGCATGTGTGCAAGTGATGTCTGGTTTCAAGTATATATCACCCCGTATAAGAGTTTGTTTCCTTTGGTTTCAAGCATGCATCAGCCTGTTTAAGACATGTAATGTAAATACAAATGCCAAGGGACAAATGTGTAAATGCCAAGGAGAGAATATGTAAATTCCAAGGGGTGAATGTTTGGTTTTGGGAACATCTCACTTAACAATTTGTTTTCTTTGGTTTCAAGAATGTGTAACCCCATTTAAGATAGATACATGCATGGTTTCGAGGACATCTCGTGTAAGAGTTTGTTTCATGTGGTTTTGGTGATGTATAACCCCGCCTAATACATATATCAATGCTGTGTTTGGTTTCGAGTGTGAAGCATCTCGTATAAGAGTTTGTTTTCTCTAGTTTCGAGAATGAACACCTCGTTTAAGGCATGCAAATATATGTCACAATATGATACAAATGGAGTGATAAGGGTGCCCCTGCCCCCCACTTTAAGATGTCAACATAGACCTATGTTGATGTCTTAAGGAAGCTTAGAGACAAGTATACCTACTCTTCAACGTTAAAGAGATATCCTTTAGGCAATAATGTTCATAAATCCAAGCCAAAGAGAGAATAATCTTCAAGCAAGGATAAGATACTTGAAAAAGAAATATCTTGCAAAATGTGCAAAGAGGATCCTTGGAGGACAAACAAATCTTTTCTCAAAAGACATCTACCTCCAAGAGGAGTTTCATGAACAAACATAGCATCTTCTATCAAAAGAAAGGAAGGGGAACAAGAATTCATACCTTCCTTCTATTGCTAGGTGAAAGAGATTCTTGATGAATGATGACACACTTTTGACCTAATTTGAGGGGTAGGTTTATAATAGATATACATTGCCAAGTGAAGAAGAGGTTGTAGCCAAGGACATACACCTCTTATATAAGAGAGAATCTTTGAGAAAAAAAAAAAACTTCACACAAAGAATGAAATCAAATTATAAACAAACACCACTCACAAAGGAATTGTGGATCCTTATAAAGGATAAAAAAGAGAGATAGATCATTGCCCCCAAGCTTAAGAACAATGAGAAGAATTGCACAATCTCTAAGGAGAGATTAGGCATAAGAAAATGCACAATGTACTCACCTGAAGGAATATTCAATGCAAGTAGAGACATTAATATATGTAAAATGAAACTCTAAATAAGAGGTAATCTTAAAAGAGAAAGAGAGAAAGAAGATGCCATCCTTGCTCCTCCCATGTCCTCCCAAGCATGGGAACAAGGAAAAAGAAGGATCACAAATTTCCCAAGGAGAGATTATTCATAAGAGATGTACCATTTCAATCAAAGAGTAGATCCTAATCAAGGAACACAAACTTATTCACATGAAGGATAACTCTATGCAAGAAATGACATCAAGTTATGGAGGATGCAACAAGTAAAAGAAACAGTGAAACCTTAAAGATAAGAGATATGATAGAGGTAAAAGAGAATCATGTTTCTACCTCAAGATGTTTTGATATTTGAAAAAAAAAGCATCACCTCTAATGACAAAGAGTCCCCAATTAAGTTAACCACTTTTGTCATAGGGTGAGGAGCAACATGAGGGTGAGAGGAGTGTTAAGGCACTACCTTTTAACCTCGAAAGAGAGAAAGATCAATTGAAAGACATATACGAGTGTGATGGTGAAAAATGGGATCAGGTAGTTTAGGACCTAACCCCACTTTCCTCCATACATTGGAATATGAAAGCTCCTAAGGAAGTGATTCACTTTGACTAACTCTTATAAAAGAGAGTCAAGGAATACTCTTAGGGTTTCTATTCCTTTACTTCTATGAAAGGGAAATGGGATAAATGTGCAATAATGATAAAATAAGCTAGAAAGGTGAAGGAAATGACTATGTAAACTACAATAATAAAATATACGTTTTACCCCATTATTTGTCTTGAAAAAAATAATGTGTATTTAATTTTGTTTCCCTTGTTCCGTTTGATCCGTGTTTAGTCATGCACATTTTGTTCCTTTATGTTTCACCTTTTCTGCCCCAATGAACTTGTTGGTTAAACTTGCGTATTGGTTCAAGGTTCAAAGTTCAATCGGTGCCCTTGTGTGGGTCGCGACTTTGTTATGTTGTTAACCGAGCGAGCGTGAATGTGTTAAATTGGTCTTGAAATTGAACTTTTGAACCATTCCTAAAGAGGTTCAAGGGTCAAGGTTCAAAGTCTTCCTTTATTTTTGTTAAAAGTCTTCGCTCGTTCTCGGTGTTGTGTTGAGCTGGAAGTTGAGAGTTCTTTTGTTTTCTCAGGATTGAACTTGAACCATTGAAATTTTTGTTAAATGGTTCAAAGTTCAAAGGTTCATTTCAAGTTGGCCCTTAGGACATTAATAACACAAAAAGTGGCACAACAAAAAGAGTATTTTGGGCATCTCATATTTAAAAAAATTCTAATTATGGAAAGAAATCATGAAAACTCAAGCCGTTTGTGCGGAGTTGATGTGTAATTAAGAAAGTTGTCAGGATCCCATCAAATCATTGGTTATCTCACACATTCAGATGAATCATTATGAGGCGTGTGTAGGTATTACTCAACTTTTCCACCTCTTAACATGTGAATTCTCAGATTGTGAAAGTGGTAGCTATTGTGGTTGGAGAAGTGAAGGACGCCGAAGGTAATTTCAACTCCATACTTCCGAGGGTTTCACAAACTTGATGGTGGTAACAGGTGAGTTTTGGTCATTTCCCCTCCGTTGTGTTACTAGCTTAGAAAGTCAGTGTAGGAAAATTCTTTGTTTTGGAATAGAATCTGTTCTTTTTAGGAACTGTTTGATGAATGTAAAAGTGGCCATTATGAGGCCGACTCTTCCAAAACTTGGTCGCACATCATGCCTAGTCAATATACTTCCAGAACTGGGTGACACTTCTTTGGCCTAAGCTGACTTAGGAGATTTTTTAGAAAGAGCTAGAAATCCTGAGGCTAACTCGATGATGGAAAGAATAGTTAGAAGTGGCTTGATTGAAGCTGCTGCTTTCCCAATTGCCACTCCTTGTCCAGAATTGGTGATAGCATGTATGAACATATATGATGCCGATAGCTGGTGCATTAGGACCAGTAGTGGTGAATTGTTAGAAGAAATTAATAGAGAAACAGTGATGGCTGCAATTGGAATCCCTCATAAAGAGCCGTATGAAGATTGGTTTATTGGTACCTCATACACATTTTTCTTTGAGAAGAAAAGCACATATAAAAGCGTCATTGCAAGAAATTGGCTTTAAAGGTTCAGAAAGGGGGGTCTCAGTTACCCAAACCTCTTACAAGAGAGCATTTCATCACGGAGGTGCGAGATATTATAATATTGTTAAACAGACTTAAAGGGCATTCACATGCTTTCTATTGGGAAGACTCAATGTAATTCTATATTGAAGCATTGTTAGCTGGCGAGAAATATCTTGACTGGGCGCATGTTATTGCTGAAAGGCTCCATGAGGGTTTGAGTAACTTTGTTGGAATGTCCAATTTTTACATGTCCTCATATCTATTTTATATATGGGCTTGTACCAGAGAATGGAAACGGTTGCATAACGAGCCTTGGGTGGACGACATGAAGGTTTATGATTATTACCCATACTTGCAACAACGGAGACATGTAGAAAATTTCACAAGATGGAATGATGTTTTTGTAGGAAGATATGCCTTTGAGCTACTGGGAGACACAAATAAAAGAATGTCAGCCAAGGCCATGGAGCTGGTCAGTATATATGGAAGCTACTTTATCCAATTTCCCAGATTTACTTACATTAGAGTGGGGGGCTTTGAAGGTGAACCATTCAAATTGCCTAGGTATGCCTTTGATAGTTATGTGCTTATTGAAGTTTGCAGACAACTAGCCCACATTGACAAAAGGTTAGGGACGAAGGGTAAATCCGGGGTCGCCTTCCCGATTGAACTTGGATATTATAGTTGTAAGTTTGTTTCCGATGCCTTGAACCTAGAATTAGAGTTCAATAAAATGAATTTACAACCCTACATTTCCAGACGTAAGTTTGATAGCAGTGGCTATGCTGTAGAACATCTAAATGTTGATGACAATTTCTTCCATGAACCTCAATTAGAAGACTATTGGGAAATTGTTGTGATGAATTTGAAGTGAGGAGGAGATTATGGTCAAGATTCACCCTGCAACAGATTGTTACAATGAGGTTGTCCATTAATGTGTCAGGATTAGAAGAAGAGGAGGGGGAAGACATATTGGATCCTGAATTCAATGAAAGGGTTCAAGGGCAACCTATCCCTAAAAATGACTGGGATAGGAGGGAAGAAGAAAATATTCAAGCCAAATCCTTCAATGTCATAATGAGAACAGAGAAGTGGTTAAGAGACCGAAAATTTAGAAAGGAGTCGATTATTACTCCTAAAGAATTAACAGTTGGACCACTTCATGCTACAACATAGATTCCCACTTCCTTCTCTAATGTAATTGTTGATGTTGCAGGTGCCACAAGGCTTAAAATTGGAGAGGTTCAAACTGGAAGATCAAAACAAATCTCCATTGAGTCCTTCAGCAGTTCAAGTCACCCGTTCAAGGAGCAAAAAGAAAAACAGGGAACCAGTGGCAGATCAAATTGTTGTGGACTTAGATTCGAACAAAGAAACTCAGGTGATCATGGATCAACAAGTGTTAAATAACCCTTCAGTGCAGGATGTGGATGCAAAGAAAGAAGCTAAAGAAAATCCAAATCTGATGAGCACTATGACTGTTGTCAACCCATCCGATGATCAGACACCTTTACCCAAAGAAACTTCTAGTACTTCTCGATGGCTTGGAGCTTCAATAGGAAAGAAACACAGTATTGTTCCTATTACTATTCTGATGGAGGATATGGTAAGTGCCTTGGCAAAATATCCAAACCCAGGAAGCTTAAAACACAAGCAATGATGGAAGTTGATGATGAAATAGGCCACAGGGTAGCGGAAGTAGCTAAGCCTATCTCAGATAAAGACCCAAAAAAGGCCACTGAGAATGATTTTATTGTTGAGAAAATTGACCTGGGAGTTGCTTCAAGGGCTGTAGATGCCAAACATTTAGAATCCTCCACTAAAAGAATGATATCCAAAACCTGGAAAGATGAGAAGGACAAGCGGGAGTTGAAACAAGTTGTTACCCAGATGGCAGAATATATCAATGTCATACATCACCCGAGTCCTCAACCCCTGACACAAATGACGTTTTCTTTTGACCCTAAATCACTAGTGAATCAAAAGCTATGGGATCAGGTCCAGAGAAGCCGCATGAAAGCTAAAGTTTTTGATGAGTGGATTGAATCCATAGTGTAACAGGGCATAGACTACATTGCTAGCCTGATCAAGGTGTATGATAACGCCATAACTGTGAGTAAAGAGATGGAATTGGAAGCTATCGCATGGGACAAAGAAAGAAATAAATGGGTAGCAGTCTTAGCGCAGATGAATGATGTACAAAAATTTGGCATCATAAAATTTCTTACTGAGAAGCTAGTGGATAACTTGGATGACAACGTATTGTATGTATCAAGAAAGAATGTTGAATGGAGGAACTCTATCATTAAACAGGGTTATGAAGAATCTATCAAGTTGTTAAAAGGATTAAAATAACTTATTGATACGATGCAGAAAGATTTAAAATGCAACGATATACAACTCTTGAAGGAGGATGGACAGACGATTGAATCAGCGACAGATATGGTCAAAACCTTTAAAGAAAGGGCGCATCTTGTTAAAGAGACAAAGTCTCTAACTATAGATGACTTCTCCAAAGTGTGAAGGATAGAATAAATTTTAGCAGTCAGCTTTGATCACTTGGAAGCGCATAAAATTAAAGTTATGTAGGTAAACATGGACAAAGAAGTCTGGAAGCAGCGCGTTCTGCACATTGGACTCCCGCACTATCAAGTTATCCTTTATTTATCCACAACACATTTGGAGTGGTGAAATGTACGTAGTACCACGACAAAACAGGACAAATCAACAACTTCTTCTACCACGTTGGAGTCTTGATTGGTTTATGGATGAGTTGTCATCCTGTCCGTGGCCTTTGTTCATTTAAGTTTTATCCAGTTTGAAGCAAACAATTTATTTTAACTCTGGGGTAGAGTTTAAGAATTTAGGGTTATTTTCAAAAGAACTATTAGCCTGGAGGCTATAAATGTAATTAAGGATGCTTTATTGAGGGTCTGAAAAAGTTTGATTTGAATTGGCAGACTTAATTTTCCTTTGAATTTCACTATAGACATTTTTATATATGAATGAAATGATATATTTTTTATGGTCTTCAAATCTGTGTATTTGAAGGATAGAGAAAATCTCTATTGGGATGTATGCTTGTGTACATAATATTTTACTTCATTATCAGTTCTTTATAAGTCTATGAATTCATTGATTAAGAAAAAAATTAGTGGTACATTGTCGTTTAAGTGATTCTAGTCCCCCTTGTCCTGTGAGGCATGAGCGAGTATCAATCAACATTTATGCTACATTGAATATACTTGGGGAAATAAGTTTTACATTTAATTGAAATGTTCAAAGTTTAAGTTCGTGAGCTTTACATTTATGGATAATTATCTTGTAGCATTCTTATTGTGTTTACAAATGAATGTGAAAGCCTTTCTCGCTTTTTGGTAAAAAGTGTGCTTCTTTGTGAGTTATTTGCATAAAAATTTATTGGATATCATATGAGGAGCTGCACTCTTATGCAGAGGGTAAATTGATACTTAGTTCACCCAACTGCTAGTTTCTTTTTCTTTTCATCACGAGTATGCATGAGTCATCATTAAAATTATTAAAGGAAAGGAAAATCTGTTAACCAACAATTTTTTGGCGACTCTGCTGGGGAGTGAAATAATAAGATTGGTCGCTTGATTATAGGATACAAAAAACCATCTTGTGAACTTTTAAGAGTCTATCCAATTCTATCAAAATTTTGCATTGTGAATAGGCTGGAGCCAAGAAGATACTCTAGGTCTCGGAGGCGTGAAGGAATAGTTGACTCTGTCTTTCAGGATTTGCAAAACCTAAACTTTCAGCTGCCCTTTTCACCTAAGAGACGAGCAAGAAGTAGACCTCCTTCTCCATCCCCTTCATTCTCTGTATCTTCAGTTTGTCAAGCCCTAACCTTGCATGGTGTTACCTTACCCAGTGTAATCAACCCAACACCTCTTAATATCATTCTTTCGATAGAAACCAACAATCATTGGGGGGCCATAGTAGGTCCATTGAATCTTGGTCTAAATTTGAATCCTTTACCCAAAGGAGCGAGGGACCATTTGCCTAAATTCAATGGTGATGGGAAGGTCACATTTTATGAAAATTTAAATGCATTTAATGTTGCATGTGGTATAATAGCTGTCCAACATGAAGATGTTGCAGCAAGGTTGTTTGTACAAACATTAATTGAAGCCATTGCAGATCGGTTTTATCATTTGCCAAACAATGTAATAACAAACTGACAAGATTTGAAAACTAGGTTAAAAGTAGCAGAGGATGAGCATTCCCTTTTGGCCTAGTTAGCTCAATTAAAAAAAGAGATCCTTGAATCTATGAGATATTTCGTGGCTAGGTTTGATAAAATTGTTCATAAAATTCCTGCAAATCCGAAACCTTCAAATGATAACTTGAAATGTTTTTTTTATTTATAAAATCTATGACCTCAAAGATAAGATTCTTGATTCGTAGCCAGAGAGTTGAAACTCTGAATGATGTTAAAACAGTCGCCGTTGAGCTAGAAGATGATTTGATTACCGCAGGAAAATGGAAGAGGGAAGTGCAAGCGGCTAGTGCGCAACCTTCTACCTCTTCAGAACCTGTAATTCAAAGACTGATGAATGATGTCATCACACTCAAAAGACAGTTACCTAAGGCTAGTACGTCTTACCCACAACCTTATTAGGACATACCAAGGAGGATTACAAATCAGTCTATGGGAACTGGGAATAAAGCCTTACAATTGCCTTTGGCTCAACAAAGACTAGCAATTAAAGCTCCGCCACTTAAGGGGAATATGTGTGTTTTTCATCTCACTAATGATCATGACGTTAATTCTTGTCTATAGATGGTGCAATATGCACAAATGATAAATACAAGAGAGGCCATAAGTGAACTTGGTCCAGAAGAAGAAGTCCATGGGCAACCTGGCGACTTTGGAATACACTTCTTGGAGTATGAATCAGATTCAGAAAGAGGAGGTGATATATTGGTGACCCTTGGAGACCCTTCTTGTGCCATCCTCACTAGAGGTCAGCGTCAATCCAAAAATATGGGTACCACAACCTTTCTCGAAACTGTAGCTAAAGGAAAAGAACCTTTGAACTGGAACTCAGAAAATGGTTCAAGAGTTCAAGAGGTTCAGATGTTGATCCCGATTCTTCTTTTGATATTGTTGAATTTTGTAAGGCATAAAAAAATTAGATTTCTCCCGTTGAATATCTTAGGTTTAATCCTAAAGAGTTAGAGAAGCTGATTAAATATGTACAAAGGGAAACTTCTCAGTTGGAATACACCAACACACCATTGATTAACCTTGAGTCTTCACAGGATGAAAAGGATACCATGTCTACAGAGCTGTCTAGTACCATTCTAAAGCATTAGCTAATGAACCAATTGAATCACCTAGTACCTGGCCAAAGGCTTGAGCCATTTTATGTGTCTTTATTTATCAATGGGTTTAAACTTAATAATTGCATTATTGATTTTGGAGCCTCCGATAATATTATGCCTTCTGTAGTTGCTAAAGCATTAGGCCTTTCACTTACTAAAAAAATTGGTAAATGCTATTCAATGGACTCAAAGAAAATTCCTTTACTAGGTCAAATCAAAGATGCACAGGTTGCTCTAGCGGTACATCCAAACAAAAGAGTGAAGTTGACTATTTTAGTTGCTGATATTCCCGCAAGTTATGGGATGTTGTTAAGCAAGAATTTTTGTAAGGATTTGGGAGGAGAAATTAAAATGGATTGGTCCGAGGCAATAATTTGCATCGGTAAACAAAAATTTGCTCTTCAACTTGAACCAAAGTCCAAATATACCGTTTTCCTCTCCGATGACCCAAAATCTCAAATATTGTATCAAGAATGTGATTTTCGCAATTATTTGCTCTTTTATGATGATAAGAAAGATACACCAGAAGATGTAGTAGATCTTACTGTAGGCTTGTGGGAAATGAAATTTTATGGTAGTTGTGCATCGACTGGATCTGGTGCTAGAGTGGTGCTCATTTCCCCACAAGGTGAAAAGATTGCTTTTTCATTCCAATTAGAATTTAAGAACACTAAGAACACCACAAAATATGAGGCATCGCTGTTAGGAATAAAACAAGTTAGAAAAAGGAATCAAATTATTGAGTGTCAAAGGCGATACAAAATTGATTGTTTAACAGGTACGAGGTCTCTTCTCGGTAAAGAATGAAAGGCTTAAACATTATAGAAACTGAGTCTGGGATGAGATTGAATATTTTGATGCTTTCTCAATTGAAGCTATTCCTAGAAATCAAAATTCCCTGGCAGTTTTTTTAGCAGTGCCAGTGTCTTTATTGCTCCCACATCCTTACTTTGATACAAATGTTTACAGGATTGAAGTTGTATATCGTCCTAATGTACCTGACAATTCAAATTTCGTGCAAGTGTTTGGAAATGATAAACATATCAATCAATTCCTGCAAAATGCTGAAATGTTTGCCTCTTCTTTCTTTGAAGGTTCTGAGAATGAGTGTAATGAGTTTTCTCCAAATACAGGGGGAGGTTTTAAAAAGGAATTTTTTTAGTTGAAGGGAAATCAAATTCCAAAAGGCCTTGTATCCTTAGAATGCCTCTTTGATTGTAATGACAGGTATGTCAAAGAAAATGTTTTTGAAACTGCTAACACATCGAGAGAATATGAAAAGATTAATTTAGGTGATGAAAACAATCCAAAGATGGTGAATTTAGGCAATTGTTGCAACCCTAAAGAAAGGAGTTTGTTTGTTAAACTGCTACAAAAGTTTTTAGACATTTTTTCCTGGTCTTATGAGGATTTGAAAGACTTTAGAAATGGTTAGTTTCAACATCATATTCCCCTCAAGCCCGAAGTGACTCCTTTTAAACAAAAATTAAGAAATTATAATCCCAAGGTCGCAGGTGCTATTTTCAAAGAAATAGATAAGATGTTTCAGGCAAGGATCATCTATCCTATTCATCATTCTACATGGGTGGCCAATATTGTTCCGGTTCGCAAGAAAAATGGAGAAATAAGGATCTGTGTGGATTTCGGAAATGTGAATCAAGCTAGTTTAAAAGATAATTACCCATTGCTAGCGATGGATCATATTCTCCAAACTGTTACCAGATCAGAAATGATGTCGATGCTTGATGGTTTCTCTAGTTATAACTAGATAAGTGTAGCAAAAGAAGACTAGCACAAAACGACCTTCACAACGCCTTGGGGAACCTTCGCCTACAATCGAATGCCTTTCGGCCTAATAAATGTGGGAGCAACTTTTCAAAGGGCGATGAATCTCTCATTCGGTCACCTCATTGATAAGACTATAGTTATTTATCTTGATGATTTGATAGTTTTCTCTAAAAGAAGGAAAACTCACCTAAGAGATTTGGAGACTGTGCTACAAAGATGCAGATGCCATGGTATTTATCTCAACCCAAAGAAGTCAGTTTTCCGTGTTACAAAGGGAAAGCTATTAGGGCATATAGTTTCACAAGATGGTATCAAAATAGATCCTAATTGGGTAAAAGCTATTCAACAATTAAGTCTGCCATTAGACAAAAGTGGTGTCAAATCATTCTTTGGGCAAGTTAGTTTCCTCAGGAGATTCGTGCCAGATTTCGCTGAAATTACCAAACACATTGTAGGGATGATGAGTGAAAAGTAGGTTTTCAAATGGAAGGAAGAAGCAAAAAGAGCCTTTGAAGAGGTAAAAGAGGCAATTGCTCATGCTTCGACACTAATAAATCCTGATTTAAAGAAAGATTTTATCATGTATTGTTATGCTTCAGAACACACAATGTCCGGTATTCTTCTGCAAAAGAATGAGCTGAATGAAGAAGTCCCTATTGCGTTCATGAATATTTCGCTCAAAAAGCATGAATTGAATTACTCATTAGTAGAGAAGCAGGCCTTTGCAGTTGTTAAAGCTATAAAGAATTTCAAGTATTTTGTTCTGCATTCCCATTCATTTGGCTTTGTACCAAATCCCACTGTAAAAAGTATCTTGACTCAGCAAGAGGTAGGAATGAATAATAGAGCGACCTAAGTTTCAAAGGTTCAGGAGTTTGATCTGGATATCTGACCGACCAAGATGGTCCGGGGGCAAGGATTATGTTGTTTCATAGATGAAAAGAAGGAAGAGGAAGACAAAATCCCACTAACTTTATTTGTCAGCTTGCAAGATGAGTGGTTCACTGATGTGGCTCATTACTTGACTTATGGAGAAGACCCCGAGCATTTAACTACAAAAGAAAAGAGAAATTTAAGATTGAAGACAACTAAATATGTGATTGTTGATGATATCCTATACAAAAAAGGCTTGGATGGTTCATTCTTAATGTGTGTCGACAAAGAACAGTAGGAGATGCTTTTACAAGTTTTTCATAATGAGGCATGCAGAGGACACTATTCATTTACTGTAACAACTTTCTAAATCCTTAGGAGTTGTTACTACTGGCCAAGAATGTTTAAAGATGCATATAGGGTTACAGGCTGTGAGAAATGCAAGTTATTCTCAGGAGACCTCAATTAGTTGTGTTGCCATTAAGGCCAATAATCATAGATGAACCCTTCAAGTAACGAGGATTAGATTTTGTTGGTCCTTTGAATCCCCCGTCAAGTGCCGGTCATACCCATATCCTTATCGCTACGTATTATTTTACAAAGTGGGTAGAAGCAGTCCTTGTCAGGAAGACTACTTCAGAAATTGTTTGTACTTTCTTGAAAGAAAATATCTTGACTAGATTTAGTGTACCCCAGAAAATTGTGACCGATAATGCCCCAAATTTTTCTTCTGAAGAACTCAGCCCGTTTTGTTATGATCATGGCACTTACTTATCTCATTCTTCAGATTACTATCTGTTAGGAAATGGCCAGGCCGAATCCAGCAATAAGAATATGATTTCTATAATGCGAAAGTTGGTGGCTAAGAATGCAAAGGATTGGCATAAAAGATTATATGAAGCACTATGGGTAGACATGACCTCACCCAAGAGGGCCATAGGTATGACACCATTTGAATTGGTGTATGGAGTTGAAGGTCAGCTATCCTTACCTCTAGAATTATCATCTGCTAGGTTGCAGAAAGTAATAGAAGATGAATTCTTCCAATGTGCCCTGGAAAAGAGAATTATGTACCTTTCAATAATTGAAGAAGATAGGCAAGAGTTGGTAGATCACATCACTGCACATCAGGCCAGGGTAAAGAATTTTTTTGATCACAAAGCTAGACCACGACAGTTTATGTTGGGAGATCAAGTCCTGTTCTAGGACAAACGTAGGGAACTGAAAGGAGCTCATAAGTAAATTTGATTCTCTGTGGAAAGGACCATTCACGATCAAATAGGTATTGGGTCCTAACTCATTTAAACTTGAATATCCTAATGGAGTTTCACTTCCCTTGTCCTATAATGGGCAAGATTTAAAGTTGTATCAGTTATAAGCAAATCTCATTCTGCTCTGTACATAGGTTTTTGCTGTACTGTTTGTTTTTCTTGTTGTGTGTTTGTTGTGTTTGGACCTTTGTCCTTCCCCGCTTGCATGCGAAACCAAAGATTCTAAGTTCCATTCCTAGTCCTTTTCAGTCCTGGTCTCCAGTCAGAGCCGATGTTACCCCATTATTTGTTTTGAAAAAATTTATGTGTATTTAATTTTGTTTCCCTCCTTCGGTTTGATCCGTCTTTAATCATGCACCTTTTGTTCCTTTATGTTTCACCTTTTCTGCCCCAATGAACCCATCGGTTGAACTTGCGTATTGGTTCAAGGTTAAAAGTTCAACCGATGCCTTTATGCAGGTCACGACTTTGTTATGTTGTTAATCGAGTGAGCGTGAATGTGTTAAATCGGTCTTGAACTTGAACTTTTGAACCATTCTTAAAGCGGTTGAAGGTTCAAAGTCTTCCTGGATGTTTGTTAAAAGTCTTTGCTTGTTCTCGGTGTTGTGTTGAGCCGCAAGTTGAGAGTTCTTTTGTTTTCTTAGGATTGAACTTGAAACATTGAACTTTTTGTTAAATGGTTCAAAGTTCAAAGGTTCATTTCAAGTTGGCCCCGAGGACATTAATAACACAAAAAGTGGCGTGACAAAAGGAATATTCTGCGCATCTTATATTTTAAAATTTTAATTATGGAAAGAAATCATGAAAAATTAAGCTGTTTGTGTGGAGTTGATGTGTAATTAAGAAAGTTATCAATATCCCATCAAATCATTGGTTATCTCACACGTTCAGATGAATCATTATGAGGCGTGTGTAGGTATTACTCAGTTTTTCCGCTTCTTAACATGTGAATTCTCAAATTGTGAAAGTGGTAGCTGTTGTGGTAGGAGAAGTGAAGGATGCCGAAGGTAATTTCAACTCCATACTTCTGAGGGTTTCACAGATTTGATGGTGGTAACAAGTGAGTTTTGATAATTTCCCCTCCATTGTGTTACTAGCTCAGAAAGTCAGTGTAGGAAAATACTTTGTTTTGGAATAGAATTCTGTTCTTTCTAGGAACTATTTGATGAATGTAAAAGCGACCATTATGAGGCCGACTCTTTCAAAACTTGGTTTCACATCATGCCTAGTCAGTATACTTCTAGAACTTGGTGACACTTCTTTGGCCCAAGCTGATAGGATATTTTTTAGAAAGAGCTAGAAACCTTGAGGCTAACGCGATGATGGAAAGAATAGTTACAAGTGGCTTGATTGAAGCTGCTGCTTTCCCAACTGCCGCTCCTTGTCCAGAATTGGTGATATCATGTATGAAACATATATGATGCTGATAGCAGGTGCATTAGGACCATCGGTGGTAAATTATTAGTAGAAATTAACAAAGAAATGGTGATGGCTGCAATTGGAATCCCTCATAAAGAGCCGTATGAAGATTTCTCTATTGGTACCTCATACACATTTTTCTCTGAGAAGAAAAGCACATATAAAAGTGTCATTGCAAGGAATTGGCTTCTAAAGGTTCAAAAAGGGGGGTGTCGGTTACCCAAACCTCTTACAAGAGAGCATTTCACCACGGAGGTATGGGATATTGTAATATTGTTAAACAAACTCAAAGAGAATTCACACGATTTCTATTGGGAAGACTGGATGTATTTCTATATTCAGGTATTCTTAGCTGGCAAGAAATATCTTGACTGGGCGCAGGTTATTGCTGAAAGTATCCATAAGGGTTTGAGTAACTTTGTTGGAATGTCCAGTTTTTACATGTTATCATATCTATTTTATATATTGTCTTGTACCAGAGAATGACAAGGGTTGCATAACGAGCCTTGGGTGGATGGCATGAAGGTTTATGATTATTACCCATACCTGCAACAACAAAGACATGTAAAAAATTTCACAAGATGGAATGATGTTTTTGCAGGAAGACTTGCTTTTGAGCTGCAAGGAGACACAAATAAAAGAATTTCAGTCGAGGCCATGGAGTTGGTAAGTATATATGGAAGCTACTTTATCCAATTTCCCAAATTTACTTACATTAGAGTGGGGGCAGGGAAAACTTTAAGAAACCCCCCCTCGGATAAGGTGTAAAAACTTGGCGAAAGCTGTATAATTCCCGAGGAAAATTTTAATTTTACTAGCAAATTTTTGCGGTTTACGGAGAAAAAATAATAATCTCCATTGGCAAATTAGCCATGATCGATCAAAGTTTGTGAAAAATCCTAGAAAATTGTAATGTTTTTAAAACCCCAAAAATATTTGCATTGGCGATTTCAAGCTATTTTCAAAGCATTAAAAAAAAATATTGGCGATTTCAACTTATTTTCAAACCATAAAAATAAAATATTGGCGATTTTAACTTATTTTCAAACCATAAAAATAAAATATTGGCAATTTCAAGCTATTTTCAAACCCTAAAAAAAATATATTGGCGATTTCAAGATATTAAGTCATTAAAACACATGGCAAAACTTTTACAGAACTTGACAAACAAGTCCACATGTTAATCCCCATCTTTAATCGCACACTCGCAACCGGTTATAACAATTTGGAAAGTAACCGGTGAGTTACCGACAATGCTACTAAATCCTCTTAATCGCAAGCTCGCAACCCCTTTTATGAATCCTCAAAGAATTGCGCGAGTGAGCGACAACCGTTGATCTTCATCAAGCCCTTCAGTCGCAACTTGGCAATAACATTTGTAATATTTTTTCTTTACCTGTGAGCTGGCGACTACTACAAATCTAACAAAACAACTTATTTCATTGCAAGCTCGCAAATCAAAACTTAACTTGACTTAAACCCTTGCGATCCTGCTACAACAAGACACTTAACCGCCATCGCATGCTCGCAACACTTTTGACTTAAGACTTACAAACCCGTGAGCATGCGATGACCACAAAATCAGACCAAAACTTACCTCTCGCCAGATCGCAACATAAAATGCTAAACAACTTCAAAACTTGCGAGCAAGCGACGAAACCAACTAAGCTGCGATACTAGAACCACATCGCATGATCGCAAATTAAAATGACTTAGTCGTGAACACCTCGTGACCTTGCGATAACATAAAATCACACCCAGTCGCAACCTCGCAACATAAAATGGTCAAGTGCAAAACATCTTGCGAGGTAGCGACAACTAAAATCTCCCAGTACTTGCAAGCTCGTGACTTAAATTGACTTGATGATAAAGGACCTGCGAGCTAGCGACAACCATAAAATCTCAAAACTATTTATCTCTTGACCGCAATGACCCAGCGAGTACCAACAAAAATCGATGTTTTATGTTAATTAGTATTACCTTCATAAACTGGTGCGAGTAGTGGCACATAGACCATTAATGACTTACTCGCTAACTCTCGCGGCTATAATGCATGACATCAAACCAATTCGAGACCTCGTGACCAAAGTAATTTCATTAACAATCTCCAGCTCGCTAACATAAAATGCTAACACCCAAAAAACTAGAGACCTCGCGATTTAAACCCAAACCAACACTCACTAACTCGCCACTTAAACTATTAAACATGAAATTTATCTGCGAGTTAGAGATGAAACATTAAACACGTCTCATTGTCTGACCAACTGTTTGACCACACTTGACGTTGACATGGATAAATAAAGAGAGGACAACTCAGATTTTCGACGCATGACAACTTTGGTTTACTAGCCAACTAAGACAAAAAAGAAACACAAAACCCTAATTGCCATGAACAACATGTTAAGCATTTAATGTAGAACAGTAGAAAGGTTCTAACAGTTATGCAATATGAATAATTTTATGGATCTTGTGACATAAATTGTTGCATTTCATGTTTAACATAATGTGGAACCAATTTACTAATAATTCAATTGTTTACGAATAATTCAGAAAATAAATTCTAATTGTTTACTAATAATTCGAATTAAAAATTAAAAATATGAAATAAGTATCCATTCTGATTGACAAATTCCAGGAATATAATATCAAAAATCATCAATGGCAACTATAGTATTGCAAATTGTAATATGACTCAAGAACTGTAGTATAAATACCTATAAACTGACTGCTAATTCACTTCAGTGCCTCAGTCCGAGGCTTCTATATCCCAAATGGACTCAAGATCCGGAAACTGACTAGTATTAACAGGTTCATCTTCATTCTCAGTCGGGTATTCAGGATTGCAGGATTGTAACTCTGGCCCTCCGCCCTACAATGAACTTCGACGTTCCAACTCAAATTGCGAAATGCGAATCGAGAGCTCCCAAATTTACTAATCAGACAGGAACAAATTGTAAGAAAGAGTGTATTTATATCAATCCATGATTGCATTTTTGGCGAATTGCGCGGACGTTTCAAAATGCATCTTGATTTAAGCGGGATGAAATGGGTTCTCAAATGCTTATAATGTTTTAATTGATAGTGGCGAATTTATTATTTGGCCAATGCGTGCAATGAACATTTAATTTACCGTTGGCGAATTAGGTCCTTGGTATGTGGTCGTTTTACTATTTCTGGCGAATAACGAAGGTGATCTAATACCCACGTCTGAGTGATTCTAGGCGAATATTACGACCATGCACGCCGAACGATGTGTGGTCGATGGCAAAGTTAGAATATAGTGTACCGTTAACCCCAAAATTTCTGGCGATTTGACCACTATGTTGCCTCAGACTATTGGCCATTTCCTAAAAAAAACAACGCAAAATTCGCCAATTGGCGAAGATTCGCCACTAAAAAACTCTCTGAGTGGGGAGCTTTGAAGATGAACCATTCAAATTGCCCATGTATGCCTTTGATAGTTATGTTCTTATTGAAGTTTGCAGTCAGCTAGCCCACATTGACAAAAGGTTAGGGACGAAGGGTAAATCCGGGGTTGCCTTCCCGATTGAACTTGGATATTATAGTTGTAAGTCTGTTTTTGATGCCTTGAACCTAGAATTAGAGTTTAAGAAAATGAATTTATAGCCCTACATTGCCAAACGTAAGTTTGATAGCAGGGGCTATGCTGTAGAACATCTAAATGTTGATGACAATTTCTTCCATGAACCTCAATTAGAAGACTTATGGGAAAATTGCTGTGATGAATTTGAAGTGAGGAGGAGATTGTGGTCAAGATTCACTCTGCAGCAGATTGTTACAATGAGGTTGTCCAATAATGTGTCAGGAATACAAGAAGAGGAGGGGAAGATGTATTGGATTTTAAATTCAATGAAAGGGTTCAAGGGCAATTTATCCTTGAAATTGACTGGGATAGGAGGGAAGAAGAAAATATTCAAGCCAAATCCTTCAATGTCATAAGGAGAACGAAGAAGTCGTTAAGGGACCGCAAATTTAGAAAGCAGTCTATTATTACTCCTAAAGAATTAACAGTTGGACCACTTCATGCTACAACACAGATTCCCATTTCCTCCTCTAATGTAATTGTTGATGTTGTAGGTGCCACAAGGCTTAAAATTGGAGAGGTTCAAACTGGAAGATCAAAGAAACCCCCATTGAGTCCTTCAACAGTTCGAGTCACCTGTTCAAGGAGCAAAAAGAAAAACAGGGAACCAGTGGTAGACCAAATTGTTGTGGACTTTGATTCGAGTGAAGAAACTTAGATGATCATGGATCAACAAGTGTTAAATAACCCTTCAATGCAGGATGCGGATACAGAGAAAGAACCTGAAGAAAATCCAAATCCGATGAGCATTATGACTGTTATCAACCCATATGATGATTAGACACCTCCACCCAAAGAAACTTTCAGTACTTCTCGATGGCTTGGAGCTTCAATTGGAAAGAAACGCAGTATTGTTCCTATTACTATTCCCATGGAGGATATGGTAAGTAAGTGCCTTGGGAAAATATCCAAACCAAAGAAGCTTAAAACATAGGCAATGATGGAAGTTGATGATGAAACAAGCCATTGGGTAGCAGAAGTAGCTAAGCCTATCTCAGATAAAGACCCAGAAAATGCCACTGAGAATGATTTTATTGTTGAGAAAATTGACCTAGGAGTTGCTTCAAGGGCTGTGGATGCCAACATTTAGAATCCTCCACTAAAAGAATGATATCTAGGACCTGGAAAGATGAGAAGGACAAGCGGGAGTTGAAACAAGTTGTTACCCAAATTGCAGAATATATCAATGCCATACATCACCCGAGTCCTCAACCCTTAACACAAATGACATTGTCTTTTGACCCTAAATCACTAGTGAATCAAAAGCTATTGGATCAAGTCTAGATAAGACACATGTTAGCTGAAGTTTTTGATGAGTTGCTTGACTCCATAGTGCAGCAGGGCACAAACTACATTGCTAGCCTAATCAAGGTTAATGATAACACCATAAATGTGAGTAAAGAGATGGAATTGGAAGCTACCACATGAGATAAAGAATAAATGGGTAGTAGTCTTAGCGCATATGAATGATGTACAAGAATTTGGCGTCATGAAATTTCTTACTGAGAAGCCAGTGGATAACCTGGATGACAACGTACTGTATGTATCAAGAAAGAATATTGAATGGACGAAACAAGGTCATAAAGAATCTATCAAGTTTTGAAATGGATTAAAAGAACTTATTGATACGATACGTAAATATTTAAAATGCATAGATATACAGGTCTTGAAGGAGGATGGACATGCGATTGAATCAACGCTAGATAAGGTCCAAACCTTTAAAGAAAGGGTGCAACTTGTTAAAGACACAAATCTCTAACTATAGATGACTTCTCCAAAGTGGCAAGGATAGAATCAATGTTAGCAGTTTGGTTCGATCACTTGGAAGCACATAAAATTCAAGTTATGCAGGTAAACATGGAAAAAGAAGTCTGGAAGCAATGTATTCTACACATTGGACTCCCGCACTATTAGGTTATCCTTAATTTCTCGACAACAGATTTAGAGTGGCGAAATGTACGTAGTACCGCAACAAAACAAGATAAATCAACAGCTTCTTCTACCACATTGGAGTGTTGATCGGTTTATGGACGAGTTGTCATCCTGTCCGTGGCCTTTTTTCATTTAAGTTTTATCCAGTTTGAAGCAAACAATTTCTTTTAACTCTAGGGTAGTGTTTAAGAATTTAGGGTTATTTTCAAAAGAACTGTTAGCCTGGAGGCTATAAATGTAATTAAGGAAGCTTTATTGATGGTCCAAAAAACTTTAATTTGAATTGGTAGACTTAATTTTCCTTTGAATTTCAGTGTAGACATTTTTATATATGAATGGAATGATATATTTTGTATGGTCTTCAAATCTGTGCGTTTAAAGGATAGAACAAATCTCTATTGGGATTTATGCTTGTGTGCAAAATATTTTACTTCATTACTAGTTCTTTATAAGTCTGTGAATTCATTGATTAAGAAAAAAATTAGTGGTACATTGTCGTTTAAATGATTTTTATCCCCGTTGTCTTGTGAGGCATGAGCAAGTATTGATCAACATTTATGCTACATTGCATATACTTGGTGAAATAAGTTTTACATTGAATTGAAATGTTCAAATTTTAAGTCCGCGAGCTTTACATTTATGGATAATTATCTTGTAGCATTCTTATTGGTTTGACAAATGAATGTGAAAGCCTTTCTCGCTTTCTGGTAAAAAGTGTGCTTCTTTGTGAGTTATTTGCATAAAAATTCATTGGATATCATACGAGGAGCTGCACTCTTATGTAGAGGGTAAAATGATAGTCGGTTCACCCAACTATTGGTTTCTTTTGCTTTTCATCACAGGTATGCATGAGTCATCATTAAAAATATTAAAGAGAAGTTAAATCTGTTAACCAACAATACGGAACTGAAACTGAGACACAACGTATAAAGCAGAAGACGAAAAAATATGATCTTGATTGAGCTAGACTAGGACGCTGGGAACCTTGGTCCCTATTGCTAAACTGATTTGTACCTTTGGAATTTGTTGACTTAGACCCTGAACTACCAAAGGAAGCCAAAAAAAACTTAGAGGACCAAGGCGCTGGACACCTTTGTCCCAGAAGATTGAGACCTATTTCAGAATGTAGACCTATGCGTGCTAATTTTGTCTTCCTGAAAGTCCATAGCTTTGTCAGAATTTTATAAATGTACTGGCAATCTAGAAAATGGTGTATGGGTGGCTATTGAGGATTTTTCCGTTGTCAAACCCCTTGTTTTGGTGATTTCCACCTCCACAAATAGCCAATGTAATATTGAAAAGTGCGCGTGCCCTATAATCTCATGTGTTTGTAAGATCCTAATGAGATAGAATGAAAAATTAGAGTTCTCCCCTATGCTTCAAATCACAAATGCAATAATGGATCTAAAGTAATAATGTAGATTTGAAAACAAGTGTTGTGAAACTCATATAAAGATATGAAAATAACATGAAACCGGACCAAACCCTAAGGGAGAGGTACAAGTCAATCAATAGTCTGTGATCTCCTATTATTCTTCAATATCTTCAAAGTTTCAATGGATGATGAAAAAGATTGATGGAGACTTGATGAATTCTTGATTTTCTGATTGAGGACTTCATATAAATCTACACTTTCACTTCACAAGAGGCTCCTTCAATTGCTAGAGTTTTTGGATCCTTCGAATGAGGAAATGAAATGCTATATATATGAAACCCTAACTTTTTTTTTGATCAAAGGTAAACCTAGAATTGATATTTTTTCATACAAAGCTGGATTTGAACATTATAATACCACCAAAACATGATCTTGAAATTCGGGGAGAAAAAGTAGGGACCGATGTGATTCACATCGGTCTGACCAAAATTTTCCCAATTTTTTTAGGGGATGCAAGGTATCATGATTATAAGGTGATCCCCAAGTTGGTGAGATGATTTAAGATGTTTAGATATGTGAAATCGGGCCTTGAAGGTCGAAACAGGACTTAATTAGGGCTTTGATGAATTAATTGATCAAAATGATAAAATAAAAAGGGGCACACTTAAGGTTAAGGGCCCAATTTTATGATATATGGAGTGATAAAAGAGGACATTAGATTTAATTAAATTAATTAATTAAATGCTTAAAGGGAATTAAAAATGTAAAATACAAACACATTAAGGTGGGTGTTAACCTAAGCTTGAAATTGTACTATCCAATCAAGGGTGTACAATTTACGACGCTACAATGAGCAAGATTGTATTGTTCTTGAACAAATTCCTTAAATGCTTTACACTTTATAAGAGACTAAGAATCATCACGACGAAAAAGAAAATTTTCACTACCTTCTTTATGCTTAGTGCTAAACTTCACAAAGGAAAAAAGAACATTCTTGTCATACTTCAATTTCCAAAAGATTCTAGTTGCTAATTGTTCTTGGTCATCAATAGGATTAGTCTTTGTCTTTTGTAATGTAGGATTAGGATTGCTAGAAGAAGAAGGATTGTGATCTATGATTTTAACTATGCCTCTATCAATGAGTGCTTTTATTCCATTATGAAAAATCGGGACAATCATTGGAAGAGTGGTCATTAGTTTGGTGATATGAATAAAAAGGAGGTTTTGAATAAAATGCACTTTTAAGGGAACATAGGGCTTGTTGTTTTTCAAGATGGTCTTTGAAGTATTGAATCCTAAGGAGGTCATTCATAGGATATTTATGATCATTTCCTAGGCCTTTTGTGGTAATTTGTGTAGGAGGGTTATAGGGACTTGAATTCCTTTTTCAAAGTTTCCAAGTCCTCGTCCTTTAAAACCTTGTTTTGATATTATGTTCAATCCACTCCTATAAGAATATTTTAATTGATAGGGTGGAGGAACATTATAATAAATTTCTTTAAAGTTTCTAGTGTAAGGATGTTGATGCAAGAGCATCCCCGGTTCATAGCAACCTTGCATCAACCAAAAATATTTTCCTTTCTATTTGTAGTTTTAGTATTTCATTCTGTGTTTCCTAGTTTTGGCTCACCGGATCCCGTGGAGTTGGATTATACTTGAAGACTTGATCATCTTTCTTATTTCCAGACCACATCGCATTTGGATCATTTTTCGACAATATATCGCTATCGGTTTCCTTGACAATTTCTTGTTACCGGTTGACAATTTCTTGTTACCCGTTGCCTAGACCTATTTTGGTGATCTATTGGAACCCCTTCCGAAGCTTGCAGATCCTTAGGTGTTGATTCTGATGTTCCTTGGCGTGTGGCTGACCTTCTCCCGCGATCTACACTTCATCCTTTCGATTATTCGGAGGAATCTCTTGGCAGAGGCCGACCTTGTTGGTTTTACATGTTAGGTCTTGTACTTCGGATTTTGATCCCTTTTTGGGCTGCCTGGATCCTTTGGATTGTATATATAATTGTAATTGCACATTATAATGTAACAATCAAAGAATCAAGTAGCTAAATTGAGCATAGAAGATAGATATTAAGATTAAAGGTCCCGGTTGTGACCTATTCTGTATTTTGAGCATGTTCTAGTAGGTCTGTGAGCCGGTTATGCTGTAACCCGGTTGTTACCGGTTGGTTGTAATAAATTTTCTTGTTATAAGACAATCTATTTTATTTGTGTTTCTGTTGTGTTTACTCTTGCTGACAGGTCTGAATTGATCTCTTTGTTGTCCCTCCTAACTGGTGACTTCTTCAAGTGATATCAGAGCGAGTTTTCATTCCGAAGGTTGCATTTCCTGAGATTTTTGTTATAGGGTGGCAGATTGTAGATCCGACCTGCAGTTGTAGAGGACTAGTGTGAACAATGGTACGAAGAGGAGCTAGGAATGGTGGAGCGCATGGGAATGTAGACCCTTCTATGATGGGAATGTTGTGAGGGATAGCAGTCCGGTTGGAAGCCGTGGAGACTGTTGGTATTTTGGTATGGTTTTGTCATTGATGTCAACACCTACTAAACACTTATCAACTCTAGCACTTTGGAGAATCAACAACATTCATCGGCAAACAAGTGACTCATGCACAGTCACCGGTATCTGGTACACTGGCAAGATATAATGATCACCGACACTTGGAATGATATGGAAAACACTTGGTCATGTCGAAGACATTGTGTGGACACTTTGTCTTGGAGTTTTGTTTATTGGTACATTAGCATTTGCATATTTGCTGTTACCGGCAAATAGGTCCAGATTACATTGGCAGGTTTATTTTTTCTAGATCAGCATGGCATGCTATGGAGATGACTTATTATTGTTGTAAATGCATTAAGCCGACATATTGAATCGGTTATTGCATCGGGTATTAATTGATATGTAAATTAATTTTATTGTAATATTTTGTAGAGCCGACCTACTAAAATTGGTCTTAGGTTATGGTATAAATATAAGATCTTATTTGTAAGATCAAGTGTGGAATGCGAAAAAGGATTGTGTGAAGGTATATGCGAGAATAAGCAGAGCTATACACACAGACATCATTTGAAGATTGAATGAGGGTTTTTGTAAAGACAATCAGAATTACACCGGTACTGAATCTAGCATATGAAGATGCTAATTTTAGCAGTACATTCTTATTGGATTTAACCATCCAATTGTAGTCAGTGTGACTCCCATTTTATGATTGAGCAGTGAGCTCTAGGCGCTTGGCCTTTCTGCACGTGCAGACCTCATTTATGTACACTTACTATCTATTGTGATAACACTGCAACAATTGATATATCTAAGAATCCGGTATTACATTCCAAAACCAAACATGTTTCTATCAAACTGAATTTTCTAAGGGAAAATGTTGAAGCAAAAGAAATAAAACTGGTTTATGTGAATACTAAAGAACAGATTGCAGATATCTTTAGTAAACCTCTGCCCAAGGAGACTTTTGAATATTTCAGAGATCAGCTTGGGGTCATACCCCCCAGTAGAGACTTAGGAAGTTGATGATTGTCATCAACCGATAGAATTAACAGAGAAATATTTTATTCCGGCTTTGATGGGAAGCTACTTCTCAGGGGGAGTAGTTGGTATACTAAATTGATTGGTATTTTGTATATGAACTTGGCTTGGTAAGAACTTTGGCATTAGATGTCAAAGGGGGAGAGATTGATATGGAAAAACACAAGGAAAACACATGTTGCTCCCAGGGGGAGAGATTTTTTTGGGAGAGATTATTACTCTCTGTATGTTGATTTCGGAGATTGTTGGTTTTTGGGTATTTGGCATTTCTGTTATGGCACTTTGATGGTTTTTCCATCTTGTGTTGCCATCAATGCCGAAGGGGGAGATTGTTGGTATTTTGGTATGGTTTTGTCATTGATGTCAACACCTACTAAACACTTATCAACTCTGGCACTTTGGAGAATCAACAACATTCACCGGCAAGCAAATGACTCATGCACAATCACCGGTATCTGGTACACCGGCAAGATATAATGATCACCGACACTTGGAATGATATGGAAAACACTTGGTCACGTCGAAGACATTGTGTGGACACTTTGTCTTGGAGTTTTGTTTATTGGTACATTAGCATTTGCATATTTGCTGTCACCGGCAAATAGGTCCAAATTACACCGACAGGTTTATCTTTTCCAGATCAGCATGACACGCTATGGAGATGACTTATTATTGTTGTAAATGCATTAAGCCGACACATTGAATCAGTTATTGCATCGGGTATTAATTGATATGTAAATTAATTTTATCGTAATATCTTGTAGAGCCGACCTACTAAAATTGGTCTTAGGTTATGGTATAAATCTAAGATCTTATTTGTAGGATCAAGTGTGGAATGCGAAAAAGGATTGTGTGAAGGTATATGCAAGAATAAGCAAAGCTATACACGCAGACATCATTTGAAGATTGAAGGAGGGTTTTTGTAAAGACAATCAGAACTACACCAGTACTGAATCCAGCATATGAAGATGCTAATTTTAGCAAGTACATTCTTATTGGATTTAACCATCCAATTGTAGTTAGTGTGACTCCCATTTTATGATAGAGCAGTGAGCTCTAGGCGCTTGGCCTTTCTGCATGTGCAGACCCCATTTATGTACACTTACTATTTGCAGTAGTATCATCTGATTGTGGGTAAGATTTCCCACCGTGGTTTTTCCCCTTATAGGGTTTCCATGTACAAATATTGGTGTTATGTGTTGTGGATGACTTTGTCTTTATGTTTCATGCACTAATCCTTACCGGTATAGCAATTAACTGTTGAAACTATCTACCGACATATTAAACTGGTTTACCGGTATTAAGCATTAAGTTGGTTAACTTGTTTTTGGTTTGAATTTATTAGACAACTGATTCACCCCCCCCTCTCAGTTGTCTCCGGGACCTAACAGAGACAACCCAGAGAAGAGGCCCAAATATTGAATATGTAAGTGAAGATGAAGGAGAAGAATCCCTGATAGAACAAGTAAACCCACTAGCGGTTGATTCAGATGAGAAAAGGTTTTGGAGGGTTTTGAGTAGGGTGAATACTAAACCTCATTTTACCCCACCAGAATATGATGGAAAGTGGGATTTAGATGAATTGATGGATTAGATGTCAGAGATGGAGAAGTATTTTGATTTTGAAAACACTGCAGAAGAAAGGAAAGTGAAATATGCCTATACCCGGTTGAAAGGTCATGCATCTCTTTGGCGGGAGCATTTGCAAGTTGATAGACAAAAAAGAGGTAAAGAGAAGATCAAGACATAGGATCAGATGATTGCTAAGTTGAAGTCAAAGTTTATACCACTTGATTATCAAGTGAATTTGTTCTGGAAGTTGCAGAATTTGAGACAATAGGAATCTAGTGTGAAGGAATACATCGAAGCATTTTACAAGTTCAATATCAGATCCAGACATGTTGATGATGAAGTTGAACAAGTTGCAATATATTTGAATGGATTGCGGATGTCTATACAAGATGAAATCAATTTGACCAAATTAGAGACTGTTGAAGAGGCTTACCAGTATGCCCTAAAGGTAGAAGAGAAGTTAAACAAAAGACATGAGCAGAGGCAGAGAGGCAGAGGTGGAAGGTTTACCAGAGGAAGATTGCAAGGAGGAAGAGGATATACCGGAGGTAGAGGAACATGTACATATAAAAACAAGGACAAGGAAGTGAACAAAGATGGTAATTCACACCTGAAGGATGATAGAAATTTCTATTGGAGGAGAGAACCGGATGGCTACCAGAATGAGAATTTTGGAAGACCAGACAAGAGAACATTTAGAGGAACTTGCTATAAGTGTGGATGAGAAGGAAATCGTGCTTTCGAGTGTAAGAAGAAAAAGAATACTGGAAGAGAAGTAGTGGTGGAAGAAAACCCCACCGGATTAGACAATAAACCGGAAGATGGAGAACTGTTGATGATGATGAGAGCTTTGTGTCATACTAGAGGAGATGAAGAGCCCTTGCAGAGGAAGAATTTGTTCAGCACCGGATGTAAGGTATCTGGTAAGTGTTGTAAAGTTGTTATTGATAGTGGTAGTTCAGATAATCTTGTTTCAAAAGAGATGGTGAATAAGTTGAATTTGGAGAGATTGAAACACTCTAAGCCTTATCAGATAGCATGGATTCAGGATGAACATAAGTTGTTAGTAAGTGAACAATGTTTGGTGAAATTGAAAATTGAGAATTATCATGATGAAGTCTTGTGTGATATTATGCCTATGAATATTTGTTATCTTTTGTTGGGTAGACCTTGGTAGTTTGATAGACAGGTAGTACATGATGGGGGGAAGAATACATATGCTATTGTGGCCAAAGGGATGAAGAAAACCTTTTTGCCTTTGGAGGAACCTTTGAAGAATGAAGTCTGTACGAATGCTAGAATCTATTTGGTAGATGGAAGGAAATTTTTGGATGGATTGAGACATGAGAATGTGTGTTTTGCCTTAATTCCAAAGAAGACTGAGAATCCAGAGCATGAAAATGAACAACCGGAAGAGATAAAAGATTTGCTGAGATAATATGAAAACATCATTTCAGATAATGTGCCTGATGGATTACCACTTGTGAGAAGTATCAGTCATTGCATGGACTTGGTTCCCGGAGCTAGTTTTCTTAACAAAGCTACACACTGAATGACACTGACAGAGAATGAGGAACTGAATAGACAAGTGTAGGAGTTGTTGAAGAAAGGTTTGATCAGGGAAAGTCTGAGCCTTTGTGTACTACCAACAATATTAGCACCTAAGAAGAATTGCGAGTGGAGAATGTGTACTGATTCCAGAGCAATAAACAAGATCATAGTAAAATACCGGTTTCCTTTGCTTAGGATGGATGACATAATGAATTGTTTGAGTGGAGAAAAATACTTTACAAAGATAGATTTGAAGAGTGGATATCATTAGATCAGGATCAGAGAAGGAGATGAGTGGAAGACAACATTAAAGACAAACAAAGGACTGTATGAATGGTTGGTAATTGTTGAGTGGCCAACACTAGAAATCATTGGAGAGGTAAGATCATTTCATGGATTGGCTAGTTTTTACTGGAAGTTCAACATAAATTTCAGTTCAGTTTGTAACCCTATGACTAAGACCATGAGGGGAGATTGGAAGGAATTCAAGTGGACCACCAGAGCAAACAAAAGTTTTGAACTGGTGAAGGAGAAAGTGACTGAGCAACTTGTGTTAGCTTTATCAGATATCAATAAAGTATTTCAAGTGGATTGTGATGCAAGTGGAACAACAATAGGAGTAGTCTTGAGTCAGGAAGGGAGAACAATAGCTTATTTTAGTGAGAAATTGAATGATGCCCGAAGGAAATATTCAGTGTATGATCAAGATTTTTATGCCATAGTTCAAGCCTTGAAGAGGTGGAGACATTATCTGTTGCCTAAGGAGTTTGTGTCGTATACAGATCATCAAGCTTTGCAGTATTTGAATAGTAAGAGTAAGTTGAATCAAAGATATATGAGGGGTAGAATTCTTGCAGAGTTACACCTTTGTGTTGAAGCATAGAAGTGGGAAATCTAACAAAGTTGCCGATGCATTGAGTAGGAGAAGGAATTTGATGACAAAGATGAGAGTGACAGTATTAGGATTTGAAGAATTGAAGACTTTGTATGATGATGACCCAGATTTTGCAGAACCTTGGAAAGCATCTAGAGAACCGGTTATGGTAGATAGAAGCAAGTGGCTGGATTACTTCATTCAGGATGGGATACTATTCAGAGGAGTTCAATTGTGCATACCTAAGAGTTCTATGAGGGAAAATTTGATAAAGGAGAAACACAGTGGAGGTTTAGCTGGACATTTTGGTATTGATAAAATAGTAGCATTGGTGAGTGAGCAATACTTTTGGCCCTGGATTCATAAGGATGTTAAGAAATATGTGCAAAGTTGTAGAGTTTGTCAAGTTGCAAAGGGTAGTAGTCAGAATGTGGGATTGCATAAACCTTTGACAATACCGGTAAGACCTTGGGAGGATATAAGCATGGATTTTGTACTTGGATTACCTAAAACACTCAGAGGGAATGATTCTATATTTGTGGTAGTGGATAGATTCTCGAAGATGGCTCATTTCATATCTTGTAAGAAGACATCAGATGCATTACATGTAGCAGACCTATTTTTCAAGGAAGTAGTGAGATTGCATGGGTTACCTAAGAGCATAGTTTCAGACAAAGACACTAAGTTTGTTGGCTATTTTTGGAGAACACTTTAGAAGAAGATGAAGACAGATTTGAAGTTCAGTTCTAGTTTTCATCCATAGACTGATGGACAGACAAAAGTGGTTAACCGGAGCTTGGGAAATTTGTTGAGATGTATAGCTGGAGATAAAACCGGAAGTTAGAATTTTATTCTTGCACAAGTAGATTTTGCCTACAACAATTTAGTAAATAGGAGTACCAGAAGAACACCTTTTGAGATTGTTATTAGAGTGCATCCTAGAGATATATTAGAATTAAGAAATATTAAGAGTGAAGACCAGAGAAGTTCAGAAGTAAAAGACTTTGCAGATCACATGGCAACCTTGCATATTCAGGTTAAGCAGCATTTGGAAGACATGAACAAAAAATATAAGTAGAAGGCAGAGGGGAAGAGGAGACATAAGGAGTTTGAAGTTGGTGATAGGGATAACTTTAAGAAACCCCCCCAGGGAAACTGTGTAAAATCCTGGCGAATCAGACATTATTTTTGGGGGGGAATTTTCATATTGATGGCGAATTTTTTTTTTTAAATGACGAAAAAATTATTTTGTATTGGCGAATTTTTTTCTAGTGTGCGAAAATGCCATAAATTTCTCGCGAATAATGCCTTGTTCTATGGGGAAAATATTTATTGTGGGAGGCGAATAATTATTGTTAAAAGGAACAAATATATAATTGTATGAGCGAAAATTTTTACTCCAAAGGAAAAATTATTTAAATGTATTGGCGATTTTTATCCACCGCTTGAAAATTATTTAAATGTATTGGTGAATATTTTGTTATTTATGGTATAATATATAATTCATTGGCGATTTCATGAATTCATTGCCATTAATAGACAAGGCACATCACATCACATCAGTACATCACATCACATAATACATTGAGTCCGGACTCTGCACGATGTATCAATAAGCGCGACCTCTTTGACACGTAAAGGGTGACACATACCTAAAATATATCAATGATTTTAAACCGTTCGATGATCGTATATCAATGGCTGAAGTTTTATTTCGGCCCAATTTTCTAAAGAGAACATAGCTCACCAGAAAGTGCCCGGAATGGAATTGGATTCAATAGACACATATCAAATGTCACGAATCACGATCCATAATTTTGTTCATTTAATATATATCTTTTCGCTTACGACAATCCACTCTGTCCCCATGACTTCCAATGTGATACTTGCCAATTTGGTACTAGTTCATAGTTGTTTCCAATTTCGCACACTCATGCATTTATGGGAAAGATTTGTAGAGATATGAAAGATTTAAATTTTTTTATAGCAGTTAATACTGTTAAAGAAGTAATTATTACAATCAAGAGCTTCAACAATTTATATACGATCTCTGCTTCTTTCATCTTCAATTAGCCTTTGCCATTTAGTAGATAAATTGTTAGAGCTCACGGTATTTTAGGTTTATAGGCTCAGTGCTCAGGTTGTTTAATTTGTTAATCTGTTTTCTCAAGATGGACACTCCCATCCACTTGAGAAGCATTTCTGCAGAGGACCAAAGGGCCTTTCTAGGCTCCGTTAGAGACCCAACCCTCCAATCAGTCTGCAAGGAGGTTGGGTCGTTCACCAATGAAGCTGTGCGGATGGTGCTGGGCAGAGAATTTCTGCGAAACGAAAATAGGTACCGTGTTAACACGGACATTACATCCTGCTTCTTAGCGTCTCTTCTGGACTTGGGAGGAGACAAGGTGGATATGCTGATGCTGTTGAGGAAGGTTTTTAAGGAAGACTTCCTCGGAGACGACATTACTCTTGTCGTTCTTGTAGAAGTAGGGGTGGGGATCCCTTGGGCGAGTGAATTATCCAAGCTTCTCCTCCCTGACCAAGCAGTGCTAGTGGCCAGACAACCGTTTCTCCTAATCCTGAATGCGGAGCAGCTAACGCGTCACAAAAAATGGGCGTGGATTGGCAGGGACTTCCTCCGGAAATGGTTCCTCCTGGACAACTTTCCAAACTGCATGTGGCTTGAAGAATTCTCTCAGCTTATGCTGTCTGAAGAATTCTACATGGAAGGAGGGCCAAATTCATAGGGAAAAATTGTAAACAATTCCACTACCTGTAGTTTTTTTTCCCTATGTCCTTGAACCCTAACAGGCTGAGTGCCAGAGGCTCACTCATTTTGGCTTTTAAGTTTTTGGGGGACTCAAGTCTTCGACGAAAAAATTGTAAATTTCAAAAACATAAATAATTTAATGATAATTTTTCAAATTCCAGTTTGTTTCACTTTGCCTCTTACATTCTTATGGATATAAAAATGCTTTCTATAATTCTATTTCATTTTTATTAATTAATTTCTTTCAAATGCTTTTTGTATATGAGCTACCGGCTACGTTATTTCAATTATTTGTTAAACAATGGAAATAAATTTAATACCGTGATCTTTTTATGTAATGCTATAAAAAAAAAATTCAATTCGTTCCATTAATTATTTGTACACTGATTATGGTTGATTGTAATTTTATAAATATATACTATTACTATATAGTCATTCAAAATACAAAATTTCAAAAGTTGCAAGATACAAAAGTTTATTGGTCAAGGTTTTTTCATTCAATTAATTGAAACATTTCAAGATACAAAATTTGTCCACAGCTTATAGCAAGCAGACAAAAAAACTAGTTCATTGCTGATAGGCCGCTCACTCAGTCTCACTATCCCCCTGGTCCTCCCAATCCCTTCCCTCCTCAGAGGTCGATACTTTGGCTTTCCCTTTTGCCGCTTCAGCTTTCATTTTTGGAATGCAGTTTAGGAACTCGAAGTCGGGGTCGCCCTCCAAGCTTGCCAGTAGCTGTATGGCCCTTCCTTCTTCAGCCCTATCTCTCAATGCCCTACCAACCTCCATCCTTGCCACCACATGCAAAGCATTCAGGAATTCATCCACCCTCGTTAATTTAACAAAGAGTTTCATCGCTTCCCACCCCACTCGGGCTCGTTCACGACACTGGTATTTGATTTCATCCTCTGGGCCACGAATAAAAGGAAGCAATTCCTCCTGGTCGTCCCCTTCCATAATTCGAATGCCAACTCCCGACACCACCCACTCCAAGATTGAATCCAGGTTAATCAAAAACTCCCCATCAATCAATTTGACCAATGTGAGTTTTACCTTTTCCAGCTCCGGTTCGAATTCACAGGTCCACACCATAATCAGAGAGTAAACCTCCATGTTAGTTCGATACCGGTGACTAATATGTGCCACCTCCTCTGCAAGCATCAGTCGAGCTGCCACCCACAACTTCTCCTCCTTAAACTTGAATAGTCCTTGCATTCGTTTATCAGATACTTTGCCCAAAAATGGCACCAACTTCTTGTCTGTTCGAAGTGTGAAATTGGCCTCCATTGTCTTACAGAAGGTATGATTCTACGAACTACGAACTACAGATTTGTTCTGCACTTGCAGCTGCTTCAAAGCAAAAAGTGGTACACAGATGAAAAGGTAAAAAAATCTGCCTCCGTCTTAACTCTTATAGGCCGGGTAATGAATCTGCACAATAAGACATTAATGCCATGAGATCACGAAAAAGATTTCCTACCATCCTCCCCTTCCTCCTTTCGTACGACATGCCGTAGACAACTCCTTGTGCAACAATTAATCGCCATCTTGGCATTTGTACTTTCCAAATTTTCTCACCTTAACAGGTTGAGGACTGCAGTTGCACATTTTTTTAAATTAATAGACTAAATTTATGTTGAAATTTTATATATATTTTAAAACTATTTTTGAAAATGATATATCGTAAACATATTTTCAAAGAATTTTGTTAAACGTTAAATTAATATTGAATGTTTTCTTTTTAATATTAAACTTTTACCTTTCAAATTGTAGATCAAAATTTATATTTTTATTTAGTTATTTGTTTTATTCTAGAAACTAAGTTTCATGTTTAATACTATTTTTGAATTTAGAATTTTTACAAATAATATTAACATTATTTTTAATAGTTATCTCAAACTATTGTCCAATGCCCGGAATTGAACATTTTAAATTTAATTAAATAGAATTAAGTGAAAGTCTATACTTAATACTTATAGTCTATGACTCTATAGACTATAAATCTCTTTTTCGGGAGGAATTTTAAAATGATTTAGTAGACTTTAAAAATAGATCAGAAAAGTAACGAGTATGGTGACATGCCCGAAAAAATGGCAGAAGTCGTGGGACCCACTTCATCAAAAAATAGGTACCATCGACCGTTGGATGAACAAAGATCAACGACTAGGGTGGATTTCGGCCCGAATGTGGGAAGCAAACACCTTTCTGAGAACTTTGCCCGGAATTGGACATTTTAAATTTAATTAAATATAATTAATTCTAAAAATCTCTTTTTCAGGCGGAATTTTAAAATGATTAAATAGACTAAAAATCAAACCGGAAAAGTGACGAGAGTATGGTGACGTGTCAGAAAAATGGCAGAAGTCGTGGGACCCACTACATCTTAAAACAGGTACGATTGACCCACGACCGTTGGATGAACAAAGATCAACGACTAGGGTGGATTTCGGCCCAAATGTGGGAAGTGAACACATTTGGGAGAACTTCGCCCAGAATTGGACATTTTAAATGTAATTAAATACAATTAAGTCTATAAAGCTTTTTTTCGGGCGGAGGTTTAAAATGATTAAATAGACTAAAAATCAAACCGGAAAAGTGACACGAGTATGGTGACGTGCCTGAAAACTGGCAAAAGTGATGGGACCCATGACAACTGACAATAGGTACCATCGTCCGTTGGATGAGCAAAGATCAACGGCTTAGGGTGGATTTCGGCCCGAATGTGGGAAGTGAACACATTTGGGAGAACGTTGCTCGGAATTGAAACGTTTTAAATTTAATTAAATTTAAGTAAGTCTGTAAAGCACTTTTTCGGACGAAAGTTTAAAATTATTAAACAGACTTAAAAAAATCACTCGTAAAGTCACAACAGGTACCTTGGTCCCTCGTCCGTTGGATGAGCAAAGATCAACGGCTTAGGGTGGATTTCGGCCCGAATGTGGGAAGTGAACACATTTGGGAGAACTTCGCCCGGAATTGAACGTATTACATTTAATGTCCTCAGAAATTCAGAATTTATACTGAAGTATTGAATGTTTTGTCCTTCGGCATCGAATAATTAATAATAATTAATAAAATTACAACATGATTCTTATGTCCTCGAAATTTATACTGAAGTAATGAATGTTTTGTCCTTCGGCATCGAACAGTTATTAATAGTAATTAATAAAATTACAACATGATTCTTGATATTTTGCCCTTTAGGTTTTACTTTTCTACTTTTTAGAGTTTTCAAAATAAGAGACTCGTAAATCATAATCGTCTTTCATTTCTTGGATAAACCTGTAAATCGAGGGAGATTCAGAAACAACTACTAGATTGAGGAATGCAAGTTGCAACAGAGACTGTCTGCGCCAATCTAGTGAAATAGAAATTCCAATTTCCGGGTAAAATCTAGAACACCTACATCCCACCTTTTTTGCTTTTGGTAATCTCGTGGTCCAATTTGAGGGTTAGCATTTTCAGGTTTTTATCAAGCTGCCTAGCATTATTTTGAATTATTAACAATAATAGTGATGGGGAAAACGGGAAGCAGTAGTTCAACAAGAAGCCAAGTGAAAAACAAAATGTACCTAACCGAATTGGTTAAAACACCAGGTTTCACTGATGAATACCATGATATTTATGACCCTGCTATTCATGGTGAAAAGCGTATCATAGATATTAGATATACATTGTCTAGTAAGGCGGCAGATACATCCAGGGCAAAATTTTCTGTTTTCAACCCAATGTTACAAAAAATAACAAATAAAATCGCATCGTGGGATGTTGGATTGGGAAGCATGGTGTTACCTGAAGTATTCCCTTGCCCTGATTTTGTCATGGTCTGCGCTGAAAATTATGATGAAGATAAAAAAGCAATTGTCAATAAAAATACAAAAGAGGAAATTCTATCCATAAACGAGGGAGAATTTGCTCGTTTGTTGAACCTAGAATTTGAAGCCCAAAATTCAAACGTCCAAATTGACCTTGAAAAGCTGGCAGGGAATTATGAGAGTCTCGATCCAAGTCGCAGAGATTCATTTATCAAAGGTCTAATAAAGATTGGTACTGGTATTGTGTTGGATCAGAATCATAAGCCTCCTTATGATTCTAAATTTTTTGTTCCATGGGTTGAGGACAGTATTTCCTTGCTGTCGTTTTGCCTGGGATTGGAAAATGATAGGGAAGTGGGTGCAAGCCTTCTTGAAATGATTTATAATATCCATTGTGCAAGTCAGCCAGTAAGATATAATTTTATTGATCACATTGTAAAATCCATGCAAAAACAATTACTTATGATCAAAAAAGGTTCCTGTAAGACATTTAGGTTCTCATCCTACTTGTGCTATCTCCTTCTATCCAAGTATCGTGCAATATTTGAGACCAACAAGATTCAAATTGTGAGCTATAAGATTGATGAGAAGACTGGGAAGAGAACATGCTATCCAATATATGATTGGAGCCCAAAGATAAGGATGCATGATAACAGAAAGAACTACAACCATTTTGTAGACTTCTTTTTGGCACCAATGTATAATGAAATTACAAGCACTCCAATGTCTAGGTTGCCTATGTCTTGTAGAGATTGCATTCAACTCGGAAGTCAAATAGAATTGGCTGACTGGTTCTTCATGGAAGAATTCACTGTGTTAAGGTTTTACGGATCGACAGCAAAACCATACAGACTTCCAATACATGTGACAGAGAGGGTATTTGCATTGGAGTATGTACGACAATTGGAGAGCACAGATAGGCACTTCCATGGTCAGCAAAAGAAGAGCATATTTCCTTCCTTGCCTTTCTCATGTGGAGGGTTCACATTTGAGAGAAAAGCATTCATTGTGGCACATGATTTCTTGACAGTTTTTAACTTTGGTGACGAGGGTCTCTGGCAGTATGATCCAATCGGTGTAGTTCAAGCAAGGCTTAAGAAAAATGGGAACTCTTCAGCGTTATGTCAACATGAAAGTAAACCATTGCTAGAAAAGCTTAGAAACAAGGACTCCTGGGATGAGGTTAAAAAAGAGATGGAGAAAATTGCAGCTGACAATAACATTTCAAATGAAGAAATTTCATCACAAATTATGGAGGGCCAGGGCAATGAGGGCATCCAAAATAGGAGGTCTTACAATTTCTACATAAAATTTGCTAATCCATCTAAGAAAACTATTCACAAATCAATTTTGCACGAATGTAAAGAGAATTGCTGGACTCAAACCAAAATAAATGATTTTTGGACTATGAGGTTTTCCTCTAACAACTGCAGAATTTGAGAGCATCGACGAGGATGCAGAGTTTAACAAATTGTGGGATATGGAGCATGGTGGGACTGAAGGTGATGATGATGAGCATGAGGTTGTCATTGAGCCCCCTCCAACAACTACTACAATGCCTAAAATATTAGGTGGAGTCAGTGAGTCCATGAAAGACAAATATAGCAAAGGGGCAAACCTTGTGGAAAAAATGGGTTTTGAAGGTGGTGGTCTAGGTCCCAGAGGAGAGGGCATTTGGTATCCACTTCAGGTACAACTTCCATCACAGTCAAAATCAAAAGGTCCTTATAAACCAGTCATTGGACTTGATTCTTCAGATTCATCAGGGATAGGTACTACTCATTACCCTCAGGGTCCACCTACATTTGTTTCTGGTTCAAATCCACAACCACCACTACATCATGGTATTCCCATTGGTGGTGAATTAAGTGCCACTGCCACTGGAGGGGAATCTGGGGATAATAATCCTATTATTGTTCAGTCAAGTGCCGTTGTGATTGGTGGGTCAAAATCAAAAGGTCCTTATAAACCAGTCATTGGACTTGATTTTTCAGATTCGTCACCGATAGGTACTACTCATTACCCTCAGAATCCACCTACATTTGTTTCAGGTTCAAATCCACAACCACCACCACATCATGGTATTCCCATTGGTGGTGAATCAAGTGCCACTGCCACTGGTGGGGAATCTGGGGATAGTATTCCTATTATTGTTCAGTCAAGTGCCACTGTGATTGGTGATGTTGGCATGGGTACTACTACTGATACTAGTTGTCTTGGTGTTGGACAAGGGCAACAACAAAATATCTCTCGCAAGAGGCCACTAGAGGTAGATACTCAATCTCATACTATTGAGAATCCTATATCAAGTGCCATTGACACTACAAATCAATCATTTGCAGCTTCAGATCACACACCTCAAAAGACTATGAAAACTACACATGAAAGTGTCAGTGGGAGTGGGACAGCATCAGGAACTGTTGTTGGTAATCCTAATCCTGGTCAAGCATTAGTTAAAACCACAGGAATAAGTGGAACTGGAGCCTATGGTATTCCTATGTCACCTTTCAAACATTCAATTGCTTCAGCAAGCCCAGATTTTCAATTTCATGATTACTATGAAAAATTATGAACACACAACAAAAACAAATAAAGAAAAAAAGAAAGCATTTCATAAGAATTCCATGTCTGAAGTTGTAAATGAACAACCTGCAAGGAACAGGGTATTTCCAACATATGACCCACAGAAAGATATGATGGAGTTCATGGTTGTTATGCCCCCGGACACATCTAAAGATAAAAATCCACCACATAGTCAGATAGATCCCTCTCAATTTC
This sequence comes from Cryptomeria japonica, assembly GCF_030272615.1. NCBI lineage: Eukaryota > Viridiplantae > Streptophyta > Pinopsida > Cupressales > Cupressaceae > Cryptomeria > Cryptomeria japonica. Next base: position 399,739,381 of record NC_081408.1, read on the forward strand.
AAGTTAGCACCCTCCAAATCGATTTTTCCAAAGTACATAATGTGGACAAAATTAGTGTGTCAAAAAGGACTAACAAAGTCTACACTTCACTGCTAAAGGTGGAGAGAGAAAAAAATAAACTGGAGAAACAAATAGAAAAGTTATAGGCAGACCTGGAAAATGAAAAATCAAGGAGGAAAGCAGCAGATAGCAAGTGCAATGAATTACAAAAAAGGATAAAAAATTCGGGCTCTGCAGTAGAAATTGCAGAGCAGGACAAGAAGGATGCAGAATTGAAGGACCTGACAAAAAAACTGGCTAAAAGTAGTAAAAAAATTGTTGAGGAAAAAGCCAGTTTTCAAAAATTATACAGAAGTTATGAGTCTGCTGCCGCTGAAATGAAAAAATTACAGGACCTATTGGATCATGGGAAGGAAAAAGAAAAACATTTGCAACAGGAAGTAGAGGAAGAAAGAAAAAACTGTGCACAAATGAAAGAAGACCTGCACAATGCAAATGATAAAATAAAAACTTTGGATGATAGATTCAAAGATAATATGAAAAATACAACGAAGTATATACAAGAAAATATTTGGCGGGAAATAATGCAGAGGAGTGAGAAGTTGTGTGAATGGTTTCAATTGACTGAAAGTATGAGACAAATTTTTATAAAAATCAAACGACACTATGAGAAGAGCACACATGTTTATTCAAAAGAGGAAATGGCAAAAAGATTCTGAAAGTAGTCTACAGTTCCAGTGACAGCTACTTGGCATCTAAGGGAATTAAGAGCCGCATTGATGCCACAGTTAAGACATCATCTATCATTCAAAAATGCCAGAAGCTAAGGGAAACATCAGAAGTTATGGATAGTTGTGGACAAAAGATAATGAAGCTGTAAGAAAATAAAAATAATTTGATTAAACTTGGTTTGCCTAAGCCTGTTGACACAGAAAATAAATTCATTGGAGAAGAAGCTTACAAAGAAATCATGGAGAAAAAAATGAAGTCTGATTTAGACTTGCTTCCAAAGGACACAACTCCCAAAAGCTTTCTAGAATTCATCCAACCATTTACAACTCTAAATTCGCTATTGGATGAAATAGTGATGTCAAGTAAATCTTCTAAATATGGAATGTTGACGAAGTTGGAGTTGACTTTCCATAGTTTACAGAATATTGACCTTCCATCAGACGAAGAGTGGAGCACCCTACAAAAACTGGCACAAAATTCTTAAGAATCATAGTATGTATTGCACAATTTTCTTCTTTTATTCTTAATTTCAAGGGTTTTTTTTTTCCTGTTTGCTATTTTGCTAATCCAGCCTATGAATCTAATTTATGAGTAGGAAAAAAATAGCACTTGCTATTGCTATTTTGCTAATCCAGCCTATGTATCTATGATGCACACTACAAAACTTAAGCCAGTAAATTTGTATTATCAAATTCTCCCTTGCTTTAACATTTATGCATTTCTCTATTTCTGATTAGTAGGTTTTAGGCACTCCTATAGCTAGTATCTATGTTTAATTTGTCATGACTCATGGCGTGAATTAATATTTAATTTTGAACTCTGTTTTTTGAATAGGAGACATCAAACACGTAGCAGATGTTAAATTGCTAATACGGCCTCTGATGGCCATATAAATATGTGCAGAGTTTGTGATTTTGATGTTCGGTGTTCACATGTTGCAAACTTGCAATTCGACCTGAAGCTGTTGTTGCTCCCTTGTTTCTATAAAAGGGAATTCAGGGTCATTTGCAATTTTGCAAAGGGTTCTGAAACTTTGTATTCACTTTTGCATGGACATTGGAGAATCACATAGGAGTTGTTGTTGCTCTCTTGTTTCTATAAAAGGGAATTCAGGGTCATTTGCAAAGGGTTCTGAAACTTTGTATTCACTTTTGCAATTGGCATGTAGAATCACACAGATTGGTGTATTACTATTGAATGAAATGTATCATATGGCTATATTTTGAAAGAATTAATGAAAATCTAAGTTCTCGACATGTGTATTACTATTGAATGAAATTTATCATATGGTTCTGAAATATATCACACAGATTTGAGACTCAAACATGTATAAATAAACAATAAACATCTCTGTATCAATAAACTGATTATGGTTTTTTTATTATTATGCTATTTTAAATCTGGAAATAAAAAGTTGAAAAATAAAATTACAAATCAATATTAAATTCTAATTGCAAAAAGTAATATGCTTTTGTAAAATGAATGATGAGATACAGTAATAAGATTAATAAATACCAATCTCTTACATTTGCCATTCATCCTCATCAAATTTAGTGCTTTCTTGATTCTCGTATGTGGTTTCTTTACTTTGAGACTGAGTCTGCATATCTTCGCCGAACAACATCTCAATGCTACCAGTAGGTCCACTAGTCCCACTGGCACTTTGGTTTGAAGTGTTGCCCAAACCTCTTCTTTCACATTTGGACCTCCAGATTTGCAGTGCCCTATCGTAAGGAAAAGTGTGGACATTATACCTAGATGTATAGAGCCTCAAGCAATTTTCCAAATTTTTGTCTAGTTTGTTTCTTAGCTTTGATTTTAGGAACCCCAAAGCATTGAAAACTCTCTCATCTTCCACCGAACCCAATATCATGGTAAGACATAAAGCAGCAAGCTTCACATATTCTGGCATTGAATCACGCAAGGATGCGTTCTCAGCTATATATTTCCAAACCCTTGTTACTGATCCCTCTTCGCGGGGGTTCTCCATTTTGGCATATTGTTGTTTCTTAGTGTATGCAAAACGAGATGATTGCTCTCGAAGATGAGTTTCGTCTAATATTCCATTTATAGTTACTCCATTCAATTCTTTGGATGTGCAAAATTGTTTTATCAAAGTCAGTAGCTTAATTCGAAAATCAGATGCGCTGTTGAGGCTCCAATAATGAGGAAACACAATAGACATGGCTTCGAGTAGGTTGTTAGGAGGGAATCTGCTTCTAATTTCTGAGGAAAGATCATATGCAATTTTCTTCATAGAAGTAGTTACAGTCTCAACAATCTTGTCGAAATCTTCCTTTGTAACTCTTGCTAGTTTCTTCCTGGGGCGCTTTCCTGGTTCCTCGGGGTCAACCGTGGCATAGAAGTGCATTGGTATCTCAACTCCCCGTACATTGGCACATACCTCCCCGTCTGCACCGATTTGTAAAAAGTTATCAGGATTGTTCAAATCAGTGAGTGTCCGCCACTTAACAAATTTTTCATCAGATAGTGTTGGTTCATTTCGATAGAGATTGTCGAGGGTCATGCATGTCATCTTACACAGCGTAGCATATTCTACAATATACAGAGCTCTTTTTTGGGTAGCTTTCATAATATTCCTCATTTCCTCTAGCATGGGCAGAAGAGCTGCTAAAGTTAAGAGTGTCTCTAAATTACTTAACCTGCCAAGAAGTTCAGGAAATTTCGGTTGATCTGATTCGTCGCGAGTTGTGTGAAATAGTCCAATCAAGGATGGATATTCTGAAAACACTCGATGCGCTGGACCATCCAAAGAGATCCATCTGGTATCATTATCCTTGAGAAGCTTGTTCCCATCAGTTAATCCATCAGCAAAGTTTTGAAATTCCATAAATCGCTTGGGACTTCGACAAAAGTGTGAGTAGAGCTCTCTGATTAAAATTTCAATTTTTTTAACCGAAGCAAACTTGCTCACAATTTCAAAAGCTAAATTCATTTTGTGAGCCATGCAGTGAATTGCAGTAATGTACGGTGCAAATGAAGTTTCAATATTTGTACAAAGACCGTTCCTGTGACCTTGCATTACTGAAGCTCCATTTGCTCCAACACAAACCAATTTTTTGGCTACCGTCATATCATCCATACCTCCATATTCAATTAAACTTCTTTTTACTAGTTGAAATAAATTTTCCGCTGTCGCACTCTCCTTCATTTTAGCAACAGATAGTAGATGAGGTTGGCGGGTATGATTCTCTATAGTATAAACATGCATGCATACCCATTAAGTATTGTCTACTATCGTAACTTCGTCTAAAGAAAATGCAATGAAGTTTGACTCTCTTATTTTTTCCTGTAGATCTTCTATTTCAACCTCAGCAAGACAACTTGCCCATTCCCATCCACTGTTTACTGACCAGTGTCTATTAGGATAGTTAGGAACTTTCAAAAAGTGTAATAAACCACTAGTTGATGGGAAATCTGTCATAGCACGCCCTCTGCTCAAAATATGAAAAACAACGCTTAACTGAACAACTTTTCCCAGTTGTTCTATTTGCATTGCTTTTCCAAAAGCAGCTTCAATAGAACCTTTAACTTCAACAGGCTTCGTCTGTAATTTCTCATGAAAATAATACTCTTCGGCATTCCTCACATGCTTACATTCATTCTTTGTTTTCCATCTTATCAATGATTTTTCAACCTCGTCTATCATTTGTTTTTCATAAACTTTACTCATATGCTTTTCTATGGTGTCAAATTTTAGCTGCAACCTAATTTTCTTATTATTTTTCCAAGTGCAAATCTTACACCTGCATTCTATTGGAGGCTTGCCTTCAATTGGATTCTCCATTGGTTCAATGAATGGATACTTCGATGCCCAATTAATTTGAAAATTCTTGACTGACATATCCCACTCCCGATCCTTTTTTGATTGTGGTTCACCGTTTTTTGATATGGCTTTTCTTTTCCCCTTCCGTGCATTATCATCAATGGAATTATCATCCAAGTCGATTATATCATTCCGGCTAACTTGGGTATCTACCAGATAATCTTCTTCAAGAACATCTTGATCTGAGATATCAGGTTCGTCACCATCTTCAACATGCGGTGCAGGTGGCGAATTTTGTACTTGTACTTGTGATGATGTACCTTCCTGATTTTCACCAGTACCACAATCTTTTCCAATGCCAAAGTACGAAGACAACGTTCTGCTTTTTGTTGGCCTCTCCTGGCCTTCCCCACATTCAGGTTTCCTACCCCTCTTCCTGTTCGACATCTCCAATGAAATAAAGGTTGCCAAAAAAATATCAATTTGCTGAAGAAGCAATAATAGACTATAATGTATAATATACTAGTTCAAAAATATGATCGCTCACCTTTAGGCTTTAGGTAACAGGCAGTCGTGAATACAGTCAACAACAATGATTTTCCTTGGTCTGAAACATCGCTATTGATCAGAATTCAGAGCCTAGAACCCACCAGATTGTGTTGAGATAGATCTGATCTTTGCATGTATTTATACCAATCCTTATATGGCGAATTCCACGGGAATTTACTAGTATACAAATATTTGGCGAATCTCATGTAATTATAACACGACTTATGTAATTTTCGAGGCGATTATAGGTCGTCCAAATACGACTTATGTAATTTTTGAGGCGATTATAGGTCGTCCAAATAATAGGCGAATAGCGAATACAATATAGTTGGCGAAAGTTGGGGTGACTGGAGACACGCGTCGGCAAGATGTCGGGCGAATTGGGTTCCCCCAGATAACAAATCTTCACATGCCTATAGGCGAATTAAGGTCATCTATTAAGGCAACCTCGGAGAGTGTAGGCAAAATAATTAAATTTATCGTACGTCCACCATATATTGTATTGGCGAAATCATCGCATAGAAACATTTAATTGCATAAAACATATGGCGATCGGGCCGTGACGTTGACGGAAATTGATAATGTTCTAGCGACATGGCCACCCCCATATGGTACAAAATATTCGCCATTTCCGACAGGGCCGACGTGAAAAATTCGCCATTGGCGAATATTCGCCACTAAAGTAATCGCTGGTTGGTGATGAAGTGATGGTATATCTGAGAAAAGAAAGATTCCTGGTTGGAACTTATAACAAATTGCAGATGAAAAAGTTTGGACCTTGCAGGATTTTGAGGAAGTTTAGTTCTAGAAATGCATATGAAAAGGAGTTACCAGATAGTATGAGTATTTCACTTGTGTTTAACATTGTAGATCTTTATGAGTATCATGAACTAGAATTCAGTGAGGACAATATTGCAGACTTGGAGAAATAGTTGCCCCGAAAGGAATCAAATCGAATTGAAGAGATTTTGGATAGTAGGATTGGGCGTAGTACCTAGAGCACTCAGTATAAGTAGTATCTTTTGAAGTGGAAGGATAGACCAGTTGAAGATTCATCTTGGATTTCTTAGGCAGAGGTAGACTTCTTTGGTTTTTCTCTAACCCCAACAAAGTGAGAGGCTCACTTTTTTAATTACCTCAGATGTCTGATGCATGAACATCCCCGGTTCATAGCAATCTTGCATCAACCAAAAAATTTTTCCTTTTTGTTTTGCTTTCTGTTTGCAGTTTCAACATTTCTTTCTGTGTGTCTCAGTTTTGGCTCACAAGATCCTATGGAGTTGGATTTTACTTGAAGACTTGATCATCTTTCTTATTTCTAGACCGCATCACATTTGGATCATTTTTTGGCAAGATATCGCTATCGGTTTCCTTGACAGTTTCCTGTTACCGGTTGACAGTTTCTTGTTACCGGTTGCTTGGACCTATTTTGGTGATTTACTGGAACCCTTCCGATGCTTGTAGAGCCTTAGGCGTTGATTCCAATGTTCCTTGGCATGTGGCCGACCTTTTCCCGCGATCTACACTTCATCCTTTGGATTATCCAAAGGAATCTCTTGGCGGAGGCCGACCTTGTTGGTTTTACATGTTAGGTCTTGTACTTCGGGTATTGATCCCTTTTTGGGATAACCGGATCCTTTGGATCGTATATATAATTGTAATTATGCATTAGAATGTAACAATCAAATAATCAAGTAGCTAGATTGAGCGTAGAAGATAGATCTTAAGATTAAAGGTCCCAGTTGTGATCTATTCTATATTTTGTGCATGTTCTAGCAGGCCTATGAGCTGATTACGCTGTAACCCGGTTATTACCGGTTGGTTGTAATCAATTTTTATGTTATAATACAATCTGTTCTGCATTGCTTCCATCATATTTTTGTGTTTCTGTTGTGTTTACTCTTATTGACCGGTCCAAATTGATCTCTTTGAGGTCCCTCCTAACCGGTGACTACTTCAGATGTTGAAAAGAAACAAATGATTAGTAGATGAAGAAATAATATCTTGTGAAGGAGTATTTTCATTTCTTTCATCATGCATATCCAATTTTGGTAGATTGGGAAGGAAGATCGTTATCATCTAAGGCCTCATCTTTGCTTAATGTTATGTTGGGGGATGGATCCTGAATGAAATGCATAACATCATATTCTCTACAAATATCTTTATGTTTAAGATAGGCTCTAGGAGAATAAGGAGGATCTAGAGAGATGAAAGTACCAATATTTTGATCTTGTCCCCCTTGAGCTAAGGTATGTGTATGAGAAGAAAATGGTGCCATGTTGCTCTTTAATGCTTGATCTCTATCAGGGAGATCATTGATAGGAGTATTTTCTCTTTCTTCATTCACATTAGATACCCTAGGAGAGGTACAAGTATTAGCTTTTCCATTAGTATCTTTAGGATTGGGATCTACAAAAGCTTTGAGGTGATCTACATATGAAATGCAATTTCCCCAAAATATGATAATAAAAAAAATGCACTATAAATGAAAGCTTTGAGATCAAATTGATTGAAAGGAAAAAAAATTGAAACTCTAAAAACACAATATGCCAAAGTGCTATGGATGAAAAGAAGCAATGTAAAATGAAAGAAGCCATTATCCAACACATTATTTTAATAAATATAAGTGAAAAGCAAGGTAATCATATGTGAAATAGCAAATAAATCAGATCTATTAAGTGCCATTATGAATGTTTTAAAATTAGATCTAAAAATTGATGTGAAAAATGAAGCAATCCACAAATCAAAACAATCATATTGGGGTTTTTATGAATTATACATCTAAATTTATATAATTTTATTAAAACAAAATCTATGAGTTTGAATTTGAATTTTGAGATGTTTGTAGATATAATATGAAATAATTAATCCAATTTAAACAATCCACAAGCTCAATTTTAGAATTAAAATTAGGGTTTTTGTGAAATTAACCTCTAAATTTTTGAAATTCAATTGGAAATTAAACTTGTAAATTTGAATTTTAAATTGCATAAACACTCAGATCTGAGAACATAAATCTGAATTAAATGTGTAAGACATTGGGATCACCAAAATGTAAAGTGGTGAAAAATTAGGGTTTCCAACACAAGATGTAGTAAAACCACTAATTTTTACTTAAGGACCAATTATATTCAAAAGAGGGGTTGAATCCAATAGAATTACTCACAAACCAACAAGGATAAGGACTGAAAATACTGATTGCATTCAAGGTGTGAATTTGGTTATCCTCTTTTGTAAGTTAATTGTTGAAATTAAGGTAAAGTTTTAGAAATGAGAATGAAAACAAATAAACAATGAGCTATAGTTGTCGGATTGAGCCACACACTTGGATCTGAGAAATATAAGCAGACTCGGATCTGATCCCCAAAAGAGCTCCTAAAATGTCAAGGCCATGGTGGTGGCCTCCTTGGTGCTCCACACTTTTTGCACACTAAGGGGGGATTGATTTGTCACTGTAAATAATGCTTATTCTAAAGATCGCAACTCCGTACATGTTTCCTACACACAAAAAGAAGGGGAAATAGGTTGGGAATAAGGATTTTCCTAAGTCAAACCTTGGTTTAGGAATTAACTTTGATTGAAATATTGTAAATACTGAAATAAATAATGAAAGGATATGCCTTAGATCTACAATGATTGATAATGATGCTTTGCTTCCTGATTATAATCACATATGTCATATGAAATGACATGAACATGACAAAACCCTAATCACACACACATGCTTGTATATGAATAATGTAATGTTTCTCCAAAAATCGATGAATGAAGAATGTGCAGCCTTGAAGACCTCTAGAAATGCTTGATGATGAATACTTCAATGCTTGAATGCTTGATGCTTTGTGATTATAATTTCACCATTCTTCCCCCTTTTTTGTGATTGAGAGAGGAAGTTCTCCTTATATACTTGCCTATTGGGAAAACATCTTAATTCTCTGATAAGGGCTGACATGGATATCACATTCCCTCCTACTCATTATGACCATTGTGAGGGGATAAATTGGGGTCCTATTTGGGAGGACCAAAGCACCATGTCCTGGTCCCAATGTGGACCAGGACCAAAGGGCCATGCAAGGTGTAAGGTGAAAATAAGGTCTTCTTTGCATGATATATGCATAATTAGGTCTTAATTAAGCATTGGGTAAAAACACTAAGGTGAGGGCCCCAAATGTGGACAAAATTGTAAGGGAGTACAATCTAGGAGGCTACAAGATCTGGCCTTGACTGATCAAGACATCTTTGGATCAATCAAACTTTGTCAAGGGCATTGTAATCCCTAATATCCACGATAAGACCCTCATGGCTCCTGCAAAAAAGGCATAGCCATTTCTTGATCTGAGGTTTCTTTTCCCTTTGGCACTCCTTGCTATTTACAATTGCATTCTTGTGGATTTGGGTCCCTTCCTTTTCTTCTCCCTAATCTTAATGTTTTTCACTTTCCTGAAGGATTGTCCTAAGATCCTCTTATCCATGATACCTTAATCTACATTCATTCCTAAAATATCCTCTTCTAGAGCATCCTTTGCACATTCATACTCGTCTTCTAGGTCATCAAAATTATCCCCACTTTCCTTATCCTCTTCAATGGAATTTTATAGGTTTCTAATAGGTGCTATTTAGATATTTATGAACTCCACCTCTTCATCAACAACAATAGTTCCATCCTTACCAAGCTATTGCTCAACCCCCTTAATCGTACAAGTCCTATTTCCACTAGAGGTTGGGAAATCAATGCACTCAACACCCTCTATCATTTGCCCATTTGAATGTGAGCATCTCTCCAATGGATACCTCTGTTGCCTATCTCTAATTACATCTTCTATTTAATTAGTAGGTTTTACAAACCTATCATTCATTTCATCACAAGATTCCACTGAGGGTAAACTTGAGTTGGGCTGTTTAACATTCATGAATTCAATCAAATATTCAAGGTTACTTCTATGCTCAATACCATCCCGTAGACCAGTTGAAAGTAACAAGTTGTTGTTTAAAGTTCGTCCATGGTTAAAACATTCTCCAGAAACCATATTCATGTTAGCCCCTCCCTCTAGATTAGGATCAATATTTTTCATATGCTCAAATAATTTTTTCCTCACTTCCTTCTCAAAAAAAGAGTCAATGGAATTTAATAGCTCCTGACGTACCTTTCCATAGCTAGCTCCAACTTCAGAAGGATCCTCCAACTTTTTCATGATTTTTTGTAATTTTTCAAAAACTCTATTTTGCTCCAACTCTTTCCCTCTTACATGGGAAACACAATCCTCTATAACATGCTTCGTACTTTTACATCTCTTACAATTGTCCACAACCTCCTCATTCTCTGATTTTTTCTTCCAGTTTCCCTCTAGTGAGATAATATCTATTTCCATAGGAATAGGGGGAAGGGTCCACCAGTGGATATAGATCTTGGAGTAAATGCATAACTATTTCTTTTCCATAGAATAATACATGTAAATGAATCTTCCGATCTTATTGTCATTCAATTTTAGGGTTTCTGGGTGCTTGTAGTCGATAGGTTGTATAATCTAAACCAAATAGGAATTTCCTCCATTGAGGTCTTTAGAGGGTCAAAGATCGGGGACAAATCCTTAATAAAAAACCCCATACCCCCCTCATGAATGGCCCATTATTCAAAATCCATTTCTTTTCCAAAGGGTTTTCATAGATAACAAAATAGAAGCCATTTGGTAAGGTGTCAATGGCGAAATCTTTACTCTAATACTCATTGTACCATTTATGCACCCGCAAATAGGCCGACCATTCCCCCGACCATTTCATGAGGAAATATTTCTCCCTCATTGATGTCATTGAGTCCTTCCATTCCTCATTTTTAATATGCAAAGAATGAGATCAAGATTGGGGGTTTTTAGTAATTACCTTACAAGCTTTATTTTGATCTTTTACTCTCCAAAATCTATGCTCAATCTCCTTGAAAGGTTTTAGCTTGATCATATCAACTCCCTTGTCTCTTGTCTATGTCTGAGGAAATCTTGACCCCTTATGTGATTTGGAGACATTTTCCACTAACCGCTTCGACATCCTAAGGGTACGATCCTCCCAAACCCTAGCAGGAGGATGCCATGGTCGATTTTGAAAGGCCCCTCCATTCTGTTGCTTGCACACATTCCTACCTGCTAGTTGAATCAAAACACTAACCAACCATTGCCCAGAGCCATATGCACTTTTAAATAATTTTCGTTGCATAAAGGTTTGCCTCCTACTATGTTCATGGATGAAAGGGTTTATGGTAACCCTAGTGAGAATTGAACCAGAGTTGATGCATAGCATCAAGATTATTAACCTAACACTACGTCTCACAACTCACCTTCACACCAAATCAAAAGGGTTTGTGGTAATCCTAGTGAGAATTGAACCGGAGTTGATACACAACACCAGGATCGTTAGCCTAACACTACGCCTCACAACTCACCTTCACACCAACTTGGCTACTCATGCACCCTTAGCTACAAAAATTGTTTCAAAACTAAAAGAACAGAGTACTAATTGCTTCTAGGTGTTAATATTAGGTTTGAATTAATTCTCTATAATCTAGCAAGATGTGGAATAAATGATGGAGAAAAAAATGTCATGCCCTGGTGACTTGGACAACCATTATTGGGTGCCCAACTTCTTTTCTTTATTGAGTTCTTTGAAAGCTTCTAAGTGGCATTGAAAAAGGATGATCTTGATTATCTTTGGTTTTGTCAACTAAAAGTGCTCCTAAATCTACTCCTCAACCTCTGAGAAAAATGTAGTTGTTGTCTCGACTCTCTTAGATAGGCGGATAGTGGCCAAACTGCCTCCTAGCTTCTCACAAGAAGTTAAAAATGCTCATAACTTCCTCATACTAACATCAAACCTCTCCAACTTCCCCTTACATGATAATAGGGCATGTTTCCCGTCCTTTATCTTCATGTGGCATAGATGAATATTCATTTTCATGAATATCTCCTTTTGCTAGTTATAGGGGGTTCATTAGTTAGGAAATATTTGAAACTCCATCATATCCTTGCACATTCTACCCCTTTTGTGACGTATCCTTTGTTGGCTTGAAGACTATACTAATTTTTTTTTTCATTTCTTTATGAAACTCTACAACAACATCTTCTTCATGACCATGTCACTATCATTTATTCTTGAAATAGTCTATTCCTTTTCTAAACACTATATTAAGGAAATCTCGCTAAAGTCATAAACAAACTCCTACTCTATGAACACATCTCTACCATTGCCTTCTTTTCATAGCCTATGAACACATCTTTGTCATGATTCATGGATATATCCTTTCTACATGTCCTATTATTAGCCTCTATTATTGTCTTTTCACATTGTTTAATGCCTCTCGTGTTTGCATTCCATCATTTGCTTATTTTAGCCTAAGATTGACTCTTATATGTTTTATCGTGATTGTGTGTATATCATTCTTTTGTATTGGCATCCATTAGGTGCATCCTTCTTACAATACATTCTTTTGTTCATATGATATCATTGTGGGTGTGGATGTTAAGTTATATTGGTAGCTTAGTGATGTTATATGATGATGTCTAGATATATTATGAGAATATTTTGGTATATGGATGCTATGTGATTACTTGATGGTATCTAGTTGATGATATGTGGATTCAATGAGATATGATGCTATTGACCATGATTGTTATTGTGACCTCAATTGGGGAATGACTACTTAAGCTTTCAGTTTTATTCTATTATATGTATATGTGTACACGTGTTTGCATGTTTTGGTTGATGCAGGTACAAGGCATCGAATCCACTTGGCTTCATAGGTCCGAGCATGTCTATATCCTCGACGGTGGTTACAAGAGATATCAAATTGGCCAAAAATGTTACCTAACCTATCCATCATTCCTAACTTGGATGATTTTTCCCATATGTGACCTAATTACACTACCGGTTACCATTCTGGTAATGTTTGATTACCCTGATGCATCCGTATGAAAGACTAGTAAAGATTGTTTGCACATTGTCAGTAAGTCCTTAATTATCACTGTTGTAATGTGCATATTTAAATGATACTTAATATTATAGTGGTATTTTATTATTTAAGCATGAAAAAAACCTTATGTGTATTTAATTTAATGATATTTTTATATGTTATCTTTTGGGAGTTTTGGGGAGTTAAGGAGATTTTATAATTATAATTTAATTTTATTATTTCTTATTTTCTCTCTAAAAAGTGAGTTATATTTGGAAAATAGAGTTCATTTTGAGCACTTGTGTATTTTTTCTCTTCTCCCTCTTGTTGAAAACCCTCTTGGAAAATTTAAAGGAATTGACTGTGAAAGATTGGAGTATTGTATATTTTTGGGTAGAAGATTGAAGTTTTGGATTTGATCGCCCCTTTGTGCCTTTCAGAATTTGTGTGCTCTCTTGGAGTCGTTGCTCCTCTTTTTCATTTCAAGTTTCTCAATTTGAAGGTAATTTCTATTGATTTCTCCCTTAATTTTTAATCCTTTTGTTTAGTTCTTGTTTCGAGAAGTTTGAAATTGTATTTATATTTATTCTATATTTGAAAATTTGCATTTTCATCTAGTTTTAAATTTGTTGTTTCGAAATTTGAAAACCACGATTTTATAAAAAGAAACTCTGCTCAATTTTTTGTGAATGCCTGAAATGTAAATTTTATTTGAGAAATATGATGTTGTTCACCTGTAGGCCAATGGGTTTCGATAGAATTTCAATGTGCCAAGTTTGAAAATTTGAGTTCTTGGAGGTCTATCAATGGTGGATGACCTCCAAGATTGGTTATTGGGACTTTTGGTATTTTTCATTAAATAAGAAATTGATGCTACAATCATGTTATTATTATGTGTAATTGTTGTTTTATATAAGAAAATATTATTTTGGGATCAATTGGGATCCGTTCTCATGCCATTGTGACCGTTTGAGTATTTGTTGCTATATGCGAAAATGGATTATAATACAAGTTCTTTATGTTGATTCTTTGGTATTGGAATTGATATGTATTTTTCCTTATTAATAAATGAGATGAGATTGGGTATGGGTATATAGAGTTAATAAAGAGAGTGGCTCTCATCGGGGACTGGGGCCCAAAGTGGCCATTGGGATAACCCATTGAGAGTAGGATTAATAAGTGAAAACATGAATAAAACAATGAGGTAAAACACTAAAAAGATAATTTGGATGCCCCTTGCGTTCCATGAGTGATTGTAAATGATATGAATGTATTGGGAAGGACCGGTCATCCATGGGGTATTGATTTGGCAAGATCGAGTCTCAATGTCTTCACAAAGGGACTATTTGGCTCCGCATAAGCCATCCCTTCAAGCTGTGTGATGGCACTCTTGTTTATTGGTCTCTACTATCCACCCCTATGTATATTGAGTAGTATCCCTTGGTGGAATGCATAACCTGGTATCATCCCTATCCTCAATCATGCATTGCATTCTTGTATGCTTGAGATGACGTGTATGCTTCATGTATGATGTGGGTGTAAGCCATTGTGTTCTTGATTGCATTGCTTGAGTGTTTGGGCCTTATGAATATCTCCATGAGCATGGTGGGGTTGGAACCTATGAGTTCCACACAGAGGTGGCATTTCCAACCACCCTTGATAACCAATGGATTGGATCTTGAGCATCTTGGAGAACTTCTTCACCTTCCTCAATGTTGGACCATCTTCATCCTCTTTCATTTGCAAATTTAATATAAATGCAATTTGATTCAAGATTTGTAATTATTGAACTATTGTATATTGAGAAACCCCAATTGGAGATTGATGTAATGAGATGAATAGAGATATACTAGAGTGGAATTTAGTGGTCCGATGTTGGGACCGACCACTTCTCATGAGTATGCACACTTTACTTGTCTTCTTGCATTCTTTGTAGTGTAAATGGATAATGCATTTATGTTTTGGTTTTAAAGTGTTTCTTGCCATTACGCCAGTCAATTTATAATCCCTTGTTAGGGATTAGAGTTGTACTTTAGCCTTGGGATCCATTCGACATAGTCTCAACCTATCTTCTTAGTTTTTTGATCGAAAAAACCCAGATCGGAGTCTATGGTTGTCCATTGGCATCTCCGCCTCTGGATCAACATCTCGATTGACCGGATCAACGTCTCTACCTCTCTGGTCTGAGACCCTTAATCACCTATTTGGCTTAATTGCAGTTTGGCATCTCCATCTATAGTTTGACGTCTCTGCCTCCAGATCGACGTTTGAGCCTGTAGAACGTTGTCTACAAATTCGACGTCTATGGTGGCCCTTTAGTGTCTCCACTGATCTTGGCATTGAGCTTATTTGATTGCACCATTTTGATGTAGAGTGAGGTATCATTTGTTCTTAGGGATATATCACTGGGGCATGGTTATGTGTTAGTATACATTGATCATGATTGATCACTTGTATGTGCATCAGGAACACTTCAATTGGTGCTCTAAAATGAATATTACAATATTATTGCTTGCGAAGATGATGTTGAATACTTCCTAATCGGTTATGAGGTCATGAACCCTATTTAGGTGCCTTATGAAAGTAACAATGTTAGGGAACCTTGGAGGAGAATGTTAGAGTTGTAGAGTAGTCTTTCACTTAGTGTGTTTGTAAATGTGTAAGTAACCTTTTTCTTAAGATTTGAGCATGGTTATTTCTTATGTTATGCATGTTCACACTTAATTTCTTAATTTTTTTTTCCATGTTTACCCGATGAGTTTTTGCCCATATCCTCTTGGGTTCCTTGGCGGGGTATTGCACATTGCACACTATATAGATCTCTTTTCCATAGGGTCTCCTACTATCTATTTCGATAGGACATAAGATTCTTCTCTACTTTATGATTCTCTTTGATGATTATACCTTGTGGTTTTTATGTTCAAAGTGACTATCCTCTTAGCAACATTTCTCATCCTAACTGTCATATTTTATCCTTTCATTTAAGAGTCGTGGATAGTGGGATTAACTAAAACATCTCTATGTTCATATTAATCATTCAAGATTGAGATTTACCCCTTATTGTTTCCATAGTGAAATGTCCCTATTTATTCTTGATATGATTATCTTTGATCATTTTTCTGTTATGGACTATTACTAGGCTTCTTACCTTGTCTCCTTGTTAATGTAATTTATTCTTTATCACCATGATGACTATGACTTATTACCAAGGTCTTTCAAGTATCTTCCTACTATTGATATTCATGAGCTCCTTCAAGACCTAACTTGCTATTGTCTCTATTCAAGTTGCATATAATCCTATCATCTTCATGAAAACCCTACCAACTTTTTATGCAAGATTTTATTTCCTTGTTTATATTTTTCTTTCATGTATTTTTTATTCAATCTTGTCATCACAAACTACTATCTATTCTTGGCATGATTGTCTCATCTTATATTCTCACTCCATCTACTACTTCATACTACTATCCATAAGTCCTCACATGGGTTTTCTTTCATTGCCCCTACATACTCACTGTCATCTCATGCTTTCTTGTAAATTGTTGCTTCTGAATGATAATAGATATCTCCTTGAGGATGCCTATTAATTGTTTCTGATCATGTATGGCATATGACTGCCATTTTTCTATGGAGACCATGACTATCATATTTATGCCTCTAGGTCTTTGATAAAATATCATGAAATGAAAACTTTATGACTTTCATTAATTTTCATGATTAAAAGACCTATCAATGACCTAATAGCATTGTCTTCTTTATCGTAAAATCACTATCATTTTGTCTTTGTTGGGACCATGGACTGTCACAATTTAACGTGCTTTGAAAATGGTTTTAGTACCTTATGAGTTTGTCTTTTAACCGTCTCCATACTTATTTGCTATTTTTCTTAATTTCATTTCATTGTCTTTTGTCATGAATAGTCCTACACAAACTTATCAGTCTTTTAGGTACTAGCTTTTTATCATTGTATCATATTTACCTTTGTCTATTATAAGGTATTTTGATTGTTAGTTTAGTCTTTTATATGCTGCTATCATATCATGCTTTTAACTTAGGATCTTCTCTCACTAGCTTCCACTAAAGGTTTATAGACTATCTTCAATTGTTACTCTTCTCTTTATGAAATTCCCTATCATAGATAATCCATTATGAAATTTCTTTTTGGCGTGTTTTCTTCATGCATAATTATGAACTATTTACTTATTTTTTTACTGTGCATTGTTCACTAGTTTAATTGTCTTTTCTTGTATTCAATATGTGTGCCTTATTTAGTATGGAAGTTGTTTTTCCCTTTATGACAGTCATGTCATGGTTGTCTTATCCCTATCATACCACTAATATTTATCTTTCTTATATTCATACTTCCTAAGGATGGCTAATGAGACAAAAAACTATAATACTTTTCAACAATGCATGGACCTTCTTCATCCTTTCCACTTGAAAAAGTATTGGTCTACCACTTTGTAGATAGTTTATAAATGTTCCCATGATAGACATTCTCTATATAGTAGATTGTTTGTCTCTTTTAGGATTTATCTTTCATCATTGTGATACTATAAATTGATTCCTAACTAATTTATTGCTATGTTCTTGTAGCATCACAATGATTTGGAACTACATATGATCATCTTTTTGTCTTCCATACCTCTTATCTCGTCAGTCCTTCAATTGGTTACAAGGTCATTGGTAAGCCCCTTGAATGTTATGTATTCAACATGGATACATACTACCCTTATCATACTATATTAATTTTTCAAGGATCCTTGGTATAGACTATCATGTCACCCATGAACAAACCTATTGTCCTTCATAAGCCCTTAATATACTATGAGTAGTGCCTCTATAATTTTTGTCTTCATGACCTCTCTATACCTCTCAATGACTTGTCATTATTTTCAACATACATTATCAATAAAATATTTTGACAAAAGTATTTCATTTTTGTATTGACAACAAGGAAAGAAATCAACAAAAAGGTAATGTATATGATATTCTATCACAAACCATGTATAGAACTTTCACATATAACAAACATAACAACCTTTATAATAGATCTTGGTCATGAAAATCATGCATATTATTTGTAAGTTTTCCTCATTTGATTGTCACATAAACTTTGAATCACTGTCATGGGACTCCTTTCTAGCATTCTCATTTATGATTGACCTTCTGGCTATCTCTACTAGCTCATTTCACTAAAATGAAAGATACCCTTATCTTTGTCATAGCATTCATTATATTCTCTTTGTTTTAAGTGTATTCAAACATATGATGGTTTTATCTTCATTATAGATTATCCTATTGAATTTTCACTAGATTGCTCCATGTGCATTTCCTTTTTCATCATCTTTGTACTTGTAAATGCAATCTCATTTATGTTCTTCTCCTTCATTAATAGATTCATATCCCTATAATTATCTTCCAAGTAAGTCTAACCTTCAATCCTACACATAATGTTATATAGCACCATTGTGAAAAACAAGAAACAAACAAAAAAACATCATTCAAATCATGACCATTTGCTATTACAACAAGATTTTATCTCTTATTTTAGAGAAAAGTCCCACCATAATAACCTTTAGGGAGTTTGGGGAGAGTAGGGGTCTTATATTATTTTGGCAAAGATAGATAAACATAGATTCGAACTCCAAAAGAAAGCTTTGATAACAACCCAACCCAGAGAGACACGACGTTTGTTCTTAAATATATTATATTCTCAAAGTTATATTTTATTCTTGGTATGATGCATCATCCTCATGAGGTGTTTGTCAGTATTCATGCCAAGGCATATATGCAAAAGGTTTTAAAGATGTTCATAACTTCAATAATATATACACTTCCTTTCTAGAAGCTCGATGCCTTCTCCACGTGGATCTCCATTTCTTGACTAAGTAGCAGAGTATGAGAATCCATTCATGGCTTCTTCAATGTACTATGCAGAAGAAGAATAATTGTAGCAAGAGAAACCTAAAAGGTAACAACAAAAAAATCCCTAGGGTTAACTAGCATTAACTTGAACTTACTCCCATAACTTGGGAAATTAAAACTAAAATTAATATTACCTCCTATTCACTCACACTATTTGACTAGTCAAGATTCCTAGGATATGGAGGACTAATTCATGCAACCCTTTTCACCATGCATAAACATGTGATGTAAGCAATAAAGGAACTTTTGAGAAACCCAAGTAGGTTAATGTGTAATAAATGACACTAAGCATGATAATAGAAGAGGACCTAAGGTCTTACCACATGACTATTAAGTAAAAAATGGATAATATTTCCGTAAAGGGTTTAGGATGCTAGTAGAGATTGTGTTGGAACCCCATTTTGATTTATTATTTTATCTTTGCGATTATCCCATCTTGTGTATTTTACCTCATTTAATCAGTGTTGATAACTTATTTGAGAGATCATTATGTTGGATTATTCTAGTTATTTAAGGAGATCCTTAGGGTTCAATCTTTCTAGTTTTTAAGATTTTTCCTTTATATTTTTATGACTCAAACTCTAGTTATTTTATGCTTTGGCTCTTTTCATATGTCACTGTTATATTCTTCTATTCTAACATTGACTAGTTGTTTTGATTTACTCACTTAAGTTTACAACTTGATCTCCTTTAATTTCATAATATTACTATCCCCTCACCATTTCTTATCAATGTTTTCCAACATCTCCTTTAATTTCATAATATTACTATCCCCTCACCATTTCTTATCAATGTTTTCCAACACATGTATTATTTCTTATATTATCCAATCATGTTGTACCTTTATGTTTCTATTGGCATTCCACGTGTCAATTTTCTCTTATATCACAAGGGTCCTTCACATTGTGATTTTGTTTGAAGTTTTTTGGCTAAATTATGGGATCTAAATATTGTACCATGTGTCCCTAAGTTGATAGTTTATCATTAGACCATTAGTTCTTAGGTGTATGCTCCATAGAGTAATTATAGAAGATTATACTATTTGTGGTAGGTGACTACATCTTATTACATCATTTAGTTATTTGTATTATATTTTTTAATGTAGATCCCACTTCTATATGGGTGATGCATGATAGGAATAAAATGTGAAATAGATTATATATAATATCCTAGTTGTTGAATACATGGTGGGGTTTTGTGATACTATTGAGCCACCTTTTAATCATCCCAACAAAATTAATGCTCCTATTAGATGAACTATGTGGCATGTATCTCCAATGACATTAGATGTAAAAAGAGACACAAAATTTTTATGCCTAAATTCTTACCACACCACTCCTATATGAATCAAAGCATCAATAGTTTTTTAATTGATTTATGAAATTGCTTGATTATATTTTGCCTAGAACTAATTAATTTTGTTTCGTAGAAGTAATAGATCATCCTAATAGAATAAATTCACATATAATGATGGAGAAGGGAAGTGGCTCATACAATAATTAATGAAACATGGTCTTCATAACTTCTATTGCAATAGATCTCATAGGATTTTTCTTAACAATTATTGTGGAAGGTTGGCTATTTTTTTTTTAATTTCATTATGTGATAAATGTCATCCATTTATGGGGACTCTCTATAAAATATTTTCTAAATAACAGATGCAAGTTTTCATTTGAAAAGGATAGAATATCGAGAGGTAAAAATAAAGAAAGGTCAAAAAGGAAAATACTACAACTACAAGCCCTAGGGTCATTTTCCCCAACATTTAGAAATATATTATCTATTTTTGTGATCTAGGTTTTCCCAGAACATGCAATGAACATCTATACATTATAAATAAAGAGTATAACTAGCAGACATAACATTTTTGAGTGTTTCGAGGAGTACTTTGTGCATTTTATAGATTTGTTCTTCACTAGTTAGTCAACTAGAACTCTATAAAATTATTTTAATTATTTTGTAATGTATCTTCTCAAGACGAACACAAAAATGCACAAGTTTATTTATATGACTTATGCATTCACTTATTTACATGTGTAAAACCTAATTTATTTGTGTGTTTGAATAAATTTGGTCTTTAGATATATGTTTATTAGGGTATCCCATTTAGTTTTAGTTATAACATGTTTTGCATGAATCCTACACTTTGTTACCCAATTGGGAGAGGAACCCATTTATATGAACTAAAAATTCTCTCTCACCCCGACACACTTTTGAATAATCAAATTAAAACATCATTTAATATTGTGTTGAAATTAGATTTGTTTCGTACAATGTTCAAATGCATGATACAAGAATAAGGTACAACTTTTATCACATTTTAAATAGTAATCTTGTTGGTCCATCTACTTAATTTGGTGCTAAATCTTAAGTTCCTCAATGTAGAATATAGGCACAAATTTATAATTAATATATGGGTGCACTATGTAATAGGTATGATATGTGTTAATTTTTAATTGTTTAGCTTTTTATTGTAATATCTTTTGTAGCCACTTGAATAATTGGTTTTTAATTGTCTAAGCTTGATCATGAGTGTGTAGTACTTTCTTTAAATTTGACACTCCTAACATTTGACATTTGGGGGAAAATTAATTTCAAGGGTTTGAGGTTTATAAATTGGATAATCAATAATTCCCACCATTGTTGGGAATAATATTGTTTAGTAATTACCATTGAGTGTGAACCCAATACATATCTTAAAACAATAATAACATAACAATTTTTATAACTTTGTGTATATTTTTTGGGTGAATTCGCTTAGATGGAATCTTAGACCTATAAACTAGAGTTATTGTTGGGGATGTAAATGTTGGTTCATATTTTAAAGACCTTTGCAACATAGTTGTTGAATTTGTAGCCATTGTTGGGTACATTTTGTTTGGGTAATTTTTCTTAGCCAACAACTCATACCAACAAATTGGTGTCATTTTTAGGGAAGAGATTATTTTTGTACATTTTTTATAAATCCTAATGATTTAGTATATTTAATTTAAAATATTTTTGTGGTACAACCAAGAACAAAAAATAAATCTAGTATCTTAAATTTCCAACTGATAATAAATTATTTTTACTCTTTCTAGGTGAAGAGTGGTGAATGTATTTCAGCCACTCTAAAAAATCAGCAATCAAAACATTAGATTTGAGATGGAGAGAAGAAGGCAATCTAGGTACTAGCAGGAACACGAATAGGCTTCTATCAATTTACAAAGAAATTTATCATTGACAATTTTGAATTATAGTAAATCATTTTAACCTACTTGTCCATTTTCAAAAGTAGGAACTTTAGGTAGATATGGTTTGTGAATGGATTATAGAGAGAAATACCTATTCACTTTTAAACATTCAACTAATAGCATAATAAAAAAATATTAAAATATAGTGGTCTAATTATGAGGCAAAAAGAGAAGATATACTTGTTGGGAGGAGAAAGGTGTGTCGAATAATTGATGAGTATTTGTATAGTCATAGCATGCAATATCAATACATAATGACATCTTTTGATGGCCACCATTCTATTTATCGCAATACATTATATAAATATGAAGTTGACTGGGATTACTTGTTATGTTTCCTTAAACAAGAGGTGTTAGAAATTTTGATAGTACTTGATTTGTAGAAAGATCATTTTAATATTATGATATGGTTATTGGTGAAAGAAATGTGGCTAAAATCTTTGACAAGTTTATATAATATATTCACACTACATATTGGGAAAAAGTTGACCAATATTCTCCTTCTCCCAACATATCATGCAAAGATAAAATTGGAAAATGTCAATCGCATTTTGAGTTGTTGGGAATTCACAGAGAAAAGTTTGAAAATTTAAATGGTCTCTTGATGAGAAGAAATGAACAGTTCCCAGTCACTTCAAAGATCACAATGGGAGGCTTTGATGATTATGGAGAAGATTTGAATAATAAGGGTACTCAGATACAAATACACATGACTATTGGTGGAAGAGATGGGGATTTCTCTGATGATGTCCACATCCCTTGCCCATATCCCATTATCCATGTATTTCATATGGATATCAAATGGAGAAAAGAGGATTTAATAGCCTACCTCATAAATGAAGAATAATTACTTTTAGCAAAAGTTGAACTACAAGAGGCTCAATTAAAATGAAATGATATGTTTATTAATAAGTTAAATAGATCATTCATCTTATAATATGCAACATTTTGGTTTGATACATGAATATGTGGAAATAAATAATACTAGCCAATATCCCCTTCCCCCCAAAATGTCAGATAAAGAATATATTTCATAGGAAGAAAGAGATGTTATGTGAACTTGAGTAAGAATGTCAAATTATTGTAAAATTGGAATTGTAGAAAGTTCAACTTATCACTCCCAAGAATCCAAATTCCCTCTTAATGAGAAAAGAGGAAGAAATTCCTTATGAGGGAAATTATACTTGGTATGATGATGATGAGGATGATTAGTAAGTTGCCTAATGATATGACTCTATAAGTGGAGAAGATTAGTACAATGATTATGATGCAGCTAATCCAAAGTTTCAAGATGAATATAGTGCTAATGTAAAAAAATATGGGTTGGCCACTCACAACATAGAACGTATAAGGTAACTCAACTAGATATCACAACAATCGAAGCCACCATGCGAATACATGACAACCCATACAAATGCAACAATAGTACAAATCAATAATAAATCTCAATGGAGATATGAGTAAGTGCATACAACAAAGTGATATTGTTGATAGATCAAATAAAATTTATGTACAATAGTAAGAACTTACAACATGAAAAGGATGCGATTAGGGACAATAATACTATACAAAAGGTAACAAGAAAAGGGATATTTTGACATAGTAGTGGGTACTGAAGAAAAAAGAGGTGCTACCATCTCATCAACTTGATGTTTGTGAATCAAGATATTCAAATGATGAGGCACAATTAGTTAAACACCTACTACTGGAAGGGAAATGAGTTAGAAATGAGTTGGAGGAGGAATTAAATATGTAGTGCCCCTCTCTCTTTTAGCTTTTCAGAACTTGTGATTTGTGTTCTGTGTGGTTTGACCCTTATTTTGGTGTTGGTTGATTTTAGTTTTGGTTGTGATGCTTGACTATGACTTTTGGATTCTTATGTAATATTCACACTTTGTGCCTTTTGTTTCGTTGCCATAGTGTTGTAATTCATGATGTTGTTATATGTGTTAGGATTAATGATAGTCCCAAAGATACTGAGAGGGGGGTGGGGGGGTGAATCAGTATCTAACCGGTTAACAAAATATTTAAGCTTATTAAGTATTTTTCATTCCAAAACAGTGTATCGGTAAACAAGAATTAATGTATTAAATAGGAACAGTAAAGACAACATCGAAAACACACCATAACACAAGATGTTTAATGAGAAAACCCGGTGTGGGAAAAACCTCGGTGGGATTTGGGACCCACAATATTCACTCACTGGCCAATGAATGGATATTACTTACAATGAGGGGCCTGCACATGCAGGAAGGCCAACTGCCTAGAGCTCACTGCTCAATCTACAAGATGGAAGTCTCACTGACTTACAAAATGGATTATGAGAATCCAATGCTACAATTCAACATCTGCTATACCAGGTTCAGTACCGGTTTAAGCTCATACTATAACCATAAACCTTATACAAAATCTGCCTTAATATTCGCTCGTCACTTCTACCATATCCATCATGTCTATCATCTATATCAAAATAATTTACAAGATCTCATACACATATGAGTCTTATTACAATATGCCATGTCGGCTTTACAAAATATATTTACAATTAAATATAATAAACAAAAGTTTATTCTTGTTGGCTGGGGTGCCGGTATACGTTGTTGTCGCTGCCGGTGCTGATGCCTGCCGGTGCCGGTGCCTGAAGATATCCACAAGGTTGCCAGTAGGTTGCCATCAATGACAACACCATCATTTCTCAATAGAGTGTAGAATTCCAACAATCTCCCCCTTTGGCATTGATGGCAACACTCGTGAGAAAAATCCAAAAAAATCTGTTTCAAAAATGAAGTCCAAAAAGTTACCAAAAATATGTGTGCTCCCCCTAAGAAGATGATCTCCTCTGATTAGCCATTTTTCTTTGTCCACTAATCCCCCTTTGACATCAATGACAAAGGTTGTCAAAAATTGCCAAATGAGTGCAAAATTTCACCTTGAAGTTTGTAACCGGTTGGTTACAATCTGAAATATGTCGACCAAAACCAAGTTTAAACTCTGCATGAATCTGTTGCTGTCCTTCATGGCTGCCTCAGTTCTTTGGATTGTACCGGTGAGATGACGCATATGTTCCTCCAATGAATTTTTCCCTTGAATTAATGCCTCAGAGATCTCTTTCCTCAGAGAGATAAGGTTGTCTAATTTAGGACCGAGTTTGTGCTTAAGCTCTCTGGCATTTGCCTTGATCATTTCTTTCTCTTTCTCTAATTTATCCATCTTCTCCTCAAATCCTGCTATCTCTTGCTTAATAACTGATATAGGTTCAGATGAACCAATGATATAATCTATCTCCTTTTGTACTATGCTTATTTTCTTTTCAATATCTTGTGTTAACAAATGTGGCTTGCATGTGTCCCTGTATAGTTCCTTGTACTCCAAAGTTGTTTTATTTAGTGCCGGTAAAAGTGTGTTAATGTGTTCCATGCACTTCTTTATTGTTTCCTCAAAGAATTTTTCTTTTTCCTTTTCCATTTTCTCTTTGAATGTTTCCTCATTTATTTGATCAACTATTAAGATATTTCTAGTAATGAATTTAGACAATGTGTCTAACTGACTTAAAGAATTCTTTACTTGATCTAAGTTGCATTTTGGTGCAATCATCTTAAGAATAGGAATAGTGTCATCAATTTCCTTATAGGCCAATGCATTACAATCCGTTATCTTCTTTATTGAGTCCAAACGTACCTCTGTCACATTTGTAGGTTTGAATTCACTCAGTGAAGTACTAGAAGTCTGACCAACTACCTTTACTATCTTAGTGCTTGCAGCTAGTAACCAATTTGCTTGAATCAACCTCCGGTGGATTAGTCTGAGTTTTCATTTCAACTAGCAATGGTTTAGGCTTCTCAGTGATTACCGTTTGTACTGTCTCAATGTGTACCTGTGTATTTGCCAGTTTCTCTGTTGGTTTCTCAGTGTTATCTACTGCCAGTATCTCTGTGTTATCCACTGCTGGTATCTCTGTCTCTGTCGGTTTGACTGCGCCAACATCTACACTACCAATATTTGTTTCACTGTCCAAAGGTTTCTCTGTATGCACTGTTTTCTCTGCTTGTATTCCAACCTCAATATTTTTTATCGGTTGCTCTTAAGCTGCCTGATAATAGTTGAGTTCTTGAGAGAAATTGCTTCACTTCTTCACCATGGATGCCTTCGGTCGAATTTCACACTCTTGGAAAGTTTGAATGCTTGGTCAATTGAAAAAGAGGGAAAATCGATGATTTATAATATCTTTTCTTCCAACAACCACATTGAATGCTCTTCGGTTAAGTGAAACTTAACACATCTGCCGATAGAGAAGAATTCCATCTTCTCACCATCTACCGAGGGTAATTTGCATGATGTTCAACTTGCTGCAATACCCCCAAAGGGTTACTTCTCAGTTGGATGAAGAATCTCCTGCCAGTGGAGTAATACTCTATTCTACCAGTGAATGAATAGTCTCATCAACATTCTGATCTATCTTTCTAATCCATTGTCTTGAAAATTCTTGCTTTACCTCATCAACCTTCTCTTTGCCTTTCAAACTGGGTCTTTTATTATTTGCCGATGAAGTCTTGCTTCTACAAAATTTTGCAATATGTCCAATCTTGTTACAAGCATAACAAGTCACATTATTCTTCTGAATAGCCTTTCCATATCCTATGTCGGTTTGTGTTTTGCATTGATTAGATAAGTGCCCAAATCTTCCACAAAAATAACATCTTACATTCATTCAACAATTTTCTAAATTGTGACCAATTTTGTTGCATTTGGAACATTGATTGATGGGTGCATTAATGTTCTGATTGTTTCTAGATCTACACTGAATTTCTCTATGACCATGCTTGTTACAGTTAAAGCATTTCCCATTAAATTTGTAAGCATTAGGTTGTCTTACCGGTTTACTATGATCATGATTGTTTGCAGTACCAGATATTTCTCCAACATCAAATCCAAGTCCATTAGTATCTCCATTAGGTTTCTGACTTTTCAACATATCATCAAGTTCTTCTAAACTTTTCTTGAATTTCTCTTTATGTTGATTTGCAGTAGCCAACTCATTTTCTAAAATTCCTATTTGTCTCATAAGTTCAGTTTTATCATGTTGCATGTGAATCAAATCTGTCTTCAACATATCATTTTTATGATTGAGTCTTAGATTTTCATTTCCAGCATCATTGAGTCTCCTAGTCAGGTCATCTTCATTATTTTTCCTATCTTCAATGTCTTTACAAAATCTCATAGTCATGTCTTGCATTTCATTCCTCATAGTACTGTTTTCTTGCCTCAATTTGTTTACAAGCTCATTAAGAGTTTCCTTTTCATTATCATCACTTTGCATTTTCTCATGAAGTTCTTTTCTCTTATTTCTAGCAATAGTAAGATTCTCCTGAAGTCCTTGAATGAATTCCTATGCAGTCCTTAGATCATCTTCAAGTTTGATATTTTTCAACTTCTCTGCATCATAGTCCACAAGAGCTCCTTCTAATTGCTTTCTTAAGTTCTCCATCTGTACCGATGACAGAATCTTCCTCAGGCTGTTAGGCTTTTGAAAATAGAGGACCAGGCTCTGATACCAATTGTTAGGATTAATGATAGTCCCAAAGATACTGAGAAGGCGGGGGGGGGTGTGAATCAGTATCTAACCGGTTAACAAAATATTCAACCTTATTAAGTATTTTGCATTCAAAAATAGTGTACCGGTAAACAAGAATTAATACAGTAAATAGGAACAGTAAAGATAGCATAGAAAACATACCATAACATAAGATGTTTAACGAGGAAACCTGGTGTGGAAAAAACCTCAGTGGGATTTGTGACTCACAATATTCACTCACTAGCCAATGAATGGATATTACTTACAATGAGGGGCTTGCACATGCAGGAAGGCCAACTGCCTAGAGCTCACTGCTCAATGTACAAAATGGAAGTCTCACTGACTTACAAAATGGATTATGAGAATCCAATATAATGTACTGCTACAATTCAACATCTTCTATGCCAGGTTCAGTACTGGTTTAAGATCATACTATAACCATAAACCTTATACAAAATCTGCCTTAATATTTGCTCATCACTTCTACCATATTCATCATGTCTATCACCTATATCAAAATGATTTACAAGATCTCATACATATATGAGTCTTATTACAATATGCCATGTTGGCTTTACAAAAGATATTTACAATTAAATATAATAAACAAAAGTTTATTCCTGTTGGCTGGGGTGCCGATATACGTTGTTGTCGCTAGTGGTGAAGTGTCTGCCGGTGCCGATGCCTACCGGTGCTGATGCCTGAAGGTATCCACAAGGTTGCCGGTAGGTTTCCATCAATGAAAACACCATCATTTCTCACTACAGTGTAGAATGGCAACAATATGATGGTGAATGATGATGTATTTGTCGATGTCTATGATGGATTGATGTGATGTTGATAATGATGTTCTTATTAGATGTTATTCATGTTAAGTAGTTAGTTAATTGTGATGGATTACTTGTGAGTTCTTTGCATTTATTGATGCATATTGATGTACACTGCTTCTCTGATGTGTTTGGGTGAAGGGGAAAAGTGCTAGACTTCTCTATATGGGCAAGCTACATCGCTTCCATTCCCTTTTCATGATGTGATGTTATGTGATTTACATGCACATGTTTGATGGTTTTTTTACCCAGTTGCAGGTACCGAGCATCGACTCCACCTGAATCTTCAGGTCTGAGCGTGCTCTACAACCCAATGGTAAAGTAGAAAAAGGGAGATATTAGTTAGACCCCGTGGTATCATCATTCCTATGGAACAAGTCCCGAGTTAGGTATCCTTGCATCTTGTTTATTCCGTCTTGTCAGTTGTTAGCCTTGTTAGTCTTGTTGGGTTTTCAAGTGGTTTAGTCTCAGTCCCTTACCCTTTTGTTAGTGTGATATTTTATTAGCAAAAATATTAATATTAATAGTTTAAAGGAAATTAAATATTACTGGTTAATTAATTGAGATAGTTGATATTGCGCGTTATTTTATTTTTACATTAGTAAATGATTTAATCTAATCTATAGTTTAGAAAATAATTTATTAAAAGGAAAATTAAATATAAATTATGGATGTTTGGTATTAACGGGAATTAATTTTAAAAGGAGTTTTATTGGAGTGTATTTTATCCTTTTCATGAGATAATCCATTTAAAATATTATAATTATTTTTAAAATTAATTATTTGCATGTGCATGTGGGATTTACATAAAAAAATCAATTTGACAATTAATTAATTAGATTCTTTGCATGTCGATTTTTGTGGGAGTTACATTTTTTTAAAAAAGGGCTTATTATTATGGGGGGTTGGATTTTTAAAAAGTGGGGGAGTTTTCTCGAGAATCGGCTCTGCAAAATACTTTTTTTCCTAGTTGTGGGGATTTTCAGAAAAGATTGGGGGAAAAACAATCTTCTCTTGAAAGAAGATTTAGGAAAATATTGGAATTTCTCGCTAAGGATTGCTGGGGTTTATCAAAGAAATTTGTAGAATTTTGTTGAAGTTTTTTGGAATTGCATGTGTTTCTGTGGATCTCTTGAAAAATTTGTTGCTTCCTTTGCTGTGCTGTTTTCTATATAGGCATAAAGGTTGGTTCTATTAGGTCCCGGAGACAACTGAGAGGGGGGAGGGGGGGGTGGGGGTGAATCAGCTGTCTAATAAATTTAAACCAAAAGTCATTTAACCAACTTAATGCTTAATACCGGTAAACCAGTTAAGTATGCCGGTAGATAGTGTTAATAGTAAATTACTATACCGGTAAGGATTAATGCATGAAACATAAACATAAAGTCATCCACAACACATAACACCAATATTTGTACGTGGATACCCTATAAGGGGAAAAACCACGGTGGGAAACCTTACCCACAATCAGATGATACTATTGCAGATAGTAAGTGTACATAAATGAGGTCTGCACATGCAGAAAGGCCAACAGCCTAGAGCTCACTGCTCAACCACAAAATGGGAGTCACACTGACTACAATTGGATGGTTAAATCCAATAAGAATGTACTGCAAAAAATAGCATCTTCATATGCTGGATTCAGTACCGGTGTGATGCTGATATGCTTCTACAAAAACCTAGCTTCACCTTCAAATGATGTCTTCGTGTATACCTCTGCTAAATCTCACATATACCTTCACACAATTCTTTTTCGCATTCCACATTCGATCTTACAAATAAGATCTTACATTTATACCATACCCTAAGACCAATTTTAGTAGGTCAGCTCTACAAGATATTACAATAAAAACATTTTACATACAATATAATATCCGATGCAATAACTGATTGAACATGTCGGCTTAATGTATTTACAACAATAATAAATCATCTCCATAGCATGCCATGTTGATCTGGAAACGATAAACCTGCCGGTGTAACCCTAGATAACCCTGGACCTATTTGCCGGTAAAAGCAAATATGCAAATATGAATATACCAATGATTAATTCTTCAAAACAAAGTATCCACATGATGTCTTTGACATTACCAAGTGTCTTCCATATCATTCCAGGTACTGGTAAACATTATATCCTGCCGGTGAACCATATACCAGTAAGTATGCAATAGTTACTTGCTTGCCGGTGAATGTTGCTGGATCTCCAAAGTGCTAGTTTTTAGTAGGTGTTGGTATCAATGACAAAACTATACCAAAATACCAACAGGTTCTTGATTCTATTTCCTCTTTTGCATGTTATAATTTCTTCTTGGTTTGAATATAATAAAAAATAAAAATTTCAATGTGTTTCTTTATTGAATTGAGGAAATGAGTAGGAATAGTTGATTTTGAGAAATCTATTTCTTGTTGGATTCTTGAGTTTGAAATTCCCCAACTAAAAACGATTTCTGAAAAAGATGTATTTTGGGTCTCTTATTTTGCAAGATATAAATTGTTCTTATTTTAATTTCATTTAAAATTTGGGGTTTGTTTGAATTTTAATTAAAATCTAGGTATTGGGCATTAAAAATTCGTTTGGTGTATACATGTTCTCTGATCCATGTTTGCTTACCCTTTGATACTTGTTGTGATATATATTTGAGTATAGTATATATATACTTTAATAATTTCATGGTTCATTTTTTTACCTTTGTTCATTCTTGTACAAAGTCTATTTATTAATTTTTTTAATGTATTAAATTGTTATTTTAGTCGGGAGGCGTTGTGATGAGGAGGCAACAGACCGGAAGGAGGATAACCTTGAACCAACCAATCTCTAAGGCTCACTGTCTCAACCGGTAATCCATGTTTCTAATGATCCTTACACAATCATGAAGTCAAAAAATGGTTCAATGACACCAAACAACACCTTGGAAAACCCTAAGGCTCCACTATGTCCACTTACAAACAACTACCACTTCTCACGTTCTTGTGTGACTACACACACCTTTGCATGCAATGAGTGGGCTACTACTAGGATTAAGGGTTTGAATGGACCACTTGACCAATTCAATACAACAATCCTTAGAGGGGTGTTCTCACAACACCTGAACACAAATGAAACAATACTTCATGGTTTAGATCCACCAGAACATCAATCTTGATTCATTCACCCACAAACCTGAACGAGTTGCTATTAGGCCTCCTTTTGAGGGAATCAGATGATAAATTTTGACGCACTAAGGATGTAGATAAAAAATTATGTTTTCGGATACCCTTTTGGGAGTTCTAAACAATACCTCAGTTTTCGGTACCAAATCAACTTGCATATATTCCAACTGGTGCTGCACTAATAGACCTAATAGGGTTTTTAAACCTATTTAACTGAATGCCATTCACAAACTGGTTTGGTTCTCCTAATGGGTGAGTGTCACTGATCATGAAATGTCATGCAAACCTCCAAAGTATTCTTCTACCACATTCAAACCCCTTTTCAGTGCTCTACCACTCAATTCTCACGCACTGCACTCATCAAACTGGTTTGTCACATAGAGATGTCAGACCTAGGGTTAGTTGTCCATCCTCTTCACCCTATTGTATCCTCTTAATGGATTTTGGTAGTGACATATGATATAGTGGCCTATCATCTCCTATAACAACTGAGTGTTTAGTTAAGGATTGATAGGCCAAAATCCATTATTGCAGTCAAACCCTAGGGGTTTAAGGGTTTAGGCTACCCGATAGAGATTTGCTTGTAGAACGGGGTAGCGATCACCTCAAGACTTCAACCTGAAAGTAAAACAAAGGTAAAAAAATATAGTTACAAGATGTATGCCATGAGAATTCTTACCAATCCACCTTCAGTATGTAATCAATGGAAATTAGACAGTTTTTCCGAGTTTCCAACAGTTGTTGATGCTTCAAATTTCTTTCCAAATCAACCAACACAACCAACATACATTCTTCAGTGTTTAGGGTCTTTAAAAGTGTTTTCCAAATGACTACAACCTCCCCCAACTTTTTTTCAAACTGTCTGACTGTTGGAGAATCCCGATATACAAAAAAGTGCAAAATTGTCATGACAACAAATTGACAATATGACAACTTTTGCATAATTCGACCAACTTAGACTCTAGACTGTCATAGTCGCCCAAAATGATTATATTTGATTTTAAAACATCAAACATGACTCAAATAGACTTGTGGTCACTTGATCCCTCAATTTAGACCATTGTGACCCTTATTGACTCAATTTGCGTTATTAGACCTTAGATGACAATTTGACCCAAACATGGACAAACTTGTCACACTCCTAGGACATTGAATTACAAAAAGGACCCATAGGGCCTTATTACATTTATTATAACTAATAGAAAATCATGTTACTCCTGGTTCATGTCTTCATAGGTAGGTGCTCCTCCACCATGTGGGGAGCTGAAGCTCCACCCATGGCCTTCCCTGTGGCCACCACAAGACGTGGTGACCCATGGTTGTGGAAAGGCACAAGTTGTGGCCACCACAACCATGGTGACCCATGACTGTGGGAAGCCAGGGGATGTGGCCACCACATTTATTGTAATCCATGACTGTGAGAGGCCACAGACCGTGGTAACCCACAGTTGTGGTCACCACGATTCGTGGGGTTCTGCTTCCGAGTCTCACTAGTTAGGATGGTAAAGGAATTGAATCATGTACTGTTTGATGTGTATTTTTTTTTATATATTTAATGAATTATTAGTGTTATATATATATGTTTGTGTGTGTGTATGTGTGTGTACATATATATACACTTATATATACATGCTTACAAAAATCTGAAAAATACTCATAATTACAAAAGTCTAACTTGCTGCTACAATAGAGAAAAGACTGATAACTAGAGAAGAAGAGAGGACTTATAGTCAAGAAAGGCTCTAAAATTTGAATTTGAATTGTTGGATCTCCTTGGGTGATGTTAACTATTCTTTCTCTTTAAAATCAAGTGTCAATTGGATGTGAAATTGAAAGTCTAATTTGTTGGGCGAGCTCATTTGAAAACCTCTCAAGAGCATGGCTGGAACTGAAGGAAACTTGTTGTTAACTACCCCAAAAATGCTCTCAACTGATCTCTCACCCTTGGGGGCCTTCAAAACAGGGGTAGGATTATAGTAAAGGCCTCAAAAACCTTCTCAAATCATGGATCTTGTCTTTGGTCACCCCCTTGACTTGATTTTTAAAACTTGAATTCAAATTTGCATTTATAGATTACCTCAAATTTGAAATTCAAATATATTCAACATGGAAGTCAACCTTCTTGACACTTCTATTCCTTGAATAAGTCTGTGACTACCCTTTGTCTAATTAATAGCTCCCTTATCACAAATAAACCCTTATACTACTGTTCATGATATTCCTTTTGGACTGCCTCGTGCACTTACTGTCTTTCATCATGCATAGGTGGCTACTATCTATTATCTCTTCTCCATAAATCTTTATTCACCGTGACTAAAACTTTGTGTTTTGCTCACTGGTTGGCAGCCTTATCACCAAAACTTTTTAGCTAGAATGAACCATGAATGACTCTTTTAGTGTCCTTGAGGATTTGATGTTGCTTGGACTGCATCTTTTTATCTCCGAGTTTGCAAATACTATTTGTTGTTATACTATCACTACTTCTTCTTCTCTTAAGCATACTTTTGGGATTGTCTTTGGACCCTGTATGCATCATATACTACCCTTAGGGTTTGTGTATGTGCTGATTTTCTAAGCTTGTGGCATGAATTTTATGCCCAAATCTTGGAATGTTCCTTAGATAGTAACCCCATTAAAGTGCTCATTATTCACTCTCTGGAGGACTGATTTTTTGATGACTGTGGCTTGGTCTTCTTGATAAGGCCTTGTGACTATATTGTCTTTGATTGAATGTTGTTCTCAAACCTTTTGTAGTTGCACTTAGAGCATCATGGACTACATTCATTGTGACATGTTGATCTTACTATAATTTAACCATTTGTTATTGTAATTTAGTTTCACTTATGCTGGATATTGCTAGATGTGTGCTGCAAATATGTGCTTATGAGGTATCCTTGAGTGTTTGAGAGACGTGCTGTCATTGATGTCAACATATTTTCTCTGTCTAGTGCATTGATGCAATGGAGTTCAGTTAGATGGTTTATGTTGTATATTGATGATCAATGTTTGTAGATCAAAGGGTTTATAGAGTGATATCTCTAGTTGACTCAGTGCAAGTGTCAGAGGTCCACATGAAGATTTGAGTGAGTTATGAGTATCTGTGTTGTGGCCATTTTTTCTATTGTTCAATATTTCCAGTGTTCAGTATTTTGATCTACATTACTCCACATTATAATATCTTGGTTTGCGGATTTGGAAATGTTTGGGACATTGATGTGTGTCCTCAATTCAAGTGGTTCATGATTTGGTGCTCCACAAGTAATTTTCCAAGTTGACAGTCAGTTCACTTAATGTGCTTGAAGTTTGGTATGATGATGTGGAGGTGGGAAAGCGAGATCAGGTGACTAGGACCTAATCCCACTTTAGCCAACACATTAGGAATATGAAAGAGCCTAGGGAGATAGATCACTTTGGATACTTCTTGTGAAAAAGAAAGATCCAAGGATTATCTCTTAGGGTTTCTATTTCTCTTGTTGCAAATGATGATAAAAACTAGGGTTTGAATGATCAAGTAGATTAGGAGATAAAGAATGAAGAATAAATGAACTCGGAATTGCACAAACTTGCAAATATGAAACTGAGATATTGAAAGCATGAAAGGGGGAGGATTTTGGATGTGTACCTGATGCTGAAAACTGAGCCAAACTGACTAGGACCAGGGTGCCATGCCACTGTCCTATTTCTGTAGACAAGAGGTTGCAACTGAAAGACTGCAAATCTGATGACTTGAAGCTACAACCTATCAAATTTCACTGCAAAGTCAAGGGACCATGGTACCACACCACTGTCCTAGGTAGGACCAAGGCACCATGCCCCTATCCCAGGAAGATTAGGGTAAATATGATGATTTTGGGTGGTTTTGATGCCTTTTCCTGAACTAAAAGTCCTTCCGGGTACCTGTTTCTACACCTGCAACTGAAAACAGAAGGTTTGAGTGGCTATATAGGGTTTTTCCTTAGTCAAAATCCTGTGTTGGTGATTTCCACCTCCACAAATAACTAATAATGTACTGAAAATGTGTGTGCTAGAACCTTGTGTGTATGCAAGATCCTAAAATGAATGCAAACAATCTAGAGCAACCCTAAAGAGTAAACCCTAAATGATTGCAATTGACAAAGTAAATGCTCTAAATCAATGATGCAAAGTGATCTAAATAATGAATGTAAATATGCAAGTTGATGTAAAGAATATCATACAAAAAAATAAAAATAACATGAAATCATACCAATCCCCAAGGCAGAGATATTGCCACTAGATCTCCTATTACTCTTCAATGTCTTTAAGGCTCCTAATTGATGATGAATGCTTGATGAAATGTTGTTGAATATTTTTGAAGACTCCACATAGGCTTCTCTTTCACTACATAGAAGGCTCCTAATGCTTTCTCTAATAGCTTTTTCCTCGATTCAATTCAATAGATCTTAGTTGCCTTCAAATGAAGAAAGAGAGCTCTTATGTATGAAACCCTAGATCTTAAATTGACATAATTATGTCTTTAGGCTGACCTAGGAATTGAATTTCCCACCAATATTTTGGGGTTAAGAATTATAATATCATAGAATTGTGCTCTCGAAATTTCAGGAAAAAAGCCGAGGACCATGTGCACTCCCGCCACAATTCGACGAACTTTTCACCAAAATTCCAGGGCCATTAGATATGATGATATTAGAGCGAATCCCAAAGTTACAGCTGATTTTGAGGTGTTTTGATATTGAAAATCAGGCCTTAAAGGTCAAAATAGGATATAATTAGGGTTTATGATTAAATGATTTATTGGAGTAATAAAATAAAAAGGGGCACACTTAGGGTAAAGGGCCCAATTTTATGATGTATGAAGTGATAAAATATGACTTTAGATTTAATTAAATTAATTAATTGAATACTTAAAGGGAAATTAGAAATGTAAGATGCAAGACACACTTACTCCGGTCACTGGTCATGTGGTGTGTATAACCATTGTCTATAATCCAGTCATCGGAATTATCCATGCGAGAGACTAATGCATTATGATCTGATGTCTCTTCTTTAATAGCAACAAAGACAATGTCCTCATTTGCATATTCTTCAAATTCCTCATCTATAATTCCTCCATCCACTGCAATGAGATAATCTCTTTTACCTTTGCCTTTGTACTTCTTATACTGCTCACGTTTTTTCTCATTGTCTCCATTAGGATAGTTAGCAGCAATATGTCCAATCCGGTTACATAAAAAATACTTTAAGGTAATTTACCTCTATACTTACCAGTACCTTTGGGTAACCGCTTGGCCAACAATGCTTCAAGCTTAATCAGACTATCTTCATCATCTAATTCTCTGCTAGATCTAGACTCATGAGTGTAGCTCACTTCTTTTCTTTTCCTTACCGGTGGGTTTGAAACTGAGGTTCTAAATGCAGATTCCGATCTCTGAACACTTCCATCAAAATAATTTAATTCAAATGCAATTAATTTACCAATGATGGAGTCAAGAGTTACCTTTGTTTTATCAATATACTTGAGTTCTTGAATGGCTGCAAATCGGATAGCGTAGATCGGTAGAAGGGTTCTCAACACCTTGCTAACCACTGTGGTATCCTCCACTATACCTCCAACACTTTTGATCTCTCCAACTATCTCTTTGATCATCTGACTATACTGTTGAATGTTTTCTCCTTCAGCCATCCGCATATCATCAAATTTACCTCTCAGACTCTCTTCTTTGGCAATCTTAACATGCTCATCACCGCTATAGATATATTCCAGTTTTTTCCACACTTCATATGCAGTCTCCAGTCCATGGACATCAACATACTTTGAATCGGACAAGGAACTGATTATGGCCTCCAATGCTTGATTGTTCTCCTTTTGCTCCTTCTTTTGATCATCTAACAAAATCCCACTAGGCAAGTTATATTTAGTAACAACATGTTCCAAATATTGACTTCCTAAGCTCTTTATATAGATCTTCATCCTATCACTCCAGATTATGTAATTTTCCCTATGAATTTCATACCTTTCTTCATCATGTTCTCCTAGATCTTTTCCTCAAGCTATTAGGCTTAAACACAAGAGGAGCTAAAATGCTCTGATACCAATTGATAATATGATGAAACAATAAGGATCCGGTCAACTACTGAGAGCGGGGGGGGGGGTGAATCAGTAGATAGAAAACAAACTAAACTTTCACCAAACTTAATCCCAACTCAAAAACAACTTGCTAATCTAAACTGGTTTAGACACTGTATCCAAATCTGCAACTGCACTATCAAACTTTACCGGTTGACCAAAACATTAATGATACAATGTAACAGATTTGAAACTCACATACCATTTAACCAAAACATTAAGACACTTTACTTACATCAGTAATAGCTCATTTCAGATCACCTCTAGTCATCTAAACTTATCTAAGTGGCTTTACCAGTTAATCATATCAACTATATCAAAAGACATCCACAAAATCATTCACCACTTGACACAATGATTTTTCACGTGGAAACCCAAATGGGAAAAACCATAGCGGGGATGAATACCCACAAGTAATTTGAACTCTGCTGAAGTTTGCCCTGCCAGGAGCCAAGCCTTGTTAGAAGCTTATACAATAATGTCCTGTTGGACCACCCGATTAAAGGATTGACTACAATACCCTATTAAAGGCAATGCCTATTAGGAGTAACCTCGGTAGAGGATTTCAAATCCAAGCTAATGGATCACCTGGTTAAAGGATTTAAAAAACACCAAGCCTTTTAAAGCTTACCCGGTTGAGGGATTTAACTGTTGTAATGGTTAGAGAACAATAAGGCCTTTGCTGATCTGGTAATAGAACTATCTTGCTTAGTCAAATCCTTTTTTGCTCCTATCTGCCTTCACAACATTCCAAAGACACTCCTTCTAGTTTGGCAACAATCATACTACCACACTTAACCAAATTGCCAACACAATTACAAACAACTCATCAACCTTAAATACAAATACAATAGGTCAATAATACAACACAAAACCTACAAATCTCATAGAGATTACAAACATATCAGTTCAATCATAACTGTTGGATTACATAGCAATCAACTAGACATTGTTCAAGACAACTTCAACCTGTCCTAGATCACTGCACATCAAATCTTGTATCTCATCACACATTTTTGACTTCATGCTATGCATTTTCTCATTCCCAAGATAAATGGTTATCTTCATGCACAAAAACCACTTTGAAACTCATCACGTGCATCATGCTTACATGGCATCTCCATCTCCGAATAACCATTCAATCATAGATCATCACAATTGATTTTACAAGCTCCATCAGTTAGGGTTCTTCTTATCAACTCGTTAGGGTTACCGTTTGATCACTCAGCTTGAATAACAATACCAATACCGGTTTCGATCATTGCTCTACTACCAGTTTTATTATTGCATCACTACTAGTTTCTATACAACTTCATTACCGGTTACTATTGACATCATTGACAACACTATACTTCATCAATTCAATCTTCATGCAATGCCAACACATGTGATAGACATAAGCACTAGGATAGAGCTTGATGAAAAACACCATGTGATGGACATAGGTACTAGGCTAGGATAGGATAAGATAAGCATCACTATGTGATGAACATGAGTACCACTAGGATTGACACGATTGATTTGATTGGATATAGGAGTACTTACCCTAGATTGA
Organism: Cryptomeria japonica; assembly: GCF_030272615.1. Taxonomy (NCBI): domain Eukaryota; kingdom Viridiplantae; phylum Streptophyta; class Pinopsida; order Cupressales; family Cupressaceae; genus Cryptomeria; species Cryptomeria japonica. The sequence goes on from NC_081408.1 coordinate 399,778,753, forward strand.
GTCTAGAGAACGATTCCTTGTGACACAATGGTTATGAACAAATTTAATTGTTGAGGGCCACGCCACAATCAAGGTGATGGGATTGAGACACATTATGTATATGCTTGAGATTTGGGCAAACACAAGACAATTAACTGCTTTGGTGAAAAGATGGTCCCGCAGGGTCTGCAAGAGGGGACATACGAGATGATTAAGGGGTTGGTCCTTTGCGAGCTCATATTCCTTCAAGGCTAGCTGGCTCTGAGGGAGGTAGGGTCTTCATTATAGCTCTCTTGGATCCATTTTTCATCAGTTATTTTATGATAATGTAGAAACCTTTGGGTGATTTTTGTAGCCATATGAGATTTTGACATCATTGTATCATGACACTTATATATATATATATATATAGGGTCTTCATTATAGCTCTCTTGGATCCATTTTTCATTAGTTATTTTATGATAATGTAGAAACCTTTGGGTGATTTTTGTAGCCATATGAGATTTTGACATCATTGTATCATGACACTTATATATATATATATATATCAAGATGATCCATTCCTTGTGGAAGCTATATGCATGTGTTCCTATGTGATATTGTATAAGCTTTATGATGATGTGATGTGATGCTTATGATTTTATATGATGATGCTTGCTAGATGTTTTATTACAAATGTGATGATGCTTGTTAGATGTTTTATTACAAATGCGATGATACTTATGATTCTTAATGCGATGGATATGTACATGATGGAATGCAATATATATATATATATATATATATATATATATATATATATATATATATATCTATATATATATATATATATATATATATGTTGTGTATGATGTAAATGTAAAATGCAAATGGATGTCTTCTTATGATTTATTTACATGATGATATGCATGATATATATATTATTGTTTTTTTGTGTTTTTATGTTTCATATGAGAATGCAAATGCTAATCAATGATACATGCAGGATATGATGCGATTGTAATAGCTATATGTATGCGTGAAATGCTAATATGTGGTAATGCAAGTGAAAACTACGTGAAATACAAATATATTTGGTGTGTCATTATACTCAATCATATGATAGTGGCTACACGGACACAAGGAAGGACAATAGAGGTCAATCATGAAAGGGGAATGGAATATAGAAGATATGGAAGTGAAAGAGATTCTTGTGCTTTATCATCATTGAAATTTATTATCGAAAATAGGTTATGACAATTGAGGTATAAGTTCGACCCAAAAATTCATTGTACCTGTTTGCATGGAGATTAGATAGTCGCAAATAAGGAATGCCCCAGTTCAAACTAGACTCATAGTGTCGTCATATCCTTGGACAAGTCATATCATTACTAAGAGACAATCCACAGACATCAAAATAATAGGTGAACATATCCCATCCTCGCCTTTCTATTCAAAGACATCCTGGAGATATAATATCTAGTCAGAGACATCCCGAAAAAGCTAAAAGACATGTCACCAAAAAGATGAAATCAAAAGAAAACCAAGACTTGACACCAATACAATGAAATATTTAATTTATTTGTGTTCCTTGCCACATATGCTAACATGGTTGATTTGGTCACAATGTTGTTATCCTGATAAAGGATAGATAATGTTGAAAACCATGTTGTTTCCAAAGTTTGCTGAAAGATTTTATTTGTTGAAAGCCCACTACTGTTTGTGTCTCATCTGAAACTAACCGAATCCATGAAATTGATACTTTATTGTGAAGAACAAAACTTTATTGTGGATTGGGGATGCAAGGGACTTTTTATTATGGATTGTGTGCAAAAAGGAAGGAGGAATGAAAGGATGATGCTCCTCAAAACATGCGATGCTCAGGGTACCACTTCCATCACTAGATTTAAGATTTTGCCCCTGTTGCAAATTGGACCTGATGTATTATGGAAGGAAAGGGGGAAAAGGGAAGGGTTTATTTGCAGGTAATGATGCATGGTCAATTGAATTAGGTACATATTTTCATATGACTTCTAATAGAGGTTGGTTTTTTGAATATGAAGAATTTAATAGAGGTAAGGTGTACTTGGGTGATAATTCACATTTAGATATTGTTGATCGTGGTAAAGTTAGGATCAAGTTTCCTGATGGTAGAATAAAAAGGATTAACTCCTAAATGACAATGAAATAATGCTAAATCTATTGAATAAGGAATGAAATATAATTAAACTCCCTCAATTGATGTAACAAGGCTTCCATTTCTCTTCTCCATAATTGTTGGTTGATTGACTCTCAGTTGTTGCATTGAAATTCTAGCATAAGATATACAATTATTTTTAAGACTATGATTCTAGATTCTGTGAACGGTTAACCAATATTAGGTAGATCAATAAGAAGCCATGATGGGAATGAGTAAATTTATTATGGATGGATAGGCTGTGAGTGTGTACAAAATGAAAGGATGAGATTGAGTCTTGAAGGAGGGAGGAACAATGTCTCTACACATGGCGACGATAACTCAATTTTCACCATGGTACTTTCCCAGGGCACCATCAAAGTGGTTTTCACCGTTGGATGAATTTATTTCTTTTTACTTTTTTTGATTTTTGATTTTTTTGTGTTACAAGGCGTTTGTTTACCAGGTTTTCACCAAGTAACAATTTTTCTATTTTTTGTATTTTTTTTGTATTTTTGACAATGGTATATTCTAAAAAACTATGTGTAAAACATGCGAAGGTGCATGCTGTTAATCGGATCCTCCAAAGGTTCTCTATCTGGTATTGAGAGCTGCTATGTACTTGATCCGTAGACTGCTGTGATGATGTAAGGACCAAGCAAATTTGGTTTGAACTTTCCCTTCTTCTCTCTGTGTTGTTGATTCTTAGGATTTTCTCTGACAACTAAGTCACCCACTTAAAATGTATGAGGCTTTACCTCATGATTGTAGTTGCTTTGTTCCTTGATTGAATGATATGTTGCTCCCTTGATTGTCTTCCTTGATGAAGGAACTAAAGTAGAATTACTAATGTGTGAACTACGTAGGCCCATATGCGTGTCACCTAAAGAATTTTGGGCATCCGTGATAACAAAGTACTTCAAGGAAGTTCCATTAAAGGTCCATTGATGTGATGTTGCCAAAAGGGGATGAATGTGTGGAATAAGAAGATGAGTTATGAAGGCTTATGATTGCAAAAAGAAGTGAAAGTATCATGGCATGATGGAGACTTAGGATCAACAAGTATTCTTTTTGACTTGAAATTTTAGAACTTTTGCCCCTAGTTATTTTGATATTAGGGGAGATCAACTCTTGTTTTTTGTCTTCGTAGGATTTTTATCCTTGACTTTAATTTTTGCAGAGTCCAATAACTTTTGATTTTGATTTGAACTAAAGGAATTTTCTTTATTTTTGACTTTTAGATTTTTCTTTCCAAAGCTTGATTTTTGATCCCCAATAATTAAGGGCTTTTGTAATTCTTGTTGATCCAAGTCTAGGAGAGGAGTGGAAATGGAATGAGTGGATGAAATGGTAAGGATATATGGTTTCTCAAGAGGGCTGGCGATATATTCAATAGATTCTTTGTTGGAACCACTCTTAGGACTATTGATATCAAGAGATGCTTGCACCACTAGAGGAGATTTGCATTCAGACTTAGTAGCCACAACACTAGGTGGTTCATACCCAATTCCTTGATATTTTGATCAACATGAAAGATATACTCACCACATCCCATGTCTTTAACCTTGATTTTTTCTTTAAGCTCACCCTGTTTTGATGTAGAAGGTTTCAATGATTCTAGATCCACATATGCTGATGATGGAGTTGCTTCTCTATTAATTGGAATTATCATTTTTGACCTTGGTCGCAGGCTATTACATTATATGAATGGATTAAGATCACCTTTGACTATTACTTCAACTCCATTTTAAGGGAATTTGATACATTGATGATACGTTGATGGTGCTGCCCTCATTTCATGAATCCATGGTCATCCCAAAAGTATGTTATATGTGAGATCTAGATGAATAACTTGACAAACCACATCCTTCGTGAGTGGCCCAATTATTAAAGGTAAGGTGACTATTCCCTTGGATGAGCATTCTTCATCATCATATGCTTTTATGGTGATATTTTTCTTTGAATTCACGGTTTGTTCAGAATATCCCAATTGTTTAATTGTATTTAATGTACAAATATTTAGACCTGCTCCTCCATCTATCAAGACTCATTTTATTCAGTTTTTATGGAGAAAGGCTTCAATATGTAGAGGTGCATTATGAGGATGGGTTACAGATGCATCATCGGCTTTTGTGAATGTGAGGCTATGCAATACAAAAAGGTATCCCACCATGGCTTGAAACTGGTCCACATTCAAATCAGTGGGTACAAAAGTTTCTCTGGTGCCTTCCCTAACTGATCTACAAGGGCATACTCATTTTTAGTAGATGATGAGGCTGTGGTCTTGGGTGGAACACCTTGTAATGTGACTTTACCTTGACGGGTTGTGACATTAGATTCATAGGTTTCATTTTTGGAGGATGAAGAAGATGGTCCAATGCCTTTTAAAACAACCTTACTCCTTTGGGTAAAACCTTCAGGAGTTTTGTCCTTTATGATGATGGCTGAAACATGATTATCCATTGAAATGTGATTAATAGTAGAATCATAGTCCAATGAAATCTTGGTATAATTAGCTTGATTATCTGTAGTTTTGGCTTTTCCTTTGTCATGTTTAGGAAATGGCTCCTTAAACATCACATTTCTTTATTGGAGGTGTGTCCATCCACTTCTACGTCACCTCTATCAATGAGATCATGTATGATATTCTTCAATATGTGACAATTTATAGTTAAATGCCCTTTGCTCTTATGATATTCACAATATTCATTATCATTCCCCCAATTTGGTTATACTTTAGGCTCATATGGTGGATTATCTAGAATTGTTATAAGCTTGTTTGCCACTAACTTCTTGAATGTTGTTTCAATCGGTTCTCCCAATGGAGTGTATTTTCTTCGAGGTTTTGATTTCCTTTGATTGTTCACTTGATTGCTTGAGCTGGATGAGCTTGCACTGGGGAAATTTATCTTAGGTTTCACAACATTTGCATCTACTACCCCGCCATTGACTTTGTTCTTATTCTTGTTCCAAAAGCGGGGTTCATCTTTCCCATTTGGTTCCTCTTTGTTTTCTTTGAATATCTTAATGACACCTTGTTTAATAAGGACTTTTTCTATTGCCATTCCTTTCTCAATGACCTCCTTGAAGGTAGATAAACAAGCTTTTCTTATCTCATATCCAATATCCTTGTTGACATTTTGAGTGAACATTTCTACCATTTATTTTTGTGGGATATCACAAGAGCATCTACTAGCAAGACCTCTCCATCGTTGTAAGAATGAAGAGAAGGATTCCCCATTTTTCTGCTTAGTATTGCATAGGGTAGCTATTGGCACACCTGTTTCAATATTGTATGAGAAATGTTGTATAAAAGCCTCTGCTAGATCACCCCATGACTTAATTTCAGGTGGAAGTTGGGAGAACCATTCCATTGCTTGTTCACCTAAGCTTTGTGGGAACAATCTCATCAAGTATGTTTCACCTCAATGCAAGTTGTGAAAAACTATCTTATGTGTCCCTTAGGATCCCCTTTTCCTTTGTACTTATCAAATTTTGGTGTCACAATATGTGGAGGGAATGGAGACATTGGAATGCTTCTATCAAATGGGTAAGGACATATATCCTTCATTTTGTACTTTTGCTTTGGTGTATTCATGTCTACCATTTGATTTTTCAAATCCTTGATTTGTTGTTGCAAGTCATTTTTGGGTGGTGTCTTTTCTCTTTGAGCTAGTCCGATTCTTGAGCCATCGGGCAGAGGAGGAGGGATATAATGCATATATGGATGGTATTGACCATAGATGTGTTCATATGGAGGAGAAACATAGTTATAGCTTGCATATGGATCACTTGGTATGGCAATATAATAAGAAGCACTAGGTCTAGGTTGATACATGTCATGACCATGAAGATGGGAGGTATCATAAGAGTGATCTTGAGTATTGCCCCCAAATTTGACATGTTGTCTCCTCGTGTCATGATTTTGAATATTCACTTGAGTGTAATTTTATGCATTGGTATGATCTTGGGTATCATCATGAGCATGTGTGGTGGTAGTTATTCTCCATGGGAAAGGATGACTGTGGGGTTGTTCATGAGATGTTCTATCATAACTGGCATGAGAATCAGTTTATGTGTTTGGAATTTCAGGTTTTTGAAATAGGGAGGAAGGTGACTCAATCACGAAACACTATCTCCTATTACCACCATTATTGGGCCTCCTAAGCCTTGTATTAGCTAGATTTGCTTGATTTAGATCATCCTCCAAAATTTGTGACATATAAAAATCATGGGTTAATATTGTTCCACTTTGTGCCATAACTTGTAGGAAATATTGTCTATCCCTCTTCATGATTTCTTGAATCAATTTTTTAAAATGGAGATCCATGATAGTTTCCTTCACTTTTGCAGAATCCATAGATGCATTATCATTTCCATTGTTGTTCTCATTGTTGTCATTGTCATGGTCTGGTATATTACTGCGATTATCAAATGGATTGTAAAATTCATCTCCATCAAACTCATAAGTACTCATGTTTAAAGACCTTAAAGCTTATTTGGCTTCCCTTCTAGACCTTTGTGAATGGGTTTCAACCATGGACTAAAATTGTGACCAAAATGAAAGGTAGTATGAAAATGAAAAGACTATGGAAGACCAAGAGATATATGAAGTGTAGATGAATCTAGGGTAAACTTGCAATGTCCAAGAGTGTAATACCAAAGTATGTATGTTTTTAAGGAAGGTGTGGCTTCCAAAGAGATGATGGATCTCTTGACGAGGTAAGTTGACCTTGACTCAAGAAGACCAAATGAGACCCTAAGATGATATATCTTAATACGGGAATCACCTAGTGTTGTGTTGTAGTATGTTTACAAAGTTTGATGAGGACAAGAAAAGCAACCTTTTGACTCAAATTTGGAAAATATGTATGAGGGAAAAGAAAGTGAAGGAAAATGATTGACTATGTATGACCATGATAGGTTGACTAAAGAATGAATCCCTATAGGAAGCGGCCTTAGAATCTCTTTGAATCTGAAAAACTTAAGTCCTTTTTCTCTTGACAAATATTTTGCAATTTCTGAGTTCTGAACACAGACTCAGTTTTAACAAACCTAGACATGATTTCTGATCCTAGACGTAGTTATAGTAAACACAGACACAATTTTCTGACCGTAATGAAAATTTTAGTTTGAAAGTCAGAGATGCAATTCTGCTCTGCACAGACGTGATTTCTCAACACACATGCGGTTTAAAAATGACACAGACGTGACTTTAAAGTGTTCTCTGGCAAATGTGACAGTATACTTTTTTGATACTCAGACGTGATTTTGCTCTGCACAGACACGATTTTCTGACACAGACGAGGTTTTTGAAAATATTTTGCAATTTTGTCCAATTATGAAGTTGTTGAATGTGACCAAATCTCAATGTTTTGACTTTTAGTGGCAAGAAAACACAACAAAATAGTGAAGACCCAATGTGTAAAGGTTTTTTTGTCCAAAAATGATAGTGTTTTAATTTCAAGTGTGATTGTAAAATGTCCTTGTTTATTTTGCATACACTTGGAAGACATGACAAACACAATATTTGTTCAAGATGTTTGATTGATTCTTTGATGAATGAAGATAAGAAAAAATCATAAGGATGGCCAAGAAAATAGTTGTTGGATCTCACTTGGTTTCCCAACTACACTTATTCAGAGCAGATACTTAGATGCTTGACCTCATTGGCTTCCCTCCACGACACTCACATCTCTGGGGCAGCCAAGCACCAGTCCCCACGAAAACTCCTTGTGGTGAAATTTGTATCTCTACTAAGAACCGTAAGAATGTGAGCCACTTCAGAGGTCTGACCTCCTATGCCAACAACTAGAAGGTTTTTGGCTTCTCACACAAAAGGTGTCTAGTAAGGGCATCCATTCAGGTGGCTATAATCAGAAGTGTGTTACGCTTTGTTAAATGGAAGGCCTCCCAACCTATAGAGGTTACACTCTATAGGGTTTATGGGGAGTCATAACACCGTTATAGAAACATGTAACTTAGGTTGCTTGCAAATTTTGTCACAAACACTTATTTATAATGGCTCAGAAGAGCTTGGCTTTAGCTCATTACCACTTGGGTCGTTCCCTCTCACTTGGCCTTATGGGCTACTCGGGAGGCAGGCTATCTAAAAGGTAAAACACAAAGAGCCTATTGCTCAAGACACAAAAGACACTTACTAATTTTAGAGCACCAATTGAAGTGTTTTGCTAGACTAAAGAAAATAAAGAAAGCAATTTCAAAATCAAATATTTGTCAAAGGTCCTACACCAAACTTGTTAGTAGTTTTGAAATATTACCCCTCTTGCAAGCACACAGGTTAGGTAAATTTTAAAAATCCCAAAAGACTATGAAATAGGGGCTTCGACAAGATGTTTTTATCCTTTTTAAATAGATATACCACTTTGTTAGTCATATCAAAAGCGGTTAGCTCCAAAAAAAACCAAATTTGAAAACCCTAAATGAAAGCGAAAATGCAAAAATGAAAAACACAGACGCAACTATACCAGACACAGACACAAAATCAATTAACAGACACGGAAAGAGCGGACGCAAACACACTTTCAGGAAATCAGACCCTACAAATTTAACAAAAACATAGACATAGAAGAAACTTGCACAATCACGATATTTGGGCACAAACACATAAACATAACTCACAGACGCAATTCCAGAAACCTGCAACCTGTAAAACTGACTGAAAAACCTGCAAAACAAAAATGCGACAAACGACAACATAGACACATAAAGAAATACAAAACGCGATTAGATGTATCACAGACATGAATTTGAGATAATAGATCTGCAAAAAATAATAGGAAATCAGAAACACAGAAATAGTAGTCGCAGACGCAGAAAGAAAACACAGATGTGATTAGATCCGTCGCAGATGTATAAAACAATAGAATTATCATAATGTTGAACTTGCAACTTTTAAAAACACAAAATCTGCAAAGAAGATGTGAAAATAGAAGGGACAAGAGTCCCACCGAGCATGCCGAAATGTATATGGTGAAAAGTGATGATAAAATATTGTAAAACCATAAAGATTCAACCACAAACAATCTAGGTCCTACAATGAAACATTCACCAATACCAATAGAGATACTTAAGATCATGCAAATCAATAAAATAGAGCAATATTACCATTCCCATGTCAAGTAGGGTTTCAATCTCCATTGTATCCTATCTCCATTGATCTTGTTTGATATGTTTGATCTAAGATTTTATGTGTGCACAAGAGCTCAACAAAGAACGGATTGTGGTTGATAGCTTGATCGCAAGAAGGCTTGATTGCATAAGATTGATTAGACATATTGATTTAGCTAGTTGGATTGATTAGGGTTGAGAAGGAAGAGGGAATCCTCTTATATAGAGAACACTGTAAGAAATGGAGGGATAAGATTAAAAGGTGAAGAGGATAAATGGTCGGCTAGGATTAAAGGGTAGGTAGAGAAAATAATTAAATGATAAAGGGGGTAGGTAAGAGAAGAATTAAAAGATGAATGACATGTGTCATGGGTAGAAAAGGCTAATGAATTAATTAATTAAATAAATATCTATTTAATTAATACAAGAAAGGAGATGAATTAAATAAATAAAATATTTATTTAATTTAGGAAAATGACAATTTAAATAAATTAAAGTATTTATTTAATTGAGGAAAGGCTTAGAAGAGGATAAATAAATTATTTAAATAAATAAGAATTTATTTATTTAATAGAAGACTTAGGATAAAATAATTAAATAAATAAATTATTTATTTAATTAGACAAGACAATTTTAGGTGTCTACACTTCTAACAGGGTATCGTCATATTGTGGGTAGGTTCCCACCATGGTTTTTCCCTTGACCGGGTTTTCCACATAAAAAATATTGGTGTTATGTGTGTTCATGTTGTGTTGATAATTTATGCTTTCATTGTTAATTATCAGATACGAGTTTAAAGTAAATTGCTGTAAAATTTGGTGACAACTGATTCACCCCCCTCTTAGTTGTCATTTGGTATCAGAGCAGTGTATGATGAGCCTATTGCTATTTATTATGATAATTCAAGTGCTATTAACATTTTTAAGAATCTAGTGTTTCATTCCAAGAGTAATCATATGTCTCTCAAGTTTCGATTTCTAAGAGAGAAGGTAAATGAGAAAGAAATCAGGTCAGAATATATATCCACAAAGGAACAGATTGTAGATATTTTCACAAAGCCTTTTCCTAAGGATACTTTTGAGTATCTCAGAGAGAATTTAAGAGTGATTTCCCCTTTTGATCAGAACTAAGGTGCATTGGTATGCATCAATTCATGAGAATCTTGAGTAGTTCCAGAAATGAGATTGCATCAGGTACACAGATAAAAGATAATATATCTAACTTGAATGCTACCGGTAAAAGTTGTTTGATTGCTCAAATTGATGAAAGTTGGTTATGGCATAGAAGGATGTGTCATGTAAATTTTGATAGCATAATTAAGATAAGTTCTACTTAGGTAGTAAGAGATCTTCCTAAATTAATGAAGCATACTAACTCTATATGCAAAGAATGTCAATTGGGGAAGCAAACCAGAGTTTCTTTCAAAAGTAAAAAGCATTTTTCTGATGGATTGTTAGATCTTGTGCATACTGATTTGTGTATTCCCTCTAGAGTTAGAAGTTTGCAAGGACATAGATATTTCATGTTGTTGATTAATGATTATTCAAGGATGATGTGGTTTACTTTCTTAAGGGAAAAAATTTGAAGCATTGGAGAAATTAAAGATTTTCAAAGCTATGGTTGAGATAGAGACAGGATTGAAGTTGAAGTGTCTAAGATCTGATAGAGGTTGTGAATTCATATCCGGTGAGTTCAATACAATTTGTGAAGAGCATGTGATAAAGACACAATTATCTGCTCCGAGAACCCCTCAACAAAATATAGTGGAAAGAAACAAAAGAACCATTCAGGAAGCTACTACGACAATGATGATTGAAGGAAATGTTTTGCATGTCTATTGGAGAGAAGCTATGAGTATTGTTGTTTACTCTCTTAACTGGGTGCATATCAAAGGTGATACCGATAAGACTCCTTATGAATTATGGTTGGTCATACTCTTACTGTTAGATATTTCAAAATATTTGGAAGTAAATGCCATATCAAAAGGGATGAAGATTTGGGGAAGTTTGATGCTAGATGTGATGAATGAATATTTCTTGGTTATTCTACTAAAAGAAAGGCCTACCAGTGCTATAATAAGAGTTTGATGAAGATAGTTGAGAGTGCTAATGCCAAAGTTAATGAAGGTATGGAGAGACAACCTAGATCCTCCGTATATGATTCAAATGATCAGAATGATAGTTATGATAAAGGTAAGCAAGTTCAAAACTAGAACCAAGTTCAGATTGGTCCGGTGAATCTAGTAACTCAAGGTGAAGGAAATAGTGCAAATGAAGAAGAAAGAATAAAAGAGTATGAAAATCAAGAAAATCCTAAGACTCCTAGGTATGTAAGATTGAATCATTCAAAAAATCAGATTATAGGAGATAAAAATAAAGGTGTTCAAACCAGGAGATGAACTACAGATGATCAAGTTATTTACTGTTTGATTTCTAAGATTGAACCTAAGGATGTGAGTGAAGCATGCAAAGATGAACATTGGGTTAAAGTTATGGAAGGAGAATTGAATCCGATTGAAAAGAACAATACATGGATTTTGGTACCTTGACCGATAGACAAAAATGTAATTGGAACTAAATGGGTCTTTTGTAAGAAATTGAATGAGGAAGGTGAAGTTGTTAGGAATAAAGAAAAACTTGTTTACAAAGGATATTCTCAAATGGAAGGAATTGATTTTGAAGAGACTTTTTCTTTGGTGGCAAGAATTGAAACTGTGAGATTATTTCTTGCTTATACTACTTATAGGGATTTCAAAGTCTATCAGTTGGATGTCAAGTCAACATTTCTTAATGGTGAATTGGAAGAAGAAGTGTACATAGAGAAAATGAATGGATTTCAATTATTGATGAAAATGATATGGTTTTCAGATTGATGAAAGCATTGTATGGATTGAAGCAAGCCCCCAGAGCTTGGTATTCCAAATTGGATAAGTATCTATTGAAGCTTGGATTCAACAAAGGTATTGATGATAGTAATCTATATTTTAAGATTGATAATGATAACATTTTGATTGTTGAAGTTTTTATTGATGACATTGTTTTTGGAGGAAATGATATTTTGTGCAAGAAGTGTTGGATATTAGAGTTGTTGGGATATGATGTTATCAATGATGTCAACATATTCTTGTGTAACAAAGAATTGGTTTATTGTAGAGAGTTGTTTTGGTGATCTGTTGCAGATGTGTTGATGTAGTTTATTGGGATTTGAGATACTTATCTCTACTTGATTCTACGTGGTGATCTAATCAAGTTATGTGGTCCGATATGTGGACTGGTTTTTCAGTGATCCGTGTTGCAGAAATACTACAACTTTGGCTAGTACTTGATCCATATTGCTCCAGAATGATTATATCTTGAGTTGCAGATTTTGGAGAGTATTTGGGACATTTATGTGTGCCCTTTGATCAGATGGTTCATGATTTGGAACTTCACAAGCATATCTTTTAGTTTGTTAGTTGGCGTTCTTGAGCTCCGGTGATGGAATAGTGTTGAATTTTGATATCTGAGTTGTTGCAGTGGAAATCATGTTTCTTGTTAATGTTATCTAATCATGTGCTATGATTTTTGGTAGTCCACATTGATCGTGGTGTGCGTTAATGAATATTTTATTGGTTTGGCTATATTCTTCATGTTATGTGACATATTCGGTGGTGTAGCGTGTTGCAGATGATCTTGGCAAATTATTTCATGGTGTAGCATGGTCAAGGATTTGATATGGGTCCATGCTATGCCCTTGCTAACAAAGTATTGGTCCAGTTATGGATTTATGTATCGTGTGATGTAATTTTGTAATTAGGTCTTATGTGTTGAGATGACCTTAAGGTTAAGGTTGATGAATTGTATAAATAAGCATTATAATGATGTTAGTTGTATGTCTGCAAGTGTCTATGATTGTGTTTATGATCAGAGAGTATATTGTATGTGCGAACAAGAAAATTTATCATTTGGAAGTGTGGAAGAGCAGAGAAGAGTTGTTGTGCAGAAAGTGTGCTTAACCAGAACTATAATCAAGCATTTGGAGATGCTATTATTTTAATTCATGTAATCCAAATTGTTGTCCGATCTTTGTAAGGTAGTGAGCCTTCCTCAGGGTTATAGCCCTTCTTGTTTTTGAGCAGTGAGCTCTAGGTAGTGTGCTTGAATGCGTGTGTATTCCCCATTGTAATATTTACACATACTATTGTAGAGTATCATCTTATTATGGGTAGGTTCCCACCGTCGTTTTTCCCTTAACCGGGTTTTCCACGTCAAAAATTCTTGTGTTATGTGTGTTATTTATGTGGTGATTATTTCTATTATTTCTATTCATGATCAGATCTAAAGTTAAGGTTAATTTGTTTGAGTTTGGTGAAAACTGATTCACCCCCCCTCTCAATTTTCCTGCATTATTGTTGCCTTGCTATCAACAATTGGTATCTGACCTAGATCCTCTGGAAAGAGCTTGACTGCTTGAGGAGATCTAGGATGGTAGTTGTTGTTTTCAAGAAGGAGAGTCCAATATTTGATGGAAATAATTAATCTATATGGAAGCACTAGATGAAAGTTCACTTGAATTGTCTTTGAGAATATTATTGAAAGAATACAAAAAATGCATACATTGTTCCTACGAATGGTCCTGTTACTGCTGATGAGATCAAAGCTACTGAACATAATATAAGAGATAAAGAAGCATTGTTGAGTGCCTTGACTGATGCATAGATGACTAATGTGATGAGATTGCAGGCTGCACATGAGATTTGGGTGAAGCTTGAAACCCTGTATGAAGGAGATAAACATGTGAAAGTTGCTAAGTTGCAGAGCTTGAAAGGAAAGTATGAGATGTTGAAGATGGGAGAAGATGAGAATATTATATCCTTTATGGCTAAAGTAAATGATCTTGTTCCGAACATAAGACATGCTAGTGGAATCCTTGAAGAAGATGAGATTGTGGCTAAAGTGTTGAGATCATTGCCTCCTACTTACAAATATAAGGTTGATTCTATTGATGAGATCCAGACTGTGAAAACTGTGACAAGAGATATGCTGGTTGGTAGTCTTGTTGCTTTTGAGTTGAGAAAACTTAGAGAATCACATGGTAAAACTGAGACTACATTTAAAGCTACTATATCTAGGAAGTAGATGTATGAATTGGGAGAAAGTTCAACTAGGGTTTCCAGATATGAAAGAGAAATGAGAGAGATGGAAGAAAAAGAAAGAGAGTTGGAAGAGCTTGAAGCACTTATTGCCAAAAGATTGCCCAAGGGAGCTGGTAAGTATGAAGGGAAGTTTCCTTTGAAATATTTTTCATGCAATAAGATTGGTCATTTTGCTTCTAGGTATGCTAAAAGAGCTAAAAAATTATCAAATTATGATGAGCCTTATAATCCAAACTGGAAGTATAGATATCAGAAGAAATGTTATTATGTTGTTGATGAAGATGTAATAGGTGAAGAGTTTGAGAAAGGGAATTTTGAAGATGAATTTGTGTTCATTGCTATCGAGGAAGATGATCTGGTATCTGTTGATTATACAAGCTGTGTTATTAAAGAGAAGTATTTGTCTGCTAAGATTGATGAGAAAGATGAATGGGTGATTGACAGTGGTTGTTTACATCATATGACAGGTGATAAAAATAAATTTGTGAATATGGAGAAGTATGATGCCGGTGTAGTAAGATTTGGAGACAATAAAGCTTGTGTAATCCGTGGTAGAGGTTCAATTTCTCTTGGTGGTAAGCCTAACACTGATGATGTTTTATATTTTGAAGGTTTAAACCATAATCTTTTTAGTGTTGGACAAATGATTGATAAGGGATATGATTTTCAATTCAAGAATTGGAAATCTAAGATCTTGAATAGCTTCGGTATAGAGTTTGCATCAAGTACTAAGACTAAAGGTAATATCTTTCTTCTGAATGTTGGTGAGAAAAGTTGCTTGATTTCTCAAATTGATGAGAGTTGGTTGTCATATAGGAGAATGTGTCATGTTAACTTTGACTACATGATTAAGATTAGTTATATTCAAGCTGTTAGAGATTTTCCTAAGATTGTGAAGCCTACTAATCCGGTATGTAAAGAATGTTAATTGGGAAAGCAAACAAGATTTCACTCAAGAGAAAACTATATACATTTAATGGGTTATTAGATCTTGTGCATACTAATTTATGTGGACCTTCTAAAGTGAGAAGCTTGCAGCCAGATAGATACTTTATGTTGCTGATTGATGACTATTCTAGAATGATGTGGGTTAACTTTCTAAGGGAGAAATCTGAAGCATTGGAGAAGTTCAAAATATTCAAAGGTAAAGTGGAGACAAAGATAGGATTGAAGCTAAAGTGTTTGAGGTTTGATAGAGGTGGAGAATTCACCTCCAGTGAGTTTAATTCCTTTTGTGAAGAGCATGGAATCAGAAGATAGTTATCTACTCCGAGAACCCCTCAATAGAATGGAGTTGTTGAAAGGAAGAACAAAACAATTTTGGATGTTGCTAGAACTATTTTGATTGAAGTAAATGTTCCACATATCTACTAGAGAGAAGCTGTTAACACTGCTATATACACATTCAATCGGGTGTATATAAAAGGTGATTCCGGTAAGACCCCTTATGAGTTATGGTTTGGTCATGTTCCTACAATTAGATATTTCAGAATCTTTGGAAGCAAATGTTATATCAAAAGAGATGAGGATATAGGAAAATTTGATGCAAGATGTGATGAAGGAATCTTTTTGGGATATTCTACTAAGAGTAAAGCCTATTGGTGTTACAACAAGAGACTGAGAAAGATAGTAGAGAGTGTAAATGTGAAGGTTGATGAGAATCATGAGAAGAAAATCAAAGCATGTGGATATGATTCTGATGATCAGGATATTACTGCAAAGCAAGTGTAGAGTTCAAGCATGAAGCAGAGTGATTCGGTAGAGATAGAGATAGTGAATGCAGATGCTGCTACCAGTGAAGGAGTTCATGAAGCTGAAAATCAGACTAATCAGAAGACCCCCAGGTATGTAGGATTAAATTATTTAGAAAATCAGATTATTGGTGATAAAAATAAAGGTGTGATGACTAGGAGAAGGATTCCTACTGAAGATACATGCTTGATTCTAAAATTGAGCCTAAAGATGTTGCTGAAGCATGTAAAGATGAAAATTGGGTAAAAGCTATGAAAGAAGAATTAGATCAGATTGAAATGAACAAAACATGGGAACTTGTTGCTAGACCTAAGGACAAGAACATGATTGGTACTAAATGGGTGTTCTGGAATAAGCTGAATGAATATGGACAAGTTGTTAGAAACAAAGCAAGAGTGGTATGTAAGGGATATTCACAAACGGAAGGTATTAATTTTGAGGAGACTTTTGCTCCAGTAGCTAGAATTGAAGTTGATAGATTATTTCTTGCATATGCTGCTCATAAGAAATTCAAGGTATATCAGATGGATGTAAAGTCAGCCTTTTTGAATGGTGAATTGGAAGAGGAAGTCTACATTGAGCAACCAGATGGATTTTCATTAACTAATAAAGAAGACATGGTATGTAGATTGAAGAAAGCACTATATGGTTTGAAACAAGCCCCTAGAGCCCAGAATGCTATATTGGACAGGTATTTGATGAAGTTGGGATTCTGTAAAGTACTGTTGCTAGTAATTTGTACTTCAAGATTGATAATGATAAAATTTTGATTGTTGAAGTTTTTGTTGATGACATTATATTTGGAGGAGATGATGATTTGAGTAAGAAGTTTGTTGATGATATGCAAAAAGAGTTTGAGATGTCTATGATAGGTGAGATGAAATTCTTTCTGGGATTTTAAATTATACAGATTGACAAAGGCATTTTCATATCTCAATCTAAGTATGTGAAGGAATTGTTGAAGAAGTTTGGGTTAGATGATTCGAAACCTGTTGGAACTCCTATGGTGACTGGATGTAAGTTGACTAAAGATGACGAATCTCCGAAGGCTAACCAGACCTTGTATAGATCTATGATTGGTGGACTACTATATTTGACTCAGACTAGACCTGACATTATGAATGTTGTATGCCTTGTTGCAATATTTTAGGCTGATCCTAAGGAAAGTCATGTTACTACTGTGAAGATGGTATTCAGATATTTGAAAGGGACAGTTGATTATGGCCTGTGGTATCCAAAGGATGATGATTTTACTTTAAATTCTTATACTGATGCTAATTGGGTAGGTATGTTGATGACCGAAAGAGCACTATTGGTGGAGCATTCTTAATGGGAAAGAAGTTGGTTGGTTGGACAAGTAAGAAACTAGATTCTATTTCTTTATCTACAGTTGAATATGAATACATTGGTGTTGCTAGCAACTATACTCAAGTTGTTTGGATGAAGTAGATGTTGAAGGATATTAGAGTTTTTTATAATGAGCCTATTGTCATATATTGTGATAACTCTAGTGCTATCAATATTTCTAATAATATAGTGTTGCATTCGATGACAAAGCATATATAAATTAAGTCTCATTATCTGAGAGAGAAAGTCAGTGATAAGGAAGTCAGATTGGAGTATGTCTCTACAAAGGATCAGATTCCAGACATATTCACTAAGCCTTTGCTTGGAGAGATATTTGTATATCTGAGAGAGAAGTTAGGGGTGATTGCCCCTCCTGTTATGAACTGGATGCATCGAGTTGCATCGATCTGGTGCACTTCATTGTCTTATCTTATTATCTAGATTGATGAGTTGGTGTTGCTACTCTGGGGGAGTTGTTTAGATTGGTGAGTTTATCCTAAGGGGGAGAGATTGTCCTTATTAGAGGGAGAGATGCATGATTTGTATGTGTCTTTGGTATTGCTGTCCAAGGGGGAGATTGTTGGATATTAGAGTTGTTGGAATATGTTGTTGTCATTGATGTCAACATATTCTCATGTTATAGAGAATTGGTTTATTACAAAGAGTTGTTTTTGTGATCTGTTGCAGATGTACTGATGTGGTTTATTGGGTTTTGAGATACTTATCTCTAGTTGATTCAATATGAGTTTCATGAAGCTATGTGGTGATCTAATTGAGTTATGTGGTTTGGTATGTGGACTGGTTTTTCAGTGTTCTGTGATGTAGAAATATTACAACTCTGGCTAGTCTTTGATCCATATTGCTCTGAAATGATTATATCTTGAGTTGCAGATTTTGGAGTGTGTTTGGGACGTTCATGTGTGCCCTTTGATAAGATGGTTCATGATTTTGAACTTCACAAGCATATCTTTTAGTTTATCAGTTGGTGTTCTTGAACTCCGGTGATCGAATAATGTTGAATCTTGATATCCAAGTTGTTGCAGTGATTGTGGTGGAAATCATGTTTCTTATTGCAGTGTTTTGGTGGTCCACATTGATCGTGGTGTGTGTTAATGAAGATTTTATTGGTCTGGTGGTATTCTTCATGTTATGGGACATATTTGTTGGTGTAGCATGTTGCAAATGATCTTAGAAAATTATTTGATGGTGTAGCTTGTTTGAGGATTTGATTTGGGTCCATGCCATGTCCTTGCCGACATTATATTGGTCCAGTTATGGATTTATGTATTGTGTGATGTAATTTTGTAATTAGGTCTTATTTGTTGAGCCGACCTTAAGGTTAAGGTTGATGAATTGTATAAATAAGCATTGTAATCATGTTAGTTGTATGTTTGCAAGTGTCTGCGATTGTGTTTATGATCATAGAGTATATTGTAAGTGAAAAAAACTAATTTATCATTTGGAAGTATGGAACAACAGAGAAGAGTTGTTGTGCAAACAATGTGCTTAACCAAAATTGTAATCAGGCATTTGGAGATGCTATTATTTCAGTTCATGTAATTTGGATTGTTGTCCGATCTTTGTAAGGTAGTGAGCCTTCCTTAGGGTTGTATCCCTCCTTGTTTTTGAGTAGTGAGCTCTAGGTAGCGTGCTTGAATGCATGTGTTGTTGGCATATGTGCAGAGTATGTTGACATGATGATATTGTGTTGTCATTGATGTCAATATGCTGAAGAGAGAGCCGGTAATATGCCGAAGAGTGAACTGGTAATATGTTGAAGAGTGAACTGGTTTATTGAAGTTAAGCAATTGGCAAAGTGAACCGGTATATGTGCAAAAGGTGAAGTGGTACATTTGTCCAAGTGAACCGGTATATGGAATGTTTTCTATCAAGGTTTAATATGGTATGACTACCGGTTGGTAGTCCCAGCCTCAGGGTTTTTGGTTGAAGTGTTTCGAGCCGGTGTGATTCAACCGATGGCATTGTGTGATGAGTTAGCATTGTAATTGAGATCAGATTGTGTTTCCACGTCAGCATCATGCGCGTGAAGGATCTTGCATGAAGGGGATTGATCCTATCTACCTCGGGAATGTGTGCAGTCCTTGCAAATGGTGAAGAACGCGTGATGGGTTAGCGCCTCCAAGAAGCGGTGAAGAACAAACGATGGAGAATCTCTTGAGATCTGTTCAAGACTGTTGTATTCAAATTCAAAGTGTTCAATGGTCAAGATTGAACCGACTGAATTGCTCAACTTAAAATGTTTAGGGTTTAGGGTTTATGCTACCGACGTATCTATTTCCTATAAGGTCGATGTTGTGTTTCATGTTGGTTTTATTGGCAAATGTTGTGTGTGTATCTAAGTGCAGAGATATGTGATTCTTGCCAAACCAAATAAGAGAATTGATACTTGTAAAGTGTGTGTGCAAAAGGAAGGAACTAAAATGGATCTGCATTGGCATTGAGTGCCTATTACCCGATCATTGTAATACATGTTGATCTCTAATCACTTCAACAGTTGGAAAATCCCTTAATAGGGTAGCTTTAACTAGCTTGCTGTAAATCCTTTAACAAGGTGACTCAAAGCCATTGAGTTCATAAAATCCTCTAACAAGGTAAGCTTTTACAGTGTTTAACCCTTAACCGGGTATTCTAGCCATCCCTTAACCGGGTGATCCCTAACAGGATCGGTTCCTAACAGAACCTGTTGTAACAGTCTTTAACCGGACTAGGCTCCTAATAGAGCGAACTTATAAAGAGCTCAAGAACAACTTGTGGGTATTCATCCCCACCGTGGTTTTTCCCAGTTGGGTTTCCATGTGAAAAATATGTGTGTCATGTGTGAGGGCTCTTTCATGTGATGTTTTGTTATTTCCTATTCAGTAGTGAATCATGTTGATCTAGTAAATTATTGTATCTTAGATGATAGAATACCTGTTTATGCATAGGGATAAAGTGTAAATGAGGGAGTAGGTTGTATGGAAAACTAAGTGTTGCTGGTTTATGTCTTTCATAGTTGCATTGTGTTTAACCAGTAGTAAACTGGTTCAGACCGGTGTTAGTGATTGTCAGTCAAGTTCACTGTTTGCAGTCAAACCGGTTCAGGAAAAGTTTTTGTGTCTGTACTGATTCACCCCCCCTCTCAGTACTAGTTTGGTACTCACTGTTTATCATTGAGTTATCAATTGGTATCAGAGCATCCTCCAGGTCCTCTGTGTTGTAAGCTTAACCGCTTGAGGGAAATATCCTATTGTAATGATGAAGAGGGAAGGTCCAAAGTTCAACAGAGATACCTTTAAAATATGGAAAGATAGAATGAAGATATACATCAGAAGCATGGGTGCTCAACATTGGAGCTATGTTATGAATGCTTATGTTATTTCGACCGGTACTCTCACCAATGATCAAAAGAGAGAGATCCAGGAGAATGGGAAAGTCATGGAAGCCCTAATCAGCAACCTATTTGACTTTGAGTTTATTGATGTCCAGGATAAAGAAAATTCCAAAGAAGTATGGGATACTCTTAAGAATATCTATGGCGGTGATGAGAATGTGAAACAAGCTAAGGAAGAAAGCCTTAGAGGAAAGTTTGAAGACATGCAGATGGTTGAAGGAGAGACCATTCAATAATATGGAATAAGGATCAAAACTGTTGTTAGAGATATCAAAAGTGCACGAGGCAAAATTGATGACTCCACTGTTGTTAGCAAAGTCTTGAGGTCCTTATTACCGGTCTATGCAATAAGTGTTGCTTCTATTCAGGAGTTGAGGTCAATAGATAAGACTAAGGTATCCCTAGACTCCATCATTGCAAAGTTGACAACCTATGAGCTAAATAGTTTTGATGGCAGTTTTCAGAAGACTAAATCAGCCTTTAGAGCATCTGCTACACCATCCAGAAAAGGCAAAGAAGCTAGTACCAGTGCTGAACCAAGACAGAATAGAGAAATGGATGATGAGGAGATCCTGATGGAATTTGAAGCTCTTCTTGCCAAGAGAATTCCTAAGGGAATCAATAAATATAGAGGTAAGCTCCCTTTGAAATGCTTTTCTTGTAACCGGATAGGACACATTGCTGTAAACTATCCTAATGGTGACAACAAGGATAAACCATAGAGGTTCAAGAAGTTTAAAGGAGGAAACCAGAGAAACTGTTTTGTAGCAGTTGATGAAGGTGTTACTGATGAGGAATCAGAGGATGAAGAAAATGAAGATATTGTGTTTGTTGCATTCAAGGAAGATGTGTCAGACAAGAAGGCTCTTGTCTCCCGCTTTGATAATTCCAATGAGTGGATTATTGACAGTGGCTGTTCTCACCATATGACTGGTGATCAGAGCAAGTTTCTATCTTTGGAAGAGTATGATGGTGGTGTGGTTCATTTTGGTAATGATGCACCATGTATGGTCAAAGGTAGAGGGTCCATCTCTCTGAATGGAAAGAGCAATGTTGACAATGTGTATTGGGTGGAAGGTCTCAGACACAACCTATTGAGTGTTGCCCAGCCGAATGATAGTGGAGTCACTCTGGAATTCAAAAATGGAGTGTGCAAAAGTGAAGGAAAGAATGGTGAACTGATGGCCACCGGTATGCAAACCAAAGGTAACCTATTTCAGCTGAATGCAAATGTCAGTACATGTCTTATGGCCAAGTTTGATGATGGCTGGATATGGCATAGGAGACTCTGCCATGTCAACTTTAATAACATTGTGAAGGCCAATAAGATCAAGGTAGTTAGAGTATTTTCGGTGCTTGAAAACCAAAAAATCCTTTGTGCAGAGAGTGTCAATTGGGGAAAATGTCTTCCTCAACTTTCAAAGGTAAATCTTTCAGTGCAGACAATTTACTTGATCTTGTGCATACTGATTTGTGTGGTCCTATGAAAACTAGGAGTGTGCAGGGAGATAGGTATTTTATGATTCTCACTGATGATCGCTCAAGAATGATGTGGGTCACAATCTTGAAGGACAAATCTGAAGCTTTTGGAAAGTTCAAAGCCTTCAGAGCACTTGTAGAAAAAGAAAGTGGTAAGAGGATCAGGTCCTTAAGAACCGATCAACCTGAGGAGAATTCACTTCCGGTGAATTCAACAAATAATGTGAAGAGAATGGCACTAAGAGGCAACTATCTGCCCCCCAGACTCCACAGCAGAATGACCTAGCAGAAAGAAACAACCGAACTATGGTTGAAGTGGCTAAAACTATGTTGATCCAAGGAAAGGTTGCTCACACCTTTTGGAGAGAAGCGGTGAGCATTGCAGTCTACACAATGAATCGGGTACTCATCAAGAAAGGAAAGGATAAGACTCCTTATGAGTATTGGACTGGTAAGACACCAGTAGTAAGCTACTTCAGAGTGTTTGGTAGCAAATGTTTTATCAACAGAAGTGAACATCAGAGCAAATTCGATGCAAAATGTGATGAGGGAATATTCTTAGGATATTCCACCAAGAGTAAAGGTCTCAAATGTTTCAACAATAGAACTCAGAGAATTGTTGAAAGCATCAATGTTAGGGTTGATGAAAACTCTGAGAAACCTAAG
This sequence comes from Cryptomeria japonica, assembly GCF_030272615.1. NCBI lineage: Eukaryota > Viridiplantae > Streptophyta > Pinopsida > Cupressales > Cupressaceae > Cryptomeria > Cryptomeria japonica. The sequence goes on from NC_081408.1 coordinate 399,801,787, forward strand.
GAAACTGGCAGAGAGCATGTAGGAGATGAACCGGTAGTAACCTTCTGCGAACCATTTGCAAATAAACCCAATACCAGTAATTGTGCTCCAACATCGGTGGATGTTGATGCTGATGAAGATGGGGATGAAGAAGAAAAGCAAGAGGAATGTGTTAAGAATATACCTAGGTATGTAAAACTCAATCATGATCCAAAGGAGATCATAGGAGAGAAAGATGCAGGAATTCTTACAAGAAGAAAGGTCAGAGAAAACTCATGTATGATCTCTGAATTTGAGCCTAAATCATTCAAAGAGGCACATAACGATGAAGACTGGATCAAGGCAATGGAAGAGGAACTTGATCAGATAGAAAAGAATGGTACATGGTCTTTGGTACCCAGACCGAAGCATAAAAATGTCATTGGAACCAAATGGGTGTTTAGAAATAAACTGAATGAGGATGGCACAGTGGTAAGGAACAAAGCCAGACTAGTATGTAAATGATATGCCCAAGAAGAAGGAGAAGACTATGGAGAAACCTTTGCTCCAGTAGCAAGATTGGAAGGAGTTTGTATGCTTCTTGCATATGCAGCTTTTAAAGGATTCAAGGTATACCAAATGGATGTAAAATCTGCATTTCTAAATGGAATACTTGAAGAGGAGGTGTATATAGAGCAACTAGATGGGTTTTCCTTATCGAAAGATAGTGACATGGTGTGTAGGCTACATAAAGCCTTGTATGGATTGAAGTAGGCACCTAGAGCATGGTATGAACACTTGCTCTCCCATCTTGTGAAGATTGGATTTGTAAGAATGAGTGAAGATAGCAATATCTACTTGAAATCAAAAGGAGATTAGATTTTGATCTGTGAAGTATTTGTTGATGACATAATCTTTGGTGGAGATGACACTCATAGGGGAGATTAAGTTCTTCATTAGACTGCAAATTCAGCAAATGAAAGATGGAATCTTTATTACTCAGTCCAAGTATGTCAAGGAGGTGTTGAAGACCTTTGGCATGGAAGACAACAAACTAGTTAGAACACCAATGGTGACCAGTTGTAAACTATCAAAAGAGGATGACTCAGCATTGGTAAATGAGAAGGAATACCGATCAATGATTGGTAAGTTGCATTATGTAGTGCATAGTAGACCAGACATTGCACATGCAGTGGGTATTACTGCTCGGTTTCAGAAAAGCCCAAGAGAATCCCACTTGGTAGAAGTCAAGTAGATTCTTAGATATCTGAAGGGAACTATTGACTATGGATTATGGTATCCATATAATGATGATTTCAACCTGAAAGTGTTGACAGACGTTGATTGGGCTGGTAATGTGGATGACCGGAAGAGCACAACCGGTGGTGCATTCTTTCTCGGTGGTAGACTGGTCTCATGGATGAGTAAAAAGCAGAGTTGTATCTCTCAGTCTACAAAATAAGTGGAGTATGTTGCATCTTTTATGAATTGCACCCAGACTATTTGGATGAAGCATGTATTGAATGGCTTCAAAGTTCCTATATCTGAATCGGTAAGTATATTTTGTGACAATACAAGTGCAATTAACATCTCCAAGAATCCAGTTTTACATGCTAGAACCAAGCACTTTGAACTCAATTATTATTTCTTGAGGGAAAAGGTTTAGAACAAGGAGGTGGTATTGGAACATGTTTCCAGTAAGGAGTAGTTAGCAGACATATTCACCAAGCCTCTACCGAAGGCTACTTTTACCTATCTGAGAGGTGAATTAGGGGTGCTTCCCCTTCCAGAGGTAAACTAAAGGTTTGTGCTCTACATCAGTCAGATCTTACTTTGCTATATCTTTTCAGGATTGATGTGTTGAAGGATGCTACTTCTCAGGGGGAGCAGTATAGTGGAACAGGGAAGCTCGTGCCTCCACTTTGGCATTGTTGTCAAAGGGGGAGAAGATGTGAAGTAGAGAAGATATCTGCAGTATTAAGGAGAAGATGTGATGCAGAAAGCGAGATATCTTTGTATATTGCCATCAATGCCAAAGGGGGAGATTGTTGGCATATGTGCAAAGTATGTTGACATGATGATATTGTGTTGTCATTGATGTCAATATGCTGAAGAGAGAACCAGTAATATGCTGAAGAGTGAACCGGTAATATGTTGAGGAGTGAACCGGTTTATTGAAGTTAAGCAACTGGAAAAGTGAACCGGTATATGTGCAAAAGGTGAAGCGGTACGTTTGTCCAAATGAACTTGTATATGGAATGTTTTCTATCAAGGTTTAATATGGTATGACTACAGGTTGGTAGTCCCAGCCTTAGGGTTTCAGGTTGAAGTGTTTCGAGCCTGTGTGATTCAACTGATGGTATTGTGTGATGAGTTAGCATTGTAATGGAGATTAAATCATGTTGCCACGTCAGCCTCATGCGCATGAAGGATCTTGCATGAAGGGGATTGATCCTATCTACCTCAGGAATGTGCGAAGTCCCTGCAAATGGTGAAGAATGCTTGATGGGTTATCGCCTCTAAGAAGCGGTGAAGAATGAATGATGGAGAATGTCTTGAGATTTGTTCAAGACTATTGTATTCAAATGCAAAGTGTTCAATGGTCAAGAATGAACCGAATGAATTGCTCAACTTAAAATGTTTAGGGTTTAGGGTTTATGCTACTGACCTATCTATTTCCTATAAGGTCAATGTTGTGTTTCATGTTGGTTTTGTTGGCAAATGTTGTGTGTGTATCTAAGTGTAGAGATACACGATTCTTGCCAGACCAAATAAGAGAATTGATACCTGCAAAGTGTGTGTGCAAAAGGAAGGAACTAAAACAAATCTACATTAGCATTGAGTGCCTATTACCAGATCATTGTAATACTTGTTGATCTCTAATCACTTCAACAGTTGGAAAATACCTTAATAGGGTATCTTTAACCAACTTGTTGTAAATCCTTTAACAGGGTGACTCAAAGCCATTGAGTTCATAAAATCCTCTAACAAGGTAACCTTTAACAGGGTTTAACCCTTAACCGGGTATTCTAGCCATCCCTTAATTGGGTCATCCCTAACAGGATCAGTTCCTAACAAAACCTGTTGTAACAGTCTTTAACCGGACTAGGCTCCTAACAGAGCAAACTTCTAAAGAGTTCAGAAATAGCTTGTGGGTATTCATCCCCACCATGGTTTTTCCCAGTTGGGTTTCCATGTGAAAAATATGCGTGTCAAGTGTGATGCCTCTTTCATGTGATGTTTTGTTATTTCCTGTTTAGTGGTGAATGATGTTGATCTAGTAAATTATTGTATCTCAGATGATATAATATCTATTTATGCATAAGGATAAAGTGGAAATGAGGGAGAATGTTGTATGGAAAACTAAGTGTTGCTGGTTTATGTCTTTCACAAGTGCACTGTGTCTAACTGGTAGTAATCTGGTTCAGACCAGTGTTAGTGATTGTCAGTCAAGTTCACTGTTTGCAGTCAAACCGGTTCAGGAAAAGTTTTTGTGTCTATACTGATTCACCCCCCCCTCTTAGTACCAGTTTGGTACTCACTGTTCATCATTGAGTTATAATGTGCATTCCCCATTGTAATATTTACACATACTACTGTAGAGTATCATCTTATTGTGGGTAGGTTCCCACCATGGTTTTTCCCTTAATCGGGTTTTCCACGTCAAAAATCCTTGTGTTATGTGTGTTGTTGATGTGGTGATTACCCCCCACCCTCTCAGTTTTCTTGCATTGTTGCTACCTTTCTATCAACAAGAAGTTTGTTGATGAGATGCAAAATGAATTTGAGATGTTTATGATTGGTGAGATGAAATTCTTTTTGGGATTGCAAATTACTCAATTAGATAAAGGTATCTTCATATCTCAGTCAAAGTATGTGAAAGAATTGTTGAAGAAGTTTGGATTAGAAGATTCAAAGCCAGTTAGTACCCCTATGGTGATTGGATGTAAGTTGACTAAGGATGATGATTCTCCTAAAGCAAATCAGACCAGATACAGATCTATGATTGGTTGATCACTATATTTGACTCAGACTAGAGCGGATATCATGAATGTTGTTTGTCTTGTTGCCATATTTCAAGCTGATCCTAAGGAATATCATGTTGTTGCTGTTAAAAGAATCTTTAGATATTTGAAAGGAATTGTTGATTTTGTTTGGTACCCTAAGCATAATGATTTTACTTTGAGTTCCTTTACTGATGCTGATTGGGAAGGAGATGTTGATGGCCAAAAGAGGACTAGTGGTGGTACATTTTTCTTGGGTAAGAGATTGGTTTCATGGTCGAGTAAGAAGCAAAATTCCATTTCTTTATCTACTGCAGAGGCAGAATATATTGTTGCTCCTTACAATTGTACTCAGTTTGTTTGGATGAACTAGATGTTGAAGGATATCAAAGTAGTGTATGATGAGCTTATTTCTATTTATTATGATAATTCAAGTGCTATTAACATTTCTAAGAATCTGGTGTTGCATTCCAAGACTAAGCATATATCTATCAAGTTTCATTTTTTGGGAGAAGGTAAATGACAAAGATATCAGGTTGGAATATGTATCCACAAAGGAACAGATTGGAGATATTTTCATGAAGCCTTTTCCTAAGGATACTTTTGAGTATCTCAGAGAGAAGTTAGGGGTGATTTCCCCTCCTGATCAGAACTAAGGTGCATTGGTATGCATCAATCCGGTGCACTTCACAGTCATATTTTGTGATCCAAATTGATGAGGTGGCTGCTACTCAGGGGGAGTAGTCAGATCTTTAGATTTTTGAGATTTTGTGGTGCAAATATGTGACTTTTCCATTGATGTTAAAGGGGGAGAGATTCATGTGAAAAACCATGTAATAATCTAAGGATGAGAGAATTATTTGTAGTGGGGGAGAGTAATCTGAGAGAGTTGTTGATTTCTTTGACATTGATTGTTTTTCACATCATATGTTGCCATCAATGCCAAAGGGGGAGATTGTTGGATATTGTTCGATGTGTGTTGCAAATATGTGTTTAGGAGGTATCCTTGAGTGTTTGAGAGATATGTTTTCATTGATGTCAACATATTTTCTCTGTGTAGTGTAGTGATGCAGTGGAGTTCAATTAGATGGTTTATGTTGTATATTGATGATCAGTGTTTACGGATTAAAGGTTTTATAAAGTGATATCTCTAGTTGATTCAGTGCAAGTGTCAGAGGTTTGCATGAATATTTGAGTGAGTTATTAGTATCTGTGTTGTGGCCAGTTTTTCTATTGTTCACTATTTGCAGTGTTCAATATTGTAAATTCTTGGTTTGTAGATTTGGAAATATGTTTGGGATGTTGATGTGTGTCCTCAATTCAAGTGGTTTGTGATTTGGTGCTCTGCACTGAGTAATTTTTCTAGGTTGAAAGTCAGTTCAGTTAATGTTCTTGAAGTTCGGTATGATGATAATGATGATTCTAGTAATTTGAGTTGGTGCAGATGTTGCTGTGGTGATTCATGATGCTTGTGGATGTTTCTAGATCATGTGCTATTTGTTTTGGTGGTCCACATTAATCGGTGAGTGATGATGATTTTCTTTGGTTCAGTGGTGTTCTTCATGTTCTTGGTTGACATGATGCTTGTAGCATGCTGTGGATGTCTGAGATATAATTCTTGGAGGTGTTTCATATTCGAGGTGGTGATTTAGGTCTATGATATGTCTTAGTTGACATTGTTTTGGTCTGCATGTAATGTTGTAGTGTGTGTGGTTATATTTATATAATTAGGAGATATGTGTTGAGGTGACCTTGATGATATTGATCCAAGGTTGATGCCATGTATAAATAACTATAATATCTTTGTAATTGAGTGTGCCGTGGACGATTGTATGTGCGAATAATGTATTGGTCTTTCATAGGTAGAGAAAAAGTGTGAGAAGAGGAAGTTGTATGTGCTTAACCAAAATTGTAACCAGGCATTAGGAGATGCTATTTTCTCATTTCATGATCTTTTAGATGTAATCCAAATGTGCTTGTAAGGTAGTGAGCCTTCCCAGGGTTGTTTCCCTTTGTTGTTTTTAAGTAGTGAGCTCTTGGTGGTGTGCTTGAATGCATGTGCATTCCCCATTGTAATATTTCATATACTTCTAACAGGGTATCATCATATTGTGGGTAGGTTCTCACCGTGGTTTTTCCCTTGACTAGGTTTTCCATGTCAAAAATCTTGATGTTATGTGTGTTCATGTTGTGTTGATAATTTATGCTTTCACTGTTAATTATCAAATCTAAGTTTAAAGTAAGTTGTTGTAAAATTTGGTGACAATTGATTCACCCCCCTCTCAGTTAACTGTCGGTTATCAAGTCATTTCATCAACTTATCTATTAGAGGGACTATTTTCAATTCCTTTATTTAGAAGTGCACATGATCATTGTTTCTATCTGTTTATATTATGTGATATTGACCTTATTTTTTACTTTGATCACTATATCTCTAATATGGTTGTAATCAGTCATTGTCTTTACACTTAATCTGAGATTTAAGGCACTGTTATATTCATTGGCTCACTGTTTTTGACCTTCATTTGTAGTGTCAATACCCCTTGTTAAAACCTACATTATAACTTGTCTTATTTTTACATTTCAAAAAAAAAAAATTATAAGTGTAGGAGTTGTTGAAACATCAACTTTTTCAAAAAAATATTTTTTTCGGTAATTAGACCCAAATTGGTATAAAATATACACTTAGTAGACAATTACAATTGTAAAAGTTGCCGCCCATATATAAGATAGCTATAATGAATCTATATAGACCATATATTTGACTTAAATTGTTTTTTAGTTAGAATTATTTAAATTCACTTGTGCTGATAAGTTAGCCTGAAATGTGTCATAGCTTTGTGCTTTTACCCAACAGTCACATCTTAGAAAGATACTAAAGCAGACAACAAGTTTTGGAGATAAGGTATATGCTTCATCAATAAGTCCTTGGTGTTGTAGACCTTCATTAGTAACATCAAACAGTTGTCAAGTTCTAAGAAAAGCCTGTTAGAGCAGTTTGTGGGTGCATACAACATTGATCACATTAAATACTCCATGAAGAGCAGTAATAGAATACTTCATGGAGAAATATCTTTGTGCATATGTGATGTGGTAAGGTGGAGAACATAGTAATATTAGAATAGTAAAGGAATGCAGCCAAAGAGACAGTAAGAACAAATTTTCCCAATCATAGATGGAGTTTTGCTGGCACAACCAATACAAGGAGTAAGATTTTAAAGTAATAAGGGTTATTATATGTTCAAAAATGCTTTAACTTGCATATCTTTGTCACATAATAGTGAATAAAGTTTAAGCCTTCTAAAAGTCACTAAGATAGTGGAGAATACATGACAGTATATTGTCAAAGAATCAGTTACATGGGGAATAATGAAGAGTAGTAACAACCAAAGTCTTCAAAACATTCCAAAAGCCTCAAAAGAACAAATTCAAAGTGCAGTAGTCATGAATAGCTGAGAGAAAAGAACAAGATCACAGTGAAGCATAGTTCACAGCTCATGTGAAGATACATATAAGACTTGGGAACAAAAGGAATAGCAACCACAGGTTTATATGAAGCCAAAGGGATTTCAGGACAGTCTTTGGCATGATTGGAAGATCACAACCATAAGACCAATGAGGACAGTGGAAGCATAGATAGACATAGTAAAGTCAAGAAGATCTATGTTCATGAGTATACATAGTCAGTAAGGACAATCACTAAATCATAGTCACTTTTAGGAGTGCAGATCAAAGAATAGTTTTGAAAGTGCCAAAGATGATATAGTTAACTCCTAAGTAAATATCAAAGAAGACATATCTAAAAACCAATGATTAATCATATGAGAGGGAAAATGAACAATAGGGACACAGTCCTTACAGGATAACAATAATGATCAAAGGCACATATGGTCACATGATAAACAGAGAATTGTCCACCCTAAGTGTTACCAATAGAACAGGTGGAAACCTGGTCATATAGTAAGGATAGATCAAATATTAGAGTATAAGGCCTAGTGTTTATGAAGAAGAGTGCAACAGTGATAAACAACAATCATGAAATATAGAACAATCCCATGAAGGTTGTAGATTACAAGAATGGTGCATCATAATGCAAATGTCAAACCAATACCAAGAAATGAGAGAGCAATCCTAAGTCTATTGGAGGTTAGTAGAGAAAAAAACAATAAAAATTGTTGCAACAATATATATTGAAATCAAGACATGGTCTACCAAAACAAAGGATTCAATAACTCATGGTATCAAGAAAAAAGCCAAGGAAGCATACAATGAAAGATGACAACCCTTGTAGCAGACTTCAGTGATAAATATAGTGACTTGGCTTTGTAAAGAAATATGATTATAATATCATAGAAGCCCTATGATAATAGAGGTTGTAGTCATTTAGCAAAATATTTACGTTTAAAATGCAATGGAACTTATCTTGTAGCAGTTAAAGGGACAATTCCTAAGAGATATAAAAGTGCTCATTGCATTATAAAGAACATACTGCATGAAATAGGATACATAAGGCCTCATACACGACAATAGCCTTTACCAATGCATTACAATCAAAGAGAAAATCATGAACATAAATCATATATGAATCCAAATCCTTTCCAAATCCTCAAAACCAAGGCATAACACATCCCAGTGGAGTCATAAGAACAATCCTCAACAACAAGGAATTCTCCCTCTTGTCGGAGCAACTCAATGCATAAGAAACACCTCAATGGTAAGGCACAAACCCTCTTACCAGAGCACAAAAGACATCATAAGAGATCAAGTACATGAAATAAAACTCAAATAATCTCAACACAAATCACCCATGTCTCTAGAGAATGCACAAAACCCATACAGTCACTCACATAGCTCAAAACTAACTTTCTAGGACCTTCAGAGTAGTCTAGAGCTCCCAGAATGCAACTCAACACCCTTGGAATGTAGTGCAGTTCTTTTGGTATGTACTATGGTATTTATGGTATGTTCCATAATGTTCTGGGACCATATGGAGCATTTTGGGTCCATTTGGCAGAGTTCTGACTCCATAACCTAGCATTCTTAGTATATGTCTCATCTCTCTTGGAATGCACTCTAGCACCCCTGGTTTCCAGAATGGCATTCCTAGAATGCAAAATAGAGTTCGTGGTCCATTTGGTAGCACTCCTAGTATTTTCAGTGGCATTTTTGGTAAACATGCAAAAATCAAGCAAAAAGGACTCATGTGGATAGGGCACTTGCCCAGATTTGCTAAGAGGTAAAAAATGGCCCTCAAAACCAACCCAATAGGTCTGGAAACTCCATAAATCAGAGAGGGAATACAAAAATACAAGGTTGTAGACTCATGCTAAAATAAAACTACATAAAGGACCTTCTCCCATAGTGCTCAATATGGCACTTGGAACACAAAACATCAAAGAGGAGAAGTACTAACAATACAAAAACCTCAAGGAGACATCATTCAAGTTCAAAGAAGCTCAAATACAATCTTAGGTCCTTTCCAAAGGCCTATCCCCATAAAATGCATATCACTGTGAATCAAAATGGCTCCTGACAAGATATAGGAAACTAAAAATCACCTAAAACAATGTTGAGACAAGAGAGACTCAAAGAAAATAATCTAAGAAGAAGAATAACTTCAAACAAGAACTCAAATCTGTACTAAAACACAACGAAGAGGAATTCATAGCATTTGCGGAGAAAGAAAACAAAAAAAGACATTGTCAGCAAGCAATATCTCAAGCTTGAAAACAAAGATCTACAAATCCTTTTTTAAAATTCCCTTTCTTTCCAAATATTTTCCAAGTACAATTTCAATTTTTAGAAACCATTCTTAAACCCCAAAGCAATTTTTTAATCATACACAAAGCATACACGCTTTCAAAATGAAATTTGCAAAGAAGTGAACAAAAGCTCCAACCTGTAAATCACACTCTAAATCAATAGGTAATCTAACACAGAGCAAGAGAAAACAACCAACAATTCCAAGCAATCAAAATCCTCAATCCAAGCTCCAAGAAATTCAAAATCCAATCCCAGAATTCTGCTGGATGGTAACCCAACAACATTCTTAGGAAACCAAATAAATAAAAATTAAATTTCAACTATAGAAAACTCTCGACCAATTAGAAAATTCAAGGAAACCATAATTTACCTACCTCGTATAGTTTCGAGGCAAATATTATTTCTCAATATTATTTACCTACAAATTCAAAATCAACCAATCACACACAAGGGTAGGCAACTTTATATTATATCATGTTTATACAGACAATATTAATGCAACACTATAGTTGCAAATAAGTTAATAAACCATAACAAATAATTAAATAATAAATCAATAATAAATGATAAATAAATAAATACACAACAATATAAAATCAAATAAAACAATCTCAACAATAAATTGATCATTAAATAAATCAAAACAGTAAATAAATTAATAATCATTAATTCACAAATAAATAATAATTAAATCATTGAACAATAAATCCAATAAATCAATAAAATTAAATACCACTCTCAAAATAACTAATTATCAATTAATAAAATAATCAAATACATAACCAATAATCATACCATAGAATAAATTGATTAGACATTAATAAATAACATTATCCCTTTAATTAATTAAATATTAATCATTATACACTCACATATAACAAGTGACTCGACGCAAGAAAATACCAACACAAGACTAGCCACTAACTTATTCCACAACACCCCTGACAAGGTGATCATCTTAAACCTAGAGTATATAGTGGGTTTTCATATCATCTCCGATCAACTTGCCATTGGGATAAGACACACCCAGACCTGTGAAGTCAAGTGGAGTTGATGCCTAGTACCTACAAACCTATCATAACCAATACATATACAATAACATATGCAATAATATTTCACAAAATAAATAGACAAGTGAAAGGAAATCACGACGTCATATCATGCTCAAGAATGAGTGGTATGACACCATTCCTTATCATGAACACAATACAAGACACTCGCAAACATCAAGCAATATCATAGTCATCCTCATTATAAGATAAGGTTAATACATAATATAATGCCATCAAATCAACCTAAGTAAACATGAAACACACATATAGCACAAGTACATCTCAATCATCAAAGAGTAATCCACCATCACCATACTCTAGGAATGTCATCATCTCAAGTAATCATGATGTCAAGCACGTTATAGCATGTCCAATATCCATAATAAAGAATCTAAATCATAAGATAAATCCATAAGCATCTACTCAAAACATCACAAAATAGTCTAAGCTATATCAAAGAGATCTATTGTTGTTGAAAAGAGCAAGATGGTTGAGGGAGAGGAACTATATCAACCAAGATTTGGTTGATCAATTACTTGGCTTAGGTGTGAGGCCACAATAGTCATAGAGTGTCAAGCCTACTATGGAAAGATTTGAGAATTTGCAAAGAGGCCTTGGGGATGCTTGGACTCCTTTTCTTGACTATGACTTATTCAAATATCACTACAAGAAGATGCACAAGGAAAGACCAATGTGTAACCCTTGGAGATTGAATTTGGGAAGGTTGGCAGTCCTAAATGTGTTTGTTAATGTGGAATTCATGAGAGCTCTAGTAAAGAGCTATGTCCCAAATAGGAAATGAATTTGTTATCTAGATGGGGTGGAATACATGAAGATCACCAAAGACTTCATTTTTCAAGTGTTCGGGGTAGATTCAATTTGTGACCCTAAACTCAATCTGGTAGATATTCTTGATGAATATCATAGGTGTTAGAATGACTACAAGAGAAAATGTCTCCCACATCACAGGCCAAGAACTCAGGATGTACGTTTAAGGATTTTCTAGGATATGTTGGACATTGCTACTGGTAGGATATGTTGCTGTCGTTAATGTCAACATATTCCTGTGATTTCTTACTCTAGTGATTGCAGATTGGTTTTTTGGGATCATGTTTTGATGTATGGAGTATTTCTTGTATCATTATATCTTTTTGTATTAGTTTTAGTGATATGGAAAGCTTAATTGATCATATCATCTGGTTTGCAGTTTGGTTTTTCTAATCAGTGCTTTGTAGAGTTTGGTATTTCCTTTGGTATATTTCCGTGTGATCAAATCTTGAGTTGCGGTTTTTGGGAGTTTGTTTGGGATGGTCTTGTTTATCTTCATTTCATTTGGTTCATGATTTGGTGCTCCATAAGTTATCTTTCTTCATGAAAGTTGCTGTTGTTTGAGTGTTCTTGAGTTTCAGATGTTGATTGATGAAGATTTGATAAGTGGTGTTGGTGCAGCTGTTATTGATGATTCTAACGTGCTTTTTGGTGTTTCCTAATTGTGTCCTATTTTTTTTGATGGTCCGCATTGATCGTTGTGCAATTTTTGGTGATTTTGATGATCTGGTGATGTTCTCTGTGTTATGCAGTTTTCTTGGTGGTGTAGCGTGCTGTGGTTGATCTTGGCGTGATTACAAATGGTGATGAGCATTTGGAAATTTGATTTAGGTCCATGTTATATCATGTATATCATTATATTTGTCTGGTGGTTGATCTTTGTATCGTGTAATGTAAATTTGTAATTGTGAGTTGAGGGTTTAGCCAACCTTGTTGTCAAGGTTGATGAATTGTATAAATAGGTGGTATAGTCATGTAATTTAGGTATGAAGGTTGTGTCTATATTATCATATAGTGGTATATGTGGTGCTTAAGATTTTATCTTTTGGTGGAGATTGGTGTAGAGAAGACAAATGTGCTTAAGTGAAACTGTTAGTAGGCATTAGAAGATGCTATTATTGCAGTTCATTCCTTCTATATTGTAGTCTGAATCTTGTTTTAAGTTAGTAAGACTTTCCTGAGGATTGTATCCTTTGAGGTTATTGTATCTTGAGTTGTGAGCTCTAGGAAGTGCGCCTGAATATTGGTGCATTCCCCATTGTAATTATTTTTACATACTACTGCAGAGTATCATCTTATTGTGGGTAGGTTCCCACCGTGGTTTTTCCCTTAATCGAGTTTTCCACGTCAAAATATTGGTGTTGTGTTTTGTGCTATCAATTTTCTTATCCTTGTTGTTGATGTAGTTTATCAAATTTTTTTTGTGGTTAATTTTGATAATCTGGTGAAAACTGATTCACCCCCTGCTCTTAGTTTTCCTTCATTGCTGTTTCCAACAATTGGTATCAGAGCTAGATCCTCTAGAAGAAGCTTAACCGATTGAGGTGATCCAGGATGGCAACTGGAGGTGTTATCTTTAAGAAGGAGAGTTAGAGTTTTAATTGAAGTAATTATGCTATATAGATGAACCAGATGGAGGTGCACTTGATATTGATGGTATGATGAAAGATTAAGTATCCGGTCAACTACTGAGAGGGGGGGTGAATCAGTAGATAGAAAAACTGATAATAAACATCACCAATCAATCTCTCAAAGTAAACTTAGAATAATAACTCTGTCAAGATAAAAACTCATAAGATAAACCGGTTGTCTGTTACAACAATTTAATAGTAAACTTCTTTATATCTTCAATACTTCTGGTTATCATGACTTATCAAAAATAGTTAATTAGTTAAGTAAATCAACCATGAAAACATAACCACAAAAATATTCACCACTTGACAAAAATATTTTTGACATGGAAACCCAAATAGGTAAAAGCCATAGTGAGATGAGACTCACAAGATAATATCTAAACTCTTCTGAAGTTCGCCCTGTTAGGAGCCTAGCCTATTAAAGCTTTACAAAATTCTTGTTAAGAACCGATCCTGTTAGGAATCACCCGGTTAAGGGATTGACTACAAATGCCTTGTTAGAAGCAATACCCTGTAAGGAGTAACCTCGGTAGAGGATTTGGAAATCCAATCTAATGTACTACCTTGTTAGAGGATTTGAATAGCGCCAAGCTTGTTAGAGCTTACCCGGTTAGGGGATTTCAATTCTACTGTAATTATTAGAAAACAACAGGAGCTTTCTGATGTGTCTGAATACCACTACACTTGCTTGATCATATCCATTTTATGCTCCTATCTTCCATTACTCAAACTACAGATACATCATCCGGTTTGCAACCACACACTCAACTGAACTGTGCTTCTCTTTGCCAACTCACTTAAAACTAAATAGCTTCATCGACCTTAAATACAAATCAATCAAGAAAACCTTGATCGCTCCTTGATCACTACTTCATCGAACTTAGTAACTCATAACGGAATTTGCATTAGATGCAATACATTTGCTCATTCCCTAGACAAAAACCATTACAACAACTTGCCAAAATCTCTTGGAATTGTCTTCATACAATAATTATGCATGTCATCATCATTACCGCTCATCATCGGATCATAAACCAATATAACCAATTCACCAAACTTAATCGGTTAGGGTTTATCAAAAACAACAGGTACGGTTTACTAGTTACAACAATAGATAAGGTTTACACCTTTACATCAGTTACCTCATAGATTCTTCCTATCGGTTACAGTAGCAATATTACAATAATATCAACAATATCATTATTGGTTCAATTGACATCAATGACAACATAACATATCATTAACACAATCTTCATGCAAATGCCAACAATCTCCCCCTTTGGCATTGATGGCAATACAAATATCAACACCGTTGATTGCTGCATGATTGTGAATAGGAATCCTGGTTTACATTACCAAGTATTCACCATGCTCACTGTGTCTTTAGCTTGTCACTGGTTCTCCTTCCTGTAATCACATAATTCTTCTCCCCCTTTGACAACAATGCCAAATTGAAAGTAAAACATGTAATGTCAAATTTTACTGTGCATCATCAATAATCTGCAACTAGATGCTCCCCCTATGGAATACATCCACTTCTACACCAATCCTCCTGTAAAATTCTGCAAGTAGCTCCAACATTGATGTAATCTACATCATATTTAATTGACTTCATGAAGAGGGACAACCCCTAACTAACATCTAAGATATAAATTTTCATTTTGTCACTCCATATCCTGTAGTTCTCTCTGTTAAACTTCGGACCTTCCTTCTTCATCATGATCAACAAATCTTTACCTCAAGCTGTTAGGCTTAGACCTTAGATGACCTGTAATGCTCTGATACCAATTAATGGTATGATGAAAGAATAAGTATCTGGTCAACTACTGAGAGGGGGGGTGAATCAGTAGATATAAAAAATGATAATAAACTTCACCAATCAATCTCTCAAAGTAAACTTAGAATAATAACTCTGTCAAGATAAAAACTCATAAGATAAACCAGTTGTCTATTACAATAATTTAACAGTAAATAACTTCTTCATATCTTCAATACTTCCGGTTATCATGACTTATCAAAAATAGTTAAATAGTTAAGTAAATCAACCATGAAAACATAACCACAAAAACATTCACCACTTGACACAAATATTTTTGACGTGGAAACCCAAATAGGTAAAAACCACGGTGAGATGAGACTCACAAGATAATATTTGAACTCTTCTGAAGTTCACCCTGTTAGGAGCCTAGCCTGTTAAAGCTTTACAAAAAGTCCTGTTAAGAACTGATCCTGTTAGGAATCACTTGG
Organism: Cryptomeria japonica; assembly: GCF_030272615.1. Lineage (NCBI taxonomy): Eukaryota > Viridiplantae > Streptophyta > Pinopsida > Cupressales > Cupressaceae > Cryptomeria > Cryptomeria japonica. The sequence continues at coordinate 399,817,273 of NC_081408.1, forward strand.
TTAAGAGATTGACTACAAATGCCTTGTTAGAAGCAATACCCTGTAAGGAGTAACCTCGGTAGAGGATTTAAAAATCCAATATAATGTACTACCTTGTTAGAGGATTTGAATAGCGCCAAGCTTGTTAGAGCTTACCCAATTAGGGAATTTCAATTCTGCTGTAATTATTAGAAAACAATAGGAGTTTTCTGATTTGTCTAAATAACACTACACTTGTTTGATCAGATCCATTTCATGCTCCTATTTGCCTTTACTCAAATTTCAGATAAATAATCTGGTTTGAAAACCACACAATCAACTGAACTATGTCTATCTCTTTGCCAACTCACTTAAAACTTAACAACTTCACCGACCTTAAATACAAATCAATCAGGTCGGTAACACAACAAAAACCTAACTCTCATCGAGATTACAAACAAATTCGGTTCAAGTATGACCATTGGATTACATAGCAATCTCTGCACATCAATCAAGAAAACCTTGATCGCTCCTTGATTACCGCTTCATTGAACTTAGTAATTCATCACGCGCTTTGCATTAGATGCAATACATTTGCTCATTCCCTAGACAAAAACAGTTACAACAACTCGCCAAAATCTCTTGGAATTGTCTTCATACAATAATCATGTGTGTCATCATCATTGCCGCTCATCATCATATCATAAACCAATTTAACCAATTCACCAAACTTAATTGGTTAGGGTTTATAAAAAAAAATAGGTAGGGTTTATCAGTTACAAAAATAGATAAGGTTTACACCTTTACACCGGTTACGGTAGCAATAATACAACAATATCATTACCAGTTCAATTGACATCGATGACAACATAACATATCATTAATGCAATCTTCATGCAAATGCCAATAGATATGTTTTGGAGAAGATTACTTGAAGATTACAAAGGATGCCTACTCTGTTCCTTAGAATGGACCGGTTACTACTATTGAGATCAAGGATGTTGAAAATAACATTAGAGCCAAGGAAGCATTATTGAGCACCTTGACTGATTCATAAATGACTAATGTAATGGGACTTCAAACCACACATGAGATCTGAGACAATCTTGAGACCCTGCATGAAGAAGATAAACAAGTCAAAGTTGCTAAGTTGTAGAGTTTGAAAGGGAAGTATGAGATGCTAAAGATACGAGAAGATGAGAACATAAACACCTTTATGGATAAAGTGAATGAACTTGTCCTAGGTATCAGATGTGCCGGTGGAACCCTTGAAGAAGTTAAAATTGTTTCTAAGGTGTTGAGATCATTGCATTCTTCTTACAAACATAAGGTAGATGCTATTGATGAGATTCAGAGTGTAACTATTGTGACAAGAGATATGTTGGTGAATCACATGGAAAGTCTGAGACAACATTTAGAGCATCTGTGTCTGACAAGAAGAAGTATGATTCTGATGAATGCAAAATATCTAGATATGAAAACGAGAGAAGAGAGATGGAAGAGAAAGAAAGAGAATTGGATGAGCTTGAATCATTGATTTCTTGGAGATTGCCTAAGGGAGGTGGTAAGTATGACGAAAAATTGCCTCTCAAATATTTTTCTTGCAATAAGATAGGAAATTTTTCTTCTAGGTGCTTGGAGAGAATGGCTAAATATGATAGGAATGACAAATTTGATAAGCATGATAAGTATGATAGATATGAGAAGCATGAGAAGTATGATAAGCCTTACAAGTCTAACTAGAAGTATAAGCGTCAAAAAAACTATTATTATGTTGCTGATGAAGGTGTTACAGATGAAGATTCAGAAGGAGATGAAGTTGTGTTTATTGCTTTCAAAGAAGATGGATCGATACCTGTTGATTCCACAAGCTGCACTATTGAGGAGAAAGCTTTAGCTACTAAAGTTAAAGAGAAGTGAATGGGTGATTGACAGTGGTTGTTCACATCATATGACCGGTGATAAAAGAAAAATTGTGTGTATGGAGAGGTATTATGGTGGAATAGTAGGATTTGGAAATGGCAAAGCCTGTGTGATCCATGGTAGAGGTTCTATTTTCTTTGATGGTAAGAATAACACTAATGATGTCTTGTATATTTAAGGTTTAAAGCATAATCTTTTAAGCGTTGGACAGATAGTTGACATAGGTTATGATTTGAAATTCAAGAATGGAAAATGCAGGATCCTAAATGCCTCTGGCTTAGAGATTACATCTAGAACTAAGACTAAAGGTAATATCTTTCATTTGAATACTGGTGAGAAAAGTTGCTTGATTGCTCTGATTGATGAAAGTTGATTGTGACATAGGAGAATGTGCCATGTTAATTTTGACTCAATGATTAAGATCAGTTTCACACAAGCTATTAGAGATCTGCATACAATTTTTAAGCCTGCTAATCCGATATGCAAGGAATGTCTAATGGGTAAGCAAATAAGATGTCATATGCTTAAAATCATCATTGCTTAACTAGAAATAATAAGGAAATCATGAATCTATATTCTAGCTAAAGAATTAAAACACACATCAATAGAATAACACAATCAAAATAATAAGGATGTAAAATATCAATTAAGACTCCCTATCCCATGATCGCATATGGCTTCCATTGTTCTTCTCTTCTTTGTGGTTGATGGCTCTTAGATATTGCGCTAGCAACCTGCAATTGACAAAAAGATTCAAAGTTCGTGATTATTGAAAATGGAGATTGAATGCTAAATTTATAGATTTTTGGAGAGGATTGATTGAGAGGTGGAACTCAATGATCAAGAGGTGGAACTCAGGTGAGCTCACATGCTGATTGATAGTTGAATTGTTGATTTGGAAGTGGAACATAATAGATTGAATAGTTAATTGATTGAAAAATGAAAATGAATGATTGGAGGAGAATTGAAGAATGATTTAATTAATCAATTAATTGAATTGATCAATTAAAATAGATTGAATAATTAACTGATTGATGACTGATTGAAAGCTTTTTGGAAAAAAAGCAAAGTGGAAGATAGAAATAGGAATTGAAAAGATAATTGAATTAATTAATTTAGCACATGCTTGCACTTTGACTTTGATTTTGAATTTAATCTTTGCATGAGATTTAATTCAAATATTGAATTTATTTTAATTTCAATTTATTATTTGAATATATTTAGAACTTTGACTTTGATTTTCAATTTGATTTTTGAAATCATGCACATGTATTTGAATTTAGACAAAATTAGAAGAATATGAATATGAATTTGAATTTGAGGAATTAATGAAATAAGATGAAATTAGAATTTGGGAATTTGGAATTTGAATTAGAAGAATAAATTATTTAATTAAGTAATTTAAAGAAACTATTTAATTATTTAGAAATTGAATTTAATTAAATAATAAAGATTATTTAAATTAAGGATTAAAATCACAATTAATTAAATAATTAATATTTAATTTTTTATTAGAAAAGGGTTAAATGATTAATTGATTAGAAATAGAAATAGAAATAGAATAATTAGTAAGATAATGAAGAAATATGAATTTAGAAAAATAAGATTAATTAAAGAATTAAAGAATTATTTAATCAATCGGATGAATAATTTGTACATGATTAAAGAGACATTTTTAGGTGTCTACATATGCCCCTCTTTGAGACAATGTTGGAATGACGTTGTTTCAAAGAAAACAAAAAAATAATGCCCCGGTGACATTTAGGGTGCAAATATGCCCCCTCGGAAAAGTGGTCAAAAAATCATGAAATTGAGACCAATTTAATGATAATGTTAGTAAGTTAAAGAAATGTTAGTAAATATGAGAATGAAATATTAGATAGAATTGATGAAGGTGATAACTCAATGATGGACAATAAGTACCAAACTGGTACTGAGAGGGGGGGGGGGTGAATCAGTACAGTCACAAATACTTTTCCCGAACGGTCTAAAACAGAGTGCAACCAGTAAAGCTAAGAATGATTGTGACAAGCATTAATTGGTTAATCACTTAGCTTTCCACTCAACTTAATACACCCGTATGCATGAATAGGTAATTTGTCATTAGAAATATAATAATAGCTAGCTTAGCATGATTTACCTTCAGACACAAATCACTTAAATCATCACATGAAAAATACTACACATGACACACAAATTTTTCACGTGGAAACCCAACTGGGAAAAACCACGGTGGGGATGAATACCCACAAGCTACTTTTGAACTCTTTAGAAGTCCGCTCTGTTAGGAGCCTAGTTCGGTTAAAGACTGTTAAAACAGGTTCTGCTAGGAACCGATCCTGTTAGAGATCACCCAGTTAAGGGATGGATAAATACCCAGTTAAGGGTTAAACCCTATTAGAGGTTACCTTTCTAGAGGATTTCAAGAACTCAATGAGTTTGGGTCACCCTGTTAAAGGATTTACAACAAGCTGGTTAAAGCTACCCGGTTAAGGGATTTTCCAACTGTTGAAGTGGTTAAAGATCAATAGGTATTACAATGATCTGATAATAGCACTCAATGCCTAATGTAGATCCACTTAAGTTCCTTCCTTCTGCACACACACTATGTAGGAATCAATCCTCTTATCTCATCTGGTCTGACAAGAATCACATATCTCTGCACTTAGATACATACACATAATTTGCCAACAACCTCAGCATGAAACACAACGTCGACCTTATAGGAAATAGATAGGTTGGCATCATAAACCCTAAACCCTAAACATTTAGGTTTACCAATACAGTCGGTTCAATCCTGACCGTTAATCACATTGGATTTGACTACAATGGTCTTGAATAGATCTCAAGATATTCTCCATCATTCATTCTTCACTGCTTTATGGATGCGATAACCCATCACACGTTCTCCACCATTTACAGAGACTTCACACACTCCCAAGGTAGATAGGATCGATCTCCTTCATGCAAGATCCTTCATGTGCTTAAGTTGACATGGCAACATGATCTGATCTTCATTACAATGCTAACTCATCACAATACCTTTGAACACTTCAACCGGAAACCCAGAAGTTGAGACTACGAACCGGTAGTCATGCAAAACCTTCATATACTTCTCATACCAACATATCGGTTTACCTCAAACAAACATACCACTTCACCTTTTCACATATACCGGTTCGCAATGTTATACCAGTTCTCACATGTACTAGTTCTTGGTATCATACCGGTTCTCTTTGCCTGTTGCAAACTTCAATATACCGGTTCACTCTTCAGCATATTGACATCAATGAAAACATACAATATCATCATGTCGACATATTCTGCACAAATGCCAACAATCTCCCCCTTTGGCATTGATGGCAATATACAAAGATATCTCTCTGCTTCACATCTTCTCCCTCTTTGACAACAATGCCAAAGTGGAGGCACAAGCTTACCATGTTCCACTATGCTGCTCCCCTTGAGGAGTAGCATCCTTCAACACATCAATCTTGAAAAATATTGGACACTGCGATACTTGACTGATGTGGAGCACATACTGTCAGTTCACCTCTTGAAGGGGCAACACCCCTAATTCACCTCTCAAATAGGTAAATATAGCCTTTGGTAGAGGCTTGGTGAATATGTCTGCTAACTGCTCCTTACTGGAAACATGTCCCAACACAACCTCCTTGTTCTAAACCTTCTCCCTCAAGAAATGATACTTAAGCTCAAAGTGCTTGGTTCTAGCATGCAAAACCAGATTCTTGGAAATGTTAATTGCACTTGTATTGTCACAAAATATGCTTACCGGTCTAGATACAGGAACTTTGAAGCCATTTAATACATGCTTCATCCAAATAGTCTGGGTGCAGTTCATAAAAGTTGCAACATACTCTGCTTCTGTTGTAGACTGAGAGATACAACTCTGATTTTTACTCATCCATGAGACCAGTCTACCACCAATGAAGAATGCACCACCGGTTGTGCTATTTCGGTCATCTACATTACCAGCCCAATCAGCATCTATGAACACTTTCAGGTTGAAATCATTATTGTATGGATACCATAACCCATAGTCAACTGTTCCCTTCAGATATCTAAGAATCCGCTTGACTACTACCAAGTGGGATTGTCTTAGGCTTTGTTGAAACCGAGCAGTAATACCCATTGCATGTGCAATGTCTAGTCTGCTATGCACTACATAATGCAACTTACCAATCATTGATTGGTAATCCTTCTCATTTACCACCATTGAGTCATCTTCTTTTGATAATTTACAATCGGTCACCATTGGTGTACCAATCGGTTTACTGTCTTCCATGCCAAAGGTCTTCAACACCTCTTTGACATACTTGGACTCAGTAATAAAGATTCCATCTTTCATTTGTTGAATCTGCAGTCCAATGAAGAACTTAATCTCCCCTGTGAGTGACATTTCAAACTCCTTTTTCATCTCATCAGCAAATTCATGACTCATCTTGTCATCACCTCCAAAGATGATGTCATCAACAAATACTTCACAGATCAGAATCTGATCTCCTTTTGATTTCAAGTAGATATTGCTATCTTCACTTGTTCTTTCAAATCCAATCTTCACAAGATGGGAGTGCAAGCGTTCATACCATGCTCTAGGTACCTGCTTCAGTCCATACAAGGCTTTATGTAGCCTACACACCATGTCACTATCTTCTGATAAGGCAAACCTATCTGCTTGTTCTATGTACACCTCCTCTTCAATTATTCCATTTAGGAATGTAGATTTTGCATCCATTTGATATACCTTGAATCCTTTAAAAGCTACATATGCAAGAAGCATACACACTCCTTCCAATCTTGCTATTGGAGAAAAGGTTTCTCCATAGTCTTCTCCTTCTTCTTGGGTGTATCCTTTACACACTGGTCTGGCTTTGTTCCTTATCACTGTGCCATCCTCATTTAGCTTGTTTCTGAAAACCCATTTGGTTCCAATGACATTTTTATGCTCCGGTCTGGGTACCAAAGACCATGTACCATTCTTCTCTATCTGGTCAAGTTCCTCCTCCATTGCCTTGATCCAGTCTTCATCTTTATGTGGCTCTTTGAATGATTTAGGATCAAATTCAGAGATCATACATGAGCTTTCTCTGACCTTTCTTCTTGTAAGAATTCCTGCATCTTTGTCTCCTATGATCTGGTTTGGATCATGATTGAGTTTGACATACTTAGGTATGTTCTTAACAAATTCTTCTTTCTTTTCTTCTTCATCCTCATCTTCATCAGCATCAGCATCCACCGGTGTAGGAACACAATTATTGGTACTGGGCTGATTTGCTACCGGTTCCCAGAAGGTTACTACTGGTTCATCTCCTACTTGCTCACTGCCAGTTCCCTTAGGTTTCTCAGAGTTTTCATCAACCCTAACATTGATGCTTTCAACAATTCTCTGAGTCCTATTGTTGAAATATTTGAGAGCTTTACTCTTGGTGGAATATCCTAGGAATATTCCTTCATCACATTTTGCATCGAACTTGCTCTGATGTTCACTCCTCTTCATATAACATTTGCTACCAAAATTTCTAAAGTAGCTTACCATTGGTGTCTTACCACTCCAGTACTCATAAGGAGTCTTATTCTTTCCCTTTTTGATGAGTACCCAATTCATTGTGTAGACTATAGTGCTCACCGCTTCTCTCCAAAAGGTGTGAGCAACTTTTCCTTGGATCAACATAGTTTCAGCCGCTTCAACCACAATCCAATTGTTTCTCTCTACTAAGCCATTCCGCTGTGGAGTCCCGGGGACAGACAATTGCCTCTTGATGCCATTCTCTTCACAATATTTTTTGAATTCATCAGAGGTGAATTCCCCTCCTTGATCAGTTCTAAGGCATTTGATTCTTCTACCACTTTCCTTTTCTACCAATGCTCTGAAATCTTTGAACTTTCCAAAGGCTTCAGACTTGCCCTTCAAGAATGCGACCCACATCATTCTTGAGCAATCATCTATAAGAATCATAAAATACCTATCTCCCTGCACACTCCTAGTTTTCATAGGACCACACAAATTGGTATGCACAAGATCAAGTAAGTTGTCAGCTGTGAAAGATTTACCTTTGAAGGTTGAGAAAGACATTTTCCCTAGTTGACATTCTCTACACAAAGTATTTTTCAGTTTGCTCAGCATCGACAGTCCTCTAACTTCCTTGATCTTACTAGCCTTTACAATGTTATCAAAGTTTACATGGCAGAGTCTGCTATGCCATATCCAACTATCATCAATCTTAGCCATAAGACATATACTTATATTTGCATTTAGCTGAAATAAGTTACCTTTGGTCTGCATACCGGTGGCCATCAAATCACCATTCTTTCCTTTGATTTTGCACACTCCATTTTTGAATTCCAAAGTGAGTCTACTGTCATTCAGCTGGGCAACACTTAATAGATTGTGTTTGAGACCTTCAACCCAATGCACATTGTCAACACTACTCTTTCCATTTAGAGAGATGGACCCTCTTCCTCTGACCATACATGGTGCATCATTACCAAAGCGAACCACACCACCATCATATTCTTCCAAAGATAGAAATTTGCTCCGGTCACCAGTCATATGATGAGAGTAGCCACTGTCAATAATCCACTCATTGGAATTGTCAAAGCGGGAGACAAGAGCCTTCTTGTTTGACACATCTTCCTTTACTACAACAAACACAATATCTTCATTCTCTTCATCTTCCGATTCCTCATCTATGACACCTTCATCAACAACAACAAAACAATTTCTCCGGTTTCCTCCTTTGAATTTCTTGAACCTCTCTGGTTTGTCCTTGTTGTCACCATTAGGACAGTTTATAGCAATATGTCTTATCTGGTTACAAGAGAAGCATTTCAAAGGGAGCTTACCTCTGTATTTACTGGTTCCTTTAGGAAGTTTCCTGGCAAGAAGAGCTTCAAATTCCTTTAGGATCTCCTCATCATGTATTTCTCTGCTCTGTCTTGGTTCACCACTGGTGCTTGCTTCTTTTCCTTTTCTAGATGGTACAACAGAAGCTCTAAAAGTAGATTCAGTCTTTTGAACACTACCATCAAAACTATTAAGCTCATAGGCTGTCAACTTTGCAATAATGGAGGCGAGGGACACCTTAGTCTTGTTTATTGATCTCAACTTTTGAATAGCAGCAACCCTTATTGCATAAACCAGTAATAAGGATCTCAAAACTTTGCTTACCATAGTGGAATCTTCCATTTTACCACCTGCACTCTTGATATCTCCAACAACAGTTTTCATTCTTATTCCATACTATTGAATGGTCTCACCTTTAACCATCTGCATGTCTTCAAACTTCCCTCTAAGGCTTTCTTCCTTAGCTTGTTTTACATGCTCATCACCGCCATAGATATTCTCAAAAGTGTCCCATACTTCTTTGGGATTATCTTTATCCTGGACATCAATAAACTCAATGTCAGATAAGCTGCTGATTAGGGCTTCCATGATTTTCCCATTCTCATGTATTTCTCTCTTTTGATCATCGGTGAGAGTACTAGTAGGAATAACAAAAGCATTCTCAACATAGCTCCAGTGTTGAGCACCCATGCTTCTGATGTAAATCTTCATTCTGTCCTTCCATATTTTGAAGTTATCTCTATTGAAATTTGGACCTTCCCTCTTCATCAATACAACAAGATCTTTCCCTCAAGCGGTTAAGCTTACAACACAAAGGACTTGGAGGATGCTCTGATACCAATTGATAACTCAATGATGGACAATAAGTACCAAACTGATACTAAGAGGGGGGGGGGGTGAATCAGCAGTCATAAATACTTTTCCCGAACCGGTTTGACTGCAAACACTGCAAATGTCTGATAGACATTAACACTGATCTGAAACAGAGTGCAGCCGATAAAGCTAAGAATGACTGTGACAAGCATTAACTGGTTAATCACTTAGCTTTCCACTCAACTTAATACTACACTTCCATTTCACCCTTATGCATGAATAGGTAATTTATCATTAGAAATATAATAATAGCTAGCTCAGCATGATTTACCTTCAGACACAAATCACTTAAATCATCACATGAAAAATACTACACATGACACACAAATTTTTCACGTGGAAACCCAACTGGGAAAAACCACGGTGGGGATGAATACCCACAAGCTTCTTTTGAATTCTTTAGAAGTCTGCTCTGTTAGGAGCCTAGTCCGGTTAAAGACTGTTACAACACGTTCTGCTAGGAACCGATCCTGTTAGAGATCACCCGGTTAAGGGATGGCTAAATACCCGGTTAAGGGTTAAACCCTGTTAGAGGTTACCTTGTTAGAGGATTTCAAGAACTCAATGAGTTTGAGTCACCGTGTTAAAGGATTTATAGCAAGTTGGTTAAAGCTACCCGGTTAAGGGATTTTCCAACTGTTGAAGTGGTTAAAGATCAACAGGCATTACAATGATCTGATAATAGCACTCAATGCCTAATGTAGATCCCCTTAAGTTCCTTCCTTCTGCACACACACTATGTAGGAATCAATCCTCTTATCTCATCTGGTTTGGCAAGAATCATGCATCTCTGCACTTAGATACACACACATCATTTGCCAACAACCTCAGCATGAAACACAACATCGACCTTATAGGAAACAGATAGGTCGGCAACAAAAACCCTAAACCCTAAACATTTAGGTTTACCAATACAGTCGGTTCAATCTTGACCATTACTCACATTACATCTAACTACAACAGTCTTGAACAGATCTCAAGATATTCTCCATCGTTCGTTCTTCACTACTTCATGGATGCGATTACCCATCACGCATTCTCCACTGTTTATAGAGACTTCGCACATTCCTGAGGTAGATAGGATTGATCTCCTTCATGCAAGATCCTTCACCCACTTAAGCTAACGTGATAACATGATCTGATCTTCATTACAATGCTAACTCATCACACAACCTTTGAACACTTCAACCAAAAACCCTGAAGTTGAGACTACCAACTGATAGTCATTCAAAACCTTCATATACTTCTCATACCAACATACCGGTTTACCTCAAACAAACATACCGCTTCACCTTTTCACATATACCGGTTCACAATGTTATATCAGTTCTCACATGTATCGGTTCTCGGTATCATACCAGTTCTCTTTGCTTGTTGCAAACTTTAATATATCGGTTCACTCTTCAGCATATTGACATACCGCTTCACTCTTCAACATATTCACATCAATGACAATATACAATATCAATATGTCAACATATTCTGCACAAATGCCAATAGAAAGAACATGTTAGATGATTGAATGATGAAATTGATTTGAGATAAGATGTTTGATGAGAGAATGATCTTCAGATAGAATTGACATGATGAGATAAGAAAATGAAATGGAAAGATTAATGATGGATACACAAACTTATGTGCCTTTATTCATAGAACAATATATATTCATCACTTAGCCTTATTATGTAACAAAGGAGCTTTGCACATTAGGGTATAAGGAACCAAGATGTAAAGATATCTCATTGAAGAAACAAACACATAGCAGACAAGGAGTGAACCCTCCTGGGAATAATGCCAAGGGTCGAGGTATGTGTGGCATTCACAAGATGAATGCTCCTATCATATACACCCACTAGAGAAATTGCCCCATAACTTCATTGGTTCACACCACAAACAACAAAAAAAGAAAAATATAATATCCATCATGGCTCCTCTAGTCACTTGTGGACATCCTTGAGTAGCATAGGAACATAATCTATCGCTAAATGATAAAAGATAGAGATTGACCTGGACAAAATTCAACAACTATATTGATATGTTCCTTCATTCTTAGTTGCTTGATGTGATGGTTGATAATGTCTGATCTCAAAAAGTGTGGACCCCGTTTAAGACTTATCTGTCTAATTTCGAGTGTATCCATCTTTGTTTAAGACAAGATAATGATTACTTGATATGGATATGATATGATTGATAAGACAATTTGATCGGTTGATTGGAGATGTTTGACTAGATATTTGTATCCCTTATTAACTTCGTGCGAAGTGTTTGCTGGATATCTGCTAGGGTGTTTGATTCTTGTGAGACACTTTATTGCAAGGTTTTTTGATTGATTTTGATTGTTTTTGGATTTTGTGGATTCATATTTGAATGTTTTTGGTTGATTTTTTTAGGACTTTATATGAATGTTTTTGGTATTTTTCAGGATCGTATTTGAATGTTTTTGGATTGATTTCTTTTTTTTTTTTTTTTTTGAATTCTGTGTTTTTCACTATTTTTGATTTTTTTTCAGGACTTTATATGATTTTAATAAAGTTTTTAGCTATGCCCCCAGTATGCAGACCTATATGACTTGATGATTTGCAGAATGCATGTGGAGACAATGAATTTTTTACATAACCTATGTTAATGCAATATGCATGATGAAGATGCATTTCCTATTCAAACAAGGATGGTTGTGTTTGCTTAGCATTTTGTAGTACACCAATTGAATTGGAGGTACAAAAAATTTCATAGATAAGAAGTCAATCGATCCTTAAGATCCTTTGGAACATACAAATTAACACACTTAATGACTAGGATTTACAAATGGAGATGTGGAAAACTTCCCCATTGATTCTTGAAACTTTGATCTTCTTTTACCCATGTGTCTGCAAATGAGTTAATTTCGCTCTTATGTTCACTAAAGATCCTTGGCATCCTATATGACTAGCTACGTGGATTATTCTAACTTCAAAAGCATCCTGGATAGAGTCTCATTGCAAGAAAGATTTTAGGGATCCGACGAGGTTATACATTGTAATCTCTCAAATATTTCTCCATTTCCAGTAAGCGTCCATAGCCCTGATGGAGTTACTTGCATATTCCCATAGTCAAGCTTTTTGTCACACTTGTATGCATGATATTTCCGTTATATATCATTGCTCTTTTGCCTTGAGATGAATATTTGGTATAACACTTTTTTTTTTTCTCTTGCCTTGACTTGTAAGTAATGAAACTTACATGGGTGTGACAATTACAACAACGCTGAAGTAGAATTTTAGATTTTTTACTAGTCATATGATCAACTAGGTGTCTAGAATGAATTAGAGATTTTTTTAATGTGTTTGGGATATAGCAATTGATAGATTTTGGGTTAACAAGTTTGAAATAGTGAAATCACTACCCAACCATAAGTAAATCGTCATCATAGGGTAATCTTGAAAATGAATGACCTTAGGATCTCAAAGACTTCATGTCCGAATATCTAAGAAACGAGATGACCCTTGTTTCTATTGAATGCAAATGGATGGTAAACTTGGACAATTACCTTGTTTTATTGATTTTTCTACATTTAAATATAAAAACTATATGCTATGAAAACTATGAATATGATGTGCTTGAAAATAAACTATATGTGATGCAATGCTTTTTAAGAAAATGATATGCAATGTGGAAAGTAAAATCTAAACTAACCCAGCCCTTAGATGTAGTATCATTTAAGGTGCATGATGTTCATAGGATCAAGGAGTAGATATCCCTCCATGGTAGCCAAGTTATATGCTCTATTTCCTATGACCCTTGTTATGATGAAAGGACCTAGCCAGTTAGGTTCAAAATTTCCTGGCTTTTCACACTTTGCTAGGTTCCTTTGGTTCTCCTTGAGAACTAGAACTCCCACTTCAAAATTCCTTGGTCACACTCATTTATTGTAACTCCTTCTTAGTTTGTTGTGGTAGCCTTGCAAGTGATTTAAAGCACTTTGTCGCTTTTCATCGAGAATTTCAAGCTCTTGCAACCTCGCTTCTCGATAGTCTTCCTCTGATATGACGTGTTTTAAGGAGACTCTTAAAGAAGGTAGTTCTATTTCAATGAATAATATTGCTTCTATACCATATACCAATGAATAAGGTGTTTCTCTTGTAGGTGTGCGTACCCCTGTTCTATAAACCCCAAGAGTGGGATTTAACTAGAGATGCCAGTCCTATCTTGCATCAGTGACAACTTTCTTTAGGATCTTCAATATTGTTTTATTTGTTTCCTCTGCTTGCCCATTAATTTTTGGAAATAGGGTGTTGAAAATCTCTGTTGTATCTGGAATTGTTCACATAGTTCTCTCATTTCTTGATTCTTAAACGAACGTCCATTGTCAGTCACTATACACATTGGAATCACGTATTGCTAGATGATGTAGTTAAGAATGAATTTTGCTATCTTGTTACCAGTGGTGTATGTTAGAGGAGTTGCCTCGACCTATTTGGTAAAATAATCGGTAGTCATTAAGATGAATTTGTGCCCATTGGATGATGTAGGATTAACTTTACCAACAAGATCTAACCCCCATAATGAAAATGGCCAGGGTGATGTAATAAGCTAGAGATCTTGTGCTGGTGCATGAATGAGGTCTCTGTTTACTTGACATTGTCTACATTTTTGTACATATTTATAGGCATCCTTTTCCATACTAGGCCAATAGTATCTAGTTCTTAGTAACTTCTTTGATAGAACAGGGCCATGTGGATGTGCACCACAAATTCCATCATGTACCTCTTTTAAGGCAAGTTGTGCTTCTCCAAAGCAAAGACATTGAAGAAGTGTCCCATCAAGACTCTTTTTGTACAATGTGTTAGCAATAATGGTATATCTAGATGCTTGATGAATAAGAGTCTTCTTTTGATGTCTTGATAGATTAGGAGACATATACTAATTATGTAAGTATGCATATATCTTGTTATACCATGGGGATTCAGGACCCACACTTACACATACATATTCTGATGAGGGAATCTCATATACTAGTACCATCAATTGCTCGACAATGAACTTGAACTGAGTTTCATTATTAGGCATGTCTAGGAGAGACCCTACTGTAGCCATGACATCTGCCGCCTTGTTTTGCATTCTTGGAATCTTCTCAAAAGTGATGTTACTGAAATGTTCTTTGCAATCTTCTACCATTTATTTATAAGGCATCAGTTTATCATCTTTTGTGTTATATTCATCATTGACTTGATTGACAATCAGTTGTGAGTCACCATACACTTATAGTTCTTTTATCCTCCACTATATAGAGGTACAAAGTCCTATGATGAGAGCCTCATATTCAATTATATTGTTTGTACATGGAAAATTGATTCTGAATGACTTTGAGATAGAATCACCTTAAGGGGTGATGAAAATAATCCTAGCTCCTGCTCCATGATTTTTATAAGAACCGTCAAAGTATAATTTCCAAGTGGTAGATGCTGTCAATGTAAAAATAGATTCATCAGGAAAATCCACTAGTAGCGGGTGACTGTCTTGCAACGAAGCTTCTGCTAATTGATCTGCTATAATCTTCCCCTTGATTGCCTTTTTGTCCACATACTCTATGTCAAACTCACTTAAAATAATGACCCACTTGGCCAATCTTCTAGTTAATGTTGCTTTGCTCAATAGATACTTGATTGGATCAAATCATGCTATGAGTTGAACTTGGTGACTTAGGATATAGTGTCTTAGGTTTTTAGATTTAAAGATTACTACTAGACATGCTCGTTCTATGGGAGTGTAATTAAGCTCATATCCAGTTAGGGTTCTAATTATATAGTAGATTTCTCTTTCCTTTCCTTGATCATCATTTTGTGTGAAAAGGGCTCCCAAAGATGAGTCTATTGCTGATATATAAAGTAATAAAGGATTACCTAGAGTAGGTGGAACTAATACTGGAGTATTCTGAAGATAATCTTTTAAAGATTGAAAAGCTTCTTGGAACTATTCTATCCATTTGAAGGTAACTCCTTTTGTAAGTAAATGTTGAAATGGGTGACATTTATCTGGTAACTATGTTATGAACCTTCTTATAGACTATAATCTTCCCTGCAATCCTCGTAACTATGTGAGTGTTGATGGAGGTTGCATATAAAAGTTTGCTTTGACCTTTGTTAAATCTACCTTGATTCCTCTATTAGAAACAAAAAAGCCTATAATTTTGCCAACTGTGACACCAAACACACACTTCTTTGGATTTAATCTTACATTGTATTGTTCTAATCAATCAAATATCATAGCAAGGACTTCCAGGTGACCTTCTCTTATTTTTGATTTAGCTAGAAGATCATCAACACAATCCTCCATGATATTGTGGATCATGTCATAGAATAATGTTGTCAGATCCCTTTGGTATGTTTCTCTAGTGTTCTTAAGACCAAATGGCATGACATTCCAGAAATATGTTCCCCATGGATAGGTAAATGTAGTCTTGTGTTGATCTTCTGGTGCAATCATGATCTGGTTTTATCTTGAGAAACCATCCATTAGTGAAAGAATTTCATTCCTAGCAGCTAGATCAACTATCATGTCTATGTTAGGTAATGGGAAATCATCCTTAGGACATGCCTTGTTTAGATCTCAGAAATCTGTGCAAATTCTTATGCCCCTTGTGGGAGTAGTTAGAGGTACTAGGTTGGATATCCACTCTGCATAGTCAATAGGTCTTATGAAGTCAACATCCAGAAGTTTTTGTAGTTCCACTTTTACTAGTAATGCAATCCGTGGATGCATCTTTTTGAGTTTTTGTTTGTACGGTTTGATTCCTAGTAACCACAGTGAGTGATGCAATACAAATTCTGGAACTAGACCTGGCATATCTGCATACGAACAAGAAAAATTGATCAAACGTTGTTTGAAGAGCTATATGAACTTGTCCTTTTCTTCCTAATTTAATGATTCTTCTAAGTGGATATTATGTATAACTTCTCCTTCTTCTATATTGATTTCTTCAGTCTTTTCCATGAGTAATGCCACTCTTGTTCAATAGGGAGGTTTTCTAACTTGCTTTTACCACTTTTATCACTTTCATTTTTATCTTCTGACATAGAGGAACTTCCCTCTCCAAAGTATGTTGTTCCATCCAAGTCTATAGAAAATCTTGCCTTATGATCATCATGGGGAAACCCTTCTCTAACACGAAGGAATTCGTCAATAGCTTCATCATTCTCAAACCAGTCTAGACTTGGTGACTCTTCTCGGCCCCAGACAATTAAATGTGAATGTATAAGGGGTAAGTCATTGCTTTCTTCTGTTGAAGAAGTCTTTGACAACATGCATACCTAGTTATTCTGAACATGTTTTATTGATCTTGGATGAACTGCTATATCTTCATAGGTAATGCCATCATCAATGAGTGGTTGATTGTCATATGTCGTGTTTATTGCTTGTGGGATACTATCATGGATAGATAGAAATTCATAGTCGTGATAATTGGTCACACTTTATATATATGTTCCCATGTCTGATGATGTGTCACTTATCTCATCTTGTTCTTGTTGTTCCTGAATTGTGGATCTCCTTTGTGTGATTGAGACTCCCCTTAAGCTTGGTATAAGATATTCTATCCTTTCTTCATATAACTCATTTGGTAGAGATAGGTTTGTTTCCCTTGGTAAAAGTATTGATAGAATCCAAGGAATAGGCTCATTTGTAGGTGCTAAGACAATTTCTATTACTACATTTGCTTGTGAAGATCTTTCAGGTACTATATTTTAGATGATTTCACATTAGTTTCTTGTAGAAGATGCCTCATATCTTCACTATCTGGCTCCATACTAGGATATGTTTCTTCTTTCTTACTTCTCTAAGATGAAGGAGGAAATACCCGTGTTGATAACTGATTCTGAGGTATGTACTCTGATGGTAGTCTAGGTTTGTTCAATATTTCAAGTGTTCATTGTCTTGCCTCTGTTATCTTTGGGACATGCTTATATCCTAACCCTTGATTCTTTGGGTTTTGCTAAGGTAAAATAGGTTCTAATCTTCTTTGTTTCTATAGTCCCAAACTTGTGGTACCATCATAGCCATGTTTTTGTAGCATCATGAAACCATTGCCATGCTGATCTAAAGGTAACCTAAGTATTGTCATGTCATCTTCTTTTTTATATATCCATTGATTGACATCTTCATCTAAGGAGTCTTTCTGCAAGTCTCCCCATCTAATGAATGAGCATGAATTTGAGTACTTGACTATCTCTTTTACTTTATCTCATTTCATCATAGTATTTCGAGGTTTCCCAAAAGATCTAGGAGAAAGAGATAATTGTTTGACATTAGACGTACTTGAAATGGAGTATTCCCCACAACCAACATCCTTAATCTATAAAGAATATGTTGTAGGTGTATCTTATTGTGTTTCTGTGATTGTCAATGAGTCCATTTGTGTAGTAAGTAGCTTCTTGATTGATGGGTACTTGGTTATCCACACTTGCTTTTAAGTGATTACTATGTTGAAATGGGTTCGAATCACCCTGGATGGTGATTTAAATACCATTGTATGGGAACTTAACACATTGGTGGAATGTTGAAGGTACGACCTGCATGATATGAATCCATGGGCATCCTGAGAGCTTGTTATACCCCAGTTCTCTATCTAAGACTTGAAAGGTAACCTCTATTATGATAGGTCCTACTTACACAGGTAGTGTAACTACACCATTTGAAGGGCATTCTTCATCATATGCCTTGTTGTTTATTCTCTTTATATGATCAAAGTGAAGTTCATAATAGCCCAATGTCTTGACTAGCTTTAGTGTATAGATGTTAAGATCAACTCCTCCATCTATGAGTACCCTTCTAACTTTATTCTTATGTATGGAAACGTCTAGACGTACTGGATCATTATGGAAAGGTATATTATTAGGGACATCCCATTTTGTGAAAGCAAAATGGGTAGAATCAGCTAGATTCCCTACCATGGATTGAAAAGCATTTTCATCTGTCTCTGGCAACTACTGAATCTTGAAGTGCTTTATCTAGGATAGCTCTATGATTCGGTGATATATGCAACAACTCAAAAAGGGATATGTGCTGGGGTTTTTTTAGTTGCTCAACCACATCATAGTTCTCTACTGCTAGTGAATGATTTTGTATAACACAAGATGCCACTAAGAGGGGGGTCTGAATCAGTGGTTTCCAAACTCTAACCTTTTAATCCTAAGTGTGTGTACCGGTTAGCAGATTTAAGACAAAGTAAATATATCGGTGAGATAGGGAGAAGACTCAAATTCAAGCACACACAAAAGTAACATCACATAACAACAGATGTATGAGGAAAACCCAACACAGGAAAAAACTCAGTGAGAAATGTTGCTGGAGTCTACTGCTCCAATCCAACCTCACAATAAACAACTATTACAATATTTAGAGCACCAACCCAAGGAGAACCAACCCCTGCACTGAGATCCAACTCAATGATCACAATGATTATAAATAATACAATAGTTAATACCTAGTTACAAATGACTTCTGTAACCTCTCACAATAAACTTACTCTACCAGCTCTACTCTTCTCAAATAGTCTTCCTCTTCTCTGTTCTTAGCTCACTCAGATCCTCGTCTCCTTCACTCTCTACTACAACCTTACCGGTTGAGTTCTCTTTCTGTCACTCTACCTCTTATCTGTCGATTCACTACTCTCAAATGCATTGATGCTTGCTACCACTGGTACTCTTCACTCTACTGGTTTAACCCTGCACTGTTCTCTGGCTTGCTGAATCTCCTCAACCACTCACAATGCACTGGTTCCCTTTCTGTTGTCTTCTCACTAGTTTGAACACTACTGATTCTCTTGAATGCAACACTATTTGCAACTTACCAGTCACTTTGGTCTCACCGATTTAACCTTTTGTTAAACCCTCTTACCGGTTTCTCCCTTGAACACTCTCAGGCGTCGCTTCAAGATTTTACACTTAAGCATTCATACTATTTTTTTGGCAGTCTTTGCTTGCATCTGACATCTAGCATCCAACCTGCTTCATTGGTATTTACAACAACAAGCGCTTAGATCTTGAGCCTGCATATTTATATGTGAGAAATCCCACCAAAATGGACATTCAAACTTTTGGCATGCTAGGGTTCCTTTCACAACTCACAAGGCATATCATATCCAATCAGATCGGATCATGTCTCAGAGATGATTGTCTTCACATCACCACCAACATTGTGCCATCTAGTACACATCTATTTTTGGCAACCAACATCCTGATATGTCGGCCTTGTGTTTTGTTGATTATTGTGCATGATGTAGTTTCCTTCACCTACTTTGATTTGCTCGATCAATGCATCCTAGATCTCCTCTATTTTTTTGATCTCGAGCCCCAAACCTCTGCAAATCACCCGTGATTTTCACCATCAACATTAAAGTCGACCAATCACCAACTACCTTACTGACAATGCATGGTCCATTTGTTTGTCACCTGGAATCCACATGGCATCTCTGTCGGCATGCACCTCATCTCAGTCACCATGTTGGTTTAGAATCTATCACCGACCACAACACACAATCAGTGTTCATCTACCAGTTCACTAATCCTACCAATTATACCCTAACCAGTCAACCTTCAAGCCTGTACTTTGTTGTTCTACTAGTGGAACACCTTAACCAGTCACCAATCATACCAATCCACCCAATGCCCATCTTCATTAGATAGGAGGCTTTCACTTCTACACTTTGTCAGCTTATCGATTGACATACTTACCGATAACCACCTTGATGACACCATGTCATCAATATTCAACCATCTCCATCTGCATTTCGACAAGTCCATGTCTGTAGCTGCTCAGCCTTACCTTCATCTTCATCAGGTTGGACATCATCTCAACCGGTTTGTCAAAGTGACAAACCCATCACTTATTTACTCTTCCTTCTTTGTGCTGGTAGCTCAACTTGCCAACTCTAGCTGATCAAATGCACATCTCTGGTTTCACACACCTGAGGCAAACTTGTGTTTGACCGGTTCATCCGGTGTGAGCCTTCAATCACCTGCCTTCTACAATTTTCTCTTATCTTAAAGGGTTATGATGCATTCCATGCATATTGGGAGATAAGCTTAGAATTACTACTTACCGGGGGAAGTGGATCCTTGTCACCTACTGACCAATGACTGGTGGGAACCAATTATCATAACATTATGCTCAATCTTCTTCCGGTGTTGCACCCATATGACTTCCCTATTTGAGCAGACACAACTTCAACCATGCACATATGATCCAGTTGAGAACACTCTCTGTCAGTCTTCTCTTCATCTGGTGACAACATCTTTAACCGATGTGAGTCCTACTCTATGACCGCAACCTGTATACCATTTGTCTGCACTTATTCATCTGCACAACCTTGCATTCTAACTGGTCACATACTTACCAGTTGGAAACAACACACTGCCAACATATCACTTACCGGTTGACATACCATACCATTTTAAAATAATTATGTCTTCAACACAAGCCAAGACTAACTTGTGTACCGGTGATTCCAATGACTACAATGTTGTTTGACATTCTCTTTGTTACCAATGACAAGCTATACCAGTAACCAGCTATACTAGTTGACATCAATGATACCATTACTGGTATACACCAATGACAATAATACATATCAATCTCCCATATTAGTTGCCATGCTATATGGATTGACATCAATGATAAAACAATGCCAACAATCTCCCCCTTTGGCATTGATGTCAATACTTTTAGTATCTAGCATACTAGAGATTCTCTCTTCCCTTTGACAACAATGGAAAAGGGCACTGACAGAGTTTCTCTCCCCATTTTCTCTACCGGTTTCTTCTCTCTATTTTGACCATTTACTCCGCGTCCTCTCATCCAAAAAAACTTGAGATGGAGGGCTCAGACACCAACTAACACCAATTGCTCAGCTACCAAATATATATACAAACTAGATACCAATTGTACATACAAGTTTGATACCAATTGTAGGAAAAATGTGTGAGTGAATTCCACTTACCTGCCGGTCAGACTGCACCATCTCCCCTTTGATATGTAGAAATTTATTCTGACCCTCATTTGCTAATACCAAGTGTTGAGGCTAACATTGATACCAATTGTATGTTCTCCCCTAGTGTAGGTAATTCTGCCTCATTGCAGGCGACTCTCCCGATGGTCCGATTGTGATTTCAATTAAGTACAAATTGGATAGACATTGAAATACCTCACAAACATGGACCCATTAGTACATCCCAAAGTCTCAATCATATCGATATAGCCATAAACACTTGAATTCCCCTTGTGTTCAGTATATTCGATACCAATCAGAAGATATGGTTGTGAACTCCTCCCGAGCCATAGATCTTAGGTCACCTTTGCCTGTCAGGTTCTAAACTGGAGTTCCAATCTACACCTTATACTGGTTGAGCTGAGTGAATAAGTGATCAAATGATGATCTTCCATCTCCATGACATCCATTGTAACTTATTCCATCATCATATATGAACACAATGCCATACCACATCACTATCATGCCAAATATCAAGTCGGTTAGCCCATAATAATGCAAGCATATATGATCTACTACCAAGCCAACACATGTCATTAAGGTCTTTTCCAATATCACCTTATACATAACATCCTCAAACCATTCTACTGGAGCTATTTCAATGATCTTGGAACTCATTGACTTACATAACCTGCAATACCGATCAATATCCATACCGGTTGCATACTGCACATACCAGTTTCCTATACTGGTTTTCTCTGATACCATCTCCATCAGAGAAACTTCCTCTAACTCCTATCTTCTTGTGTCAAGAGCCTCTAATTCCTATGGAAATTTGCACCATCCACTAACACACGCAACTATAATCCATCTCTCATCTGTAGATGTGTAGCCAAGGCAACAACTACACACATTGTCATCTCATCTTCTTCTTTTATACCGCTAGCAACTTGTTCTTTCATTTGTCATTTTCACTAAGCGGGGGAATAATTTGGTCAATAAGTAACTCCCCCTAATGTCCTGCATCTCCTTTAAGCCTTAGGAGATATCATATTTGCATTGAATGCACAGTGATGGTCCATGGTTCTATTCTCTTCCTTCTTCCTCCATACCTACTTGATCTCCCTTTTCTTCTCAGTCTTGGGAGAAGGTCTTACCTTATTTTGTTGATTGGTCCTTGCTCTACCAGATTCTGCAGCATGAACAGAAGCATTATTATAGAAGCAGATTGTGTTCATACCAAACATAGGATTAGAGGATCTTCTCTCAAACCGGTTTGATCTCCTTCCTCTGATCATGCTGATGTAACCAACTACCGAAACTGGTGGATATCTTGGTTTTGTAGGAACATTTCTCCTTTGGTTCCATCTAGGTCTTTTAATCCCATATTCTCTATACCCACTTCCATATAGAGCTTGACTTTCATACCCGCTTCCATATGACTGCAAGTTCTTCTTTCAGCAATCATAACATCTATGGCCAAAACCACTACATCTTTGACAGACACCATTATTATATCTAGCAAAAACACTTTGTCTGTTCCTAGACCACTTTTTACATTCATCTACCCTATGGCCATAATATTTGCAAGAAAAACAATAACAGGACAAAGGGGGATCATAACTTACAAATTTATTATGCCAAACATGAGGGGAACTTACTGGTTTGACTTCTCCGTTTCTACTTCTCTAGGGACTGTTCTTGGGAACAACAACATCTCTTTGTCTTCCACCAGTAGGAGGTCTTCTTGGTTGTCCTCTCAAGTTATTTCCTCCTATGAAGCTACCTTCTCTCAGCTTCCCTTTTCTTTTAGGATTAGCATTGTTTTTCCTTCTTGTAGAAACACCGGTCTTCATCCTCATATCTTCACCAGTTGTGGTTAGATCAACCTTCTTCCTAGGAGTATTTTGGACAGTGAAGGTCTGTCCCTTTTTTTTTCCATTTGTGGAGACAAACTGAAAGTCCTTGGGGAAGACATTCTTGCTAGTGGAGCATTCATCGACACCACATCCTAATCCTCCAGTATCCTTGGAATGTTTTTGTTTACTCAATATTTTGTCCAAGGCATCATTGCTTCCATCAAACCAGATCCTCACCTTGAGTTCATCTTGACACTTATCAAGGTCTTTCTAGAGATTCTCCATTTCTCCTTCTAACTTCTGACATTCTTTGTCCTTGGCCTCTAGCTCAGGCTCTAGATCTTTGCACCTACACTTCTCGGTGTCTTCAAGTTGAGTATTCAATTCTGAGATACATTCCTCATATTCTTCAAGACATTTGATCAACCGGTTTTGTTCCACAATGGCATCATTCTTGAACATCTTATATTATTTTCTTGCCCTGTTGAGTTTATCAAGAGCACTCACCAGTTCTCCTTCAAGATCTACCTTTGCTTCGTCTTCTTCTTCATCTTCATCTTCATTTCCAAACACATCTTGCTGATAGGATTGATCTGTATGATCACTTCTAGATGTCTGCCTCTCATTTTCTGTCTCTTGAACCATGAAGAGGTGGGTTTCCTCTTCATAATTGTTGTTTCTACTAACTGATCTATCTTCATCTACAAACTCTTGTGACACATTTCTCTTTTTTCTCTTACAAACCGATTCTGCAGTGGTCGGCTCATTTCAATAAAGCTTTTTCAGTCTATCCCACAAACTCTTTGCTAACTTGCATCTGTCCACCTATGAAGAAACATGACTAGGAAGACCACTGAGTATAGCATTCATTGCTTCATCATTACATTGATATCTTATTTTTGCATCAAGATCGGTGGTAGGAATGACTGGTCTAGAGAGACCATTTACAACCGACATCCAGACATCATACCATAAGGAGGATATGTAGACTTCCATCCTACAACTCCATATAGAATAGTTTGAACCATAAAAAATCAGAGTAGGGCTTGACACAAAATAGACCATTGTGTTCACACAAAAACTAGAATCTACCCAAGCTGGAGAAAACTTATCAACTGGGAACCTAGGCTCTGATACCAATTGTAGAACACAAGATGTCACTGAGAGGAGGGGTGAATCAGTGGTTTCCAAACTCTAACCTTTTAATCTTAAGTGTGTGTACCAGTTAGCAGGTCTAACACAAATTAAACATACCGGTGAGATAGGGAGAAGACTCAAACAAAAGCACACACAAAAGGAACATCATATAACAACAAATGTACGAGGAAAACCCAACATGGGAAAAACCTCGGTGAGAAATGTTGTTGGAGTTTATTGCTCCAATCCAGCCTCACAATAAACAATTGTTACAATGTTTAGGGTACCAACCCAAGGAGCACCAAACCTTGATTTAGTGTACCAACCCAAGGAGCACCAACCCTTTATTTAGGGCACCAACCCAAGGAGAACCAACCCCTGCATCAAGATCCAACTTAGTGATCACAATGATTATAAATAATAAAATAGTTAATACCCGGATACAAATGAATTTTGTAACCTCTCACAATAAACTTACTCTGCCGGTTCTACTCTTCTCAATTGGTCTTCCTCTTCTCCATTCTCTTCTAGTTCTCAGCTCACTCAGATCCTCCTCTCCTTCACTCTCTGCTACAAACTTACTGATTGAGTTCTCTTTCTATCAATCTTCCTCTTCTTTGCCGGTTCACTGCTCACTCAGATGCATTGCTGCTTGCCACCACCTGTACTCTTCACTCTACCGGTTTAACCTTGCACTGTTCTTGGGCTTGCCGGATCTCCTCAACTACTCACACTACACTGCTTCCCTTTCTGCTGCCTTCTTACTAGTTCGAACACTACAGGTTCTCTTTACTACAAAAATCTTTGTAGATTACTAGTCACTTTGGTCTCACCGGTTTAACCTTCTGTTAAACTCTCTTATTGGTTTCTCCCTTCAACATTCTCAGTCGCTTCAAGGTTTTACACTTAAGAATTTAGACTATTTTGTTTGCACTCTTTGTTTGCATCTGACATCTAGCACCCAACCTCCTTCGTTAGTCTTCACAACAAAAAGTGCTTAGATTTTGAGCCTGCATATATATACATGAACAATCCCGCCAAAATGGACATTCAAACTTTTGGTGTGCTAGGGTTCCTTCCACAACTCACAAGGCATATCATATCCAATCATATCGGATCATGTCTTAGAGATGATTGTCTACACATCACCGCTAATGTCATGCCATCTAGTACACATATTCTATTTTTGGCAACCAACATCCTGATATGTTGGCCTTGTGTTTTGTCAATTATCATGCATGATGCAGTTTCCTTCACCTGCTTTGATCTGCTCAATCAGTGCATCCCATATCTCCTCCGTTCCTTTGATCTCGAGCCACAAACCTCTGTAACTCACCCATGATTTTTGCCATCGACATTAATGTCGACCAATCACCAAATACCTTACCGATAATGCATGGTCCATTTGTTTTATACCTGGACTCCATATGGTGTCTTTGTTAGCATGTACCTCAGCTCAGTCATCGTGTCGGTTTAGACTCTGTTATCAAACACAACACACAACCGGTGTTCATCTACCGGTTCACTAACCCTGCCGATTAACCTTCAATCCTGAACTTTGTTGTTCTGCTGGTGGAATACCTTAACTGGTCACAAAACATACCAATCCACCACATGCCCATCTTCATCAGATAGGAGGCTTTCACTTCTACACTTTGTCAGCTTACCAGTAGACATACTTACCGGTAACCACCTTGATGACACCATGTCATCAATCTTCAACCATCTCCATGTGCATTTCAAAATGTGTCCATGTCTGTAGCTGCTCAACCTTACCTTCATCTTCATTAGGCCAGACATCATCTCAACCGGTTTGTGAAAGTGACAAACCCATCAATTCTGTACTCTTCCTTCTATGTCCTGGTAGCTCATCTTGCCAACTCTAGCTGATCAGATGCACATCTCTGGTTTCACACACCTGAGGAAAACTTGTGTTTCATCGGTTCATCTGGTGTGAGCCTTCAATCACCTTCCTTCTACAATTATGTCTTATCTTAAAGGGTTATGATACATTCCATGCATATTGGGAGATAAGCTCCGAATTACCACTTACCGGGGGAAGTGGATTCTTGTCACCCGCTGACCAATGATTGGTGGGAACCGGTTGTCATAACATTGTGCTCAGTCTGATTCAAGTGTTGCACCAATATGACTTCCTTTTTTGAGTAGACACAATTTCAACCAAGCACATATGATCCGGCTGAGCACACTCTCTGTCAGTCTTCTCTTCATCTGGTGACAACATCTTTAACTGGTGGGAGTCTTTTTGTATGACCTCAACTTGTATACCAGCTGTCTGCACTTCTTCATCTGCACAACCTTGCATTCTAATTGGTCATATTCTTATCGGTTGGAAACAATGAACTGCCAACATATCACTTACCGGTTGAAATACTATACCAGTCTCCAATACTTATGTCTTCAACACAAGCCAACACTAACTTGTGTACCGGTGACTCCAATGAATACAATGTTGGTTGACATTCTCTTCCTTACCGATGACAAGCTATACCAATAACCTGCTATACTAGTTGACATCAATGACACCATTACCAGTATACACCAATAGCAACAATATACATTGATCGTCCATACTAGTTTCCATTCTATACAGGTTGACATCAATGACAACACAATGCCAACAGATTTAGTGGCACTCCTTGTAAGGTTACTATTGATCTGCACGTAACTACTGCACAATCTATGTCTCTTGGATTTATTGTGACAGTAGCCATTGTATTATCTCTTGTGAGGGATATTTCTTCAACATATACTATGTTATGAAGGTTTATTTTGTTGACTTTCTATTTGTGATATTTGTCCTTGATGTCAAAACTGTTGATTGGCACTTTGGTGTTTGGTACATTGATCTTGGCATATGGCATACTCTTTTGGTTCAGTTGGTTTTAGCATACTTGGTTTGGTTATGGACATTTTCAGTTTTGGCAATTCAATACTTGGTTTACATTTAGTTTTGTTATATGTTGTGGTATTGATATATTAAGCTTCATGTGTATATAGAAGGTATCTTTCTCATAGGGTTATGGTGTTTTCTTTCAGATGATATCATTTATATTATTGATCATTATAATGTGTTAATGGTGATAGTAGGTGGTACTTATTTTTTGTTTGATGTCTTTCAGTTCTCACTTGGTTTCATTCAGACAAACAGGTGATTGATTTATTACATCACTATTCAGAGCGAAGGTATACTTTGTTTCAGATTATATGACTTCATCTTGATACTCATTCAATTTATCATGCTGAATTTGTATGCCCACTTGAGCTTTTTATCATAGAATTCAGTTTTGGATTCACTCTCCTAAGAAATTACATGATTTAGAAATTTCATACATATGATAGCATTCACTCATTCACTTGATGAATACATCTTAAGGAGAAGTGCATTGCTTATATTATATTCATTGGTACACAATGAAGATTGTGTTTGAAGTTTTATGATATATCACCGACACTTAGCATTTATTCATTATGTCAGGTTCATTGTTTTATTACAATGCATATGTTTATACTATTAAAGTGCATAATTTTATATCACTTAGCCAACCATATCATATGGTATTGGGCTTAAATTAAATGTTTTAAGTGTCAACTTAAATGTTGACATTGGACAGTGCTTTATCATTTGATATCGGGTTTTCTTGAGTGATTTACATCGACTTCACTTTGGATAGTCGATAGCACTCCGTCTTGCTTACCAGTCACATGCATAGTGAATACTTTGATAATCAACATGGTACAATGATAACTTGGCAATCAATATTTGATTACTTGAAAATATTATTATTGTTTAATGTTATGGGCAGTCAAGTGGATATTCTAATAGCTCACATGGTCTGAGTTGAATAACACAATTTGGCATTTGATTCAACAAATAATTGTGTCAGTCATCTACATGTTTTGGTTTCTTAATGATATATTTTCCAGACATGAAAGTATTGTATACTTTGACATAGTATTCAATTTGGGGAAAAATGAAAGTAGGGCAACATGATTTCATTTCATATTTGCTAAGGATGGTTGAAACCCTAGCCGCCACTTATTGTTATTGATTTGATTAATTTGGTGTTTGTCTTTGATGGTGGTTTTTTGTCTTTGTTCAAACTAAGTCGTGACACAAGTAAGCGATTCTTTAACTTATTTGAGCTGAGAATGGAAGTAATCTGGGCGGATTGTTTATGGTTTCTATTTGACTTTTGGACAACGTGACAAGAGGTAATATCTTACTAAGATCTTGGTCGTTTTGAGATAAACATGAAAAATGGTTTTTTGTTTCATCTCTAGTTTGAAAAGAAATCCGATTTAAGGAAATATTTCTACACACAGTTTCGATTTTGTGTGAAAGAAGTTGAAAGACAGTTTTTAGGAACTATATTTTTCAGTTTTGTTATGGTTGTTCAAATCTTTTTTCAAGGTTTTTGATTCAGTTCAAAAGAAGTTACATTAACTCCAAATAGGGTCTCTTTTTCATCTATCTTATAAATACATGGTTCTAAGTCTTTACTGGTTATGAGTGTTGATGTAAAAACAAGTATCTTCAGATTTGAAAGTATTTTTATTTAAACGTCTTTATATTGTAAACAAGAGTTTATGAGAAAATAGTATATAGAGATTATTCTTTCAGTTGTTGAATATTTTTGTAAATAAGTACTAGCAATCACGATACATATTTTGTAATGGGATATAATGCATATTTTTCTATTGTATACTATTAGGATGTTGTGATTGCAGAAGTCAATTGCAATTACAAGACCTTGATAGTATACAATCCTTATTGAGAAATTCATTGAAAGGAGTTGTTGCTCTTGTGAAAGTTGGAACTTATAATTTTGAGGTGTTGAGTTGATGCTCGACCATTATAAAGAGTTGGTGCTCTTTGATTAATAAAAATGATTTTTACGAGTGTTTTTTATACCCCATGAGGGTTTTTCCTCTCAGGAAATCAATGTGTTATGTGATGGTTTTTGTGTTTAGTTCATGTGCTTAAATATTGAAGTCTTTCACTCTGTTATAAGTTAATTTGTTCATGCAATGCTTTGATACTTTGTCACTATTTTAATTTGTCCAAAAAAGTCCAAAGTTCATTTTTTCAAATCTGTCATTCAAAGTTCAATGTATGAATGTTAAAGAAAATTTTCATAAAGCAAGTAAAATCTGCATTTTGTGAGTGTGAAGTTCTATTTCAAAAAGCATAACAAGATTTTTAATTCAACATCAATTGAACAATATAATATCATTCTTTTAATATGAGTTGTTAAAGTTACATATCATTCTGTTAAGTTTCATTGTCCACTTTGCATAAACAAATCTCTCTCATTTGTTCAAGGTCAAAAAGTTTAAATTTGCAGTCAAGTCTTAAGAGTTTAAAATATATATCACTCTGATTCACCCCCCCCCCCCCCCTCCCCAGAGTGATTCCACTTCCAACAAGTGGTACTAGAGCGCAGGGTCCTGCATTAGGTTTAACCTTCTAAGGATTGGTCTTGGTCTTGAAATTCTTTCATCATGTCGCATGTGCAAGAGGGGTCATCTGTTACTAGAGCTCCTTTATTTGATGATTCTAATTATGTGTTTTGGAAAATCAGAATGGAAACATATTTGATTTCTATAGACCTTGATGTCTATTATATAGTCTGTAGTAAGTACACTGTACCTGCTACCATACCTATAGATCCTGATGAGAAAAGGAAATATGAAATGAATGCATGAGCCAAACATCCTATCTTGTGTGGCTTGACAAAAGATGTCTTTGTTAAAATCATGCATTGTAAATATTCTCATGAAATTTGGGAAAAAATTGAAAATATTTATCAAGGAAATGAAAAGGTTAAATAATTAAATATTCTTACCCTCAAAACTCAGTTTGAAGAAATGAAAATGAAAGATGATGAAAATTTTTCTAAATTTTTTTAAAGAATAGATGGAGTTGTTAATGGTATGAGAGGTTTAGGTGAAGAAGTGGATGAGTTCATAGTTGTTAAGAAGGTCATTAGAACCTTACTACCTAAATATGAAACCAAGGTTTCAGCCCTTGAAGAAAAGAAAAACTTTAACAAGCTTACCTTAGATGATCTTGAAGGAACATTAACTGCTTTTGAAATGAGAACAAGCAAAATTGACAACACTGGTTCAACATCGAAAGGGACTGCTTTTAAGATATAAAAGAAAGAGGATTTAGACAGTGAATCAAAATTGGCTAATTCATTAGAGGAACTTATTTTGAGAAAACTAAAAAAGAAATATAAAGGAAAACTACCACTTAAATGCTTTAATTGTGGCAAGGCTGGTCATTTTGCAGCCCATTGTCCTTTTGTTGATCAAAGAAATGATGATGATAAATTTGAAAAGAATAACAAGAAAAAGTCTTTTAGCCCTAAAAATAAGTTTAACTTCAATAACCTCAAAAATAAAAAAAGTTTCTATTTAGCAAAGAAGACTCAGTTGCTGAATCTGATGATTCCTTAGGTGATGAAGATGAAACTTTATTTATGGTTGAAGTTAATGTTCAAAATACTTCAAACAATCAAACAAATAGTCCAACAAGCAATCAATTTTATCTAGACAATTGTGAAATAAACCTTGAGGATGAACTACTTTGTGCCCTTCAAGAAATCAAAAAACTTAAGAAACACATTGCTTCTCAAGAGCAAAGTCCAAACAAGTTGATTACATCTTTGTAGGTATAACTTGATGACTCTAAAAGATTTGTGGATAATCTTAAATCATTTCTTGCTGATAAACACAAAGAGATTCAAACTCTTAAACATCAAGTTATCTCTCTCACAAAGCAAGTTGAAGAGCATGACAAAACTATTCACTTGAATGATATCCTTGAAAAACAAAAGCAACATAAAGACATGACTAGTGTTGGTTTTGACACTAGCGAGTGTTCAAAAAATTCAAATCAGAACTTCAAGACAGATAATTAGAAGCATTCATTTGAGAATAAACAAGATAATTTCAAGTTTAATTCCTTTTTCAATGGATATTGCTTCTTTTTCAATAAATTTGGACACAAAGTGAGTACTTGTATATTTATGATGCCTAGAACACCAAGGTTTTGTCACAAACAATTTTTTGTCTTTCCAAACACAATCAGATGTTTCAATTACAAAACTATTGGCCACACATCCAAATAGTGCAAACAAAATAAACAAGTTATAGAAAAGGTTTGGAGACCCAAGCTTGTTCGAAGTATAGAACAATCCATGCCTGTGCAGTCTGCCTTTCTCTCAAATGAAGGCATTGTGGGTAGTGGATAGTGGTTGTTCCAACCAAATGATAAGAGATAAGGAGAAGTTTTTTAAACTTGAAGATTATGCTGGTGGATTTGTGAAGTTTGGTGATAACTCAGGGATACATATAAAAGGTAAAGGTTCCTTGCTTCTCAATGATGATACACCTATTCATGATGTGTATTATGTAGAAGGTCTTAAACACAATCTCTTACTTATGTCAGTCAATTTTTTGATAGTGCTTACAATGTTTCATTCAATTCACAAGGTTGTGCAATCAAGAATAAATCTGGTAAAACAGTTGCAACTCGATTAAGAACACATGTAAATATATATAATCTTCTTGACTCTTATAATCATGAAAACAATGAAGGCATGTGCCTCATGGGTCAAGTTGAAGAAAATTGGTTATGGCACAAATGTTTAGGGCATATAAACTTTGATAATCTAGTTAGAGTCAGTAAAAATTAGAATGTGAGAGGTTTAACTATGCTAAGTAAACTACAAAATGTTGTTTGTAAAGGTTGTCTAAAAGGAAAGAAAACAAAGGTGAGTTTAAAATTTTAAGGAACACTCCTCAACTAGACCTTTGTATCTTGTACACACTAATTTATGTGGTCCTTCCAGGACAAGGTCATTAAATGGTGAGAAGTACTTCATGTTGTTTGTTGATGACTACACTAGAATGGTTTGGGTAACTTTTCTTAAACATAAGTCAGAGGCATTTGAAAGATTTAAATTCTTTCGTAAAATGGTTGAGAAAGAATCAGATCTCAAATTGAAATGTTTGAGATCAATAAAAGAAGGCGAGTTTACCTCACAAGAATTCATTGATTATTGTGAACAACATGGCATAAAAAGGCAGTATGCTGCTAGGACACCTGAATGAAATGGGGTTGCCGAAAGGAAAAACATAATAGTAAAAGAAATGGAAAGAATAATGCTAGATGAAGCCAAATTGCCTGATAAATTATGGAAAGAAGTTGTTCATATAGCTATTTATATTTTAAAAAGGGTGCAGATAAGGGTAAAATCCAATTTCACTCCATATGAGCTATGGTATGGTCATTCAGCCACTATTAAATACTTTAAAATTTTTGGTTGTAAATGCTTTATCAACAAGGATGATGAAACTTTAGGTAGCTTTCAATCTAAATCAGATGAAGGTATCTTTTTAGGATACTCTACACATAGTAATGCCTATAAATGTTTCAACAAGAGGCTAAATAAGATTGTTGAATCTGTTAATGTTACATTTGATGAAAATTTGCTTCTAGATGATGATCATGTACAAGATATTAAGGGGGAATATACAATAAGACTTGACAGATCTCCTAAATCTGCTGAAGCAGATGATACTCAAAAGGAGGATGCATCAAGCTCTAAGGTAGTAACACCTCTAAAAACACCCTCCAAGATTGTTATCAATAATCATCCTCAAAAACTAATTATTGGAGATAAACATGCAGTAATCTTAACCAGAAGAAAAGAAAAACTTGAGGAACAAGCTCAAATGGCTGAACATTATTGTTTAGTAACTAATTTTGAACCCAAGACATGCAGTGAAGCATTGCATGATAAATGTTGGTTGAAGGCAATGCAAGAAGAAATCAACCAGATTGAAAAGAATAAGACTTGGGAATTAGTCCCAAGACCAGATGAAAAGAATGTCATTGGTGGAAAGTGGGTGTTCAGAAATAAACTGGATGAATGTGGTAAAGTTGTCAGAAACAAGGCACGATTTGTGTGCAAAGGCTATGCACAATAGGAAGGTATAGATTTTGGTGAAACTTATGGACCTATTGCTAGAATTGAATCTATTAGAATACTTTTGGCATATTCATGTTTTAAAAACTTCAAAGTTTATCAAATGGATGTCAAAACTGCTTTCTTAAATGGTTACCTTAATGAGGAAGTTTATATGAAACAAACTAAAGGGTTCATTGCACAAGACAAGCCTAATCATTTTTACAGGTTGAAAAAGGCCTTATATGGTCTAAAGCAAGCTCTTAGAGCTTAGTATTCAAGGCTAGATTCACATTTGACAACAAATGGTTTCAGAAGAGGTGGTGTGGATAACAATCTTTATGTCAAAAGAGAAGGTAATGATATCTTGGTTTTTGAAGTTTACGTTGGTGATATCATCTTTGGATGTAATAATGATGCTTTGTCTAAAAGGTTTTTAAAGATTATGGAATTAGAATTTGAAATGTCAATGTTAGGTGAACTAACATTCTTTCTTGGCCTTCAATTTTCTCAACTTGAACAAAGAATATTACTGTCACAAACAAAATATGCTAAGGAAATGTTGAAAAAGTTTCAGATGGGTGATTGTCGCGCAGTAAGCACTCCTATGGTAACTGGCTGTAAACTTTCTAAAGTTGATGAATCCCCTTATGTTGATAAAACTAAATATAGGTCTATGATAGGCAGTTTATTATACTTGACTGCATCAAGACCCAATATAATGCAGACAATTTGTATGGTTTCTAGATTCCAAAATGCTACTAAATAGTCACATCTTAGAGCTGTTCAAAGAATATTTAAGTATATTCAAGGTACTCTTGATTTTGGTCTTTGTTATCCTAGAAGTGACAATTTTACTTTAATGGCTTTTACTAATGTTGATTGGGCTGGTTGTCTAGATGATAGAAAAAGCACAAGTGGTGCTTCATTTTTCCTTGGTGATTGTCTTATGGTCTGGCAAAGAAAGAAACAAGATTTTGTTTCCCTTTCTACAACAAAAGCATAATATATTGCTGCTACATCTTGATGTTCTCAGCTACTCTAGATGGCTCAAACACTCTTGGATATGGGTATTATTGTTGAAAACCCTATTTCTATATTCTGTGATAATACTAGTGCTTTTAGTCTATCTAAAAATCCAGTTATTTATTCTAGAATGAAGCACATTGCTATTAAATTACTCTTTCTTTGTGAAAAGGTGTTGGCTAGTGAAGTCACTTTGCAATATATTTCTACTCAAGCATAGGTGGCTGACATTTTTACTAAGCCTTTAGCTAAATAAGCTTTTGAAAGGCTTCGTTTGCGATTGGGAGTTGTCTCTCAATCTATGCTCTCTTAAAGTTACATCATTGTTTATGAGGGAGCTTCTAAGATCTCTAAGAAGCTTACTGTTGCTTCATGCTCTATCTACAATGGTTTTCATTTAGTTTCTTTGGCACTTCAGAGATTTCCCTTTGTCCTTGTGACAAAAAGGGGGACAAAGTGGTGATTTTGGTTTAGATTTTTGTTTCCAGCTGGCATGCTGGCATACTTTATTTCAGATGGATCATTTTTTGCAATCAATTGACTTTCTCTTTGTGATATTTGTCCTTGATGTCAAAACCATTGATTAGCACTTTGGTGTTTGGTACATTGATCTTGGCATACGAAATACTCTTTTGGTTCAGTTGGTTTTGGCATACTTGGTTTGTTTATGGACACTTTCAGTTTTGGTAATTCAGTACTTGGTTTACATTTAGTTTTGTTATATGTTGTGGTACTGATATATTGGGCTTCATGTGCAGACATAAGGCATCTTTCTCATAGGGCTATGGTGTTTTCTTTCAGGTGATATCATTTATATGATTGATCATTATAATGTTTTGATAGTGATAGAAGGTGGTACTTATTTTTTGTTTGATGTCTTTCAGTTCTCACTTGGTTTCATTCAGACAAACAAGTGATTGATTTGTTATGTATCACTATTCAGAGTGAAGGTATACTTTATTTCTGATTATATGACTTCATCTTGATACTCGGTCAGTTTATCATGCTGAATTTGTATGCACACTTGAGCTCTTCTCATAGAATTCAGCTTTGGATTCACTCTCCTAAGAAATTATATGCTTTATCAATTTCATACATATGATAGCATTCACTCATTCACTTGATGAATACATCTTAAGGATAAGTGCATTGTTTATATTATATTCATTGGTACACGATGAACATTGTGTTTGAAGTTTCATGATATATCACCAACACTTAGCATTTATTCATTATGTCGGGTTCATTATTTAATTACAATGCATATGGTTATATTGTTAAAGTGCATACTTTTATAGCACTTAGCCGACCATATCATATGGTATCGGGCTCAAATTAAATGTTTTAAATGTCAACTTAAATGTTGACATTGGACAATGCTTTACCATTTGATAACTGGCTCGCTTGAGTGATTTACATCGACTTCACTTTGGGTAGTCGATAGCACTCTATCTTGCTTACTTGTCACATGCATAGTTAATACATTGATAGTCAACATGGTACAATGATAACTTGGCAGTCGGTATTTGGTTACTTGCAAATATTATAATTGTTTAATGTTATGGGTAGTCAAGTGGATATTCTAAAGCTCATGTAGTTTGAGTTGGACAACATCATTTGGCATTTGATTTGACAAATAATTGTGTCAGTCATCCACATGTTTTGGTTTCTTAATGATATCTTTGTCGGACTTGAAAGTATTGTATACTTTGACATGGTATTCAATTTGGGGCAAAAAGAAAATAGGGAAACATGATTTCATTTCATATTTGCTAAGGATGGTTGAAACCCTAGCCGCCACTTGCTGTTACAGGTTCAATTAATATGGTGTTTCTCTTTGATGCTGGTTTTTTCTCTTTGTTCAAACTAAGCCATGACATAGTTAAGCAGTTCTTTGACTTATTCGAGCTGAGAATGGAAGTAATCTGGGCATATTGTTTATGGTTTCTATTTGACTTTTGGATAGCATGACAAGAGGTAATATCTTACCAAGATCTTCGTTGTCTTGAGATAAAAATGAAAAATGGTTTTTTGTTTCATCTCCAATTTGAAAAGAAATACTATTTAAGGAAATAATTCTACATACAGTTTCAATTTTGTTTGAAAGAAGTTGAAAGATAGTTTTTAGCAACTATATTTTTCAGTTTTTTTTAATGGTTGCTCGAATCTTTTCTCGAGGTTTTTGATTTGGTTGAAAATAAGTTACATTAACTACAAATAGGGTCTCTTTTTCATCTATCTTATAAATACATGGTTCTATGTCTTTACACGGTTACAAGTGTTGATGTAAAAAGAAGTATTTGCATATTTGAAATGATTATTATTGAAACATCTTTATATTGTAAACAAGGGTTTATGAGAAAACAATATATAGAGATTATTCTTTCAGTTGTTGAATATTTTTGTAAATAAGTACTGGCAATCATAGTACATATTCTGTAATGGGCTATAATGCATATTTTTCTATTATATACTATTAGGATGGTGTGATTGCAGAAGTCAATTGCAATTACAAGACCTTAATAGTATACATTGCTTAGTGAGAAATTCATTGAAAGGAGTTGTTGCTCCTGTGAAAGTTGGAACTTATGATTTTAAGGTGTTGAGTTGGTGCTCCACCATTGTAAAGAGTTGGTGGTCTTTTATTAATAAAGAATAATTTTATGAGTGGTTTTTTATACCCCATGAGGGTTTTTCCACTGAGGAAATCAATGTGTTATGTGATGCTTTTTGTGTTTAGTTCATGTTCTTAAATGTTGAAGTTTTTCACTTTGTTATAAGTTAATTTGTTCATGCAATGCTCTGATACTTTATCAATATTTCAATTTGTCTAAAAATTCCAAAGTTCATTTGTTCAAATTTGTCATTCAAATTTCAATGTATGAATGTTAAAGAAATTTGTCATAAAGCAAGTTAAATCTGCATTTTGTGAGTATTAAATTTTGGTTTCAAAAATCATAACAAGATTGTTTATTCAACATCAATTGAACAATATAATATCATGCTTTTAATATGAGTTGTTAAAGCTGCATATCTTTTTGCTAAGTTTTAGTGTCCACTTTGCATAAAAAAAACTCTCAATTGTTCAAGGTCAAAAAGTTTAAATTTGCAGTCAAGTCTTAAAAGTTTAAAATATATATCACTCTGATTCACACCCCCTTTCAAAGTGATTCCACTTCCAACATATTTCATATTCCATCTTATAATCATCATGTGAAATTATGGAATCCATGATTTTTTCTTTAATCTCATCTTCAAACCATCCCAAATAAGGTTGTTCTTCCTACCTCTAGTCCATAAGACAAAGATTCTCATCTTTATCATAGCTCGGTGCTTCTGACATTATGAAAATCTGGTTATCACAGTTATGGTTCCATTGACTTTTCTCATCATCATCAAGTTCTTCTTTTGGATCAACATTTACTACATCTCCTGAGCTAATAGCATGAATGGTAATGTCATATGAGAATTTTGTGTAGTTAGCAGTGTTGTCTTGTGTTCTTGATGTTGATGCCTTACCTTTGTCATGTTTGACAAAAGGGTCTTTAAAGATGGTATGATTTGCATTTGTCAAATCTTTTTTTTTGTCCACTATGATATCACCTTCATCTATCAAATCCCGAATTAGGTTCTTCAACTTATAGCATCTTGCAGTTTTATGAAATTTTGTACGATGATAGTCACATAAATCATTATCATTCCACCAGGTTGGTTTGAAAGGACCTGGTTCATACACTCTAACCTCTAGAAAAGTGATCATATTTGTCTATATTAATTTATTTAATGTTGATTCAATGGGCTCACCCAGTGGTGTGTAGTTCCTTATTGGAGAATTCATTCTTGGGAATCTTGTGTTTGTAGCTTGTGCAACATTTGCATTTGTTGACACTATGTTATTTTCTATATATAGACTTTAACTCTGACTAGATGATTGAATTGGTCCTTGTAAAGATACAATCTATTGAGCCCTATTCACTGTATGGGTGTCTACAACACCATCCCTGGTCACATTCTTGTTTCTTGACCAAAACTTGGATTTATCATTATTTGTGTTATTTGTAGAAGTTCCATATTTTATGATATGTTGTTCTACAAGTCCCTTCTCACATTTCAAAGCCTTTTCAGTGATTTGTTTGAATGAGGTCAAACATTGCATTTGTATCAGGTACTTAATCTTTGGAATTAAGTTCTTTGAAAACATGTCAACTTGCTCAATTTTGGGAATATTAGTCTTGCATCTTCTATAGAGAGATCTCCATCTTTGTAAGAAGGATGTGAATGTTTCATTCTCATTTTGTTTTGCAGCACATAAATCCATCAATGTAACTGGGGTATCAATGTTATGTGAGAAGTTTGCAATGAATTGTTCAGCTAGTTCACCCCATAATGTGATCGTTGGTCGAAGATGTGAAAACCACTCCAAAATAGGACCTCTGAGACTTTTTGGAAACAATCCCATTAGATAGGTGTCCTCTTGTGCAACCTCTATACATGCAATGACAAATTCTCTGATGTGATCTGTAGGATGACCTTTCCCTCGATATCTATCAAATTTCAGTGTTTCAAAATGTGGAGGGGAAGCAAGCATGTATATTGTATAATCAAAGGGATAAGGACGTAAGTCCTACATTGTATAACTCTTTTTGTCATTACTAGTTTGCATAGCTGTTACCTGTTGTTGTAGATTTTATACTTGTTGGGTTAGAATTTTCATTGAGTCAATGGTGCATTTTGTGCTTGTATGTTTCCCACAAAAGGACTTGTGGTAGTATAAATAGGAGGTTGTTTAAATGTACCATAACTATAATTCTGTGTGTTGTGGCTTGCACTAGGTATTGTAAAATAAGCAAATTGTGAACCCATGTTTGGTTGGGTTGTACTCATTATATTGGTGGAACATGGGTTTATGTTCTGATGATTGTATGTAGAACCTATTGAGTAGGAAACTAGAGGTTGAGTCACACTTTTTGTATGAGAAACATGTGAGGCTTGTGTTTGACCTGGTTTTGAAGCACTTGATAATACTGGTGTGGTTTGAGAAGTTATAGCAGTTTGCATTTGTGTGCTCACATTCATGGTTGAGGATGATGGACTTGCTTGAGAACTTGTATTTGACACCAAAGTTGCTTGAGTTGACGATGTTGATATATTTTGGGAGGAACTTGAAGTCATAGCTTGTGTTTGTGTTACATTTGGTACTTGATTGCTATTTTGAACTAAGGTAATTCTTGGTGGTAAGATCATTGTGACATCAAAACCTTGAGGTAAGTTGGTGCCATTTTGTAATAACAAAGAAATATATCTA
This sequence comes from Cryptomeria japonica, assembly GCF_030272615.1. Taxonomy (NCBI): domain Eukaryota; kingdom Viridiplantae; phylum Streptophyta; class Pinopsida; order Cupressales; family Cupressaceae; genus Cryptomeria; species Cryptomeria japonica. Next base: position 399,857,180 of record NC_081408.1, read on the forward strand.
TCTCTGTTATTGTTTATAAGGCCATTTAGAATCATAAGGATGTGTGGGTCCTGTTGGGCTGACTCAATTTTTTCATGTGTTAAGTTTTTCTATAGCTTTTTTGTATTGTTGGCATGATGTAAGGATTTGATTGTTGAGAGTTTTGACTGCTTGACATATCCATGTTACAAGTAGGGTTAATTGACGAGTCATTATTTGGGTCCATTTTACTCTTTGCCTTTTGTGACCTTGTGACGGGCATTTAAGACTGCTATATGGGGAAACTAAGATGTAATGCAAGATGATGATGGACCTTGGGTATGAATGCAAGACTCTAGACCAAAAAGTGATGTATGCAATACTAGACCTAACTCTCTATTGGGGATTAAGACGTCAAACTTGTTGAGTACTTTGTTGAGATGTTTGTAATGCAAGTTTCTCAAGTTCTTGTCTAAGGAGTTCTATTGCAATTTCTCTATCAATTATGTGGGCAATCTTATAATCCATTTCTAGTTTAGTTCCAACTCCTATGTACTGAGGTGCACTTGTCTTTAATTGCCCAGCCAAGTTATCTAGGCCGTCAATGATTTCTCGTTGACTGTCATTTGGCACTAGATTAGGTTGCTCAAAGGGGAGCAAACCATCACTTGATAGACCCATTAGGACACATGCTATGAATTTCTAGGATGATTATGCAAATGATGACGAACTAAGACAAATGTATATGGAGTCTAAACAAGGACTAGTATGAAGATTATAACAACACTAAAATGAACTAGGAGGTTAATGGGCACAATTGAGGACTTATGCGAAGATTACGATGATGTACATAGGAATTATAAAGAGGACTATAATGAGGACTATGAAAACCCTAAGGATGTAAATGAGGATTATAATGAGGATGATAATGAGGACGATGCAAGGACAAAGGACTCTAAGAACACCTATGGTCACAAGTATGTAAAATTTTGGACTTTGTTGGGTTTGTCAAATGTTTCAAGGTAGACTCTGTTTCAAATAACTCTGTTTGTAGGACAAGTCTATTTTTCAATTCTGAGAACACTGTTTTGAAGATAAGTATAGCTAGATGAACTGTGTTCTAACAAACTCTAAGAATTTAGAGCTATGCAAGGTAGGGCCTAAAATAGCCCAAATACTAACTTAATACTAGTCTAGCACAATGATACATATAAAAACATAGAAGACAATCTTAGGTTGGAAAGTGGAAATCATTTAATGCCCCCCTGCAGCAAAATAGTAAAAGAAGATGAACAGATAGAGAGTCTGGAAACACTAGCTCCACTCCATGACACACACTTTTTCAGGAATGCTAGTCTCTCTTACCCTGAAGATCTAAAGATCTTATCATCCAGGATTTTCTATCTCATCATGCAAGGTACATGGAGGGTATCTATGGGGTACAATACGCACACCTGGAACCAATAAACATGGGATTTGGGCTACTAAGTTGGTTCTTATTGTAATTTTAGAGGGACCCCGATCCAATGATGGATTATCAGAGAAAGCCACTTAAGGCTTTAGTTAAGCTTATCGGTGCAGGGAAGCCCCCACATACGTCAAATTCACTCAACACTCTAGCCGCTTGACCAGTATGTTTATATAGCGGCTCAAAAAACCCTCTTGAGAGTACATTGAGAGAGATGATATCCCCAACACATCCCAATTCAAAGTACCTTTGTGGGGTGATAAAATCCCCAGTCAAAGATACCCCTCACTACTAAAAAGAAAAGTGGGTGTCGTTATCAACTTTCCCTCTCTCCCAAGACCCTGAAGGTGGGTGGAAAGGTACTTAATGCAAAAATAGGTCCACCCAAGACACAAGAAAATTATTTTTCCCTTAAATATCACAATGTGTGATTAATCTATTGATAATCCAAATTCCATCAATTTTAAGGCCCAAACTGAGGTGTGTGATACACATGTGCATGTCTATTTTAAACACCAAAGTGAAGTTTGAGATCATGCATGTAAATTTTAATCCAAGATTTATTTTAAGCACCAAGACAAAGTGTCAGATCATGCATGTCAATTTTAATCCCAATATTTATTTTAAGCACCAAGATGAAATGTGAGATCATGCATGTCAATTTTAATCCCAAGATTTATTTTAAGCACCAAGATAAAGTATGAGATCATGCATGTCAATTTTAAACCCAAAATCCAAAAGTGAGTTAACCTTAAAGGATCCTACAATCAAATTGTTAGTGGTTTCCAAAATAATCTGGGATGATCAAGCCTTCTCTGTAATTTCGCCACACGCTGGAAATAGGAAACCCATAACTAGAAAACACATAGAAAAACAAAAAACTAAACTACCTATTAAATGAATGCATGATCCTAATAGAACAGATGAGTAATTCTAACTGCATGAATGCATGATGATGACAAGATGAATGCATAAAATTTGACAGAGCGAATGCGTAAATGATGCAAAGCCAAACAACAACTAGGTGAAAAACCTTCTCTCACCCACAACTACTATGTCCAAAACAAGTTCTTTTGTTTTTTCAAGGTGTGAACAACACACCTACCAAATTATCAACTCACACAACAATTTGTGTGACCGGATCCATATTGGTTTAGTCTCTTCTAGTACTGGTATGATGAAAGCACTCTACCCTTGTGTGAACCAGTTTAGTGTCTTCTGGTATCGGTGGAATGGAAACCTATTGGATTTTGCCTATTGGTGGTCCAATAAACACAAAACACACACAAGATCTAGCTATCAGATGTGTTAGGGAATACTTGCCTCACAATTATCCTATTGGCTAGTAGCCCTACCAGTAGCCTAGTAGCCCTACCAGTTGAGTTTTCCAAACACAACTTAACAAATTTCCAAAGGAAAAGAAAAAATAAATTTGGATTAGATACCCTTTATCTAGTTTGACAATTAACCAAAATATTAGGCTCTAACCACAAGTTGAAAGGACGGTACCCTTACTATTCTTCCAGACCTAATTAAGCCAATTAGGCCTAATTTACAAAGCAAGTACCCCTTGTATTAGTCCTATGACTAAACCAACACTTTTGAAACTTGGGGTAAGGTTTCAAACCACCAAATCCAAGGTTTCAAGACTTGATCCCATCTCCTTTATCTTCTGCAAGTGATTTCCACTTCTATAGTTCAGGTCGTCACATAGAGATGCCCACCTAGGGTCAATTCAATCTCCTTGGTCTTGGAGTCTCCCTACAAACCAACACAAAAATATTATGATACAATGGACCTTTTATAATTTTCCCCATAGGTTATTTGGTCCTCCAGTGAGAATGTCAGATTAAGGGCATCTTTATAGTGAAACCCTAGGTGCCGGTAGGGTTTGTGACTAGTCTGGTTAGAATTGGATGGATCCCTACAACTCAATTATTATAGAAATTCAAACATGATTAAAATGAAATTAAAGAGACTTCCCTAACTCATTGAATTGGTTTTAGACATCCACCAATCCGTACTGATAAAAAATGAACAACAAAAACACATAATTTCAGAAAACCCCAAGTATATTGTATTGCTCCAAACTCCAAAACATCATCAAATTTCATCAAATTCAACAACTGCGCCAAAAAAAACCTATAATCGATCCAAGTGGGTATAATATATCCCCCCTAATGGTTTCCAACCAGTTTTCAAACTTTGGAACCATTGGAGGATTAGTTATCCCTTTTTTACAACATTTTACAATGACAACAAAGTTGTCAACTTGCACTTTTCAAATTTGGCCACTCCAAGGTGTATTCGGCCCATTCCAAGGATTGGTATGATGTTTATAGGACCAATATTTATTTTCTTGACTCATTCCTAGACTCCTACTGACCCACATGGTCATTTATCCATGAAGGGTTATAAAATGCAACCATGATAATGCCTTACATCATTTGGGTCTTATTGACTCACAAAACTATCAACCTATTAAAAATGATCATTTTCACCTCATGGGTGGTATTAGGCTCTTTTATACTTCATTTGTATCCTCCTTTGTGTCTTTGGGTGCTCCTGCACTAGTAAACCTAACATGACGAATGCGTGATAGATAAACAAAAAAATTAAGAAACCCTACCAAACGCTTAAACTTCACCAACAACCTGCAAAGCAGACTATGAGGCCCTAGTCAGATCTCTCATCAACCATTCTATATTAATCAATTCATATTTCACTTTGTATGATAGAACAAGGTTGTTGTATCTGTCAATAACTTGTTGTTCCTCTAGGTCTTCTATTCTCTTTTCTGGCTTTAGGATTCGCTGGTAATTTCTGGCCTTCCTTCTTTGTTCTGTTGTTCTTCGAGCACCTGAAATCTTAAAATTTACCTTATGTGCCATGAGATATTCTATTGAAAGTATCATATGAGGATAAACTATTTAGATTTGCAAAATTTAATGCATAATTTAGACAAAATAAAGGATTATAAATAAAAAAACATAATTAACAGAATACAAAATTATTAACAACGAATGTGTAATCATGTTTAGATGAATGTGTTAAGGTATCAACATGAATGTGTGATCCTGTCTAATTGAATGTGTAATTATGTCTATGTGATTGCATGATACTGTTTATACGAATGTGTAATGTTTAAATCTGCCTTTGAAATCAATACGAAACCTGCAAAAAATCTGAAAATCCTTATAATCCTGCAAAATCACACAAGAAACACAGAGGGTTAATTAGATGTTGTTCACGTTGGGTTCACCAAAATGTCGTATGCTTAAAATCATCATTGCTTAACTAGAAATAATAAGGAAATCACAAATCTCTATTCTAGCTAAATAATTCAAACAAACATTAATAGAATAACACAATCAAAATAATAAGGATATAAAATATCAATTAAGACTCCCTATCCCATGACCACATATGGCTTCCATTATTCTTCTCTTCTTTATGGTATGATGGCTCTCAGATATTGTGCTGGCAACCTGCAATTGACACAAATATTCAAAGTTCGTGATTGTTGAAAATGGAGATTGAATGCTAAATTTATAGATTTTTGGAGAGGATTGATTGAGAGTTGGAACTCAATGATCAAGAGGTGGAACTTAGGTTAGCTCACATGTTGATTGATAGTTGAACTGCTGATTTGGAGGTGGAACAAAATAGATTGAATAGTTAATTGAGTTAACTGATTAAGAAAAAAATTGATTGAAGAATGAAAAAGAATGATTGGAGGAGAATTGAAAAATGATTTTATTAATCAGTTAATTGAATTGATCAACTAAAATAGATTGAATAATTAACTGATTGGTGACTGATTGAAATCTTTTTGGAAAAAGCAAAGTGGGAGATAGAAATAGGAATTGAAAAGATAATTGAATTAATTAATTAATTTAGCGTGTCCTTGCACTTCGACTTTGATTTTCAATTTAATCTTTGCATGAGATTTAATTCAAATTTTAAATTCAATTTATTATATTTTTTTTGGCGAAAGTGGCAAGCCACTAAATAATATTAATTAAATAAATAAACTGGTTCAAAGGCTCTTAGAGGAAAGAACCAGCAAGAAAACCTCCATTCCTTTCCAATAAGTACAAATATGAGAGTATAAACAATACATATCCTTTGTTACATTACATCCACAATAACAAAAAGGGATGCCATATTAGTCCTGAAAAACAAATATACATTTACCCTATCAGCCAACAAAGAACTAAATCATATAGTTTAAGACACATCATATATGATAAGAGCTTTTGACAACTTAGCAAAATTTAAAATTGCAAATAGGGAGTAATTCCCCTATACTATCTAGATTAATAGCCTATGGTCTTCGAAGAGAAATTCCCATTTCGACATTTGAAGATTTACCCTAAGGTTCCACGACCCATACTCCATTGAAGCCACCATATCCCTGAATAGTAGCTGACTTTGACAAAGTGAAGAAGATGACGAGGTCCCCTGAACCTACATATTTTTGATGTCAAATCTCTAAAAGCCTCTGTGATGATGGATCAAGTGGTTTCCCACACTTGCAGTCACATCCCATGTGTTAAAATTTTTTCATTGCCAATGACCTCCGCTAGTTGTGGAAAATTAGCTAAGTTAGGCTCAAAATTGGATGAGATTATTTTATTATTATTGCAACCCAAGTTAGCTAAAACATCCCCTACTTTGTTTCCCTCTCAGATAATGTGTGCAATATGATACTCATTGAAGGTAGTTAATAATGTCTAGATTTTCTTTAAAACATACTCTATCCTCCAGTTAGAAGATTTTTTATTAATGCAAGCATTGATAATTAAACTTGAATCACCTTTAATGTATATTTTTATTAGTCCCATCTTCTTTGCTAATATTGAACCATTTAGGAGGGCAAGTGCTTTAACTACATTATTTGTGCTTGGAGGAATAGATGAGGCTTTAATAGCTTTTATCTCTCCCACATGATCCCTAATACACACACCAATTCTAGATTTACCCGGATTACCTCTTGATGACCCATCGAAGTTGATCTTCACATAACCAAGGGGTGGTGGCAGCCATTTAACCTTAGTCCTATCAAATACCTATTTTTTATGCATACTACCATCAAAGAAAGGTGGGATGACCAATCTTTTCCAGCCTTTGATAAGTAATTCATCCCAATGAGAGAAGATAGAGTTACTTTTGACATTGTTACGGGTAAATGCATTTACTAATTCTGAAATCGACTTCTCTATTCCTTCCAAGACTTCTTGAACTAGGGTGACAATTTGTCTAAAAATCCGTTTATTTCTTTCCCACCATATAGACCAAATTACTGATGCTGGTGTACATTTCCAAATACATGCAAACAATGATGAGGGAAAAAGAGTTGGCCAGGACTGAAATAAGTCCCATAAAGTGAAAGACAATTGCATAGATAAATTAAGCTTACTCATAATGAAAGACCAACACTGTTGGGCAAAAGAGAATTGTAAGAAGAGGTGGTTTACCATTTCATTTTCATTATCACATAAAACACATCAGAATGGTGGAGAAATTTTCAATTTCTCTAGCTTATCACTAGTTAGAATCTTTCCCCTCAATGCCAACCATGCAAAATAACCTGCTTCAGGAAGGACAACACTATTCCAACAAAAAATAAATGCTCTATGTTTTAAGTTTTGATTCTCTAGTTGCTGAATTGCATGATATCCACCTTTAAATTTAATTTATTATTTGAATATATTTAGAACTTTGACTTTGATTTTCAATTTGATTTTTGAAATTATGCACATGTATTTGAATTTAGATGAAATTAGAAGAATATGAATATGAATTTGAATTTGAGGAATTAATGAAATACGATGAAATTAGGGGAATTAATGAAATTAGAATTTGGGAAATTGGAATTGGAATTAGAAGAATAAATTAGTTAATTAAACAATTTAAAAAAACTATTTAATTATTTAGAAATTGAATTTAATTAATAATAAAGAATATTTAAATTAAAAGATTAAAATCATAATTCAATAAATAATTAATATTTAATTAATATTAGAAAAGGGTTAAATGATTAATTGATTAGAAATAGAAATAGAATAATTTGTAAGATAATGAAGAAATATGAATTTAGAAGAATAAGATTAATTAAATTAATTAAATAATTAAAGAATCATTTAATCAATTGGACAAATAATTAGTACATGATTAATGAGACATTTTTAGGTGTCTACACAAGAATTTATTTCAAGAGTAAGCAATATACATCTAATGGATTGCTAGATCTTGTGCATACTGACCTATGTGGATCTACAAACATTAGAAGTGTGCAGGGTGACAAATATTTCATGTTGCTGATTGATGATTATTCCTGAATGATGTGGGTTGTCTTTTTGAAGGAAAATTCGGAAGCATTGGAAAAATTCAAGATATTCAAAGAAAAGGTTGAAACTAAAATAGGAATGAAGGTGAAATGTCTGAGATCTAATAGAGGAGGAGAATTTTGTTCCATTGAGTTTGATTCATTCCGTGAGAAGCATGGGATTAGAAGACAATTTATCTGCTCCTAGAACCCCACAAAAAAATGGAGTTGTTGAAAGGAAGAATAAAACTATCTTGGATACTACAAGGACTATGTTGATTGAAGGGAATGTTCTGAAGATATATTAGAGAGAAGCTATTAGCACTATTGTTTACACATTCAATCGAGTGCATATAAGAGGTGATACCATTAAGACTCCTTAGGAGCTATGGTTTGGACATGTTCCTACTATGAGATATTTTAGAATTTTTGGAAGCAAGTGTTATATCAAGAGAGATGAGGATATAGGAAAGTTTGATGCAAGAAGTGATGAAGGAATTTTCTTGGGATATTCAAGAAAGAGAAAATCCTACTGGTGCTACAACAAGAGACTCAGAAAGATAGTGGAAAGTGCAAATGTGAAAGTTGATGAGAACTATGGAAAATAAATCAGAGCATGTAGAAATGATGATGGTCAACATGTTGTTCTAACACCTATTCAGACTGAAGAATTGAAGCAAAATGATCTAGTAGAGACTGTTAACCTAGATATCATTGATGTTGGTGGAGAGGTGCAGGAACCTGAAAATCATAATAATTAGAAGACTCCAAGGTATGTAAGATTGAATCATTCAGAAAATCAGATTATTAGTGATAAAAATAAAGGTGTGATGACTAGGAGGGGGCTAGTTGTTGAAGAGGTATTTTTGATTTCTAAAATTGAACCTAAAGATGTTGTTGAGGCTTGCAAAGATGAAAATTAGATAAGGGCTATATAAGAAGAATTGAATTAGATTGAAAAATATAACACATGAGAATTTGTGCCTAGACCTAAAGACAAGAATTTGATTGGTACTAAATGGGTATTCAGGAATAAATTGAATGAAGCCAGTGAAATTATTAGAAATAAAACAAGATTTGTATGCAAAGGATATTCGAAGATAGAAGGAATCTATTATGAGGAGACTTTTTCTCCACTAGCTATACTTGAAGCTGTTAGACTATTGCTTGCATATGCTACTTATAAAGATTTCAAGGTATATCAGATGGATGTCAAGTCAGCCTTTTTGAATGGTGATCTTGAGGAAGAGTCTACATTGAGCAACCTGATGGATTTTCATTATCAGATGATGGAGACATGGTATGCAAACTAAAGAAAGCTCTTTATGGATTGAAACAAGCCCCTAGGGCCTGGTATGCTAGATTGGGTAAGTACTTGCTAAAATCAGGATTTAATAAAGGTAATGCTGATAGTAATATGTATTTTAAGATTGAGAATGATAACATCTTGATTTTTGAAGTTTTTGTTGATGACATTATCTTTGGAGGAGATGATAACTTGAGTATTAAGTTTGTCGGTGATATGCAGAAAGAATTCGAGATGTCTATGATAAGAGATGTAATTTTTATTAGGTTTGCATATTTCATAGACTAGGAAAGGTATTTTTATATCTCAAACTAAATATGTGAAGGAATTACCAAAGAAATTTGGATTAGAAGACTCTAAACTAGTTGCAACTCCTCTGGTGACTGGTTGGAAATTATCTAAAAATGATGAATCTCAGAAAGCTAATCAGACATTATACAGATCTATGGTTGGTGGACTGCTATACTTGACTCAAGTTAGACTGGACATTATGCATGTTGTGTGCATGGCTTCTAGATATCAAGTTGATCTGAAAGAGAGTCATGTCACTGTTGTAAAGAGGATATTCAGATATTTGAAAGGAACTGTGGATTATGGTTTTCGGTATCCAAGGAATGATGATTTCATGTTATGTGCTTACACTGATGTTGATTGGGCTGGTGATATTGATGAGTGGAAGAGTACCTCTAGCGGTGCATTCTTTTTGGGCAATAAATTGGTTTCATGGGCTAGCAAGAAACGAGATTTAGTTTCCTTATCTACTATTGAAGCTGGGTACATTGATGCTGCTAGTAACTGCACTCAAGTAGTTTCGATGAAGAAAATGTTGAAGGATATCAGAGTTATCTATGATGAGCATACTATCATATATTGTGATAATTATAGTTCTATTAATATGTCAAAGAATCCAGTGCAACACTCAAAGACTAAACATGTATCAATCAAATATCATTTCTTGAGAGAAAAAGTCAGTGAAGAGGAAGTGAAGCTAGAATACATGTGTACAAAGGAACAAATTGCTGATATTTTCACTAAGATTTTGCCTACAGATACATTTATCTATTTGAGAGACAACTTAGGGGTATCCACCCCTCCCAATGAGAACTAGATGCATTTGTTGGGATCCAAGAACACTGAGAGAGGGGGTGAATCAGTGTTCTGTTAGAATTATTAAATTCTACCTTATTAACACAACAATTCAACAACTAGTGGACATAAAAGAAGATAATAATAAGTAAGAATGCAACCACAAAGATGAACACCATAACACCACAAATATATACGTGGAAAACCTCAATGAGGAAAAACCATGGTGGGATTGGAGACCCACAATATCTATCCATTGATCAGATGAATAAATATTACAATAAGGGGCCTACACATGCAGGAAGACCAACAACCTAGAGCACACTGCTCATCACAAAAGGAGTCTCACTGACTATTGAAAACATCGGATTACAATCTGGAATGAAGATTGAACTGCTAGAATATCATCTCTTATACCTAAGTACAGTTCTAGTTAAGCTCAATACCGGAGGTCTTAAACCTCTTACACAAACCCAACTCGATCACCTATGATCGAACAAAACCTCTACATATGATCACAACCTTATTTGCACACAGATAATCACATAGCCATCCATCCATGATCTACAAAGAGATCTTACATCATATTTATAATAACTTGAGACCTAAACAATTAGGCTGGCCACCTAAAAGATAATATAATAGTTTCATCACATAAACCCGCAAATCAATGATAATCCAAGTCGGCCTAAGACTTAAACAACATTAACCAAATAATAAATCCAATCGATAACGCATCAAGAGCATCCACCAACACATTACATAATTGAGTCCATAACCTAACAGAATAACATTAAGACCGGACCTAAAATAGGTTACCATAAGCTAAATACAACACAACCGATCAACTGGAACACAAACACAATAACCATTAGCATCTTGATAACCTTCTAGAAGCCACACCAACACCACTTATCAGATTCATCAAAAGATCTTCAACAAAGCTTTGTCGGTAAAACCCTTATCGATAACCAAAAGGAATACTAGAACAAATGATAGCTTTCGGATCATAAAATCCCAAATCAACTCAATGTGATACGCATCAGGAATACATGAATAACCAATCCAAACCAATTCCACAAACCAAAGCATATCGGAGAAGATCAACATCATAATCCAACCACTCTACCGGAACTCGGTAGACATCAAAACAACTAGTGTTGACATTAATGACAAATATCAATGCAACACATAATAAACTCCTTCAAATTGCCTACAATCTCCCCCTTTGACATTGATGGCAACACTAGATGTGAAAAACATCCAAGTGCCAAGAAATGCCAAACAAGTCTCCCCCAAAGGAAGACATCCAACAATCTCCCCAAAATGATATAACAATGAAGTTCTGAACCAAGAGACCAAAGTCCCCCTGTGAATGATATCCCCGTTAAGCTTTGATTTCTCCATTTTTCATATAAATATCTCTCCCCCTTTGACATCAGTGCTATAAATTTGACATAAACATAAAAGAAAAATCATAAATCCTCTGAACAACACAACTGACTACTCCCCCTGAGTAGTAGCACCAACTCATCAATCTAGAATGAATGATAGTTCTGATAATGCATACCGGAATGATGCCAATCAACATCACCAAGTCTCAACCGGAGGGGTAGAGACCCCCAATCTATCTCTAAAGTACTCAAATGATTCCTTAAACTAATCTGACTTCATTTGTTTCCACCTTTTCCTTCAAAAAGTTATACTTGATTGATATGTGATTTGTCTTAGAATGAAATACTAGATTCTTTGATATGTCAATAGCAGCAGAGTTATCACAGTGAATAACTACTGGTTCATTACAATCTACCCTTATATCCTTCAAAATTTGCTTCAACCATAGAACTTGTGTACAATTAGTAGTAACATCAACATACTCTACTTCAACAATAGATAAAGAAGTACATGACTATTTCTTGTTGATCCATGAAACAAGTTTCTTTCTAAGAAAGAAAGCTTCACTAGATGTGCTTTTTTGGTTACCTATATCTCTATCCCAATCCGCATCTGAATATTCTCATAGTGTAAAGTCATTATCAACCATAAACTATACTTGAAAACCCTAGCTACTGGAGCAAGGATTCAACATAATCAATTCCTTCCTTCTAAAAATATCCTTTGCAAACCAATCTAGCCTTGTTCCTCACAAATTTACTATCTTCATTCAATTTAATTCCTAAAACCCCATGTGGTTCCAATAACATTCTATCTAATCCAATTCCTCTTCCATAGATTTCATCCAAAATTCATCCTTACATGCCTCAACTACTGATGCTGGTTCAATTAAATAAATTAAGCATACCTCATCAGCTGCCAACCTTCTCCTTGATCAATTATCTGATCTTCTGAGTGATTCGACCTTACATACCTAGGAGTCTTCTGAATTTCTGATTCTCTACTCTGATCTTTAGTTACTATTTAATTTTTTGATACTGCCGGGGTAACTAGCTCAACATTATATTCTGGTACAGGTGCTACTAGTTCATATATGACCATTTCCACTTTCGGTTCTCTCTCATAAGTTCTGATTTGACCTTTGTACTACTTATCCACCTTGACATTAACACTCTCCATAATTTTTTGCAATCTCTTGTTATAACATCTATATGCTTTGCTTTCATTTAAATAACCAAGAAATATCCCTTCATCACATCTAGGATCAAACTTTCCAATTTACTACCAAAGATTTTGAAGTACTTAACTGTAGATGTATGACCAAACCATAACTCATAAAGTGACTTACCGGTAAACCTAACTAGATCCAAGATCAAATATCCAAGATCCAACAAATCTTGACTGGTTAACCTTCAAACTAACTTCTCCAAAATATGAAATAGGCTTTCAGGCCACTACCAGGGGAAATGCAAGTTTTGACATCAATTTTCCTCCCCCAAGGCATATGCCTTAGATGTTGGATGAGTTTCCTATAGGTGCAGGAACATTCTGCTCTGGCGGTTGAGTAATTGGGATATATGCTTCAGTCGAATGAACATCTGGGGTATTTGATTCTGTCGGTTGATCCTCGGACTTCATAACCCACTTTTTCTCATGCTCCTTCCAAATATCATCAACCTTATGCTTTCCCTTCTCATTAGATTTATAACTTCCTATCAATAGGTTCTTGCTTCTACAAAATTTAGCAATATGTCCTACTTTGTTGCATGCATAACAAGTGACATTATTCCTTTGAATTTCCTTACTGTAACCTTGATCATTCTTTGACCTACATTGATTAGCCATATGTCCAAACTTTCCACATGCATGATATTTCACATTCATTCTACAATCTGTTGTCCTATGACCAAAATTCTTGCAATTGAAACATTGACCGGTACCTGAATTATTATTCTGATTGACTCTATTTCTACATTGAATTTCCATATGACCAAACTTATTGCAAACAAAGCATCTACCATTAAATTTATGTGTATTGAGTTGTCTTACCGATGACCTCTAATTCTGGTTGTCTAGTGGATTCACCTGATTGTTCTTCTGACCGGATGTGTCATCCTGATTTGTAGTACCGAAGCATTCTCCATGCTCAAATCCAAGGCCTCTAGTGTCTTCACTGTCCCTCTGATTCTTCAATAACTCGTCAAGCTTAGTTGAACTAACCTTGAACTTATCTTTGTATTAATTTGCAGCATCCAAATCACCTCTTAGGACTGTCACCATTCTCTCCAACTCTTGCTCATTGTTATGTTATTACACCAATTTATCTCTTAATATATCATTCTCATGCGCCAACCTAATGCATTCACCATATCTATCTTTCAGAGATTTAGCAAGATTTTCTTCATTCTTCTTCCAATCTTCAATATCCTTAGATATCCTTATGGTTAGGGCCTGCATTTCATTCTTTATGTCACCATTTACTTTATTCAACTTTTGACATAGATCCTTTAAAGTATTCTTCTCTTCATCATCCCGATTTTGCAATTGATCACATAGTTCCTTCCTTTTAGCTTGTACAGATGACAACCTTTCTTGCAGAGTAAAGATTAATTCCTTCTCAGATCTCAGCTCATCTTGCAATTTCATGTTCCTCAACCTTTCAGCATCATAGTCTTCAAGATCTACTTGAAGTTCCTTACTCAAACTTATCTCCATAGATTCTGAATACAAGATCTTCCTCAAGCTATTAGACTTACTTATAGGACCAGACTCTGATACCAATTGTTGGGATCCAAGAACACTAAGAGGGGGGTGAATCGGTGTTCTACCAGAATGATTAAATTTAACCTCATTAACACAATTCAGCAACCGATAGACATACAAGCAAACAACAATAAGTAATAATGCAACCACAAAATATGAACACCATAACACCACAAATTTATATGTGGAAAATCTCAATGAGGAAAAACCACAGTGGAATTGGAGACCTGCAATATCTATCCACTGATCAGATAAATAAATATTACAATAAGGGGCCTACACATGCAGGAAGACCAACAGCCTAGAGTGCACTGCTCATCATAAAAGGAGTCTCACTGACTAAAGAAAACATCAGACTGCAATCTGAAATGAAGATTGAAATGCTAGAATAACATCTCTTATGCTTGAGTACAGTTCTAGTTAAGCTCAATACCGAAGGTGTTAAACCTCTTACACAAACCCAACTTGATCACCTATGATCAACCAAAACCTTTTCATATGATCACAACCTTATTTGTACACAAATAATTGCATATATATTCGTCCATGATCTACAAAGAGATCTTACATCTTACATCATATTTATACTAGCCTGGGACCTAAACAATTAGGTCATCCACCTAAAAGATAATACAATAAATCCATCACATAAGCCCACAAACCAATGATAATCCAAGTCAGCCTAAGACCGAAACAACAATAACCAAACAATAAATCCAACTGGTAATGCATTAGGAGCATCCAACAACATGTTACATAAATTGGTCCATAACCTAATAGAATAACATTAAGATCAAACCTAAAATAGGTTGCCATAAGCCAAATGCAACAACATCGATCAACTAGAACACAAACATGACAACTATCAGCATCCTGATAACCTTCTAGAATTCGCACCAACACCACTTATCGGATTCATCAAAAGATCTTCAACAAAACTCTGCCGGTAAAACCCTTACCAGTAACCAAAAGGCTTACTAGAACAAATGATAGCTTCCGGATCATCAAATCCCAAACCAACTGAATGTGATACACATCAGGAACACATGAATAACTAGTCCAAACCAATTCTACAAACTAGAGCATACTAGAGAAGATCAACATCATAATCCAACCACTCTACCAGAACCTTGTAGACAACAAAATGACTAATGTTGACATCAATGACAGACATCAATGCAACACATAATCAACTCCTCCAAATTACCAATAACATTGAGTTGCATCAATCTGATGGACTTGACAATCTTATCTCCTTGTCCGGATTGATGAGTTGGTGTTGCTACTCTGCTAGAGTAGTCAGTGTGTTTAAGGGAGAGAGAATCATGATTTGTTTATCTAAGTGGGAGAGCAAGTTTGGTTTTCTATTTTGAGAATCTTTGGCATTGTTGTTGAAGGGGGAGTGAAGCATGTGAAAAATTGTTTTATCTACTTGATCTTAGGGGGAGTCTATTGGAGATATTTTCTTTTTTTGCGTTGATGGTTTTTCATATCCATATGTTGACATCAATGCCAAAGGGGGAGATTGTTGGATATTGCTACTGCTGGGATATGTTGTTGTCATTGATATCAACATATTCTTGTGATTTATTGCTCTGGTGATTGCAGATTGGTTTATTGGGATCATGGTTTGCTTTATGGAGCATTTCTTATATCATTATATCTTTATGTATTGGTTTTAATGATCCAGAAAGCTTAATTGATCATATCATCCAGTTTGCAGTTTGGTTTTTTTGATCAGTGTTTTGTAGAGTTCCGTATTTCCTTCGATATATTCTGGTGTGATTAGATCTTGAATTGCAAGTTTGGGAGTTTTTTTGGGATGGTCTTGTGTATCTTCATTTCATATGGTTCATGAATTGGTATTCTGTAAGTTATCTTTCTTTGTGACAAATGTTGTTGTTTGAGTGTTCTTGAGTTTTAGATGTTGATCGATGAAGATTTGATAAGTGGTGTTGGTGTAGCTGTTATTGATGATTCTAATGTGCTTGTTGGTGTTTAATAATTGTGTCCTATTTGTTTTGATGGTCTGTATTGATCATTGTGCGAGTTTTGGTGATTCTCATGATCTGGCGATGTTCTTCGTATTATGTGGTTTTCTTGGTGGTGTAGCGTATTGTTGTTGATCTTGGCGTTATTATTGGTAGTGATGAGCATTTGAAAATTTAATTTAGGTCCATGTTATATCATGTATATCATTATATTGGTCCAGTGATTGATCTTTGTATTGTGTGATGTAATTTTGTAATTGTGAGTTCAGGGTTTAGCCGGCCTTGTTGTCAAGGTTGATGAATTGTATAAATAGGTGGTATAGTTATGTAATTTAGGTATGAAGGTTGTGTTTGCATTATCAGAGAGTGGTATATGTGGTGTTTAAGAGAATTTATCTTTCGGTGGAGATTGGTGTAGATGAGACAAATGTGCTTAACTAAAGTTGTCATCAGGCATTAGCAGATGCTATTATTGTAGTTCATTCCTTCTTGATTGTAATTTGAATCTTGTTGTAAGTAAGTGAGACTTCCTTGAGGGTTGTAGCCTTCAGGGTTATTGTATCTTGAGTTGTGATCTCTAGGGAGTGTGTCTGAATGCTGGTGCATTCCCCATTGTAATTATTTTCACATACTACTGCATAGTATCATCTTATTGTGGGTAGGTTCCCACTGTGGTTTTTCCCTTAACCAATTTTTCCATGTCAAAATATTGGTGTTGTGTGTTGTGCTAACAATTTTCTTATCCTTGTTATTGTTGCAATTTATCAAATTTGTATTTGTGGTTAAGTTTGATAATCTGGTGAAAACTGATTTACCCCCCCTCCCCCTTAGTTCTCCTTCATTGTTGTTGCCAATAGGATACACATAAGCCACCCTTCTCTGTGAAATTGTTTGAAAAATGCTATGAGTATATATATTATTCTATGTGCCAAAATGTAGGCAAAGATGCCCATGAGCATATGCCAACTATTCCAATGATTATTGCTATAGATATTTAGAGCCATGATGGAAGACCTTTTGACTATATTGAATTTCTTGCAAAAGAGATTAACAAAGGCCTTGCTTCGATCAAAAGTAATAGTGAAATTATTATCTTCAAACATTATTCATTGTTAATGCACCTTATTTTGTTCAAATGATAGGAGAACAAATGACGCAGGAGCATCCCTCATCTATGATCAATCTTGGATCAACCAAAAATATTTGCTTTTAGTTTTGTTCTTGTTGCAATTTCTATGTTACTTTCAACATTTTTTGGTAGTTGTTTCTTTTTTATTGCAGATCAGATTTTTGGCTTCTAGGTTTGTTCTTGTTCATCATTCCAAATTTCCAGTTCATTTGGATTCTTTTCTAGTAAGTTATTCTTTTCAAAGTGTCTATTTCCTGGTTTTAGAGTAGTTTTGAGCTTACCATCTATGTTGGACATTTCTTCTCGTGCAAAGTGATTCCTTGGATTGTGGAACAATTTAGCACCACAAAGGATGTTCTTAGTCCCTTTCTCGACCCTCCTTTGTGGTTTGTACTTCATGTTTGTTCTTGGTCGATGAGATCTTCACATTTTGGGGCTGACCTATTTTACACGTTTCATTTTCCTTCCTTGGTAAATGTAATCTTGGTGGCCAACCCGGATGTGTTCTGAATGGTATATATATTTTTGTATGTGATCCTTTGAGACAAGGAAGTATTATGATGATCTAGATTCATAAATTGTAATTTAGACACTTCTTGGAGGTTCAAATCAATTGTATTCTGGGATGTAGTTTGAATTGAGAATGTTAACCTTTATGTAACCCAGATACTATTGGATGTTCTATGATGAATATATGATGATGCAAATGTTTGATTTTCCATTTTCTATATTCTTTGTTGTTGCTTACATTGTGTTACTCTTGTTGCATGATCTTGACTATTATTTTTGAGGATCCTCCAGGTCATGGTTGCATCAGATGGTATTAGGGATGGTTGCGATCCTTGAGGCATTCCTTTGGGTGAACATATCACTGAATTGAGGTAGGATACAAGTGTGTGCGATAGATCGCCAACAGAGAGGAAATTGAAACCTTGTAGTCAAATCGTGGAGTTGAGGCAATTTCACTAGAGAAAAAGGAGGAGATGCCATCAAGAAGGATGAACCCTAGGAGGGTAGAGAAGATGATGAAATATTTAAAGAATGAGATGAGGACTGAGATCCGAAATGCATGGCTGGTTTGTGGAGGAATCCAAAATTAGAGGATGCATATGAAGAGGCAAGGGAAGATCTTGAGGCTAAAGAAGCTAAAGGACCGACAAACGAAGGAGAAGAAAGATTTCTTAGAGCGGTGGAACAAGTGAGTAAAGTTCATAAAGTTAGAGGTTTCTAACTTTTTGGATTCATTGAATCCGGAAGACCTGATAGATTGGATCAGAGAGTTGGAGGACTAATTCAAGTTTGAAGATGTTAAGGACACACAAATAGTCTAGTTAGCACAAACTAAGTTGAAAAGGCATGCTTATTTATGGTGGGAATAGTTGCAGAGAGATAGAGTGGAGAATGGTGAGATGAAAATCACTCGATGGAGGCAGATGGTCGCGAGATTGAAGGCTAAATTAATTCTAGGAGACTATGAGTTGGAGTTGTTCAAAAGGTTGTCAAACTTGAAGCAGAAGAACATGAGTGTGAAGGAGTACACTGAATAATTCTATAAGGTGATGATCAGATCCGATCATTGAGAGATGGATAGGGAGAAGGTGGATAGATATATAAATGGACTACGATTTAACATCCAGGATGAGATGAGTATGATGAATATTTCTACAGTTGAGGAGGCCTATCAATATGCTTTGAAGGTACATAGTCTACTGAATCAGCTCTAGCTTTAGAGTCTCATGGAAATGATTTCAATTCTTTCATCTCTTCTAAGAGGTCTTTATCTAAGAAGGACAAACCTAAGTGTGCTCATTGAACCAAGACAGTACATGATTAACATTAGTGATATGCAAATAAGATTGATGAGATGAATGAACTTCTTTAGAAGAATAATATTTAGTTGCCTTCATCTAATGCATCCTCTTCATCCACTTTAGGACCTAGAAATTCTTGGTCTTCATTATGACACGTGGTGAAGAAAAGATGAAAGGATATGCTCTCTTTATATTGACAGATTAAGTTCCCCAAGTGGCTTCTAGATTCAAGAGCTTCACATTATATGGCATCACCATATGGTATGTTCTCTTCTTTTGAGCATCATGCCTTTTGATAGATTTTGATGGGTAATAGAACTTACATGAGTGTTAATGAGATCAATTTTATTGAGGTTGATGGTGGCACATTCAATAATGTTCTTTATGTCCTTGCATTATCTTCCAACCTTCTTTCCACTTATCAAATTATTCACAGTGGGACAAGCAAGACAATTGAGTTCACCCTTGATTTAGTTCTTAGTAGAGATATACATAGTAGAGAGCTTGTTGCAGTTGGTACTGTTGGTCATACAACATGATTGTATGGGTTCTCATATTTTTCTCCCATTGATAATGCATCAAGTCCTATCTCTCATGCATCAAGAGTACATAAAAAATATGAGAGGTTTGGTCACTTGAACCTATGTGTTGTTCATTCATCCACACTAGTTCTTGAGACTTGTGTTGATCCTCCTCAACCACTTTCTTCTTTAGAGACCAATTTAGTTCAATAGGTTGATTGTTCCCTTCCAATTTTAGTAGAGTGGGATGAGTACTTGCAAAATATTGCAAGGTCATTTGATACACTACACACTCCAAACATTGGGAACATGATTGAGGATATTCTATTCCTCTTTGATGGAAATATGAGCATTGATTTCATCCCATATTAAGTGCCTTCAAAGGTTGTTCAACATGTATCTTCATAGTAATTTGGGTTTGCTTCAATTGATTTGGTTTATTTTAATTTAGACAATTGGATAGTTGAGTAGTCTTCCATGACACACATCATGAGACTTTTCCTTACATCTCCTTCCATGGAGTTTTTTTAATCCTTGGCCACTTGATTTGTTTCTTCCTAAGGGGAGGAATGTTGTTTTCCGCTCTTGTATCCTCATAAACATTCAACCTCGAGCCTTTATCTTTTATATTGGATCTTCTTCATTAGGGGGAGGGGGGTATGTTGTCTCTTCTTTTCTCACTTGTGGGGAGAATCTTGATTGTACTTATGTGACCAATTCAGTACTTGGGGGGCCACTTGGAGTCCTTCATCTTAGTCACATGTAGTATCATTTTATTACATCTCTCACTTTTGGAGAGGGTTTTTTTCCCTAGTGTTTTTTCTTCTTTTCTTCACCTAGAAAGACTTCATTGGTTTGTATATGGGTACCTAATCAAATTTTTTTTTGTCAGAATCCATTTCTATTTTCATATATTTAGATTTTTTATACCCACAATAAGTTTTACTTAAGGGGGGGGGGGGGGGGGGTTAGAGCATAATTAGCTATTAGTTGTGTTAGTGTAATTATGTCTCATAATTACACTTTACTTAAGTTGACTTAGGATAATGCATTCATTGTAGTTTACATATGAGACACTTGGGGAATTGTGCATCTAGGGAAGATGGTTGTAGGATAAATTCCACCTTTTATGGAGCTATCTTATTATCACATTCCACCTTTGGTGGATGATTCACCTTTAGTGGAATTATCTATTTCTCATACTGTCCCCTATCTACCTTTTTATCTCATTAGGCCACATGTCATGATTGTGTGCTCCCATAGCCTTGTCTTTATAAGAACTCATTTACATTGTATGTAATCTAGTTGATCAATTCAATGGGGCATTTTGCATCTTGATGAGAATACAGTTTGTTTTTGTCCATTTTGTTCTCTCTTTCTTTTGTTCTATTCATTGGCCTCTAGATCTTTCCTACCTCTATAGGAAAATTATCACATGGTATGAGAGCCATTAGAATAATATTTGTTATTCATTTGAGAGGAATTTGATGCAATTTGGGTTTTATTTTTATTTTGGAGCTTTCTATTGCAGGTTATTATTAGAGCTTCTTGGGTCAAATCTGAGGTTACCATTGGATTGAGGAGGTTCAAGAAAGAATTACCTTTTGTTTTTCTTAAATTCGACACTAGAGGCCAAATATAGGGCCATTTGAAGGTGGAGGGTGGTTACCTATCCTAGGAATGATTTGTAATTTTGGAGCACTTTGAGTTAAATCCAACATCACCATCATGTTCAGAAGGCCCAAAAACCCCAAGGTTGCCTGTTCATTCATCCAAATCAAAGCTAATTACCTTGAGGTCAATGTTGGAGCTTTTTGGGTCAAATATAAGGTAACCATTAGATTTGGGAGGATTAAAAAAGTCAAAGTCGCCTTTTGTTTCGTCCAAATCTGACATCAGAGGCTAAATCTAGAGCCATTTGAAGGTGGAGGGTGGTTGTGATCTACAATTTTGGAGCATTTTTGGCAAAATCTGACATCGCCATCACATTTAGAAGGTCCAAGAACCCTAAAATCAACTGTTGATTCATCGAAATCAACTTCTGTCACTCCGAGTTGAAAAAAAATCCCCCTCCTAGCTACCATATAGACTTGTAGGTATGATTTAAAAATAAACTAAAAAAATAACAAAATATTTTCTACATTTTGTTTTTTAATTAAAATTAGTTTAAAAAAATTAAATTGCATTTTTTAAACGGGAGGTGTTTTAAAAAAAAATGGTGATGGGGGGGGGGCAGGCCACTTGCAACCCATAGGTAAGTACCGTAGGTAGTCCCTATAGCCCACAAGCCACTTGTGGTGGCAAGTGTACTTGCGAGTACACAGACCACCTACGACCCCCACAAGGGGCTCAAATTTTTTCAATTTAATTTAATTTTTCAATCACTTTTTTAATTAAGTTTTTTTAAATAGAAAATAAATATTTTAAATATTTTTCATTAAGTTTTTTAAAATAATTTTTTTATTTTTAATAAATTTTATTAAATCAATTATTTAATAAAGTTTATTTTTAAAATCAAAACTTTATATAATATGTGTTTTTTAACTTTTATTTTTAATGTTCAAAGTGTTTTTTACGAAAAAAAAAAAAAAAAAAAAAAATTTAAAATTTTTTTTAATAGTTTTTTGATCATGGTTTTTAATAAATGTTTTTATTTAAACTTTTAATTATTTTTTAAGAACAAAATTTTATGAAATAAAAAAAACTGGAAACACACTTTTTTTGTCCACCTATCTTGTATTGCAACGTTCTCCAACCAACAACCAAGGGGGGTTAGTTGCTCCTATATTTTTTGGCAATATACTAATTAGAGGCATCCTACATGGCATCTTTTTGGTGGCATCATCTTCATGTTTCTTGATTTGCACTATGTCATGTTGTATTCTCTTGCATGGGCTATGTTGTATACGCACTAATACAAAGTGTCATTCTTCTTTGTACCTTGTCATTGGTGACATATTGGATGTAATCTTCTTGTACTTCATAGATTGGGAAATATCTTGTGAGACTAAGATTATACAAATTTGTGCATATCTCTATAGAGAATTAGATTGTACCAATTTGTCATTGACGAGTATTCAATTGATTCTCAATAAGGTGTCTCCATACTTGATCTTCATCTTATTGCAATGAGAGATTCATCCCTAGTTCTTCGTTGATAGTGGTACTTGGTGTTGTCACACTTTGACATTCTTGGTGCAACATTGGCTCTATTTCTTCCTAATGGGGAGGAATTTTGGTCAACATCTTTGGACCATCTTTGCAAGAGATTCTACATTGAGGGGGATGCTTCATGGTCTCTCTCTTCTTCTCTCTTATAGGGGGTACTTTTTCCTCACATGAGGTTTTGTTCTTCTCATTGAGAGTATTGTGTGCTCCCATCTCTCTTTTGGGGGGGAGTTTTTTCACAATGGGTTTTCTCTCTTTCTTCGTTTGTGAGAGATTACATTGCATTTGTACATGGGTACATAAAATGGTCTAGTAGCTGAGACCCATATTGCATTGTTAGCTTGAGTTCGCATTCCCTAAGTTGTACTTAAAGGGGGGTGTTGGTGTAATTATGTCTCATAGTTACACTTAAGTTGACTTAGGATAATGCATTCATTATAGTTTTTAAATGAGACACTTAGAGAATTGTGAATCTAGGGAAGATGGTTGTAGGAGAAATTCCACCTTTTGTGGTGTTATCTTGTTATTACATTCCATCTTCGGTGGGTGATCCACCTTTAGTGGAATTATTTATTGTTTCTCCTACCTACCCCTACCTACCCTTGTATCTCATTGGACCACATGTCATGATTGTGTGCTCTCATAGCCTTGTCTTTATAAGAAGGCTCATTTACATTGTATGTAATCCAGTTGATTAATTTAGTGGGGAATTTTGCATCTTGATGAGAATACAGTTTGTTCTTGTCCATTTTGTTCTCTCTTTCTTTTGTGTTATTCATTGAACCTCTAGATCTTGGCTACCTCTATAGGCAAATTCTCACAAGTTATTTTTTTACAACTAGTTATGCTTTTTTGTTCAAGTTCACTTAGGAGTGCTTATTTTAGTTGTGTACCTAGTTTAGTTTTTTATGCATCTAGTTTAGCTAGAGTTGATCTTTATTTAGCTCCTCATGCTTACACTTTAGTTCTCCTAAATTTAGCTATGCTCTTTCTTTATAAGCACCTCATTATACAATTATAATTCATCCTACAATTCTAAATTATTTCCTTTCAAGTAATATAAAATTCATTTATAGTGCAACTCTCATTTGTGGAAGGTGCTCTCATTTGACATTTGATCTTGCAGGTGCTTGTGTTGCGAAATTCAATAGAATTAGGTTACTCCTAGGATTACAGGTTGTTATCCACAATTCATAAATTCCTTAGACCCTGATGGAACCTACAAAATAAAAAATTTCCCAAATAATCATGATGTCTTAAATTATTTTCCCACTGTTGTCCTAAACAAAATGCAATTGTATCCATACACAAGTTGAGTCACATAGTTGTAGATAATTTAATATTTTTAATAGCCTAAAATCCCAGAACATAATATAAAAATCTTTGTGCATAAATCAATCTTGGTGTTGTGTGTAAACACAACACACCACATTTATGTAATAAACGGGGACCCTTAAAATTTTTGCTAAGTAAAAGCTTCATTTCCATATATGAGTAAAGTAGAATGATCTGACATCGGGGTAAGGAATGTTTCTGGAGCAAATGAAAGCAATGACAAAATGAGGTTCTTCCCCGCTAACAAAATTGACCACAAAATAGCTCAAGGCTGTTAGCGTAATAAAGAATTTGCGGAGGATGTCGAGTGCTAAGTAAACATGATATTGTAAAAGGATCAGAGATCAAAAGTCAAAATTTGTCTGCAGTCCGATATTTATCAAAATGAATCAAAAGATTTATCATACTTGTCGGGCAACAGAGAATTTTGGGAAATAGAAGAAAACTAAACTAAGGTGACAAATATAAGATCAATCCAAAACCCAATAGCAGACTAAAAGAAAGGTTATGTTGCGACACATTTTGAGTATCATAGAATGATGAAGTGTTTCATTTCATAGCCTAAAATAGCAATAATGATTGCCTAGGAGCCTAGAATTTAAATAGTGAGGGAGAACACCTATTCACATCTACTAACAAGCTACTTTCTGACATAAATTACAACAGACACTGTAAGGATCGTTAGATGAATGTTTTTAAATCCCCCATGTTTAGGCTTTGTTGTGTTTTATTTCCCATGTTGATTAATGTTTTGGTAAAAATTGTGGAATCACAACTAATGTTTAGTGTTCCTGGCAAAAACCTAGTAACGGTACATTTCGTAGTATTAGATTTGCAGAAGAGGAAATTGAAGGAGCTTACATGAACTCATTGGAGGCCTTGAAACTGGCACAATATTTGGATTCTATAGGTGATTCTGGTAGTGAAATAGGTAAGTACCCCTAACTGCTTTGGTACAGATTAAAGGTTAAATAAACTAATGACAAAATATGAGTTGGGTGGAGAATAGTTTAAAAATCTCGAAGGTAGGATTGTGTTAATTTGTAGTTTTAGCAATAATTTATGAAATTTTGGTAGGAGGATCAGAAGTGGATGACATGGAAAACCAACAGATGGAATTAAGAAGAGAATTCGAGCGGAAATTTCAATATTTTGTTAGATATTGTTGCTTCTAGGATATGTTGTTGTCATTGATGTCAACATATTTCGGTGTTGCAGAAGAGATGTTTGGTGTTCCGGTGATTGCATTGAGTTGATTTGGTTGGTTTGAGGATTTTTGGTTTAGTAATGAAGTATTTCTAGTATCTCTACTTTATTCCTTATTGGTTTTAGTGATCGAAAAGTTTACTTGATCATATTATTTGATATGGTTTGTAGTTCAGTCTTTTTGTTCAGTGGTTGGTAGAGTTTCGTATTTTCTCTGGTGAGCTCCAGTATGATCATATCTTTGGTTGTAGTTTTGGGAGAATGTTTTGGATGTTCACATGTATCTTTAGTTTAGATGGTTCATGATTTTGTGCTTTGTAAGCTATCTTTCTAGTCTGAATTGCTTTTGTTGAGTGTTCTTGCGAGTTAGCTTGTCGATCAGTGAAGATTTGCATAAGTGGTGTTGGTGCAACTATTGTGGATGGTTCTCACATTCTTGTTGGTGTTTTATGATCATGTCCTATTTATCTTGGTGGTCTACATTGATTCTTGTGCATGTTATTTGTGATTTTGCTGATCTGGTAATATTCTGTGTTATGTGGTATTCCTGGTGGTGTAGCGGGTTGCGGTTGATCTTGGCAAGATTTCTAGTGGTGATGCATGTTTCGATATTTGATTTAGGTCCATTTTATGTCATGTATTTCATTATATTGGTCTGGTGGTTCACATATGTATTGTGTGATATCATTTTATAATTGAGAGTTGAGGGTTTCGCTGACCTTATAGTCAAGGTTGATGATGTGTATAAATAGGTGCTATAGTCATGTAAATTGGTATCAGTGTTATGTCTGCATTATCAGAGAGTGGTGTATGTGGTGCTTAAGTGAATTTATCCTTCGGCATGGTGTATTAAGAAGATATTATTGTAGGGCAGACAAATGTGCTTAACTGGAACTGTCATCAGGCATAAGGAGATGTTATATTTGCAGTTCATGTAATCCAAATTATAGTACAAATCTTATTGTCAGATAGTGAACCTTCCTTGAGGGTTGGAGCCTTCTGGGTCATCTTATAATGAACAGTGAGCTCTAAGTAGTGTGCCTAAATGCATGTGCATTCCCCATTGTAATATTATCACATACTATTGCAGAGTACCATCTTATTGTGGGTAGGTTCCCACCGTGGTTTTTCCCTTAACCGGGTTTTCCACATCAAAATCTTGGTGTTATGTGTTGTGGTTTCATTGTTCTTATCTTTATTCCTCCTATTCATGTTTAGATATGAGATTGTGCTATAATTATTCTAATATGGTGAAGACTGATTCACCCCCCCTCGATTTTTCTTATTGGTTACTGCTAACAATTGGTATCAGAGCTAGATCCTTCGAAAGAATCTTGACCATTTGAGGAGATCCAGGATGACAAATTATGTGCTCAAGAAGGAGAGTCCTAGATTTGATGGAAGCAATTATACTATTTGGAAGGACCACATGGAAGTTCATTTGAAATGCTTTGGAGAAGAATATTGGAAGATCACAAAGAATGTCTACAATGTTCCTCAGAATGGACCGGTTACTTCTACTGAGATCAAGGATGCTGAAAATAACATAAGAGCTAAGGAAGCATTTTTGTGTGCCTTGACTGATTTAGAAATGACTAATGTGATGGGTTTGCAAAATGCTCATGAGATTTGGAAGAAGATGGAGACTTTGTATGAAGGAGATGCACAAGTTAAATTTGCTAAGATGCAAATCTTGAAAGGGAAGTATGAATCATTGAAGATGTCAAAAGATGAAAATGTATCAACCTTTATGGGTAAGGCGAATGATCTTGTCATGAATATCAGATGTTCCGGTAGAACCCTTGAAGAAGATGAGATTGTTGCTAAGGTGCTGAGATCTTTGCCTCCTACTTACAAACATAAGGTAGTTGCTATTGATGAGATTCAGAGTGTGACTATAATGACTAGAGATATGGTTGGAAAGATTACTACATTTGAGTTGAGAAAATTTGGAGAATCACATGGTAAATATAAAACTACATTCAAATCCTTTGTATCTGGGAAGAAGAAGTATGATTTGGGGGAAGTTCTTGTTTGGTATTAAGATTTGAAAGAGAAAAGAGAGAGATGGTCGAGCAAGAAAGATAATTGGATGAGCTTGAGGCTCTTATTGCTTGGAGATTGCCTAAAGGAGCTGGTAAGTATGATGGAAAGTTACCTTTGAAATGATTCTCTTGAAATAAGATAGGACATTTTGCTTTTAGGTGCCCTGAGACGATATCTAGATATGATAAGCATAATAAATTTGAAAGGCGTGATAGATCTGATAAAAATGATAGATATGAGAAACATGATAAGTATGATAAGCCCTATAAGCCCTACCAAAAGTATAGAAATTAGAAGAGATGCTATTATGCTACTGATGAAGGTGCAACAAATGAGGAATCAGAGAATGGGAATTCAAAAGATGAATTTGTATTTCTTGATATCAAGGAAGATGATTCGGTAAATCAGTGAATCCTACAAACTCCATTGTTGAGGAGAAAGCTTTGGCTACTAAGATTGAAGAGAAAGATGAATGGGTGATTGATAGTGGTTGTTCACATCATATGATAGGTGATAAAAGCAAATTTGTGAGTATGGAAAGGTATGATGGTGGAATAGTGAGATTTGGAGATGACAAAGCTTGTGTGATTCGTGGTAGAGGTTCTATATCTTTCAATGGTAAGCATAATACTAACGATGTATTGTATGTTGAAGGTTTGAAGCATAATATTTTGAGTGTTGGATAGATGGTTGACAAGGGATATGATTTGCAATTCAAGAATGGAAAGTTTAAGATCCTAAATGCCCGCAGTATAGAAATTGCATTAGGTACTAAAACTAAAGGTAATATCTTTCACCTGAATGCTGGCGAGAAAAGTTGTTTGATTTCTCAAATTGATGAAAGTTGGTTGTGGAATAGGAGAATGTGTCATGTTAATTTTGACTACATGGTAAAGATAACTTCTACTCAAGTTGTTAGAGATTTTCCTAAGATTGTGAAGCCTTCTAATTTAGTATTTAAGGAATGTAAGATGGGAAAGAAAACAAAAAACTCATTTAAGAGTAAGCTATATTCATCTAATGGATTGCTAGATCTTGTTCATAGTGACTTATGTGGTCCTATTAGAGTGAGAAGAATGTAGGGAGAGATATTTTATGTTGTTGATTGATGATTATTCAAGGATGATGTGGGTTACGTTTCTAAGGGAGAAATCAAAAGCATTGCAGAAATTCAAGATATTGAAAGCCAGAGTGGAGACCGAGACAAGATTGAAGCTAAAATGCCTGAGATCTGAAAGAGGAGGATAATTTATATCAGGAGAGTTTGATACATTTTGTGAGAGCAATAAAATTAGAAGACAATTATTTTGTACTAGAACCCCTCAGCAGAATGGAGTTGTTGAAAGGAATAACAAAACTATCTTATATGCTGCAAGGACTATGTTGATTGAAGGAAATGTTGCACAGATCTTTTGGAGAGAAGTTGTTAGCACTATGGAAGTAAATTTTATATCAAGAGAGATGAGGATATAGGAAAGTTTGATGCAATATGTGAAGGAATCTTCTTGGGATATTCTACTAAGAGCAAGGCCTACCAGTGCTACAATAAGAGATTGAATAAGATGGTTGAAAGTGCAAATGTAAAGGTGGATGAGTGTCTTGGAAAGAAGATCAGAGCATGTAGTTATTATTTTAATGATGAAGATGTTGTTCCTAAGCCTGTGTAGACAAAGATCTTGAAGTAGACTATTCCAGTGGAGATAGGTAATCTGGAAATTGAAAATCAGAACAATCAGAAGACACCGAGGTATGTTAGATTGGAACCATTCAAAAAATTAAAATTATTGGTAACAAGAATAAAGGTGTAATGACTAGAAGAAGGATTGTTACTAAAGGGATATGTTTGATTTCAAAGATTGAGCCTAAGATGTTGCAGAAGCATGCAAGGATGAAAATTGGATAAAAGAAATGGGAGAAGAGCTGAATCAGATTGAAAAGAATAACACTTGGGAGCTTGTTTTGAGGCCTAAAGAAAATAATGTGATTGGTACTGAATGGGTGCTCTAGAATAAACTGAATGAAGTCGGTGAAGTTGTCAGAAACAAAGAAAGATTGGTATGTAAAGGACATTCTCAGATGGAAGGTATTGACTATGAAGAAACTTTTTCTCTTGTAGCTAGAATTGAAGCTGTTAGATTGTTCCTTGCATATGCTTCTTATAAGAACTTCAAGGTATATTGGATGGATGTCAAGTCATCCTTTTTGAATGGTGATTTGGAAGAGGAAGTTTACATTGAGAAACTGGATGGATTTTCTCTATATGGACTAAAGCAAGCCCTTATAGCTTGGTATGCTAGATTGGATAAGTATTTATTGAAGTTGGGATTCTGTAAAGAAACAAATGACACTAATTTATATTTCAAAGTAGAGAAAGATAACATTTTGATTGTTGAAGTCTTTGTTGATGATATCATTTTTGGAGGTGATGATGATTTGAGTATGAAGTTTACTGATGATATGCAAAAGGAATTTGAGATGTCTATGATAGGTGAAATGAAATTCTTTTTAGGATTGCAGATTACTCAGACTGGTAAAGGTATTTTCATTTCTCAATCTAAGTATATGAAGAAATTGTTGAAGAAATTTAGATTAGATGATTCTAAGCCTGTTGGAACTCCTATGGTGATTGGATGTAAGTTGTCTAAGAATGATGAATCTCAGAAAGTTAATCAGACTTTGTATAGATCTATGGTTGGTGGATTGTTGTACTTAACTCAGACTAGAGCATATATTATGCATGTTGTTTGTCTTTGTGCTAGATTTCAAGAAAATCCTAAAGAAACTCATGTCACTGTTGTCAAGAGGATTTTTAGATACTTGAAGGGAACTATTGACTATGGCCTATGGTACCCAAAGAATGATGATTTCTTGTTGTGTGCTTACACTAATGCTGATTGGGCCGGTGACGTTGATGACCAGAAGAGCACAACCAGTGGAACATTATTTTTGGGAAAGAAGTTTATTTCATGGTCCAGTAAGAAACAAGGTGTTGTATCTTTTTCTACTACTGAAGATGAATACATTGTTGCTGCTAGTAACTGTACTTAGGTAGTCTGGATGAAGTAGATGTTGAAGGATATCAGAGTAATTTATGATGAGCCTACTGTTATATATTGTGACAATTCAAGTGCTATCAATATTT
Source organism: Cryptomeria japonica (assembly GCF_030272615.1). Taxonomy (NCBI): domain Eukaryota; kingdom Viridiplantae; phylum Streptophyta; class Pinopsida; order Cupressales; family Cupressaceae; genus Cryptomeria; species Cryptomeria japonica. The sequence continues at coordinate 399,887,836 of NC_081408.1, forward strand.
TAAAGAATTCAGTGCTGCATTCTAAAACAAAGCATGTGTCCATAAAGTATCATTTCTTGAGGGAGAAAGTTAGTGATGAGGAATTCAGATTGGAATATGTATCTACAAAGGATCAAATTGCAGATATTTTTACTAAGCCTTTTCCTACAGATATATTTGTCTATTTGAGAGAAAAGTTAGGCGTATATGCCCCTCCTATTGAGAACTAGATGCATGGAGTTGCATCAATCTGGTGGATTTCAGAGCCTTATCTTTTTATCCAGGTTGATGAGTTGGTGTTGCTACTCAGCCGAAGTAGTCAGTACATGTGATTTTGATTTTTTGTTGTAGATTTATCCTAAGGGGGAGATTGTCCTTCTTAGAAGATGAGTTTTGGGAAAGAGAGCATAATTTGTATTCTATCTTTGACATTGTTGTCAAAGGGGAGAGAGTCATGTGAAATATTGCTTTATTTTTGGAGCTTTGTGTGCATGATCTTAGGGGTATTTTGCTGGTGTCGATTCATTCCTTTGCATTGATTGTTTTTCACATTCATATGTTTCCATTAATGAGTAAGGGGGAGATTTTTGGATATGTTGTTGTCGTTGATGTCAACATATTCCAGTGTTGCAGAAGAGTTGTTTGGTGTTTCAGTGATTTCATTGAGTTGATTTGGTTGGTTTGAGGATTTTTGATTTACTAATAAAGTGTTTCCAGTATATCTACTTTATTCCTTATTGGTTTTAGTGATCTAGAAGTTTACTTGATCATATTATTTGATCCGGTTTGTAGTTTAGTCTTTTTGTTTAGTGTTTGGCAGAGTTTGGTATTTGCTCTGATGAGCTCCAGTATGATCATATCCTTGGTTGCAATTTTGGGATAATGTTTTGGATGTTCATGTGTATCTTTAGTTTAGATGGTTTGTGATTTTATGCTTCGTAAGCTATCTTTCTAGTCCAAATTGCTGTTGTTGAGTGTTCCTGTGAGTTAGCATTTTGATCGATGAAGATTTGCATAAGTGGTATTGGTGTAGCTATTGTGGATGGTTCTAATGTGATTTTTGGTGTTCCCTAATCATGTCATATTTGTTTTGGTGGTCTGCATTGATTCTTGTGTGTTTTCTTAGTGATTTTGCTAATCCGGTGATATTCTTCATGTTATGTGGTATTCTTGGTGGTGTAGCGTGTTGCGGTTGATCTTGGCGAGATTTTTGGTGGTGTTTGGAGATTTGATTTAGGTCCATGTTATTTCATGTATATCATTATATTGGTTTGGTGGTTCACATATGTATTGTGTGATGTAATTTTGTAATTGAGAGTTGAGGGTTTAGCCGACCTTGTAGTTAAGGTTGATGATTTGTATAAATAGGTGGTATAGTCATGTAAATTGGGTATCAGTGTTATGTCTGCATTATCAGAGAGTGGTGTATGTGTTGCTTAAGAAAATCTATCCATCGGTGTGGTGTATTAAGAAGATATTGTTCTAGGATAGACAAGTGTGCTTAACCAAAACTGTCATCAAGCATAAGAAGATGTTGTTAGGCCCAATATGGAAAGCTAATGTACTGAGAGGGGAGGGGTGAATCAGTACTTTAAATCCTCTTACCAACAATATCTTCACTGATATGCATAAACCATAAACTGTTGTAACATAACATAAAGCTAAAACAAATAAATAACAATCATACATGATTCACTCCATAACACATATATTTTGGTTACGTAGAAACTCTTGGTTAGAGAGAAAAACTGTGGTGGGGATGACACCCACAACTTCACTACTGCAATAATAAAGAGTGCTCAGTTAGAGCTACATGTTCAGCTATTTCTGATAGCTTACCTTGTTAGGAGTATCAAGATCATTAGATCTACCTTGCTAAAGGATTTTACAACACTTATTCTAAATGCCGCACCTGGTTAAAGGCTTTACAATTTATAGACTTTGTTAGAGTCTTTTACCCTATTAAAGGTTTCTCTTACAACTTCAAAATATTACAATAAAATATTTACAAATATCTGCAACTTTACATCTAGAATGTTATAGGAGATTCTATGTGCTCAAAATGAGATTACCTTGCTTATAGCATACCTCGGTAACCCATAAAGTAAGTCGGTAAACCCTTCTCTTTACTCTGTTCTTTGACTATTCTTTGAAATATTTCTCGGTGACCTCTGTGTCTCTATAACAGTCATAAAACTCAGTGCTTTCTTATGTATCACACATGTCTTGCTTCATACACCTCTTTATGTCTCTATCTGATCTCAATCCATGTTGTATAAATAGATCTCTTATGTCGGTGATCTGGTTCATTACTTCGATCTTACAAACATGATTTATCGAATGAATAACCATACAAAATATTTCATTGGTTAGATGACCTCAAAATCATACACAATCTTTAAGTGCAATTTCCAATGTGATAATGGTTCTATGTTCCTCGATCTTGTAACATGTTTCCACATGTGTGTCTAGGTTCAATGTATCTAGTAAAATGTTTCACTTGGTGTATATCAACTCGATGTATCATTATTTCTGCTTGGTAGTCATACAGTGTTACTCGGTAGACATCTTGGTGTATACTGGGCTCTGTGACTACTTTCTTCTATAATCGACTGCTCTGTGCATACCAACTGAATGTTTCGGTAGTAGTAACCGACTAGAGTATATAGAATGACTTTGGATATAAAACTAATGGCAACTATAATAAGTAGTAACAATCTCCCCTTTTGACATTAGTTGAGATGTTTGACAAAAATACTGTCAAAGTCATAACTCAAAAATCTATATACTTACAAAATTTGACAAGACAGACAATATATATATTAGTCAACAAAATGGTATGTTTCAGATATACTCCCTTTATCAATATACTGTAGGAAAAATTTGATTTTGCATGCTCGGTGATCAATGTTCTGTATTAACTACTTAGTTCACTAGTCGGCTCACTGCTCTTCTTGTCAAAATTAACTGTGCATATGAATACTTTGTTTTGCTCGATATACTCCACCTGTATAATTTGATACTATACTCACTCCCCCTTTTTGACAAACATCAAAACTTAGTTACCATTTGGTGGTGGCAACTGGTCAAAAATGGATTTATACTTTGTCTTTGCATCGGTAAGGGCGGCAGAGAGGGCATCCTTGACACTGTCCATGAGTGAATTCTGAGCTGTAATGTTAGCTAACAGTGAAATTAGTCCATCTAAGGTGCTTCCCTCTTGCTGAGTAGATAGGGAGGTAGCTTTGTTGATCTTCTCTTGGACGGATGAAATATGAGGACTAAATAATGTTTGAAGTGTCATTATATCCATCCTTATCTTGTGCTCTTCATTCTTGAGTTCCAATTATTGAGCCATGAGCTTTTGTAGCTTTGTCTAAAAATTCTGAATGGAATTTGACTCAATGGTTAACTTATTTGAGAGATCGGTGATCTCTTTCTCAATCACTTCAATTTTATTTTTGATATCTTTAATGAATAAAGAGAATGTATAGAGTTTATGAAATAAATAAAGAATGTGCTTGAGTTGAGGGGACAACTCAGCAATAAATTTGACAAGTTTAACTTTGCCAATAGCAATAGCTTTCTGTACCTCTTCAATCATTTTAGCAGTGAGCTCCTTGTCTTTTAACTTGCTCAAATATTCAGATGCATCTACTCCAGATGTCTCTATCTTGGTTAGGAGTTCATCCAGTTGAATGTGGTTGGCGGCATCTTTTGTCACTATTGCTTTAGGTAGCATATCTGTTAAGAGTGCTTTCACCTTCTGAAGTACTTTATTTTTCTTTTGAATAGCCATTTGCTTCTCCTGTTCGGCTTTGGCTTTGCATAGTTCACCGAATTCAATGAGTGCTTGCCCTTTTAATTTGGATAGATCAACATTGGGCAACACTATTGGTTTTGACAAATCTAATTTGAAACTATGCTTTTTCATCTTATTTTCTTTACCTTTCATCGGTTGAACTAAAACAATGGCTTGGGAGGCTTGTTGACCCTCGGTAGGTTGCTCAGTAGAGGCAACACTTTGGTTGGTTTCTTTAGCCTCTGTAGTGTCCTTTGGTGTCTCTGAGTTTGGTGTCTCGATTGTAACATTTTTAGTGCTAGATGGAGCTTGAGAGGTTTGTTCTTGAGAAGTAGATTCTCTTGCTATTGACTTGTGACCTTTTGTGCCTTGTTTCGTATCCTGAGGGGCCTCGGTTGAAATAGGCTGATTGACCAGAGGATAGGGTTGAACTTGTTCCAAAACTGATTCACTGGATACAAGTTGGGCATAAGCATTCCCTTCTATCATTTCTTGTTTTGGTGCCTCGGTGTCCATGATATCCTCATCAACTTGTATAGTGTCAGCAGGGTCTTGCTCGGTGATATCAGGATCTTGCTCGGTGACATCAACTATTTCAACTTCAGCTTGCTCACCAGCATTCTTGATTCAAAAGATTTCCTGCCATTTTTCTTTGGTCTCATTTTCTACATCCAAGTAAAGGCCATTCATCAATTTCAAGGCTCTTTGCTTGACTAGGAATTTTGTGTGGCAGTTTTTCAGATGTTCGGTGATCTCATCTACCAACATGTTTGGGAAAAGATGTACCAGACTTCTTTCTCTCATCTATTTCTCTAAGTCCATGGCATACTTCCACCAGTTGTCAATATGAAAATATAATTCATTTGGAAGAGATTTAGATACTTCCAATGGGACCAATTGGAATTTCAATAGTGTACAGATGACAGGTTCTTCTATTTGTCTCTTTTCATCATCAGATCTGGATTCATATTTAACATATCTGAATGCTCCAAATCCACCATATTGCTTCAAATTAGCACAAAAAATTTCATCACTATGTACATTTATCTTTTTAGTCTTGACAATCTAAAATTTGCTTGCATCTTCAGATTCAGTGTCACTAGACTCTTTAGCCAAAATGAGTCTCTGAGTAGATTTCTTGTAAGTTTTTGCTACCTTTGGTATGGCAACATTCTTTGGTTTCTTAATTGGTGATGCTGCAGATGCTCTTGTGTTAGGTCGCTTTGCTGGAGGAGTTGGTGATACTTTTGATGTATCATGTTTCTTTATTTTCAAAACTTTCCCTTTAGGCAATTCGGTGCTCAGTGTTATAGCTGCCTCTTGGGCTTCAAATTCCTCTTCGGTGATGGCTATAGTGCCCTTGACAGGTGTGGAGGAAGAACCTTCTCCAAATTTCTCCGTTAATACCTTGATCATTTTTGTTGCCTTCCTTGTAGCCTTGGGTACTACAATGCTCATTTTTACTTTTTCCTTCACTTCTTCATAAATTCCATACCTCAGCTCGGTAGCATGCCTTGGTAATGTAAGAAAAGAATCTATCTGCTGTTGTGTGATGTCAAAATCAATCTCATAACCCATAGGTGGCAAAGATTGAGTTCTCGGTTCCACAACATTAACATAGCAGTAATCAGTGTCCACTTTGAAACGTATGTCATCCTTGTATCTCTCCACTAACTTGGGTGGAATTCTATATCTGTTATGCATCTTCTCCTAAAACTTGCTGAAATAATCATCCATGATATCATTAAAATTATCACCTAGCTTCTTGATGAAGTTATTGATTTGATGGGTGATTGGTCGGTGTAGCTCCCAAACAACTTTACTGACTGATAGAAAGAATTTCTCAAAATAGAAAAACATGCATACCAGAAGTGATCCAAATTTTAGTGTATTAGCCGAATTGTTCTTCTTTGGCTTCCTTATGGTATTGAGATTCTCAAACAGGTTTTTCAACAATACCTCACATAAATCAATTTTCATGCCTTTCTTCACAATTTTATATGCTAAGTCGACTACTGCATAGGGTACACTGTTTTCCCTTGCTAATTGGAAGAAACAATGACCTATTACTCTAATGGCAAACTTTAGCTCTGCATCTGTGATATTGTTCAATTTCAGTCCCCTGCAATCATATTCTACTCCGGTTAAACTGATCAATTCCTTTTGTGATATCATTTTCTGAGCTCAGGCATGATCATAAATAGGGTAGTCGGTGATCAAATGAATGATTTCCTTGGTGATCTTAAATGGTTGCTCTTCTAGCCACATGAAGTCATCATGAACTCTGCTCAGAACAAACTTGACCCATTGGGGTTTGAAGACACGGGGATAGGTTAGGGCTTCGGTCAATCCCTTGATTTTGATGTGTTCATATTTGCTATCCATTTTACCATCGGCACACAATTCATCATATGTGTCTTTGATCTCAACATGACCTAGTTCCTCAACTCGACACTTAGTGAAGAATCTCACATCCTCGACTAATAAAACTCTATCCGGAATGAGTGAAAATGCAGTTTTGTCATCCGGTTCAGATGCAATTTTGGGAGTTAAAGAATATTTCAATGAGGGCTTTTCAATGTTCTCAACAACAACGGGCTTCTGGACCTTAGGTGCCATTGCAGATTTCAGATAAATACTAACAAAATATCCTTAGGGTTCGAAGACTTTCAAATGGCAGACGCTTTCTACTTAGCAAATAATAACAACTTGATATGATTGGTAAACTATCTTGATAATGCATTGTGATTGATGTAAATACCTTTGAATTTTCTTCCAAGGAGGTTTGATCGCCTTTGATTCGCTTTGCTCTGCTTTCTTGAAAACTTGGTGAGTGAAAAATGACTGCATAATAGCTTTAAGTATTCATTGTACCTCATCGGGCTTCATGCGGTTAGGTCAGAAAACATTAAATGCACTCAGTACCACTACTTTTTATGCTTTTACCGAGTAGCTAGACTTCCTGCATTTACCGACTTGATAGGCTTCCAAAAGACTTTGATAAAATTTCAAATTTTCTAATGCATCTTTAATTATGCAGATTTTGAATTAAGTACAAGATGAAATAGGAACTGTTAAGATTTGACCTTTGAGAGAATGCAGTCCCTTCATACCTTTACCAATTAATTTGGAATAGGTGTACCTAGCTCGGTAGGTAAGGTGCTTTCTTCATTTGACACAATTTTTTTCTTTCACCAAATCATCTGTAATTTTTCTTTTATTTCCTCAGTGTCTCCTCTAGGTTGATCTCTGCAATCTCTAGCCAAGTGTCCAACTTTTTTACAATGAAAACATGCCATACTAGGATTTCTCCATGATCTTCGATTGTTCATTCTAAACCTTATAAAGCAGTTGGCACTTATATGTCCATATCTTCCACAACATTCACATAATATCCTTGTATTGTAATCCCATGGTACTGCAGAATTCTATCAGTAAGGATCTATGTGAGTTCGGTAGCCTCTAGTATTTGCTTGGTGTGTAGACCACATATAGTTTTTCTGATTAAACCAACACTCCTCGGTACTATGTCCATATCTATTGCAGTTTTTACAAAACCCTTTGAATTTTGCCTTCTTAAAATTTCTAGTAGACTTTGTTCTACATTGGTTAGATGTGTGACCATATTTGTTGCAATTGTGACAATAACCATTAAACCTAGTGACATTCGGTTGCTTACCTTTTCTGATTTGGCACATGTTAGCAGTGTGACCTTGTTTTCCACAGTAGTTGCAAACAAGCTTCTTTCCTTTGATATTCTTCTTATTTCCAGCTTTCTTTGATGATTCTCCTCTCTCGGTTGTATGAATTCCCTTCTCAGTAGTTTCTTTTCCTTTGTAACCGAGTCTTGCTTCTTTGTTGGGTCTTCTTGTATTTAGTTGCTCATCCAACATCTTTGATGCTTCATAACTTTTTTTTAGTGTTTCCTTGGATTTCTTTTATGTTTCAAGTTCATTTTTTAACCTTGATACTTCAAGTTTCAACACTTGATTCTCATCATCTTTCAAATTTGCTTCATGATGCGCATAGCCCAATTGATCTGACATATTACTTTGTATTCCAATTATCCTAGTGATTTCATCATTCTTTTCAGATATTGATGCTTCAAGCTATTGTTTTTCTCTTTCTAGATCTCTTACTTTATCTTCAGCTGTCCGCAATGCATCAAGATTCTCAGTCATCTTTGTGCTGAAATGTTCATGTCCTCTTTTCATTTCTTTGTTCTTTTATTTTAGTTCTCCAATCATCTCTTCAGTCTCTTCAGATATATTGTTCTTAGATGATGTTTCAATTTGTTCCACTAGTTCTTGAGAGTCCTGTAAATCATCAGATAATCTTCTTCTAACTTTCAATGATTTTTGCATTTGTCTTTGCATGTCTGCAATCACTTGATTAGCATGATCCAACTCTTCTTATAGATATACAATTTTCTGAGATTGTTTATAGCCTTCCATTGATAAGATCTTCTTTAGGCTGTTAAACCCTTTTCCAAGATTTAAGCTCTGATACCAATTGTTAGGCCCAATATGGAAAGCTAATGTACTGAGAGGGGAGGGGTGAATCAGTACTTCAAATCCTTTTACCAACAATATCTTCACTGATATGTATAAACCACAAACTGCTGTAACATAACATAAAGCTAAAACAAATAAATAACAATCATACATGATTCACTCCATAACACATATATTTTGGTTACGCAGAAACTCTTGGTTAGAGAGAAAAACTGTAGTGGGGATGGCACCCACAACTTCACTACTGTAATAATCAAGAGTGCTTGGTTAGAGCTACATGTTTAGCTATTTCTGATAGTTTACCCTGTTAGGAGTATCAAGATCATTAGATCTACCTTGCTAAAGGATTTTACAACACTTATTCTAAATGTTGCACCTGGTTAAAGGCTTTACAATTTATAGACTTTGTTAGAGTCTTTTACCCTGTTAAAGGTTTCTCTTACAACTTCAAAATATTACAATAAAATATTTACAAATATCTGTAACTTTACATCTGGAATGTTATAGCAGATTCTATGTGCTCAAAATGAGATCACCTTGCTTATAGCATACCTTGGTAACCCATAAAGTAACTCGGTAAACCCTTCTGTTTACTCTGTTCTTTGACGGTTCTCTGAAATCTTTCTTGATGACCTCTATGTCTCTATAATAGTCATAACACTCAGTGCTTTCTTATGTATCACACATGTCTTGCTTCATACACCTCTTTATGTCTCTATCTGATCTCAATCCATGCTATATAAATAGATCTCTTATGTCGGTGATCTGGTTCATTGCTTCAATCTTACAAACATGATTTATTGAATGAATAACCATACAAAATATTTCATTGGTTAGATGACCTCAAAATCATACACAATCTTTAAGTGCAATTTCCAATGTGATAACGGTTCTATGTTCCTCGATCTTGTAACACATTTCCACATGTGTGTCTAGGTTCAATGAATCTGGTAAAATATTTCACTCGGTGTATATCAACTTGGTGTATCATTATTTCTGCTCGGTAGTCATACAGTGTTACTCGGTAGATAGCTCGGTGTATACTGGGCTCTGTGACTACTTTCTTCTATAACCGACTACTCTGTGCAAACCGGTTGAATGTTTCGGTAGTAGTAACTGACTAGAGTATATAAAATGACTTTGGATACAAAACTAATGGCAACTATAATAAGTAGTAACAGATGCTATATTTGCAGTTCATGTAATCCGGATTATAGTCTGAATCTTATTTTAAGGTAGTGAACCTTCCCTGAGAGTTGGAGCCTTCTGGGTCATCTTATTTTGAGTAGTGAGCTCTAGGAAGTGTATCTAAATGCATGTGCATTTTCCATTGTAATATTCTCACATACTACTGTAGAGTATCATCTTATTGTGGGTAGGTCCCCACCATGGTTTTTACCTTAAACAAGTTTTCCATGTTAAATTATTGGTGTTATGTGTATTAGTTTCATTGTTCTTATCTTTATTCCTCTTGTTGCTATTGAGATCTAAGATTGTTCTTAAACTCTTCTAATCTAATGAAAATTGATTCACCCCCCTCTCATTTTTCCTTCTTGATTGAAGATAACAAGGTGGTGCCTAGTACCAGATTCTACCTAGATACCCATTTGGGAGAGTTTAGTCTAGTTGAAATTATTTAAAGAATGAGGAAGCTCGTTCCTACAAAAGAAATATAAAATATGGCGAAACATGGTCTAATTAAGGTGGGAGGGCTTCCGGTTGCAACAAAAGCTCATGATCTGGTTATGTAGTGCATTCAACACTATGATCTATCCTTGAGATAGGTGGTTTGTAATCAGAGGGTATATGTAAATTTGATAGTGGGTGGATTGAAAGATTTCTTGGGGATTCCAACTCCAGCAGCATAGATAGATAGAACTAAGGAGGTCGCAGAGCAAGAATTTAATGAATCCAGGCAAGCTTGTGAAAGAAAGATAAGAGAAGAATGGTATATTGGGAAATAGGGTAAATTATTGTCTAAATTACCCACCTTAGTTCTAAGAAAAGAGTTACACCTAGAGGTAGCCGCAACAATCACATTCTTGAGTAGGATTGTTGGTCTGGAGATTAGTGGCTAGTTTCATGGGTGGATGTTCACCTATATACAGAGCTTGCAGCAGAATTCATGAATGTTTGATTGGGAAAAGTTCATTAGTGACTCCCTTTACCATTATATAGAGGAGACATCTAGAAATTTATATATGTCATCTTACCTTGTGTATGCTTGGTCAGTTAAAGCAAACATTCAAGGACTGAATACCGTAGGTACTCTAGGCATGACTGTGGGCCAAAATCCAATATATGTTTACTATCCACAACTAAAGAAAGATGAAGCAATGTTATATTACAAAGGAGTTAATGATTATTTTATAATGAAGATTACCCGGGAGTTAGAAGCAAGACCTGGAAAGAGGGTGCCGAAAGAAGTAAGGGAAGTGCTTCAATATTTTGGAGGATGGTACATCCAGTTCCCTTATTGGTCCTAATTGAGAGCACAAGGGTTTTTAGGACAACCTTTCAAGCTACCTTGGTATCCCTCAATTTGGGCATGGTTGATAGAATATTGTAGACAAATGGTGGAATTACATGATGCCTACCTAAACTCACATAGAAAATTGGGATTCAAGTTTCCGGTGAAGATGGGAGACTTCATATGTGTGTCCCTGTAGAATGCTAAGAAGATAGAGGAAGATTTGTTAGCAAGGCATTTGTAATATTTTCAATACACGAGAAAATATTATGAGCCTTTGGAGAAGATAGGGAGTTACATAGATAAAAAGGTGAAGCACGCTCCTGATATAGAATATTATTGGATGGACTGTGAAAATGAGAAAGAAGTTAAAAAGAAAATTTTATTAGAGGTTAACATTAAGTCAGCTACAAAGGTTGGGACTGATAAAACAAGAATAGAAGTTCCTCAGGAACTCACAGATGATGATGAGGAAATTGTAAGGCCTGATTATATAACTAATAATGTAGAACAAATACCAATAGTTGAACCCAAGCCCAACGAAATGGAAATGGTGTGTATGGAACGAGTCAATCGAATAGTCCCGAAATCCACTAAGAGGTGGTTGGATGGGTATAAAGTCAACATGATTCAACAGGGCAACAAACTTTCAATTCAAAGGAAAAGGAAGAGGAAATAAGTGGATGATAATGCATATTTCCTAGTTCATAAAAGAAGAATAGATATGACTAAAATCTTGGAACCCAGACTTGTGCTAGTGGAGGAAATAAATTAGGAAGGGGTCAAAGTAGTTACCATTGACACTAATCTAAACCAGATGGTAAGGAGTAAAATGGTGGATCCACAAGACCAAAGTAGTAGGAATTTACAACCATCGACATTAAGAGAAGTTGGTAAAAAAAGGATTCCTTCTAATTAGATACTGAGAGTTATTCCAATAACCGTCTCTTAGACCACAACTCAATTATTCACATCTCCAACTTTAGTAAATAATGCTCAGGAAGCTATAATAGGAATGGTCAATCAAGGCAGAGAAGAAGTAGATCTAGGGTTCTATGATGATTTGGAGTACATGCTAAAGAAGCATCATAAAGATGACTTAGAAGAATTATGGAAGAAAGTGGAACAGAAGAATGTGCTACAAAAGTTAGTGACTGAAATTACCTCACGATAATAGGGACAGGTCAAAGCATGGTTGATAACTTCATTACTATAGACTCATAGTCTATAGAATCTGATGGAGAGAAGGTGGAAGAGAAAGGAACAACATGCTTGAATTAAGAATCACCCATGAAGGAACAAAGAAAATAACAAGAGAGATAAATAGAAGCAAGCGAAGAGATGTTGGCTTCAGGAGAACAAGAGATGTTGGAGGAAACAAATAAGGATCAAACAAAAAAGATGCCAAATGTTCTATAGATAGAAACAATATAAATCCCACAAGAACTTTTGGGAGATAAAGGCAGTGAGGGCATGATGACATTTGAAGCCCTACCAAATATAGTAGATAGTGAAGTGAATCAGGATGATAGAAAAGAGAATATGGAAGCAAAATCATCTCAGTAGGTCATGAAGGATAATCCCGCAATGGGTAAAGGGGAACAAATGACCCAGGGGAATCCTATAGGAAGTCTGTAGGAAGTTTATGAAAAGGGAGAAACCCCAAACAAGAAGAAATTCATAATAAATGCCAAAAGCGGGGATATTCCCAAGTGGTTAAAACAACAAAGGGTACTTGAGGAACAAGTAAAGACAATCCCTTTGGATTTCAATAGTTTGCTAGTAGAAACATCAATTGTCAAGAGAAGAAGAAGAGCTCGAGTAAGGTATGTTGCTTGTTTGAATAAGGATGTAGAATATGAGTTACATATTGCATAACCCATAGCTGACAAGGATGAGGAGGATTTAATGTGACATTATTATCATATAACTACAATACAATTAGGTAAGCCATCCATATTTGAAGGCCCAAGAATCACTTTGGAGGGAATAGAGATTTGGGAAGATAGATTGCAGAGGGATAAAATATAATTGAAAGCTCAAAAGGCTTAAATACAATAATTAGTTCAATTCATCAGTAGCATTATTCAGAAAGGAGATGATTCATAGAAAGATCCTAACCTAGTAAAGGGAAAAAACATGGTGGGAATCCTACCCATAGTCAGATAATACTTCTATAGTAAGTATGTGAATTACAATTGAGAGGCCTGCACTTGCAGGAAGGGCAATAGCCTAGAGCACACTGCTCATCACAAAAGGAGTCTCATTGACTACATAGAAATCTAGACTACAACCCAGACGAATGGATGAAATTCTAAGATAGCATCTCCTATGCCTGAGTATAGTACTGCTTAAGATCAATACCGAAGGAATAAATCCTCTTATATAAACCCAACTTTATCACCAATGATTTACCAAATTCTCTGCCTGAATGATATTACATTATTCGCTCATTACATCCTCACATCCCTTTCCTATGATATATTTTACAATGAGATCTTACATCATATATATACAAACCCTCGACCATAAACAATAAGGTCGGCCACTAGGCAATAAACCAATTACATAATTACAAAACATGTCGGCCTAAGAACAAACAAATAATATCCAACTCATAAGACATCCTGGAAACACATCGAGAGGTCCAATCCACATGTTACATTAAGTTGGTCCATAACCTAGATAAACTGAGACCCAATTTAGGTCCAAACACGCTAAATAAATGATCTCAATCCACCAAGTCTCGAACATGATCACCATCAGTATCCTAAATCTCCACTAGAAGCCACACCAACACCACTTATGCACATAATCAAAGATCTTCAATAAAGATCTGTTGGTGAAACCCTCACCGGAACCACAAACCAAGCTTGCTAGCAAAACAAGATAGCATTTGATCACCAGATCAAAATCAACTAACTAAACATAAACCTAAGTAGCATGAATAAGCCAATTCCATAACCCAAACATATCAGAGCATACCGGATCATGCTGGATCCAAACCAACTTGAAACCACACAACCTACTGGGACTAAAAGGATACCAGTAAAGCAACCAAAATAGCTAGTGTTGACATCAATGACAAACTATTAATGTAACACATAATCATTCCTCCAAATGGCCAACAATCTCCCCCTTTGGCATGGATGGCAACACTAGATGTGAAAAACATCCAAGTGCCAAGAAATGCCAAACAAGTCTCCCCCAATGGAAGACAACCAACAATCTCCCATATAAAGATATAGCAATGATGTTTTGAAACAAAGACCAAACTCCCCCTATGAATGATATCTCTGTACAACTCTATTTTCACATATATCTCTCCCCTTTTGACATCAATGCCAGAAATCTGACAAAAATATCAAAGCAAAAACCAAAAACCACTGAATCACAAGGCTAACTACTCCCCCTGAGTAGTAGCATCCCCACATCAGTGCTAGAATGAATGATATCTCTGATAATGCATACCAGACTAATTCTAAAAAGCATCAATCAACCCCTAATTTGTCTCTCAAGTACTCAAATGTTTCTTTAGGCAAAGGTTTAGTGAAAATATCTGCAATCTGCTCTTTAGTGTTCACATAAACTAGTCTGACTTCATTTTCTTCCACCTTCTCCTTCAAAAAGTTATACTTGATAGATATGTGCTTTGTCTTAGAATGAAATACCAGATTCTTTGATATGTCAATAGCAACAGAGTTATCACAATGAATAACTACCAGTCCAATGCAATGCACTTTGATATCCTTCAACATTTGCTTCATCCATAGAACTTGTGTACAGTTAGTAGCAGCAACAACATACTCAACTTCAGCAGTAGATAAAGAAGTACATGACTGTTTCTTGCTGATCCATGAAACCAACTTCTTTCCAAGAAAGAAAGCTCCACCGAAAGTACTTTTTTGGTCATCAACATCTCTAGCCCAATCAACAGCTATATATGCACATAAAGTAAAGTCATCATCCTTAGGGTACCACAAACCATATTCTGATGTACCTTGCAAGTATCTAAAAATCATTTTCACTGCACTCTCATGATTTTCTCTAGGATCACTTTGATATCTTGATACAATACAAACATCATTCATTATATCAGGCCTAGTTTGAGTCAAATATAGGAGACCTCCAATCATAGATTTGTATCTTGTAGGATTTACTGGTGCAGAAACATCTTTCCTTGTCAATTTCTCACTAGTAACCATAAGAGTACTTACCAGTTTAGAATCTTCCATGCCAAATTTTTTCAACAATTCCCTAGCATACTTAGTTTGATAGATGAAAATACCTTTGTCAGTCTGAGTAATCTGCAAACCTAATAAAAAATTCATTTCCCCAATCATAGGCATTTCAAATTCCTTCACCATATTTTTGGAAAATTCCATGCATAACTTATCTTCACCTCCAAAAATAATGTCATCAACAAATACTTCAATAACCAGTATATCATCATTAGTGACCTTATAATATAGATTACTATTAGCATTACCCTTAGTAAAACCAAGCTTCAAAAGATATTTATCCAACTTTGCATTTTAGGCTCTAGGTGCCTATTTCAATTCATATAAAGATTTCTTTAACCTACAAACCATGTTTTTATCATTTGAAAGTGAAAAACCATCAGGTTTCTCAATATAAACTTCCTTATCAAGATCCCCATTCAAAAATAAACACTTAACATCCATCTGATAAACCTTATAGTTTTTATGTGCAACATAGTCAAGAAATAATCTTAAAACTTCAATCCTAGCTATAGGTGCAAAAGTCTCTCCATAATCAATTCCTTCCTTCTGAGAATATCCTTTACAAACCAATCTATCCTTCTTATTTACAACTTGACCATCTTCATTTAATTTATACCTAAAAACCCATTTAGTTCCAATAACATTCTTATTTTTAGGCCAGGGAAATAAAGTCCATGTGTTATTCTTCTCAATCTGATCTAATTCTTCTTCCATAGCTTTCAACCAACATTCATCTTTACATGATTCAATTACTGATACCGGTTCAACTTGAGAAATTAAACATACCTCATTAGTTTCCAGTGTTCTTCTTGTCATCAATCAATTGTTCTTATCCCCGATGATCTAATCTTCAGAATGATTCAATCTCACATAACTAGTAGTTTTTTGACTCTCTGTTCCTCTTGCCAATTCATCAGTTACTGTTGAATTTTCTAATATTGTCAAAGTAACTGGTTCAACATTCTGTTCTAGTAAAGGTGTTAGCAGTACAATTATGATTATTTCCACTACCGGTTCTTGCTCATAAACTCTGATTTGACCTCTATTCAGCTCATCCACCTTGACATTAGCACTCTCCACAATTCTCTACAATCTCTTGTTATAACATCTATATGTAATCAAACATCATTTCTCATGAGAATTCAGATGTAATATATTACCTTTTGTCTATGTACTGGTTGCAATCTCCAAACTAGATCTATTAATGATTTTGTATTTTCCATCATTGAATTGTAATTGAAATCCCTTGTCCACCAATTGTCTTACACTCAAAAGATTATGCCTCAAACCTTCAACAAAATAAACATTATCAGTATTGTGCTTACCATCCAATGATATAGTTCCTTTTCCATTGATCATACATGCATTGTCATCTCCAAATCTAACTAGACCACCATCAAATTCTTACAAAGATAGAAACTTCCTTTTATCTCCAGTCATATGATGTGAACATCCACTGTCAATTACCCATTCATCCTTATCTTCAATTTTATCAGCAAGTGCCTTCTCTTCAGGTACATTGTCTTCCAGTGCCAAAACATCAATCTAGAATGAATAATAGCTCTGATAATGCATATCGGAGTGATGCCAAATAACATCAATCAATTTTTTGTCGGAGGGGTAGAAACCCCTAATCTATCTCTCAGGTACTGAAATGCTTCTTTAGGCAAAGGTTTAGTGAAGATGTCTACAATCTGCTCTTTATTGTTCACATAAACCAATATAACTCCATTTTCTTCCACCTTTTCCTTCAAAAAGTTATACTTGATAGATATGTGCTTTATCTTAGAGTGAAATACCAAATTCTTTGATATGTCTATAGCAATAGAGTTATCACACTAAATAACTACTGGCTCATTGCAATGCACTTTTATGTCCTTTAACATTTTCTTCATCCATAGAACTTGTGTACAGTTAGGAACAACAACATACTCAACTTCAGTAGTCGATAAAGAAGTACATGACTGTTTCTTGCTGATCCATAAAGTGTTTCTTTCCAAGAAAGAAAGCTCCACTAGAAGTACTCTTCTATTCATCAACATCACCTGCCCAATCTGCATCTGTATATGCACATAAAGTAAAGTCATCATCTTTAGGATACCACAAACCATATTCATATGTTCCTTGTAAGTATCTAAAAATCCTTTTCACCGCACTCTCATGATTTTCTGTAGGATCACATTGATATCTTGATGTAATGGAAATAACATTCATTATATCCAGTCTAGTCTCAGTCAAATATAGTAGACCTCCAATCATAGACTTGTATATTGTAGGATTTACCGGTGCTGATTCATCTTTCTTTGTCAATTTCTCACTTGAAACCTTAGGAGTACTAATCGGTTTAGAATTTTCCATACCAAATTTCTTCAACAACTCTCTAGCATACTTAGTTTGATAGATGAAAATACCTTTATCAGTCTGATTAATCTGCAAACCTTAGAAAAATTTCATTTCCCCAATCATAGACATCTCAAATTCATTCTCCATATTGTTAGGAAATTCCATGCATAGCTTATCCTCACCTCCAAAAATGATGTCATCAACAAAGACCTCAATCAATATATCATCATCAATGACTTTATAATATAGATTATTGTCATCATTACCTTTAGTGAAACCAAGTTTTAAAATATATTTGTCCAACCTTGCATACCAAGCTCTAGGTGTCCGTTTCAATCCATATAAGGCTTTCTTTAACCTGCAAACCATGTTTTTATCATCTGAAAGTGAAAAGCCATCAGGTTGTTCAATATAAACTTCCTCATCAAGATCCCCATTAGAAAAACACATTTAACATCCATTTGATAAACCTTATAGTTTTTATGTGCAACATAGGCAAGAAATAATCTTAAAACTTCAATCCTAGCTATAGGTGCAAAGGTTTTACCATAATCAATTCCTTCCTTTTGAGAATATCATTTATAAACCAATCTAGCTTTATTCCTCACAACTTGTCCAACTTCATTTAATTTATTTCTAAAAACCCATTTAGTTCCAATAACATTCTTATTTTTAGGTCGGGGAACTAAAATTAATGTGTTATTCTTTTCTATCTAATCTAATTCTTTCTTCCATAGCTTTCATCCAACATTCATCTTTACATGCTTCATTTACTGATACCGGTTCAACTTGAGAAATTAAACATACCTCATCAGCTATCAATCTTCTTCTTGTCATCACTCCTTTGATCTTATCCCCAATGATATGATCTTCTTAATGATTCAACCTTACATACCTAGGAGTCTTCTGACTCTTTGTTTCTCTTCCCTGATCTTCAGTTACTGTTGAATTTTAAAATACTGCCAGAGTAACTGGTTAAACATTCTATTCCGGTAAAGGTGTTATCGGTTCAATTGTGATCATTTCTACTACTGGTTCTTGCTCATAAATTCTAATTTGACTTTTATTCAGCTCATCCACCTTGACATTAGCACTCTCCACAATTCTCTGCAATCTTTTTTTATAACATCTATATGCTTTTCTTTCATTAGAATAACCTTTTAGTTCCAACTGATGCTGAGAGGGGAGGGGTGAATCAACACTTTACCAGTTTTATAAAATTAAAACCTTTTTACTCAAGTCTGCACTAACTTAATATTCATCAATACAAACAGTTATTGCAGGAGAACATGCATGCATGAAAAGATACACAATAACACCAAGATTTATCTCGTGGAAACCCAAATGGGAGAAAACCACGGTGTGAGTAGAAACTCACAAAATTTGCACTCTTCTGGAGTATGCTTAGTGACGAGCCATCCCTGTTAGGAGATTACAAAGACACTGTTAGGTGCCACCCGGTTAAGGGATTTTATTTAAGGCCTATTAGTGTCTTTACCCTATTAGAGGTAGCCTTGTTAAGGACTTAGGATCATCAATTAAGATGTCACCTAGTTAAGGGATTTTACAAAGGGACCTATTAAAGTCCACCTGGTTAAGGGATTTTGAGTTGCAATGGTTAGAAAGCAATGTGAAGTTGATCTACTGGAATAACTACTGATAGCTTGATCAAATCACAATGAAACTCATACTGTATCTGCACGGGTTGTGTTTGCTCTACACTACACCAATCCTCTACTCATACCCTCGGATCTGCACTCTGTCAGTCCTATTCTCATACCCTCGGCTCTACACTATGCCAGTCTACTTTGCACATGCTCTTCTTTGCTAAATCACTTAGAACTTCCTCACTCTTCACTCTGCACTTTGGATCGCCTCTCACAGGATTTTTACTTTGCAAATTTTTTGATCAAAATGTTTTGTATGAACTCAAAACACTTTATACTCCCTTTGTTGTCACCTTCAGGTGTTTCCTTAATCAACACAATCACAGATCTCAGTAGATTTCAAATTCAAATCTTCCCACTCTTTCTCTACGCGCCCTGCAACAATTCCACCAACTACTCACCCAAATCTACCACTGCATCCTCCAAAAATAGTGACTTCTGGGTCAAGTTCAGTCTTTTAAATGCGAACCGGAAAATCCACAAGAAATCATGGCTTAATTGCATGATGACTGAGGCTGACTTCACCAACCTTTAGTTTGGCGTTATCACAAACTCACTAACTCACCTTTTTCCATTGCAACTTTGTAACTGATCACCGCTCCTAGATTTACGGTGACCACCTATCTTCCTTCTACTTCACCGATCTACCGGTATACCATTGCGCTCTTCACTACCGGTCCATTATTTCGCTACTGGTTTGTAGTACTTCCATCAAGCCTCTTTTCCTATTTGCCAATGAGGTTCCGGTTTGCATAGGACCTCAAGCCTTCTTTCCTAAGTCACCTTTTGTGACTACATCATCATCAAAATAGCCAGCTTGAAGATCTGACATTAACACTGATCTTCTTGAATGATAGACTGGTTAGATTAGTCTATCTTCCCTTGAATTGATTTAACCTTGATCATTTGTCTTTGATGCTACTTCCATGTTGTTTGCAAGCCATCACCTTTGCTACTGAGATACACCACTCCACCGGTACCACTCCACCGATACCACTCCATCGGTACCACTCCACCGGTCATTGTTAGTCATCAATGAAAAATCTTAGCTAATATACCAATTCACTGGATTAACCGGTTATGTCAATATCATTAATGCCAACAATCTCCCCCTTTGGCATTGATGGCAACACTTCAAAATATGTCTTATCAGTCACTCTTGCATGTACTTCATTTGTTTCTTTATTTCTGTACCGGTCATTACTTCTTCTCTGAGTAATGAGTATCTCCCCCTAACACTGGCAATATTGTTTTCATCAGACCACTCTAACCACTTCTAGCAACCCTCTTCTTTAGAAATACTCAAACACTATAAAAATCTCCCCCTTTGACAACAATGCCAAATATGTATTTCAATACACTAACAAGACCGCCCCCCCTAACCGAACTAGTCCACACTTATCAATCTAGTCTAAGAAATTATTTATAAAGAAAGCATACCAAATTGATGTAGAGCCCTTCTTCACTTACTTTAATGTAGGTCGGGGTATCACCCCTAGCTTACCTCTGAGGTATTCAAAAGGTGTCCTTCTATAGTGGCTTGGTGAAGATATCAACCACCTGTTATTTTGTTGGTATATACTCTAACCTCACTTACTTGTCTTGAACCTGTTCCCTGAGGTAGTGGTATTTGATAGCGATATGCTTTGTCTTGGAATTCATCACTAGATTCTTGGATATGTTGATAGCACTGGTGTTGTCATAGTGAATTACCATAGGCTCAATCACCTTTTCTTGGATACCTTCCAATATCTGCTTGATCCATATTACATGTGTACAGTTGATTACAACAACCACATACTCTTCCTCGATTGTGGATTGAGAGATGGAATTTTGTTTCTTGCTTGTCCATGACACAATCTTGTCTCCAAGAAAGAATGCACCTCCACTAGTGCTCTTTCTGTCATCAATGTTCCCTGCCCAATCTTCATTGGTGAAGACACTTAAGTTGAAATCTCCCTTATGTGGATACCAGAGACTATACTCATCAGTCCCCTTAAGGTATCTAAATATTCTCTTAACCACCACCATATGAGTCTCTTTTGGATTTGCGGAAAATCTAGCAACCAAGCCAACTGCTTATGCTATATTCACTCTACTGTGTACTGCATACTACAACTTACCAATCATGGATCGGTAAAGTGTCTCATTCACTTCATTAGCCTCATCATTTTTGGAGAGCTTGCAACATATAACCATTGGAGTTCTAGTAGGTTTAGAATCTTACATTCCAAAAGTCTTCAATATTTCCCTTATGTATTTGGTCTGGCTAATGAATATACCATTCTTTTTCTCCTTGCAGTACTTCCATCAAGCCTCTTTTCCTGTTTGCCAATGAGGTTCTGATTTGTATAGGACCTCAAGCATTCTTTCCTAAGTCATCTTTTGTGACTACATCATCATCAAAATAGCCAACTTGAAGATCTGACCTTAACATCAATCTTCTTGAATGACAGATCGGTTATCATTTTCTGTCTTCCCTTGAACCGATTGAACCTTTATCATTTATCTCTGATACTGCTTCCATGTTGTTTGCAAGCCATCACCTTTTCTATTGAGATACACCACTCCATCGATCAGTGTTAGTCATCAATGACAAATCTCAGCTAATATACCGGTTCACTAGATTAACCAGTTATGTCAATATCAATAATGCCAACATAACCAATAAATATTCCTTCATCACATCTAGGATCAAAATTGTCAATGAAATCATTTCTCTTGATATAAAATTTACTACCAAAGATTTTGAAGTACTTAACTATAGGTGTATTTCCAAACCATAACTCATAAGGTGTCTTATCGGTTTCTGCTTTGATATGAACTCTGTTGAATGTATAAACTATTGTGCTCACTTCTTCTCTCCAGTAGATATGAGGTAGATTAGCTTCCATCATCATGGTTCAAGCAACATCCAAGATAGTTTTGTTCTTTCTTTCCACAACTCCATTCTACTGAGGTGTCTGGGGAGCAGAAAATTGTCTCCTTATGCCATGCTTCTCACAAAAGTTATTAAACTCACGAGATTTGAATTCTCCACCATGATCTGACCTTAAGCACTTAATATTCAATCCTGTCTCTGTTTCAACCTTATATTTTAAGATTTTAAACTTTTCAAATGCTTCAGACTTCTCCCTTAGAAAACTAACCCACATCATTCTAGAATAGGCATCAATGATTAGCATAAAACATCTATCACCTTGAGAACTTTTGATTCTAGCAGGACCACACAAATCAGTATGAATAAGATCAAGAACATCATTAGATTTGTCTTATATACTCTTAAAAGAGGTTCTAACCTATTTTCCCATTTGACATTCCTTACATACCGGATTGGGCTTCACAATCTTAGGTATATCTCTAACTGCTTGAACTGATCTTTACCATGCAATCAAAATTCACATGACATAGCCTTTTATGCCAAAGCCAACTCACCAATTTGTGCAATTAAACATGTCTTCTCACTGGAATTCAAATGAAATATATTACCTTTTGTCTAAGTATCGGTAACAATCTCCAATTGAGATCTATTAATGATCTAGCATTTTCCATCCTTGAATTGTAATTGAAATCCCTTATCCACCAACTATCCTACTCTCAAAAGATTATACCTTAAACCTTCAACATAATAAACATTATCAGTATTGTTCTTACCATCTAATGATATCGTTCCTCTTCCTTTGATCATGTATTCTTTGTCATCTCCAAATCTAATTAGAACGCCATCAAATTCTTGCAAAGATAGAAACTTCCTTTTATTTCCAGTCATATGATGTGAACATCCACTGTCTATTACCCATTCATCCTTATCTTCAATTTTAGTAGCAAGGGCCTTTTCTTTAGGTAGATTCTCTTCCAGTACCGGATCATCTTCCTTGATAGCCAGGAACACCCATTCCTTTCCATTGTCAAACCAACTACTAGAGTCTTGTGTTGGTTCATCATCAGAATCAGTCACACCTTCCTCATCTGCAAAGTAACATGATTTATCTCTATTTCTCCTGTACTTATGCTTGTTCTGATATCCAGGGTTAGGCTTAAAATATCTTCTAGCTCTTTCTTCAAATCTTGAATTCCTTTCAGGACATCTAGATGCAAAATGACCTATCTTATTACATGCAAAACATTTAAAAGGTGATTTTCCTTCATACTTTCTTCCTATCGGTCCTTTATGTACTCTTCTAGAAAATAGGGCTTCAAGTTGCTCAAATTCTTCATCTTCCCTCTTCATATCTTCCAATTCCTTTGCATACAAATCTTTCCAATCTTGCTTGCCGGTTGATGATGTAAATGCATGAAAAGAAGATTCAGACTTCACAACTCTAGAAGGTCCAAATTCTTCAAGCTCAAAAGAGATAATTTCCCAACCAAGGATCCCTATTGATAGAAGTATTCACCATTATTCTCAATTCATTAATTTTAGTAGCCTTCATCTTATAAGCTGGTGGTAAAGCTCTCAGAACTTTAGAAAATATTTTGTCTTCACTCATAGATCTACCACAACATTGAATTCCCATGACAATTTCATTTACCCTTTCCATAAATGCAGTAATCCTTTCATCTCCTTCCATCTTCAAATTTTCATATCTCACCTGGTAACCATCAAGTTTAGCAATCTTAATAGTAGGGTCACCTTCATTTAGAGTCTCCAACTTGTCCCATATAGTGCTTGATGTTGATTTGTCAGTCAATCCCAATATTTGCTGATCAGAAAGTACACACAAGAGGGCTTCTCTAGTTCTACAATCATTCTCAAGCTCCTTATCCAATTTTGCAAGAGGAGGATTGCCAGATTCTAGATTAAAAGGGGTTACACCATTCTCAGTGATCTCCCAGATTTCCTTACCAAGACATATCAAATGAGTCTCCATCGGAATCTTCCATACTCTGTAATTTGTTCCATCAAGCCTAGGAATTTCTCTTTGGAAGACAACTACAGATGAACTAGATGAACTTGAATTGTTAGATGCCATAGGATCTTCCTCAAGCAATTAAGCTTCTACAGAGAGGACTAGAGCTCTGATACCAATTATTAGACAGTTCAAATAACCAGAGGACAACTGAGAGGGGGGGGGGGGGGTGAATCAGTTGTCACCAAATTACCATAATCTTAAGCAATTAAAAATTTATTACCAGAACACATAAGATCAATACCGGAATACATAAACCAATTACCGAAATAGCATATATACCAATTAAGAACAACCAACAATTAGATAATAGTTACCATCCGCATGACACCAAGATTTGTACATTGAAAACTTGGTAAAGGGAGAAACCACGGTGAGAATCCTACCCACAGTCAGATAATACTTCTGTAGCAAGTATGTGATTATAAATTGAGTTGCCTACACTTGCAGGAAGGCCAACAACCTAGAGCACACTGCTCATTAGAAAAGGAGTCTCACTGACTACATAGAAATCTAGACTACAATCCAAAAGGAAGAATGAACTGCAATAATAGCATCTCCTATGCCTGAGTATAGTTATGGTTAGTCTCAATACCAAAGGTCTTAAACCTCTTGCATAAACCTAACTCGATCACCTATGATTGACCAAATCCTCTACATGAATGATTATTACATTATTCGCTTGCATACCATTTCATTGATCTACAATGAGATCATACACATATATATACAAAACCTCAACCTTAAACAATTAGGTCGGCCACCTAGACAATAAAGCTTATTACATAACTATAAAACATGTCATCCTGAGACCAAAAAAATATCATCCAACCCATAAGTCATCTTGGAAACACATCGAGAAGTCCCAACAACATGTTACATTAAGACGGTCCAAAACCTAGATAGCACATAATAGGTCTGGTGCTAAATGCAACACCACCGATCAACTAGAACACGAACATGGTAACCATTAGCATCCTAAATCCCTACTAGAAGCTGCTCCAACACCACTTATGCATAATATCAAAATATCTTCAACAAAGCTCTGTTGGTGAAACCCTCACCGAATCAATAAACCGGGATTACTAGCATATAAGATAACATATGATCACCAAATCAATACCAACTGACTAAACATATGTCTGAGTAGCATGAATAGTATATCTAAGCCAATTCCATAAGTTAAAACATGTCAAAGTATACTAGATCAACATGATCTTACCAACCAGAAACCAAACATCCTACCAAGACCAAAAGGATACCGGTAAACAACCAAAGTAGCTAGTGTTGACATCAATGACAAAACATCAATACAACACATAATTAATTCCTCCAAATTGCCAACACACATAACACCAAGATTTGTACGTGGAAAAGCCGATAAAGGGAAAGACCATGGTGGGAAACCATACCCACAGTCAGATGATACTCATATAGTAAGTATGTGATTACAATAAGGGGTCTGCACATGCAGGAAGGCCAACAACCTAGAGCGCACTCATCACAAAGGAGCCTCACTGACTACAAAAGATCTTTGGAATACAATCCAAAAATAAGAATGAACTGCAAGAATAGCATCTCCTATGCCTGAGTATAGTTCCAATTAAACTCAATACTAGAGGTGTTAAACCTCTTACACAAACCCAATTTGATCACCTATGATTGACCAAAACCTCTGCATATGATTACAACCTTATTCACACACAGATAATCCCATAACCACGACCACAATCTATAAAAGAGATCTTACACCATATTTATACCAACCCGAGACCTAAATAATTAGGTTGCCCACCTAAAAGATAATACAATAAATCCATTACATAAACCCACAAACCAATGATAACACAAGTCAGCCTAAGACTGAAACAACATTAACCAAACAATAAATTCAACCTGTAGTGCATCGGGAGCATTCACAAACACGTTACATAAACCGATCCATAACCTAATAGAATAGCATTAGGTCCGGTGCTAAATGCAACACCATCGATCAACTTAAACATGAACATGATAACCATAAGCATCCTGAGAACCTTCTAGAAGCCGCACCAATACCACTTATCGAATCCATCAAAAGATCTTCAACAAAGCTCTACTGGTAATCAAAAGGCTTACTAGAACATATGATAGATTTTGAATCACCAAATCCCAAACCAACTGAATGTGACATGCACATGAATAACTAAACCAAATCAATTCCACCAATCGAAACATACTAGAGAATACCGAAGCTGATCTCCAGATTAACATCACAATCCAACCACTCTACTAGAACTCGGTAGACATCCAAACAAGCTAGTGTTGACATCAATAACAAACATCAATGCAACACATAATCAATTCCTCCAAATTACCAATAGCTTGACTCAGTAAAAAATGATTGTTGTGGTATAGTAATCTCATTGTGTTATCCACATGCAACACATCACCTTTATCACCACATGCACAATCAAAGAACAAAGGGTGGTCATTGTTGCATAGGTCAACTTTTTGTGTTGACCAAGGTAGCTGGTTAGAAGAAGGGTAGATTTCATATTGTCTTTATCACCACAAGTTCCCCGCTATCTCACGACAACACAGAGTGGAGTAAAATCCTTGGTATCCCATGACAATGAAGAGTGGAGTAAAATGACCTCACAGCGTAACACAAAAGTAAGGAAAATGGAATCCCCCACTATCCCCGAGGGAATAAGACCAAATTAAAATGGTCCCATAGGGTAATAAGGTGAAGAGAAGGATGAAGTACCCTACCAGCCCGAAGCCAAGAAGACAAATGAAAAATGTTCTTGCAGAGAAAGTTAAGTGGAACATGGCACACAGTCCCACCATCTTGCAGGTGTATTCTGTAACATTGAGAAATCGATGGGTATTTCACCCAATCATTTTTTCTTTGATTATTGGGATTGAAGGAAAATGTGAAGTCCTACCAAGACACAAGTATATTTTGCAATGGTGAGAAAGCGATGGGTATTTCACCAAACCTTTTTTCTTTGATTTCTAGAGATGATGATGCTGACACAAAGGTAGTTCATAATACCAACATAGAAGTGGTCTACATAGGCATGTTGACCATATTTTGAGCTAAGGATGAATATTTTTTGGAGAATGTGGCTTGTATGGATCCCATCATATTTTATGCTACTATGTGATTTAGGAGATCTAGTTGGACAACTATTTTCGGATTCATCTATGAAGCTGGAAAGGATATGCTTCTAGAATATTTTCTTGTAATTCTACACAACAATCAAAGAATGAGTTAATTCTATTCAAATGACAGTTAGGATTTTCATTTCCTAGAATAAGGGCTATATTCAAGGTCAGACCATATTGCAAAAATTATTAAAGAAGAGAAATGAATCATTTATTGTGGACAGTTAGAAATAAGAAGTAGAAACATGGTAGATTGTTTAAGGTCTCAAGAAGTATTTTTGTTTTGGAGGGAAAATATTCTTTGGAGGAAAAACCCTAGGAGATAAAGAGGGTTCTTATTAAAGTGGAGTTATGTCATCTAAAAAGGTGTGGATGGTGTGAGTAGTTGTTGGAGGCAAACAAAGAGCATGTAGAAATTAGTGCAGGCAAAAGTGAGTGAAGTATTCTTGCTGGTGAAATTGAAGGGAGAATAGTGACAGTGCGTAAAAAACACAATATGTAATTCATGTCAAAGTGGAGCAGAGAGAAGACAGAGAATGAAGGTTGTACACCAGAGTGCAAAGATCTGAGAGAAAAGAGAGCATACCTAAGTGTAGGACAAAGATCAGAGTCTAGAGAGTAGAGATTGGAGTGTAGAGAACAGAGAGGGTTGTTTTATACTCACCTACATGCAGGCTTCATAGATGGAGACACTCCTAAAAAGAGCTAGGATTACAAAATCTATTCTCCCCAATGTCCTATTTGTTAGGTCACAATGGTGCTCAAGTAACTCAAGGTTCAAATGGCTTTTTTGATCAAGGTGGTATTGATGGTTATAGAAGACACACACACAAATCGCTCAGAAATAAAATGCAAAAGATATAGGGGAGCAAGGGGGAAATAAACATAATCATGCAAGATTGTTGAATTTGAAAGTAAGCAGTTCAAACAATTAGATATTATCGATAATAAACTAGATAGAAATAGGTAAAATTTCTATCTACATGCAAGGTCTATGATCTTAGATGCAAAGAGAGTTGATCATCGACTTGTCATAATAACAGAAGATAATATTTAAAACAATTATTCTATATAGAATGAGAGAAGATATCAGACTAAAGAAATACCAACTTCATTCAATATTAATTATGGAACATGCAGTCCACAAAGTTGCATTGATTAATTTTGAAAATAGTGGTACCAGCGAGCACTAATATTGAAAGAGTCTAAAAAATATTGAAACTAAAAAAAATGCTAGAAAATGAAAATATTGCAAGTAAAATCCTAAACTAGGGCCTCCAATCTTCAATTTTCAAATCGTTGAAATGGCTTGATAAGTTACATTTATAGTACCATGTCTCCTATTCCCAGGATCACAACATTCCTATAGCCTAGTTACAAAATTGTGGGAGTCACAAATAACATGCAAGTCACTGCCTTTTGAACTCTACTTAACCATCACTACACGTTGCGAGACAATGAGTCTTATCTAGTTGTAACTGAATTGTAGTATCCACATGTGTAGTGTCCTTCTAGTGGCAGTCCTTGTGCATGAGAGGTGTGACCAAGGCCCCATTCAAAATTGAGGCTACCAAGAGGAGTACTAGGATTTAACCTTCTATTTGTTGTCTTCTCTTCTTGTACTGTGATAGTTTTTCATGTAGCAGTCTACTGAAGCAGAAGAAGGGACAAACACGTACTCAATCTATAACTTTGAAACCCTTAGTATTTCTCTAACCTCATCCATCTTATCAACTATTTCATCTACTCTTTGTGTGGCCTGGTAACATTGGATAACTAAATACATGTACTTGTCCATGCTCAAGACATTGAATTATGTAGTTGGTGAGAAGTATTTAGCTATTTATGCAGCCCATTGCTTGAGGACCATCTATTGGTGGAGTTCACTCGACTGCGTTAAAGGGATGTCGTACTTGCCCAATATCTTTGTTAGATGTTGTTCATATTGCTCCAACAAGCAAAAGAAGGGTGGGTGTTCTTTGAGAACCTTAGCTCTACATTGACCTATCATTTCAACCTTTAATTTCAAAATGTCAATACACAATTGTAGAGTGCTAAGATCTTCTCCTCCCAATAGGTCTTCCTTCCTAATCACATTTTCACCTAACCTTTTCATTTTCTTGAGCACTTTGGCCTCCTTTGAAAACTTGTTGGACTCTATTTCACATTGTGTGGAATGAAAGATGAGGCCCCATTTGAGGAGATGAGAATATTCATTTATTTCCATGGTATCCTATAAAAATGCCCTCACTTTACTCAACTGATCTCCAGTCCAAGTTTTGACCATGCTCGCCACTTTTCTCATTTCATGTATTGCCTTACCTTATTGTGGGAGTGATGAAGTAGAAGGTAAAGTATCACCAAATCTTGAATCTAATGGCCTTGACATTTCAACGAGCAATTGTTTATATTGCTACAATTGTGCCTTGACCTCCCTTTTAGACCTGTGCTCCTTTGCTAGTCTCTTTTTGTTGTAGAAGTAACAACATCAAGGGAGGCCATCTATCTCCATTTGGTCTGTACCAAAGTTAATCTAAGAGATCTGATATTTCAAGGAGGCTTGGTCACCTTCTTGTTCTTCTTGCACTGGAGCAACAATGATGGCTATTACATCACCTAAATTGCTCCTTGCAAGACAGTGAAGAGTTTTGGCTCTTTTGGTTCTACTTGGAGACTCGGTTGTTGCATCTTGCAAATTAATTCTTGGGAGAACAATCTTCTTCTTCATTTGGAAGTTTAAATTCATCCATTGCAACATACTAGAATCCCGTTGTTTACCTTGAGTGGTGACTTTAATGGTTACAATGTGAGTTTCCATTTTTTGTTCATGCCCTTGTTGTTGTTGTTGTTGTTGTTGTTGTTGTTCCTCATCAAGTTGCTCATGTGGTTGTTGTTGTGTGAGCTATTTGCTCCACCAATAGGATAATAACTATAGTTAAAGTCTCAACCCAAAGTTTGGACATTCATTTTATGAAGTTACTATCTCCATAGCTGAAGTTCATTTGATTGTCAACCCAGGGACATATGACTTGAAATGGGTATGCATTATATATTCACTAAGCACCTGCAATAGCTATACTGCATTACTGCAACAATGTAAAATCTATTTGGGATAAGCAAGCAAGAATTAAAACAATTGAATGGCTACAGGAAAAATATGTATTAACATAAAACTCACTTAAAGAAATGCTAACTAAGTCCAAAGTTGTCAAATAGGAATTACTCTATTTTCTTTGGCTGCAGAAACAATCAATGGATCTGTTTCTAGTGGCTGTAGGAACAGTCAATACTAGGACATCTATTGAGACAAAAAAAGAAAACTAAACTTAACAAAGGCACATGATCACTCACCAAGTGGGTCCCCTTGAATGAGTGTATCCAGGCTTCCAAAATAACTCTAAGTGCTCAGAATAACATAACTTTATCCATTGCTTTTCAAAAGTCGATACATCATTCAGAATGAAAGAAGACTAAAACACTATGCAACTTTATTTCTAAATCTTCTGCTCTTTGTCCCTCTCTTTCTTTCTTTCTAACCTTAGAGAAGAGGTAGAGACACTTATTTAAAATAAAATTACAACAACTTCCTACAATTAAGATCACACCGATGAGAAGAGGCGGATAACATTCATGAAGGAAAACAGTCGGAGTTAAGCCACTAAAAATGTGGATCTATACCAAACCACAACTAAGAATATAGCATGGTGGTATTACAAGATTGATAATCACTAAAGTTAGACAAAAAAATCTTGCATGCCCTGCTACTCCTTTGTCATTCCTCATGCCCATTATCCTCTTCGCTAATTTGAACTTTTAGTCACCCCTTGAATATCTCAAACTGCCTTCTCAATGTGACAGGACAACCTTCTCCGCATCATCTCATTTATTCGTGCAATTGAAAAGAGACAACATACAAGCATATACATATCTATTTTAATTAATCATAACACATTAATTTCACACATGATATCGCCTATGACAATCTGTATGGCAACAGATAACTGGCAAAGACAAAACATGATTTAATGGGTTCAGTTAACATCTGAAATGCATATAGTCAAACTTTAATACATCATTACCATCCCATTATACAAATTAAAACATGACAAAAACTTATGAGTTATAGGAAAAAAAGGAGCTAATATCTCAGCTCATCATGCCCCCCAACTTATTGTCTTGTTGATCCTCCAACAAGAGGAAAGTTTATGATTCAGGCACTAATTCACAAGTCACCAATAGTTCCCTGACTTGTTCCTCCTGAAGCCAAATTCCAATAAATTTCCTTCATCTTTTCTAGTTTGGTCCATCTAGCTTCTTCTGTAGCTGCCTCATAGGGTTTGTATGTAATCCTGCATCCCAAAAATGGCCACATGAGGATAGGAGGTTGGAAGATCAAAGGTAGCTAGTAATTGCTTTTCATCCTACCCAAATGGATGTATTTAGGGGCTCTTTATATAGTTGCATGAAAATTCAGCAGTGAATGAGGTTCACCCTGTTTTAGCTCCTCTGGAAGATTATTCCAACACTAAATCAGAAAGTCAACTGTAGTTGCACTTTCATTTTTAATCAAGTTTTCATATTCTTGGAATATTTCTTCCCTCATTGGTAACACTTGACTCCTTACATCAAGCCTTGCTAATAATTTTTGCCAATCATAATAAAGAACCCATGGGTCCTTGGCTTCAGTCCTGAGTGGAAATGGACAATCAAATTCAAGATTTTTAATTGCTTTGGCCCGAGTTCCCATGCTAATTTCATTTTCCACCCATGACATTAATGCTTTTATGTAGATATCACCGATGTATAACAGGGGATTCTACTCACTATCATAAGTCACAACATAGCTATGCAAATAGAATTCACACAATAAATTTTTAACAACTATTAGAGAGGTTTGATAAGCATTATAAAATTCTTCTGGGGTTTCTAAATAAGGGCTAAGGTCTCTAATAATGCGGTTTAGCTTAAAACTTAAATACCGCTCTTTTAGATGCAAAGTATAAACCCTTGGAGGAGCCCTACATTGTATCAATTCAGGGACCATACTGGTAATTGTGTCAATCTTAGCTTCCAATTCTTCAATCTGACTATCCCTCTTTTCAATTTCCCTTTGTTTCTTATCAATAATTCCATGTAACCTAGCCCTCTTTATCTCCCACTGCCTATAAAATGTTAATGCAATAGACAAACTAGTGAGAGATGATGGAGGTCTAATAGTTGTTACCTTAGGACATGTAATTTCTTCAATAGGTTCTTCAAATTGTTCTGTCACATATGCTAGACTTGAAAGTCTATCGGCACCATGTTCTTCCTGGAATTTAACCTCTATTTGACTCCCACGTTCCTCTTCTGATGTTTCTAGTACTGAAATGACCTCCATTGCATCACTTGTTGGACAAAATTTCTGTGTAATACGCTGAGTCCTTCTTGCATACACTTTTGGAGTAACTGCAGGGATGGTTTCTATTAGAGACGTTGCTGTAGGAGAATTTCCCTTCAGCCTACACCTTTTGGTTGTAGGAGAAACCTGTGTTGCTTGAGGCTGCACCATAGTTTCTCCTTCTACATTAATTATTTCCACTTCCTTCCCTTTCCATTTAAAAGATGTCGCTCCTCTTTGTAAATGAGTGGAGGGTTGGTCAATGTTTGTTTCAATCACCACATCTTCTGCAACAATCAAAGATTCTTTGGCAATAGGAGGTTCATTTCCTGCAGAAATTCTAGGAGATGAGGGCTCTCCTATGTCCTCCTCTTGTGCTGCTAATTCCTCTGCAATAGGAGCATCTTCAATCGTAAATTGCAGCATATCTTCAAATTCCCCCCATGTCATCTGAGAAACATCCCTAAAAGAAAATTATACTAATAATTTTATCAGGCCATGATGACTTACTGAATGATTTCCATTCTTTCGTGTTTCTTTGGCACTTATGAAAATAAGGTGGTATAGAAAATTTGGAACATTTACCCTTCGGTCATGCCGTAAAAGACTATGCAATTTAAAATGGATCGAATGTAAATTAGAATACCTTCCATCATGGGTAATGTATTTCATTATATATAATGCCACTTGGGGCCATTCTGTTGGAAGAGATACCCATCTGGTTCCCTGCTTATCCACCATTAGAGGTCCATCTGTGGGGTGTGTAAATTCTGCTCTGGTGCTTCTTGCATCCTTGGATTCAGGAAACAACTCTCCTTCCTATAGTAACCCAGTAACTTCAGCTATTTGTTGTTCTATAGCAATAACCCTCAATCCCTTGACATAAGCTTCTCCTTCATTGAATGAGTGCATGAATTTGGAAGCAATTTCTTCATTGTAATCTATTTTTTTTAGAAAATAATCAATCCACCCATTCACCTGGAAATAATGCTCACACAGGGCATCTTGTATTAATGTGTCATGGATTACTGGTTCATGGCGGATAGGATCTCCACCCTTGACTATTTCAGCTCACAAAATATTTTCCGTAGCTGAGAATGAGGGCCTGAAGTATTTTGTAGAACTGAAAATATTTGTTTAGAAATTCCTTACTTACTTCCAGTTTTGGTGGCAAAATTCATTGCTCACTCGTACCAAATAATATCTTATTAAAAACAATGATGGTAGGCAATCAAATCAAGTTACTGACGAGGACAGATAATTACTTAACTTGGAAATCAGACCATAAAACACCCCCCCAACTTAATTTGACATGTGCCCACACATGCAGAAAGAACAGAGGGAGGTGTACGTGATTTGAAATAGGCAATAATCATAGTAAAATAATAAATGCATAATTAATAAAAAAAGAAGCTATGTACATACCTGCAGTCACGCGAATAAATGTTGCATGAAATGGTTAGCTAAAAAGATGGGTAAAATGAAATGATGTGACGTGAATGAAATGATAGACAAAGAAATGAAGTGGGATGACATGGATGGAATAATTATTAATGGAGAATAATACTTCCATAACACATGGAAATATCTTTAAGAAATGATGCTTGAAGAATTTAGTGAGTGCCAAGAACGTTCCCTGCAGAAGCTGCAGGAAGTGCGCCCTTAAAGTTTCCTTTAGTTGCTATAGGAACTTGTCTAGTTGCTGCAGGATCTTCTCTAGTTGCTATAGGAACTGATATTTGATCTTGACTAGTGAATTGTTGCAGGAATTGTTCTTTGGTTGCAGGCTTATGATGCAGGCGTAGTCGATGACCATTTACTAAAATCTTGAATTGGACTAGATCAATAGTGGTCAAGCAAAATGCTCCATTTTTGAAAACTTCTTCTATCTCATATGGCCCTAACCATCTTGTCTGCAACTTTCCCATAGTATCCTTATATCTAGAATCATACAACAGCGCCCAGTCACCTGCTTGAAATTTATTCTCCTTTATGTACTTATCATGCCACTTAGCTCTCTAATTTTGAATAAGTTCTATTTGTTGGACAACCATCTTTCTTAGCTCATCCAGAGCATTTAATTGGTGAATGCGGTCTCTTTGTGCTTCAGAAAGTGTCATATTCAATTGAAGAGTTGTTCTCAAAGTTTTGTGTTCAAACTCAATAGGCATCATTGCTGCCTTTCCATACACCATTTCAAAAGGTGTAAAACCAATTGGTGTTTTCCATGTTGTTCTATATGCCCAAATGGCCTCAAAAAGTCTTTGAGACCAATATTTTTTATGAACAACTACTATTTTAGTTAGAATGGCTTCTAGATCCCTATTTGTGACTTCTACTTGACCATTTTCTTGTGGATGGTATGGTGTAGACTTTTTGTGCCTGATATTATATTCATTAACCAATGCTGCAATCAATGTGGAAGTAAACTGTGGTCCTTGGTCTGAAACAATCTCCCTTGGAACTCCATACCTGGTAAATATTTCTTCCTAGAGAAATTCAGCCACTTAATTATCTCTTGCATGTGTTATAGCTCGTGCTTCCACCCATTTGGTGACATAATTAGTACATACCAGAATATAAGATTTCCCATTAGAAGGAGGATCAATTGGCCCAACAAAATCTAATCCCCATTTATCAAATGGTACAACTAATATCTATGAATATAATGGCATCTCATCAGATCTAGTAGGCCTACCCATGCGCTGGCATCTGTCACATTTCCTGGTGTATTGTATTTCATCCTTATATAATGTTGGCCAATAATATCATGTGCTCAATATTTTAAGTACTGTTCTTTTAGAAGCAAAATGTCCTCCACATGCATCATCATGACATGCATGAAGGATATCATATATTTCATCCTCTCTAACACATCTTCTCATGACTTGGTCAAGTCCAGTATAAAATAAAGAATCAACAATCCATGAGAAGCTAAAGTTTTTCTCAACTAACAATCTTCTTTCTTTAGGAGAGAAATGAATTGGAATTTTATTAGTAGCTAAATAATTGGCAATATCAGCATACCAGGGAGTGTGTGCTTTTATAAGGAACAAACGTTCATATGGAAAAGCATCATCTATGGCTGCAGGATCATCTTGCAATTGAAGCCTAGAAAGATAATTTGCAACCACATTGGATTTTCCTAGTTTATCAACAACTATAATATCAAATTCTTGCATCAACAGTAACCAATGAGCCAATCTTCTTGTAATTGAAGGTTTATTCATGAGATATATGATTCCGGTATGATCATCATACACAAATATCAGATATCTTGTTATATAATGCCTGGATTTGTTGAGTGCATATATAACTGCTAGCATTTCTTTTTCAGTGACAGTGTAATTAAGCTCAAGCCCCTGCATGTTCTTGCTGATATAATAAATTGAACTCTCCAAATTGTCAATCTTCTATCCCAAGGCTGCTCCTATGGCATAATCCAATGCATCTGTATGAATTTGAAATGGCAAGGACCATTTTGGACCCTTAAGAACTGGTGCTTGGGTCAATGCTTGTTTGAGCTTCAAGAAAGATTTATTGCATGAGGAAGTCCAATTAAATTCCATATCCTTGGTCAAAATAGAATATAAAGGACCTGCAATTTTGCTGAAACCTTTGATAAACCTCCTATAATATCGAGCATGACCAAGAAAAATTCTGACATCTTTTTTCTTTACCAGTGCAGTGATATTTTGAATGACTTCTATTTTTGCTAGGTCAGCTTGTGTTCCATTTATACAGATATGGTGACTGAGAACTATACCTTCCTGCATCATCATGAAGCACTTTTCACTATTC
This sequence comes from Cryptomeria japonica, assembly GCF_030272615.1. NCBI lineage: Eukaryota > Viridiplantae > Streptophyta > Pinopsida > Cupressales > Cupressaceae > Cryptomeria > Cryptomeria japonica. The sequence goes on from NC_081408.1 coordinate 399,924,099, forward strand.
AATGATAAATTGTAGTCTTCACACCACTACAAAACTTTCTTTAGGTTCTTCAATGCTTCTTCAAATTCTGAACCATAGGTTGTAAAATCATCTATATAGATTTCCATGCTATCCTGGGAAATATTTGAAAATATGCTTATCACTATTGTTTGAAAAGTAGTTGGAGCATTACATAATCCAAAAGGAAGAACATAATATGCATATGTTCCCCAAGGACAAGTAAATGTAGTCTTTTCCTGATCCTCTGGGGCAATTTGAATCTAGTTGTAGCCACTGAATCCATCAAGAAATGAGAAGTACCACTTCCCTGCTAAGGAGTCTAATACCCGATTCACAAATGGTGATGGTAATGGAAAATGATCTTTCTTGGTTGCTAAGTTGAAAGCTTTGTAATCTACACATACCTGCCATTTTCCTCCTTTCTTGGGAACTATCACTAAAGGTGACACCCATTGACTATTCGAAATAGGATAGATAAATCTAGCATTTAATAATTTCTGCAATTCTTCTTTAACTATTTATCTTAATGCAAGATTGATTCTTCTTTGTGGCTGTCTAAGTGGTCTACAATCTTCTTTTACATACATACGGTGGGTAAAAATTGTAGGATCAATTCCATGCATGTCCTTGTAATGTTGTGCAAAAGCATGTTTATGACATTTGAGCAAGTCCACAAGTGCTACACTTTGGGTTTCTGTGAGTTTACTATTAATATTCAAATATTTGTTTGAATCAACTTCCACTTTGATAGTAAGATCAATTTGAGATACTTCAGAAAAATGAGAAGTGTAGACTTCCTGTGGCAACAAAGTATGCAGTATATCAGTGGCTGCAGGAAAGTTTGATTTTGAAATATTTGATACTAACTCCTGCGACTGTTGCTCTTGTTTTAACTCATTTGACAAAATTTTATAGAGAATTGAGTCATCATCATGATGTTGGATGAATGGACCTCTATTAATCATCATAAGGTGATTGACAGAGTCAACTCCTTCAAATTCTTCTCCCAAGTTAGGCTAAACGACTTGTTGTTGATCAAATTAGGGTTGAGAAGGAGAATATAGAGCTAATGTTTTGGTAGTATTTCTATCTGAGATAGTTATATCCCCTGACCGACATCCAATATATGCATCAGCTGTAGCAAGCCAAGGTCTCCTCAAAATCATTGGATATCCTCCCAATGTGGCCTTAGGAGACAGGATCATAAAGTCTGTAGGGTATTCCCAATAATCTAAAGCAACAACTATATCTTCAATCATACCATCAGGTTGAACTGTAGAACTATCAACAAGTTGTAGGACTATAGGTGTAGGTCTGAGACTAGTTATTTAAAGTCATTGCATAATATCCCTTGTCATGATATTAATGGCTTCTCCCAAATCTATCAAAACATTCTTTATCTGAGTTCCATTGATGACTATATTCACAACAGGACTACCAAGATCGACATACTTAGGAACTGAAACTTTTCCTAACATGATATAAGCCAATTGACCCATTGCATGCACTGTTTGCGGATATTTTTTCTTTCTACCAAAATTCTTTAGACATGCTTCCCTAAGTGCCCTATTATATACAGGGACATCCTTTATAGCTTGTAACAATGGAATTTTAACACATAAATGTTTCAGCTGATCTATAATATCAAAACTTTGTTCATATTCTAGAAGAATCTCTTTTGCTTGCAATCTCTGAGGAAATGGAGGTATATGTTGATTTTGAGGTATTGGGATTGTTGAACTAGAGATTTCTTATTCTTTTGGTATCTCAGTTATAACTGGTGGGGATGGATTAGGCAAAGTTGTCCCATATTTTAGGTGAATATCACTTATAGATTAAGATCAGCTGAATAAACTTGTTGTTGTTGCTGGAATTTTCTATTAGGATTATTGGTTGAGTGGGCAACTGTGTGGGTTTAGGTGGAACATTAGTGGTTGTAGGAGGAGGCATTATTGTAGGTGGTTGTGGCTGCTGCATAGGTTGCTGATATCCAGAAAAGTGATTTGTCCATGGCTGACCCCCCTCCATTGAGGAGCAAGTTGCCAATTTCCTTGAAATTGTTGCCATAGTCCCTGAGGTGGAGACCAATTTCCTTGTGGTTGCTGCCACTGTGGATTTTGATTGGCAAAATGATGCCCTTGGCCTTGAGGACCATACTAGTTTGGATAACTACCAAAATTTTGAGCATATGGAGATTGCCATTGATTATTTGGTGCATAGGAATTTCCACTATAACTAGAAAAAGAAAGTGGATTGGGAGGCATAGCTTGTCTTGGAAAATTTGGCCTTCTTTGAGAAACATAGAAAACTTGTTCATCATCACCTTGTAATGTCTTGAAATCAAGAACTTCAAGATTTGCAACCATTTTACATCTGCAGTCTCTTTTCCTTTGTCTACATTGGGGGCATAATTCTGCAAGAACTGCATCAACTTCCTCGTGCTTCTTCTTAGCTGAAAGTGTGTCTAGTTGAGTAGCCATATTGTTTATGATATCCTCCTTAAAATCCTTAAACAAATGGCTAAGTTCCATTCTAGAAACTCTATTACCAGATGTTGATGAAAAAACTCATGGCTTGAAACACCTATTCTTCTTAGAAGCATATCTGGAATACTTCTGACAAATTTGTCCAATGTCATTCCATGTTGATTGTGTTATGGCACCTCCTCCCATAAGATCCAAAGAATCTGTGTATTCATCACTGATTCCTCTAAAAAATATTAGCTTGAGAGAATCTTCATTTAGAGTGCTATGCTTGGAATTTTTGACACTGAATAGAAACCTCTCCAGATAATCTTCAAGACTCTCATCTTCTTTCTATGTCATTCTAAAAATATCATCCCCCTAACGGTTAGTGCCTCTACAATAATCCTTGTATTTCATGAGAAACAATCATTTCATCTCAGCCCATGTAGTGATTGTGCTACATCCTAGACTCATAAACCATCTTAAAGATAATTCTTTCAAAGTGGCAGGGAATATTTTGAGTCTATGTGCATTTGTAGTATAATCAAAACTTCTACAAAGGACATTGAACTCAAACAAAAATGTGTTTGGGTTCTCTATCACTAACCCATAGAATTTAGGGAGGGAAGAAGATGGAATGTTCTTGAGATTAGCATTATCATGTTGATCAAAAATAGGGAACTCAAATGTTGGTGCCATAGGTGGAGGTGGGTTATTCCCACCAGGGGGTGGATTTCCTTGCATTGGGATTTTGGGAGAATTCACTAAATGAAGTTCCTCTTCAGGAGATCCAAAGAGAAAATGGACGCTACTCTTAGGAAGTTCAAATTTAGGAGGGTTCAAATTTTCTGAGATTTGATAAAGTGCAACAAAAGGATTTACATCTGGGGGGTCATATGGATTGATTCATGCATGATTAGGATGACTGGGAAGGAATCTACCTTCAAAATCTCTTCTTCACCTATGCATGTAGGTTCATAAGAATTACTTTAAATGATATGGGCTATCAAAAAAAATTAAACTGAAAACTAAAAAGATAATAACCATAATAGGTTCTTAGTTTGACACCATCCCTGGCAACGACGACAACAATGTTTTCTCCACTAATAGGAATAATAACTATAATTAAAGTCTCAACCCAAAGTTTGGACATTCACTTTGTGAAGTTACTATCTCCATAATTGAGGTTCATTTTATTGTCAACCCAGGGACGTATGACTTGAAATGGGTCTGCATTATATATGTACCAAGTTCCTGCAATAGGTATCCTACATTACTATAGCAACTAAAATCTATTTGGGATAAGCAAACAAGAATTAAAAAAACTGAATGGCTACAAAAAAACTCTGCATTAACATAAAACTCACTTAAAGAAATGCTAACTAAGTCCAAACCTGTCAAACAAGAATTACTTTGTTTGCTTTGGCTGCAGGAACAGTCAATGGATCTATTTCGAGTGGCTCCAGGAATAGTCAATACTAGGATGTCTATTGCGACAGAAAAAGAAAACTATACTTAACAAAGGCACATGATCACTCACCAAGTGGCCCCCCTTGGATGAGTGTATCCAGGTTTCTAAAATAACTCTAAGTGCTCAAAATAACATAACTTTATTCATTTCTTTTCAAAAGTCGATACATCATCTAGAATGAAAGAAGACTAAAACACTCTACAACTTTATTTCTAAATCTTCTGCTCTTTGTCCCTCTCTTTCTTTCTTTCTAACCTCAGAGAAGAGGCATAGACACTTATTTAAAATAGAATTACAACAAATTCCTACAATTAAGATCACACAGATGAGAAGAGGCAGATAACATTCATGAAGGAAAACAGTCAGAGTTAAGCCACTAAAAATGTGGATCTATACCAAACCGCAACCAAGAATATAGCATGGCGGTATTACAAGATTGATGCTCACTAAATTCAAACATAAATAAATCTTGCGCACCCTACTACTCCTTTGGCATTCCTCACGCCCATTATCGTCTTCACTAATTTGAACTTTTAGTCACCCCTTGAATATCTCAAACTGCCTTCTCGACATGACAGGACAACCTTCTCCGCAACATCTCATTTATTCCTGCAATTGAAGAGAGAGAACATACAAGCATATACATATCTATTTTAATTAATCATAACACTTATTAATTTCACACGTGATATCACCTATGACAATCCGTATGGCAACAGGAACAAATCACATGGCTACAGGAATACCTGGCATAGCAACATGAATAACTGGTAAAGACAAAACATGATTTAATGGGTTTAGTTAACATCTGAAATGCATATAGTCAAACTTTAATACATCATTACCATCCCATTATACAAATTAAAACATGACAATAACTTATGAGTTCTAGTAATAAAATGAGCTAATATCTCAGCTCATCACGAGCTCTTCATGTTATGGTGGAGGTTCTAAGATTTGCTGAGCAAGGTTTCCTTGAAGCACCTGTTCATAACTTTGTTGTTGTTTCTTAGCAAACTCTTCTAACTTTTCACCCAACTCATGCTTGAAAGATTCTTTATCAACCTCTTCTTGTTGTTTTTGGTCATCCCCTTCTAATTGCTTAAGGAGAAATTCCTAATCCTATGGACTGAGCACCATCCTCTCATCTTGTTCATCTATATCCATGGTTTCCTTGTGTCCTCCAAATTCTTGTGTTTGGGTGATGTCCACCTCTTGATCCTTGGGTTTCATTTACCTGTTCTTCATTTTGAGGGACACGTGGCACTTGCTGTAATAGTGCTTCTCCTTGAGCTGATTTGGAGGTGACTTAACTCCACATTATTTTCCCACTCCTTTTATGTGTAACTTTTGAGATGAGCTCATTATCTTCTTTAGAGTCTGAATCAATTTTATGAATTGTCACCTGCTCATGAGAGGGAGATACAATTGATGTTGAGGGCTTTAGCAGGAGGAGCCTCTTGTTCGGTATCTTTTGCTTGTGATGTGTCTTCTCCCAGAACAATACCAATTGCTGGTACAACATGTGTGATTGGAGCTTAAGTCACAACAAGTAGCCCTATTGTTATTTCATGTTCAGTCATTATTTTGAGGAGTTGAGACTCCATCTCTAATGTAGTTGTTTCATCAGCTCTTCTTTGCTCATGACATACATAGCCACCTTCGAATCTATGGGGGTATTCTTCTTGGATTCAAACCTCGTCATCCTTAAATATTCCTTGGTAGTTTTGGATTGAGGGTTACCCATAGCCTTCCCTTTCTTCTTTTCTTTGGATGTACTGGGATGAATCCTAAGACTAATCCATTGCCTCCTTCCTTCAACTACCCTTTCTAAGTATATTAATATCTACATTTTCTCATTTTGACCACCTGATTAGAGAGAGAGGCCTCTTGTCAACCATGGTTTCATCATAGGTTGGATTGAGTAGCTCTCCATTATCCCTAAGTTCATTAGGGATATTTGTCTCTACCTTTAAGTTCATAACTTGGGGAACTATCAACCTAAAGAATCCCCTTTTTCTAGCTTCAAAGTTGTCCTGCATGCCTACCCAGAATTCCTTCGGAGCTAGTAGATGGCCTAAGAATGATATCGGCATCATCTATTTGAGTTTACAAAATGGGTCATATCTTTCTTGAGAATAATCAATTTCTTTTAGGCTGAGATTCTGCAATTCATGAATAGTTGCTTTGGATGTTTGTATATTTGGGCATGAGTAATACTCAAGAGTAATTGGAAATGTAACCCTGATTTTGTGCATGAGGGTCAAAAGAGATTGAAGCCCTATAATATGCCTTTCATATTCAAGTATGATGATACGGTTGTTGTAGTATTGAGGAAGGAGGAAGGGTTTCCCTATGAATCTACTTACTCAGATATATGTGGAGCATTGGTTCTAGAGGAACCATGTACCCCACTCTTGTATCACCTGCATGGCTTCAATAGAGATACAATATATGACATCACCTATTAATCTATAAATTATGACATAGATGTGTAATACCCTAAAAATGGTCATCTAAACCATGGGCCACTAATCTCAATTACATCACCAAGGTCCTAACCAAAGGCAATTAAATCAATTTTGAGCACCTAATTAATTAATTCCTAAATCATCAATGTCACATGGAAAATTAATCTTTTTAATTAAATAAATCATCAAAATCTCTTTAAACAATTATCCTATTTATTTAATTAAATATCCTAGCATATTTAATTAATAAATTGATTTTCCATTTAAATCGCAAAAAAGGAATTATTTTGAAAAAAGAATTAATTTGAGAGAATTTGAAATAGAAATTTCAAAAAATGGAGCAAAATTGAATAAAAGGGAATAAATCAAAGAAATCTTGCTTTAAGAAAGGAAAATTGAATAAATCATTTTTTTCTGATTTTATCTCAATTTTAGCTCAATCTTATCTCCTTCAAATCTGAAGAAAGCAGCCAATCACATCAAATCACTTGGATTGTGCTACTTCTAGGAGAATCTTTACTGCTCATCAACAATCAATCTCGACTGTCACTTTCTCTCTAGATTTTCTATAAATTTAGGCTCTCGTCTCTCAATAAAAAAAAGGGGCTAGAGATTTTATTGTTATCATGCTATTTTGCTCTAGAGTCATTGATAATATTGCATCTTAGCTTATTGCATATTAGCTTAATTATGTTAGCATCTAGATTTCATATAGCTTAATCTTGCATTCATATAGATTAAATCCTCTGTCTTGGTGTAGTCTAGTCACTGGTATTGCTTAGATAAATCTGAGAGCAAATCTATACTCGCATCTTTTAGGAGGTAATAGGTCGATTTGTTATGATTTTACACATTGATTTTGATCAACTAACCATGCATGAAATGGCTTATTGGGTGTTTGTGTTTCAGATACAAATTCCAAATTTCACACACATTTTTGGCACCCACTGTGGGGAAGTTTGAATCCAACTGGTTGGGTCCCTACATTGTTACTGCAGTCTTTGGCTCTAAGGCTTACCAAATCTCAACATCGAAAGGAGAACAACTCTATGAACCAATCAACACCATCCACTTGAATAAATTGTACACTTAGCATTCTTTTCTCCAGCAACCTATATAGCTAAAATGTCCTGAAAAAATCGTAAAAATCCTAAAAAAGTCTAGAAAAAAAAAGGAAAAAATAAAAAAAGAATCTCTTCCAAGAAGGTGAAAACCTTGTAAACAGGCGCCTCTTGTAGTGAAGTTCTTCATCTATCAACAAAAATATGGCATTTCCTACTTTATTTCTCGCTTTCCTACATCTTTTCTTTAGCTTCTACATATTCTTCAGTCACTTTTGTGACACATTGGTTCTTCTTGGAACCCTCATGGCTTGAAACCGATCAACATCATAGTCTTAGGGCAATCGACTAATCAATCTAAATGTCCTAAAAAGTTTAACCAATTCATCTTTATGTCCGTAGTACCGGGTCATCCAATCCGACTCAGTTACATGTCTCCTAACCACTGCAGGGTTTTGCCACTAACATCTCATCAAACACACAAAACAAGAACAACGAAAACAATCACTAAAACTATTTGAGATATGATTGAAATTTTCTTTGTATGTTGTCTTTTAAATTGTTTTTCTCTTATTATTCCATTTGAGTAACTCAAGGAAGTCTATCTTGACTAACTAGAGGAGAAAGGACTGGGGGCATAATACTTTTCTTTATTTTTTGCTTGAATGAATGATTCTGATGTTCTGGAAACATCTCATAAACTGGGTGTCTATGATAAGTGCCTTCACACTAAGGTGAAATTTTCACACATACCTCGACTCCATTTATTTGTATGCTACAAGGAGGTTGGAACTATTTCCTTATCTGCTTTGAGTAACTTTCTTTATTATGCAATCTGAATTCATGCTTAATCTGTCCTAGGATATGAACTATAAAAGGGTCATTGAGGACCAAATAATCACTATTGTAGTAAAAATAAGAAGGAACTCTTCTTTGTCTGGTATGTTTGCACATAAGCAACATTCAAGTCATCATGGCTCTTTATGCCTTGGTGCTTATGTTTTCTTGCTAAATCAAAAGGACATGACATTCAGGTCATCCTGGCGCTTTGTGCCTTGGTGCTTATGTCTATCTCCACATTTTAAAATGCTCAGTAATGATAAATAAGCATGAAAAATCTAGTGAATAAATTCTTAGGTTGCATTCATACTAAGCTTTGTGCATTTCAAGAAATTTTAACTTGATAACATTACTTTTTCTTTCTTTTGAATGAAGCTTGAATCTGAAACGATCATCATTTCTCTACCAAAGTGGTCAACTACATATCATTATCTTTGACACGATTGAGTACCTATGTATTGACATCACAATTCCTACATGAGCATATCATATAGATCCATGAATTCATTGCATATTCATTTGCATCCATATTATCACATTGAAAAAGAAAAAAATAAACATGGCAATCACATTTTCATCAGGATCATCATATTTTCGGGACATCACTTTTCTAGTCAGATTCTCATAAAATTGCACTCATCACATTCATCTTCAGGTCAATCTTTGTATCACTTTGCGCTCAAATATTTTCCAATCAACTCGGAAGTCTTTTAATTTATCTCAAATCAATTCTTAAATCATTCTTTGTGCTCAAATTATCATCGCTAATTCTTTTTATCACTCAAATTGCCTCAAATCACAATGGAATCTCGCCATTTTTTTATTTCACTCCCGAGGGGGCATACTTATTAGATGATCATTATCAGTGATTACATCATCAAAAGTCAAGAATTTTTTTTTCAAATCTTCATCAAAATCCGAGTAGAAAATCTTTTCAATCAAAGATTAATCGAACATCAATTAAATCTCATCAAACAAAACCTCATTGCTACGAGCATCTCAACTTCATTGCGTCATATCAAGTTGAGGTTCTTCAAATCAAATCAATCTCTAGGGGAATATTAGTTTCATCGCACCAAATCAAGCTGATATTGTCTTCGTCTGAATCAGTCTCTTAATGGTAATCAATTTCATCGGACCTCATCAAGCTGATTATTCATTTAAACCTAATCAAGGGTTTAAAGAGTCTTTTTGATAGTGATCACACACTCAATCCAAATAGGCGTTCAGTTTCATCACATCAAATCAAGCTGGACATTCTGTTTCGCTAATCGGTTCTTGTTCAATCAAGTTCAGAATCAGTATTATCTCTTCGGTCAAACGATTCTAATTCAATCAAGCTCTAGATCGGTACCCGCTTCTTGATCCATCAAGTTCAAAGATTGGTATCTTTGCTCTTCATCGGTCCTAGTTCAATCAAGTTTGGGATCAGTATCACTTTGATCAATTTGTTTAGTTTCATTGCTTCAAATCAAGCTAAATATCTTGCTCCTCATCCATTTGTGATCCATCAAGTTCAGAACTAGTATCTCTTCGACATCAACTATTCTTTGAATCAATGTCTTGTTTGCACATCAATTCAAAGAGGGGAAAATGTAATACCTTAAAAATGGTCATCTAAACCATGGGCCCCTAATCTTGATTACATCACCTAGGTCCTAACCAAAGGCAATTAAATCAACTTTGAGCACCTAATTAATTAATTCCTAAATCATCAATGTCACATGGAAAATTAATCTTTTCAATTAAATAAATCATCAAAATCTCTTTAAACAATTATCCTATTTATTTAGTTAAATATCCTATCATATTTAATTAATAAATTAATTTACCATTTAAATCACAAAAAAAGGAATTATTTTGAAAAAGGAATTAATTTGAAAAAGAAATTTCAAAAAAAGGAGCAAAATTGAACAAAAGGGAATAAATCAAAGAAAGCTTGCTTTAAGAAAGGAAAATGGAATAAATCAGTTTTTTTGATTTTATCTCAATTTTAGCTCAATCTTATCTCCTTCGAATCTGAAGAAAGCAGCCAATCACATCAAATCACCTGGATTGTGCTACTTTTGGGAGAATCTTGACCGCTCATCAACAATAAATCTCGACTGTCGCTTTCTCTCTGGATTTTCTATAAATTCAGGCTCTCATCTCTCAATAAAAAAAGGGCTGGAGATTTTATTGTTATCATGCTAGTTTTTCTCTAGAGTCATTGAGAATATTGCATCTTATCTTATTTTATATTAGCTTAATCATATCAGCATCTAGATTTCATATAGCTTAATCTTTCATTCATATAGATTAAATCCTTTGTCTTGGTGTAGTCTAGTCACTAGTATTGCTTAGATAAATCTGAGAGAAAATCTATTCTCACATCTTTTAGGAGGCAATAGGTCTATTTGTTATGGTTTTACACTTAATGATTTTCATCAACTAACCATGCATGCAATGAATTTATTGAGTGTTTGTGTTTCAGATACAGATTCTAAATTTCACACACACAAGATGAAGGCATCATTGATTCTCTTGAAATGAATTTTTTTGGTTGGATAGGAAACTAAGTGTAATACTCCCATACCCTCTTTTGTGTAGGTGCCTCCCTTAATCCACAACTAGTATTCAATACTGGGTACATTCCACTTCTTTCCACCATCCAAATTACATAAGAAGTCATGAAGAACTTCTTTGTTTCTAGTACGTTGAACATTTATCCATGAATGTTGTCTGAAATGATTTTCGCCCAATCAAAATATTTCTTCCCTATCAGGATAGTATGAATGTAGTGAAACATCCACAAGTGATAATGTGTGTAGTTTGGTTTGCCAAAATCCCAAGTGAGCATGATGATCAAATCTATTGGTGTGTCTTTGAAATCTACTCTCAAAATGTTATCAATATCCTTAAGACCTAATACCCTTGGGTCATCAAGCCATGCTTCAATTATGTGGCATTAGTTATCTGTGATAGTATTATTGAATATCTTAACTGCCTCTTCCTTGATGTTCTGAAGGACCTTCTTGTATTGGGGAATACCAAAGGTCATGGAAAGCATTGTAGGTGAGAGATCAACTGCTACACATCCTTTTGTATCTCTGCATTTTCTGGTGTCCTTATCATAGTGATGGGATATGGCAAGAATTAGCTTTGGAGATTGCATTGCTTGGGGAAAGATAGTGGCTTCCACAAGCCCATACCTCTTAATCCTTCTGTATGGTGCTTGGAGGTTCGGTTGAGCTACTTCTTGTTTAACTACATCAAGTTCAATATGCCATATCTTTGTATCCATAACCCACTGCACCTCATTCTCAAACTTGGACACCAAGGTTTGTGTAATGTTCCTCCTTGACTTTTATTTTATTTTATGTATGATAGACTTATCTAGCCTCTTTATGATATTTTGGATTATGATTATATGTGTGTTTCAACACTCATTATGATGCTAGACATTATTGAAAATATGCTATTTTGATAGTTTATATGGATAGTGACACTATCATTATTGATCATGTGATTTGATGGATATATGTGTTTGATGGCTCACATATATATTGATGGATTCTATATGCATTACTATGTTGATGGAATATTGATGGTTTATAATGATCATGGATTTGATGTTATTATGATTTCATTAACCCTAGTTCATGATTGCATATGATGAGCTGATTATGCGATGTGTCTGATTATTGTATGATTATCTTTGTGAGAGGGACGATGTCACATCACTCATTGCGAGTAGGATGTGCTATTGCGATTCTCGATCACTTGACTATTTTGATATATATATGTATATGTTGTATCATTGATTTTTGGTTGCAATATTTGTAGGTACTAGAAACCGACTCCACTTGGCTCCACAGGTCTGAGCATCTCTTTAAATCCCTATAGCATGTGGTTCGAAGATGTCATGAGTTCCCTTCACATACTCTAGGTCTAAGTTGTTCACTTTGAGTCGTCAGTGTCTTGGCATAATTTGCTATGTCAGTAAGTGAGTTGTGGCTTTGTGAGTATGCTAGTTATTGCTGATTTATTTAATTAATTAGTGTGAGATTATATGGTTATTAATGTTTAATTTAATTTATTGGATTATTGGTCTTTTGAGTATTTAATTATTTAATGTATTTATTTTAATGACTGTTTATTTATTGTTGGTTATATTTTATTTAATATTTATTGTTTAATTAATATTGGTGGCTTAATTATTTATTGTTTATTAATTCCCTTTAGCTTTAATGTTGATTTATATTTATCAAGGTTATTTAATTATTTTATTAGATGTTTTGGTTATTTATTTATCCTTTGGGCTTATTTAATTAATCTTAGCCTGTAGTTATTTATATAGTTTAATTATTAAATATCTCGGGGTAATAAAAGTAACTTATGTTATATCTCTTTTTACACCCCACTTGTATTTATAAAAGTGATTTTACATTATCACTACCTACCCTCTATTCTCATTGGGTGAATTTGAAATGAGAAATAAAAACATAACCTAAAGTGGGCTGGTAGAATATATTGTATTTTAGAATATTTTGATTAGCTGATTGGGAGGCTTGGTTCTATTTTTATGTGGTTGCCTAAGCTTGTTGTTGTATTACCATTCTAGAGTATTTTTTGAGAATTTTGGATTTTGGGAGCTTGGATTTTGGTTGAATCTTGTTGGATTTCTTGTGGGCGCTTCATCAGATTCTTTTCCATTGCTTCTATTTGCAGGTCGGTGGAATCCCTTTTTTTGTTCTGGCTTTAATTTTCTTGTATTCTCTGTGTCTGTAGACTGTGTGCGGAATAATTTTGGGGAAAATAGTATTTTTATAGTTTAAACTATAGGTATGGAGAAATATTTATTTGCATAAATTTTATTATAAGGTTAAACATTAGGAATGGGAAAAATACTTTATTTTCATTGGTTGGTTGGGAGTTCTGCTGTGAGCACATGACTGTGCATTTTGGTTTGTTTATTTGGGATGGAATGTTGTCCTTCTTCCAGTGAATGATGTTGGGTTTTGGTTTCTTTTCTATCTGATTGTTTGGAAGAGATTGGAGATTATGATTTGGTTTTGTGAGTTCCTTGACTGGCATTGTCGTGAGGGAGGGTCCCAATGATTTATTTCTTATCTCTCTACCATTATTTGTTTCCATTTGGCATTTGATTTTTCTAAGCTTTGTGTTGAGTGGAGATTGTGTTTTAGTTTTGGATGGTAATGATTCTATAAGTGTTTTCTATGTTAATGGATTGAAGCTTTTATGATTTTGAGCTACAATCTATCCTTCATGTGTTTATGGTTTAGAAATCCATTTGTAGCTCTTAGTTTGTGATGCATGAGCACCAGAAGAGTTCATCCAGTTGATGTAGGAGCACCAGAGTAGTTCAACCAGTTGGAGCCATTAGCGGTGGAATTGCTTGGAGATTGTTGCATTTCTTCATTTTTTAGATTTTAGCATTGTGGATTTAGATTTATCACCTTTAGTTTGTTGTCTTTATCATGTTCAAGATTCATGGCATTTGGGTTTGAATCCAGTGAGATATCGATTCCAGTATTGTTCCAGTATTGATGTGTTCTTACTAGTTGGTCTTGCAGTGTGTAGCCATGAAGAATCGAGTTGTGGGTGGTTTCTGTAACTTGCGGATCGTTAAGAGATGTTGCTTTGGGCCTTGACCGATGTTTCCCGAGGTCTGCGTGAAGTTCTATGAATTTTGAAGATGTTCTTGGTGATTTGGGTCGACATGCTATTGTTTACACATTTCATCATGAACCAGTTAGTCTTTGGCCAACTTGATCGAGTTGTTATTGCTTGCAGATGGTATAAAGGGAAGTTTTGAGAATCATTTTAGGAGACAAAGGTTAGAGGAAGAAGAGATCGAGTGAAGATCTAGTTTTCCATGAGATTCTGGTCCAGGGGGGACTGAAGTCCAGAAGGAATGAGGTCTAGATCAGTGCAGAATAGTGCAGACTGTTACCAGAGGCCGAATCGATGAGCAAAAGATCTGCGGATCGTAGTTTTGTGTCATAAGAATTGTTTTGTAATCTTGGGTTGCGGTCTAGCATGTGTAGCAACTGAAGGCATATGCATTTATTTAAATGGTTGTAATGATTGATTTATTTAGTTACTGGTTATATCATGTGTTACTTCTACTGGTTAGGATTGCTCTTTCTGTTTTACCGGTTATATCTTGTGTTGTGTTACCGGTTGCCAGTATCTTGTATGGTGTTTTGTGTTATAGGATGCAAGGAAAGGATTTCCTTCATTGGATCTCCCTACTTTGACTGCATCAAATGGTATCAGAGTTGGTTGTGAACTTGTTGATCAAGGAAGACCTGGTTATGAATTGATTGGAGGGAGTGTTGGTTGTGAACCGGTTGGTTGAAAAAGGAAGTTGAGGCTGCTTGTAGACTTGTTTAGATAGCTGAACCCCTGAGGCAGTTGCAAGTACCTGCTGATAGATCACCAAACCATATCAAGTAATGGGACTCACTTTTCAATTAACCCCAAAGTCTAATGCAGGAGCACCAGAGTAATTCAACTGGTTGGAGCCGTTAGCGGTGGAATTTCTTCGAGATCGTTGCATTTATTCATGTTTGAGAGTTTAGCATTGTGGATTTGGATTTATCACCTTGAGTTTGTTGTCTTTATCATGTTCAAGATTCATGGCATTTGGGTTTGAATTTGGTGAGATATTGATTTTGGTATTGTTTCAGTATTGATGTGTTCTTACCGATTGGTCTTGCAGTGTGTAGTGAAGATGAATCGAGTTGTGGGTGGTTTCCGTAACTTGCAGATCATTGAACGATGTTGTTTTGGGCCTTGACCAATGTTTCTAGAGGTTTGTAGGAAGTTCTATGCATTTTTAAGATGTTCTTGGTGATTTGGGCCGACATGCTATTGTTTACACATTTCATCACGAACCAGTTAGTCTTTGGCCAACTTGATCGAGTTGTTATTGCTTGCAGATGGTATAAAGGGAAGTTTTGAGAATCATTTTAGGAGACAGAGTTCAAAGGAAGAAGATATCGAGCAAAGATGTAATTTTTGGAGAGATTATGGTCTGTGGGGACTGAAGTCCAGAAGGACAGAGGTTCGGATCAGTGTAGAATAGTGTAGACTATTACCAGAGGCCAAATCGATGAGCAAAAGATCTATGAATCGTAGTTTTGTATTGTAAGAATTGTTTTGTAATCCTAAGCTGTAGCTCAGCATTTGTAATAGCTGAAGGCATATGTAATTATTTAAGTGGTTTTAATGATTGATTTATTTGGTTATTGGTTATATCATGTGTTACTTCTACTGGTTAGGATTGCTCTTTTTGTTTTATTGGTTATATCTTGTGTTGTATTATCGGTTGTCGGTATCTTGCATGGTGTTTTGTGTTATAGGCTGTAAGGCGAGGATTCCTTCATTCGATCTCCCTACCTTGACTACATCAGTTTGCCTTGTCAGGGCGAAATTTATCATTTTGTTTTGGGACTTAATCATTTTTACCTGATTTTTAATTTGGATTCGAAATTAACCATTTTTTCATCTTTTCTCCTCTCTATATTATATGCGCTAATTAATTTAACATATGCAATACAGATTTATTCATATGCACTAGCTATTTAATAATATGTGCTAGATTGTTGGTTAAATACATCAATCTGTTGTATATATGCACTAAAACAGTGATCAGATGTTCTACAAGACTGATCAAAAGCACTTCAAAACTAATCAAAAGCACCCCAGTAATGGTCAAATGCACTATTCTGATAATCAAATGCGCTAATCTAGGGTTAAAGAGTATTTTGTCAATTTGGGGATTAGATCTAGATTTTTCTGGGTTTGACTTTAGTACCAGAGGTATTTGATGTTTGATGATGTTTTCTCCAGATTGATGGTTCTTTGATGGATTTTTGCTTCTATATGGTGTTGTGAATTGCTTTTTATGGTTTTGTACCCTCTATCATGTTGAGAAGCTATGATAGATAGGGATGGATTATTTCTCTTGATCAACAAGTTGATGTGCCTTGTTGTTGGTATTTATTTCATTTGTTGAGCAGATTTGATTGCCTTAATATGGCTTTGATGTGATATTTTGATATGAGGCCTCTTGATGTTATTTGGCAATATGATTATTGGATGTTCATGTATGCATATGGCTACATGTTGTTGGTTATGGTTTTCAGATTTATATGATGTTGTGAGCCTCTTGCTATATTATTTTTGGGAATATGTTAGGGGGAGTGGGCTTCCTTGTGATGACTAGGATCATGAGAGATAGGCTTGCATGAGGTTCCTTGTAGGGATGCATAAAGTCTAGATCACCATGGCACATTGGAACTTTACCATGATTGCAAACAAGTGATAACATTAATAATGAATTAATGGGATGGATAGTTAGATTCACTAAACAAGATAATTAATAGTTGAGCCTCATGACTTGATCCTTATAGGGAGAATGTTTTAGGATAAGCATGAGAAGGTCATTGTGATGGCAAGTCAATCTCCCTTGATCTCTTATAAGTTGAGATGGCTCCACATGTCCATCAGGATTATGCCTTGTGTTATAGTATCTGTTAGAGAATGGAATGTGATGACACTCCACTCCTACATGTGTCCCCTTGTTGATTTGCATTTATGACTTGTTCATTTGTAAGCCTCTAGGAGTTTAATCTTGTGGTTGTTTGTGATTGGTTCATGTTGTTAACAATATGTTGGATTTGGTTAAGTTTTGTCATTGATGTCAACACTGTATCATGGTTGGAGTCTATCCTAGTTAGATCTATCCCAATTAGATATATCTCGGTTAGTATTGGTGATTATTTTGGTTTTGGCTGTGATTCTGATCCGGTATGATCAGACCTCTGGAATCAGTTTTGGGTGCTTATTCTAATTGTTATATGCTTTCTTTATTCTAGTGGTTTCATGGTTTGGATATCACTTTCTGTATTTCTAGTTACCGACTTGATTTTGGCTTTACCAGTTTCTGGATTTCCCGATTAGCTGCACCAGTATGCTATTTTGGTGACTTGATCAGTGGATTTTGGGTCCGGCTTATGGAATTGATTTTTTCATGTTGTTGGTGCTTCTTGATCATATCTCGATCATTTGGTGACTTTTCTTTGGATGGTGTTCTATTACGGTGGTCCTATTTTGATCCGATTAAACTTTCACTGAGGGTTACTACCCACAAGTGAAGCATCTTAGATTTTGGTCTTAGCGGAATCCCTAGTAGATATAATTGTTTGATTACACTATTTAGGTCCATGCTATGTAATATAAATCATAATATTGGTCCAGTGGTATTATGTGATGTAATTTTGTAATTATGGGTTTATGGGTTTAGGGTTTAGCCGACCTTGTCAATAAGGTTGATCATTTGTATTTATAGGTGACTTGCTCATGTAATTTAGATATCGATGGATGGTTAAGTCTGCACTATCAGAGAAGGATTAAGTGTGAATAAATTCATATCATTCAGGTGAAGGTTGGAAAGTTTTTGTATTGCATAGACGACATTAGTGCTTAACCGGAGCTGTATTAGGCATTAGTAGATGCTACTTCCACAATTCATTGTTTTTTGGATTGTAGTCCGATGATTTTGTAAGTCAATGAGACTTCCCTTTGTGATCAGAAGTGCATTCTAGGTTGTTGGCCTTTCTGCATGTGTAGACCCCATTGCAATTATTCACAACATTACTGCAGAGTATTCATTTGATTTTGGGTAGGGTTTACCACCATGGTTTTTCCCTTTCCGGGTTTTCCATGTCAAATATTGGTGTTATGTGTGTTGTGCTTTCATGTTATATCCTTTATTATGTTGTGCTTTGGTTTAAGGTTTATAATTGAATTTATTGTTGTTTTTATTAGTAAACTGATTCACCCCCCCTCTTAGTTTACTTCTAGTATAAGTGCATTCCAATAATTGGTATCAGAGCAAGGTCTTCTCTGTAGAAGCTTAACGGCTTGAGGAGATCTAATGGAGAATGCATCTAGTTCTACATTCAATCCTTACTGGAAGAAGAGTCCTAGATTTGATGGTACAAATTAAAATATATGGAAGGAGTGAATGAAGATTCATCTCAGATGTCTTGGATCTAAAGTTTGGGAGATAGTGGAGAAAGGGTATATACCTCATGATCCTAATTTTGGAACATCGACACCTGTTGATGAATAGAAGAGAGCTAAAAATGATGTAAGAGAAAAAGAATCATTGTTGAGCGCCCTATCTGATGAAAAACTATTGAATATCATAGAGTTGGAGATTGCTAAGCTAATCTGGACAAATCTTGAAACTCTATATGAAGGTGACCAGGCTCTGAAGATTGCTAAACTTAAAGTTTTCTTAGTAAGATATAAAACTTTAAAGATGGAAGAAGATGAGAAGATAAGTTCTTTTATGGATAGAGTCAATGAGATTGTCATGGGTATCAAATGTTGTGGCGGGTCTGTTAGTGAGGATGAGATAGTGCCAAAAGTTCTAAGAGTTATACATCCAACTTACAAGATGAAGGATACTGCTATCAATGAACTCCAAACAATGTTAAGTGCCCCTGTGACTAGAGATATGCTACTTGGGAAATTGACTACTTTTGAACTTTTGAACTTGAAGATCGGAGTGCTACTAAAACTGAAACTGCATTTAGAGCTTCTGCATTCAATAAAAAGAAGATAGATTGGAAAGAGATATATGCTAAGGATATGGAGGAAATTGAGAAAGAAGAAACAGAGCTTGAAGAGCTAGAAGACTTGATTGCTAGAAGAATTCCTAAAGGACCAATTGGAAGTAAGTATGAAGGAAAAGTCCCTTTTAAATGTTTTTCATGCAATAAGATTTATGAGGAATTATAAGCCTAATCTTGAATATCAGATAAGACCTAGATTCAGAAGGAATAAGGATAAATCATGTTATTATGCTAGTGATGATGATGGTATTTTTGATGATGATGAACCTGTGAGTGGATCCGGTAATGGTTCTTCATCCGGCAAAGATTGGGTCTTTATTGCTATCAAGGATGATTCTCTAGAATCTATCATTGAATTGACACATACTGAGGAAAAAGCCTTGGCTGCTAAAATTGAAGAAAAGGATGAATGGGTTATAGACAGTGGATGCTCGCATCACATGACTGGTGACAAAAGAAAGTTCCTATCATTGCAAGAGTTTGATGGTGGATTGGCCATATTTGGAGACAACATGACGTATAGGATCAAAGGAAAAGGAACAATATCATTGGATGGTAAGACTAATACTGATAATATTTATTATGTTGAAGGCATAAAGCATAATCTTTTAAGTGTAGGTCAGATGGTGGATAGAGGATTTCATTTGCAATTCAAGGATGGAAAATGTAAGATTATTAATAAATCTAGATTGGAGATTGCTTCTGGAACTTAGACTAATGGTAGTATCTTTCATTTGAACTCCGAAGAGAAGGATTACTTGATTGCTCAGATTGATGAGAGTTGGTTATGACATAAGAGGACGTGTCATGTTAATTTTGATTGCATAGTGAAGATCAATTCAATACCAGCTGTCAGATATTTGCCCAAGATTGTTAAACCTCATAATCCGGTATGTAGAGAATGTCAAATGGGTAAGAAAGTTATAACTTCTTTCAGAAGTGTACACGATAAATCTAATAAAATTGTTGATCTTATTCATGTTGATTTGTGTGGACCGGCAAGGACTAAATTTTTCAAGGTGATAGATACTTTATGTTACTTATTGATGACTATTCTAGAATGATGTGGGTGGCATTTTTGAAAGAGAAGTATGAAACTTTTGAGAAATTCAAAATATTTAAGGCTATGGTTGAGACTAAGATAGGACTGAAGATAAAGTGCTTAAGATAAAATCATGGTGGTGAGTTTACATCTGGTGAGTTCAACAAAGTTTGTGAAAGGAATGGTATTAGGAAGCAACTTTTTGCACCTAGAACCCCACAATAGAATGAATTAGTGGAAAGAAAGAACATAACAATTTTGGATGTTGCAAGGACTATGATGACTGAAGCTAAATTACCTGATATCTATTGGAGAGAGGCTATCAATACTGTTGTATACACTTTCAACAGAGTACACATTAAAGGAAATATCGGTGAGACTCCTTATGAACTATGATTTGGTCATACTCCTACTGTCAGATATTTCAAAATTTTTGGAAGTAAATGTTACATTAGAAGAGATGACGCATTTAAAAAGTTTGATCCTAGAAGTGATGAAGGAATATTTCTAAGTTATTCTAAGATCAAAGCATATAGATGTTATAATAAAAGATTGAATAGGATATTGGAAAGCATAAATATCATGGTGGATGAACATGATAGTAATCGGATCCGAGCATATGATTATGGACCGTAAGATGATTTTATCAAACCTGAACTGGTAATGCAAGAATCAGTTCAGAACAGTGAACCTGTGACACCGGTAGCATAAAAAAATTCAACAGTGATAGAGGAACAACAGAATGAGTTAGCAAATTAATAAAATTCAAAGACTCCTAGGTATGTAAATCTAAATCATTCTGAAGATCAGATTATTAGAGATAAAAGGAAAGGTGTGATGAATAAGAGAAGGTTAGCTTCTGAAGAAGTATGTTTAATTTCTCAAATTGAACTAGAATATTTCATTGAATCAAGTAAGGATGAAAATTGGTTAAAAGCAATGGAAGAGGAATTAGATCAGATTGAAAAGAATAAGACATGAGAACTTGTACCTAGACCTAAAGACAATAACATTATTGGAACTAAATGGGTTTTTAGGAACAAATTGAATGAGGAAGGTCAATTGGTGAGGAACAAGGATAGATTTGTTTGCAAAGGTTATTTGCAAGAAGAAGGAATTGCTTATGGGGAAACTTATGCCTCGATTGCTAGAATTGAAGTGGTAAGTTTTTTTCTTCCTTATGTTGCACATAAGAACTATAAAGTATATCAGATGGATGTGAAATGTGCTTTTTTGAATGAAGATCTTGAAGATGAAGTTTATATTGAACAACATAATGGATTTTCTTATCAGAGGACAAGGACATGGTTTGCAAATTGAAGAAAGCTTTATATGGACTAAAACAGGCCCCCAGAGCATGGTATGCTAGATTAGATAAGTATCTTTCAAAGCTTGGTTTCAGTAAAGTTAATGCCAATAGTAACTTATATTAAAAAATTGAGCATGATGACATATTGATTATTGAAGTTTTTGTGGATGATATCATTTTTGGAGGAGAAGAAGGTCTATGCATGAAATTTGCTAATGATATCAAGAATAAATTTGAAATGCCTATGATTGGTGAGATAAAAATTTTCTTAGGTTTGCAAATTACTCAGACTGATAAAGGTTTTTTCATTTGTCAAACTAAGTATGTGAAGGAGTTACTTAAGAAATTTGGACTTGAGAATTCTAAACTTGTCGGTACTCCTATGATAGCCAGCTGCAAATTTTCAAAGGATGATGAATCACCTAAGGTGAACCTAAGAAGATTCAAATAAATGATTGGAGGTTTTCTATACCTAACTCAAAAAAGACTTGATATAATGAATGATGTTTGTATTGCTTCTAGATTTCAGTCAGATCCTAGAGAAACGCATGATATTGTTGTCAAGAGGATATTAAGATATTTGGCAAGTACAACAAACATTAGGTTATGGTATCCAAAGAATGATGACTTCACATTATGTGCATATACAAATTGTGATTGGGCAGGAGATGTGGATGACTGGAAGAGCACTACTGGCAGTGCATTCTTTCTTGGGAAGAAGTTGGTTTAATGGCTTAGTAAGAAACAATCACGCACTTCATTGTCTACAGCTGAAGAAGAATATGTTGGAGCTGCTACCAACTGCACTCAGATTTTATGGATGAAACAGATGTTAAAGGATATAAGGGTAAGTTATCATGAGACTATTATTATTCACTGTGATAATACTATTGCTATTGATATGTCAAAGAATCCAATAATTCATTCCAAATCAAAACATATTTCTATAAGGTATAATTTCTTGAAGGAAAAGGTTGAAGCAAAGGAAGTCAGATTGGTTTATCTGTCTACTAAGGAACAAATTGCAGATATTATAATGAAGCCATTGCCTAAAGACACTTTTGAATATCTCAAAGATCAGTTGGGGGTTATCAACCCCCTGGAAGAGACTTAGTGATGCAGAGATGCATTAATTCGGTGAGCTTATCAGACATACTTTTTTGATCTGGGTTGATGAAGATGGTGCTATTACTCAGGGGGAGTAGTCAGTTGTTTGGTTCAGTATTCTTGGTTTAGTATCCATCCTTTTTCCTTGATGTCAAAGGGGGAGAAGGTATTAATGTGAAAACTACTAGATCTTTTGGTGTTTTGGAGTTTGTTGGCATTCCTTGGCACTTAGATGTTTTTCACATTCAGTGTTGCCATCAATACAAAAGGGGGAGATTGTTAAAAATATGTTGGATTTGGTTAAGTGTTGTCATTTTTGTCAATAGTATATCATTGTTGGAGATTATCCCATTTAGATCTATCTCGGTTAGATCTATCCTAGTTAGATCTATCTTAGTTAGTCTTGGTGATCATTTTGGTTTTGGCTGTGATTTTGATCTGGTATGATCAAACCTCTAGAATTAGTTTTGGATGCTTATTCAGATGGTTACATGCTTTCTTTATTCAGGTGGTTTCATGGTTTGGATATCACTTTTGGTATTTCCAGTTACCAGCTTGCTTTTGGCTTTACCGACTTATGGTGTTCCAAGTTAGCTTTATTGGTATGTTGTTTTGGTGACTTGGTTAGTAGATTTTGGGTCCGGCTTATGGAATCAATTTCTTTCATGCTGTTGGTGCTTCTTGATCATATCCCTAGCATTTGGTGACTTTTTTTGGATGGTGTGCTATTATGGTGGTCCTATTTTGATCTGATTAAATTTTTACTAAGGGTTTCTACCAGCAAGTGAAGCATGTTGGATTTTGGTCTTAGCGGAATCCCCGATGGATATAATTGTTTGGTTACTTGATTTAGGTCCATGCTATTTAATGTAAATCATAATATTGGTCCAGTGGTATCATATGATGTAATTTTGTAATTATAGGTTTATGGGTTTAGGGTTTAGCCGACCTTGTCAATAAGGTTGATGACCTATATTTATAAGTGACTTGCTCATGTAATTTAGATATCAATGTATGGTTAAGTATGCATTATCAGAGAAGGATTAAGTGTGAATAAAGTCATATCATTCAAGTGAATGTTGGAAAGGTTTTGTATTGCAAAGAAGACATCAGTGCTTAACCGGAACTGTATCACGCATTAGTAGATGTTACTTCCATAGTTAATTGTTTTTCGGATTGTAGTCTGATGATCTTGTAAGTCAGTGAGACTTCCCTTTGTGATGAGGAATATGCTCTAGGTTGTTGGCCTTTCTGCATGTAAGGACCCCATTGTAATTATTCAAAATACTACTACAGAGTATTCATTTGATTGTGGTTAGGGTTTCCCATTGTGGTATTTCCCTTTCCAGGTTTCCCATGTCAAATATTGGTGTTATATGTGTTGTGCTTTCATTTTATGTTCTTCATTGGTTTGTGCTCCGGTTTAAGGTCTATAATTGAATTGATTCTTGTTGTTGTTAGTAAACTGATTCACCCCCCCCTCTCAGTTTATTGCCAGTATCAATGCATTCCAACATATGCTTGTAGAGTCCTTGATGTGTTTATCTCTTTGGTTATTGAGTTTCAACCTAGATGTAGAGTGTGTGTTGGGATCTTATGTCATCTCCTAGCATGGGGGGTGGTTCCTTTGGTTTGACATGGTCGGGTGGTTGGTGCTTTTCAACCATTGGGATATTCTTATGGATTCTTCATGTGTGGATGTGGATTCTTCATCATTGTAGTAGTTATGGATGTTTCTTGTAGCGGATTTATGTAATGGAATTCTTGGATTCATGTAATTTATTATCATGTAAAGATGTAGATGTGTTAGGAAGAGCTATGCTCATGATGTATTATTCATATGATTGTAATTGTAATTGTATTATAGTTGGTATCTTAGGATTATGATATGAATGTAATAATGATGTTAATAGATGTATGATGATGATCTTATATAATGGAAGTAATTGATCTCATGTACTTAGATGTTTGTAATGGAATTGTATTTGAAATGGAATGGATTCATATGATTGATTATTTGTAATGGTTTATATTTCATGGATATTATTTAGGATGTAGATTAATATGTGTGAAAGAACCTTCGGTAAATGGAATAAATATACTGTAGATATTGTGGTTGTTAATAATATCATATTAGGTAATGATGTAATTCATGTGATTGCATTGGAAAGATAGGTACTTGCATGACATGTATCTAAGGAAGGCAATAGGACTCCTGCACTATGTATTTGGGACTTATGTTAAAGGAAATGATCATGTAGATAGGATATGGTTAAGGGTTAAAGAACATTTGGATTTGGTTATTAAATAAACTAAAGAAAAAAGGGAATTAGTCTTGCATTTGAAAGAGTTTGCATATAATGTTAGATGGATGATAGAGAAGATTTCATATCGTAATGGAAAGAAACATATAAGTTGTATTTGTTTGAGATTAAGGATTAATTGAAGATAAGTATGTTAATCATATTAGTTGAATGTTATTGCTTATGATGATTTTATTAAGTAATAACATTAAGGTACCCTAGAGAGATAGTAGTACTCATTGTGATGTTATTCCACTTGTTTAATTATTTGATGTGTTTATACTTCATGTTCATAATGATTATTGTTAATGGATAAAATTTTAGATGATATTATGTGTTGCATTAGTTGTAAATAAAAAAAATTATTATCTCCATTTACTATGTTAGATGCTTAGTTTCTCTAGTATATTTTGGGGGGCATTACATCTGGTATCAGATCCCATGTTCATACACTAGGTACTCTAGTTTCATATGAGCCCATTGTGCATATTAGCACATTAGCATGGGGTAGCCTAACGGTCATATCCCTGCTATTTATCTTCTTGTTCATTTTCCCTAGATGGTTAGCTTATAGTTTTCTTTTGCATCTTGCTCAGTCAAGATGCTTGCTAGAGGTAGAGGCCACGGATGTGGTGGACGCATGGGTACTCATAGGAATCCTCTTCTTGAGGTTTCTGAAGAATCACACCATGAGGAGAAACAACATCAGGATCAGCTTAGAGGTGATGCAATTATGCAGTTGTTGAATGTGCTTCAAGAACTTCTTGGTTGGCTAGGACTAAGACAAGAGGAGAACTAGCAGGAGGAGCCTCATTATTTAGAGCATCCAGAGAGAGAGAATTCATATTCTCCTAGGAGGAGAGTTGAGGTGGATCAGGAGGAACTTGTAGCTAATCACATGAGAGATCTGATGAGGACTCGTCCTCCTACTTTTGATGGCTTGGGCAGTGGCATGGAGGTGGATAATTGGTTATTGGACTTGGGTAGGTGTTTTCCTATGCACCCATGTAGCAGTAACACCAAGGAAATATGTGCAATCATCCATCTTCATGATTTTGCAATGACATGGTGGCACACAGAGGAGAAGAAGCTACATTTGGACATAGCGATAGTATCTTGGGAGTTATTCCTGGAGCGGTTACATGCTAGATTCATTTTGGAGCATTGGAGGCAAAAGAAGGTTGATAAGTTCCACAATTTGAGATAGCAGAGGATGACTGTGGAGCAGTATGAGTGTAGGTTCTTTGAGCTTAGGAAATATGTTGGGAATGCAGATGATGCACCGATGTTGATTCAACACTTTGTGAGAGGTCTCAGTGATCGTATTAGTGGCGAGGTTCAGATGCATGAACCTAAGACTTTGGAGATAGTTGTGGAGAAGGCGAGAATAGCAGAGGAGAATCTTTTATTAGCTTCAAGAGGTGTGACAGGTGGACAGAAAACTAGTGCTCTAGTTATAGGATCTATTGCAAGAGGTTCTCAACCTCAAACTTTAAGTGTTGCTAAGATCCATCCTTCTTCTTTCCATAGTAGTCAACAGTTTAAGAAGAGGTATTCTCAGGGTCAGAAATTTGTGTGAGGTGCCAGATTTTAGGTTGATAGGAATCGTAGTCGTCTACATGATAGGAGACCTACTCCTTCATAGCCATCACAAAGTTCGTAGCTAGCTTCAGTAGAGGTAGTGTTCAGTAGTCGAGTACTTCACTAGGGAGTAGAGTATTTGGCAGGAGAGATTGTTTTGCATGTGAGAAACTAGGACATATTGTTGTTCATTGTCCTCAGCATACTTCTTAGATTTTAGGGGAGAAAAAGCTATATACTTCTAAGCCTACAGTTGGAGATGCAGGCAAGTCACATCATGTATTTGCGGCAGTTGATAACCGTCAGGCTAAGCATCAGGTTACCATTGTGGAGACATCAGGTGTGATAGGCGGTATCTCTTGTTTAGTGTTATTTGATTCAGGAGCACCAGATTATTATATTTCTCCTTTTCTAGTAGAGTGGTATGGGCTTGCTATGGCAAAGCAGGATGATAGGTTGTAGGTAGAGCTAGCTATGAGGTCCAAGGTGGCAGTGGATTCCCTTGTGCTCGGTTTTCCTTTATCTTTGAGAGATTTCCATACTTCAGTGGATCTTTGTATCATGTATTTAGGATCTTATGATGTGGTTCTTGGTATGGATTGGTTTGGGTCTCACCAAGCGCAGATAGATTGTGTAAGTAAGAGAGTGCAGTGTGTAGATGATGGCGGGAAGAATGTGGAGATTGTAGGTATTAAGAGACCTATCTCTCTTCACATAATTTTTTCCATGTAGATGAAGATATGTGAATGTAAGGGTTGTCATTTGTTCACAGTTAGAATCAAGGATGTGGATGAAGGGATTAGTTAAGAGGATTTATTGTGGCAACATCCCATTCTATAGGAGTTTGCAAATGTTTTTCCTAGTGATATGTATGCCACCTCAGCTTGACATATATTTTAGGATTGATTTGGTGCCAGGAGCTGAGCCTATCTCTAAGGCTCCTTATCCAATTACCACCTAGGAGTTGAGTGAGTTGAGGGTGCAACTATAGGATTTTTTGGCAAAGGGGTTTATCTATCCTGGTGTGTCCACTTGGGGTGCACCAGTGTTGTTTGTGAAGAAGAAGGATGGATCTCTTCATTTGTGCATTGACTATAGACAACTTAATAAGGTGATGGTGAAGAACTAGTATTCCTTGCCCAGGATAGATGACTTATTTGATCAGATCAAGGATGAAAAGGTCCTTTCCAAGATTTACCTTAAGTCCAGATATCATCAGTTGAGGATTCATGAGGCAGGAATTCACCACACAACTTTCTGTACTAGATATGGACACTATGAGTTTACTGTGGTATCCTTTGCTCTCACGAATGCACCATCAGTTTTCATGAGATTGATGAATGGTGTGTTCAGGACCTATTTTTGTAGATTTGTATTGGTATTTATGGATGATATTTTAATTTATTCGAGATCAATTAAGGAGCATGAGGATCATGTGAGATAGGTTTTGCAGCGCCTTAGGGAGAATCAACTTTATGCCAATTTGGCGAAGTGTGAGTTCTTCTAGACGGAGGTCAGATATCTCAGTCATGTGATTTTATGAGAGGGTATTGCAGTTGATCCCTTGAAGATTCGGGTGATTGTGGATTGGCCAACACCCACTAATATGGGAGATGTTCATAGTTTTATGGGTCTTGCAGGATATTGTCACAGGTTTGTGAAGGATTTCTCTAGGATATCCCATCCTATCACTTCTCTTTAGAGGAAAGGGAAGAAGTTTGTTTGGATATAATAGTGTGAGGCAACATTTTAGATTCTTAAGGAGAGTTTGACTAGTGCACCTATTCTAGTAGTGCTAGATTCTTTGGGGGATTTTGTGGTGTGTACAAATGCTTCCTTGGAGGGTCTAGGAGTAGTGTTGATGCAAAATGGTTGTGTGATTACATATAAGTCACGTAAACTCAAACATAATGAGCAAAATTACCCCACCCATGATCTAGAGTTAGCGACAGTGTGATGAGGAGGCAACAGACGAGAAGGATAACCTTGAACCAGCTAACCTCTAAGGCTCACAAACTCAACCAAATCCCTACTACCAAAGGGTCCTTACACAACACCAATTCAATAAATGGTTCAATGACACTAAACAATACCTTGGGAGACTCAAAGGCTCCAATATGTCCACTTACAACCAACTAACACTCTCAAGTCTTGAGTGACTACACATACCCTTGCATACATGAGTGGGCTGCTACTAGGCTTTAGGGGTTTGAAAGGCCCACTTGACCAATTCCATACAACAACCCTTGGAGGGGTGTTATTATAATATTGTAACACAAATGAAATAGGATTTCATGGTTTGTTCTCACCGAAACACCAATTTTGACTCACTTGCCCACAAACAGACCTAGTTGCAATTAGGCCCCCATTTGAAGGAATCGGGTGATAAGTTTTGACACCCTGAGGATCTAGGTGAACAAATTATATTTTTCAGACACCCTTTTGGGATTTCTCAACAATATCTCACTTTCCGGTACCAGAACAACTTGCAGTATCCCAACCTATACTAATCTAATAGACCTAATAGGGCTACTAGGCCTATTTGACTGGACACCTTCCACAAACTTGTTTGGTTCTCCTAATTAGTGACCATCACTAACTATGAAATTATATGTAAACCTCCAAAGTACTCTTCTACCACATTCAAACCCCTTTCTAGTGATCTATCACTCAATTCTCACACACTGCACTCACCAAACCGATCTATCACATAGAGATGCCATACCTAGGGTTAGTTCCCTATCCTTCTCGCCCTATTATGTCCTCTTAATGGCTTTTGGAACTCACATATGATACAGTGGCCTATTATCTCCTATAATGGTAGAGTGTTCATTTAAGGATTGAGAGGCCAAAACCCATTATTCTAGTCAAATCCTAGGGGTTTGAGGGTTTTAGGCTACTTTGCTTGTAGAATAGGGAAGCGATCTCTTCAAGACTTCACACCGAATGCAAGAAAAAGGTAAAAAAATATAGTTTTAGGATCTATTCCATGAGAATTCATGCCAGTCCACCTACAATATGCAATCAACAGAAATTAGACAATTTCCTGAGTTTCCAACAGTTCTTGATGCTTCAATTTCCTTTCCAAATCAACACAAATCAACCAACTTACATATTTCAGTGTTTGGGTTCCTTAAAGGTGTCACCCCAAATGAACACAACCTCCTCCAACCATTTTTCAAACTGAACGGACCGTTGGAGAATCACAACTTACAAAAAGTGCAAAATTGTCATGACAACAAATTGACAATATGACATTCTTTGCATTATTCAACCAACTTAGACTCCTGACTATCATAGTCCCCCAAAATGATTACATTTGATTCTAAAACATCAAAAATGACTCAAATAAACCTTTGGCCACTTGATCCCTCAATTTAGACCATCGTGACCCTTATTGACTCAATTTGCTCTACAAGACCCTAGATGACAATTTGTCCAAAAAATGGACAAACTTGTCATACTCCTCAGACAATGAGTTACAAAAAAGGATCCATAGGGTCTTATTACATTCATTCTAGGCTGATAGAAGATCATCTTGTCTTTGGCTCATTCCTTCATAGGTAGGTGCTCCTACACTACAGTGGTTCATGCTTTGGTTAGATGGAGGCATTTTCTTCTTAGGCATCGATTTGAGTTGTATAGTGATCACCGTAGTTTGCAGTACATCTTCAAGCAACTGAATTTGAATGCTAGGCAGAGGCATTGGATGTAATTTTTTTGTGTGTGACTTTGAGGTGAGATACATCTAGGGTAAGGAGAATGTGGTCACAGATGCATTGAGTTGCAGGAGGCATGAGATCTCAGCAGTATCTCTTAGTGTGGATTTGAGGAGTTGTATTCTCAGTGCCCTTCCTTCAGATGTGTGGTATCAGAATTTTGTTGCAGAGGTTGCCATAGGTATAGCTCCCGAGGGTAGATATGCAAGTTAATCAGTCGAGTCAAATAATGTTCTTAGGCATTTAGGATGCATTTATGTTCCTCCATCAGATGGTCTTCAAGATTTGATCATGTAAGAGGCACAACGTGCACCTTACTCGAAACATCCAGGTGTCAAGAAGATGTACGCATATTTGAGACATATATATTATTGGGCTGGTATGAGGAGAGATATTGCAGCTTTTGTGTCATGTTGCTTAGAGTGTCAGTGAGTGAGGGCAAAACATCATCATCCAACAGGATTATTACAGTTAAACTTGGTTCCAGGATGGAAGTGGGACATTATATCTATGGATTTTATAGCTAGATTGCCTATGTCTTCTCATTGTCATGATTTTATTATGGTCACCATTGATAGGTTGACCAAGGTGGCACACTTTTTGCCAATTAGGTCATCATATACCTCAGCAACAGTAGCTCAAATTTTCATAGAGGGAGTAGTGAGATTGCATGGAATTCCTTGACGGGTCATTTTAGATCATGATCCAGTGTTTACATCAGCCTTTTAGACTACACTTCAGAATGATTTAGGGACACAACTAAACTTTAGTTCAACCTATCATCCTGAGACATATGGTTAGACAGAGTGGGTTAATCAAGTTTTGGAGGACATGTTTAGGATCAAAGATTACTTTAGTGGTGAATATTTGCCAATGGCAAATTTTTCACGTCGGCCATGTCGGAAATGGTGAATATTTTGTACCGTCTGGGGGTGGCCATGTCGCCAGAACATTATCAATTTCTGTCAAAGTCACGGCCTGATTGCCATATGTTTTATGCAATTAAATGTTTCTATGCAATGATTTTGCCAATACAATATATGGTGGACACATGGTAAATTTAATTGTTTCGCCTACACTCTCTGAGGTTTCCTTAATAGATGACCTTAATTCACCTATAGGCATGTGAAGATTTGTTAGCCAGGGGGACCCAATTTGCCTGACATCTTGCCGACGTGTGTCTCCATTCACCCCAACTTTTGCCAACTATATTATATTCGCCTATTATTTGGATGACCTATAATTGCCTCAAAAATTACATAAGTCATATTTGGACGACCTATAATCGTCTCAAAAATTACATAAGTCATGTTATAGTTACGCAGGATTCGCCAAATATTTGTATACCATATTAAATTCCTGCAGAATTCACCATATAAGGATTGGTATAAATACACGCAAAGATCAGATCTATCTCAACACAATCTGGTGGGTTCTAGGCTCTGAATTCTGATCAATAGCGAAGTTTCAGACCAAGGAAAATTATTGTTGTTGACTGTATTGGCAACTGCTAGTGACCTAAAGCCTAAAGGTGAGCGATCATATTTTTGAAGTGGTATATTATACATTATAGTCTATTATTTCTTCTTCAGCAAATTGATATTTTTTTGGCAGCCTTTATTTCATTAGAGATGTCTAATAGGAAGAGGGGTAGGAAACTTGAATGTGGGGAAGGCCAGGAGAGGCCAACAAAAAGCAAAACATTGCCTTCGTACTTTGGCATTGGAAAAGATTGTGGTATTGGTGAAAATCATGAAGGTACATCATCACAAGTACAAGTACAAAATTTGCCACCTGCACCGCATGTTGAAGACGGCGGTGAACCTGATATCTCAGATCAGGATGATCTTGAAGAAGATTATCTGGTAGATACCCAAGTTAGCCGGAATGATATAATTGACTTGGGTGATAATGCCATTGATGATAATGCATAGAAGGGGAAAAGAAAAGCCATATCAAAAAAGGGTGAACCACAATCAAAAAAGGATCGGGAGTGGGATATGTCAGTGAGGAATTTTCAAATTAATTGGGCATCAAAGTATCCATTCATTGAACCAGTGGAGAATCCAATTGAAGGTGAGCCTTCAATAGAATGCAGGTGTAAGATTTACACTTGGAAACATAACAAGGAAATTAGGTTGCAACTAAAATTTGACACCATAGAAAAGCATATGGGTAAAGTTTATGAAAAACAAATGATCGATGGGGTTGAAAAATCAGTGATAAGATGGAAAAAAAAGGATGAATGTAAGCATGTG
This sequence comes from Cryptomeria japonica, assembly GCF_030272615.1. Lineage (NCBI taxonomy): Eukaryota > Viridiplantae > Streptophyta > Pinopsida > Cupressales > Cupressaceae > Cryptomeria > Cryptomeria japonica. The sequence continues at coordinate 399,956,381 of NC_081408.1, forward strand.
AGGAATGCCAAAGAGTAATATTTTCATGAGAAATTATAGACGAAGCCTGTTGAAGTTAAAGGTTCTATTGAAGCTATTTTTGGAAAAGCAATGCAAATAGAACATCTGGGAAAAGTTGTTCAGTTAAGCATTGTTTTTCATATTTTGAGCAGAGGGTGTGCTATGACAGATTTCCCATCAATTAGTGGTTTATTACACTTTTTGAAAGTTCCTAACTATCCTAATAGACACTGGTCAGTAAACAGTGGATGGGAATGGGCAAGTTGTCTTGCTAAGGTTGAAAAAGAAGATGTACAGGAAAAAATAAGAGAGTCAAACTTCATTGCATTTTCTTTAAATGAAGTTACTGTAGTAGATAATACTTCATGGGTATGCATGCATGTTTATACTGTAGAGAATCATACCCGCTAACCTCATCTACTATCTATTTCTAAAATGAAGGAGAGTGTGACAGTGGAAAATTTATTTCAACTAGTAAAGAGAAGTTTAATTGAATATGGAGGTATGGATGACATGACGGTAGCCAAAAAATTGGTTTGTGTTGGAGTAGATGGAGCTTTAGTAATGCAAGGTCACAGGAACAGTCTTTATATAAAGATTGAAACTTCATTTGCATCATATATTACTGCAATTCACTGCATGGCTCACAGAATGAATCTAGCTTTTGGAATTGTGAGCAAGTTTGCTTCGGTTAAAAAAATTGAAATTTTAATCAGAGAGCTCTACTCATACTTCTGTCGAAGTCCCAAGCGATTTATGGAATTTCAACACTTTGCTGATGGATTAACTGATGGGAACAAGCTTCTCAAGGATAATGATATCGAATGGATCTCTTTGGATGGTCCAACGCATCGAGTGTTTTCAGAATATCCATCCTTGATTGGACTATTTCACACAACTTGCGATGAATCAGATCAACCAAAATTTCCTGAACTTCTTGGCAGGTTAAGTAATTTAGAGACACTCTTAACTTTAGCAACTCTTTTGCCCATGCTAGAGGAAATGATGAATATTATGAAGGCTGCCCAAAAAAGAGCTCTGTATATTGCAGAATATGCTACGCTGAGTAAGATGACATGCATGACCCTCGACAATCTCTATCGAAATAAACCAACACTATCTGATGAAAAATTTGTTAAGTGGTAGATACTCACAAATTTGAACAATCCTGATAACTTTTTATAAATTGGTGCAGATGGGGAGGTATGTGCCAATGTACAAGGATTTGAGATACCAATGCACTTCTATGCCACGGTCGACCCCGAGTAACCAGGAAAGTGCCCTAGGAAGAAACTAGAAAGAGTTACAAAGGAATATTTCGACAAGATTGTTGAGACTGTAACTACTTCTATGAAGAAAATTGCATATGATCTTTCCTCACAAATTAGAAGTAGATTCCCTCCTGACAACCTACTCGAAGCCATGTCTATTGTGTTTCCTCATTATTGGAGTGTCAATAGTTCATCTGATTTTCGAATTAAGCTATTGACTTTGGTAAAATAATTTTGCATATCCATAGAATTTAATGGAGTAACTATAAATGGAATGTTAGATGAAACTCATCTTCGAGAGCAATCATCTCATTTTGCATACACTATGAAAGAACAATATGCCAAAATGGAGAACCCCCGCGAAGAGGGATCAATAACAAGGATTTGGAAATATATAGCTGAGAATGCATCCTTGCGTGATTCAATGCCAGAATATGTGAAGCTTGTTGATTTATGTCTTACCATGATATTGGGTTCGGTGGAAGATGAGAGAGTTTTCAGTGCTTTGGGGTTCCTAAAATCAAAGCTAAGAAACAAACTAGACAAAATTTTGGAAAATTGCTTGAGGCTCTATACATCTAGGTATGATGTCCACACTTTTCCTTACGATAGGGCACTGCAAATTTGGAGGTCCAAATGTGAAAGAAGAGGTTTGGGCAACACTTCAAACCAAAGTGCCAATGGGACTATTGGACGTACTAGTAGCATTGAGATGCAATTTGATGAAGATATGCAGACTCAGACTCAAAGTGAAGAAACCACAGACGAGAATCAAGAAAGCACTGAATTTGATGAGGATGAATGGCAACTATAAGAGATTGGTATTTATTAATCTTATTGATGTATCTCATCATTCATATTACAAAATCATATTACTTTTTGCAATTAGAATTTAATATTGATTTGTAATTGTATTTTTCAACTTTCTATTTCTAGATTTAAAATAGCATAATTAAAAAAAAACCATAATGTGTTTATTGATATAGAGATGTTTATTTTTTATTTATACATGTTTGAGTCTCAAATCTGTGTGATATATTTCAGAACCATATGATACAATTCATTCAATAGTAATACACATGTCGAGAACTTAGATTTTCATTAATTCTTTCAAAATATAGCCATATGATACAATTCATTCAATAGTAATACACCAAACTGTGTGATTCTCCATGCCAATTGCAAAAGTGAATACAAAGTTTCAAAACCCTTTGCAAAATTGCAAATGACCCCAAATTCCCTTTTATAGAACCAAGGAAGCAACAACAGCTTCAGGTCGAATTGCAAGTTTGCAACATGTGAGCAACAACAGCTTCAGGTCGAATTGCAAGTTTGCAACATGTGAACACTGAACATCAAAATCACAAACTCTACACATATTTATATGGCCATCACAGGCCATATTAGCAATTTAACATCTGCTACATGTTTGATGTCTCCTGTTCAAAAAATAGAGTTCAAAATTAAATATTAATTCACACCATGACAAATTAAACATAGATAATAGCAGTGCCTAAAACCTACTAATCATAAATAGAGAAATGCATAAATGTTAAAGCAAGGGAGAATTTGAGAATACAAATTTACTGGCTGAAGTTTTGCACTGTGCATCATAGATTCATAGGCTGGATTAGCAAAATAGCAATAGCGAGTGCTGGTTTTTTCCTATTCATAAAATAGATTCATAGGCTGGATTAGCAAAATAGCAATAGTGAGTGCATCATAGATTCATAGGCTAGATTAGCAAAATAGCAAATAGAAAAAACATAAAACCTTGAAATTAAGAATAAAAGAAGAAAATTGTGCAATACATACTATGATTCTTAAGAATTTTGTGCCAGTTTTTGTAGGGTGCTCCACTCTTCATCTGATGGAAGGTCAATATTCTGTAAACTATGGAAAGTCAACTCCAACTTCGTCAACATTCCATATTTAGAAGATTTACTTGACATCACTATTTCATCCAATACCAAATTTAGAGTTGTAAATGGTTGGATGAATTCCAGAAAGCTTTTGGGAGTTGTGTCCTTTGGAAGCAAGTCTAAATCAGACTTCATTTTTATCTCCATGCTTTTTTTGTAAGCTTCTTATCCAATGAATTTATTTGATGTGTCAATAGGGTTAGGCAAACCAAGTTTAATCAAATTATTTTTCTTTTCTTGGAGCTTCACTATCTTTTTTCCACAACTGTCCATAACTTCTGATGGTTCCCTTAGCTTCTGGCATTTTTGAATGATAGATGATGTCTTAACTATGGCATCAATGTGGCTCTTAATTCCCTTGGATGCCAAGTAGCTATCACTGGAACTGTAGACTACTTTCTGAATCTTTTTTGCCATTTCCTCTTTTGAATAAACATGTGTGCTCTTCTCATAGTGCCCTTTGATTTTAAAAAAAAAATGTCTCATACTTTCAGTCAATTGAAACCATTCACACAACTTCTCACTCCTCTGCATTATTTACTGCCAAATGTTTTCTTGTATATACTTCGTTGTATTTTTCATATTATCTTTCAATCTATCCTCCAAAGTTTTTATTTTATCATTTGCATTGTGTAGGTCTTCTTTCATTTGTGCACATTTTTTTCTTTCTTCCTCTACTTCCTCTTGCAAATGTTTTTCTTTTTCCTTCCCATGATCCAATAGGCCCTGTAATTTTCTCATTTCGGCGGTAGTAGACTCATAACTTTTGTATAATTTTTGAAAACTGGCTTTTTCCTCAACAATTTTTTTATTGCTTTTAGCTAGTTTTTTTGTTAGGTCCTTCAATTTTGCATCCTTCTTCTCCTGCTCTGCAATTTCTACTACAGAGCCCAAATTTTTTATCCTTTTCTGTAAATCATTGCACTTGCTATCTGCTTCTTTCCTCCTTGATTTTTTCATTTTCTAGGTCTACCTGTAACTTTTCTATTTGTTTCTCCAGTTTATTTTTTTCTCTCTCCACCTTTAGCAGTGAAGTGTAGACCACTTTGTTAGTCCTTTCTGACACACTAATTTTGTCCACATTCTGTACTTTGGAAAAATCCATTTGGAGGGTGCTAACTTGAAATTGAGAGGGATCTATTTGACTGTGTGGTGGATTTTTATCTTTAGATGGGCCCGGGGGCATAACAACCATGAAATCCATCACATCTTTCTGTGGGTCATATGTTGGAAATACCTTGTTCCTTGCAGGCTGTTCATTTACAACTTCAGACACGGAATTCCTATGAAATGATTTCTTTTTTTCTTTATTTTCTTTTGTTGTGTGTTCATATTTTTCATAGTAATCACGAAATTGAAAATCTAGGCTTGCTGAAGCAATTGAATGTTTGAAAGGTGACATAGGAATACCATAGGCTCTAGTTCCACTTATTCCTATGGTTTTAACTAATGCTTGACCAGGATTACCAACAACAGTTCCTAATGTTGTCCCACTCCCACTGACACTTTCATGTGTAGTTTTCATAGTCTTTTGAGGTGTGTGATTTGAAGCTGTAAATGATTGATTTATAGTGTCAGTGGCACTTGATATAGGATTCTCAATAGTATGAGATTGAGTATCTACCTCTAGTGGCCTCTTGCGAGAGATATTTTGTTGTTTCCCTTGTCCAACACCAAGACAACTAGTATCAATAGTAGTACCCATGCCAACCCCACCAATCACAGTGGCACTTTACTGAACAATAATAGGAATACTATCCCCAGATTCCCCACTAGTGGTAGTGGCACTTGATTCACCACCAATGGAAATACCATGATGTGGTGGTGGTTGTGGATTTGAACCTGAAACAAATGTAGGTGGACCCTGAGGGTAATGAGTAGTACCTATCTGTGATGAATCTAAAGAATCAAGTCCAATGACTGGTTTATAAGGGCCTTTTGATTTTGACTATGATTGAAGTTGTACCTGAAGTGGATACCAAATGCCCTCTCCTCTGGGACCTAGACCACTACCTTCAAAACCCATTTTTTCCACAAGGTTTGCCCCTTTGCTATATTTTTCTTTCATGGACTCACTGACTCCACCTAATATTTTCAGGACTGTAGTAGTTGTTGGAGGGGGCTCAATTGCAACCTCATGCTCATCATCATCACCTTCAGTCCCGCCATGCTCCATATCCCACAATTTTCTAAACTTTGCATCCTCATCAATGCTCTCAAATTCTGCACTTGTCTTTGGTTCACCGAGATTCCTCCTCATAGTCCAAAAATCATTTATTTTGGTTTGAGTGAAATAATTCTCTTTACATTCGTGCCAAATTGATTTAGGAATAGATTTGTTAGATGGATTAGCAGATTTTAGGTAGAAATTGTAGGACCTCCTATTTTGGATGCCCTGGCCCTCCTCTATTGTCCTCTTTGTGTGCATTTGCAATGCCATAATTTGTGATGAAATTTCTTCTGTTGAAATGTTTTTGTCAGCTCCAATTTTCTCCATCTCTTTTTTAACCTCATCCCAGGAGTCCATGTTTCTAAGCTTTTCTAGCAATGGTTTACTTTCATGTTGACATAACGCTGAAGAGTTCCCATTTTTCTTAATCCTTGCTTGAACTACACTGATTGGATCGGCTTGCCAGAGACCCTCATCACCAAAGTTAAAAACTATCAAAAAATCATGTGCCACATTGAATGCTTTTCTCTCAAATGTGAACCCTCCACATGAGAAAGGCAAGGAGGGAAATATGCTCTTGTTTTGCTAACCATGGAAGTGCCTATCTGTGCTCTCCAATTGCCATACATACTCTAATGCAAATGCCTTGTCTATCACATGTATTGGAAGTTTGTATGGTTTTATTGTCGATCCGTAAAACCTTAACACAGTGAATTCTTCCATGAAGAACCAGTTAGCCAATTCTATTTGAATTCCGAGTTGAATGCAATCTCTACAAGACATAGGTAACCTAGGCATTGGAGTGCTTGTAATTTCATGATACATTGGTGCCAAAAAGAAGTCTACAAAATGGTTGTAGTTCTTTCTGTTATCATGCATCCTTATCTTTGGGGTCCAATCATATATTGGACACTCTGTTCTCTTCCCAGTCTTCTCATCAATCTTATAGCTCACAATTTGAAGCTTGTCGGTCTCGAATATTGCATGATACTTGTGTTGGGTCTCAAATCAACAGAATGGATAGGTTCTAAGGAAATGCCAACTCCTATGATCAAACCCTTCAATTGACTTGGCCAACTTATAGAGTGAACCTATTTGGTTACTAACTCTCTCACTTTAGGCTCTGCAGGACCTAGGCGGGTATACCTACTCACTAGTTGTTCCTTCAACCAATGCTTTTTATAGAAGATTTAGTGTCTTAATCTGATATCTCCTAGTCTCAGAATGGCATAAGTTTCTTAAACAGACTGATTTCAGATGTGTGTATTGATCTATGTATCTTACAAAAGTATATATATTACACTTTGGCTAAATTACCTACTATACATACTCTACTAATCCTAATGCTTAAAATTAAAGGGTAACTGGTATGGTTAAAGGGTTTGTTTACAAATGATCAGTGCCTTTCCTCTTATTTGGGCTACAGAGTCTTATATTTCATCGGGACTTATTGTGTAAATTTATGAGATAGTTTTTAAACCCACCCCCTCTCGGTGAGTCTGTCAGTTACTATTTCTTATGAGCTCTACTTCAATGTCTATATTGTAAATTGCTTGAATGAATTTAACCCTAATTTTAAGAGACCATCCAAGGAAGAAATACATGGAACAATTACAATTCACAAGTAAATCTTTTTTTATCCAAATCTACAATATGAAACACAAAATTTCACTGGAAGAACACAAATAACCTTATCTCCTTTAGATAATATCACAAGCAACTGCCTCCTAAAAATATGTTAACTCTCAACACATATGAGAAAGAAAATGCAACTGGTTATTTCTGATAAAAAGTTTAAAAGTACAAAATTGCCTCCACCTCTTGTCTCTCTCCTCTCTATTTTTCTTCTCTCTTTACATTTTACATCACACATATATATGTGTTTGAATGGTTTTCATACCCCTTTGGGTGAAAAGACACCCCCCTTTTAAATAAAAATAATTCCAAATCCCGAAATTGCCTTAGTTTATGTAATTAATTGTCACTTTACAAGTTGTTTAGGCATATTAGAGGTATTTTAAGGCTATTTTATGGGTATATAATGGATAAATGGTCTTTAAATGATGTAAATACCCCCTTTGGTGCTTCACACTCCATTTTTTATGCCCATTATTGTGTTTATGTTATGGTTTCATATTGTGCAACAAATATAAAATATATTACTTGTACCTATTCAATATATATATATATGTATATATATATTTAGAATTTTTCTTGCTCCTTGTCTTGGAATTTGGAATTCTAAAAATTGCAAATTTTAGGGTTCCAACAACTTGGATAGGAGGAGATAGCACAAGTAGGATGAGAACCTAAATATCTTACAGGAACCTTTTTTGATCATCAGTAATTGTTTTTGCATGGATTTTACAATGTGCTCAATAAAATTATATCTTACTGGCTGACCTGCACAATGGATATTATAAATCATTTCAAGAAGGCTTGCACCCACTTCCCTATCATTTTCCAATCCTTGGCAAAATGACAACAAGGAAATAGTATCCCTAACCCATGGAACAAAAATGTTAGAATCATAAGGAGGCTTATGATTCTGATCCAACACAATACCAGTACCAATCTTTATTAGACCTTTGATAAATGAATCTCTATGACTTGGATCGAGACTCTCATAATTCCCTACTATCTTTTCAAGGTCAATTTGGACGTTTGAGTTTTGGGCTTCAAATCCTAGGTTCAACAAACGAGCAAATTCTCCCTCGTTTATGGATAGAATTTCCTCTTTTGTATTTTTATTGACAATTGCTTTTTTATCTTCATCATAATTTTCGGTGCAAACCATGACAAAATTAGGGGAAGGGAATACTTCAGGTAACACCATGCTTCCCAATCCAACATCCCACGATGCGATTTTATTTGTTTTTTATTTTAACATTGGGTTGAAAACAGTAAATTTTGCACTGGATGCATCTGCCGCCTTACTAGACAATGTATATCTAATATCTATGATACACTTTTTACCATGGATAGCAGGGTCATAAATATCATGGTATTCATCAGTGAAACCTGGTGTTTTAACCAGTTCAGTTAGGTGCATTTTGTTTTTCACTTGGCTTCTTGTTGAACTACTGCTTCCCGTTTTCCCCATTACTATTATTGTTAATAATTTAAAATAATGCTAGATAAAAACCTGAAAATGCTAACCCTCAAATTGGACCACGAGATTACCAAAAGCAAAAAATGCTAACCCTCAAATGTAGGTGTTCTAGATTTTACCCAGAAATTGGAATTTCTAGTTCACTAGATTGGCGCAGACAGTCTCTGTTGCAACTTGCATTCCTCAATCTAGTAGTTGTTTCTGAATCTCCCTTGATTTACAGGTTTGTCCAAGAAATGAAAGATGATTATGATTTACGAGTCTCTTATTTTGAAAACTCTGAAAAGTAGAAAAGTAAAACCTAAAGGGAAAAATATCTAGAATCATGTAATTTTATTAATTACTATTAATAACTATTCGATGCCGGAGGAAAAAACATTCATTACTTCAGTATAAATTCTGAGGATATTAATAATCATGTTGTAATTTTATTAATTATTATTAATAACTATTTGATGCTGAAGGACAAAACATTCACTACTTCAGTATAAATTCTAAGGACATTAAATGTAATACGTTCAATTCCGAACAAAGTTCTCCCAAATGTGTTCACTTCCCACATTTGGGCCGAAATCCACCCTAAGCCGTTGATCTTTGCTCATCCAACGGATGAGGGACCAAGGTACCTGTTGTGACTTTACGAGTCTGTTTAATAATTTTAAACTTTCGCCCAAAAAAGTGCTTTATAGAGTTACTTATATTTAATTAAATTTAAAACGTTTCAATTCCAAGCAAATTTCTCCCAAATGTGTTCACTTCCCACATTCGAGCCGAAATCCACCCTAAGCCAATAGACGAGGGACCAAGGTACCTGTTGTGACTTTACGGGTCTATTTTTTAAGTCTGTTTAATAATTTTAAACTTTTGCCCAAAAAAGTGCTTTAATGACTTAATTATATTTAATTAAATTTAAAACATTTCAATTCCAGGCGAAGTTCTCCCAAATGTGTTCACTTCCCACATTCGGGCCAAATTCCACCCTAAGCCGTTGATCTTTGCTCATCCAATGGACGATGGTATTTGTTGTTAGTTGTCGTGGGTCCCATGACTTCTGCCAGTTTTCAGGCACGTCACCATACTCATGTCACTTTTTTGGGCAAAGTTCTCGAAAATCTGTTCACTTCCCACATTCACCCCAAAATCCACCCTAAGCCGTTGATCTTTGTTCATCCAACGGTTGATGGTACCTGTTTTAAGATGTAGTGGGTCCCATGACTTCTGCCATTTTTCTGGCACGTCACCATAATTGTGTCACTTTTCGGGTTTGATTTGTAGTCTATTTAATCATTTTAAACCTCCGCCCAAAAAATAATTAAATATAATTTAGTCTATAGACTTAATTATATTTAATTACATTTAAAATGTCCAATTCTGGGTGAAGTTCTCAAAAAGGTGTTCACTTCCCACATTCGGGCCGAAATCCACCCTAGTCGTTGATCTTTGTTCATCCAACGGTCGATGGTACTTGTTTTAAAATGAAGTGGGTCCTACGACTTTAGCCATTTTTCTGGCATGTCACCATACTCATGTTACTTTTTGGGTCTGTTTTTAAAGTCTATTTAATCATTTTAAAATTCTGCCCGAAAAAGAGATTTATAGTCTATAGACTATAGACTTAATTCTATTTAATTAAATTTAAAATGTTCAATTTTGGGCAATAGTTTGAGATAACTATTGAATATAATGTTAATATTATTTGTAATTAAAGATGTGCAATAGTTTGAGATAACTATTAAATATAATGTTAATATTTTTTGTAAAAATTTGAAATTCAAAAATAGTATAAAACATGAAACTTAGTTTCTAGAATAAAACAAATAACTAAATATAAATATAAATTTTGATATACAATTTGAAAGGTAAAAGTTTAATATTAAAAAGAAAACATTCAATACTAAATCTAAAATATTAATTTAAAGTTTAACAAAATTCTTTGAAAATGTGTTTATGATATATAATTTTCAAAAATAGTCTAAAAATATATATAAAAGTTCAACATAAATTTAGTGTATTAATTTAAAAAAAGTGCAACTGCAGTCCTCAACCTGTTAAGGCGAGCAAATTTGGAAAGTACAAATGCCAAGGTGGCAATTAATGAAGGAGTTTCCTGCGGCATGTCGCATGAACGGAGGAAGGGGAGGATGGCAAAAAATCTTTTTCCTGATCTCATGGCATTAATGTCTTATCGTGCACATTCATTACCCGACCTATAAGATGGAGGCAATTTTTTTTACCTTTTGATCTGTGTACCACTTTTTGCTTTGAAGCAGTTGTAGAACAAATTTGTAGTTCGTAGAATCATACCTTCTGTAAGACATTTTTTACAGTAAGTGATTTTGAAATTGCAGGTGACAATGGAGGCCAATTTCACACTTCGAACAGACAAGAAGTTGGTGCCCTTTTTGGGCAAAGTATCTGATAAACGAATGCAAGGACTATTCAGGTTTAAGGAGGAGAAGTTGTGGGTGACAGCTTGATTGATGCTTGCGGAGGAGGTGGCACATATCAGTCACCGGTATCAAACTAACATGGAGGTTTACTCTCTGATTATGGCGTGGGCCTGTGAATTCAAACCGGAGGTGGAAAAGGTAAAACTCACATTGGTCAAATTGATTGATGGGGAGTTTTTGATTAACCTGGATTCAATCTTGGAGTGGGTGGTGTCGGGAGTTGGCATTCGAATTAAGGAAGGGGACAACCAGGAGGAATTGCTTCCTTTTATTCGTGGCCCAGAGGATGAAATCAAATACCAGTACTGTGAATGAGCTCGAGTGGGGTGGGAAGAGATGAAACTCTTTGTGAAATTAATGAGGGTGGATGAAGTCCTGAAGGCTTTGCATGTGGTGGCAAGGATGGAGGTTGGTAGGGCATTGAGAGATAGGGCTGAAGAAGGAAGGGCCATACAACTACTGGCAAGCTTGGAGGACGACCCTGACTTTAGGTGCCTAAACTGCATTCCAAAAATGAAAGCTGAATCAGAAAAAGGGAAAGCCAAAGCATTGACCTCCAAGGAGGGAAGGGACTAGGAGGAGGCGACCCAGGGGGATAGTGAGATTGAGTGAGCGGCCTATCGGTAATGAACTAGTTTTTTTGTCTGGTTGCTATAAGCTGTGGGCAAATTTTGTATCTTGAAACTTTTGAATTAATCGAATGAAAAAACCTTTACCGATAAAATTTTGTATCTTGATACTTTTGAAATTTTGTATTTTGAATGACTATATAGTATATATTTATAAAATTATAATCAACCATAATCAATGTACAAATAATTAATGGAATGAATTGATTTTTTTTATAGAATTGCATAAAAAAGATCACGGTATTAAATTTATTTCCATTGTTTAACAAATAATTGAAATAACGTAGCTCATATACAAAAAACATTTGAAAGAAATTAATTAATAAAAATGAAATAGAATTATAGAAAGCATTTTTATATCCATAAGACTGTAAGAGGCAAACTGAAACAAACTGGAATTTGAAAAATTATCATTAATATTTATGCTTTTGAAATTTACAATTTTTTCATCAGAGACTTGAGTCCCCCAAAAACTTAAAAGCCAAAATGAGTGAGCCACTGGCACTCAGCCTGTTAGGGTTCAAGGACATAGAAAAAAAAACTACAGGTAGTGGAATTGTTTACAATTTTGCCCTAAGAATCTGGCCCTCCTTCCATGTAGAATTCTTCAGATAACATAAGCTGAGAGAATTCTTCAAGCCACATGTAGTTTGGAAAGTCATCCAGGAGGAACCATTTCCAGAGGAAGTCCCTGCCAATCCACACCCATTTTCTGTGATGCGTCAGCTACTCCGCATTCAGGTTTAGGAGAAATGGTTGCCTGGCCATTGGCAGTGTTTGGTCAGGGAGGAGAAGCTTGGATAAATCACTCGCCCAAGGGATCCCCACCCCTACTTCTGCAAGAACGACAAGAGTAATGTCATCTAAAAGGAAGTCTTCCTTAAAAACCTTCCTCAACGGCATCAGCATATCCACCTTGTCTCCTCCCAACTCTAGAACAGATGCTAAGAAGCGGGATGTAAGGTCCATGTTAACACGGTACCTATTTTTATTTCGCAGAAATTCTTTGCCCAACACCATCTGCATAGCCTCATTGGTGAACGACCCAACCTCCTTGCAGACTGATTGGAGGGTTGGGTCTCTAACAAAGCCTAGAAAGGCCCTCTGGTCCTCTGCAAAAATGCTTCTCAAGCAGATGGGAGTGTCCATCTTGAGAAAACAAATTAACAAATTAAACAACCTGAGCAGTGAGCCTATAAACCTAAAATACCGTGAGCTCTAACAATTTATCTACCAAATGGCAAAGGCTAATTGAAGATGAAAGAAGTAGAGATCGTATATAAATTGTTGAAGCTCTTGATTGTAATAATTACTTCTTTAAAAGTATTAACTGCTATAAAAAATTTTAAATCTTTCATATCTCTGCAAATCTTTCCCATAAATGTACGAGTGTGCGAAATTGGAAACAGCTATGAACCAGTACCAAATTGGCAAGTATCACATTGGAAGTCATGGGGACAGAGTGGATTGTCGTAATTGAATAGATATATATTAAATGAACAAAATTATCAATCATGATTCATGACATTTGATACGTGTCTATTGAATCCAATTCCATTCCGGGAACTTTCTGGTGAGCTATGTTCTCTTCAGAAAATTGGGCCAAAATAAAACTTCAGCCATTGATCTATGATCATCAAACTGTTTAAAATCATTGATAGATTTTAGGTATGTGTCACCCTTTACGTGACAAAGAGGTCGCACTTATTGATACATCATGCAGAGTCCGGACTCAATCTATTATGTGATGTGATGTGCCTTGTCTATTAATGGCAATGAATTTATGAAATCGCCAGTGAATTATATATTGTACCATAAATAACAAAATATTCGCCAAAACAAATTAAATAATTTTCAAGCGGTGGATAAAAATCGCCAATACATTTAAATAATTTTCAAGCAGTGGATAAAAATCGCCAATACATTTAAATAATTTTTCCTTCGGAGTAAAATTTTTCGCTCATACAATTATATATTTGTTCCTTTTAACAATAATTATTCGCCTCCCACAATAAATATTTTCCCCATAGAACAAGGTATTATTCACCATAAATTTATGGCATTTTCGTACCCTAGAAAAAAAATCGCCAATACAAAATAATTTTTTCCTCATTAAAATAAACAATTTCGCCATTGATATGAAAATTTCCCCCCGAAAATAATGTCTAATTCGCCAGGATTATACACAGTTGCCCGGGGGGGGGGGGGGGGGGGGTTTCTTAAAGTTATCCCTGAGAAGGTGTTGATCATTCTCTACCCCATGAGAGAACCATAGCCAAAGAGGATAAAATCGTGATTTATAACTCTCTTGATATCATCTCACCTTCCATGAACCTCAATCATTTTTCCTCTGAAGGTAAGGCATTTGTTTATCCCCAAATAGGTTCTACTCATAAGGATACCTTAGCTCAAGAAGAGATTGTTAACATCTTTTTCAAATGTCTCCCTCTCAAAGGTGAAACTTTAGAGAGTAATGTTGATCCTTCTCCTAGAGAGTCTAATCCCCATGTAGATCCTTTGATTATAAAGGATGATATGACATTTCCTACCAATACTCTTCCTTCTAAAACATCAATGCCTACTCCTAGGCTACCTCCTAAAATTGATCTCATCCATGATAACATTTTAGTGAAAGAAGAGACTATCAACATTTCTTCCAACAATCTTGTCCATTCTTCTTCTAAAATTCATAAGGACACCTCTGATATTCCTAAACCATCTTCAATCAATTTGATGCATGTGAACGAAATGCCTAATAAACCCCTCTTCACAGTTCAAGGTGCTTGTCCTTCTCAAAATTCTCAACGTAAATGTATTTTAGTGGTTCAAGGTGGTTATGCTAATGATTGTTTTTTTACTCCTAAGAAACCTGTTATTATTGTGCAAGGAGGTTATCCTACTAATATTCCTTATGAGTATGTGAATAAAATCACTAGAGAGAGTTATAATATGGTTGCTCATACTTACAACATGAGAAACAATAGGCAACCTAGTCCTCCTCTAGTTATCCCAACTTTACTTCCTCCCTCTCAACCTACTCTTCCACAAGTACCTCGTATATCATAGACTCTTAGTAAGGAGTATGATCTCATTGAACAACTTAAAGCTACTCTTGCCAATATTTCTATTTGGGATTTGGTTAAAACTTCACCTTCTTATCATGGGATGTTACAAGATGCTTTGAAAAACTTAGATGTCCCACCTGTAGTGACACCTAATAACATGGCTTATTTGGTTGATCCTACAAACAAACCCAAAGTTCAAATTGTATTCACACAAGATGAGTTACCTTCTCATGAAATCCAACATCAATATGATCCTCTTATGATTGTGGTTATTATCAACAATAGTGATATAAGATGAACCCTTGTGGACAATAGATTTGGCCTTAATGTTTGCAATGTGGACTTATGGGATAAGATTAATATGGAGCGTTCTCTCATCGAACTTGCTTCTATTTCTATTTGAGGCTTTGATAATGTTGTTAAACAATATTTAGGTGTCATAACCTTGCCTGTTAAGGTAGGTCCTATTATTTTACCTACACCTATTCATTTCATGCCTAGTAGTTTGACATATAACCTTCTATTAGGGAGACCGTGGATTCATAGCATGCAATTTGTCCCCTCAACATTGCATAGGCAAGTCAAGTTCATTTACAACAATAAGACATACACCTTGTTAGCTGATACCAATCTTCAAGAACCACTAAAATATGGATCTTCTTGTTCAAATACTTCCCATTCTTCTCCCAATCATCCCACTTCTTCAAATACATCTATTTCCTTTAATGATCTTGTTCCTTCTAGTAGTCCCAATTCTTCTACTCAATTGGAATCTCCTCCCAAAGATATATTTTCTCTCGAAGGAGTGCTCTTAGATGATGATTGGAGATCTCTAGACTTTAACCCTACTTTTATAGGAGAGTATATAGTATCTTGGAATTAATCTAAGAATGAGAAGGATAAATCTAAGGAGGAACCTAAAGAGAAACCCACTTTGTCTGAACAACTAAGTAACCATTTTGTGGCTGTTTCTAATTCAAATAATTCTTCAAATCCTTCCTCTAATTCATATAGCACTGAGAGCTATGAGGCGCAACCATCGCTTTCTTATTTGGCATCCCTTTATGGTCCTTGTTTCACATTTTAGCTAAGAGTGGCTTTAATGGAACTGGTTGTGGTACAAATGAACAAGGAATTAAAGTTCCTTTAGAATATAACATACATGAAGCTTCATTTGGACTTGGATATAATCCTTCTAATCCCACCAAAGTATCTAAAAGACCATCTCTCAATGCGAATGCTATATTTAGTAGTGATGATGACCTCACCTCAATTAAATCATCTTCTACTTCTTTCAACACTCATCCCACCTCATAAGAAAATCTTGGTGATGAACACATCTCTTTATGAATCTCCTCAAGAGATTTCTAATCCCACTTACGGGACTTTATCTTCTACTCATTCTAAAATCCCTTCTTCTAGGAATAAGGCTCTAATGAAATACACTTATCCCTCTCCTAAGATTTCTAGTGTGCAAGAAAAGTATGACTTAGTGGCCTATTATTCTCCTATAAACTTCTCTCTTTCTAAAGACTTTTTAACATTCATCATCTTATACATGTTTTTAATCTCACTTATAGTATATCATTTAATATGTCATATTCAAATACCTCATTCAATCTATCATGTCTTTAAATAACATTAATGGCTATTATGTTTCTCATAATTATGTGACATTGATAGCTCACTTACTGGGGGCTCATTGTCATTCATGATGGTACAATTTCATGTGCAATCGTACTTTTGGAAGCAACATAATAGCCTATTTCTATCTCATCTCTTCTCCCTATATATAGGGGGCAAGAGTGATTTCAAATATCTCTCCTTAATATTAAAGTTTCCCCTTTATGAAGTAGTGTCTTCTATAAAGATTTCTTATTGATTGTAGAGGTGTATTCATATTTGAATTCCTTCTCTCATATTGGAACAAACATCCCTAATGGAGATCTTAAGTACATATCCTTAATTGGGACCTCATCCTTGGTGTTGGAAGTCTTTGATCATTCATCAGTTTCTTTTCTTCATTGAGTAGTATACTTTATAATAAACCCTTCTATTTTGTGAACGTGCATATCCCTGATGAGGATCTCTTGCCTTCTTTTAGAAGAGCATTTCTATAAATAAACTCTCTTTGATGTCATTTCAATCCTCAATTCTTTTCCAATTTCCTTTATGGAGTTGCATTTTTGGATTATATCTCTTGCATTTGTTTCCATTTAAATCTTTCATTTTGTGTTAGAGAGCTCTCAAATCCTCACACTCTTTGTTGTGTTGGAATTTATATTTAGTCCTCTTTCTTACCAAATGATTCTCCATTTAGTTTTTGATCTTGTATCAAATCTTCTTGTGAGCATTTTTCATCAATCTTCTTTCACAATTCAATGTGGTAAACATGATACCCTGTTTCAACTCACTAAATTAGCAAGCTGAAATAGGGGGAGCATATAGCTACCCTCAAATTTTTATCACCTTCCATAGTAAGAATTTAGGTGATTTTGCGATTTTATCTAACATATGGTTTTGTAGGGTGTGGTTCCTAACTATAAACTGCAGATACCGCTGGGGGCTTCATTTGACAACTTTTGGGTATATCCTTTTTCATGAATGTTTAATTTTCTTTACTTTAGCTTGCATATGCACGTAGTGTCATATGACCACTAAAGTGGGGGCTAAATGTAGCGTCATAAATTGTACACCCTTGCTAGGGTGGTACAATTCTATGCTTAGTTTAGCACCCACCTTAGTGTGTTTGCATCTTGCATTGTAATTTCTCTTTAAGAATTTAATTAATTAATTTAATTTAATCTAAAGTCATATTTCATCACTCCCCACATCAGAAAATTGGGCCCTTTACCCTAATTGTGCCCCTTTTTATTTTATTCCTCCAATAAATCATTAAATCATAAACCCTAATTATGTCTTATTTCGACCTTTAAGGCTTGATTTTGCATGTCAAAACATCTCAAAATCAGTTGTAACTTTGGGATTCACTCTAATATCATCATATCCAATGACCTTGAAAATTTGGTGAAAAGTTGGTTGGACCATGTGCAAGTGCAACACGGTCCCCGACATTTATCTTGAAATTTTGGGAGCATAATCCTATGATATTATAATGCTTAACCCCAAGAAATTGGCAGGAAATTCAAATCCTAGATCAGCCTAAAGATGAAATTAAGATCTAGGGTTTCATACATAAGAGCTCTCTTTCTTCATTTGAAGGAATGGAATCAAATCTAATCAAACTAAGATCTAAGAACAAGGAAGTTTTGGCAAAGCAAGCACAATGATCCTTCTATGTATTGAAAGAGAAGCTTATGTGGAGTCTTCAACAACATTCCAAAATATTAATCAAGAATTCATCAAGTATTTATTAAGCATTCATCATCAATTAGGAGCCTTGAAGAGATTGAAGAATAATAAGAGATCATCGACTGACGATTGGCTTGTACCTCTCACTTAGGGGTTGGGTATGATTTCGTGTTGTTTTCATGTCTTTGCATGAGCTTCATTACATCAATTTGAATATTTAAATTCATGCTTTAGATCACTTTGCATTATTGATTTAGAGTATTTACTTTGTCAATTACAAGCATTTAGGGTCTACTCTTTAGGGTTTCTCTAGATTGTTTGCATTCATCTTAGGGTCTTGCACACACACAAGATTCCTACACATATTATTTTACTATACAAAGTGGCTATTTGTGGAGGTAGAAATAACCAACACAAGGGTTTGACTAAGGCAAAACCCTATATAGCCACCCAAACCCCCTTATTTTTCAGTTGCAGGTGCAAAAACAGGTACCTAGAAGACTTCCCAGATCAACAAAAGGCAAAAGGACAATCCCAAGGCCTCAGAATGCCCCAAATCCATTAGGGAGTGTGGCACCCTGATCCTACCAAAGATAGGGGTGTGGCACCCTGGTCCCCCTCAATTTCAATGATTTTTGATAGGGTGAAGGCTCAAAATCTCAGGTTTGCAGCCTTTCAGTCAATGTGACTCCCATTTTGTGATTAAGCAGTGAGCTCTAGGTAGTTGGTCTTTCTGCATGTGCAGACCCCATTTGTACACACTTACTATCTGTAGTAGTATCATCTGATTGTGGGTAAGGCTTCCCACCATGGTTTTTCCCCTTACCAAGTTTCCACATACAAATATCTATGTTATGTGTTGTGGATGTTATTTGTCTTTTGTTTCATGCATTAAACTTTACTGGTACTATTATTAACTGTTAAACTGTCTACCAGCATTAAGTTTGGTTTACTGATATTATGCACTAGGTTTGGTATTTGGGTTGAAATTAATAAACAACTGATTCACCCCCCCCCTCTCAGTTGCCTTCGAGTCCTAACAATTGGTATCAGATCAAACTCCTCTTTTTGTAGAAGTTTAATAGCTTGAGGATATTCTATGGCAACTAACTATTTCAGGAAGGATAGTCCAAAGCTTGATGGAACTAACTATTGTATATGGAAGATCAGAATGGAGACACATCTGAATTGTATTGGAAGAGACATATGGGATGTTACAAAGAATGGCTATGTTGGTCCTACACAAAGTCAACCTAATGCACCAACCTTGGCAAAGATCAGGAGAATGATTGCAAAGCAAGAGAAACACTTTTGAGCATATTGTGAGATCAGTAAATCATGGGATTATCAGACCGATCTACTGCTAAAGCTATTTGGGATAAATTGGAGACTATGAATGAAGGTGATACCACTGTCAAAATTGCAAAACTGGAATGCTTCAGGGTCAGGTATGAAAATCTAAAAATGGAAGAAGATGAAAGGATTTTTGCTTTTATGGAAAGAGTTAATAAAATTGTTTTGGGTATACAATGTTGTGGAGGATCCTTAAGTGAAGATGAAATTGTTTCTAAAGTTTTAAGAGAATTGCCATCGGCATACAAAATGAAATTAACTGCTATTAATGAATTGAGAATAATGCCTAATGCATCAGTATCTAGAGATACTTTGGTTGGAAAACTTTCAGCATTTGAATTTGAGGAATTTGGTCTTGTTGCTACAATTAAGACAGATTTGGCTTTCAAAGCTTCATCATCTGCATCATCATCATCATCATCTAAAAAATATGACTGGAAAGCATTCTATGCTAGAGAACTTGAAGAAATCAAAAGAGAGAATGAAGAACTTGAAGAGCTTGAAGCACTATTTGCAAGGAAAATGCCTAAAGGTCCAGTTGGAAGTAAGTATGAAGGTAAAGCACCATTTAAATGTTTTAACTATAATAAAATTGGTCATATGGCATCTAGGTGTCCTGATAGACATGCAAGATTGAAAGAAGAAGCTAAAAGAACATATAAGCCTAACCTTGAATATCAAAGATATAGATGTAAGAAGAATAGAGACAAATCATGTTACTATGTTGATGAAGGAGTTACTAATGATTCTAATGAGGAACCGACATACAATGGATGGGATTTTGTTGCAATAACAAAAGATCAACCGACACCTAATATTCAACCGGTAGAGCAGGCCCTGGTAGCTAAAATTGAAGAAAAGGATGAATGGATCATTGATTCCGGATGTTCACATCATATGACAGGTGATAAGAGTAAATTATTAACCTTTCAGGAATACAATGGAGGTCTAGTAAGATTTGGGGATGAAAAAGCTTGTTTGATCAGAGGAAAAGGCACTATATCTTTTGATGGTAAGCACAATACTGACAACGTTTATTATGTTGAAGGTTTGAAGCATAATCTTTTGAGTGTTGGTTAATTAGTTGGAAAAGGATTTCAGTTACAATTGAAGAATGGTAAATGCAAAATCATAAATAGAACTGGTTTGGAAATTGCAACCAGTAATCAGACTAGAGGTAATATCTTTCATTTGAATAACAATGAGAAGACATGTTTGATTGCACATATTGATGAAAGTTGGTTATGGCATAAAAGACTTTGTCATGTAGATTTTGATTGCATTGTGAAAATCAGTACAAATAAGGCAGTAAGGGATTTACCTAAGATTGTTAAACCTCACAATCTGGTATGTAAGGAGTGTCAATTTGGAAAACAAGTTAGAGCAACTTTTAAGAGTATTCCAAAAAAATCCAATAATGTTCTTGACTTAATTCATACTGATTTATGTGGTCCAACAAGAACTAGAAGTTTACAAGGAGATATATATTTTATGCTAATCATTGATGATTATTCTAGAATGTGTTGGGTTACTTTTCTCAGGGAGAAATCAGAAGCTTTTGAGAAATTCAAACTATTCAAGGTCATGGTAAAGAATGAAACCGGTAAGAAAATCAAATGTTTGAGATCAGATCAAGGAGGTGAATTCACATCTAAGGAATTTAATACATTCTGTGAAGTGAATGGAATCAGAAGACAATTATCAGCACCTCGGACACCCAAGCAAAATGGTGTTGTGGAAAGGAAGAACAAAACTATTTTGGATGCAACTAGAAGCATGATATCCGAAGCAAACCTACCTCATGTGTATTGGAGAGAAGCGGTGAATACAAATGTTTATACATTCAACAAAGTTCACATTAAAGGTGAAACCAGTAAGACCCCTCATGAACTATGGTTTGGTAATACTCCTACTCTTAAATATTTCAGAATATTTGGAAGCAAATGTTATATTAGGAGAGATGATTATATTGGCAAATGTTAACAAGAGATTGCAGAAAATCATTTAGAGTGCAAATGTGAAGATTGATGAATAGTTTAGAGGTAATTCAAGGTCTATGGACTCTGAACCGGTAGTTGAGATATTCACAAATGAACCTACAATGAGTACATCAGTATAGAATGTTGATCCAGTCACACCGGCATCATCTAAGAATTCCACAGTGACTAAAGAACAACGATAAGTGAATACACCCAGGTATGTAAGATTGAATCATTCTGAAAGTCAGATAATTGGGAATAAGTATCAAGGTGTTATGAATAGAGGAAGACTGGCAAATGAAGAGGTATGCCTAATTTCTAAAATTGAATCAACAACTATTAATGAGGCATGTGAAGATAACATTGGATTAAGGCTATGGAAGATGAATTAGAACAAATTGAGAAGAATAACACATGGACATTGGTTCCCCGACCTAAAAACAAAAATATAATTGGAACTAAATGGGTATTCAGAAATAAACTTAATGAAGACGTTAAGGTAATAAAAAACAAACCAAGATTAGTGTGTAAGGGATATTTATAGAAAGAAGGAATTGATTACAATGAAACCTTTGCACCGGTAGCTAGAATTGAGGCGGTCAGATTATTCTTAGCTTTTGCAGCACACAAGAACTATAAAGTATATCAAATGGATGTTAAATGTGCATTTCTAAATGGTGATCTTGAAGAGGAAGTTTACATTGCACAACCTGATAGATTTTCTTTGACAGATGACAAAGATAAGGTTTGCAGGTTAAGGAAAGCTTTATATGGATTGAAGCAAGCTCCTAGAGCTTGGTATGCTAGATTGGACAACTATCTTTTGAAGCTTGGTTACACTAAAGGTAATGCTGACAACAACTTATACTACAAAGTGAATAATGATGACATCTTGGTTATTGAAGTTTTTGTTGATGATATCATTTTTGGAGGAGAAGAAGGATTGTGTAAAGACTTTTCTAATAAGATGCAGGAAGAATTTCAAATGTCTATGATTGGGGAGATAAAATTATTTTTAGGATTGCAAATTTCATAGACTGATAAAGGTATATTCATAAATCAATCAAAGTACTTGAAGGAATTACTTAAGAAATTTGGTATGGAAAACTCTAAACCAGTAAATAATCCTATGACTACAACTGATAAACTATCATTGAAGGATGAATCAACACCTGTTAATCCGATAAAATATGAATCTATGATTGAAGGTTTACTGTATTTGACACAAACAAGACCTAATATTATGAATGCAGTATGTATTATTTTAATATTTCAGAGTAATTCTAAGGAAAATCATGAATCAACAGTAAAAAAGGATTTTCCGGTACCTACAAGGCACAACAAATCTTGGTTTATGGTATCCTAAAGATGAAAATTTTGATTTATGTGCATAAATAGATGCAAATTGGGTAGGAGATGTAGATGACAGAAAAAGCACCACCGACAGAGCATTTTTTCTTGGTAGCAGACTAATTTCATGGTTGAGCAAGAAACAAAGTTGTACATCACTATCAACAGCTGAATCAGAATATGTTGCAACAATAACTAATTGTACACAGGTATTATGGATTAAACAAATGTTGAAGGACATAAAGGTAAAATGCAAAGAACCTATAATCATTTACTATGATAATATGGCAGCAATTGATATATCAAAGAATCCAGTTTTTCGCTTTAAAACTAAACATGTTTCTATCAAATTTAATTTTCTAAAAGAGAATGTTGAAGCAAAAGAAGTAAAATTGGTTTATGTGAATACTAAAGAGTAGATTGCGGATATCTTTACTAAGCCTTTTCCTAAGGAAACTTTTGAATATCGAAGAGAGCAGCTTGGAGTTATACCCTCACCAGTAGAAACTTAGACACTTGAAGCATGGCATCAGACCAGTAGAATTAATAGAGAAATCTTTTTCCGGCTTTGATGAAGGAGAGCTACTTCTCATGGGGAGTAGATTGAATAAATTTGGTTATAAGTTCTATGAACTGATTGTATTTGGTTTTGTATTGCTTTGGCATTTGATGTCAAAGGGGAGGAGATATCTATGGAAAAACACATTATCTTTTGGGGAGAGATTATTCATTGGGGAGAGATTGTTACTCTCTATATCTATATTTTGATTTCTGGTTAATGATCTCTTTGGGATATTGTTGGTTTATGGTTTTTGGCATTTATGCTTTGGCACTTAGATGGTTTTTCCATCTTGTGTTGCCATCAATGCCAAAGGGGGAGATTGTTGGTATTATGGATGTCTTGTATTGGTTTTGTCATTTATGTCAACACTTGTCAACACTTATCAACAATGAAGATCTTTGGTTATGTTCACCAACATGTTTAGTGACATATGCATAGTCACCGGTATCTGGTTCACCGACAGGTTATATTGTTCACCGGCACTGACGATGATCTGTTATCATCTGGAGATTACTTGGTTATGTCGAAGACATTTTTTGGTCACTTGGTTTTGGCGATTTGGTTATTGGTCTAATCAAGTTTGTATATTTGTTGTTACAGGCAGATAGGTGTAGGTTATGGACCGACAAATGTTATCTATTCCAGATCAGTACGACACGTTATGGAGATGTTTTATTGATTGGTTATTGTTGTAAATGCATTAATCTGACATAATGCATCACATATTGATTCATTTGTAATTGATTTAATTGTAATATTCTCAGTGAGCTGACCTACACATTTGGTCTTAGGTTTTGGTATATATGTAAGACCTCATTTGTGAGATTATGCAAGAAGGTGTGCTAGAGGATTGTAATATGGTATATGTGAATATAAGCAGATCTATACATGTAGATATCATTTGAAGATTCAAGGAAGGTATGAAGAAGACAATCAGAGCTTAATCGGTACTGAATCCAGCATATGAAGATGTTATTTTGAACAGTACATTATCATTGGATTTAACCATCCAATTGTAGTTAGTGTGACTCCCATTTTGTGATTGAGCAGTGAGCTCTAGGCAGTTGGCCTTTCTGCATGTGCATACCCCATTTGTACACACTTACTATCTGCAGTAGTATCATCTAATTGTAGGTAAGGCTTCCCACCATGGTTTTTCCCCTTACCGGGTTTCCATGTACAAATATTTGTTTTATGTGTTGTGGATGTTATTTGTCTTTTGTTTCATGCATTAAACTTTACCAGTGCTATTATTAACTATTAAACTGTCTACCAACATTAAGTTTGGTTCACCGATATTATGCACTAAGTTTGGTTAAGTTATAATTGGGTTGAAATTAATAGACAACTGATTCACCCCCCCCTCTCAGTTGCCTCCGGGTCCTAACAAGCATCAAGTTTGATTAAGTTGTATTTGGGTTGAAACTATTAGACAACTGATTCACACCCCCCCCCCTCTCAGTTTCCTCTTAGTTGCCTCTGGGTCTTAACAACCCTGGTCCTAGTCAGTTTGGCTCAGTTTTTAGCATCAAGTACATATCCAAATTCCTCTCCCTTCTCTTCTATTAGTATATCAGTTTTAGATCTACAAGTGTATGCAATTTCAGTTCATATATGCTTCATTGTTTATCTCATAGTCTAGTTGATCAATATTTAACATATTATCTTTATTTACAACAAGAGGAATAGAAACCCTAAGAGATAATCCCTGGCTCTCTCTTTCTCACAAGAAGTAGCCAAAGTGAGCTATCTCCCTAGGCTCTTTTGTATTCCCAATGTGTAGGCAAAATTGGGATTAGGTCCTAGTCACTCGGTCTCGCTTTTTCCCCTCCACAGGAAGAATTGGGTCAAAATGGGTAAATTAGGTCAAAATGAGTCAAAGGTCATGAAATGGGATCGAAATGAAGCCTAGAGATAGGAAATGGGTCAAAATGATGTCATGAGATTGAAATTGAGACAAAATGATGTCATTTGGATAGGTTTTTGGGAGAAAATGATATCACAAAATTGAAATGGGTGTAAATTGATATCACTACCTTAGGTTTTGAGACAAATTGATCTCATAGGATCGAAATTGGGATAAAATGACATGAATGGGATAGATTTTGGGACAAATTGACATCATAAAATTGAAATGGGGACAAAATGATATCAATCAGATAGGAAATGGGAGTGAAGAATGAGATAAGATCAACAAATAGTAAAGACTACATGCACTATTATAAAACATGTTAAAAATATGAGTTATAGGGGTTGACTATTTTTTAGTGTCCACAATTGTATTTAGGTGGAGCTAATGGGTACCCTTATTTTAGATATTAAGATATGCCTCTAGTTGCAAAATCAAGTTGTCACACATGTAAAATTTTGGTAGAGACACAATGTATTGTTTGAAGCTACACATGAAATGTAAGTTAAATAACTGAACACTGACCTCACCTTCATGACGTAGCATGGAGGATGGTCATTCCTATTGTGAGGCATGATCTAAAGCCTACGTGGAAAAATATTCACTGATTTAAATTTGCATCTATTACATCCAATATTGTATATGTTACAACATAAGATTGGGTTAGTGTATTGTAGGTCACAAGTTATCATGACCAAAGTGGACAATTGATTTGGACTACCAAGCGGTATGATTGATATGACTTATGTGTTGGGGGGAACTCAACTTGATATGTGAATAGGATTGTTCTTTTATTCAAATGTCAAAATAGAATGTTTAAACATGTCTTATTGTAGCTTGTAAATAATGTGCTTTACAACCTTGAAAGATTAAATGAATCACTATGTGTTGGACATTGTTGCTGCTAGGATATGTTGATGTCATTGATGTCAACATATTCTTGCTCCGGTGATTGCAAATTGGTTTATTGGGATCATGGTTTATTGTATGGAGAATCTCTAGTATCATTATATTATTTTGTATTTTTCTTGGTGACCTGGAAAGCCTAATTGATCATATCAGATGATCCAGTTTTGCAGTGTGTTTATCTAATCAGTGCTTTGTAGAGTTCAATATTTCCTCTGGTATATTCCAGTGTGATCAGATCTTGAGTTGGCTCTTTGGGAGATTGTTTTGGATGGTCAAATTATGTATCTTCATTTCATATGGTTCGTTATTTGGTGCTTTGCAAGTTATCTTTTCTTCTAACAGTTGCTACCATTTGTGTATTCTTGAGGTTCAGATGATTGATGAATATTTGATAAGTGGTGTTGGTGTAGTTGTTGCTAATGATTCTAACATGCTTGCTACTATTTCCTAATTATGTCTTATTTATTTAGGTGATTTTTATTGTTCGTTGTTTGTTTTCTTGGTGATCTTGCCAAATCGGTGATGTTCTTCGTGTTATGCGGTTTTCCTGATGGTGTAGCATGTTGCGGTTGATCTTGGCATGATTTCTAGTGGTGGTGAGCATTTGGATATTTGGTTTAGGACCATGTTATGTCATGTATATCATTATATTGGTCTGATTGTCGATCTTTGTATCATGTGATGTAATTTTGTAATTGTGAGTTGAGGGCTTAGCCAACCTTGTTGTCAAGGTTGATGATTTCTATAAATAGGTGATATTGTTATGTAATTTAAGTATCATGTTTGTGTTTGAATTATCAGAGAGTGGTGTATGTGCAAACAAGTGATTCATCCTTCGACATTGTGATTGAGCAGAGATTGGTGTTGCAGAGAAGACATTGTGCTTAATTAGAACTGTCATCAAGCATTTGGAGATGTTATTCTTTCAGTTCATTCCTTCAGCATTGTAGTCTCAATCTTGTTGTAAGTCAGTGAGACTTCCCTGAGGACTGTAGCCTTTTGGGTTATTATCTTTTGAGCAGTGAGCTCTAGGCATTGTGCCTGAATGCATGTGTAATCCCCATTGTAATATTTTCACATAATAATGCAGAGTATCATCTTATTGTGGGTAAGTTCCCACTATGGTTTTTCCCTTAACTGGGTTTTCCATGTCAAAATATTGGTGTTGTGTGTTGTGTTATCAATTTTCTTATCTTTGTCATTGCTGCAATTTATCAGATCTATTTTATGGTTAAGTTTGTAGATCTAGTGAAAACTAATTCAATGCCCCCCCCCTCTCAGTTTTCCTTCATTGTTGTTGCCAACAATTGGTATTAGAGCTAGACCCTCTAGAAGAAGCTTAACCACTTGAGGAGATCTGGGATGGTAACTGGAAGTGGAAGTGTTATCTTTAAGAAGGAGAGTCTGAGATTGATGGTAGTAACTATGCTATATGGAAGAATCGGATGGAGGTACACTTGAGATGTCTTGGAGAAGATTATTGGAAGATTACAAAGAATGCCTATTATGTTCCTCCAAATGGACCAGTTACTGCTGATGAGATCAAGGAGGTTGAAAATAACATTAAAGCAAAGGAAGCATTGCTGAGTGCCCTGACTGATTTAGAGATGAAAAATGTAATGGGACTTCAGACCGCACATGAGATCAAGGAAAATCTTGAAACCCTATATGAAGGAGATAAACAAGTGAAATTTGCTAATTTGCAGAGCTTGAAAGGAAAATATGAGATGTTGAGAATGAGAGAAGATGAGAACAAAAACACTTTTATGGCTAAAGTAAATTATCTTGTCCTAGGTATCAGATGTGTTGGTGGAACCCTTGAAAAAGATGAAATTGTTGCTAAGGTGTTGAGATCTTTGTCTCTTGCTTACAAACATAAGGTAGCTACTATTGATGAGATCCGGAGTGTGACTACTATGACAAGAGATATACTGGTTGGAAAGATTGCTACATTTGAGCTGAGTGAGTTTGGTGAATCACATACAAAATATGAGACAATATTTAGAGTATCTGTACCCAGAAAACAGAAATATGATCCTGAAGAATGCAGGATATCCAGATATGAAAGAGAGAGAAGAGAGATGGAAGAGCAAGAAAGTGAATTGGAAGAGCTTGAAGCATTGATTGCCCAAATATTTCCTAAGGGAGCTGGTAAGTATGATAGAAAATTGCCTTTGAAATGTTTCTCTTGTAGTAAGGTAGGACATTTTGCTTCTAGATGCCCAAAGAGAATGGCTAAGTATGATAGGCATGATAAATTTGATAAGCATGATAGAAATGATAGATATGAGAAGCACGAGAAGTATGATAAGCCTTACAAGTCTAACCAGAAACTTATAAGCATCAAAAGAGCTATTACTATGTTTTTGATGAAGGTGTTATAGATGAAAAATTAGAAGGAGATGAAGTTGTGTTTACTTCTATCAAAGAAGATGGATCGATACCTATTGATTCCACAAGTTGCACTATTGAGGAGAAAGCTTTAGGTACTAAAGTTGAAGAGAAAGATCAATGGGTAATTGACAACGGTTGTTCACATCATATGACTTGTGATAAAAGAGAATTTGTGGGTATAGAAAGGTATGGTGGTGGAATAGTAAGATTCAGAGATAACAAAGCTTGTGTGATCCATGGTAGAGGTTGTATTTCCTTTGATGGTAAGAATAATAGTGATGATGTCTTGTATGTTGAAGGTTTGAAGCATAATCTTTTGAGTGTTGGATAGATGGTTGATAAAGGTTATTATTTAAAATTCAAGAATGGTAAATGAAAAATCCTAAATGCCTCCAGTATAGAGATTGCATCTGGAACTAAGACTGAAGGTAATATCTTTCATTTGAATGCTGGTGAGAAAATTTGTTTGATTGCTCAGATTGACAAAAGTTGGTTATGGCATAGGAGAATGTGTCACATTAATTTTGATTCAATGATTTAGACCAGTTCTACACAAGCTGTTAGAGATTTACCTAAGATTGTTAAGCCTACTAATCTAATATGTAAAGAATGTCAAATGGGTAAGCAAACAAGAATTTCTTTCAAGAGAAAACAATATACATCTGATGTTGCTAGATCTTGTGCATACTGACCTATGTGGACCTACAAATGTTAGGAGTGTGCAGGGAGACAAATATTTATGTTGCTAATTGATGATTATTCTGTAATACCGTAAAAATGGTCATCTAAACCATGGGTCCCTAATCTCGACAACATCACCAAGGTCCTAACCAAAGGCAATTAAATCAATCTTGAGCACATTAATTAATTATTTAATCATCAAATGTCACATGACAAATCAATTACTCAATATTAATTAAATATTTATTTAATTAATTAAATCATTCCAAGAATATCATTTTGATCAATTATCCTATTTAATTTATTAAATATCCTAGCATATTTAATCAATTAATAATTTGCCATTAATCATTAAAAAGGAATTTATTTATCACAAAAGAGGAATTAATCATAAAGGAAGAGTTAAATTGAAAATAAAATAAAAGAATTGAATTGAAAGAGAAATCAAACTTGAGATATTCTTCTAAATTGAGATTAGCTTGAAATTAGAAAAGCAAATAAAAAGAATTTAATTATTCTCAAAAATTGGAACTCAAAGCTTTTGAGAAAAAAAGTTCAGTTGCATTGAAAAGACTCTTTTCTTGAATAAATCAAAGAATTATCTATTTTTATCACAAATGCATGGAATTAATTAAATCTTATTTCCAATGCAAACTTGAACTTCTTATTTAAATGCATTTCAATTAAACTATAATTGGAATCTATCTCAAGGTTAACTAAGTCTGATTTCTCAATTATTTCAATTAATCCTAAATTGTGCTTTTCTTGATCTCTCTTGTGATTCTCTATAAATTCAGCCTTTAGCTCTCATTCAAAACACCCTGGAGATTTATTATTATACACTTTTTTCTCTGGAGTCATTGAATATATTGTGCTTGCGTTTTAAAATTATTGCATCTTAGTTTAGTTTTTTTGCATATTTATTTTACTCATGATTGCTTGAATCATTATTGCTTGAATCTTTCATCCATCTTGCATCCATTTAGCTTAATATCATGATCATATAGATTAATTCCTTCATCTTGGTGTAGTCTAGTCACGGGTATTGCTTATAAAAATCTAAGAGCAATCTTATACTCGCATATTTTAGAAGGCAATTAGTTGATTTAATATGGTTTTTATTATTCATGCTTATATCTGTCTAACCATACATGTAATGACTTAATTGAAGTGTTGTGCTTGCAGTTATCAGACTTATTCCACTTTTTCACACACACATTTCTGGCACCCACCGTGGGGCAGAAGACTACATTTTTTGACCTCCACGACTAACATTTTTTATTTTTATTTTTTTTTTTCAGATTTTTTACTTTTTTGGATTTTTTCATTCGTACAATCTCTACGTAATATTGTACGACATTTCCTATATACCATAATGACAAATCATAGGTGTCGTACGATCTGGTACAATTTATCGTATGACCCAGTAAGAATTATCGTACGATTCTGTACTTTCTTGGTTAAAAAGAAAATTTCATTCTTTCGGTTTTCTGTCCAATTTGATTATACTAATGACTGATCTTGGCTTGTTATCTATTTATCTGAAGAATTTTCATAGCCTAATTAGTTTCTTGTAGAACGCTTGTCGAAGAATATTCTTGTCGCACAAAGACAATATGACTATTGATTCATTGTCTTTGCAGGTTTTCTGAGGAGATTCGAGCAAACATTGTGTATTCATTAAATTAATTTTTTTCTAGGCACCTAACTTGCTATCTGGTTAAAGAACAAATGTATCTTTCATGTTTTAAGAAAATTCTGAGAGGTAGGAGAGTATGCTCATCTGTATAGACAATAAAAAATCCAGACCCTTGAGGCATTTTCTTTAGGTTTGAGATTTGTATATCTTTAGCGGGCCTGCCCTCCCGAGGAGCTAATAACTCTATAGCCATTAGGCCGGTAAGAGGGGAATAACCCAAGTGGGAACGGCTAAATGCCAAGTACTCCAACCCACTATAAAATAAACGTGATTTGATGAAAATCAAGTCAACGACAGTGCTCGGGAATAACTCTCCTTTATACCCTCAGGTATATTAAACCTTGGTTTTCAAGGCTGGGAGACCTCTTAATTGAGTTTATACCTTGACGTGCCAAACAGATCCCTTACTAGTTCCAATTTAAGTTAGAAGCTACCCAGTTCACCTCCGAAAGGGGGATAATCTTTGTGCAAGAGAGATAGTAACTCTCCCAAGATAATTGTCATTTTGTGCCCCCATTAGTGTTTGGAGTCGGCTAATACAGCATTGAGAATCCATTGCGTGAGACTTAGTGGTTGTATTCTAATTAGCTATTGGGTGTGTACCTGAGTCTACAAGCAAAGGTTTTCTTCTCTCACCAAATTCCATGATTTGCATGCTGTGATTGGAGTTATTATTTGTTGGCATATGGACACTCCAATGAGACATTGTGTGTGATTGAAGGTTTTGTCATTGATGGGAACCTTGCAATCCTATGGCATCAACAAGACATCATACCAGCAAAGCATTATTCAAGCAAGATAGTACACAGGCATCAACAAGATCACTCTACACCAGCATCGACACCGGCACAAAAGAAAAGATGTATACCAGCACAGAGGCTGACAGGATTTTTGATATGTAATATTTTGATTATTATTTTAAGCCGACTTGGCAAATTGTAAAATGACTCTTGTATATAAAAGAGATCATTGTAGACATTTGTGAGTGTAAGGAAGCGAACAAAAAGAAAATTATTAGGCAGACCTAATGTGCGAATTATAGGTCAAGGGTATATGTAAAGAATAGAGTTAGAACCGGTACTGAATCTGGCATTGGAGATGCTATTGTAAAGTAGTACAGATCATTGGATTAGTACAATCCTCATTGTAAGTCAGTGTGACTTCTCATTGAGCAGTGAGCTCTAGGCAATTGGCCTTCCTACATGTGCAGGCCCCTATTGTAAGTAATATTCTCTTATTGGCCAGTAAGTGAATATTGTGGGTCACAAATCCCACCGAGGTTTTTCCCACACCGGGTTTCCTCATTAAAACATCTTGTGTTATGGTGTTCTTTTCATGTGGATGTTTTTGTTTTTGTTTATTACATTAATTCTTGCATACCGGTATACTGCTACTTTATGTTCTGCATGTTTTAACTTAAGAAAATTTGAATACCAGTCAAATACTGATTCACCCCCCCCTCTCAGTATCTATGGGAACCCTAACAATTGGTATCAAAGCCTGGTCCTCTATTTTTAGAAGCCTAACAGCTTGAGGAAGATCTTGACACTGGTAAAGATGGAAAATCTGATGAAGCAACTTGAAGGAGCTCTTACTGACTATGATGCAGAGAAGTTGAAAAATATCAAATTAGAAGATGATTTAAGAGCAGCTCAGGATATCATTCAGGCACTTCAAGAAAATCTTACTATTACAAGAAATAAGAGAAGAGAACTTTGTGAAAAATTGCAAAATGAGAATGATGAAAAGGAATCACTTAATGATATGATAAGCAAGTTGAAACAAGAGATCATGACAAAAAAAAATGAAATGCAGGATATGACTATGAGATTTTGCAAAGAGATTGAGGACAGAAAGAAGAATGAAGAAGAATTGACCAGAAGACTAAGTGATGCAGCAAATGAGAACACAAGACCTAGCTTTGAAAATGACATGTTGAAGACAGATCTGATGCATACTCAGAATGACTCAAATGAACTAATGAGACAAAAAGAAATCTTGGAAAGGGAATTGGAAACTGCAAATCAACATAAAGAAAAATTCAAGAAAAGCTCAGAAGAACTTGGTACCTTATTGAAGAATCAAAAACCCAAAGGTGACACTTCTGGAACTGGATTTGAAGTTGGAGAAAGCTCCAGTACTGCAAATACTCAGGATCACAGCAAACTGGTAAGACCACCTAATACTTATAAATTCAGTGGAAAATGCTTTAACTGTAATAAATATGGTCATAGGGCAAATGAATGTAGATCTAGGAATTATCAGAATATCAATCCACCCATCGGTCAATGCTCCAAATGCAACAAAGTTAGTCATAACTCTGAAAACTACAGAATGAATGTGAGATGTTATGTTTGTGGAAGATTTGGACATCTATCTAATCAATGCAGAACACAAACCGGCATAGGTTATGGGAAAGCTATTCAGAAAAATAATGTAACTTGTTATGCATGTAACAAGATTGGGCATATTGCTAAATTTTGTAGAAGTAAAAGCACACCGATAGACAACAAAAGTGCTAGCTTGAAAGGTAAAGAAAAAGTTGAAGAGGTTAAGCAATAGTTCTCAAAGCAATGGATTAGAAAAGCTGATCTAAATATTGGGAATACTCCTCCACCGGTAGAACCAACAAATGCTCCACCGACAGGACAGAGTGATGCCTCACCACTAGGACAGAGCAGTGCTCCACCGGCAGGAAGCTCTTCATCTAATTGAAGAAAATTGTCTTGAGGGTTTGGCAATCTAATGACACATGTGCTATTATTCCCTCGGTTAGAGAAAAGAAGTTGAAAATCACTTATTACCGACAAATAAAGTTAAGTGAATACTTAACCGACATGCAATTAATGTGGTAGATAGCGAAAAAGACTTTATAAAATAAGGTTTTGGCTCCATTTCATTTCACTATGATTTCAAACTTTCAGAGAGCACGAAGATTTCCGAGCTAAGGCATTTTGAGCAAGAAGCAAGCACACTCCAAGCAATCATCCATCCAAGATAGAAAAAGGTATTTTATCATGGCATCCACCTCTGCAATTGAATACATAGCGAACCCTACTGTTGTGGAAGTAATTAAAAGACCTAGGCCCGTATTTCAGTTGGTCCCCGAAATAGCAAAGAAGGATGATACCTTAGGTGCATTTTCTCAAATCCCTAAAGGTGTTGTATATGCTGAAGACCCTAGAATGTATATTCACTACAATATTGAAGAGTTAGGAGATGAGGAAATCAAAACCATGTATAAAACCGAGATATGTGATGATACTGGCAATGTCAAAGCTGAACACAAAATCATTGAAACCCTAGGATTCATAGAAATCCTTAGCATTCCTGAATTTCCTAAGGATGTGATTAGGATAGTGTTAAGCAGAGTTCCCGAAGAATTTTTCTGGTTAGATGCAATTCATAAGATCACCAAGCAAGCAGTAAAGGCTGTCATAGGGTTACCGGCCACCGGTAAAAGACCAGAAAAAAACAAGAAAGTTTCAAATGATTTAGTCATAGACCTAACAGGTGCAACATTTGATAAAAGATCTTTAAGGGTTAATGATGTAAAGGATACAAATGTAAGATTCATAAGCATGATAATAGGTTACAAAGCCACTCATGCCAATAGACTTAACTCAGTTTCAAGTTTATGCATTAAGAGTGCTTATGACATGATAACAGACAATGCAAAAATTGACATCTGTGAATGGTTAAAGGATGAACTGATAGAAAACCTTGGAAAGATAAAGAAGGATAAGAAAGGAACCTTCAGATTTGGAAATCTGTTAGTGTGTCTAATGCTTCATATAACAAAACAAGTTCCCGGTATAGGATATAAAGAACTTGGATATGACATACTGGTAGGAAAGCAACTGACAGAACTGTTCAAAACCATGGGTGAGAATAAGGAAAACAACATTCATGACTTTTTCCAAGCACTAAAGACAAAAATGAAGAAAAGGACAAGGTTATCTCAGGAAATTGTAGATAAATACAAAGATGATATATGCTTTGTTATCAAAAAGGATGAAATATGGATGGAAGCAGTCATCCCAAGGACAATCTGGGTAACATAAATGGGCTATGAGACAGATGACCACATAGTTGAAACTTATGCCAAAGCACTTCTGGAAGCCTTTAATGAACCTAAGGAGGAAGCATTTGGTAGTGCTGAAACAATAGAAAAACAAATACAATCCAAGAAAAGAGTGAAGAAGGTAGAGGCATTTGTGAGAAAAGGATCCAGACAAGCAAAAGCCATTAAGGAAGATGTACTAAAGAAAACTGGCATAACTGAAGATGAGTTGGCAGCCCCACAACTTGAAGCTCATCTATCACCAGTAGGTACTTCTTCAGAAGGAGACATGCCAGCAACCTTTAAAAGAGTTGTTAGGAAAAGAGATCCCTCACCGGCAACCACTCCTTCACCTAGAAGGACAAGGGAGAAGCAACAAGCTGTGAGATCTTCGGTCAGAAAGGTCACACCTAAAAAGAAGCTTACTCCTAAGAAAAAGTAAAAGGCAAAAACTAACTTGGCACCTCTAGACATTTTGCTAAATGAGATCACAGAGGAAGGAAAACTGAAGAACATAGGGAAAATTTATGACACCCTATCGACTGATGAGAAAGGGCAAGTTGAGGAAAGTGTAATATTACACATGGACATGTTCAAAAAGTTTTTGATGGAAGTCATAAATGAAATTCCTGATGACTTATACAAAATACTTGAGGCCAGAAGGCAAGGAGTAATTGAATTGGACAAGAAAATAAAAATAGAAAAACTACTTGCTGTATATCCGGTAAACTCCCCAAAAGAAATTGATGATCTGATAGCTCAGGCTAACCAGACAGTTTTTTCCACTGCACACCGACATATTTCACTGATGGCAGGTAGAGTTACAGAAGTTTCAGAGGAAACAGAAGATGGTTGGGACATATTTTTGGTTGAAAAAGAGAAACAAGAAGAATATAGGAATCCCAAGCCTATTAAGGTATATCAGAAGGATAAGGACAAAGGGAAAGGCAAAATTGGTGGACCTCCAAGCATAAAGGTTAAAGATAACCTACCTCCACCTGTAAAAATTACAATCCCTGAAAACTAACCGGCAACTGAAAGCATGGATGCAGAGGATAGCAATACAAATCCTGAAGTCCTATACATTGTAAATGTTGATACCCAAAAGATCAACATAATAGTTGATAAAGACATAAGTGAAAAATTAGATATGGCTAAAGAGCCTCCGGTAACAGGAGATACAGAGCAACCGACAGAGGATACAGGGAAAAAGATGGAATCTGAGGCACAAACAGAGAAACTGATAGAGCTAAAGGCTCCGGAACAGATGCCATCGGTAAGCAATGAAGCAGGAAAACTAGTGCTAAAGGAAATGCAGACACAAACTGACCTACCAGAGGTTAATACAAGCATGGTCACTTCCACCAGTACTCAGTTTGTTGGGTCATCATCAAAGTCAACAAATGTGACTGAGGTATTACTTGAATCCATCAAGAAAATAACTGACTATAGTTCACAAGCTTACAAAGCAATAGATGATTCAATACCAATTTTGAAGATAATTGCTCCTGATTGTAATATAGATAATAAAGATTCTTTAGGACAGTTGGATACATTATGTAAATACATTTCTGGAAATATTGAGAAAATAAAAGAAGAATCTATAAAGGACATTTTAGAAAAGGAGAAACATAAATTCTTTGAGGAGGAAATAAAGAAGTGTAACAAAAACTTTGACACACTTCTACTGGAACTGTGTAGTTTGTTAAAAGAGTATAAAAACATGTATAAAGACACATGCAAAACAAACTTCCTGACTGTAGATATTGACAAGAAAATAAGCAAGACACATGAAGAGATAAACAAGCTTGCAGACAATTTTGTCAACTCTCTAGATTCACTATCTGTTTTTGAAGATAAGTTAGCAAATTTTGAGGCAAAATTACTTAAACAAGAAAGAGAGAGAGAGACAATAATAAACAAGGCAAAACACTTGAGATCTAAACTGAGTCCAAGATTGGACTATCTAGCATCTCTGCGGAAGGAAATCTCAGAGGCATTAACACCAGGAAGTAAAACATTGGTAGAACAATTGCAGCATCTCACCGGTACTGTGAAGAGGACTAAAACAACAATAAAAGATAGCAAAAAGTTTATGGATAGTATAAACTTAATTTTGGGTGATCTTTTTCAGATAATAACTACCCAACTACAAGGTTGAGGATATGGACCGGTACAACTACAAACTCTACTAACATCTTGACAACCTTTGTCATTGATGCCAAAGGGGGAGTAGTAGGATGAGAAAGTTCAAAGATAGGAATCATATGCTCAGGGGGAGCCCTTCATATTTTTGGTAAAATTTTTGGTCTACACATTTTGGACACTTTTTTGAAATTTCTCATGAGTGTTGCCATCAATGCCAAAGGGGGAGATTGTTGGCATATGGACACTCCAATGAGACATTGTGTGTGATTGAAGGTTTTGTCATTGATGGCAACCTTGCAATCCTATGGCACCGACAAGACATCATACCGACAAAGTATTATTCAAGAAAGATAGTGCACCGACATCAACAAGATCACTCTACACCGGCACTGGCACCGGTACAGAAGAAAAGATGTATACCAGCACAGAGGCCGATAGGATTTTTGATATATAATATTTTGATTATTATTGTAAGCCGACTTGGCAAATTGTAAAATGACTCTTGTATATAAAAGAGATCATTGTAGACATTTGTGAGTGTAAGGAAGTGAACAAAAAGAAAATTATTAGGCAGACCTAATGTGCGAATTATAGGCCAAGGGTATATGTAAAGAACAGAGTTAGAACTGGTACTGAATCTGGCATTGGAGATGCTATTGTAAAGTAGCACAGATCATTGGATTAGTACAATCCTCATTGTAAGTCAGTGTGACTTCTCATTGAGTAGTGAGCTCTCGGCAATTGGCCTTCTTGCATGTGCAGGCCCCTATTGTAAGTAATATTCTCTTATTGGCCAGTAAGTGAATATTGTGGGTCACAAATCCCACCAAGGTTTTTCCCACACCAGGTTTCCTCATTAAAACATCTTGTGTTATGGTGTTCTTTTCATGTGGATGTTTTTGTTTTTGTTTATTACATTAATTCTTGCATACCGGTATACTACTACTTTATGTTTTGCATGTTTTAACTTAAGAAAATTTGAATACTAGTTAGATACTGATTCACCCCCCCCCCCCTCTTAGTATCTATGGGAACCCTAACATTATTCATATTACGTGTTTTCTGTGTTTTCATCCCTGAAACTAAAACTGGACTACCAAAACTGGAAAAAACAAGAAACAACTCAGTGATCAAAAACTCTATCCGTGTCTAAAATAGTCTATCCTAGTCGAAAATCTATCCAAAACTGGTCTATCCTAGTCGAAACTCTGTCCAAAACTGGTCTATCCTATTCGAAATTTTGTCTGTGTCACAAAACTAGTATACCTTAGCTGTCAAAAACTTAGCCCATCTCAAATCTGGTCATACTCAATCATTGAAAACCCAAAATTTTGCCTTTGTCCAGAAAACAGTCATACAAATCTTCTTATTCGTCATCCTGGTTCATATTATGTGTCGTACGATATTCCATCAGTCCTAATAGTTTTTCGTTTGAGCCTTCATCATGTGTCATACGAGCTATTATTGTTTTTCATTCGATTCTGAGAATTGTCATTTTACCTTACATCCTGTGTCGTACGATAAACTTTTGCACTGATCAGTCTTGTCATTCCAGACATACCCATTTGTCATACGGTACTAGGCAAAAACTCGTACAAAATACTATTGTTATTTTCCTGAAGCTAGCATACTGTTGTCTGGTCTTGTAAAACCTGTCGTACGGATCTCTGATTTTGTCAGTCTAGAATAGTCAAACTTTCCTAAAACAGTCTACAGCGAGCATAATACTAGTTATCATCATCCTGAGCATAAATAGGTCAAGACAGTGTACCTCTGCCATTTATGTTGCACGATTTGGTCGATCATATTTCAGCTAGTTCAATCAACTACTTATCAAACCTAAGTCACTTAGATAACGTCTTATACAGGATAGATCGTTCCTGAAACCAAACAGAGTCTTAGTCACTTCTCTCAAATCAACTTCGATAAACATCTTATACAGGATATATCATTCCTGAAACCAGAATAAATCTTAGTTGCTTCTCTCAAACAATACGTTAACCGAAAAACTAGCTCTGAATTTGATCTTGACTTCTGCATCACAAATAGCTTTAGGTCACACCAATCAATAAAAATGCCTATTCAAACCAGGATTTCTCATAAGAAATATGCCAAAGGAAAAGGGCAACCCTTTTCATATAAAGATAATCCATTTTACAAAGAGAATCCTCTGACTAATAAACCTTCATCATCAGAGATACCACTTTATGATGAACCTTTATCTCCTACTATATCTAGAATAGAACAAAATAATGAAGACAACCTCAATATTCATGATACCAACAATGATTCCTCATCAAGTGAATCTGAAGACTCCGAACCTCTAGAAAAAGATATTCATAGATGTCAAAAGGATAAATATTTCCGAAAAATGATGAAGGTTATCATGGCTAGAGAAAAAGAAGACTATTTTCTAGAGCTAGCAAAACAAGGCGCCAAACTTCCTACTCGATATGATATTTAGACTCTCATTACTAAAAAGGAAGAATCACCTATAATAATGGTACACAGACAATTACAAGCCTTGCAGGCTGAGATCACGGAACTGAAAAATAAGGATAAGTCCCCAAAACAATATTCTCTGGAGACAATATGCCCATTTCCCTTTGACAAAAACCTATACATGCCTCCATTTCCTTCACGAGTTGAGATCTAGAAATTTGACAAATATATGGTAACTCATATCCCCAAGACCATATTAGAGAATTTTGTGCTTTATGTATGAAGTTCATGCATGATCAAACGTATCTCATGCGCCTTTTTTCAAGGAGTTTGGGAGGACAAGCTATAGAATGGTTCTCAAGTCTACCTAAGGGAATAAAAACTTTTGAAGAACTAATCCAAGCATTTTTACAATAATACTCCTACAAAATTAGACATCCTGTTACTATGATTGAACTTTGCAATACCAAACAGAAAACAGGGGAGCCTTTTCTCACTTTCCTCCAACTTTGGAGAAAGGTGTTCTCTAGGTATTCATGGCCTATCCTAGATTCTAAGAAAATGGATATATTCATTAACAATTTGATCCTTAAATTGAAATATAGTATCCAAATACAAGTGCACCCATCATTTAACAAAATGGTAGATAATTCTATCTGAATGGAAGATGTCCTTATAAAGAAAGGAGATATCTCACCTTGGAAAGAAACACAACCAGGATCTAGCTCTAAAGAGAAGAACAAGTATTGGAAGTATGGCAAAGACAACAACAAGAATGTTGTTAATGACAGAGCATTAGACATTGTTAAAACCAACTCAAAGCCCATGATATTCAACTTGGCTAGTGGCACGCAAGCACTCAAAGCAGTTGAAACCACAACAGAAAATCCCCCAAAGAAAGCAAAAGAGTGGTTCAAAGAGAAACCTTGGCTTTCGAAACCTAGACGCCAATTCACTCCTCTGGAAGAATCATAGGAATCCTCTTTTAAAACCCTATTGGAAAATAACCTGATAACGTTATTGGAAAATAACCTGATAACGTTATCGGATAATTCTAGGCCATATGATCTGAAAGTCAAACCAAAATGGTGGAGAGAAAATGAATACTGTGACTACCATTGAAATAAAGGCCATAGCACAAACAACTGCATGAAGCTCAAGCATGAGATTCAAGATCTCATAGACGCTGGTAAAATTGTTGTTGGGAATCACCCGACAAATGCTGATCATAAATCTTTTAAGGACCCCTTACCTATTTACGAACAAGGTGATTCCTCAAAGACAAAATGAGGTTCCAAAGTAAATTATGCTTATACCAGCAATGACAAAATCATCAACATGATTGAGTATTCTCAACCTGAATATTGCAATGTGATTATAATCAAAGAAACAAAATGAATCACGATATGCAAAGGCTATGACCCATTCTCAAAAGAAATTCACTCTCCAAGGAGCTAGTTCTTCAACTCCTGCTCAAACAAACCTACCAACCTTGTCAAACAAACAAAAAGAATCAACATTTGACAAATTTAAACAACTAACTTCATCATCATCCTCTGGATATAGTGTTGTTGAATAGTTGAAAAGGACAAATGCTCAAATCTCCATCTTTAAATTGCTCAAAATATCTTTTGCTCATAAAGAGATCCTGGACAAAGCATTGTTCACCACTAATGTTCCAAAAGATTTAGACATTGATCAGTTTCAGTCTATGGTGGGTCATCTAACCTCACCTTGATATCTGACCTTCTCTGAAGAAGATGACAACTCGCTAAATCATCCACATAACCAGCCATTGCATATTGAAGCCATGATCCATAAACATAGAGTTAAACGTGTTTTGATAGATGGAGGCGCGGGGTTGAATATTTGTACTTACAGTCTTCTTACACAACTAGGATTTTCTGAAAATGTCATTGATCCGACCAAGACAATAACAATTAAATCCTTTGATGAAGAAGAAAGGACCTCTAAAGGTCTGGTATCATTGCCAATCAGGGTGGGACCTATAGAAAGAGATGTCATTTTCCAGGTACTTGATCTTCCTTTGTCATACAATATCTTACTGAGCAGGTCATGGATTCATGAAATGAAGGCAATTCCATCTACATACCATCAATGCTTAAAATTTCCTTATAATGGAGTTGAAGTCAGTATCCCTACTGATACAAATCTCCCCTGTAATGCATTGACAAAAGGTGTTGATACCTTTGTGCCTCATAATAGGGCAGCCCCTACAAATGAAAGTCCAGAAGCTCTGATGAAGGACATAGAAAAGAAATTGAAGATTACAAATACTAGCATGGACGGATACAAGATAGAACCAGTACTTTCATTAGTCTCTCTTCCTCCATCACTGAAACAATTGGGAAAACCATCAGAGGCTATGAGAACACAAACTTCAACTCTGAATATCATATATGATGGTCTTTTTGTACAGTCTTC
The DNA here is from genome assembly GCF_030272615.1 of Cryptomeria japonica. Lineage (NCBI taxonomy): Eukaryota > Viridiplantae > Streptophyta > Pinopsida > Cupressales > Cupressaceae > Cryptomeria > Cryptomeria japonica. Next base: position 399,998,246 of record NC_081408.1, read on the forward strand.
TACTTCCCTGGCAGATGAAATAGAAGAGGATGTTGTTCTTAAGTGGGTTTTCAAGGAAGGTAGTCAAAACGAGGAAGTACGACATTATGAGATTTCCACAACCCAATATGGTTCTTGCTACAAAATGATCCAACGCATGGGATATTCAGGCATCGATCCCCTGGGAAAACATCAAGAGGGTATTACTGAACCAATTCACCAGCAAACAAAATCTACAAATGATAAGGTTGGACTGGGATACAATCCAAAAAAGACATCAAACCAAAAACAGGCTTCTAAGTCTAAATGGAAGAAAAGGATATCGCCTTCAACATCACAGGAAGTCGATGCTCAACAAACAAAAGTAGAGTGTAGAAAAGAACAAGAGGATCTACCAATCAAGAGAGAAGAAATAGTCAGCACTCAAGTTCCAATGGTATCAGCTACAACACTACAGGGAGTTGAAGTTCTAGAAGATATGAGAGACGAAGTAGAAAGAATCAGAGAATTGTTTGCACCACTGAAAGTTCCAATCACATACACTGATAGCCAGCAAGTAGATGATTCAGAAACTGACTCAAATGAGTATGAATGGGGTCCAAGCCACCTTTTAGATACATCCAGTACAGAAACTCCAGAAGAGTCTAGTGATATCACACATTATATTCAAGAGCTGATGTGCTTAAAGCTAGAAAAGGAGATACAGGAAATTAGACTAAAAAGACAAGCAAACTATGAACAAGGGCTGAAGGAAGGAAGAATACCAGAAAGTTTTCATCTAATATATACCCCTCTAATAAAACAAAACAAATTAGGTATGGGACTACACAAGAAGAATTGGAAGCTACAAAAGCAGAACCAGTCATTAGTCCAAAGGAAGCTGAATGGAGTAGACAACATGGAGTCACAGAACCATCAAGATCATGTCAATAGGTGTGTCAAATATAAATGATAAATGAGCCAAATCTTGAAGGAACTTGCAACATTAAAGATGTTGGTGTTGATACCATACATATATTCACTCAAGCACTTGAAGAAGACTCAGAAACTTCATCTGATAACTCTAATGACTCTGACAATAGTCCTATTTATGACAATATCTACTCAGCATCAAACTCTGAATCCTTTGATGTAAATGGTGAGAATCTGTCTACTGATCTTGTTACTGTTGAACCTTGATGTGAAGTCCATTCTGGCGTAGAGAACGATGCTACAAGTAGGTCTATTGGATTAGGTCAACTAAATATTAACATGCACTTTAATAATCATGTTCTGACTCTTCCTGGTCTCAAGACATTTACGCAAGGTATTCTTCTAGAACTCAATTTTTCAATTCGTAGTTGTGATGACAATACTATGAACTCCCTCGAACCTATCCACACTCTATCCTTGGTACATCCTAAATTAATTGATTATAGTCTACAAGACCAACCCATGAATGTACTTACATTTGCCAATGACTACATGCTAGCCTATTACCTAAATGCAGTTGAACCCATGTACTCTTCCACCAGCAAACGAAGTGAAAACATGACTGAAATAGATATCAAGTATCCTAGTCGCAAAAATCAGAAGAATAAAAATAAAAGATCTGATGATGAAAACCATATTGTGGCAGTGTCAAAATCTTAAAAAGAGAAAATAAAGGACGTACCTAAGGGTGAAAACCTCTATAAGGCACCTAAAGGTGAGATACTTGATATACTACCAAGTAATTTTTAGGAATGGTCTTCTATATTGATTGAGCCAACTCAACTAGTGAACATTGGGAGTCAAGAGACACCACACATCATTCATGTAGCTCAATCATTGTCAGCAGAAGAATTGAAAGATTTCACTCATCTCTTTTAAGAAAAGAAGAGCAATTTTGCATGGACATACTCTGATATGCCAGGCCTCGATCTTGATCTTATCATGCACCATCTTTCTATCACACCAGGAGTTAAACTAGTCAAGCAAAAACTTCGTAAGATGCACCCTCACGTGGCATTACTAGTCGAGGCTGAGCTAGAAAAATTGCTAAAAGATGGATTTACTAGAGCTATAGACTATACGTAATGGATTTCAAACATAGCACCTATGTCAAAGGCAGACAAATCTATTAGGGTTTGCATAGATTTCAGAGATCTCAACAAAGCTTGTCCAAAGGATGACTTTCCATTATCAAACATTAAAGATTAAGCAGTTTGAGGGCAAATCAACGATTGTCGCTATACCGCAAGATGAAGATGCTCGATAGTTATTCCTTGTAGCTTAGCGACTGATGATGTGGTGGTTAAGCTATCCATCCAGGTGGGCTCAGAATGAATCAAGATGTGCCATGTGGCAGAGCATAGAAGAAGAACCAAGGTGGCCCCAAGTCTAGTGGCAAATCCAAGTGGCAATTAGGTGGATCCGCGAGGCGAAACAGAGGTTGACACATGGCGTGGATGGACAAGGAGATAAGGAGCGAGCAGGTTGGAGCCGATCCAACGACTGTCGTTGTTCTGCAATGTGAAGATGATTGAAAGTTATCTATCGCAGATCAATGACAAAGAAAGGAGAAGTCCAGTGGTGGGTCTGGCCTAAGGTGAGATGGAAAACATGTGGCAACTTAGATGGTGGCTGACTGGATACAAGAAAGAACCAAATGGTGGGGCCCGACAAAGTATACTATTGGGAGCGTGCCATCGGATATTATACTATTGGAAGTGCACCATCAGATATTGGTGGGAGTGTTTTGATGCTACGCCGATCACCCAATAAGAAGGTGCGTGAGTTATAAACTGTTTGCAGATGAGTGACTCAGTCTAGGTGAACTTAGTGAGAAATGATGAGAAGTCAGTAGTTTTGGAGGAGTTTCCCTCTCAGTTAAGCCCCTAATTTTGAGGAAATACTTAGAATTGATGACAACTGATCCATCTTGGAGCCAAAAATTCAAATTTTGAATTTTTGCGAGCTTTTGTATAAGTGATTGTTTTTCACTCTTTTTGGGACACAGTTCCAGAGTTTGGATATTGTGTAGCAAAAGATACTCATGCTCCTGTAACTCATTTCTTATGAGCATTATTCAGACTTGTAATGAAAAATACTCCCTTTTTCAATAAACAACTGAATCCTTCTCTTATTTTTTGTTGTTCTAAATGTTTTTGTGAATATTTTTGGATGAATTAGTTGTGATTTCTATCAAGTAATTCTTCATTTTATCTCTATTCCTTCAATGTTTAGTGCATGGTTAAGCATACTATAGTGCAGATCAGTGTTTGAGTTATACTTTTTGGTAAATGAAGTTGTGGGAACTATCTTTGTTCTCCTTCACAAAAATATCAGAAAGACTGAACCTTTCACATGAGGCATTTATGCAAAGTATACAATCTGGAGTTGTGAGTGTTTTAGTTTTCTTTATTGGATTCTTGTGAGTTCCTTATCATTGCAAGTCATTTTTCAATCATTGGTGGGTCACCTAGCAGTAGTTAATTTTCAGTCTTATGCATATCCTTCTTCCCTTTTCTCAAAATTTCAAGTCAGTATTAGGTGATCAAATAGGAAGCTGGCCTATAATCTGGAGATCTACTCTCATAATAAGATACCCACAACCTGAGAGTAGTCCATTGTGTCACTAGATTGTAGGAATTTCAAGCTTGCATCGGGTGCAAATCCATGTGACAACACTAATATCAATAGAAAGAGATTGAATAATAAGTGAATTGACAATGAATTTGGAAAGTAAAAGTAACCTCTCTTTTAGAATGGATAGGATGAATTAAGTGAATTGAGACTAAGTGTAAAGATAGAAAAGAAATGATTATAACTTGAGATAGAAATGTGGGATGAAGTTGTGCACCTGGAATTAGCAGTGAAATGTCAAGATGGAGCTCCCTTGTAAATTTGAGCGAAAGTTGTCAGGACCGTGTTAAAAGTGTACTCGGTCCTCCGAAAAATCTACATGCTAAAAAGGGTTTTTTCATCTCTTAAAATGAAGCTTAAACCTGCAAATACAGTTGCGCACCTGCAACCTACACAAAAAAAAGAGAGGAAATGTTGTTGGGATTGGGGGTTTGCCTTCAGGTCAAACCTTGGTTTTGGAATCAACCAAATGATGAAAAGTACTTGCAAGTAAATGAAAGTAAATGATTGAAATAGAATTCACCTCAAGAGAGGATGCAATTGAAATGTTGATAGAGTTGTTTGAAAGGATATGTATTATTGAATGCTAAAGAGACCTCCACTTCAATGGTTGAATCCTTGACTTGATTGCAATGCCTAGCCTTGAAAGGAGACTTGAGATGCTTAATGGATACTTGAATGGACACTTGAATGCTTGAATTCTTGAATGCAATTTCACTTAGGATCACAATTTCCACTTGTTTGTCGAATTTCGCTTATGCAAATAGGAGGGGAAAATGCATCTTATATACTTGCCAATTAGGGTTTGTAACTGTTTTCCATCTCAGGCTGACATAGAAAACCTTTTTCCTGCTTCTTATTGACAAGCCCAATGCAGGACTTAAATGGAGGGGGCCCAAAATAGGGCAAGGACATGGGTGCCACACCCTTGTCCTAGGAGGATAGAGGTGCCACACCCTTGTCCTACCCTAATCCATGACAAGAAGTGCAAGAAGAAAGTGTAGGATATGAGGAAATGCATGTTTTGGGAGGTGTGAGCATGGATCAGGTCTCCAATCAGGCTTAGGGATTTGTTTCGCCAATGTGAAGACCTAAATGCGATCAAAAATTGAAAGGACACAATTTTATGACGTTACAATGATACTATATGCTGACTCATTCTGTGAAATTGATAGCAAAAATAGATCAATTGAAGTATTTGCTAAAAAATCCAACTTTGACAAGCAGATTGGCTAAATGGGTTATGATACTAAGTGAGTTTGATATAGAATATGTTGATCGAAAAGCTATCAAAGGACAAGTAATTGCTGATCAATTGGCTGAAGTACCCCTACAAGATGACACACCATTGGACATTGAATTTTGTGATGTAGACATTATGACAATTAGCACAAATTTTTGAGATTTATACTTTGATGGCTCCTATACACAACATGGATTAGGTGCTGGAATTTTGTTCATCACACCTCAAGGTCACACAATTCCAAAATCATATAGACTGTGATTTCCATGCACAAACAACACTGCAGAATATGAGGCATTGGTTATTGGGATAAAAATGGCCATTAAATGGAACATCAAGGAATTGCATGTTTATGGAGATTCACAGCTCATAATCAACCAGATAAATGATGATTATCAAACCAAGGATGACAACCTGATGCCCTATAAACAACTAGTTAAAGATTTTAAAGAGCACTTTGAAGAAATATCATTTACTCAGATCCCAAGAAATAAGAACAAAGCAGCAGATTCAATGGCTACAATAGCATCTTTTTTGCAAAATCAAGAGAATCAACAACGCTATGAATTCCTGGTGGAAGATATCTTGCATCCTACTATTGAATCCCAGAATACCCACATGATTTTCTATATATCTAGAACCAATAAATCCTTATATAACCAAACTTATCAATACTTAAAAGATAATATCCTTCCTCCTGACCTATGTCGCAATTAGAAGAGAAATTTTATCTATCAGTCATCCCGATATACTATCATTCCTAATACTTTATATAGACAAGGTCTAGATAGCACTCTACTGAGATGTCTCGAACAAGAGGAATCTAAGAAATTTCTTAAGGAATTCCACGCAGGTATTTGTGGCATGCACTCAAGTGGTTTAACACTGGCTAAAAAACTTATTCGATTAGGTTACTATTGGCCTACTATGGAAAGAGATTCATTTACATATGCCAAGAAATGCAAACAATGTCAGATACATGGGAATCTCATTCATGCACTAGCACAAGAACTACATACTATGGTAGGATCATGGTCATTCTCTCAATGGGGTCTTGACCTAGTGGGTAAGATAAATCCTTTATCTTCTAATGGATATAAGTTTATTTTGATTTTTACTGAGTATTTTACTAAATGGATTGAAGCAGTACCTTTGAAAAGGGTGACAAGAAATGAAATATCATCATTCCTCCTGAATTATATAATCTGTCACTATGAAGTCCCTATGACCATCATTACTGATAATGGGAGGCCATTTAAGAGTCAAGACATGAAGGAACTATGTGAGCGATTTTATATCTAGCATATGTTTTCTACACCATATTATCCATAGGGAAATGGTCAAGTTGAGGCATCAAACAAGACAATCTTAAAGATCGTGAAGAAAATAGTTAATGAAGCTGGTAAAGACTAGCATATTCAACTAAATCCTGCTCTCTGGGCATATCAAACTAGCATCCGCACACTAAAAAGGGCAACTCCATATTGCTTAGTCTATGGATCAGGAGCCATATTACTAATAGAAGTAGAGATACCTTCTCTACGAGTATCCTTGAAAGATCTTATCCTAGAAGAAGAACAACGAGTCTCTAGACCTCAAGAACATGATTTGATTCAGGAGTGTCATCAAAATGATTTAGATCATTTGAAATCATACCAACAGAGAATGATGAGAAGTTACAACCACAGAGTTAAGCCACATATTTTTCAGATTGGAGATCCAGTTCTAAGGGAAAATCCATGAAATCAGCAAGATTGAGAAAAGAAAGGTAAATTTGAGCCAAATTGGTTAGGTCCCTTTGTCATGGTAGAAAGATATGGTTCAGAAGCATATAGATTATCTACTCCAGAAGGAGATTGGTTCAATGAGCCTATTAATACTATGCATCTGAAGAAATTCTACACTTAAAAGTATCAGCAGAAAGAGAAAATACCACAAAAACAGTGAAAAAGAAGAAAAAGCCTAAAAATTAGAAAAACAAAAAAATCCCTAAAAATCACAAAACAAAAAATACAAAAAAGGTGTAAAACAGCGAAAATAGAAAAAAGAAAAATCAAATATGGAAAAAATGCAATAAATTTAGATGGTGAAAACCTGGTAAATAGGCACTATCTAAAGGTGGGTTCCTCCATCTATGAGATCGCTTTGCCCATTTATCCATCCTAGCCCATCTTCTTGCATCCACCTATCCTCGCATATCAATTCTATCTTTCACATCCATTGCTTTGAACCATTAGTAGGAAATATGCAGCTTATCAACAATTATCAATCTTTGATATACTTATCGTAGTCACTGTCTTGGATTTTATCAAAATCAATCTGCATTTGTATCCCACTATGGTTTGGATCATCCTTTGTACATCCATAATAAAGTTTGTTTCCGCTGAGGGCAAAATCCTAAACTCCTTTTGATAAGGGCATCTTTAAAAGCTTCGAAAAACAAAAAACATTCGAAAAACTTAGAAAAACCAAAAACACCTAGGGTTTTGAAATAGATGACAAACAACAAGGTAACGAAGATCAAAACATTTGTAACCTTTGGATCATGAGACTCAGAATACAAAGATTCAACTAGCAAGTACCGAAGGATTATCAATGATCATTCATCAAGATGATTATATAAGTTAATGACCATGAGAACATATGTGCGACACACAAGATTCAGTGTTTATATCTTGATTTTTGCCAATCATGTGTCCTACGCAACTCGATGATGTCCATGACTAGAGGAGCTATGATGGAGCATGATTATTTTCTTTGTTTGTTGTCTATGTTTTATCTCTTAGTAAGGTATGTACTTGTCTAAGGATATGATCGGTAAAAGATCATGGAGGACGTTTTGAGTCATGCATGAAAAGGGATAATCCTTATCTGTTCTACAATAAATACTCAGGTCAACTTGAATCATTATATCAAGTTGCTTGTATTAACTTTCTATATCAAAATCCATGTAAGAAACGTTCAGGTCAACTTGAATCATTGTATCAAGTTGCTTGTATTTTCTTACAACATTTAAAAGCTCAATGATGAAATCAAGCACTGTTACAAGACAACATTTGAGGAATGGCGATATCATTTAAGTTAGATCATTTTGGATTAATTCATTGTCAGTTGCATTATAAGCATTTTATTTGAGATCAACGTTCAAAATAAAGATTGAGTATATTTGGACAAACAAAAACAATTTCATTAGTTTGCATTCAATTATCTAGGTTCATTTCATTTAGGTTTGCATGTTATTATAATCATCATGTCATTTATCATTCATCATTTATTAATTGGATTCATTTTAATTGCATTAAGGATTGCACTAGTGTCATTTGCATTGATCATATCATTATTAGTTTCATTAGATTCATTTATCATTATCATCTTTTTTATTTAGATATCATTAGTTTCATTTAGAATCATTTTCATTAGGTTCATTTAATTGCATTTGTGCATTTAGAATCATTAACCATATTATTACATCATCATTGTTTATATTTCATCACCTAATCATTATAAGCATTATCATACATAATCGTCATATTAAATTAAAAAACTCAAAATCATTTTATCATTTCATCATCATATGCATATACATCATGGAATATAAAGGAAAGGAAATATCATTATCATATCATCCATGTAATCAATATCATCATCATATCAACCATGTAATAACTACATATGAATCATCAAAGCATCATTCATATAATCAATGAATATAGAACATATAGATCATCATAACAACTAAAGGAAAGTAACATCATCATAGCATCATCCATAAAATCACTGCATATATGTCATATAGGTCATCATCATCAAAGTAGCATGTATAATCAATCATGAATCAAAGCATCATATAGAGTCCATGTCTGCATATCATCATAAACAATAAACAGTCCAAGTATACAATGATATCAAATAAATAATCAATTAAATACAATGTCTCGTGATATAGATCAATGTCTCATATCAATATGTCAACTAGAACAAATATTGCCACTCTATTTAGGCCTCATTGATCCTTATGCTACCCCGTGGATAAATTAATACATCTAGATCCTCCTGCAACATGATATCAACAAAATGTCATTTATTGATCAATCAATCACTTTGATCAATCAATTAGCTATCCTATCCGCTCACTTGAGATTTTTGTCAATCTCTTTGAGCACATATTAGTTACACTCATTCATCATGAGGTTACGCATCTAGTCTATCCAATCTTGAGTTTACATAATTGAGGTTCATCAATCATGAAGTCAATCAAACTCTATCCTATCAGATCATCAAAGCTTCAAGCTTATATCATTGACCCTCATTGATCATGAGGTCAATCAAACTCTATCAATCATCAAATCAAGAAGAATATCAAAGTAATCAAAGAGTGAACATTTTCATCAACCAAAGTTGTAGAAATTTAAATCATTTTCTCGTGAGATTAATCACTCCATCAAATTTTCCAAAAATTTCACAATCAATCTCCCAAGGGGGCACACAATCAAGATTTTCATCTTTGTTAGACGCATTATTGAGACTTGATTTAATCTTTCAAACATTGTTGTCTCAACATCATTTCAAAGAGGGGAAAAATGTATACACATAAAATTGGCTATGAGCAATTAAATAAATATTTTATATTTATTTAATAATTATTCTTCTATTAAATAGTTAATTTGAAAAGATTAATTTATTTAATTCATTTCATATTCTTCTACAAATTAATTTAATTAAAATATTTAGTTAATTAATTCATTTATCATTTCTTGTAATCAGTTAATTAAATATCTTATATTTAATTAACTTCTATCCATTATCATATAGTCTCATCAATTAAATAATTTCTTAATTATTTAATCTTCCTTTTCCAACTCGCCCTCATCTCCACATCATCTTCCTCTTTGCCAAATCATCAATCATGTGGCTAAAGATATTAATATTTTTTAATTTTAATAAGCATCGTTATCTTCAACTTCCAATTTTATTCTTCAAATAATGTGTACGTACACACATTCCTCAACCTCCCTATATTCTCTGCAACCTTCCTACATATTTGGAGGAAGTTGAGTCCACTTGTCCTCTTATCCCTAAATCTTCTCCAACTATCCTATATTCTCTCAAGTCTTCTTCTCAGTCAAGGTGAGCCTCCTGACACTTGGCTTCTCCTTCCACCTTTTCTTCCATCCTGTAGGTGTAGGAGGGAAATCTTCCACCTTTCTCTCTCACATCTTAACCTCTTTCTCATAGCTATCCAATTTGCAAGATTTAATAATGATTGTTAATCTCTGCCACCTAAGCTTATGCACTCAAAAATCTATAAATAGAGACCTCCTAAGCCATTTTTGAAACTAATAGCTTATCTTATAGTCAATTAGGGGTCTTTATCTTTGCATCTATGAGTTCATTTGTTCAAAATTTTTAGAGTTGTTTTTGATAAATTTACCATAAATCATTATCATAGTTTATCTTAGCATATCATATTAACCACTGGTCCATTCCACACTTGCCATCTTGGAAGTTACCAGTACTTGTCTGAGAGCAAAATCATCTGCAACCAAGAACAATGGGGTTAGGACACAATGAGACATAAATCGTGAAGGTAAAATATTTTCTTTTCTTTTTCATTTCATGTTGTTTCATTGGTTGAAGCTTGAGTTATATTTGCTTGATAGACTAATTATTTTATAGGTTTAATATTTGAGGTGAAACTTAAGTTGATACACTTTCAACAAGCTCTCTACATCCCGTGGAGTAAGAACCAACCTTTGGTCATGTTCTTTCTCTTGTCTTTTCTCCGTTTCCTCTTCTTGATCTCGTTGCTGCTCCTACGGACCCTAATCATCTACATGCATAGGAGTCACCTATGGAAGTTTTGATACCTTTGCACGACAAGATCCCTTTATTTCTCTACACTAGAAGGAGTCATTCTTTTTCTATTTTTAGGCTCTACCTTCTTTGTTGTTGGCTCAGCCTCCTCTTGGTCTGAGTCTAAATCCACAATATGAATAGTTATTGTCTCAGTTGTAGGAGTCATTGCAGGCGTAGGCATATGTGAAGGAATAAAAGATGGAGTGGGAGTTGTTGTAACCAAGGGTGGAGGTGGTGTTGAAACAGTAGCTACACCAGATGCGGTCGATGTGGTGGATGGTGTTGTTGTAGCAGTAGTGGTTGGGATAGCAGTTGTTATAGTAGGGGTAGAGGTACTAGAGGGTTGAGTCTCTTGAGAAGGTTTTTCTAGCATTGTTGTAACACCCTCAATGGAAGGCCTAACATGATGAATTTATGCCTGTGGTTTGACCCCTAGGCCCACCATAATCCTTAAACTAGCCCGTTTCGCTATATATTATGCCTCTTTCATTTTCTCATTTAATTTCTACCTCAATTCTTTTGTATTCAAAGGAGTTTCAGCTTCCTCCTCCAGATATGTAGAGGTGTTATTCCTCAACTCTGATCAGGTTCTCCTTGTATACTCCTTATGTATTCTTGATTAAGGATTGTCAGTTAGGATATTCTTTTGTTTACCCTTGGAGGCAGCTGGTTTAATCCTCAGACCTAACCATTTCTTGGTTCTATCTATCACTGATTGAGGACTTGTATCAATATCCACCACTTCCTATTGTGACCATCTGATTGGAGGAAGCGGCCTCTTATCTATTCTTGTTTCCTTATACATTGGATATAGAAAAATACCATCATCATACAATTTTTTGGGTAGCTTGGTCTCAATACTAAAGTCTCTTATTTGTGGAACAGTGAGGCAATGGTAATATTTATCTCTTGCCTCAAAGATATCCTGAAGATTGGCCCAAAAATTCTCTAGGGAAGGTTGATGTCCTTCATATACTTTTGGCATCAATCCTTTTAATTTATTGTATGGATCATAAAATTTCATGGCATAATTAAAAGGATTCAACTATAGGTCCTGTAGTTCTTGTTCAATAGATTTTGCCACATGAATTTTCTAACATGAAAAGAATGATAAATTTAAAGGGAAGTCTTCACCTATAACCCCTGTCTTATGTCTTGACGACAACAAATTTTGCAAGTGCACCATCTGCCTTGCGTACTCCAATAAAATTATTCTATCCGTACAGTGTCTAGGCAAAAAAAATTGGTCTCTAGTGAACCCACTTACTCTCAGATAAGTAGAATGGGAGTTTTGTATGAACCAACACCCCCACTTATTTACTAGCTCCATTGCCTCCTTGCTTAGCCTAAACCTCGTGTCACCTGTTAACTTTATGATGATGGGAAACAAAAATGTGTCATTGATTCTCTTATAGTGCAATTTGGACTCTTTCAATGGAAATTGTGTGCAATATTCCCACATGATGTTTTGCCCTTCATCTTCACCCAATCTTCCCTCGGTCTCTAGCCCTAGGAATTGACCTGATCTGGTTGCCACCCAAACAACATAAGATATAAAGAAAAATTTCTTTGTGGTGTGTACTTCTTTGAGTTGGTCTCTTATGTTATCAGACAAAATTTGAGCCGAGTTGTAGTATTAATGTCCATCTAGAATAGTTAACATGAATGAGAACATCCATGGCTGGAAGTGTCTGCATGCAGGTTTGTCAAAGGCCTTGCTAAGCATTATTATCATATTTCTTTGTGGTTCTTCAAAATTCCACCTCAAAATTTCATTTGCCTTTATGCCTGTTTTCCTCTCTTCCTCAAGCCATTCCTCATTCATTCTCTTCTTGCATTGGCTCGTATTTTGATTCCATTCCCTTTTTTCGCCTTCCTCCCCCTTGACCAATACCTCCCTCCTAGTGGGAATCTAGAGGACTAGGTCCAACATATTTGGTTACAAATCAATCACCAGTTTCCCATCAGTATCGACACATTGCCTAGTGGCGACTAGGTTATAGAATTGTGCAACTTGCATTGATTGTGAGAAAACAATCACCTTTACTAGACCAAATCTTTTAATTCGCCTATATTTTGTACTCAATCCAAGTTTCTCCAATTTCTTTTCTATATCTTCGACCTCTATATGCCCAATCTCGATGTCAATAACCCATTGGATGGTATCCTCCAGCTTGGAGGTGTATGTTCGCCCTTGGTATTAATATTTCATGATGAATAGCAGCTTATCAAGATCTTTCACTTTTGGGAAGATTCCATTAAACACGACTAAACCTGCAAAACAAACCAAACAAGAATAAAAAACTACTCAAAGAGAAAACTCTGCAAAACAGCTCACCTTGGGACTCCGAGATCCCAAGGTTCCGAGGTGAGAAAACACAAAAACCACGAAGGAAACTCGAGAGTCCAGGATTCCAAGGTCCTGGACTCAGCCCACTAGCAAAACTAAAAAACTCGGAACCCCAAGGACCCAGGATACCAAACTCATCAAAAGCACAAAAGGAGACCACTTCAAGAACTCATGTTTCCGAAGTGGTGAGACCCTTGACAGAAAACAAACTCAGGACTTCGGGGTTTTGAAGTTCTGGGGTGGGACTCAAAAATGAAATGAAAACCTTGAAAAAATTGGAGTCCTCATAAACTACAAAGATGGAGCAGAAAAGAGCTCGGGACCCCCAGACTATGGGATTTCAAGTTGAAAAGACATGCAAAAAGAAACTAATTCGGGAACGCGGGAACCCGGGTTTCTGAATTAGCTTGACCCAAAACCTAAAACCACCAAGACCATCATTTTGGGAACTTGGAGACTTGAGTTTCCAAAGTGGTGGGAAACAAACAAACAAACAAAAGAAAACCCCACGACGGTTATTTCAGGAACTCGGGAACCTGGGTTTTTGAAGTAACACAAAAACAAACAACAAAATAAAAGACTATCATTTTGGTAACTCGAGAACCTAGGTTTCCGAAATGATATGACAATGAGGAAAACCCCAACCCAAAACTTTGGGAATCTAAGATTCTGAGGTTAGGGCACAATAGAAAAAAGAAAAACAAAAAAAACAAGCAAAATCTAACCAAAAGCACATGCAAATCCAAATGAGGAAAGCGAGAAATCCACCTACCTTGCATGAAAAGGGAAGATGGTGCTTAATCGGGCGCACGAGAATGCAAAATCACAAGGTCAGAGCTTTGAATTTGGATGAATGAGTGCACAAATGAGCTCCAAAATGACCTCCAACCATATTTATACCCCCAACTAGGCACCACATTAAATGTGACTTCGAGAACCTGGGAACTTGGGTTTTTGAAGTGCAACACAGACAACAAGCTCGGAACCCCGGGGACCTAGAATACTGAACTAACAAAATAGAAAACCAACTCAAGAGTTTAGGAACCCAAACATCTGGGGTGATAAACAAAAGGCAAACAAACACTTCGGGAGTCCGGGAACCCAAACTTCCAAAGGGATGTTCCGAAACAAAAGAAAACTCAAAAAATCAGGAACCCGAACTTCAGAGCAAGGAACCAAAAACAAGAAAAGGTCACCTTGGGACTTTGGGAACCCGAACTTCTGAGGTGGCCAAAGAAAAAACTAAAAAAATAAAGGAAAACAAACAGAAAAAGATAAAAAAGGGGGACCCATATTTTCATGGGAAATAAAAATGATGGGACTAGATATGCAAGGCATAACAAATGGCGACTATCTGGGAAAAATGACTCTAGGCATTTTAGAAATTCAAAATTTCTAGTTTATCTGACACCTAAGGCTGCTATCATTCAAAACAATGTATAAGAGAAAAAGATGAGTGAACTCATGAACAAGCAACCGAATCTAAAACTGAACAAGATCAACTCTTAAGTGTGTGTGTATTATTTATTACTCCATCGTTTTCAATAGTGAAGATAAACAAAGGAAATTGGGCCCAAGCTACGTAGGTGAAGTCAATCAATGTGTTTTGTGCAAGGTTATCCTGGGCATACCTCTACTGCCAACCAAGCGTCCATAGCCCTAATAGAGATACCTCTGGATCTCATCAAGAAGTGCTCCACTGCCAGCCAAGCATCCATAGCCTCAGTGGAGATTACTTGAAACACCCAAATTTAGTTGTTGCAAGTGAATTATTTATTTTCTCTTTCTTTTTATTTTTGTTTGTAGAATATATTTCACCTCAAAGAATATAGAGCAATTATTTCTTCATAACCTTAAAGAAACTTTCAAACATTGAAGTTTGATTACTGGGTTGGGAGCCACGGTGGACAACGTGAAACATTCTGACTTCTGATTTTTCACTTGGAAACAAGTTCTTTAGACATCTTACAATTTTTTTTGATGTAACTTAGTGTGATGATGGTGCTGAGTAATCAGGTTAGCCTTCTCCAATTGAGAGTCAAGAACTCAAATCATAATTAAACCATTACATATCACCTTGGATGAATGTAGACAAAGATTTAAAGATTAACCAAGCAATAATGAAGTTAGAAAGAGCAAAGAATCGAAGTCTCTCAATATTTTCCAACTTGTTATGCAAAGAACATCCATCCTATAGAATTTTTGGAAATAAGCATGCATCTCGATGCACAAAATGAAAACAAACAAAACTAAAAAAACAAACCAAAGAGGACTAGAAAGAAAACAAACAAGCAACCAAAACAAAATTGAACAACCAATAAGCAAACCCAAGAAAACAACAAAACAACAAACCAAAAAAAAATGACTAAACTACTATAGTACAAAAGATCCAGCTCCATTGAGGATTAATCAAAATAATGCTTGAGAAACTGACCATTGATGGGCAATGGTACAATCTCTCTAGTCAAAGAGCTCAATCGAAAGGTGTTTTCTCCTAAGATCTCAGAAATCTAATAAGGACATAACCATAATATCTCAAACTTATGATGATCACCCTTCTTTTCCTTGGCCTTGTCCCATAAAAATACTAAATCAGAGACCCAGAATGCTTTCACCTTGGCTCTTTTATCAAACTATCGCTTAATGACTGCTTGATGCTTAGCAAAGTGTTGCAAGGTATTTATCATTTTCTCATCAAGTTTTAATAAATTCAAGAGGCGAACTTCTACCTAGTCCTCAAATTCAAGTTCTTTCATCAGTTGAAGGACAGGGATTTGTAGATTGACTGGGAAAACATGCTTTTGGCCATAAACAAGATAGTATGGATAAGTCCCTAGGGTGGCTTTAACTCTGGTGCAGTCAACCCATAGGGCATATCTTAATTGATTGTGCCAATCCCTATGGTTTTTCTCAAGTAACTTCTTAATAACATCTAAAATGTTTTTATTCGTGGATTCATCTACTCCATTTCCTTGTGGGTAATAATTAGATGAAAATTTCAGAACTACCTTGTACTCATATGACCATTGCATCAATTGTGTTGAAGTAAAAGTTGGGCCATTATCACATACCAGAGTGAACGATATACCAAACCAAGTGACAATATACTCATCAAGGAATTTGAGAATAATTTTTGCAGTGGCATTCTTGCATGGTATGGCTTCCATCCATCGGGTGCAATAATCCATTGCAGTGAGAATGAACTTGTGTCCTATAGATGAGTTAGGATTAATAACACTCACAAAATGTAATGCCCATTGGGAAAATGGTCTTACCTCGAATACTAGTTGGAGAGGCATGGCAGGGTTCCTCTCCCTGGAAGCAGCCATTTGGCATGTGTGACAATGATAGACATGTTCATGGGTATCTTTTAAAATGTTGGTCTAGTAGTATCCATCCTTCAAAATATGGTATGTTGTTGCATCCGCTGACCCCTGGCTTGTACCATATTTCCCATGGATTTCCTCTATCATCTTACGGGCTTCCTGGTGATCAAGACATCGAAGGTAAATACCTTAGTAGTTCTTTCTATAAAGTGTTAAATCCTTGATCATGTAATTTGCACTCTTGATCCTTAAAGATCTTCTTTGTTTAGCCACCAACCCCTTAGGACACTTGTTATTCAACAAGATGAAGACCAAGTCAGTGTACCATGGGTCTTGAGTGAATGATTGTAGCATATACTATTGGCACTGGATATGAGGGATATCAGTTGCCATAGCTTGCGACAAACCTGACCTCTAACTAACCTCATTGGATGCATTTCTAGATCAAATCTTGTAGAATAGCCATCCATTTTCCTTGGCACTCCCCTAGCTCTGATTGCATGAGTAATGACTTAATCGCTTAATCAGGTACAATTGCATATATCTTGTTCCTCAAGATATAATGTCTAAACTTCTTAACTGCTCTTACCAGGGTGAAATCTTACTTCTCGAGAGCAGAATATCATACCTCAACACTTTTTGAAAGGTGAACTCATGAATGCAATTGGTTTTTCATCCCTTGCTTGCCTTTGCATCAAAAAAATGACACTTGAATGCAATAAGGCAAAAGAGTATATGTAAAATGGGAGAGTATAATCAAGACTAGTCAGTATGGGAGATTCTACAATGGCTTCTTGATCTGGGCAAACACCTCTTTTGCTTCAGCATTCCACTCAATATTGGCATCCTTCTGCATCATCTCGTTTAGTGACTTGACTATCTCTACAAATTCGGTGATGATTTTTCTTACAAAATTAATCTTTCCAAAGAAAGACCTCATTTCTTATTTTACTCCCAGGCATCTATAATTTCAATAATACTTCCACTCAGTCTAGGCCGATAGATATTCCTCTTTTGGAGATCACATGACCAAGGAACTTCCCTTCAGTAACCCCGAACACACGCTTATTGGGATTAAGGGATATCCCATACTTTTGGCATCTTTCTAGAACTTTGTGCAGGTGGTCTAGATGATCTCCCCTAACTTTGGAGAATATGGTGAGGTCCTCTATATAAATGATGGTGCATTTACCAATAAAGTCCTTGAAGGTTGTGTACATCGCTCTCTAAAATGTTGCCCAAGCATTAATAAACCCAAACGGCATCCGGTGGTATGCATAAGTAACCCACTTTGTAGTGAATGTTGTCTTCATGTGGTCTTCATGGTTCACCAACACTTGGTTATATCCAAAATAACCATCAAGGAATGACATTATCTATGAACTATTAACAATTTGTAATACCTCATCAAGAGAAGGTAGTGGATAATTATCTTTCTCTAACACTTTATTGAGGTTATGAAAATCAACACAAATTCTAATCTCTCCATTTTTTTTCCTTACTAGCACCAGATTAGCAACCCAATTGGAGTGGCATACGGGGAAAATAATCCTAGGAGCGAGCAACTTTTGAACTTCCTTAAAAATTAGGGGCTCTATTAATGAATTGATTGGTCGTTGTTTTTGCCCAAATGGCTTTGTATTGGGTTTTAAAGGTATAACATGTGTGATAATAGATGTATCAAATTTTTTCAAGTCTTCATATCCCCATGCTACAACATCAATGTATTCCTTCAGGATTTTTATGATTTTCTCCCTCTCAGTGGGAGTGCAAATATTCCCAATATAAACTATCTTCTCTTGACCCTCTTGACCAATATTGTGTGGTTCATATTTTCTAGCATCCGAATTTGTGGTCAGTCTTTCTTTTATCCTAGGGTTAGATTCAAAAAGTTGTTCTAAAGTGACCATACCTTTGGGAATTACATTCATGGGGAGATTGACAATTTCTTCATTACTATCTTCATCAGCAATATCTAATCTATCATCTTCATTAATAATTTGTTCCTCAAAAGCACCAGAATTAGCTAGGAAAGCTAGGATGTGTCTATCATTGCCAAAGACTTGGAAATTCTTGATGTTGTCAAGTACGATAGGTGTGGAGACTAGCTCTATAGAAAATATTTTCAAAGGAGACTAACTTACTAGTTCCAGTGTACTTGTTGCTATAGCCAATGCATCTGATATTCCATTTCCTTTCTTGGGCACTAACTAGATATTAAAAGCGTCAAAGTCTTCAATCAGTCCCCATACCCAATTTCTATATGTTGCCAACCTTTTATTATGACATGCATACTGGCTTCTTATTTTCTTAACTACCAACTCAGAATCTCCTTGTACTTTTAAGCATTTAGCTCCTTTTTATGGGCGAAAAGGAATCTTCTAACTAAGGATTCATATTCAGTCATATTGTTGGTGTAAGGGAATTGGATTTGATAGAAGGCAAAAAAGGTCTTCTATTTGGGATTGGTTAATTCAACTCCTGCTCTACTACCTTGTTTAGATTGAGATCCGTCAAACTTTAGAAACTAGATTCCATCCTTTAATTTCTTTATATTCTTCGGCTTGGGTTCAATGATCAATAGAAGAAGATTAATTTTTGGAAGTGGTTGCTTCTCCTTGAGTTTGATATCTTCTAGTATCTAAGGTTATTCATTTATATGTTCTGGGAGTACTTCAACCATAGTGGAGGTGAGTTTCTCTGTTTGAAGCTCTAAGGGAGGTTGAGCCTCCTCATTCTCTTGCTTTCGTATGTTGACTATAAGGACCTCCTTTTTACACTACTTTGGTTGGGGAGCTACTTTCTCATAATTTGTCTTTTCAATTTCTTTAGCTACGATATCACAATCAGTATCTTCATAAGGGACTAGACTCATCAATTTTGTAACTTCATTTTGACAAGGGATGTAGGATATCTCTGAGTGTTCCTGATGATGTATCCTACACCATTGTGGGAGTAGTAAATCCTACACTTTCATGTTATCCCCTAACAAGAACATCCCTTGTTTCATTCCTACGATAAAATCCTTAGTTCTCCCCATATATTTTGTAGCATCAACTTGATGGGACTGGGGAACTAGAGGTGCAGAGAAAGTGAGAATTTCATTCACTCTATAAACTCCTGGACTTACTTCAGCATATGCTACTTCATTGGGAGCTCCATAATTCGTAACCAACTTCTTCAACTTAGGTTCACTGTCAATCTGTATCTAGTTACTTTAACCATTCCATGGAAGCCATAAGTATGCGAAACAAGTTGAAAAGTAACCTACCAAATTCTTTGACCAATCCCTACTAAGAATCATCCTATATACTTCCATAAAATCAACTACTTGGATGTCAATGTAATGGGATATGCGTGGATCAACACCCAACTGAATATACACATCGTTCAACTCCCCAATCGCATTCACCTCAGTCTTGTCTAATTGTACCACCTTGTTGTTCGCGTACACTGAGTTAAGACCAAGCTTTTGACATGTGGAAAAAATACTAATACATTTGGTCTAGAATTCCGACGGAGAAGGTATATTGTGACCAAATTTGATTTTTTTTGAAAAAATGCCCGAATTTATTGAAATTCCGATGGTAATTTCACATTTGGTTTTGACGGAGAAGGCATTAGCAATGAAATTTTTTTTTTTTTTTTTTTTAAAGTGCCCGCATTTGTCGAAATTTTGATGACAACGGGCATTACTAAAAAAAAAAAAAGAGCGCAAGTCATTTGTGCATTCAATCCCACGCAGGATTTCGCATCGATCTCAACCCCTGGCAAAGATCAAATGGCACACTGAGCATTCGAGGTAGAATCTTCACCTTCATTTCAGATTTGCATAATATTTGCATGAGGAATTTTGGATTTGCATAATATGAGGAATTGCTTGGGTAGAATATTCACCATTTGAGGTAGTTGAATCTTCACCTTCATTCATTGATTTGCATATATGAGGAATTTCTTGCATCCCACCCATTGCTTTAGCTATCCACTGCATTTCACAACTACCTGTGCTTTTCCATTCCTAGGTCAACATCATCGAAATCCTTTTAATGTTGCCCCCATACCTCAGTTGTCGATGTTCAGTCTTCCCCTTTCGCCACCATAAATTATATATGGCCCAAAGGGCAATCAACCTCTCTTTCTCTTCTCTCTCTCTCCCACCCTACCCCTACCATGGCACTAGGACGTATACATAGCGAAGAATGAGCTAACTAGTTAAAGGATCAACCTTTCACGGGTAGCATTGATGAGTTTCCAGTTCTCATTAGAAGATAGAGTAGGAGAGGACATTGTCAAACTATTTTTGTAGTTATCAACCACACCCCCTCTAACAGTGAGGTAGTTCCAAATAGTTACTTAAAATTTTTCATGTTTTATGTTAAGGTCTTTAGCTAGAAAACCATCTTCCTTTTCTACTATTTTTTGTCTATTGTGTTTCCTTGCATATTTACAAATGTGCGTGGAGTCATCTTGAACTAGTTCTAGGGAGGTATCTAGCAAAGGAAGCTTCATAACATTAGAGTTTGTGTTAATATGTTCCAAACATAAATGTAAATAAAAATTTGATAAATATACCTCAATTTTGAAATGCTTGGCATGAAGTTCCACACAAGCCTTAATGTTTCTAGAACATGTTAGTGTACGCTTTCATCATGGAAAAACATAATGTAATTGATCATAACTGATGTAACAAAGTTTTATCTTTGAATGCCTTGTTCCTTGATTATAGATCTATGCTCAATTGATTTGAATTGCTTGATTGAAAAATTGGTAGATGTGGGTTGGAGTTGATAGGGGTTTGAAATGAGAAATAGACTTGTATCTATATGCAACTTGCACCTTTTCAAATTGAACTTTTGGAAAAGTCCAAATTTGGAGAGTAAATTCCTACTATTTGTGAATCCAACATTCATCTTTAAAATTTTAGGTCCAATTTCCATGAAAAAGGGTTCCCAAGACCCTAGTCCTAGAAAATTGAGCCATGAGGAACATCATGAATAAGGGAATGAACCAAATTTATGGAAACATTCTCAAACCTAAGTACAATTAGGCATAAATAAGGCACAACTACTAAAGTGAGTCCAAACCTAGTGTATATTTATAAAGAGATACAACTTATGATGCAATATTTAGCCCCCTCTTAGCAAGAGTATAAAATTATGCTCATGTACTCTTGGGAAAATATGGAGAAACCAAATATTCTTTCACCAAGATATTGAAGAGTCAAAATGACTACAAGTTTGGAAAGGTGGTAGCTCCCAAGACTTATGATATTGTCAATCTACAATATTGAGATAAAAGGGAAGTACAAAGTGAGTAATATGAGTAACATTGGTAGCACACATGGAGCATGCAAAACACAAAGTTATGACATTTAGAACTAGTAAGATTCATATATTCTCACTAGGAACCATATCAAAAAGACAAGGAATAGATCTAGGACTAGTAAGATCCTTATATAGTTGTATACACCTAAAAATTGGCTATGAGCAATTAAATAAATATTTTATATTTATTTAATATTTATTCTTCTATTAAATAGTTAATTCGAAAAGATTAATTTATTTAATTCATTTTCATATCTTTCTATTAATTAATATTTTATTAATTAATTCATTTATCTTATTCCTCTAATTAATTAAATATCTAATATTTAATTATCTTCTCCAATCAATTAAATATCCAATATTTAATGGTTATTCTCCTATCCTATAGTCTCAAATATTAAATAATTCTCAAAATTATTTGATCCCTTTTCCAACTCACCCTCCATCTCCACTTCATCTTCCCTTTGCCAACTCATCAAGCATGTGGCTAAAGAAATTAATATTCCTTAAATATTAATTCATGATTTATCTTCAACCTCCAAAATTAATGAAATTGTATACATACACATATTTCATAACCATTTCCTATATTCTCTCCAACACCCCCTACATCTTAGGAAGGATTTGAGTCCACTTGTGCTCTCATGCCTAAATTTCCTCCAACTATCCCTAGATTCCCTTAGTCAGCAACCCAGTCAAGGTGAGATGAGTGACACTTGTCTTCTCCTTCCCCCTTTCTCTCAACCTTCACCTTTGCTCACAACCATTCAAATCTGTAGATCTGATCATGACTGTTGATCTGAGCCACATCATCTTATCCTCTCAAAGTCTATAAAACCAAGAGCTTCAGTTGAGAGGGAGTTAGTCTTCAAAATAATTTTCAATCAATCATATGCATTAGTGAGTTTTTGAAGCAATTAGCAAATAGCAAATATCATTTTAGCAATTATCATTTAGCATAATCATATAGCATAATCATGTAGCTTTGAATATCATACTATCAGTTAACTACAAGTTATCAGTCCATTCTTCATATGCCATCTTGGAAGCCAACAGTGCATTGTCTGAGAGCACACCATCTGCAACTAGGAACAGTGGAGTTAGGACACAATGAGACATAAGCCATGAAGGTAAAATAGTGTTTTATTTTAATATTTATTTCATGTAGTTTCATTGGTGAATTTTGGATTTCTTGTATGCATTTCCATTGTATTTTGTGAAACTAACTTATTGCAGGTAATATTCTAAGGATGAAATTCAAGCTCACACATTTTGGCACCCACTGTGGGGCTGGACCTCACATATACCTTTAAAAATCTCGCAAAAAAAAAAATTAACATATTTTTAATGCAGATTCACGCATATGCCAATTCTGATAGCGCTTTTGCATTATAGGTTAGCGCTTTTGCACAATAGGTTAGCGCATATGTCATGCAGGTTAGTGCTTTTGTCTGAAAATCAGTGCTTTTGCACAATAGGTTAGCGCATATGTCATGCAGGTTAGCACTTTTGTCGAAAAATCAACACTTTTGCACAATAGGTCAGCACATATGTCATGCAGGTTAGTGCTTTTATCTAAAGATTAGCGCTTTTGTAACACAGGTTAGCGCTTTTGTAATGAAGGTTAGCGTGTGTGTAACACAGGCTAGCGCTTTTGAACCATAGGATAGCGCATTTGACAAAAAGCTTGTAATCGATTTGAAATTAGGCTTGTGGAAGCCCACCTAAGGTTTTTCCACTAACTTTTTACTATTTTGTAGGTTTTTAATAGTTTTCTGCAGGTTTGGAGAAGACAATTTAGGATTTAGTGATTTCTTTCCTAGCTTTCTCAAAGTTGGTTAAAAAGAACTCATACTTCCTTTTGGGTAAAAAGAACTTCATTTTTCAATTTGGTGTTCTAAAAAGTACCTCACTTATTTTTGGGCTGTAAAAATAATCACATTTGCAAGGTAAAAAGAACAACAAATCAAACATTTACTTTCTTGCAAAGTTAGGACATTCACACTTCAAATCTTGGGCTCTAAAAAGAATAACAATCTTTTATTTTCGCAAAGGTAAAAAGCACAATCAATCTTATATTTTGCAAGTTAAAAAGAATGATCAACTTGTCCATTCTTACAAAGCAAGTTACTTTTTGCAACGATTTTCATTTTGTTGACCAAGATTTCGAGTTCCTAGTTTAGAAAATCATTTGCTATATGGGGCTAAAATAAACACCATTCTTGTTGGAGCAACATCTCCAAATAGGACTTAGCCAACAAATTGCTTTGAAAAGGTTAAAAAGAACACTTGTATTCTGTGTCTTGAAAGTGGTAGGTATATGCTCTCCCCTTAATTGGGTGATCAAAAATCCAAACCCACTCTTTTATGCTTTCTTTACTTTCAAGCAATTAAACCTTTAGAGGGTCTGCCTTCCCTAGCTGCCTTGAGGGGGCCAGTGAGAGGGGAACGACCTAAAGTGGAAACGGGCTAATACTGAGTCCTTCCAATCCACTCTAAATAAATCATGTTTGCAACGAAAGTTCAAACAACATGTGTTGATAAGTTCATACCGACACTATGTTTCCCCATAAACCCTATGGAGCATAACTTCTATAGGCTGGGAACCTTCTGTATTCACAGAGCTGAAAGTGCCGCATGTATGGCCACATAACTAGAAGCCTTTACTAAAAACCACTTGTACTAGTTGCCAAAATCCTTCTAGTTGTTGGCGCAAGAGGTCGGACCTCTGAAGCGGCTCACACACATACGGTTCCTAGTAGAGATATAAAGTTTGCCATGAGGAGATTTCATGGAAACTGGTGCTTGGCTGCCTTGAAGAAGTGAGTGCCGAGGGTGGAGCCAGTGGGGTCAAGCATCTAAATATCCGCTTTGAATAGCGTAGCCTTGGGGGAAACTCCACGTGAGATTCAACAACTATTGTCTCAGCCTACCATAAGATTTGTACTTGCTTGTGCATTTTATTTATTAAACATTGTGTCTTCTATGTCTGTAACATGTTCCAAATGGTCAAAAATTGAAGAAAATTATCATCTATGAGTGAGCGAAAATCCAACAAATTGCTGAAAAAATTGATCAAAAGGGTAATACAAAGGCTTTCCAATATTTGAAACACCAGATCAAACCAAGTGATCAAGAGTATATCATCCAACTATCTCAACAACAACAATACCTAGATAGGTATTCAAGTTAGTCAAGTCAAGTTTCCATTTCAAGAGACTTTATCCATATCATTTGACATACTTTGTCATAGGGGCCTATCGAACTAACCCTCTATTTGACTTAATGAGCTTGAGTATCTAGAATGAAGTATCCATCAAGTCAACAACATCAACCTATCTAAACTAAAACTTTGATCACTCATGTGATCATCCCTTGTCACTTAAAAAAGAAGAAGCTTATTCAAAGGAAATGAGTCCTAGCCTAAATCAAGATCAAGATATCATGGCTATCCAATCTAATCCCATTTTAAAATTTTGGTATTCCATCCACGATGATCCCATTTTATCTCAAGAGAAGAGTCCCATTCAACATCCACCTCCTAAGAAAGAGGATGATATCCCTTCCATCTCCTTCACTAATCTAATTCAAAATCAAGTGGAAAACACAAACTCAAATGATCCTACTCCAAGTCAAGATCAAGAAAACTCTTCATCCTCCAAATCCATTTTAGGTCCTTTCATTCCAAAGTCAAACTCTTTATCCTCCAAATCCATTTTAGCTCCTTTCATTCCAAAGTCAAACTCTTCATCCTCCAAATCCATTTTAGCTCCTTTCATTCCAAAGTCAAACTCTTTATCCTCCAAATCCATTTTAGGTCCTTTCATTCCAAATTCAAACTCTTCATCCTCCAAATCCATTTTAGGTCCTTCCATTCCAAAGTCAAACTCTTCAACCTCCAAATCCATTTTAGGTCCTTTCATTCCAAATTCAATCTCTTTATCCTCCAAATCCATTTTAGGTCCTTTCATTCCAAAGTCAAACTCTTCATCCTCCAAATCTATTTTAGGTCCTTTCATTCCAAAGTCAAACTCTCTATCCCTTCCATCCATCTTGGGTCCTTACTTCCCTCCATCCACCATTCCATCACCTCAAATGATCCATAAGAAAGATCAACAAAGGCACACACCTTTGAACTTCTTTCAAAAATCTATCTAAACATATTTTCAAAACTATTCTTCCATCATTTTCTTTATCTATTTTGGGTTCTTATGTCCCAGAATTCAATTTCTTCCATATCTTCATTACTTCTTAAGTTGTGTACCAACAGTCAACTTGAATATGTTTCCATCTATTATCCAACACATCTTTTCTATCCTTCGATCCCTTTCACTCAATCCTTTGCATAAATCTATCATCTATGAAATAGGCATTTGTGTCATTTTGTTACATGCTTGTTCATGCTTGAATCTCATGTTCAATTCTTTTCCTAGATATATATTCATGATACACTTCAGAATCCAAGTTATTCCTCTTCAATATTATCTTTTGGTTAGGATACACACTCAATCCAGAAAAGAACTACTTATCGTATCTTGGTACTGACACCTTTTGATTACTACATCTCATACACTTAATCAATTTCTCTAAATCATTGTGATTTCTTAGTCGAAGACATGGCTAGTGAAAAATCTAAAATCTTACATCGGTGCCACTGTAATTATTAGACCCATGTAAGTTTCATTACTTACAAGCCAATGCAATCAAAATAAGAAAAGAAAAAGACAATATCAAAAGATCCAAAGCATGATCAAGAAAAGAAATATCCAGAAAAGAAAAGAAAAGAAATAAAATATCAAATGCTTGGCTATGGGAAAATGTGAGTAACTCCATCGGGGCTATGGATGCCTGGCTGGCAATGGAGCAATATTTGCGATATTACAACGATAACCTCATTGGAGCTATGGATTCTCTTTGGCAACGAGGCTTTATCCAGGATGCTTTTGAAGTTAGGGTAACTCATGTAGCTAGCCATGTTGGATTCTGAAGATTACAACAATCATATGAGCCAGAATGAACCCAATTACACACACATGGTTAATCAAAGACTAAGTACCTTGATCCAGTTTGGGATTCTTCTTCCCTTTTGAGTCTACTTCCTAGTTTCTAGATATGTTTGGTTGAATTTATCAGAGGTTCTAAGTGTGGGTTGGGTCTCTATCTTTGAAAAGTTCAGGAACATTTATTCAGGTGGTGCTAAATATTGTGACAATCTTACATATCACCTCTTTAAAAATGGATACTTCTATACTTGGGGTAAAAGTTTCATCCACTCTATTCTTCATACCACATCTCCCATTATCCTTCCTCCAGTATCCATTGCTCTATCTAAATTCATCCAGTGCTATCTACAATCTTACTTCATGCTAATATATACCATCTATCCTAGCTATTCATTTCTTCCATCATCTATCACTATCTATGATCTTGTTTCTCTTATCCATATCCTATCTCCACCCATATCCCCTTTTCCATCCTTGATCTTGATCAAAACTAAGGACAAAACATGATTTCAAAAAAATCTCTTGATGTGTCTCCTTATAAGCTACCCATTCATCTTCCACTCAACAATTCATCCATTCCTTGTCTTTCTATAAATTGGGGAAACCAAATACATGTTTCTTCTAATCCAAAAAGCTCAAAAAATAAAAAAATGTCCAAAAACTTAAAAAAAAAAAAAGAACAAAATGGAAAATCAAAGCATGAGCACATGGCCCATCCATCAAATCAACAATATGAAAACTATCAAAGTCTACAATCAAACTGAATCAATCATCGATTATCAAATCTATCAAATCAAATTGAAGCAACTTAAGCTATCAAATCATTTTTTAAAATCCTATCAATCATGGTTTTCTATCAATCACCGAGTTCAATCAAACTCTGCTAAGCTCTTGTATTAGAATCTAAATTTGTTTCTTTGAGCCAATCAAATCTATCAAATCAAACTAAATCAATCATCAATTATCAAATCTATCAAATCAAATTGAAGCAACTTAAGCTATCAAATCATTTTTAAAACTATCAATCATGGTTTTTTATCAATCACTGAGTTTACTCAAAACTCTGCTCAACTCTTACATCAAAAACTAAATCGGTTTCTTAGAGATACTGAAGCTAATCAAAGCTATCTATCCAATCTATCAAATCTATCAAATCAAGCTAATCAGAGCTACTCAAGCTAATCAAAGCAATCAATCAATCAAGCTAATCAATCAAGCAATCAATCAATCAAGTAATCAATCAAGCTAATCAATCAAGCTAATCAATCAAGCAATCTATCAAGCAATCAAGCTAATCAAGCAATCTATCAAGAAATCAAGCTAATCAAGCAATCTATCAACCAATCAAGCTAATCAAGCAATCTATCGAGTAATCAAGCCAATCATGCAATCAAACAATCTAATCAATCAATCAAATCAATCTATCCAACAACATCAATCAATCGATCAATCAAATCAATCAAGTCCTTGTTTCATCATACATGTGCATCAAACACATTAAATCTAATCATCAAAGTGATTTTTAGCTTTTGCACTTATCAAATACTACAATCAAACTAATCACATGTCTTGTTAATCAATTCATCACTCGAAATGTATCAACATCAACGTGTCTTATATAGGGATAGGTACACTCAAAACTAGACAGATCGGTCTTACACAAGGTACTCACTCTTTGAAACCAGACATTCTTATCAATCATCGAACAAATCAAAACAATGACATAGATCAGTATGACTGCTGGATTCTGTTATGGGTAGTCTTATCTTTATCAATTGATGGAAGGACATGTTTCATCTCTCAAAAATCAGGAAAAATAAATCAAAATGTGCAATAAAAACAAGTGGTTAAAACATAGTAAACAGGCGCTATCTAAAAAGTGAGTTCTTCCATCTATGAGATCGCTTTGCACACCAATCCTATCGCATCTATCGATTCCATCTATCTTAGCTTATCCATTCCATCCTTCGCATCCATTTCTCTGAACCATTTAGCAAGAAATATGAAGCTTACCAACAATTAACAATCTTTGACATACTTGTCATAGTCACTGTCTTAGATTTTATCAACATCGATCAATCTGCATTTGTATCCCCCTATGGTTTGGATCTTGATCAATTCATATATCCATAATAAAATCTTTTTTGTTGCGACTAGGGGCAAAATCCCAATTCCTTTTGCTAAGGTGATCTCTTGAAATTTAGAAAATCCAAAAACATTCGAAAAACTTAGAAAAACAAAAAACACCTAGGATTTTGAAACAGATAACGAGCAACAAAGAAACAAAAATCCAGGCATTTCCTCAACAACTGAATCATGAAACTCAGAAAATGAAGAATCAATCAACAAGCTATAAAGGATTATCAAAGATCATTCATCTAGATGATAATATCAATTAATGACCATAAGAACATGTGAATGACATACAAGATTCAGTGTTTATATATTGATTTTATTGCTAATCATGTACTCTATGTAACTCAAGGATGTTCATGACTAGAGGAGCTATGATGGGGCATGATTATTTTCTTTGATTGTTGTCTATGGTTTATCTCTTACTACGGTATGAACTTGTCTCAGATATATGATTAGAAAAAGATGAAGGAGGACATTCCAATTCATGCATGAAAGGAGATACTCCTTGTCTGTTCTGCAAGCAATACTCAGGTCAACTTGATTCATTATATCAATTTGCTTGTATTAACTTGCTATATCAAAATCCATGTAAGAAATACTCAGGTCATCTTGAATCTTTATGCCAAGTTGCTTGTATTTTCTTACAACATTTTAAAGCTCAATGATGAAATCAAGCACTGTTACAAGATCGCATATGAAGAATGGCAGTAAAATTTTTAGTTAGATGATTTTAGATTATAAGAATTCAAGATTAGTTGCATTATAAGCATATCATTTCATTAATAGATCAATGATCATAAATAAAGATTGAGTATACTTGGACAAACAAAAACAATTTGCATTTAATCATTATAGGTGCATTCATTTTTTTTTAGAATCATTTTAATCATTATCCATCTCATTTAGTTGTATATAAATCATTACATTTCATTTACATTCGCATTTGCATTTAGCTTGCATTTCATTCTTGAATGGGATCCTACAAGCTCATCTTATCCAAGGCTAAATCCATCACAAGAATCATTGAAGCATCATCATAAGTGTATACACAATCAAACTAATGACTCATCTCTCTCATGATATTGTCAACCTAGTGCCAATCTTATATCACCCCCTCAACCGAATCACCATCAGCATATCTACTGATCCTGCAACCTGATATCAACAAACTGTCAGTTCTTTATCGAATCAATCTTAATCCATTCTATCAATCGATCGCATCTAATCTATCATATCATGTCCTATAAAAGATGTATCCTTCCTGAAACCAGACATTTTGATCACGTCTTATACAAGATATATCTTTCCTGAAACCAGATGCTCTTGATCATCTTTGTCTTATATAGGAGGTGTCATTCCTAAAACTAGACTATATCTAGATCTTATCAATCTCATCTTATCAATAGAAAACTAAACCATTGTGATCAAAGAACTCGCACTTTCATCAATCAAAGTTGCAGAATCAAACCTTTTCTAATCGGGACATCAATCTTGTAATCATCCAACCACTTTGCCAATCAGTTACCTTAATTGATCTCCTAAGGGGACATCATCGTACTGCAATTTATCAACCAAGGTCTCGGGCATCCTATCAAACCAATATCATCATCAAATGAAATTATTCTTTGAATCAACGCGTCATCACACCTCGCTTCAAAGAGGGGCAAAATGTATACACCTAAAAATTGGCTATGAGCAATTAAATAAATATTTTATATTTATTTAATATTTATTCTTCTATTAAATAGTTAATTCGAAAAGATTAATTTATTTAATTCATTTTCATATCTTTCTATTATTTAATATTTTATTAATTAATTCATTTATCTTATTCCTCTAATTAATTAAATATCTAATATTTAATTATTCCTCTAACCAAGTTAATTAAATATCTAATATTTAATTATCTTCTCTAATCAATTAAATATCCAATATTTAATGGTTATTCTCCTATCCTATAGTCTCAACTATTAAATAATTCTCAAAATTATTTGATCCCTTTTCCAACTCACCCTCCATCTCCACTTCATCTTCCCTTTGCCAACTCATCAAGCATGTGGCTAAAGAAATTAATATTCCTTATAAATTAATTCATGATTTATCTTCAACCTCCAAAATTAATGAAATTGTGTACGTACACATATTTCATAACCATTTCCTATATTCTCTCCAACACCCCCTACATCTTAGGAAGGATTTGAGTCCACTTGTCCTCTCATGCCTAAATTTCCTCCAACCATCCCTAGATTCCCTCAGTCAGCAACCCAGTCAAGGTGAGATGAGTGACACTTGTCTTCTCCTTCCCCCTTTCTCTCAACCTTCACCTTTGCTCAGAACCATTCAAATCTATAGATCTGATCATGACCGTTGATCTGAGCCACATCATCTTATCCTCTCAAAGTCTATAAAACCAAGAGCTTCAGTTGAGAGGAAGTTAGTCTTCAAAGTAATTTTCAATCAATCATATGCATCCGTGAGTTTTTGAAGCAATTAGCAAATAGAAAATATCATTTAGAATAATCATATAGCATAATCATGTAGCTTTGCATATCATACTATCAGTTAACTACAAGTTATCAGTCCATTCTTCATATGCCATCTTGGAAGCCAACAGTGCATTATCTGAGAGCACACCATCTGCAACCAGGAACAATGGAGTTAGGACACAATGAGACATAAGCCATGAAGGTAAAATATTGTTTTATTTTAATATTTATTTCATGCAGTTTCATTGGTGAATTTTGGATTTCATGTATGCATTTACATTGTATTTTGTGAAACTAACTTATTGTAGGTAATATTCTAAGGATTAAATTCAAGCTCACACAATAGTTACTAGGAGTCATGTCAGAGACACATAAAAGCATGATACCCAAGTTATTAAGATCCTCTAATACTTAGGCATAGATCACATTCTAACAACAAATAGAAGGTCATAGCTTGGTAACCTAACTAGTCCATGAGTAGTAGCTCAAAATGCTATCAAAGCTAGGTTAGGTTAGGAGCCCCAAGAACCTATAATGTGTCTTATAATGGGTGTTGAAAATAATCTACACTCAAGCCAACAATGGAATGATAAGAAAGGGGGTGGTAGCTCAATGGTAGAGAAATTTATTAACAAATAGAAGGCCTTAAATTGGATTCCTAGCTATTTTATGAGTATTAGCTTAACATTTTCATGCGTAAATAACATCTACTCCCACCTCTACCATAGATCCAACTTCCAGCATTTCTCCTTCCACAACCTCTAGTCACCTTCATATGCCAAAGCCACTAGTGCCACACCTTTAGTATTTACATCCTCTACTTATCATCCACCATATGGCCTATTTATCAAATTTATTTCTTCTACATGTAAAATCCATATGCACAAGATGGAATGACAATTGGTAGATGTAAAAGCCATATTCCACAACCTTTGCTAATATCCTTTCTGCCAGTGCTAAAATGTGAGGTTTGTAATAGGATGTGACATCCATCAAAGCATAATAGAGAGGAGATTTATAACAAGATGGCATATCAAAAAATATAGGAAAGCATTGATTAAAAATAAATACAAGATTGCACTTTATAGAGTTTAGTAAAAGGGGCAATGAACAAACATAACACTACTTTGGAAGGCTACAGAGATGGTGTGTGGCACAATATAGAGACAGACTATGCAAGAAACAAGAATAGAAAAGATGCAAGGTTGAGCCATAGAGTAGGGTATGATATCCATGAAAGCGTAAAGGCTTTTGAAACTCTACCATAAATATAATTGACATTTTTTTGATCAAATCAATAACTATCTAAAAAATTGAAACGCTAGGGAGGGACATTAAATGTGAAGAGGATTGATGTGCATGGATATTGTTAATTGCATATTTGAATAAATATTTTATTGTAATATTTATGTCATTTCAATTTATGTGCAAGCTTTACCCTCTTTGGAAGCTGCCATACCATTCAAATATTCATGTGTTGGGACCTAATTGTGAAAGTTTGAGGTCCATTGGGAAAAAAAGTTGTCATTTTGCCATGACAACTTTTGCATTTCTTGTAGTAACTTCTTAAAAATATGGTTGGAAAGTTAGTTTATTGTGGTTTGAGGTTTTAACCCACTTGGATGGGAATAAATAGGCCTTTGGCATGCCATCCAAGAGTTTTTCTTAATGAAATTGGGGTTTTCTATGCATTTTTTGACATTTTGGTATGATTCTCTTCATTTTTCATTGTGAAAATCATCACAATTTGATGGGAAGTCAATTGGATGTGGTAGAGAAGTGAGTTAAGTTCATTTTGTCTTTTTGTGGCATTGAATTTCATTATGTTTTAAAGAAGATATCATAGTTTTTCCAAAAAAATGTCAAAACCCTGCCTAGTGTTTACTGAAAGGAGTAAATAATGTATAGTTTGGTCTCCCATGCATATAAATTCACCCAAATGTGTGGGAAGACCTATGTTCATGCTATGTATCATATTATGTTGTGTGCAGGGCTCCAAATTAGATTTGGTATGTGTTTGGGCATGAGGACAATCTGATATCTCTATTTATCAGACAACAAAGGTAGTAAGAGTGAAGAATTTGGTGGGAAGACCAAGAGATTGGTATTTTGAAGTGGTTGATGAAAGAGAGAGGGGTGAGGGGACCCTATGAAACCTTCAGAAGGGTTTGTGGATCAAAACCAAATGAAATAGATTAAATTTATATGATTGTCCTAAGGGTATTAATTGTCACAGTCATAGTTTTACTAGTGATATTGTTTTTGTTTTGACAGAGTTGTGTTTGTAAACCCAAGTGTGGAAATGTAATGGAGTCATGAGATTTATTAAGAATAAATCAATACTTAACAATAACATAGTGTTTAGGCACCTAAAATATGAAAGGACTACATATTGGAAGGAGACAATCATCCATACTTATCACAAGCTTCTGCAGCTCATGTAGACTAAAGGTGAGTTGCAAAATGACCATCAATGAGTGTGAACCTATTGCATATTGTTGGCATATGATGAATTGGCATGATGATATGATGATAATGTATGTTGTCATTGATTTCAATAAGTGAAAGTGAACTAGTATGCAGATTGGAAGAAGTCGGTGAACCGGTATGAAGAAATGCAATGAACCGGTGTCGGGGTTTCACTAAGTGTGACTACCAGTTGGTAGTCTTAGCTCTAGGGTTTCCAGTTTAGTAATCCATCTTGTGTGATACAACTGATGACATTCTATGACAAGTTAGCTAAGAAATGAGGATGAGATTGAGGTGCCACATTAGTCTTTTGCGCATGAAGGATTTCCTTAAGGATCTTGCATGTGAAGATCGATTGTATTAAATGTCTACCTTGGTAATGACCATTCTTCTTAGTGGTATGAGAAGAGAGCGTGATGGGTTACTGATTCCCATATGTGGTGAAGAATAAATGATGCAAATTGTCTTGTGATTTGTTTAAGATTGTATTTCTCTATGCAAAGTGTTTGGACGGTCAGGATTGGACCGCCTGTATTGTAAACCTAAATGCTTAGGGCTTAGGGTTTATACTACCGACCTAATTGTTGTCTATAAGGTCGATGATGTTTGTTATTGTTTTGGTTGACAAATGTTGTGTGTGTATTCAAGTGATGAGATACTTTCCAGACCAGTAAGAGGAAAACTATAGAGTGTGATTGCAGAAGAGAGGAAATGAAAAGGATCTGCCTTGGCATGTAGTGCTATTATTAGATCAGAGTTTTACCTGTTGTCTTCTAACCATTTCAACAGTTGGAAAATCCCTTTACCGGGTAGCCTTAACAAGCTTATTGTAAATCCTTTAATCGGGTGACTCAAGATCATTGAGTTCTTCAAATCCTTTAGCAAGGCAACCTTTAACAGGGTTTCAACCTTTAACAAGGTATATAGCCATCCCTTAACCGAGTGATCTTTAACAGGATCAGTTCCTAACAAAACCTTATTGTAAAGTCTTTAACCAGACTAGGCTCCTAATAGAGCGAGCTTCAAAAGAGTTCAAAACAAGCTTGTGGGTATTCATCCCCACCGTGGTTTTTCCCATTTGGGTTTCCACATGAAAAATCGTGTCATGAGTTGTGCATTTTTCATGTGATGATTAAGTATTCTATGTTTTAGTGATTATTCATGTAGAGCTAATAGGTTATGGTATTACTAGTATACCACATGCATATGTTTATGGGTGAAGTTTTTATCAATTATTGAATGTATTTGAAGTGATCAAACTTATCAGTTTATGTTGTCTGAAGTCTTACTGTGTTTAACCGGTATTGCCATGGTTAAGTTCAATGATGAAGATAATCAGTTGGTATTGTTTTAACTTGATAAGTTGTTCAGAAAGTTTTTGTCTGTACTGATTCACCCCCCCCCCTCTCAGTACCGATTAGGGTATTTGATGTTCATCATTATTCATCAATTGGTATCAAAGCAACTCCAGGTCCTTGGTGATATAAGCTTAACCACTTGAGGTAAAAGATCCTGCTGTAATGATGAAGAGGGAAGGTCCTAAGTTCAATAGAGATAACTTCAAGATATGGAAGGACAGAATGAAGATTTACATAAAGAGTATGGGTTCTCAACACTGGAGCTATGTTGAGAATGCTTATGTGATTCCCACTGGCACTCTGACCGATGATCAGAAGAGAGAGATTCAGGAAAATGGGCAAGTCATGGAAGCCCTTATCAATAGCCTGACAGATATTGAGTTTATTGATGTACAAGACAAGGACACTCCTAAGGATGTATGGGATGCACTAGAAACCATTTATGGTGGTGATGAGCATGTAAAGCAAGCTAAGGAAGAGAGCCTCAGAGGAAAATTTTAAGACATGAGAATGGTTGAAGGAGAGACCATTCAACAATATGGCATTATGATTAAGACTGTGGTTGGAGATATCAAAAGCACTGGTGGAATGATTGAGGATGCCACTATTGTTAGTAAAGTCTTGAGATCATTGTTACCAATCTATGCAGTCAGAGTTGCTACTATCCAGGAACTAAGGTCTATTGATAAAACCAAGGTATCCTTAGACTCTATCATTGCAAAGTTGACTGCATATGAGTTGAATAGCCATGATGGTAGTGTTCGGAAGACTGAGTCAGCCTTTAGATCATCTGTTGCATCATCCAGAAAAGGAAAAGAAACTAGTACCAGTTATGAATCCAGACAATGCAAACATATGGATGATGAAGATATTCTGATGGAGTTTGAAGCTCTTCTTGCTAAAAGACTTCCGAAAGGAACTAGTAAATATAGAGGTAAGCTTCCTTTAAAATGTTTCTCCTATAATAAGATAGGACATATAGCTGTTAATTGTCTTAAAAATGATAATAAGGATAAACCGGAGAGGTTTAGAAAGTATAAAGGAGGAAGTAGAAGAAATTGTCTTGTTGTTGTGGATGAAGGTGTTACTAATGAAGAATTAGAGGATGAAGAGAGTAAAGATATAGTGTTTGTAGCTATAAAGGAAGAAGTGTCTGACAAGAAAGCCCTTGTCTCTCACATTGACAACTCTAATGAGTGGATTATAGATAGTGGTTGTTCTCACCACATGACTGGTGATAGGAGAAAGTTTATGTCTCTAGAAGAATATGATGGAGGTGTTGTCCGGTTTGGCACCGATGCACCATGTTTGGTGAAAGGTAAAGGATCCATCTCACTAAATGGAAAAATCAGTGCAGATGATGTCTACTATGTAGAAGGTCTGAAGCATAACCTTTTAAGTGTTGCTCAACTGAATGATAAAGGACTCACTCTGAAGTTCAAAGGTGGAATTTGCAGTATAATTAGAAAGAGTGGTGAACTTATTGCCACCGATAAGAAGACCAGAGGTAACCTATTTCAGTTGAATGCCAAGATTAGTCAGTGTTTGATGGCTAAGTTTGATGACAGTTGGATATGGCATAAGAACTCTATCATATGAACTTTGACAATATTGTTAAAGTTGGCAAGATCAAGGCAGTAAGAGGATTGCCTTTGCTGAACAAACCTAAGAATTCATTGTGCAGAGAATGTCAACTTGGGAAGATGTCTTCCTCAACTTTTAAAGGTAAGTCTTTTTTAGCAGAGAATTTACTTGATCTTGTGCATACTGATTTGTGTGGTCCTATGAAAACTAGAAGTATCAGGGAGATAGGTATTTCATGATTCTTACTGATGACTGCTCAAGAATGATGTGGGTCACATTCTTGAAAGACAAGTCTGAAGCATTTGAAAAATTCAAAGCATTCAGATCATTAGTAGAAAAGGAAAGTGGCCAAAGGATAAAGTGCCTAAGAACTGATCAAGGAGGAGAATTCACTTCTCATGAACTTAACAAGTATTGTGAAGAGAATGACACCAAGAGGCAATTGTCTGCCCCTTGGACACCACAACAAAATGGCATAGCGGAAAGGAATAACAAGACTGTAGTTGAAGCGACAAGAACAATGTTGATCCAAGGAAAGGTTGGTCACACCTTTTGGAGAGAAGTGGTGAGCACTACAATCTATACAATGAACAAGGTACTTATCAAGAAAGGCAAAGATAAAACCCCTTATGAGTACTGGACTAGAAAGACTCTCACTATGAGTTACTTTAAGGTATTTTGGAGTAAGTGCTATATCAAGAGAGGTGAGTATTTGAGAAAATTTGATGCTAAATGTGATGAAGAAATATTTCTAGGATATTCCACTAAGAGAAAAGCCCCCAAGTGCTACAATAACAGAACTCAAAATATTGTTGAGAGCATCAATGTCAAGGTTGATGAATCCCTTGATAAATCTGAGGGAACAAGCATCGAGCAAGTGGAAGGTGAACTGGGAATAGCTTTCTGGGAACCGGTTACAAAAGAAACAAGCAAAGATCTCAGTGTTCCTATACCAGTAGAAGCTACGGTAGGAGAAGAAGAGGAAGATGGAGAAGAAGGAGAAGAGGAAATGCAAGAAGAACCAGCTAGAGTCATTCCTAGATATCTGAAATTACATCATGATCTAAAGCAAATCATAGGAGATAAACATGCAGGGATACTCACGAGAAGAAAGGTGAAGGAGAACTCTTGCATGATCTCTAAATTGGAGCCTAAGACTATTAAAGAGGCACTTACAGATGAAGATTGGACTAAGGCAATGGAAGAGGAGCTAGATCATATTGAAAAGAACGCAACATGGTCTTTGGTACCCAGACCTAAACACAAGAATGTCATTGGTACCAAATGGGTCTTCAGAAATAAATTGAGTGAAGAAGGTACAGTTATAAGGAACAAGGCTAGGCTTGTATGCAAGGGATACACTCAGGAAGAGGGAGAAGACTATGGAGAAACCTTTGCCCCTGTGGCTAGACTAGAAGGTGTTCGAATGTTACTTGCATTTGCAACATTTAAGGGATTCAAGATATATTAGATGGATGTGAAGTCTACATTCTTGAATGGAATCCTTGAAGAGGAAGTATATATAGAGCAACCAGATGGGTTTGCCCTATTAGAAGATAGTGACATGGTGTGTAGATTACACAAGGCCTTGTATGGATTAAAATAAGCACCAAGGGCATGGTATGAACGATTATACTCTCATCTTATGAAGATTGGATTTGAGAGAACAAGTGAAGATAACAACATCTACTTGAAATCAGAAGGTGATTAGATTCTGATCTGTGAAGTATTTTTTGATGACATAATCTTTGGAGGAGATGATGAAATGAGCCATGCATTTATAGATGTAATGAAGAAAGAGTTTGAGATGTCTCTGATTGGGGAGATAAAATTCTTCATTGGTCTACATATTCAGCAAATGAAAGAGGGTATCTTTATTACCCAATCCAAGTATGTCAAAGAGGTATTGAAGACTTTTGGCATGGAGGAGAGCAAACCGGTTGGTACACCGATGGTGACTGGTTGTAAACTGACTAAGGAATATGATTCAGCATTGGTGAATGAGAAGGAGTACTGGTCAATGATCAATAAGCTGCACTATGTGGTGCACAGTAGACAAGATATTGCTCATGCAATGGGCATAATAGCTCATTTTCAAAAATGTCCTAGAGAATCCCACTTGGTAGCAGTCAAGAGGATTCTTAGATATCTGAAAGGAACAATTGACTATGGATTGTGGTATCCATATAATGGTGACTTCAATCTCAAAGTGTATACCAATGTCGATTGTGTAGGTATTGTGGATGACCGAAAGAGCACAACCGATGGAGCGTTCTTTCTCGGTGGAAGATTAGTATCATGGATGAGTAAGAAGCAGAGCTGTATTTCCCAGTCTATAGCTGAAGAAGAATATGTGGCAACATTTATGAACTGCACTCAAGCAATCTGGATGAAACATGTATTAGAAGGTTTCAAATTACCTGTATCTGAATCGGTGAATATATTTTGTGACAACACAAGTGCAATAAATATTTCCAAGAATCTAGTATTGCATGCTAAAACTAAGCACATTGAGCCTAAATATCACTTCTTGAGAGAGAAAGTTTAGAATAAGGAGGTTGTACTACAACATGTTTCGAGTAAGGAGCAGCTAGTCGACATATTCACAAAGCCCTTATCGAAGACTATATTTACCTATTTCAGAGGTGAATTAGGGGTTCTGCCCCTTCATGAAGTCAACTAAAGTTGTGTGCTCTATATCAGTCAGGAACTATAGTGTCAAATCTTTCAATATTGATGTGTTGAAGGATGCTACTCCATAGGGGGAGCAACATAATAGAGAATGGAAGCTTGTGCCTCCACTTTGGCATTGTTGTCAAAGGGTGAGAAGATATTTGATGAGTTGTGGGGAGAAGATATTTGATGTATGGGGAGAAGATATCTGATGAGTTGTGGGGAAAAGATATTTGATGTATGGGGAGAAGATATTTGTTAATGCAGATATGCTGATCTATGATGTCTACAGTTGCAATGCTACACTGAGTATTGCCATCAATGTCAAAGGGGGAGATTGTTGGATATTGTTGGCATATGATGAACCGACATGATGATATGATGATAAGGTATGTTGTCATTGATGTCAATAAGTGAAAGTGAACCGATATGTAGATTAGAAGAAGTTGGTGAACCGGTATGAAGAAATGCAATGAACCGGTGTCGAGGTTTCACTAAGTGTGACTATCGATTGGTAGTCTCAGCTCTAGGGTTTCCGATTTGGCAATCCAGCTTGTGCGATGCAACCGATGATATTCTGTGATGAGTTAGCTGAGAAATGAGGATGAGATCGAGGTGCCACATCAGTTTTGTGTGTGTGAAAGATTTCCTTAAGGATCTTGCATGTGAAGATCGATTGCATTAAATGTCTACCTCAGGAATGATCATTCTTCTTAGCGGTATGAGAAGAGAGTGTGATGGGATACTGATTCCCATATGTGGTGAAGAATGAATGATGCACATTGTCTTGGGATCTATTTAAGATTGTATTTTTCTATGCAAAGTGTTTGGATGGTCAGGATTGGACCGCCTGTATTGTAAACCTAAATGCTTAGGGTTTAGGGTTTATGCTACCGACCTAATTGTTGTCTATAAGGTCGATGATGTTTGTTATTGCTTGTGGTTGGAAAATGTTGTGTGTGTATCTGAGTGATGAGATACTTTCTAGAACAGTAAGAGGAAAACTGAAGAGTGTGATTGTAGAAGAGAGGAAATGAAAAGGATCTGCCTTGGCATGTAGTGCTATTATCAGATCAGAGTTTTACCTGTTGTCTTCTAACCATTTCAACAGTTGGAAAATCCCTTTACTGGGTAGCTTTAATAGGATTATTGTAAATCCTTTAACTGGGTGACTCAAGATCATTGAGTTCTTCAAATCCTCTAGTGAGGTAACCTTTAACAGGGTTTCAACCTTTAACAGGGTATATAGCCATCCCTTAACCGGGTGATCTTTAACAGGATCGGTTCCTAACAAAACCTTATTGTAAAGTCTTTAACCAAACTAGGCTCCTAACAGAGCGAGCTTCAAAATAGTTCAAAAAAAGCTTGTGGGTATTCATTTCCACCATGGTTTTTCCCATTTGGGTTTCCACGTGAAAAATCTATGTGTCATGAGTTGTGCATTTTTCATGTGATGATTAAGTATTCTGTGTTTTAGTGATTATGCAAGCAGAGCTAATAGGTTATGGTATTACTGGTATACCACATGCATATGTTTATGGGTAAAGTTGTTATCAAGTATTGAATGCATTTGAAGTGATCAGACTTATCAGTTTATGGTTAATTTCAGTGATGAAGACAACCGGTTGGTATTATTTTAACTTGATAAGTTGTTGAGAAATTTTTTGTCTGTACTGATTCACCCCCCCTCTCAGTACCGATTAGGGTATTTGTTGTTCATCATTATTCATCAGAACCTTGTCTTTATAAATTATGATCAGTTGCCATGATACTTGACCCTATCCTCATGGTGTTGGCTCAATTCATATTAGTTTTCCAAAGCCTAGAAGCTAATTAATGTATCCAAGGGTGTCTAGAAGAATGGACTGTATGATCATTAACTTTGTATGTTGAAACCATTATACATGCCCCTACCTCTACATCATACACATGAGTCAAGGATGATAGTGTGGTGTGCAAACATCCTATATGGATAGGACACAAGAATCTATACCAGATAGTTCTAGGTGAAATGTATTTAATATATTAGACTTACAGGGACATATGGGGAAGTTTGCATGTGTGATGATGCCATGAAAGGTCTGATATCCCTATGTATCAGACTGAAAAAAAATAATAAAAGACAAAAAAAAATGCATTGAGAAGGCAAAAGGTTTAATTTCCTAATGTTTGGTGTTGAAGTGATGTGTGGGGACCCTACCAAGTCAAATACCTTGTTGTAGTTTCAAAAGGTGGAAAAAGAATAAGCATTTTATTTACTGTCCTAATAGACCATCCATCATAACAATGATTACCAATGATGTGTGTGTTGCAAACAAAGTTCTAGAGGAAGGCTCTTTCTATTGTAATACCAAGTAAGTGTTAATAGACCTTGTGTAGGGTCCTCCAAGCCTAGAGTAAGGAGTTTGAAGCCTAGATACATTGATTTGGCCTTGTGGCCATCAATGAGTGTTGACCCAATAGGAGAAGCCTTGAGACTAACAATTTTGGAAGTGTGTCATTGTTGAGAGCCAACACTTAGGTGTGAACCCTGTCTTCATGTATTATGATTAGTTCCCATGATAATTGACCCTATCCTCATGGTGTTGGCTTAATTCATATTAGTGTGTTTTGTTGAAGAAACATGATGTGAGAAGTTTGATGTAGAGGCAAGGGTAGAACTCAGTATTTTATATTAGGACAACAACCACATTGATTAGGCAAGTCAACTAAGGTCTCTTCAATGTTTAGGATACACAATGGCAGCATTAGTCATGTAATTATGCATGAGCATGGGAATGGATAGTTACTTTCCTTTTAGACTAATTTGGACATTATTGAGAGGATCCTATAAAGATGACTATCACCATACTCTCTATGACTTCACAACATTGATAATGAATTCACATTAGACACTCATGGATCACCCCAATTAGACATTAGTCAACTTAAGATATGATACAAGGTTTGCATACCACAAAGCCATTAGCATATCACCTTCTCTAAATCACCACAAAGCCATTAGATATGTTTTG
The DNA here is from genome assembly GCF_030272615.1 of Cryptomeria japonica. Taxonomy (NCBI): domain Eukaryota; kingdom Viridiplantae; phylum Streptophyta; class Pinopsida; order Cupressales; family Cupressaceae; genus Cryptomeria; species Cryptomeria japonica. Next base: position 400,040,653 of record NC_081408.1, read on the forward strand.
AGATGAAAAAGAAGAGTTAAATGCTTTTGGTTCAATTTGCATTATTTCTATGTTCAAGTAATTTAATTTGGTATATTATACTAAAGCATTATTTCATAACTAACATTTTAACTTCTATATAACTAGTTCTATAGCTCGATTTTTTTGCATGTGAAGAAAGACCATGTCAAACAATATTAGCTAACAACAAAATAAGGAGACAATTGCTAGATTGTGGTTTAACTTGAAAAGAAAAGGTGATGGAAAATGTTATTGTCCCTGCAAAATTTGTAAGGGGTTAAAGGCTAGAAGACTTCTAATCAAAACAACTAAGAAACATTATAGGCTACATGGTCACATTGAAGGGGGACATGATTATCACCCATTGGTAAGTTTTTCATTATATCATTTTAACAATTTATATACATAAGAAATCACTTGATGATGAGATCATGATCATGGTTTATTTATGTTTATCAATTTTATATAGGTCGAGAACCCCAGAGCACATGATATGGATCAACACAACCCAGAGAATATGGTTTTCGAAGTGGAGAAACATGGAGGTGTCAATATCGAAGCTGAAGATAATGATCCCATGAAAGGTGATGATCATGAGCCACAAAACACAATTGAAGATGATGGTACAAATACATTGATCCATAACACATTTAGTACTGGCACAACTAATCATGATGTTGAAGATGACCTTGTTTTTGTTCATGATTTACATCTATTTGAGAAGGCATATGAGGCCCTTTACGAAGGCTCCCAGAAAACTCTTCTCGTTGTTGTATTGTTGTTGGTGAACTGGAAGGTTATGAATGGTTTATCCAACATAACAATCTCATGCATGTTAAGGTATGTCATATATGTCATTATAGTTAATAAATGGTGAATCATGTACCATTAATATTCTTTAAATTAAAAAATTATATTTTTTTGTTGTAGATTGATAGGTGAGTTTTTGTTACCACCATCAAATATTCTACCTCGCTCATACCAAGAATTATCTGCCATTATGAAAGATATTGGAATGGAGTATCAAGCAATATATGCTTGTCCCAATAATCATATTATATATCACAAACAACATGAATTTCAAACTGAATGCCCTAAATGTCATATCAGTAGATATCAAATAGATCAAATAACATTTAAAAGGTGCCTCGCAAGGTTCTTCATTATATTCTCATTATTCCACGTATGCAACAATTATTCAAGTGCACTAGCTTGGCACAATTTATGGATTACCATGCATGAAATAGAAGTTGAGATGACATTATTCAAATGCCAGTGGATGGTTCAACATCTATGGACATAGAGGAAAAGTGGCCACACTTTAAAGAAGAACCTTGTAATCTCAGGCTTTCATTGGCAGCGGACAGTGTCAATCCATTTGGAGAGCTGAGATCTGTTTACTCAGTGTGGATTTTTTTTGTTATCAACAATAACATTCCTCCATGTATGTAAATAAAGAGGGAGCACATAATGTTGGCAATGATTGTTCCAGGTATTTTATCATTTAATAATCATCTATATTTAATTATAAATATTGTAGTAAAATGGTCATAATAATTATGTAATGTTTTTGTTCATTCGATTAGGTAAGTACCAAGTTAAAGATATGAATTTATATATTGAGCCTCTTATTGATGAGTTACTAGAGTTATGGAATGGTGTCACTATGTATGACATCTCTAGACCAATAGTACAAAGACAATTTCAATTCCATGCGATGCTTGTATGGACAATACACAATACCCGAGGGCTAACACATTTTTGTGGTATGTTATAATGTTCAAGTTGCGCATGATAATTATAATTAAAAAAAATTAACATATTTAATCCAATTATACATTATCTTGTAGGTCTTCAAACAAAGAAAAAATTTGCATGTCTAGTTTGTGGTCCAAAGATGAAATCTCGTCATTCAAAAAGTTTAGGAAAGCAGGTGTTTGATGAGTATATACACTTTCTCCACAAAAATCATAAGTATCGAAATAATGAAAAACATATTTTCAATGGGAAAGAAGAGAATACATCAAAGCCACGAAGAATGACACCTCACCCGTGGAAGTTGGAATATAATAGAATTAATCATCAAGGTAATGCCATTCCATCTAATGGTTTATGTCATAAAACATCTTTTATATTGTGTTTTGTTTACTGATGATATGATTGATGATCATGAAGGTCGTCAAGGCATTAATGACCACCTTCCTAAGGGACTAAAAAGTTATCCTCGACAAATTAGTAGGTTGCCCTACTACGAGCAGTTACAAATTGTGCATTTTTTTGATACTATGCATATTGGAAAGAATATAATAGAGACGTTATGGAAAATATTGGATGGAAGGCATAACAAAGAAAAAATCTTCAAATTTTGTAGTGACATTCAGAAATCCAATAATGAAAAATGTCATTCAATCAAATAGCCATGGAGAACAGATTAATATAAGTGACCTTCCTTGGTTATTAACGGACCAACAAAACAATTATATAAAAGAAGTCATATGAAAAATTTGATTTCCCATGAGATTTGTTGCGAACATAAACAATCTCATATCAAAGAAAAGTGAATTTGGGCCAGGGATGAAAATGCATGATTGGCATACCTTCATTAAGGTAATTCATGTTATTGTGTATTTACTATATATTTGTATACTGTGCATGTGCTTTTAATTGTATTATGTTAGAAAAAAATGAAAAGATAATTTTATAATTGTTGCAATACGTTCTACCTCTATCTCTCCTAGACCACTTCGACAATAATGTCAAGCAAGTCATATATGATCTTGGAAAATACATGAGGTAAGTAGTGATATTTGTTCAGTTTGTTGTATAGATATTATATCACAAAGAGCACATCCTGAGGGTTATATGGTGGAGGGATATATGGTATACCAGACTATGGTGTACATTTCTGAAAATCTTCCTAAGTTTGTAGCAAATATCCACATGGACTGCATTTGGGATCCCAACCCCATTAACAAATTTGAAGGGGAGTACTTGACAGGGAAAGGTAGATTGAGGAAAGTGAGAGGTAATTATAGGATTTTATTGTAGTTAATTAATTATTAATCTTCAAAATAAATCAGTTGTAAGATGTCTATTTATTTTTTGTATAGTTGGTCGAGAGTGGGATGCACTATATTTGTATATTGCAAACAATCTTGATTGGATGACGGTATGGATTGAATGTTCTCAACATTCTGGTTGCACATTAACTTAGGAAGGTGTGGCTTCATTAGTTAAAGAAGCTCGTCGTAATGGAGATTCCAATGTTACACAAAGGGAAATTGATTTAGCATATGGTTTAAGAGATAAATAGGTACGTATAAACTTATTAATCACCCATATGTTTATCAACTCACGATGCAATATTTTTTACATGTTTGACATATTGCAGGTCAAACACCACAACGCTATGTGTTACAATGGTCATAAATTTTAAATCAAAAAGTTGGATGACACGAAGAAAACTTGTGATTTTGTGATAACTACAGTCTTTGAGGTGACAAATATTTCATTGAGAAATGACATACATCCTCAAGAGTCTCAAAATTGATACTATCGCATTTTGGATGATATACTTGAGTGTGACTTTAATTCCTTCAAATTAGTTTTGTTCGTCGTCAAATGGTATAGGCTACGATTGAATAAAAATGATCCCGATAGAACTATTATTGAACATGATAATGTCTTTACAATGGTTAATACAAGGTCATTTGAACCAGTTGGGGATGAGCCCTATGTTCTTTCAAGCCAATGCGAGTAGGTATTTTACTCAGAGGTTCCACATAAACTGGGTTGGTCATTTGTTGTTAGACATGATCCAAGAGGAAGGTCAATAATGTATAATGTGATGGAAGAAGAAGATACCGAAGAAGTAGAAGATGATGTAGATGATGATCACGATCGATAGTTACTCGATGATGATGAAGAAGAAGAAGATGATGATGATGATGATGATGATGGTGGTGGTGGTGATGGTGATGGTGATGGTGATGGTGATGGTGATGGTGATGGTGATGGTGATGATGGTGATGATGATGACGAAGATGATGCTGGTGGTGGTGGTGGTGGTGGTGGTGGTGGTGGTGATGATGATGATGATGACGATGATAATGATGATGATGATGATGGTCATGATGATGAGTTGGATGATGAAGAAGATCAATGACATGAATGAAATGTATGAGGTATGCGATTAATATATTATCTATTTAATATTGATTTCTTGATAGAAATTTATTTGAGTTATATGGTTACATAATTAATTTATTATGTTTTGAATTATAATGCCATTACATAATTAATTCATGATGCACCTTTTAATGTTTTTAATTCATGTTCCTGTTGGTATTTTGGATATGTTGATATGGTTTTTTCATTGATGTCAACACTTGTCAACACTTGTCAAAGTTATCAGCACTTGGAGATCTTTGGTTTTGTTCACTGGCAAGTCAGTGACTTATGCACAGTCACCGGTATTTGGTTCACCGGTAGGTTATGTTGTTCACCAACACTTGGAATGACTTGGAGACTACTTGGTTATGTCGAAGACATTATTCAATCACTTGGTTTTGGCGATTTGGTTATTGGTCTATTCAGGTTTGCATATTTGTTGTTACCGGCAAATAGGTCTAGGTTATGCACCGACAAGCATATCTATTCCATATCAGCACGACACATTATGGAGATGATTATTATTATTGTAAGTGCATTGAGCCGACATGATGCATCGCTTATTGATTTATTTGTAATTGATTTTATTGTAATGTCTTTTAGTGAGCCGACCTATTCAATTGGTCTTAGGTTATGGTATAAATGTAAGATCTCATTTATGAGATTGATATGTGATTGGAAAAATAATTGTAATAGGGTATATGCAAAAATAAGTAGAGCTATTCATGTAGACATCATTTGAAGGTTGAAGGAAGGTTTTTGTGAAGGCAATCAGAACTAAACCGGTACTGAATCCAACATATGAAGATGCTATTTTATGCAGTACATTATCATTGGATTTAACCATCCAATTGAAGTCAGTGTGACTCCCATTTTGTGATTGAGCAATGAGCTCTAGGCAACTGGCCTTTTTGCATGTGTAGACTCCATAGTGTACATGCATACTATATGCAGTAGTATCATTTGATTGTGGGTAAGGCTTCCCACTGTGGTTTTTCCCCTTACAAGGTTTTCACGTACAAATATTTGTGTTATGTGTTGTGGATGTTATTGTCTTTCTATTTCATTCATTAATCTTTACCAACACTGCAATTAACTAATAAAACTGTTTACCAACATAAAGTTTGGTTTATCGGCATTAAGCATTAAGTTTTGGTTAAGTTAATTTTGGTTGAATTTATTGGACAACTGATTCACCCACCCCCACCTCTCAATTGTCTATGGGACCTAACAATTGGTATCAGAGCTTAGTCCTCTTTTTGCAGAAGTTTAACAGCTTGAGGAGATCCAATGTCTTCTAACTATTTCAGGAAGGACAGTCTGAAACTTGATGGAACCAACTATGGCATATGGAAGATCAGGATGGAGACACATTTGAATTGCATTGGAAAGGACATATGGGATGTTACAAAGAATGGTTATACTACTCCTACTCAAGGTCAACCTAATCCACCTAACTTGGCTAAAGATGAGGAAAATGATTGCAAAGCAAGAGAAGCACTTTTGGGCGCATTATCAGATCAACAAGTCATGGGATTATCAGATAGATCTACTGCTAAAGTTATTTGGGACAAACTAGAAACATTGAACAAAGGAGATTCCACAGTCAAAATTGCAAAACTTGAATGCTTCCAGGTCAGGTATGAAAATCTGAAAATGGAAGAAGATGAAAGAATTTATGTTTTTATGGAAAGAGTAAATGAAATTGTTTTGGGTATACAATGTTGTGCAGGAACCTTAAGTGAAGATGAGATTGTTTCTAAAGTTGTAAGAGCATTGCCGCCGACATATAAAATGAAAGTTGCTGCTATAAATGAATTAAGAACAATGCCTAATACATCAGTATCTAGAGACACCTTGGTTGGAAAAATTTCAGCTTTTGAACTTGAGAAATTTGGTCTTGTTGCTATTATTAAGACAGATCTAGCTTTCAAAGCATCATCATCATCTGCAGTATCGTCAACTAAGAAATCTGATTGGAAAGCCTTTTATGTAAAAGAACTTGAAGATATCAGGAAGGAGAATGAAGAACTGGAAGAGCTTGAAGCACTATTTGCAAGAAATATGCCTAAAGGTCCAGTTGGAAGTAAGTATGAAGGTAAAGCACCCTTTAAATGTTTTAACTATAATAGGACAGTTATCAACACCTAGGACACCACAGCAGAATGGAGTTGTTGAAAGGAAAAACAAAACTATCTTGGATGTAGCCAGAAGTATGATATCGAAAGCAAATCTACCTCATATATACTGGAGAGAAGTGGTCAATATAACAATTTATACATTCAACCAAGTTCACATCAGAGGTGAAACTGGTAAGACCCCTCATGAATTATGGTGTGGTAATACTCCTACTCTTAAATATTTCAAAATATTTGGAAGTAAATGCTATATTAGAAGAGATGAGTATATTGGCAAATTTGATCCTAGAAGTGATGAAGGAATATTTCTTGGTTATTCATCTAAGAGCAAGGCATAGAGATGTTTTAACAGAGATTGCAGAAAATTATTGAGAGTGCAAATGTGAAGATTGATGAACAGTTTAGAGGAAATTCAAGGTACATGGACTCTGAACCAGCAATAGAGAGAATCACAAATGAACCTACTATGAGTACACCGGTACAAAATGTTGATCCAGTTAAATTGACATCATCTGAAGATTCAACAGTTACTGAAGAACAACAAGTAAAAACACCCAGGTATGTAAGATTGAATCATTCTAAAAATCAGATAATTGGAAACAAATTTTAAGGAGTTATGACTAGAGGAAGATTGGTAAATGAAGAGGTATGTCTTATTTCTCAAATTGAACCTACATCAATTAATGAGGCATGTGAAGATAAATATTGGATTAAAGCTATGGAAGATGAATTGGAACAAATTGAAAGGAATAACACTTGGTCATTAGTTCCCTAGCCTAAAGACAAAAATGTAATTGGAACTAAATGGGTTTTCAGAAATAAACTCAATGAAGATGGTAAGGTAATCAGAAACAAAGCAAGATTAGTGTGTAAGGGATATTCATAGAAAGAAGGAATTGATTACAATGAAACCTTTGCACCGGTAGCTAGAATTGAGGCAGTAGGACTTTTATTGGCTTTTGCAGCACACAAGAACTATAAAGTATATCAAATGGATGTTAAATGTGCATTTCTGAATGGAGATCTTGAAGAAGAAGTTTATATTGAACAACCTGATCGATTTTATTTGACAGATAACAAAGACATGGTTTGCAGGTTAAGGAAAGCTTTATATGGACTAAAACAAGCTCCTAGAGCTTAGTATGCTAGATTGGACAAATATATTTTGAAGCTTGGATACACGAAACATAATGTTGACAACAATCTATACTACAAAGTGACTAATGATGACATCTTGGTTATTAAAGTTTTTGTTGATGATATAATCTTTGGAGGAGAAGATGGATTGTGTAAAGACTTTTCTAACAAAATGCAGCAATAATTAAAGATAAAGGTATATTCCTATGTCAATATAAGTACTTGAAGGAAGTACTAAAGAAATTTGGCATGGAAAACTCTAAAGCGGTAAGCACACCTATGACTACAACTGATAAATTATCTTTGAAGGATGATCAACACCCATTAATCTGACTAGATACAAGTCTATGATAGGAGGTTTACTGTATTTGACACAAACAAGACCTGATATTATGAATGCAGTATGTATTGTTTCAATATTTCAGAGTAATTCTAAAGAAAATCATGAATTAGCAGTGAAAAGGATTTTCCGGTACCTACAAGGCACTACAAATCTTGGTTTATGGTATCCTAGAGATGAAAATTTTGATTTATGTGCATGCACGGATGCTAATTGGGCAAGAGATGTAGATGACAGAAAAAGCACCACCAACAGAGCATTTTTTCTTGGTAGCAGACTAATTTCATAATTGAGCAAGAAACAAAGTTGTACATCACTATCAACAGCAGAATCAGAATATGTTGCGGCAGCAACTAATTGTACACAGGTATTATGGATCAAACAAATGTTGAAGGACATAAAGGTAAAATGCAAGGAACCTATAGCTATTTACTTTGATAATATGACAGCAATTGATATATCAAAGAATCTGGTATTTCACTTTAAGACTAATCATGTTTCTATCAAATTCAATTTTCTAAAAGAGAATGTTGAAGCAAAAGAAGTGAAACTAGTTTATGTGAATACTAAAGAGTAGATTGCAGATATTTTCATAAAACCTTTGCCTAAGGAGACTTTTGAATATCTCAGAGAGCAGCTTGGAGTCCTACCCCCACCGGTAGAGACTTAGACAGTTGATGTTTGTCATCAACCAACAAAATTAATAGAAATATATTTTATTCCAGCTTTGATGAGGAGAGCTACTTCTCAGGGGGAGTAGTTGGTATATTGTAATGAGTTGGTATTTTGTATTTGAATCTGGTTTTTGTATTGCTTTGGCATTTCATTTCAAAGGGGGAGAGATTGATATGGAAAAACAAATTATCCCTTGGGGGAGAGATTGTTACTTTGGAAAGATTGTTGGAGAGATTGTTTACTCTCTGTATCTATATTTTGATTTCTGGTAAATGATCTCTTTGGGAGATTGTTGATTTTTGGTTTTTGGCATTTCTGTTTTGACACCTTAATGGTTTTTCCACCTTGTGTTGCCATCAATGCCAAAGGGGGAGAATGTTGGTATTTTGGATATGTTGATATGGTTTTGTCATTGGTGTCAACACTTGTCAACCTTATCAGCACTTGGAGATCTTTGGTTTTGTTCACCGACAAGTCAGTGACTTATGCACAGTCACCGATATTTGGTTCACCGACAGGTTATGTTGTTCACCGACACTTGGAATGACTTGGAGACTACTTGGTTATGTCGAAGACATTATTCAATCACTTGGTTTTGGCGATTTGGTTATTGGTCTATTCGGGTTTGCATATTTGTTGTTACCGACAAATAGGTCCAGGTTATGCACTGGCAAGCATATCTATTCCAAGTCAACACGACACATTATGGAGATGATTTATTATTATTATAAATGCATTAAGCTGACATGATGCATCGCTTATTGATTTTATTGTAATATCTTTTAGTGAGTCGACCTATTCAATTGGTCTTAGGTTATGGTATAAATGTAAGATCTCATTTATGAGATTGATATGTGATTGGAAAAAGAATTGTAATAGGGTATATGCGAAAATAAGCAGAGCTATACATGCAGACATCATTTGAAGGTTGAAGGAAGGTTTTTGTGAAGGCAATCAGAACTAAACTGGTACTGAGTCCAGCATATGAATATGTTATTTTATGCAGTACATTATCATTGGATTTAACCATCCAATTGTAGTCAGTGTGACTCCCATTTTGTGATTGAGCAGTGAGCTCTAGGCAGCTGGCCTTTCTGCATGTATAGACTCCATATTGTACACACATACTATCTGCAGTAGTATCATTTGATTGTGGGTAAGGCTTCCCACCATGGTTTTTCCCCTTATAGGGTTTCCACATACAAATAATTGTGTTATGTGTTGTGGATGTTATTGTATTTCTATTTCATGCATTAATCTTTATCGGCATTGCAATTAACTGATAAAACTGTTTACCGACATAAAGTTTGGTTTACCGGCATTAAGCATTAAGTTTTGGTTAAGTTAATTTTGGTTGAATTTATTGGACAACTGATTCACCCCCCCCCCCCCCCCCCCGCCCCTCCCTCAGTTGTCTCTGGGACCTAATAGTTCCACCTCTAGCAGGTCCTAATAGTAGAACTATGCCACCCTGAGGAGATGGAGATAGGGAGAGTGACTATTTATGTGACATTTTTTAAACTTTGTGTTTATTTATGGAATTTGGATTGTTTATTAGCTACGTGATGGATGTTGATTTAAAATACATATGTGATAGATTACATGTTTATGATGATATATATGACATTTTTTGAACTTTGTGTTTATTTATAGAATATGGATTGTTTATTACCTATGTGATGGATGGTTATTTATGATACATATGTGATGGATTACATGTTTATGATGACACATATGTGATGATTATGATGCTCAATTACACATATGATGATACATATGTGATGATTATGATGCTTATGATATGTATGTATTTATTGTTTATCAACTTACAAATGTAATACTTATGATGCTCAATTGATGGTGTTGATTTCATGTATATATTTTGTGTGATGTTGTCACCCTTGGTGGGAACGGGTCATTAACTATAGACATCGTCAACCCTTTAGTTGAGGATCTTATATAGTCTACATAAAGTAAAGGTAAGGAATTAAAAAATTTACAATGATTATGATGACAACTTATTTTTTTTATTTAATACTCTTTTTGTCTACAAAGTTCATCACTTGTTGTCTTGTTGGCTTGATGATGATTATAATGTATTCATCACTTGTTGTTATTGATGAAACACTCTCACACACACACATATGATTACATTGACTACCGGTGTAACTTCATTGGTTTACACTGACAACCGATATGTTTAAGGTTCATCTCTAACCTGTACTCTGTGTCAACCAGTATGTGCATAAGAGATAACCTGTGGTTACATTAAGTCAACATCAAAATGAAGATGAAGATGAAGATGGAGATCAAGAGGAAGATTCCAGGACAACGGTTCACATGTTTTGTTCCAACAGGTATCTGATTTTGTGATGAGTTACCAACACCGTTTTCTTGGTGGTCATTTTTGTGATGAGTTATGTTTACTTGTCTAGATACACTACACCTAGGAAATTGTGTTTTGATTTCCTATGGCCGACGTAAGATTTGTATGTCTATTTAAAGACATATTAGTGAATCATTTGAAACTAACAACTGATATAGAAGAAGAGATTAAGCGAATACTGATATGTATAAAGAGTGAAAGATTTTGTTGAAGAGAGATAAGTGTTAAGATGAAGAGCAGTGTTGAATGTACTTAGAATGATCTGATCAAGAAAACATTGTGCTACTCAGAACAGATCAAACCATTCTTGTTGTTTTCTAATCATTATAACAAAATCAAATCCCCTAACCGGGTAACCTCTAACAAGCTTCATTGTACAGATCCTCTAACAAGGTGATCCATTAGTTTGGATTCTCAAATCCTCCAATGAGGTTACTCCTAACAGGGTAGTACTATGAACAGGGTATAAGCTTCTAATCAAGCTTGGGATCTCTAATAAGATTCGCTCCTAGCAGAGCACTTTGTAAGACCTTAACTGGTCAATTATCTATTACTACAAATAGTTAACTTGTGAGTTCCATCTCACTGTGGTTTTTACCTATTTGGGTTTTCCACGTATAAACACTTGTGTTATGGTGGATATTCTACTTTATGTGGATGTTGTTATTTCATTTTGGATAGCATGTATTTTGTTTAAATGCTTGGTCAAGTTCATCTACCGATTAGTGTTTGAAGTTATGTTTTTTTTGGTGTCACTGATTCACCCCCCCTCTTAGTGCTTTTCAAGTCCATCAGATCCTACATAGTCTACATAAAGTAAAGGTAAGGAATTAAAAAAATTACAATGATTATGATGACAACATATTTTTTTTATTTAATACTCTTTTTGTCTACAAAGTTCATGTTGTGTAATATGTAATTTTTAGCTAAGATAAGATAATTGAATTGCATGTGCAAGAACCTAAACCCCTTTGACGAGGATCCTACACAGTCTCATGGATCGACAGGTATAAGTCAATACACCTTATAGAAATAGTTTATTTTTTAAAAATTACTTGGAAAACAAACTTCCTCAGTTTTTCAAACCTCGACATTAGCAGCAAATCTAATATAGTTATCAACACTTGAGGCCCTAGTTGGACTTATTCAAATTTTAATCTCAACATCAACTTTAGGGCCGACTTCTTCATCAACATTACCCTCATTTGCAAAATATCTCTCTCATTACCAACTAACTCTCTCATTTGATGGAGTGCAGGTACCACCAAATAGGTATTTGTCAGATGTGTCTTCCTCGAGTGAGGGAAATGCAAGAATAGAAAATGAAAGTGAGACATGTAGTAGCTATAGAATAGGGAGATCAACTAGAGGTCAAAAGATTAGAAGAACATTCAATAAATGCATGGAATTTTTCCTTGCTCAAGGGGGGTCATATTCTTATGATGATGAGACCAAAGGTGACATTGAGGTGCCCTTCAGGTACAAACATCTACAGAAACAATGGGTACCCAAGGAACTTCCTCCAATAAACATTGATTTTTGTGTTAACGATAGGATATATCGCATAACATCTTCATCGTTACATGGTTTGGGCCTATTTTTCATGGATGGAATATAGGTCTGTTACAACAAAGTTGTTGAATTGATGGAGTTTGTTGGACCTTGTTACAATTACAATAATTGGATGCAGATTGTTCGATATGAAAAAAGTATACGTAGGTATGCCCTATCAGCAAATTATATACAAGAGAAAGATAATGATCAAAGTAAATGAGTGGTTGTATACATTGATGGAAGGCCAAAAGCAATAGGGAATATTGCAGGTTTTATAAATAGTACACGGCCTGGGTCAACTAATAAACAACCCAATTGCATATTTGAGGCACGCAAGGGAAATCATGTATTTGTATGTGCGCTAAATTAATAAGTGCAGGGGAAGAACTGCTAATCGATTATAATTTGAATCGTATAGATACAAAAAAGTTACTATCATGGGGGTGGTACGTACTATATACCATTTAAATTAACCAGCCTCCAATTAATGATTGCAATATACCATTTTATTATGAAGTTTTTTTGCTAAGTCTATTGGTTTCATGTCGCTAATATTTTTTATATTTTTTCTTTGTCACGGGGTGACATGGATCCATCACATAGTACAGATAGGGATGTAGGTCGCGACACTTCTATTGAGAAGATAAATCTCATTGTAATTGTACAAATTAGATAGAAGCAAACCGTTACATTATTATGTTCTTTTCTTGAGTGTTTTAGATAATTTTGTAATTTTTAATGATATTCTTGTCACAAACGGATGTTCGGGGAAAGGGAAAGGGAGTTGTAGTACTTGAACACCTCTCTAGGGATGTGGACTCAATAGGATTAAGCGATGATGACATCACAAAATCCACAAACCCTATAGAATTGATAAAAAAATCTATTAGAAAAATTAGTAGAGAGATTGTTGCTTTGACATCCATGGAGCCTCAGACTGATGAGATACGAGAGAGGATGCAAAAATTGATGTGGACGACAAAAAAACTTGCAAGTAAGTAGTAATGAAAGCTTTAATTATAACAAAAGTTCAATAATGTTTTATATTTTATACTCTTTTATGTCATTAACTAAAATATGTATGTGTTGTTTTACAACAATTTATGCGTCCTCATCAACCTGGTGGCCATGATCAGGGTATTGTAGGTAGTTCAGGTGATGATGATTTTCTTGGCTTATCACTTTGAGTACCCAAAATACATCATACTTGATACTGTCAATGTTCATAATAAAGGTTCATCCTTGTTTGCAATTCTCATATATTTAATGTTTTATATTTTTAATGTATTATTCTTCAGGTGTTGTCAATGTTCCTGTGCAAATGTCATCGGTGCCTCATCAAAGGTTAGCCCACCTATATTTCTGATGGCAATGTCGGCAACACGCAGCATGCAGACATCCTCTACTACACGTCATATTGGCCCACCCACTGTTGGTAGATCCCTCTTTTGCTCTATCTTCTGTTATGTGTTTAGTTCCCTTCAACCGTTCTTTCTTGGGGGCATTTCATAGTGGATTCATTTTCTGCAGCAGGAGATGCACATGAAGATGTGCCAGAGGTGACTACTGCTGATAACATACCATCATTTCCTGGATCTTCTCATATTGCTAGTACGGGAATGTTGTAGGCCAAATTGCTGGTGAGCGACGAAGAAATGATTCCTGTAGTTCCCCTACCTTAGTCAGCCTTGCAAAACTAGTTTGACCTTGGTTGACTTCCTATGTGGCATTCTTAAATGGTTGATTTACCGTGATGTAATGTTGTAGATTAGATAATACGAATATTGTGCATACCTGTTAATGTGCTTTCGCATTGATTCTTATGTAAGTTTAATTGTTTCCCTAATTCTTGTTATAAATGTCGAGCTAACACCTTCATTGAATATGTATATATATGTATTCTTGTGTGACTCATGGGTGCAGGAGATTGCAGGTACAGTACCGCCTAGGTGCGAGGTTCGTCTCCATCAGGATTCGCAGGGTTGAGTATACCTCTTTCATCCTTAGAATTTGGATTAGGTGGTTGTAAAACCCTCATCTTGCCTTACCCATGATCAGGTGAGCATCGTGTGTGGTCCGTCGGTGCATATCACGTGATTGGTGGGCTATCTTGGTTTGCATGCCTTGCGTGTGGTAAAATGGAGTGCTTTATCCTAAGTATTTAATTTGATTTAATGTGTTCATTTACGCATTAGTGATTGAGAAATTAAAATAGATAGGTTTCTTTTATGTGGTTAATCATTAATTAAAAAGATCGCTATATTTATGTTTGTAGCAAGTTTAAGTATTTAATTTGATTTAATGTGTTCATTCACGCATTAGTAATTGAGAAATTTAAAATAAGTAGGTTTCTTTTATGTGATTAATCATTAATTTAAAAGATAGCTTTATTTATGTTTGTAGTGAGTTTAATTTAATAGTTGATTTTAAATAACGAATTTAATTAGTTTATGCGTTTTAAAAAGGAAAGATTAAAAGTTTTTTGGAATAGAGATAATTCAATCTCTTTTGCATTTTGGAAAAAGAAAGGTTAATTATACTTATTTAAGAAAATCAATTTTTATTAGAAAAGCAAGTTTAATTTATAAGTATATTTGATATAGTGTGAAAGATTGATTTAGGGAATTAATTTAATTAAAATATTTTGTCTTCGTCAATATTGTGAAATATAAATGTTAGCTTAGTTAATATTGAGAAAATTAAAATTAAATGAGAGAGAAGCATTTTAATTTTAATTAGAAAAGCAAGTCAGATTTTTTGAATAGTTGAAAAGAAAGATTATTTTCATTTTTTATTTTTAAAAAAGTGCTTAAATTCAAAATTAGAAATTAGGTCAAAATTTCATTCTTTTAACCTAGGTTGGAAAAATATTTTGGGGGTTGTTGAATTTTTGGAAGAAATTTTTTTGATGGAGATTGGAGATTTTGGAAGGATGGATTTTTCTACAGCTGCAGGTTGGGCTTGTCTTCAAAATCTTGCCAGGAATGCGAGATGAGGTAGGATTCAAATGCATCTTGTCATGCCCAAAATTTAGGGCAAAAACGAAACGATTTTTTTTTTAAAAACAACTAGTTAATTAACAAAGTTCGCTATCACGACATGTGTTAACAAGCTGGCCATAACAAAAATCGAACTAACTCTGATACTAACTAAGTATCGAGACTTAATTAAAATTTATTTGCGGAAAACTAAATGTTTTAATTTATTTTCTCATCAATTAAAGTCGTTAGTTTAATTTATTAAACTCATTTAAATGGTAGATGTAGATAAAAATTGATCTCCAATAAAGCCATATTGTTTAAATTTCATTTTAAATCATTAATTAATTTAATGGATTAAAGTGTCAAATTAATTTCTAAATGACATTATTCGATGAGGAAAATTATCTTTCCAAAATCAAATTTAATTTTCAAGGAATTAATTTTCCCTTTTTTTTATTTAATCAAGGTTTTACAAATAATTCTAAAAATAATTAATTGGAATTAAAACTCCCATGTCTATCTAAATTGAAACCCTAACTAATTTTAAATATAAATTTTTTTTCCACAACTTTAAAAATAATTTTCATATAATCCCTAATTAGGGATTTTTTTTATATATATATATTAAATGGCTCTAACTAAATTAATCAAACATATTATTTTTATTTTATTACCCTAGCCCTACTCGGGCTAGGGTTTAATATTTCTTGATTTACCATTTTATTTTCACAGGGCCGAAACCCATTGGCGGCGGCCATGAATTTTTTTGATGCAGGTTTATTTTTTTGAGGAGCAACGGGGGTTTCCACTGGTGGCAGCTTGGCCATGGCCGCCCATTGTGCACTGCACAGTGTTCGGCCTTGCCGCCCACTGTGCAGCGCACAGTGCGCGGCCCCGCCGTTCACTGTGCATTGCACAGTGTGCGGCACCGTCGTCCACTGTGCTTTGCACAGTGCGCGGCTCCGCCGGTCACTGTGCGTTGCACAGTGCGCGGCTTGCCGCCGATCATTGTGCTTCGGCCCTTCCCTTTTTTTGTTAAAAATTTTTATAAATTTTTTTTTTTAATTTATATATAATATAAATATATATATATTTATATATATTTCTCAATGCTAATTTTACATGCAAATTTTTTTTAAAGAAACAAAATAACAAAGTAACTCATTATGCTATATATATATATATATATGGTAAATAAACTTAGGCTCACATTTTCATTTGTTTTGCAGGGTATTTATATGGCATGTTTTATATAAAAATATATATAAATATACCCATGATTTCTACATGCATATAGATATATATAAATATTTATTTATGACTAATAGTTTTAATTTTTTTTCTTAAACTAACATCGTTATCATGAAAGATTTTGATATACCATTGTAGGAAAGGAAATATGGATTACGTCTGTTTTAATGGATATATAAATATTTCCAGAACTATATCGAAATCTATATATTGAAATCTATGGGTATGCAGGAAACAAAATTCTAAGAATATATATATTTTTTTAAACTTAAGAAATACTGTTTTAGGAAAGCATTATATTTTTCTGAAATAAATACATTAATTGATTTCTCAACAATAAAACAACTAATTTATTTACATGTTAACATCAAGTACAAATCATGATTTTCTGCAATTAAAATGGAGATAGATTTTCAGCTAAAAAGAAGAACTCAGATTTAAATAAACTGATTTTTATATTGCAAAAAAAACAACTATTACATGCAAATCAAAAAGCAACTCTTTTTTTTTTTAGAAAATAGAAGCATATCTAGCTTTTTACAACTCTAACGATATTCTGCAAATTTACAGGATGTTTCTTTATTTAACTACAACAACAAATCTCATGTCTATTTTCAAAATTACAACTTCCCTCTCATTTCTATGAATGAGGATGTATTTCTCCTATCAAATTTAAACTAATAACTGCAAATCAATTCAAATTTTCTTCAACAATATTCTTCTGCAACCTTTCACTTTTCCTAGTCTTTTCTCCTGGCATTCCTGCATAATAGAAACCCAAATATGACCACGGAGTGCTCACCTCCTAGCCTAGGCTAACTGGTAGCCACCCCCGAGCTCGGAGAACCAAGCCCTAGATGGGTAACAAACATGCAAACACATAGAAGACATAAATACACACACAGATATTCAGACACACTCCCAACTTGGCTTCACAGCACCACACTTTGGTGATGACCTTTTTAAGGGTGGTAGTGGACCAATACCCTGAGGAGAACTACAAGTATGGAAAAACAAGTAGCCACCTCATGACACAATAAATACATCAAATCTCAGCCCCTTATTCCTTATGCCCCCCAAAGGCATTCTAGCCTTATATCCCTCCTTATGACCCCCATTGCACAAACAGGCCATGCAGCAAGGGTCATACAAAGATCCCTTGTGATCGCTCTCAAACGAGAGTCCCTCACTCGAGGGTTGTCACTACTACCACCCACAAGATCCTCCTCTCTCCCAAGAGTGAGAGGTCTTGAGAAAACTCCCAAAACACAACAAAACATAATGCAAAAATTCCAAGTGAAATTCTAAAAACAAGACATTTAAAAACACAGATTTCTTACACCGATCATGCTCTCAAGCACATACAAGAAAATAGACATTTTTAAGAATAATCAAACCAACCTTAATCTGCCCAATGGTAGTATAATATTTGAGGAAGAGCTGCCCAATCCACGGATCTTCTTCTTCTACCCTTAGTCAAATTTTCTATTCCAAACTATTCTTTTCTTTTTAAAAATTCTCTTGTCTCCAAAAATGGAGAGTGGGTGATTACCCTCCAAATTTCCCAATTCTTGCTTAAGAAGCTCATTCTCTGAGTTCTCACAAGTTTCTAAAAACCAAAAAGGAAAGTAAAGCAGAATGCAAAAAGACTCTCATTCAAATAGGAAAAATCTCAATTAGATTTAAACTTCTAATTTTCAATTTTCGCACAACTCAAAAAAGCCAATTTTTAAAGCATCAAAAAGGTCACTTAAAAGTAGAAACTTGCCTAAAATTACCCCTAACCCCTAGGTATACCTTATGGGCTTTAGGAAACCCTATTAAACTACCCCTAGGTGTTCATTTAACCCATTTTAAACCCCTCTGAAGTTTATTTTCGGGTCAAACATATGTTGACCACTCCAAAGATTTCTTTCCCAAGGTATTTATGACAACACGATATATTATTTGAAAAAGCTATAGTTGAACACTTTCCCACCAAGAGACAAAAATAAAACATTTAAATTTAAATCCACACATGTATCAAGTGACACAAATAAAACACTTTTACAAATTAAAACATGAAATCGTCTCTTGTGGGTTTTACACATTAAATTTAAATAACACTTAACACTCATGCAGCATATACTGTTACGAATAAAATACAACACAAATGGGGCGTTGTCTCTCCAAATAGACAACCCCTGGATTACAAACATACATAAGTCTAGGTTTGGTTCTCCATAATTTTCCATGGTCACATCGTAAATTTCCTGCGCATCTCAATTTACACATTAGTACTTTCAAATATCCACATATAATATAATTCAAAGGAATAACAATACACATCATCACTTGCATACAATTTTCATCTGCACAGATTAAATACATCTTTTATCAAGCAATTTCACATAAGCAATTTCATCCCAATTCACATAAACTTAACCATACATCATAGTTCTATTATCATAGTAAAGTCCTGCAAATTTAATAATGGCATCTATCATTGCAATATCATCCTATCTAACAATCATGTAGTGTTCTATCTCATAAAGCATATAAGTAACTCATCAAAACATAGCAATGTTATCCAACTCCTCAAATCATGTAAGTTCTAAGTCTCAAAATGCATCAAAATAAAGTATCCATAATAGTCTAAATATAAAATCCACTGAATGCCAAATTGAGTTGAGGTGAGGCCTCACACCCTCCCCCTCTAGGCATGAACTTCCTCCTGGAGTTCATCAAAGAGGTGGGGGTACTCTGATCTCATACGTGCTACGTCCTCCCATGAAGCCGTAACCTCATCATAACAATCCCACTGGACCCTAACCTGGTCCAGCTCTCGACCTCGAAGGGCCAACGTCCGGCGTGCCAAAATGCGAATGGGCTCCAAAGCTAGCTGCCCGTCTGACTCCACCTGCAAGGCATCCCAATCTAAAATGTGAGACTCATCATAGATATATTTTCTCAAAACTGATACATGAAACACATCGTGGATGCGTGATAGGCTAGGTGGCAATGCTAAACGGTAGGCAACTGGGCCTATCCTCTCAAGAATCTTAAAAGGTCCTACAAAGCGTGGTGCGAGCTTAGAACCCTTTTCGTAATGGATTGGACTCTTATGCGGTCGCACTCTCAAGAAGATTCTATCTCCAACCAAGTAGCTACGATTTATCCTCTTTGCATCAACATATTTCTTCTGTCTATCCTGAGCCTCTCTGAGACGCTGCCTAATCAAATCCACCTGCTGTTCCATATCCCGAACTATCTCAGGACCAATAGCAACTCTATTCTCTATGCGATCCCAACTCAAGGGCGTCCTGCAAGGCCTGCTGTATAATGCCTGATAGGGTGGCATCCCCAAAGAAGTGTGTTGCCCATTGTTATAGGCAAACTCCACTAATGGAAGATACTCCTCCCACCGGGTCTGATGATCCATGACGTACATGCGGAGCATATCCTCTAACACCTGATTGACCCTCTCTGTCTGACCATCTGTCTCCGGGTGATAGGCTATACTGAAATTGAGCTTAGTGCCCATAGCTGCTTGTAATGACTTCCAAAAGGAAGAAGTGAAAAGAGAATCCCTGTCAGAAATAATCTTGCGGGGCACGCCATGAAGTCTAACAATGTCTCGCAAGAACACCTGTGCTACTGCTGGAGATGTGAATGTAGTACGGACTGGTGAAAAGTGAGCTACTTTGGTCAACTTGTCAACTGTCACCAAGATAGCATCATGGCGACGAGAAGACATAGGAAGACCAATGATGAAATCCATGGATATAGTATCCCACTTCCACTCTGGTATAGCATGAGTCTGGAGCAACCCACCGGGATGGCGGTGCTCCGCCTTTACTCTTTGACACTCAAGACATTGAGCTACTATCTCAGCAATGAGTTGCCGCATTCCTGGCCAGTGATACAACTGCCTCAAGTCAGCATGCAACTTTTTAACCCTGGGATGCGCTGCATAAGGATCTCTATGAGCCTCTGTGACAATGAACTCTCGCAATCCTCTAGAGGAAGGTACATAAATGCACCCTCTATGGCGTAACAGTCCATCGGACTCCAAAGAATAATCCACATATTTCCCTTCTAGAGTAACCTGAGATCGTATTACCTGACCAACCTCTACATACCATCCATCCTCTGGCAAGTGCTATAGTATACGGTCTCTCAAGTCCGTGCCCATGGATATGGTGTAAACCTCGTGACGTCTCCTACTCAAGGCATCTGCAACTACATTTTCCTTTCCTTTGATGTAGTGAACGTCAAAATCATATTCGCATAAGAACTCCATCCATCTCCTCTGATGTGCATTAAGGTTCGGCTAACTGAAGATGTACTGAAGACTCTGATGATCTGAATGCAACTCGAAGTGATGACCTAAAAGGAAATGTCTTCACCTCACAAGTGCATGTACTACTGCTGCGAGCTCAAGGTCGTGAGTGGGATAATTAAGTTCATGAGTCTTAAGTTTCCTAGACTCGAAAGCTATGGCCCTACCATCCTGCATAAGAACTGCTCCTAAACCCTCTAGTGAAGCATCTGTACAAACCATGAAGTCAGCTGTAGGATCTGGTACAACAAGGATAGGAGTGCTAGTAAGTGCCTTCTTGAGTTCCTGAAAGGCCTTCTCACACTTCTATGTCCATTCAAATTTCTTCCCTTTACATTGAAGAGAAGTAATAGGATGTGCGACTCTGGAGAATCCCTCGACAAAACGTCGGTAATACCCTGCTAAGCCCATGAAACTCCTGACCTCTGTCACACTGGTTGGCGCTGGCCAATCCATAATAGCCCTAATCTTTGATGGTTCAACTAAGATCCCATCACCGGAAATAACGTGCCCAAGGTACTTGACCTCAGACCGAAAGAAAGCACACTTCGTTAGGCTGCCAAACAACTGGTTATCCCGCAAACACTGCAATACCTATTTTAGGTGCTCCTCATGTTCCTTCTCATTCCGAGAATATATCAGTATATCATCGAGAAACACAATAACAAAATGGTCCAGAAATGTACGAAACACCCCATTCATGAGGCTCATAAAAACTGTTGGGGCATTCGTAAGTCCGAATGGGACTACGGTGAGCTCATAGTGACCATATCTAGTGCGAAATGCGGTCTTGTGGATATCACTTTCCACTATTCTCAACTGATGGTATCCTGACTTCAGATCTATTTTGGAAAAGACTTTGGCTCCCTGAAGTTGGTCGAATAAATCATCAATTCTGGGCAAAGGATATCGGTTCTTGATGGTTACTTTATTTAGCTGTCGATAATCCATACATATTCGGAGAGATCCATCCTTATTCTTAACGAAGATGATTGGTGCACCCCAAGGGGATATGCTAGGACGAATATGACCCTTCTCAAGGAGTTCCTCAAGCTGTATTTTAAGTTCATTTAGCTCATTTTTGGTCATCCTATAAGGTGCTCTAGAAACTGGCTCAGCTCCTTGTACTAGGTCTATATGAAAATCAATCTCTCAACGGGGAGGCATTCCCGGTAACTCCGAAGGAAATACATCTGAATATCCCTTAAGGATAGGATGGTCATCGAGCGATGTTTCTTTTTCTTCCTCTTCTCCTCTGTCACTGATAGTGATAGCAAAAAGCTGACATCCCTTTCGCATGCACCACTTGAGCTGCATTGCAGAGATCATACGAAGAGACACGGGCCTCTGAATCCTGGTGATAACTATGGGCGAACCATGATCATCCTCACACTCGATCTTTTTCAGGTGGCAATCCATCTTGGCTCTGTGGGCATAAAGCCAATCCATGCCAAGTATGATTCCGTAAGATCCAAGTGGAGTCACTCTAAGGTCTACTAAAGTGGTGGTCTTGCCAATCTGCAACTAACATGCCCTAACCTCTGATTCCACTGACACTCTAGCTCCTGAAGCTAATTCCACTTCCCAACTGACACCCTGTCTAGTTGCCACTAGCCTGCAACGCTCCACAACCAATGGAGATATAAAGGAGTCAGTAGCTCCTGAATCAAACAAAATAGATACATTGTTACCTTTGATTATACCTGTAGATTCGATAATCGTGGCTTGATGCTCAGCCTAGCGGTTGTCAACCGCTACGAATACTCTATGGGACCTACCCATATCACCAACTGTCGGCTCTGAGGTGGCCATCTGCTGACTCCCTTCCACCTGTCCCTGAGGGCAATCCCTCGCCATATGCCCCATGGCTCCACACGTAAAGCAAGCACCCCATGCCTGGAACTAGGCACCCTAAGGCCTAGAGAATGCCTGACCTCCTATCCTACTAGATCTGCTGTACCCACCCCTGGAGGACTGCTGAGTCCCTGCCGGTTGTGTGTACTGCCCCTGTGCTCTCTGATCACATCTCTGTCCCTGAGTCTGCCACTGTTTGGGCTTGGAGCCCTGCTGATACTGTGGAGGCTTCTGCCTCTGGTTCTGTGGTGTCTGTTGTGGAGGAGGGGGTTTGGAGAACCCCTGAGAATTTCAGTTGTTTCCTTTCCAATGTGGTTTCTGGAATCCATAAGTCTGAGGTGCAGGATTTCAGTTCTGAAACCGATCCCTATTGTCCTGTGGTCTGGCCTGAATTTCCTCGGCAATCAGTGCCTTCTCTACAGCAACCCGAAGGCTCTCTAGAGCGGACATCCTAACAGGCCCAGCTATACTGGCATTTAATCCCCTGATGAAGTGGTTTACAAGAAGTTTCTCATCCTTTAGATAATCTACATAAGGCAATAGCTCAAAGAATTTACTCTCATATTGGGTTACTGACAAGCCTTTTTGTTGGAGATCGTGAAATTTGTCTATACGATGCTGCCTGAAGTGTTCTGATAGGTACCTCTCATGAAACCTCTCTGTGAATATCTCCCAAGTGAGAGTATCAGGAACTAATCCGCATTTGTACTCTTCCTGTCTCCACCAAGTGGAGGTTGTCCCTCTCAGTAGATGAACTGCGACACGTGCTTTCAAGTTGCTCTCATAAGAACGCAACGCAAAGCACCTCTCAAGACTCAAAAGCCATGCCTCGGCCTCTAATCCATCTGTAGAACCTCCGAAGGATGGTGGTTGGAGGCGCATGACCTCCCTGATGAGATCCCCTGGATCTTGACGAGCTCTCTCAAAATAAACTGGTTCCACCGCTGGAGGTGGTCCTGGCATATGCACCGACTCTGGCTCATTACCACCCTGACTCTCTACAGGAATAGGAGTTGGGCTCCTGCTTCGTTCTCTATCAACAGATCTATGACTCCCAGAGTCATGACTCCTAACCTGAGGGTTCTCTACTGGGATCCTTTCCTGAACTATGCCAATAAGATTCTGGATTGCTGCTAAGAGGTCTTGGTTAGGTTCATTTGGCTATTCGGGAGGTGTCCCTGGGTTCTCCTCTGGAACCGATGCCTCCCTCACTACCTCTTCGCGTGCTATGCGCACACATCTAGGACCCCGTCCGCGCTTGCGAGCTTGTCGCGTCGTCGGAGGCATCCTAAGAGGAAAATAAGGCAAAGTAATTAATTAATTTCTTTTAGAATAATATTGATTCAATTAAATTCAAAAGTCTGATAAAATAAATTTAACAAAATAATTTAAATAATCTAAGGTGAAACATAAGTGGAGTAAGGTTCCTAGTGTGGAAACCTTGCTCTGATACCAAAATGTCATGCCCAAAATTTAGGGCAAAAACGAAACGAATTTTTTTTTTAAAACAACTAGTTAATTAACAAAGTTCACTATCACGACATGTGTTAACAAGCTGGCCATAACAAAAATCGAACTAACTCTGATACTAACTAAGTATCGAGACTTAATTAAAATTTATTTGCGGAAAACTAAATGTTTTAATTTATTTTCTCATCAATTAAAGTCGTTAGTTTAATTTATTAAACTCATTTAAATGGTAGACGTAGATAAAAATTGATCTCCAATAAAGCCATATTGTTTAAATTTCATTTTAAATCATTAATTAATTTAATGGATTAAAGTGTCAAATTAATTTCTAAATGACATTATTCGATGAGGAAAATTATCTTTCCAAAATCAAATTTAGTTTTCAAGGAATTAATTTTCTTTTTTTTTTATTTAATCAAGGTTTTACAAATAATTCTAAAAATAATTAATTGGAATTAAAACTCCCATGTCTATCTAAATTGAAACCCTAACTAATTTTAAATATAAATTTTTTTTCCACAACTTTAAAAATAATTTTCATATAATCCCTAATTAGGGATTTTTTTTTTTTATATATATTAAATGGCTCTAACTAAATTAATCAAACATATTATTTTTATTTTATTACCCTAGCCCTACCCGGGCTAGGGTTTAATATTTCTTGATTTACCATTTTATTTTCACAGGGCCGAAACCCATTAGCGGCAGCCGTGAATTTTTTTGATGCAGGTTATTTTTTTTGAGGAGCGACGGGGGTTTCCAATGGTGGCGGCTCGGCCATGGCCGCCCACTGTGCATTGCACAGTGTTCGGCCTTGCCGCCCACTGTGCAGCGCACAGTGTGCGGCACCGCCGTCCACTGTGCTTTGCACAGTGCGCGGCTCCGCCGATCACAGTGCGCGGCTTGCCGCCCAGATGCACAGTGCTTCGGCCCTTCCCTTTTTTGGTTAAAATTTTTTTAAAATTTTTTTTTTTTTAATTTATATATAATATATATATATATATTTCTCAATGCTAATTTTACATGCAAAATTTTTTAAAAGAAACAAAATAACAAAGTAACTCATTATACTAAATTAATATATATATATATATATATATATGGTAAATAAACTTAGGCTCACATTTTCATTTGTTTTGCAGGGTATTTATATGGCATGTTTTATATAAAAATATATATAAATATACCCATGATTTCTACATGCATATAGATATATATAAATATTTATTTATGACTAATATTTTTAATTTTTTTTCTTAAACTAACATCGTTATCATGAAAGATTTTGATATACCATTGTAGAAAAGGAAATATGGATTACGTCTGTTTTAATGGATATATAAATATTTCCAGAACTATATCGAAATCTATATATTGAAATCTATGGGTATGCAGGAAACAGAATTCTAAGAATATATTTTTTTTTTAAAACTTAAGAAATACTGTTTTAGGAAAGCATTATACTTTTCTGAAATAAATACATTCATTGATTTCTCAACAATAAAACAACTAATTTATTTACATGTTAACAGCAAGTACAAATCATGATTTTCTGCAATTAAAATGGAGATAGATTTTCAGCTAAAAAGAAGAACTCAGATTTAAATAAACTGATTTTTATATTGCAAAAAAAACAACTATTACATGCAAATCAAAAAGCAACTCTTTTTTTTTAGAAAATAGAAGCATATCTAGCTTTTTACAACTCTAACGATATTCTGCAAATTTACAGGATGTTTCTTTATTTAACTACAACAACAAATCTCATGTCTATTTTCAAAATTACAACTTCCCTCTCATTTCTATGAATGAGGATGTATTTCTCCTATCAAATTTAAACTAATAACTGCAAATCAATTTAAATTTTCTTCAACAATATTCTTCTGCAACCTTTCTCTTTTCCTAGTCTTTTCTCCTGGCATTCCTGCATAATAGAAACCCAAATATGACCACGGAGTGCTCACCTCCTAGCCTAGGCTAACTGGTAGCCACCCCCGAGCTCGGAGAACCAAGCCCTAGATGGGTAACAAACATGCAAACACATAGAAGACATAAATACACACACAAATATTCAGACACACTCCCAACTTGGCTTCACAACACCACACTTTGGTGATGACCTTTTTAAGGGTGGTAGTGGACCAATACCCTGAGGAGAACTACAAGTATGGAAAAACAAGTAGCCACCTCATGGCACAATAAATACATCAAAAATCTCAGCCCCTTATTCCTTATGCCCCCCAAAGGCATTCTAGCGTTATATCCCTCCTTATGACCCCCATTGCACAAACAGACCATGCAGCAAGGGTCACACAAAGATCCCTTGTGATCGCTCTCAAACGAGAGTCTCTCACTCGAGGGTTGTCACTGCTACCACCCACAAGATCCTCCTCTCTCCCAAGAGAAAGAGGTCTTGAGAAAACTCCCAAAACACAACAAAACATAATGCAAAAATTCCAAGTGAAATTCTAAAAACAAGACATTTAAAAACACAGATTTCTTACACCAATCATGCTCTCAAGCACATACAAGAAAATAGACTTTTTTAAGAATAATCAAACCAACCTTAATCTGCCCAATGGTGGTATAATATTTGAGGAAGAGCTGCCCAATCCATAGATCTTCTTCTTCTACCCTTAGTCAAATTTTCTATTCCAAACTATTCTTTTCTTTTCAAAAATTCTCTTGTCTCCAAAAATGGAGAGTGGGTGATTACCCTCCAAATTTCCCAATTCTTGCTTAAGAAGCTCATTCTCTGAGTTCTCACAAGTTTCTAAAAACCAAAAAGGAAAGTAAAGCAGAATGCAAAAAGACTCTCATTCGAATAGGAAAAATCTCAATTAGATTTAAACTTCTAATTTTCAATTTTCGCACAACTCAAAAAAGCCAATTTTTAAAGCGTCAAAAAGGTCACTTAAAAGTAGAAACTTGCCTAAAATTACCCCTAACCCCTAAGTATACCTTATGGGCTTTAGGAAACCCTATTAAACTACACCTAGGTGTTCATTTAACCCATTTTAAACCCCTCTGAAGTTTATTTTCGGGTCAAACATATGTTGACCACTCCAAAGATTTCTTTCCCAAGGTATTTATGACAACACGATATATTATTTGAAAAAGCTATAGTTGAACACTTTCCCACCAAGAGACAAATAAAACATTTAAATTTAAATCCACACATGTGTCAAGTGACACAAATAAAACACTTTTACAAATTAAAACATGAAATCGTCTCTTGTAGGTTTTACACATTAAATTTAAATAACACTTAACACTCATGCAACATATACTGTTACGAATAAAATACAACATAAATGGCGTGTTGTCTCTCCAAATAGACAACCCCTGGCTTACGAACATACATAAGTCTAGGTTTGGTTCTCCGTAATTTTCTATGGTCACATGGTAAATTTCCTGCGCATCTCAATTTACACATTAGTACTTTCAAATATCCACATATAATATAATTCAAAGGAATAACAATACACATCATCACTTGCATACAATTTTCATCCGCACAGATTAAATACATCTTTTATCAAGCAATTTCATATAAGCAATTTCATCCCAATTCACATAAACTTAACCATACATCATAGTTCTATTATCATAGTAAAGTCCTGCAAATTTAATAACGACATCTATCATTGCAATATCATCCTATCTAACAATCATGTAGTGTTCTATCTCATAAAGCATATAAGTAACTCATCAAAACATAGCAATGTTATCCAACTCCTAAAATCATGTAACTTCTAAGTCTCAAAATGCATATCTAGCTTTTTACAACTCTAACGATATTTTGCAAATTTACAGGATGTTTCTTTACTTAACTACAACAACAAATCTCATGTCTATTTTCAAAATTACAACTTCCCTCTCATTTTTATGAATGAGGATGTATTTCTCCTATCAAATTTAAACTAATAACTGCAAATCAATTTAAATTTTCTTCAACAATATTCTTCTGCAACCTTTCACTTTTCCTAGTCTTTTCTCCTAGCATTCCTGCATAATAGAAACCCAAATATGACCACGGAGTGCTCACCTCCTAGACTAGGCTAACTGGTAGCCACCCCCGAGCTCGGAGAACCAAGCCCTAGATGGGTAACAAACATGCAAACACATAGAAGACATAAATACACACACAGATATTCAGACATACTCCCAACTTGGCTTCACAACACCACACTTTGGTGATGACCTTTTTAAGGGTGGTAGTGGACCAATACCCTAAGGAGAACTACAAGTATGGAAAAACAAGTAGCCACCTCATGGCACAATAAATACATCAAAAATCTCAGCCCCTTATTCTTTATGCCTCCCAAAGGCATTCTAGCGTTATATCCCTCCTTATGACCCCCATTGCACAAACAGACCATGCAGCAAGGGTCACACAAAGATCCCTTGTGATCGCTCTCAAACGAGAGTCTCTCACTCGAGGGTTGTCACTGCTACCACCCACAAGATCCTCCTCTCTCCCAAGAGTGAGAGGTCTTGAGAAAACTCCCAAAACACAACAAAACATAATGCAAAAATTCCAAGTGAAATTCTAAAAACAAGACATTTAAAAACACAGATTTCTTACACCAATCATGCTCTCAAGCACATACAAGAAAATAGACATTTTTAAGAATAATCAAACCAACCTTAATCTGCCCAATGGTGGTATAATATTTGAGGAAGAGCTGCCCAATCCACGGATCTTCTTCTTCTACCCTTAGTCAAATTTTCTATTCCAAACTATTCTTTTCTTTTCAAAAATTCTCTTGTCTCCAAAAATGGAGAGTGGGTGATTACCCTCCAAATTTCCCAATTCTTGCTTAAGAAGCTCATTCTCTGAGTTCTCACAAGTTTCTAAAAACCAAAAAGGAAAGTAAAGCAGAATGCAAAAAGACTCTCATTCGAATAGGAAAAATCTCAATTAGATTTAAACTTCTAATTTTCAATTTTCGCACAACTCAAAAAAGCCAATTTTTAAAGCGTCAAAAAGGTCACTTAAAAGTAGAAATTTGCCTAAAATTACCCCTAACCCCTAGGTATACCTTATGGGGTTTAGGAAACCCTATTAAACTACCCCTAGGTGTTCATTTAACCCATTTTAAACCCCTCTGAAGTTTATTTTCGGGTCAAACATATGTTGACCACTCCAAAGATTTCTTTCTCAAGGTATTTATGACAACACGATATATTATTTGAAAAAGCTATAGTTGAACACTTTCCCACCAAGAGACAAAAATAAAATATTTAAATTTAAATCCACACGTGTCAAGTGACACAAATAAAACACTTTTACAAATTAAAACATGAAATCATCTCTTGTGGGTTTTCCACATTAAATTTAAATAACACTTAACACTCATGCAACATATACTGTTACGAATAAAATACAACACAAATGGGGTGTTGTCTCTCCAAATAGACAACCCCTGGCTTACGAACATACATAAGTCTAGGTTTGGTTCTCCGTAATTTTCCATGGTCACATGGTAAATTTCCTACGCATCTCAATTTACACATTAGTACTTTCAAATATCCACATATAATATAATTCAAAGGAATAACAATACACATCATCACTTGCATACAATTTTCATCCGCACAGATTAAATACATCTTTTATCAAGCAATTTCATATAAGCAATTTCATCCCAATTCACATAAACTTAACCATACATCATAGTTCTATTATCATAGTAAAGTCCTGCAAATTTAATAACGACATCTATCATTGCAATATCATCCTATCTAACAATCATGTAGTGTTCTATCTCATAAAGCATATAAGTAACTCATCAAAACATAGCAATGTTATCCAACTCCTAAAATCATCTAACTTCTAAGTCTCAAAATGCATCAAAATAAAGTATCCATAATAGTCTAAATATAAAATCCACTGAATGTCAGACTGAGTCGAGGTGAGGCCTCACACATCTCTTGAGTTCTGGTGATATTGGGTTTGTCTCTTTAAAAAAAAAAAAAAAAAATTTCTTGAAGATTTCTTACTTTAAACCTCCATGAATGTTGTTAAAATTTAGGTTTCAGTTTTGAAAATATTGGTTGTTCTTGGGTCAAGATTGTCTGAATGGTTTTGTGTTTGAGCAAATCTTGCATATCTGAAGTTTTTGAGTATTAGACAATCATGAGCTTGTTGGGAAAATTTCCCCATTCTGTTGTTTTGATCTTTTTGAAAAAGAAAAGAAATGAAATAAAAATAACGTTGTTTTTTAAATTTCGTCATTTCCATTCAAATAAAATATAAATCAAAACTGTAAAAAAAATTTAAAAAAAAATAAAAATATATATATATATAAGGGAAAAGAAAATATTTTGGGGTTTTGGGGGGGAGCCAAAGCTCAACCCACGCCCTCCCCTTTCCGCCTCCCATAGGAGCTCCGCGTCCACCCTGTGGAAGCGGAGGGACTGCGTCCATGTGAGTGGCCGCAGTTACCCCGCTTCATAGTGTGGAGGCCGAAGGGTATGCGACCCCCACGGCGGCCGCAGAGACCCCGGCTCCACTACGTGTGGAGCCCGAGGGTCTGCGTCCACCGTGGTGGCCGCAGGCCTGACGACTAGGGCATAGCCGCCTTAGGGTTTGCCGTCCTCCAACTTTTAAAAAAATAAAAATTAATAAATCTTTTTGTTTAAAAAAAAAACAAATAAATATTGATAGATTAAGTTTTAAATTAATATAATTTATTTTCACTAAACCTTGATTAATATATATTAATTTTTAATTATGGATTGATGTGGATTTTAAATAAATATTTATTTAGATAATCTATATATTAATACATGTTATTAATTAGATATTGATTGTTGCTAAACTCTGATTAATATATATTAATTTTTAATTGTGGATTAATGTGGATTTTAAATAAATGTTAATTTAGATAATCCATATATTAATATATATTATTAATTATATATTGATTGTTGGTCCCTTTGTAGCGAATATTGTCAGTGAATAACCATTATTGTTCAGACATTAATTTTATTTAGTTAGATATATATTGAGATATATGTATACGCTAATTCATATTTACGGATGGTGTAATTGCTTTAAATATACGCAAGGGAATTATAATTCATTGGGGAGTATTTTTCCCATTTCGAAGATTCCTTTTAATGTATATTTTCTTTTTGTAAAGGGTAAATTTGTGTTGCTAGAGAGGGGACTAGGTTATTTCAAACCAGTATGTCAATGACGTTTATCTAAGGATTAAATAACCTATTTAGACGAATAATGCTTATATTCATGTGAACTTGGTTGGAAAACTTGTAGAGATGTATTTATGTTATGTCTTGATGCATATGAACGTAGTGAGTAGAAAACCTAGAATGACCTGGATCTGGATGAGGTAGAAAACCGAAAACAACTTATATCATCTAGAAAACTTGATCAACCTTTAAATGTTTAAATCAATATGGAAAAAGCTTGTATTTTCCAGTTATTGCTTGTACAAGGTTTAATTTTTGTATTCGCTTTTGTTTAAAGAAATGGCAAAACCTTGATATGTTTGTTTGGACCCTATCGTCTGGTTGTTTTATGATTGACCATAGTTGGTCAAGTCCCTAGTTAGAGTACCGTCAGACAAGAAACCCTTGTAATTGATTTTGATGTGTTCAGTTGGATCCGCTTCTATGAAGGGATCATTTATGTATTTATTGACCGAAGTGGTCGTTGTATAGTGGTTGTGTTCACCTATAAGGCAGAGATGTAAATGACATGAACCTTCTGTAATCTTAACATAATTAATTGCCAAAGGGGTCTTGTAGTCGAGCAGACCCGGAGATGTAGCCCTCTAGGGGTGAACTCCAAGATCATTTTTGTGTTATGTGATGCTTTTGTCTCTCATGTTTCATACTTAGTGCTGCATGTATGGATGCATTTTGTAAGTGTATAATGGGGATTTAATGAAGTTAATTTTTGAATGCATGAATATAGTCATCTTGTTAAATGCAATAAATGGATCATGAAGGAATGAACTCTGTTAATGTTAATGAAAATACATATGGATGAAAATACCTCATAGATATGAAGATGTTAATAGAGCATTTTGGAATAAGGTACATGTTATGTGTTTAATACAAAATTGAACATATTGAATGGTTTAAAAGTTATCGGACGAGCTCGTCATAATACCTAAATTGTAATTCTAATGGATGGACTTCATTTAGTTACTTACCTTTTTATCTTAATAAATGAACATCATCATAATTGCTATATTTTACTAAATTGGATGAATTCATTTAGTTATTTACATTTTATTTTAAATAAATGATCATCAAATTAGTTGCATTCTAACTGTAATTGAATGAACTCAATTGGATATCCACATTATAACCTTAATAAATGAACTTCATCCTAATACCTACATTTTAACTATAATAGATGAACTCATACGATTATTTACATTTTAACCTTAATAAATGAACTCCATCTTCTTAGCAATATTTTAATTACAATGGATGAACTCATATGGTTAATTACATTTTAACCTCTATAAATGAACTTTGATATATTAGTTATATTGTATCTAAAATAGATGGACTCGTCATGTTAACTGTCATGACCTGACTTAGACCCTAGTTAGATTTACTTTACTATGCCAGATACTTATACTGTTGACATTTTACACATAATTATTTGATTAGCTTTTTCATGATGTTAGATGATATTTTGTGGTTTAATGACATTAATGATGGTCAGTTATTTTATAATATCGTTATTTAATGATGATGAATTATTATTTTCAATTATGATCATTAATGATATTAATGCTTTAATTAGATTTTAAACCTGATAATATGAATAATTCATTTTATTATCGTGATCTGACGACCTTTTGTTGAGTTGGAGTAAGTTGCAGGTTAATTGTCAAAGGCAGACATATGACCGAGGAGGGGTTTTTCTAGCTCGCTAGTAGCAACCTAAGTATTGGAACCTTGTGCAAAGTACCCAATTAGATAAGCAATTAGTAAATTAAATTAGGGAGTTTAATATAAAATGATAAAATAATATTATTAAAATAAAAATAAAATAAAAAATAAGGATAAATTATTAAATATACAAGTATTTAATATTACAATCAAGCTAGAAATTAATTATAATATAATTATTTAAAAGTGAGTAATTTAAAAAAATATATATAAGTTATTTGATAATTAAATTATAAAATAAATACTATTTAAAGAGATAACATCTTGTAAATAATTAGAGGACTAATTTAAAAAAAAAAGGGATTAGTTCAAGGAATTTATTAAAATATTATTTAATAAAATAATTTAAATATATATGTATAATCAAGATTATAAATTATATTTTCGACATGCAAGATACAATGCATGAGTAAATAGTAAGATACTAAATTTAGGAAAAATAATGTGCTAAAAATATAAATGACATGTAAGGCATGATGAAAACTAAATAATTAAATTAGTAGATTATTTTCTTTAAAACTAAATCTTTAAAATCATGCTAACAAATTTGTGATTTAATTTAAGAATTATTTTGTGAGTTCTAATTTTAATAATTAGTTTTATTTTAAGAATTTAATCATGCAAACAATTAAATTTTATTTTTAGAGAATTCAATGTTTATAAATATAGGAATAAACCTGTTATTTGAGCATTCCAATTCCTTTTGAGCTTCTTGATTCGTGTGATTTCTATGAAGTCGACAAGGTAGATTGAAGAGATTGTCTGAAATTAGGGAAACGCCTGCAATTCTTCTTTCTCACAACGAGGTTCATTTATTTTACATATTTTATTTGAGTCTTAATTTGATCTTTTCCTTCAAAATTTGTTCTTCTTGTCATAATTTTTGATTAAAAATTTAAGTAAGAGAAATAAATTTGTTCAAGGTAGGTTTTTAATCTCTTCTTTATCACAAGACTTCTATCTATGAAATCAATTGACTAGTATTATTTTGTTGCTAAGAGTAATTGGTAATTGTGGATTTAATGCTAGTTTGTTTGATGTGCCAGTTGTGTTGTCAACGCCTTCTACTCCATGTATCTTGAAAAATAGAAACTGGGTGTTTAGAAAATTTACTGGGTTTTTGCGATTCAAATATTTATAAGTTCTGTGAAAATTTCAAAGAAATTGGGATCTGAGTTTTTAAGAAACAACTAAAACATTATGACTGTATCATGACTGAATATGATATGTGCTCATCACTGAAAGTTGACCGCCTTAGATCATAATTCAGTTTCTATGCTTCCACACTTTCCTAAATTAGAATTTTGGAAATCTCCATAACACATTCCAAACACTGATTTGAGTTTATTTCTCACTAAGCATTTTCTCTTTGATTTCTAGAGTATTTTCTTAGTCGACTTAAATGTTAGGCTAAGTATTCCCACCTGTATCCTCTTTAATTATTGCATTCCTTTGTAGATTTATTCCATTAGGTATGTGAATCTTGATTTCTTTTTGATTATTTATTGTTATTTTTATCATAGAATATGCATTATGTTAACTGCTTATGAGAGTACTAACAAAATATGGAAAAAATTTGATAATTGAAAATAAAATAACTTTAAAAAAAATGTTGTTGTGTTTGGAAAGTCTTGATAGTGGTAAATTATAACTTCAAGATTGATTTAAGAATTTTTTTTAAGAAAAGAATAAAAGAAATAAATATTTAACATATATATATATATAATTATCTGACATTAATCCGCAGAGGGTTAATTATTTTTCTGTCTATGAGGGATATTTATGGAATGAGAGTGCTTGTTATGGGTTGACCAGGGAAGGGTGATTTTCTTTGCCTCCCCAATAGGGTAATGATGGCCATCATATTTATTTATTTATCTCCCTGCCATAACACATGTAGTTAGTTCAAACAGGATGGGTTGTTAGTTCTACATGATTGCATAGGATTCCTTTATTGCCAGTTGGTACCGGCTTGCTAGGATACTCTATCATGAGGGACGGGAGCTTATCAAGAGCACTGGGAAGCTTATGCTTCATTTGGTTGGGCAGATAAAATGCCTAGGTCATATGTCTATCATCCGGTTTGCGAGAGGAGGTTATCCAGGTCAAATGGAGGTGACACATCCAGAGACAGAGAAAGTTAGAGATTCTAGATAAAATTTTATGTAATAATTAAAGATGTATATTTTATTTCATTGTAAAGACTAGAATGGTCGCATGTAGAAGTTATGAAAAAGGACCTATAAGGTAACCTGATGTAAAGTGACAAGAAGTCGCCATGCAATGTAACTAACAAAAGAAAAGAAGAAAAAAGGCTACTAACATACTAACCCACTAACATGCATGATTTACTTCTTAGATTAGTTTTCATTTACACATGCATGCATGGTCATATTTAATTATCTGGTAGATTATTTAATTATGAGTTTTTGCATGTTAATTTAATGTGTAATAATTTCATGCATATGATTTACACTACACATGTGCACACATAACTTGACATCTTAACTAATTATGGTTTGCATTCTATTCGGTCCTCATGCGTAATTTTAGTTTGTTATTTTTTGCATGCACATTTAATTTCTACATGTTATTTATGAGTTGCATGGTTGTTCAGTTACTTATCTATTACTTGCATGTTGATAATCATTGCTTTTGCATGTGCAATAATGGTTAATTTAATTTTTAATTAAAATAGTGAGTTTAAGTTTGGTTTAACTAGGGTTAGGACAAGCGGGTCCTTACATTAACCATATTTTAACCTTAATGGATGAATCTGCAAGTGATTTATGTTTTAACTTCTATGGGTAAATTTCCTCATGTTAGCCTCATCTTCAACCATAATAGATGAATGCTTCCTAACTTCTATTATGTTAATTCACTGAACAAATTATATCCATGTTTCAAGTAATAACATGTAATTAAGATATCCTGCTTAATTGGATCAGATGTTGCGAGTTGAGTTAGGTGTTAGGTTACATAATGACATTGGGAAACTCCTTAGGTTCATTTAGTCTTCCACTGTGTTATCTAAGCATTAGATAACTCAATGTATCTTAATGTTGAGTTATTAAAATAAAATATATTTACACTCCATTTGAGTGTTTTAGCTTTATCCCTTCGGGGTTTCCTGTCGGGGCATTACATTTGGTATCAGAGCCCAAGTTGCAACACTGGGATCTCTGGTTTCGCTTGTGCCCTTAGTTGGTGTGAGGTGTATCGATCTTATGTTGTATGTTTTTCCTCCTTGTCGTGCGAGTATGATTGAGCAGACCTTAACTTGTGTGTAACATGTGTGTTCGCACCCTATTTTCACCTTCTTAATGTGGGTGCTTTGGAGTGATTATATGAGCTTTGTCTGCCTATTAATTTCTTGGTCTACAATTTCTCTTATTCTGAAAGATAGTCGTATGTACCTTCCTTATTGATTCATTGTACTCTTTTGACTAATCCAATTGGATTGGTTAGTGTTGTCTTGAATCTAAAAGTACGAAATGTACTTGCTTATGGATTTGATCTAGCTTAGTGTTGTTCGCTTGAAGGACTAGTATGGTAGGTATTGAATGCTTAATATGTAGTAAATTGAATGATTATGACCCTTCCTCCTCTCTCTCTAAAAATTAAAATAAGTTTGATATGTGTAATTATCTCTTATTTGAGTTTTCTTATTGCAAGAGAAAGGATGTGAATTCTTGAGCCTTGTGTGAGCCTTATAATGCTTATGTTTTCTTAGATTATAAAAAAAAGGGCTTTGGTTTGAATGTTAATATTGGTTATTGAGAGAAAATTATATGTTTACATTAAGGATTCTCCATGTGCTTTGTAGGAGTAATATAATTAAATTCCATCTTAAGTAAGGTGCATTAATATGTGCATAGTTGATTTTGTGAAATTGCCTTGTTGTGAAAGAAGTACCAAAAGAGAACATGTTATAGTAGCTTCAAGAGTGTATTAATGTGTTCCACAAAAGATTGTTTTATGTGCTTCTTTAAACTAGTTGAACGAGGATCTATTTTAGCAATGCTCCATTTAACTTGCCTTTGGATATAGATAATTGCCTTATTGTGTTTAGAAAGTGCGAATGAAAGGCTTGTTTGATGTGTATGCATTAATGTGTGTTATTTAGTTGATAGCTCCTCATTTACCTTCTTGTTGTATTTTGATTTTCAATGTTAGGTTGCAGATTTTGATGTATTACTGTATTGCATTAAGAATATGAGTGTTCTCAAGAGGTCTTGTATCACCGAAAGATTGTTTGTCTCGATCTCTTGTTCGAAAAAATAGAACATTCTATTGCAACCATAATAATTGGAAATGTCATGTTAGGTTGTTTTGGCATCCTCCTTAAAAGATAGCAAAATGAAAACTGTGCAACTAAAATGATAGACTTATATCTGAGCATATAGTGTGATCTTGTTGATCTTGTGTATTTGTAGGAAATAGTCGATTTTCCAACTCTCTCTTCCTCCTCTTGCCTAAATTATAAGGTTTTTTTTTTTTAATGCTATTAAGAATGCATTGATTTAAGAAGAATTTTTATAACGCATATGAAAATGTATGTTTTCTTTTGGCTTCTAATTGAAAGAGGAAAGTTTTTCGCTTTGGAAAATAAAATTGCATAGTTAGTAGTGTGAATGCAAATTCTTAGTGGAATTTGAGAAAGATATCGGAATGATGTTATTTCCTTATGTAATGGTGAATTGTTAAGAATTTCAGTACTTGTATCTAGAATAAACTTGATTCAGTTATTCATGTGGAAAGCATAGTTAAAATCCTTCTTAAGTAGATGATAGCACAATGAAAATTACCCCCTGTAAATGTGAGTAAACCAGTGATGGTGCTATTCCTTGTGTATTGTAAGAAACCCGTGCCTGCTATGTGTGCCCATGGGATGGTGAAGTAATCAACCATGGAGGATATGTTTGCTTATTAGTATGGGATACCATACTGTTTATGTGGTGTTGCTTATTTGTTTCCTTACTGAGTGCCAACCCACGGGTTGTTGATAAGTCAGTATGTGAAGGGGTAGTATTAGAAGTCACCATTCCTTGAATAGTATGGAACGACGTACGAGTAATATCGACGCAAAGCGAATTTAGCTTCCCTATTTCAAGGAAAAATATAGTTATATAATGAAATTGTATTATAGGTGTACTCAATACTTTCCCTTGTGATGAACCGATTTATGAGGTTCATGTGTGCCAGCCTATTCCTATCCTTTATTTGAGCATAATTGATGACAGTTCTTGAGCATAATGATGGGTTTTATTGGAGCATATTTTGCCTTGTCTTCATGAGAGGCATGTTATTTTTCGCATGAGCTGCCAATTGACTAGTGTTGGTAGACTTGTGGGTAGACCTTAGCCATGTATACCTTTGGCTTACGATGAGTATCCTGAGAGGTACGTCGCTATGCGGGGTGTGACCTACGCATGTCCTTATCCATGAGGTACACTACCATGTGGGATATGTCCATTGCGTGCCCTTTTCGCTTGGAGTATTGCCATGCCGTGCTGAGACACTATGCGAGATGTAGTAGACATTGCCATGCGACCTACCGATAGGTGTAGGGTAGAGCCATTCCGGGTGACGATGTGATGCGGGGTGATGTCGAGGTACACACTGCCATGCCATGCGGATGTGTGACTAGGACACACCACATGATGAGCTACTATGATAGCTAGATGATTGTTCCTTCCTTCCTCGTTGGTGGCTAGCTGCTAGTCACATAGTGATGTAATGTGCACTTATGATTTTTTTTATTTTATTATTTATTTATTTCCTTGTGGGCCAGCAATTTATTCTATTTTGACCTTGAAGGTTTAGCCATGATCTTACAATCTTGTTTTTACTTGATTTGATGTTGCAATTTCAAAATTATTTTCTTGCCTTACTGTTGGAATTGACGATTATTATCTTTATTCTTCTGTACTTGGGTGGCTAAACCGGTTTATCCTTGTTGTTTTTGTATGATGGTCTTGTGTTGGAATGTGAATTCCTCTCCAAGAATGTAGGAGACAGTCTTGGTTGAGTGTATACGAGGAAGTGGATGTAGGGAACCTTGAGGATGGGGGTATGTGAGGCTGTGAGACAGCTAGGATCCTCTACCTACCTATGAGTGGTGGCTATCTCTTGGAGGCTAAACACCTTACACAACAAGGGATGTTCACGAGGGTCTTGTATGGAAGGTAGCACCACCATGGTGTGCCCTAGCACCATCAAGCCCTGGAGTGAGATGTTGGATATTTATGATCATGTTATTTATTCTGAGATCAGGCATAGAGATGTTGATCATGCATGTTATCTTTGACCGAGCATTAGACATGCTCACATGTGGCCTTTTGTGTTGTGCAATTCCAGTTATGGGGATGGTTATTATGTGAAATCGTGGATTAAATGGTGTCAACTTGTCACTATGTTATGGGACATAGTCATTGGAAAGGTTCTTTTATGCCTGGAAAGTGTAAACAATTGAGTTATTTACGTTTCTCTTAATTATTGAAAGTTAACTTGGTTGTAGAAATTTATATTTGAAGCTAGTTCTATGTGATAAAGTTTTGTAAAAAGATGTAATGGTAAAAGAGATTGATCATGATAGCATGTTTTCTTGACCTGCTTGGTAGAATGAGTATGGTAATTGATGCTTACCTCTTTTAATGCTTTGATGGGTGTAATGAAAGGAAGAAAATTCTTGTTTTTCTGCTATGATTGTGGATAATACCTAGAATATTTTAAAGAAGTGTATGGCTTTAGATGTATCTTGCCTATAGATTATGACAATCATAGAGGTTTTAGCAATAATGTTTCATTTATTTACATAAAGATTCATATGTGCAAATTTATAATTGTTAAATGAGTTTCAAGGCTAATACGTGTTCCATGTTTTCCGTCTAGCCTTGCGACTTCCAAGAGTAAGTCGAAGCCTTGTAGTGCCCCTACCCTAGTCAGCCTTGCAAAACCGGTTTGACCTTGGTTGACTTCCTATGTGGCATTCTTGAATGGTTGATTTACCGTGATGCAATGTTGTAGATTAGATAATACGAATATTATGCATACCTATTAATGTGCTTTCACATCGATTCTTATGTAAGTTTAATTGTTTCCCCAATTCTTGTTATAAATCTTGAGCTAACGCCTTCATTGAATATGTATATATATGTATGCTTGCATGACTCATGGGTGCAAGAGATTGCAAGAACAGTACCGCCTAGGTGCGAGGTTCGTCTCCATCAAGATTCGTAGGGTTGAGTATACCTCTTTCATCCTTAGAATTTGGATTAGGTGGTCGTAAAACCCTCGTCTTGCCTTAGCAATGATCAGGTGAGCATCGTGTGTGGTCCGTCGGGTTCCTTTTTTGTTTGGGTTTGCGTGTTGCATGATTGGTGGGCTATCTTGGTTTGCGTGCCTTGTGTGTGGTAAAATGAAGTGCTTTATCCTAAGTATTTAATTTGATTTAATGTGTTCATTTACGCATTAGTGATTGAGAAATTAAAATAGATAGGTTTCTTTTATGTGGTTAATCATTAATTAAAAGATTGCTATATTTATGTTTGTAGTAAGTTAAGTATTTAATTTGATTTACTGTGTTCATTCACGCATTAGTAATTGAGAAATTTAAAATAAGTAGGTTTCTTTTATGTGATTAATCATTAATTTAAAAGATAGCTTTATTTATGTTTGTAGCGAGTTTAATTTAATAGTTGATTTTAAATAACGAATTTAATTAGTTTATGCGTTTTAAAAAGGAAAGAATTAAAGTTGTTTGGAATAGAGATAATTCAATCTCTTTTGCATTTTGGAAAAAGAAAGGTTAATTATACTTATTTAAGAAAATCAATTTTTATTAGAAAAGCAAGTTTAATTTATAAGTATATTTGATATAGTGTGAAAGATTGATTTAGGAAATTAATTTAATTAAAATATTTTGTCCTCGTCAATATTGTAAAATATAAATGTTAGCTTAATTAATATTGAGAAAATTAAAATTAAATGAGAGAGAAGCATTTTAATTTTAATTAGAAAAGCAAGTCAGTTTTTTTGAATAGTTGAAAAGAATGATTATTTTAAAAAAAAGTGCTTAAATTCAAAATTAGAAATTAGGTCAAAATTTCATTCTTTTAATCTAGGTTGGAAAAATATTTTGGGGGTTGTTGAATTTTTGGAAGAAATTTTTTGATGGAGATTGGAGATTTTGGAAGGATAGATTTTTCTACAGCTGCAGGTTGGGCTTGTCTTCAAAATCTTGCCAGGAATGCGAGATGAGGTAGGATTCGAATGCATCTCTTGAGTTTTGGTGATATTGGGTTTGTCTCTTTAAAAAAAAAAAATGTTTTTTTTTTCTTGAAGATTTCTTACTTTAAACCTCCATGAATGTTGTTAAAATTTAGGTTTCAGTTTTGAAAATATTGGTTGTTCTCGGGTCAAGATTGTCTGAATGGTTTTGTGTTTGAGCAAATCTTGCATATCTGAAGTTTTTGAGTATTGGACAATCATGAGCTTGCTGGGAAAATTTCCCCATTTTGTTGTTTTGATCTTTCTGAAAAAGAAAAGAAATGAAATAAAAATAACGTTTTTTTTTAAATTTCGTCATTTCGATTCAAATAAAATGTAAATCGAAACTGTAAAATATATATAAATAAATGGAAAAGAAAATATTTTGGGTTTTTTTGGGGGGGGGGAGTCGAAGCTCAACCCATGCCCTCCCCTTTTTGCCTCCCGCTGGAGCCTTGCATCCACCCTGTGGAAGCGGAGGGACTGCGTCCACGTGATTGGCCACAGTTACCCCGCTCCATAGTGTGGAGGTCGAAAGGTCTGTGACCCCCACGGCGGCCGCAGAGACCCCGGCTCCACTGTGTGTGGAGGTCGAGGGTCTGCGTCCACCGTGGTGGCCGCAGGCCCGACGGCTAGGGCATAGCCACCTTAGGGTTTGCCGCCCTCCACCTTTTAAAAATAAATAAATTAGTAAATCTTTTTGTTTTCAAAAAAAACAAATAAATATTGATAGATTAAGTTTTAAATTAATATAATTTATTTTCACTAAACCTTGATTAATTATATTAATTTTTAGTTATGGATTGATGTGGATTTTAAATAAATGTTTATTTAGATAATCCATATATTAATACATGTTATTAATTAGATATTGATTGTTGCTAAACTCTGATTAATATATATTAATTTTTAATTGTGGTTTAATGTGGATTTTAAATAAATGTTAATTTAGATAATCCATATATTAATATATATTATTAATTATATATTGATTGTTGGTCCCTTTGTAGCGAATATTGTCAGTGAATAATCATTATTGTTCAGACAATTTTATTTAGTTAGATATATATTGAGATATATGTATATGCTAATTCATATTTACGGATAGTGTAATTGCTTTAAATATACGCAAGGGAATTATAATTCATTGGGGAGTGTTTTTACCATTTCGAAGATTCCTTTTAATGCATATTTTCTTTTTGTAAAGGGTAAATTTGTGTTGCTAGAGAGGGGACTAGGTTATTTCAAACCAGTATGTCAATGACGTTTATCTAAGGATTAAATAACCTATTTAGACGAATAATGCTTACATTCATGTGAACTTGGTTGGAAAACTTGTAGAGATGTATTTATGTTATGTCTTGATGCATATGAACGTAGTGAGTAGAAAACCTAGAATGACCTAGATCTGGATGAGGTAGAAAACTAAAAACAACTTAGATCATTTAGAAAACTTGATCAACCTTTAAATGTTTAAATCAATATGGGAAAAGCTTGTATTTTCCAGTTATTGCTTGTACAAGGTTTAATTTTTGTATTCGTTTTTGTTTAAAGAAATGGCAAAACCTTGATATGTTTGTTTGGACCCTGTCATCTGGTTGTTTTATGATTGACCATAGTTGGTCAAGTCCCTAGTTAGAGTACCGTCAGACAAGAAACCCTTGTAATTGCTTTTGATGTGTTCAGTTGGATCTGCTTCTATGAAGGGATCATTTATGTATTTATTGACCGAAGTGGTCATTGTATAGTGGTTGTGTTCACCTATAAGGCAGAGATGTAAATGACATGAACCTTATGTAGTCTTAACATAATTAATTTCCAAAGGGGTCTTGCAGTTGAGCAGGCCCGAAGATGTAGCCCTCTATGGGTGAACTCCGAGATCATTTATGTGTTATGTGATGCTTTTCTCTCTCATGTTTCATACTTAGTGCTAGCATGTATGGATGCATTTTGTAAGTGTATAATGAGGATTTAATGAAGTTAATTTTTGAATGCATGAATATAGTCATCTTGTTAAATGCAATAAATGGATCATGAAGGAATGAACTCTGTTAATGTTAATGAAAATACGTATGCATGAAAAAACCTCATAGATATGATGATGTTAATAGAGCGTTTTGGAACAAGGTACATGTTATGTGTTTAATACAAAATTGAACGTAATGAA
The DNA here is from genome assembly GCF_030272615.1 of Cryptomeria japonica. Taxonomy (NCBI): domain Eukaryota; kingdom Viridiplantae; phylum Streptophyta; class Pinopsida; order Cupressales; family Cupressaceae; genus Cryptomeria; species Cryptomeria japonica. The sequence goes on from NC_081408.1 coordinate 400,084,311, forward strand.
TGGTTTAAAGTTATCGGATAAGCTCGTCATAATACTTAAATTGTAATTCTAATGGATGAACTTCATTTAGTTACTTACCTTTTTATCTTAATAAATGAACATCATCATAATAGCTATATTTTACTAAATTGGATGAATTCATTTAGTTATTTACGTTTTATTCTAAATAAATGATCTTCATCAAATTAGCTGCATTCTAACTGTAATTGGATGAACTCAATTGGTTATCCACATTATAACCTTAATAAATGAACTTCATCCTAATACCTACATTTTAACTATAATGGATGAACTCATACGGTTATTTACATTTTAACCTTAATAAATGAACTCCATCTTCTAGCAATATTTTAATTACAATGGATGAACTCATATGGTTAATTACATTTTAACCTCTATAAATGAACTTTGATATATTAGTTATATTGTATCTAAAATAGATGGACTCGTCACGTTAACCATATTTTAACCTTAATGGATGAATCTGCAAGTGATCTATGTTTTAACTTCTATGGGTAAATTTCCTCATGTTAGCCTCATCTTCAACCATAATAGATGAACTCTTCCTAATTTCTATAATGTTAATTCACTGAACAAATTATATCCATGTTTCAAGTAATAACATGTAATTAAGATATCCTGCTTAATTGGATCAAATGTCGCGAGTTGAGTTAGGTGTTAGGTTACATAATCATGTTGGGAAACTCCTTAGGTTTGTTTTGTCTTCCGCTGTGTTATCTAAGTGTTAGATAACTCAATGTATCTTAATGTTGAGTCTTATTAAAAATATATATATATACACTCCATTTGAGTGTTTTATCTTTATCCCTTTAGGGTTTCTTATCGGGGCATTACAATTCCCTTAAAGATATAGAAGGTTACAGGTACTTTAAAGTTATTATTATATATAGTCTAATTGTAATTTACTTTCTAATCACTCATTTTGGACTAATGATCCCATGAATTTTTTGCAGGAAATGACATTTTTTTATAAAAATCTTAATGACATTGCATTGCAGATATTTGGGCCCACCATACATAAAAGGTGGAACATCATATGTGAACTAACCCTAATCCACTATTTTGATTTCATATCATTGCTAGAATAGTTTTCCTTTGATCCATTTCTTGAACTATAATAAATGTAGCTTCAGTTCATTTCTGAATCTAACAGGTTTGTTTTTGCTTTAAAAGGTGGAATGACCAAGAAAAAAGGTTAAAAGATGAATTGAAAAACCGTATGGTTGATTTGTTTGGAAATGACACATTCGACAAAACCAAGCTCCTTGAAAAAGCTGGCACATATCTAAAGTATGTGAGGGACCAATACAAGACCCATTAAGAGAAGAACGTAAAGTACAAGTGTCCCCCCATGATTCCAGAGAGGGAGTGGAAGGACCTGATTTTGGATGCCAAGGAGAGAATTGAAAGGAAAAAAGGAAATACACCACCAGACACCAAAAGAAGGTATGGGATACTATTAAGAATGTAATTATGTACTAATTAATTACTCTTTATATTTATATAATTTAACACATTTCAAACTTTTCATAGACTGAGTGACATGTCAAAGGCAACCAAGGCAAGACAAGAAAAGCACGTGAAACACAAACTCGGCTCTGGTGGTTATATGAAACTTGTTGCACGAATTGTAAGTATTAGTAAATGAAATATCGCATCAAAATATTTATAAATTGCAAACAATTTTTTTTTATCAAACAATGCAAGCAAAAGTCATGATACAAAGCAAAAATTTAGGGCTCTTAATTCAATAGAGCGCCCACAAAAGATGACAAGAGAATTCCCTACCAGCAAGGCTATATAGCCGTGGCTGAATGGCTACGAGAATTGAGTGGGCAAACACAAGATTCTGGTGCATCCATCACACAGGTAAATAAGATAAATGAAAATTGTTTCAAATTGTATACTTTACCAATGATCTAATTGATGTTGAGTTCCAACATAAAGTGACTATATATGTTTTAAATAAGAAAGCAATGATAACAATATGCATGACATTGGAATGCAGTTTGCTAATTGTGAAACACCACCTGCACATGAAGGTCCGAATGTGCATCCCAATAGTGGAGGTATTATTTTCTATTCAAATTTATTTATGTAATTATTAATACAATTAATTATCTTAATTTTTAATTAGAGTGGTAATTAATGTAACCTTTTTTGTTAATATTTTAGAGCATGTATTCGGTGGTGACCAAGTGGAGCATGATCTTGAGTACACAACATCAGGAACGTAATGTTCCCCAATCAGGTAAAGAGGACCACTGTTATTCCTTTAAACAAATTTAATTGCAATTGGTATTCAACATTAATGTAACCTTTAGTATTTCAACTCCAGAGGATCTAGAGGGTGTTTAGCATGTTAAGGTTGAGGCTAGACAAAATGATGTGGCCCCATCAGGTAAAGAGAGCAACAATTATGTTCTCTAAATTAATGAAATACTTGTAACTATAATAAAAAAATGTTTTGAATTTAACCCATTTCTTTGTTATTGGAGATGACCCCCCTTCGCTTCAGTGTCCTCGTCCTCAGTATAGGATTAGGCATACATCAAGATCAGGAGAAGAGGGCAGAACAACTAAAGAGGGGGGAAATGATGAAGAAAACGATGCTCCACTTATTCTTTTCATAGCTTCAAAAAAAAATGAAAAAAAAATGATTGTAATCTACCTTATTTGATAATGACTATTTTTTGTGTGTTAATGAATGTAATTATGTGCTAATGAATGGTTATGAATGATATGTGTTAATTAATATTGATGAATGTTGGGTGTTAATAAATGTTAATCAATGTTATGTGTTAATGAATGTTATGTGATATTAATGAATGAATGTTATATTCTATTAATGGAAGAAAGAATGAATGAATGTTCGATGTTAACGAGGAATTTAGAGTGATGTTAGGGGGGGGAGGGCCAAATGAGATTCCACCTTCACGTGGTTGGCCCTGTTAAGTAGAGAATATTAAACTATTCTCAAAACCAAGTGAAGCTCAATAAGATAACACACTTTTCAATATTTCATTATGTTGCATAGTTAATCTTATTGAATAATGTATATTGAATCTTAATTGCAGGGTCCAACACGAACAACAACACCACAAGTTGCTAGGTATAATGAACTCCCATATTGTTTTGTATGTACACTAACAATATGAGTTACTTCTAGTGTTGATTTCCATGGTGGGAATGCAAAAGTTATGAATATGTCTCATCCTTGTAAGTTTTTTTATTAGTTGACATTTTCTTGATCATTTTTAATTTTTCCTTATCATTTTAAGTCTAACCACTTTTATATGGAATTTATTGTTCTAGTTTTTTACTATATGCCAGACATTATTGATACAAGGACTTGCATTGCATCCATTTTTTCAATTAGGTATTATAAAGGGTAGGTTGTATTTGTAAATGTCTCTTTGAGTTCATCCAAATTTTATAACTGTTACCTCACATCTTGTTATCGCTTCATATCTATATGTTCTGTGAGGAGAACACCTATGTTTTTCTTTACCAATCCTCTAAGATAGTTTATGACTGCTAATAACTATATATTTTGATCATTTTATATTGTCTTAGACCCATGATAATAGTGATAATGTATCAATAGAATAGATGGATATAAAGTTCTTATCCTGCTATAACTGTACATTGGATAGTGTTCTTTCACTCCATGGTTGTGCTCTGTGTGAGGATTATTATGACTATATGCTGCTATTACTTGGTGATTCATATGGACTATTATTTAGGCATTCTCCTTATCACTGTTGTATGATTTGCATGATTTCTATCTTATATTTGTCAACCAATCTTATATTTTCCCTCGATGATCATGTATTTTCTTGCTATTTGTATTCCCCATAATTTGAGTCTTTCTCATACTATTTTTTATACACTTTCTCATCACCTAGACTAATGCATAAAGTTATATCATAAGCTAGATAGTCCCTCATTATTGAAAAGAAAACCTTTGAATAGTAGCATACTATTTTACCATCTTATAACAAGATGGCTCCCATGACATCCTTAGTAGCATTTGTGTAAGCTTCAATGAGAAACAAAGAATTAGGTAAGGTCAACATTGGAGCATTGTGATGCAGAGCATCCACCAATCTTAATCAATTAGGGAGATCTTTCTCCCAACTCACCTATTCAATAGGGAGCAAACCCCAAGACCTCACTAGCCTACTAGCTCCTCAAGTTGCTTAAATGCCCCAAAGACTCACTCCTACTCCGTAGTCCCATACAACCATTGACATACATCACATAAGGCATTCTCATCTTGCCCAAATCTATCTTGAGGTCTTCCAACCCTTGAATCACCCCAACTCACAAAATCTTACTCCCTCAAGCCCTTCTCCAATTAGGACTTTTAATGGCTTTTGGACACAACTCCTAATGCCATGTAGGCACACATCAACCCAAGGGTACTCAAAGACATCTCCTCTATTTTGGCTTTGGTTTCATCCAATTTGATTTTGTTTTGAAAAAGATATTCCAATTTTTGTAAAGCATTGTCAAAACCCTTCCTAAGGTTAACAATGACCATAAATAATGTAATGTGTCATTTGTAGCCATGGGAAAACCACCAAAATTGGTGGGAAATTGTAAAATATTATGCCTTTTCATATTTTGGTGTTTGCAGGGGCTCATGAGTAATTTTGGCATGTGCTAATTGAATGCAAGGGACTGATTTCTGAGTCATAGTTTGAAACACAAGGATTTCATGGAGTTTGAAGTGGTGTGAATGCATCAATGGTTCTCGGGGAGTCTAGTGAAGGGAAAGAGGAACGTGTGAGGGATCCATTGACAAGGGAAAGGGTCACCAAGTTGAAGAACCAATAACTAAGCAAACCTTTGGCTGTTCTAAGTTAACAATGACTGTGACTGTCTTAGCAAAACTAGTGAGACAACAATTTCTTGTTTGCCAAATAGGGTGTGATGGGAAGCTCAGTGGTTGGAGTTTTGGGAAGGTTAGTATGTGGACCCTATAAAGTCCTAGAATCCTTTTGGAGGTACTGAGGAGAGGGGAGGAAGGTCATGTTAATTATTGTCCCAAGCCTACATGACTAGAACAAAAGGACAACGGTGTAACAGTAAGACTTCCTTTGTACTTTGGTTGGCTGGTTGATTTTATAATGTATATAATAACTGCCTTATCTAGATTAGAGACTAAGTTAGTAAGCCCTTTTCTATCTGATAGAGGTAGGGCCCATCCACTGTAGAGAGTTCTAACTAATTTCATTTACAAGTTTTCTTTGTTCTTTTTAATGTTCCTATTGTACAGCCTTTTCTTGCAAGTACTACTTATAACTAAGAGAAACATCATGAGACATGCCAAGTTCGCTCTTCTCAAAATCAATGCAGTAAATAAAAGGGGACATTACAAGTTCTCTCCTCTCAAAATCAATGGAGTGATGGATGTTGAAATATCATTGGCTCCTCCAAAGTAGCATTCTCTATAGGTGGGTTGAGTATTCTATGATTATCATGTCCCTCAATTTCTTCTCTCATATGTCAATGATGGCATTTGGAACCAATATAAGTTTCTCCTCATCATCCAAGGGTAGTAGATCAATTAAGGATGCAATATTTTAGCTAGGTATATTTTTGGAGCAAGACACATGGAAAACATTGTGAAGTTGACTACTTGTGGGAAAATTTAACTCATAAGCCATTTCATGAACCCTTTTTAAAATTTTATATGATCCATAAAACAAGCTTTGAGCTTTTAAAATCTACTTCACTTTATAGTAGTTTTCTTATAAGGCTATAGGATTTGAAAAACCATATCTCCCACATTTAATGATCTCTTGGTATGGTGTTGATCTACGTATAACTTTTGTTGAATGACTTTTAAGTGACCTCAAAATGTCTTGGTTATCTTTCACCAAATCATTGTTGTTGATACCCTGTTGTTAGTAAAATTAGTAGATGATTTCCTTCGTTTATTTTCATGCATTGCTTTCTAAACAATTAAAATATTTTGCACCTAATTCTTGATGGTAATTCTCATGCCTACATATTGCAAAAGTCACTATTCATTGAATACTCATGATTGTTAGTCTGAAATTCAATGTTTATTCAATAGTTATTTAGTATGGCATTTCACTTCTAATTTACTATTGATGTTCTATTGTGTTTTATATCTTAAAACTTAACAATCACTAAAAGATTTGTATTGTCGTAGGTTTTAGGTTAATATTTAAAATATCTAATTTATTATTGATGTGTTATTGTGCTTAATGAGTTAAAATTTACAATCAACAAAATCTTTGTATTGTAGTAGGTCTTGTTAGGATTCCCACATATACTGAGAGGGGGGGGTGAATCAGTATCTAACTGGTGAGGTGAATTTCTTAACTTAAAACATACAGAACATATTATAACAGTGTACCGGTATGCAAGAAATAATGCAATAAACAGAAATGAAAGTAACCACATAAGAAACACACCATAACACAATGTTTTAACGAGGAAACCCGGTATGGGAAAAATCTCGATGGGATTTGTGACCCACAATATTCACTTATTGGCCAATAAGAGAATATTATTGCTACAAGAGGGGTCTGCACATGCAAGAAGGCCAACTGCCTAGAGCTCACTTCTCAATGGGAAGTCTCACTGACTTACAATGTGGATTATACAAATCCAATATCTTGTACTGCTTTACAATAGCATCTATAACGCCAGATCCCGTACCGGTTTCTGCTCCATTCTTTACATAAAACCTTTAACCTATATTTCGCATAATAGGTCTACCTTATTTCACCTAAATATGATCTTCTTACTTACTTACAAATGTTCTAAAATGATCTCTCTTATATAAGAGTCATTTTACAATGATGCCAAGTTGGCTTACAAAGATTTTACAATAATAAACAAAATATAATATAACAAAAATCTTGTCGCCCTCTATGCCGGTATGCTTCCTTTCTTTGTGCCAGTGACGGTGGTCTAAGTGCTAGTGTAGAGTGTGATCTGTTGATTCCAGTGAACTATCTTGCTGGTGTAATGCCTTGTCAGTGCCATAGGATTGTAAGGTTTCCATCAATGACAAAAACTTCAATCACCTACAATGTCTCATTGGAGTGTGCATATGCCAACAATCTCCCCCTTTGGCATTGATGGCAACACTCATGAGAAAATTCAAAAGTGTATCCAAAATTTTAATCCAAAATGTTTCCAAAAATATGTTACCAAAAATATAAGAACTCCCCCTGAGTAGATAAGTCTTTTGCCGGTTATTTTCTCATACTACTACTCCCCCTTTGGCATCAATGACAAAGGTTGTCAAGATGTCAGTAGAGTTGTAGTCTCAACCTTGTAACTGGGTAGTTACAATTTGAAATAGATCTGCCAAAATCAAGTTTATACTCTCCATAAACTTCTTACTGTCTCTTATTGTTGTCTCTGTTCTTTTAACTATACCAGTGAGGTGCTGCATATGCTCTGCTGGTGTTTTCCATCCCTATATAAGTGCCTCAGATATTTCCTTCCGTAATGATGCTAGATAGTCCAATCTTGGACTTAGTTTTAGTCTCAAATTCTTTGCCTTATCCACTATTCTCTCCTTTTCTCTTTCTAACTTAAGTAACTCTTCCTCAAAATTTGTTATCCTTTGCTCAAAAACTGATAATGTATCAAGTGAGTTAACAAAATTATCAGCAAGTTTATTGATTTCATCTTGTACCTTGCTCATTTTCTTATCTATGTCTACTGTCAAAAAGTTTGTCTTGCAGGTATCTTTGTACAGAGTTTTGTATTCTTTCAATAAGTTACATAGTTCCGATAGAAGTGTGTCAAATTCCCTAGTACACTTCTTTATCTGATCTTCAAAGTATTTTTGCTTTTCAATTTCTACCTTATTATTCAAATTCTCTTCCTTTATTTGCTCAATAGTCACTATGTTCTTAGTGATGTATTTACACAAAGTATCAAGTTGTTTTAAAGAATCCTTATTGTCTATGTTATAGATAAGAGCAATTACCTTCAAAATTGGGATTGTGTCATCTATAGCTTTATAAGCCTATGAACTACAATTTGTTATCCTTTTGATTGAATCTAAGAGTACTTCAGTTACATTTGTTGATTTGTGGCCTGTTGAGGAGGAACCAACATTCTGAATTCCACCAGTGGAGGAAGTAACCAAGCTTGTTGTGACCTCTGGTAGGTCTGTTTGTGTTTGCATTTCCTTAAGTAATGGTTTGTGTACTTCTCCTATTGCCAGTTGTACTATTTCCTCATGACTCTGTTCCTGTACTTGTTCATGTTTTGGAGCCTTTTGCTCTTCTTGTTTCTCTATCTTTTCTCCTGAGTTATCATCTATCGGTTTCTCTTGTGTTTGATCAGTTTGCTCAGTTACCGGTGGCTCACTAGCCATGTCTGTCATACCAGTTGTATCTTTATCTACCACAATGTTGATCTTTTGTGTATCAACATCTACTGTGTACAGTACCTCAGGATTAGTATTAGTATCCTTTATGTTCATACTCTCATCTGTCGGTTGATCTTCAGTAGTTTTTACCGGTGATGTAATTTGAGGTGGTGGGGATAAGTTATCTTTAACTTTGATACTTGGAGGTCCACCGACCTTTCCTTTTCCTTTGTCTCTCTCCTTCTGATATACCTTTATTGGTTTGGGGTTCCTGTATTCTTCTTGTATTTCTTTCTCAACAAGAAATATTCCCATGCATTTTCTGTTTCTTTAGTTACCTCATTAACTCTTCCAACCATTAAAGCAATATGTCGGTGTGCAGTAGAGAATACTGACCGGTTGGCTTTAGCAATTAAGTCATCTATCTCCTTAGGTGAGTTTACTGGATAAACATCTAGTAACTTTTCAATTTTGATTTTCTTATCAAGCTCTATAACAACTTGTCTTCTTGCTTCCAGTTCATCTGGTACTTCATTTACAACTTCCATCAGAAACTTCTTATACATGTCCATGTGCAAGATAACATTGTTTTCCACTTGTTCTTTTTCATCTACTGTCAAGGTGTCATAGACCTTTCCTATGTTTTTGAGTTTCCCTTCCTCTATAATTTCATTTAGCAATATGTCAAGAGGGGCCAATTTTTTTTTTTCTCTTCTTCTTCTTGGGTGTCAGTTTCTTCTTTGGTGTAGTCTTTTTAACTAGAGATCTCACTGCTTGTTGTTTCTGTCTAGTTCTCCTAGGTGAGGGTGTGGTTGCCGGTGAAGGATCTCTTTTCCTTACAACTCTTTTAAAATTTGTAGGCATGTCACTCTCTGAAGAAGTGCCTACCGGTGATAGGTGAGTCTTAGGCTATAGAGTTCCTAACTCATCCTTGGTAAATTCAGGAATGTAAAGGATTTCAATAAATCCTAGGGTTTCAATGATTTTATGTTCCGGTTTTACATTTCCAAAATTATCACATATGACAGATTTATACATTGTTTTGATCTCTTCATCTCCCAATTCCTCTATGTTACAGTGAATGTAAATTCTGGGATCTTCAGCATAAACAACTCCTTTTGGTATTTGAGAGAAAGTACCTATATTGTCATCTTTCTTTGCTACCTCAAGAACTAGTTGAAATAGGGGCCTAGGGCATTTTATAACCTCGACTATAGTAGGGTTTTCTATATATTCAAGTGCAGAGGTGGATGCCATGATGATAAATACCTTTTTCTGTATTTGGATGGATTGATTGCTTGAAGTTCTTCACCTCTTGAAATCCCTTAGCTTTGCAAATTTCGCGCTCTACAAATGTTTTAAATCACAGTGAAATGAAATGGAACCAAAACCACAAATTTATAATATTTGTTTGCCATCTACCACATTTAATGCATGTCGGTTAAGTATTCACTTAACATTGTCTGCTGGTAATGAAGTAATTTCCAACTTCTTATCTCTAACCAAGGGAATAATAGCACATGTGTCATTAGATTGCCAAACCCTCAAGGAAACTTTCTTCAATTTGATGAAGAACTTCCTGCTAGTGGAGCACTACTCTACCCTATTAGTGAAACATCACTCTATCTTGCCAGTGATGCATTGATTGGTTCTACCGGTGGAGGAGTATTCCCAACATTTAGATCAGCTTTTCTAATCCATTGTTTTGAGAATTCTTGCTTAACCTCTTCAACTTTTTCTTTATCTTTCAAGCTAGAACTTTTGTTGTCTACCGGTGATCCTCTACTTCTACAAAATTTTGCAATACGCCCAATCTTGTTACATGCATAACAAGTCACATTATTCTTCTGAATAGCTTTCCCATAACCTATGTCGGTTTGTGTTCTGCATTGATTAGATAAATGTCCAAATCTTCCACAAGTATAACATCTCACATTCATTCTGCAATTTTTAGAGTTATGACCAACTTTGTTGCATTTTGAACATTGACTGGTGGGTGTGTTGATATTTTGATAATTTCTAGATCTACATTCATTTTCTCTATGACCATACTTATTACAGTTAAAGCATTTTCCATTGAATTTATAAGCATTAGGTTGCCTTACCGGTTTGTTGTGATCCTGTGTGTTTGTAGTACCGGAGCTTTCACCAACTTCAAAGCCAATTCCAGAAGTGTCACCTTTAGGTTTTTGATTCTTCAGCAAGTTACCAAGTTCCTCTGAGCTTTTCTTGAATTTCTCTTTATGTTGATTTGCAGTTTCTAGTTCTCTTTCTAAGACTTCTTTCTGCCTCATCAGTTCATTGGAGTCATTCTGAGTGTGCATCAGATCTGTCTTCAATAAATCATTTTCATAGCTAAGTCTTATGTTCTCATTTGCTGCATCACTTAGTCTTCTGGTCAATTCTTCTTCATTCTTCTTCCTATCTTCAATTTCTTTACAAAATCTAATAGTCATATCCTACATCTCATTCTTTGTTGTCATGTTCTCCAGTTTCAGCTTGCTTATCATATCATTAAGTGATTCCTTTTCATCATTCTCATTTTGCATCTTTTCATAAAGTTCTCTTCTCTTATTTCTTGCAATAGTAAGATTCTCTTGAAGTACTTGAATGATATCCTGAGCAGCCTTTAGATCATCTTCTAGTTTGATATTTTTTAATTTTTCTATATCATAGTCTGAGAGAGCTCCTTCAAGTTGCTTCATTAGATTTTCCATCTCTACCGGTGTCAAGATCTTCCTCAAGCTGTTAGGCTTCTAAAAATAGAGGACCAGGCTCTGATACCAATTGTTAGGATTCCCACAGATACTGAGAGGGGGGGGTGAATCAGTATCTAACCAGTGAGGTGAATTTCTTAACTTAAAACATACAAAACATATTATAACAGTGTACCAGTATGCAAGAAATAATGCAATAAATAGAAATGAAAGTAACCACATAAGAAACACACCATAACACAATGTTTTAACGAGGAAACCCGGTGTGGGAAAAACCTCAGTGGGATTTGTGACCCACAATATTCACTTACTGGCCAATAAGAGAATATTACTGCTACAAGAGGGGCTTGCACATGCAGGAAGGCCAACTGCCTAGAGCTCACTACTCAATGGGAAGTCTCACTAACTTACAATGTGGATTATACAAATCCAATATCTTGTACTGCTTTACAATAGCATCTATAATGCCAGATCTAGTACCGGTTTCTACTCTGTTCTTTACATAAAACCTTTAACCTATATTTCACATAATAGGTCTACCTTATTTCGCCTAAATATGATCTTCTTACTTACCTACAAATGTTCTACAATGATCTCTCTTATATAAGAGTCATTTTACAATGATGCCAAGTCGGCTTACAAAGATTTTACAATAATAAACAAAATAATATAACAAAAATCTTGTCGGCCTCTATGTCGGTATGCTTCCTTTTTCTGTGCCGGTGCTTGTGGTCTGAGTGTGGATGTAGAGTGTGATCTGTTGATGCCGGTGAACTATCTTGCCGGTGTAATGCCTTGTTGGTGCCATAGGATTGTAAGGTTGCCATCAATGATAAAACCTTCAATCACCTACAATGTCTCATTGGAGTGTGCATATGCCAATAGGTCTTAGGTTGATAAATGTAGCTTTGAATGCAACTATTGTGTCTTAACATATAGCATTGTGCATATGTGCTTGAATGTATCCAATTCGTGTGTGCTTGCATTGTTAGGAGTGTTTCATCTTAGGATTTATTTTCAATTAAAAAAAACATAGAATTCTTTGTCTCATGTTGAAAGAGCATCTCAACCTTTTACCTAGGCAAACCCAAAAAGACTCATTTTTTTTTTTTAAGTTTATATAGTTTGACATGCGATATGTAGAATGACATTGTGAATTTGTATTTGCCTTGAAGTGTTCAGTCAGATCCGCTTCAAAAGAGATCATCATGTAAATTTCGACCAAGGTGTCTGTTGTATATTGATTGTATTGGCCTAAGTGGCAAAGATGTAAAAGAGTTATAAATTATGTATTCCTAACGATATAATACCAAAGGGGTCTTGCAGTTGAGCAGACCCGGAGATGTAGCCCCCTTAGGGGTGAACTCTGAGATCATATCTGTGTTATGCGATGTTTTAGTTTCCTTTATTTCATGCTTTAAGTTATCATGTATGGTTGTTATCCTGTAAAGTGTACGATGGAAATTAACGAATTTAAATCTAAGTGCATAAAATTAATCATCTTGGCAAATGTAGTAATTAGGTTCATTGAGGATTGTAATTAAGATTATGGAAAGTATTCTGATAATGTGAATTATAAATTGTAATAGTGGAAAGAATCTTGCTAGATTAATTCATTGGATTTACTTGCTAGTAAGCATATAAATGGAATGAATGTGAATGGAAAACAAAGTTAGAATTAATGTTATAAATTATAAGATGAAGTTTAAAGGATGAACCTCCTATGGGTATTTACCTTCTTACCTTAGTAAATGAGTATCGCCATGTTAATTATATTTCGCTTTATCAGATGAATTTACTTAGTTGTTTATGTTTTAATCTTAACAAATAATCTTGATCAGATTTATTTTATACAAAAGGGTGAAATCAACTAGCCTTCCTTAATTATAACCGAAACAAATGAATTTCTTATGATTGCAAAAAAAAAATTGATTTGAAAAGGGAAGGATACAATTAGTTGTTTATACATTAAATCTTAGTAAAAGTATCTATCTCATATTAACTTCATTTAACTAAAAAGGGTGATATGCAATAAGATAAATGTATTTTAATCCTAATGAAAGAACGTCACTATGAACTTATACTTTAAATCCTGAAATGACGAATTTCATCTTGCTAACTATATTTTAATTTAAAGGATGCCCTCATGTGCCCTAATACATTTTCATCTTAATGAATTTAGCCCATCTATTAGCATTATTAAAACTCCAATGAATGAACCCTATGACTAATTACATTTTACCCTCCTTAAAAGAACTACGACCTTGTAGTTGGTGATGCTTAAACTTTAATGAGGGAACCTCATTCTATTAATGGAAGTTTAATCCTGAATGAATGAATCTCATCTTATTAGCCATACTTTTAATTATAAAGAAAGATATCAGTTGTGGGTGATTATCTAAAAAAAACAAAACCAAAGAATGAACTTCATTATATTAATTGCATTGAACCTTAAGGAAGGCCTCTTAAATTAATTAGGTGTTATTGTGCATTGAGGAAATAACCTCACGATGGCCTCCTAACCACCCAAAGTAAATGAACACTTCCTAAAATTATAAGATATAAAATCATTGAACATATGTATAATCAAGCCTTATGCATTATCTCGTAGTTAAGTTATCCAGCTTATTGGATTAGTTGACGCGTGTTGAGTTGGGAGTAAGGTTGTGTAATCGCGTTGGGAAACTCCTTAGGTTCGTTTAGCCTTCCGCTGTGTTATCTAGTTAGAGATAACTTCGAGATAACTTCAAAACTATCTTAATGTTGTAACTTATAATTAACTACTCTTAGTATTATTATAAAAAAAAAAATATTTACACTCTATTCGAGTGTTTATAACTTAAACCCTTAGGGGTTTCCTGGCGGGGCATTACATGCTTGCATTGTTAGGAGTGTTTCATCTTAGGATTTATTTTCAATAGAAAAAAACATAGAATTCTTTGTCTCATGTTGAAAGAGCATCTCAACCTTTTACCTAGGCAAACCCAAAAAGACTCATTTTTTTTTTTTAAGTTTATATAGTTTGACATGCGATATGTAGAATGACATTGTAAATTGCAAGTACATATTGTTCATAGCTGGTTAATTTTTTATTTTACAGGAGGTCCCCTTTCTAATTGGAAGAGTAGTTAGCATTAACACCATTGGCTATTCCCCACAAATTCATGTTCATCAATTGTATTTGGTATTTTACTTTCTAGGTGTGGAAGTTGAGTTCAAAATATTTTTCTAATGGAATTTTTCATTCCTAGACCATAGAAATTAAGGCTCTTCCACAAAAATCAAAATTTCCTAAAAATTTCACACTTTGGAAGATTATTTGAAAGATTCCTTTACAAAATTTGTAGCTCAAAATAAGTTATTGAATGTAGCTGATCTTTAGCATTCGCCCAAACTTTTAACAAACTATTCTCCCAATAAAACCTGCCAATATAACTTTTAACATAAGCCCTAATGAGTGGATTTCCTATGATTTCTCTCTTTACGATGTGCCTAACTAACCTATTGTCATGGTCCCTACTTCACTACCAACTTATACCATTTCCTCCACAAGTAATGTTTAGACAGTCATTCTAAAGTTAGGTACCAATAGAGCCATTGATTGTTAAAGCCTCCAAGCTGAATTTATCAAATATGATCCGGATTCCTTGGCCTCCCCTTCAACAAATATTTTCAATAGAGTTGTTTGTTCAAGGTGGCACCATTGTTTGATGACTTGTATGAGGATGAAAGGATCCTTTTCATAAGTTGAATAGTGCCACAAGGTATCATTAATAGAGTTTGAGTGATGGGCAATAGGTTGGCAATGCTAAATTAGCATGATGCTTAGTACATAATCAAATGCATCAATCTAAATATCAAATGAGTTTGCAATATTCACTAGAGTAATGCTAGCACAAAGTATAGGTGTTGTTTGAGGCCATTAAAGGCATGTTTTTTGTGGAGTCCATAGCAATGTCGTCTTTTTGCATATAACCTTGTTGAGTGATCAAGGAACATGTGAAAATCCAAGGACTAACCTTTTATAGAAGTTCTCAAGTTTGAGAAAGTTGTGAAATTATTTGAGTTTGCATGGGTATGCTAGTATCATGTCACTTTGATTTTTTCAAGATCAACTTGAATGGGAGAGTGGTTGATAATGTAACTAAATTTTCATGGTGCCAAAATTTCATTTGTTGAGGTTGGTTTGCAACTTGTGTTGGCATAGCATATGTGGTAAATGTGTAATGTGTAACATATGTTCTTCCAATATTGTATGGGATAGGCTAGTATTTAATCACCTTGATTTTCTCTAGTTCAACATGAATCCAAGTGCGGTTGATTATGTAGCCAAGGTGTTAATTTTGTATGGTGCCAAAATGCATTTATCAAGGTTAGCTTGCAACTTGTGTTGATGTAGTGTATTTAGTACTTGTGCAACATGTAGCATGTATTCTTTTAAGATCTTGTTAAAGATTAGGATGTCATCCATGTAGACAATGATAACATTTTTTATCAAGCACGAGTGTCACAAGAGCATTAGATACTCTCAAAAGGCATAGTCATCCATTCATAGAGTCCTCACATTTTGAATATAGTTTTCCAAAAAAAAAATTATTGGATCGAAACTTGATGATATGTTGATTTGGTTTAGTGTGCCTAGAGATGACCCAAGTGATTGTTGATGTGTAGAAAGAGATACATGTCAATGTGGCTTCATGTGGGATTCCAAATGGCATTGAAATTCATCCTAGTATACTTGAAAGTGAACTACTTGGGTCCATCTAGTAGGACATGCTAGAAGGGAACCAACAAGCACCATTGTAATTGGCATGCGTATTAAAAATAAATCACCGTCGAAATTCTAACATCGTCCCAACTTTGCACCGACGACCAAACCATTGGACAACAACATCCTTGTTGATGCATAGTTCCTGGCAGGCGTCAGAATTTTGACGCCAATTGAAGAAACATCCAACGAGGATGTTGTATGTCCAACGAGACTTTATTGTCGGACACTCATTGTAATCATCGTTGTTGCAAGTTCCTGGTAGGCGTCGGAATTCTGATGAGGATTCTTTACGCCCGACAGCATTCTTTGGTCGGATGAGAGATCATGGCCACCGTCGGAAGAGTTCAGGATGTCGTCGGAATTTTGACGTTAGATGGCACCCTCAAAATTACCGACAATGAGTTTTCAACGGCTTCATTTGTCGACAATCCGACGAAAAATAGTCGAAATTCCGACGATAGGCTGTTGGAAATCAGCCCCAAATGTAATAGTGAAGGCATCACGTTTTCAGAAGTGCCTGAATCTACCAAACAGTTATGTAGATTCTTTCCACATATCTTTAGGCTGAGTATGATTGGAGGGTTCTCAATGGCATCATTATTAACATTAGCATTGACTTCATTCAATTCAGCCATCTTAACCTCATTGCTCTGAGATTCCAAATGTTCTAATCTCTTAAGAAGGGCCTTCTTCTGTTCAGGACAATATCTTAACACTTCCATTAATGAAATAGTTGTTGTAGTCCTCTCCATATCCTTGGTAACATCAAAAGATCCTTTTACAACATATTCTTAGCTTTGTCCTTGTTTAGGATGTGCTCCTTGAAAAGCTTGAGGAGGAGGAGGATTGTTGCTTGCGTTTGCATCCGGACGCACAAATCCACCTTTTGGGGGAGGTAGTTCTGTCAATTTGTGCCTTGCCTTGACTTCTAAGATTGTAATTGTTTCTAGTTTGGAAGGCTTGGGAATCATAAACATGTGGTTCACTTTCAGCTTCTCCTTGAAATTCTTTGTAAAGGAATGTGTCAACCAACATTGTTGTGTTAACTTTTTCTGGTTCCTCATTAGAGCACCCCTTTGGTTGCGAATCCACTTGAGCAATCCTAATAATTTTTTTGAACTATGTACAATTGACTTCCGAATGTGATGATGTATCATGCAACCTGCACCAATTAGTTAGTAAATTCATATTTGCCAAGTTAACACTTTGTGTGTTTTTATGGTTGTCTCTTGTGTCAAGATGATCATGGTTTACCCCGTCGTTCTTTGGACATGTGTTCCATTGTCTATTGTATGGATTGGAATTATATATTTGGTTTTGATTTTGATTATTATAACCACGTTGATTATTACATGATTGGGATTGGTTGTATCCTCCTGGAGGATTCATCTTTAGTTGACTAAGATCTAAAGTAACTTACAAAAACATATTCTTCAAAGCTTCTACTTCGACGGATATGTGTGACCCTTGACTCTCAAGTATCAAAGCTGGGGAATGGTTTGTTGTGTTTAAGTTACCATATTGTTGTCCTTTTCCATGTATTTGATGAGTGTACTGTGTTTGGATAGGGGTAAAATTGGCATTTTTTTTCCATTGTAAAGCCTACGCAACAAATTGTTGACTACCTTGAGGTTGGGGTGCATAAAGTGGTACTGTGTTCATCATTGGGGCTCCTACTGATAAGGATGACAACACCTCAGGGAGTTGGTTGTAATTTCCCTGGTTTATTCCTATAGGCAAGTTGTATCCAATCCCCCCAGGTGTCTAAGTTAATTCTTGATTCATGTTGATTGCCAAAGCATAAACCTTTGCCAAAGTATCCCTTTGATCTTGAGGCACACATTTCTTAATAAACATCGCACTCCAGGGGTCAATGACTCTCAAATAGGAATCAACTGCTACGTTTGGTGCCACTTGGTAAGGAGCATGTAATCTCTTGTATTCTCTTTGGAAGCTAGTATTGAAAGTTGTTAGAGGTTTGTTTGGTAACTTCTTAAGGGAGGCAAACTGATGGTACAATGTTCCAAGATCGACATACACTCGAAATTGACTGATGAAAGATTTCTCTAAAAGGTCCCAGCTATGAATGGAGTTTGCTGGTAGAGTTAGATACCAATTATACTCGTTCTCCCTAAGTAAATATGGGAAAAGTATGCATACCACATCCTGATGTTGAATGTTATTACGAACCACTACATCCTTAAATGCTTCAATATGCTCTTTTGTGGACCTAGGTTCCCCAAAATAGAACTTACTATAGAATTTATCTGGATTCCTAGGTAGGTCGTGTATTCCTCCAGGTATATTTCCCATTGGTGTGTGATCTTGGTTGAATTAGGCCATAGGTGGTGGCGGTGGTGGATGTTGAGTTACGAAAGGTGCAACGATGGGTTGAGGACTAGGGATTAGTTGATCTTCTACGTTGGATTTGGATGATTGCACTGGTGGGTTTGTTGAAGACTATCCTTTAGTTTTATTTCTCTTCTTCCTAGTTGCAGGTCCTAACTCTACTAAGTCTGATGGAGAAGAGTTACTCCTATGAACTTTATGAAACCTCTCCAGAGAGAAGGATGATATATGCTCCAGCTTAGTATCTCAATTTTTTGGATGTAGAGGAGGTAATTGAGGGTTTCTTTGAGCAAGGAGTTGCCGTTGTGCCTTCGCTTCTATGCGTATACCCTTCTACCTTTTGTTGTCAAGGACTTGTCATGTTCATAAACAATCACTATGATTCCTTCTACTGTCCCAAGCAAGAGAGTATAATTGGGGAATGATTTTGTCCTATTCATAATTGAGGTTGGGTTGTGTGAATGGTAAAATTTTGTCTCTTGGGAGTACCATGTTAGGTCATAGTGTGACCATGCAATTAAAAGTTAAGAGAATTTGTCTTAGGCCCTCCTAGCGCCAGTTCTTGTTGATGGGTGTTTTGACACACTCACCAACAGTCAGGTAGTTTGTATGAACACTCACCACCTCTCCTAAAAAATAATAAGTTTTGGGAAACTAACTACTCAAAGGTCTCTATAGTCAGGTCTCGATGGTGATGGAAAGCTCAATGGTTGATGTGATTGTACCTATCAAGGGGCCTGCTGGTTGAAAGAACTTAGAATTACCTACTTTTTTTTTTGTATTTTCTAATTTAGATTCTCTCAAAATAAATGAAAAAATATAGATCAAGGGAACAAGGAAATAAAAATGAAATCGATATAATAACAACTGAATGATCCACAAGGTTAGAATTTCATAATCCAAATTTTGCCAATATCACAAAATCAGCATTCAAATAACGAGCCCCAGAAAGTATATAAATTCAAACAACTCTACACACCAATGAAAATGAATATCACCCAACCAATAATCTCCCTATCAATTTAATCATCATGTACCATTTACATGCGCAATGTGATTCATAAAATAACAAAGCATCCAAAAAGAACTAGTTTCTGATCAAATAATAGAAGTTACAAGATTACAAAGAACATAACCATATAAAACACACACAAGTAGACCAGGCAATCCACAAGATTATTTTTGTATTAAACTTCAAAGAGTCACAAAATCTTCTAAACTCATACAAATCTGCATAAAATCTCTAATGGAATCTCTAATTGGACCTCAAATCATCAATTTGCAGACCCTTACAATGAATCAAAACTTCTAATTTATAGAGTTTCATGTCCTAAATTCTAGGAATTAAAGCTACCTAAACTAAGTGATACAAAAGCAAGGAGTCACAGTTGACATGCAAGTATCCACCTTGAACTCCATTGAAACTACTAATTAACTATCACTATGAAACATGTGTTCCCAAAATTGGCCATCACAGCCATGCAAAATTTGCCCAAAAATTGAAGTTGATGTTGCACAACGGTTGAACTTTCAGCTATGATGGCAACCAAAAATATCTTCAAAAAGCTATCAAAAATTGCATGTGTGGAAACTATGTTCATCCTATACTCTTTTTATAGCTCTTGTAGTTACTAATAAAACATGCAACTGTATCTTCAGAAGGATCAACAAAATACGAAATCTGGAACTCAAACTTCTTCAAAATTTGCTTTTCTACTCCCATCTATTGACTAACTTATCAAGTACTCCCTCCGCATGTATACACCTAGAGGTAAAAAATGAGTATATGTCCATTAACTCTGTATTGAACTCTATTGTAGGTAAAAAATGATGAGTCACATACTGATCCCATTGATCTAGCACTACACCTTCCTTCAGGCGACAATCTTTCAAAATATCAAGACCATATGCCCCTAACAACTTCTTCACAAAATTCTCATACTTACCAATTAATTTCAAAACAGGAGCATGTGCCTCCAATATCCTTGACCTACACTACTCAAGGACTTCTATCTTAAATTCTATTATAAAAATACAAGATTGTAGACTACCAAAATCATCTCCTCCCAGCAAATCTTTATTTTTAATCACTTCTTCACCCAAGGCCAACATTTTATTCAAATTTTTACATTGCTTAGTGAAGTCTTTGATCCTTACTTCCCAATTTGTTGAACAATCTCTTATTCCCTTCTCGATTTTGAGGATCTTTTCATAAATACCTGTTGTATGTTATAGAAAGAGTTTCACCTGTGAAAGGTTCTCTTTCACCCAAAAATTTGTAGTAGTAGTTACTTTTATTATTTCAATTAAAGTTCATACATCACCCTCTGGAAGCAATGATGTGGATGGCAATTTGTCATCTTCCCTTTAATCCAATGGCTTCTCCATCTCTACAAGCAATTGTTTATACTGATCTATTTTTGCCTTTATTTGTAGTTGGGAGTTATGCTCCTTCTCCATTCTGCTCCTTACCATACTGGTAGCAAACTCTAAAGTATCAAGCTCTCCCCACTTTGTTTTCTTTCCAAGCCTGACCTGTGATACTTGGTATTTTGAAGGGCCCTCTCCTTCCACCTCCACAGGGGATGCGATATTGGCAATTACTTCACCAGAGCCAGTTCTAGATAAATGATGAATTGTCTTAGCCTTCTTTGTTTTCTTTGGCTCCTCCGTAATGGCTTGCTATAATGCAAGTTTAGGTATCACCACCTTTTGTTTCTTATCAAAAGTGAAGGTTAACCATTGTGGTGTTCCTTCATCTATACTCCCTCCTTCAGTGGTTATTTGTGTCATCTTCCTTCCATCTTCTTGTGACGGTTCTTCCTCATGTTGCTGCTCTTCTTCTCCAACCTATGTATCCAAAGGAGTTTGGGTCTCTCCCTAGGTAGGAAGCATTGGTATGACAAGTTGTTGTGAGAGAACTTGTTGAGCCAAGTTTTCCTATAGAGCGCCATCAATATCAAGTTATTGTTGATATTATTCTAACTTCTCACTCACTTGCTCATTGAAGTCCTTGGTTGGCTCTTGACTTTCTTGTTCTTTATCTCCACCTGCGATATATTTCAACAAGTTCTCTACATCTCATGGAGTAAGAACCAACCTTTCATCATGTTCTTCCTCTTGTCTTTTCTCTATTTCCTCTTCTTGATCCTGTTGTTTCTCATGTGGATCTTGATCATCTACATCCATAGGAGTCACCTGTGGAAGTTCTAATACCTTTTGCATGACAAGCTCCCTTTGTTTCTCTACACTAGAAGGAGTCATTCTTTTTATTTTTTTAGGCTCTACCTTCTTTGGTGCTGGCACAACCTCCTCTTGGTCTGAGTCTGACTCCACATTATGAATAGTTATTGTCTCAGTTATAGGAGTCATTGCAGGTGTAGGCATCTGTGAAGCAACATAAGATGGAGTGACAGTTATTGTAACCAAGGGTGGAGGTGGTGTTGAAACAGCGATTGCACCAAACGTGGTCGATGTGGTGACTGGTGTTGTTGTAGCAGTATTGGTGGTAGTATTGGTAGGGGTAGAAGTTGATGTAGTAGAGGTAGAGGTACTAGAGGGTTGAGCCTCTTGAGAAGGTTTTTTCATTGTTGCTACAAAACCCTCAATGGTAGGCCTAGCAAGATGAATTTTTGCTTGTGGTTTGGCTCTTAGGCCTGCCGTAATCCCTAAACTAGCCTATTTTTCCAGATATTCTTCCTCTTTCATTTTCTTGTTTAATTTTTTCCTCAATTATTCTGTAGTCAAAGGAGTTCCAACTTCCTCCTCCAGATATGTAGAGGTGTTCTTCCTTGACTCTGATTGGGTTCTCCTTGTATACTCCTTACATATTCTTGATTGAGGATTGTCAGTCGGGATATTCTTTTCTTTACCCTTGGAGGTAGCTAGTTTAATCCTCAAACCTAACCACTTCCTAGTTCTATCTTTCACTTATTGAGAAATCATATCAATGTCCACCACTTCCTGCTGTGACCATCTAATTGGATGGAGCAACCTCTTAACTATTCCCATTTCCTTAGACATTGGATCTAGCAAAATACCATCATCATGCAATTGTTTGGGTAGGTTGCTCTCAATACCAAAATCTCTTATTTGTAGGACGGTGAGGTGATGGTAATATTTCTCTCTTGCCTCAAAGCTATCCTGAAGATTGACCCAAAAATCCTCCAGGGCAGGTTGATGCCCTTCATATACTTTTGGCATAAATCCTTTTAATTTATTGTATGGATCATAAAATTTCCTGGCATAATTAAAAGGCTTCAACTGTAGGTCCTGCAGTTCTTGTTCAGCAACCTTTGCCACATAAATTTTCTGACATGAAAAGAATGATAAATTTAAAGGGAAGTCACCTGTAACCCCCGTCTTATGTCTTGACAACAACAAATTTTTTAAGTGCACCATCTTCCTTGCGTACTCCAACAAAATTATTCTATCTATATAGTATCTAGGAAGCAAAAATGGTTCTCCAGTGAACCCACTTACTCTCAAATAAGTAGAACGAGAAATTTGTATGAACCAACACCCCCACTTCTTTACTAGCTCAATTTCCTCCTTACTTAGCCTAAACCCAGTGTTACCTATTAAATTTATAATGATGGGAAACAAAAATGTGTCATTGATTCTCTTATAGTACAATCTGGATTCTTTCAATGGCAATTGTGTGTAATATTCCCACATGACATTTTGTCCTTCATCTTCACCCAATCTTTCCTCAATCTGCATCCTTGGGAATTGACCTGATCTGGCTACCACCCAAACAACATAAGATGTAAAGAAAAACTTCTTCGTGTTGTGTAATTCTTTGAGATGGTCTCTTATGTTATCTGACAAAATTTGAGCCCAATCATAGTATTTTCATCCATCTAAAATAGTTAACTTTAATGAGAATATCCATGGCTGGAAGTGTCAGCATGCAGGTTTGTTGAAGGCCTTGCTAAGCATTATTATCAGACCCCTTTGTGGTTCTTTAAAATCCTACCTCAAAATTTCATTTGCCTTTAAGTCTGTTTTCATCTCTTCCTCGAGTCATTCCTCATTCATTCTCTTCTTGCATTGGCTCATATTTTGCTTCCATTCCCTTTTGCCATCTTCCTCCCCCTCAACCAATACCTCCCTCCTAGTGGGAATCTAGAACACTAGGGCCAACATATTTGGTGGCAAATCAATCACTAGTTTCCCATCAACATCGACACATTGCCTAGTGTCGGGGTTATTGAATTGTGTAACTTGCATTATGAATTATGGTGCCTGCATTGATTGCGGGAAACCAGTCACCTCCACCAGGCTGCATCATTTAATTCACCTATATTCTGCACTTAATCCAAGTTTCTCCAATTGCTTTTCTATATCTTTGAGCTTTATATGCCCGTTCTTAGTGTTTGTAACCCATTGGATGGCATTCTCCAACTTGGAGGCGTATGTTCACCCTTGGTATTGATATTTCATGGTGACTGGCAACTTCTCAAGATCTTTTGCTTTTCCGAAAGATTCCATTAAACACATCTAAACCTACAAAACAAACCAAACAAGCATGAAAAACTACTCAAAGAGAAAACTCCACAAAAATAGCTCACCTTGGGACTCCGAGATCCCGAGGTTCTGAGGTGAGAAAACACAAAAACCATGAAGGAAATCCAAGAGTTGGGGAGTCCAAGGTCCAGAGCTAAGATCGCTAGCAAAACTAAAAAACTCAGAACCCCAAGGACCCGAGATACCAAACTCACCAAAAGCACAAAAAAAGGGCACTTCGGGAACTCGAGAACCCGAGTTTACAAAGTGGTGAGACCCCTGACAAAAAACAAACCCAGGACTCTGGGGTTTCAAAGTTCTAGGGTGGGTCTCAAAAATGCAATGTGGAGCTTCAGAAAATAGGAGTCTCAGTAAACTACAAAGATGGAGAAAAAAAGATCTCAAGATCCCGAGACTCCGAGATTTTGAGTTGAATAGACATGCAAAAAGAAACTAATTCGGGAACGCAGGAACTTGGGTTTCCAAATTAGCTTGACCCAAAACCTAAAACCACCAAGTCCATCATTTTGGGAACTCAGGGACTCAAGTTTCTGAAGTGGTGGGAAACAAACAAACAAACAAAAGAAAACCCCACGACCATTATTTCGAGAACTTGGGAACTCGAGTTTTCGAAGTAACACAAAAACAAACAACAAAAGAAAAGACTATCATTTCGAGAACTCGGGTTGCCAAAATGACATGATAGAGAGAAAAACCCCTAACATGGAACTTTGGGAATCTGAGATACCAAGGTTAGGGCACAACAAAAAAAAAGAAAAACAAACAAAAAAAGCAAAATATAAGAAATCAAAATGAAATCTAACCAAAAGCACATGCAAATCCGAACGAGGAAAGTGAGAAATCCACCTACTTGGCACAAAAAATGAAGATGGTGCTCGATCAGGTGTGCTGGAATGAGAGATTGTGAGGCCAGAGCTTTGAATTCAGACAAATGAGTGAACAAATAAGCTCCAAAATGATCTCCAACCATATTTATACCCCGAGCCAGGCACTGCATTAAATGCGACTTCGGGGACCTAGGAACCTGGGTTTCTGAAGTGTAACATAGACAACAAGCTCGAAACCTTGAGGACCCAGAATAGATACGCAGTTTCACTGTTGCAATGTAATTCTTAGTTCTTTACAGACACACGATATAAAGTCTTATATACACAACAATAACTGACATAGACATAATAATGTGATGCACAGACGTGGTTTTACTATTGATTTTTTTTTCCTTAGTTATGTTCAAGTACACGATATAAAGTCTCAGATACGCACTAGAAAGTGACATAGATGTGATAATATATATCAAATACATGTTGTAAATGGGCACAAATGCACCCAAAGAGATTGTATATGCACTAGAAAAGAGCACATACACATTTCTGATTTCTATCCTGATTTTGCAATTGTTGAAAAGTGACCAGATCTGAATGTTGATTATTTTGTGGCAAGAAGACACAATTTCTGAAGGTATGTTATCAAAATTTGAGTGCAAATGTGTATGTTCAATAAGCTAAAACAACTCAATTTCCATGGTTCTAAACACAATCCAAAACACTTCAAACACTTCTTAGCCTAAGATGAAGGTCTCATTGTAGTAACCTCAGCCCACAACCTGGAATCTCCGTCGACTCAAGTGTAGAGACATTAAGGGGTGTATACACTATTTTGTCTTTGGGTGAGAGGATAGCTAGGGGCCTCTAGGACTGGAAGGATGACCCAATCACTCTCTCCTCATAAAGATACAAGTAGCTTATGCTAAGCTAAGGGTTTCTGTCTCATCTCACAAGAGCCTTATGGTGGATATCTTGGGGAGAAAACTAGCTATCCCCTTGTGCTATAGCTATCGTGATATTTTGTCAAAAAGAGGGTGGGACACTACTCTAAGGTGTCTAGTAATATTTCAAGGTATACTGGTGGTTACACATGTGACACTTCACTCAATTAAGAATCCATCCATTATAGTTTTTTACCATCACTATGTGGATTACACATCACACGAATGTTGAGGGAGACATCCATCGATATAACACATCGACACAAGGCGAGAAGAGACTTTCATATAAAACCACAATTATTTATATAGTGGATCAAAACAAAGTACCACTTGGGTTGTTCCCTCACACCCAGGCTTAAGGGATTCTCGAGAGGTAGGACCTCTAAAAGACAATAAAAATTTCTCTTACACCCAAGATCCAATGGAAGGTGAGGGGAGAGGATACCTTTTTTATCACCTTAGGGTTATAATCTAAGAACAAAGCATGCCAAAAGCACAAGACACTTTAAACAAAGTTAATTTACCCCTAAAAAATAATGTGACCCTAATAAAACTAGAAAAATGACACACACACACACACACCTAAATTGCCCATACAAGCAAATGATTAGTAGTTTCAATGATTACCCCAACCTGCAAGCAAACTTGTTAGGTTAATTTTAGAAATCCCAAAACAAAATGTGAAAAGGGGCCTTCAACAAAATGATAGAGACAACTGCACCACTTTGTTAGGACACAAAGGTTAGATAAAAAAGAAAACCAAATCTTCAATTTAACACTAATTAAAGAGACAACAATGAAAATGCGAAAAACATAGATGCAGTTATACCTGACACATATGCAAAAAGACCCAGACTAAAACTTGTCAAAAACTTGCAAAATCACACAAAACATATACACAATAGAAAAGATCGCATACACGACAAAAAATATCACATATGTTGCAATAAGTAACATGTATGTTGTAGAAAAGATCAAATACACAGTTTTACAAACCACAAACACGAAAAGATGAAGCGATCAAAATGTTGTCAGATCTGAGAAGCAGACATGAAAATATAATGAAAAAATGTGGTTTTATGATACTTATACACATAAAAAATAAATGCATACGTGCCAACGATGATTGCAAGCATGCAGACAATAGACACAAATACAAATTAAATGAACCTGCGAAACTGAAAAAATTGACAAAAACACAGACGTGGCAGAATTATGCATACATGCATTCACCTAATAATTGTTGCTAATCTAATCCACAACTTGACAAAAAGACATAAAAATGAAAAATGATGTTAGAAATAAAGGACTAAAGTCCCACCGGGTGTGCCAAAATGTATACAGTGAAAATAGAATGATTAAACTATTGTAAAACCAAATAAAGATCCAACCACATAAAAACTCTAGTTCTACAATTAAGATCAACCATACACCAACGAAGAACCTAAAACATGCAAAATATCAAAAACATGAAAGATTATACCATTCAAATGCTCAGTAGAGTTTGATCTCCATTGTTTCCTATCTCCATTGATCTTTCTTAATATGGGTTCTCTTAGATTTTGTATTATGCACAAAAGCTCAACAAAGAACAGATTGTGGTTATGTAGATGCTTGATTGCTTGATCTTATGAAAGTTTATTAGATGCATTAGTTAGAATTCGCTTTTAGTTAGGGTTTGATGCAGATGAAAGGATCCTCTTATATAGAGAATACCTTAGAAATAGAGGGATAGGATAAGAGGTGAAAGGATAAATGGTCTGCTAGGATTAAAGGGTAGGTATAGAAATCAAGAGATAAATGACAAGTGTCATGGAGGAAAAAAGATAATGAATTAATTAAATAAATAAAGATCTATTTAACTAATAGAGGAAGTGGGGCCAATTAAATAAATAAAATATTTATTTAATTGAGGGAAAGGATAATTTAAATAAATAAAAATATTTATTTAAATAGAGAAAGGATAGAAGCAGATTAAAGAGTTAATTAAATAAATAAAAATATTTATTTAATTAGGCTAGGGCAATTTTAGGTGTCTACAGGTTTTACCTTAAAGTTCTTTGGTGTTAGAGGGGTTAAGAAAAATAGTGTTTCAATGCTTGATGTTTGAGATAGAGTTGTGTATGTTAGCCCATGTTGGTGCACATCAAAAGGATCAAATGCAAGACCATGCATGGTGAACCCTTATGCTCTATGTATTGTTCGAGCACATGCTAATTGCAGTGGAAATTATTTTCTAAAAGTGATTTTTTGTGTAGCACTTGGTTTTTCAATTACTCCTACAACTCAAAGAATAAGGACCCATCCATTATCGACATTCATTTGGTTAGCTTGTGTTAATTTGCCAATTTGAGATCTTCCAGTGCACTAATCATTGAATTCAACCCAAATGATATCTATGTTAGTAGTTTGTGTATATGATTTGAATATTTTGTCTGATCCATTGACAAGAACATCTTGTATAATATTTTCCACCATAGATCTTGATCAAAATGTCCTTATTCAATATTATTTGATTTGGCAAATTTGCACTGTGTTGGTTCCCAAAACCACATATTGGAAAACCAAAAGACTTGCCAAATCCTCAAGTAGTTCAATTAGCCTTGGCCAACAAATAGGGATGGTCAAAGACCAAATCCCTCTACACTTTAGGCTCCATTGAACCTAGGTGGGTATGCCTCTTCCTCTCAAGCACAAAAGAGGTTATTTATAGTGGATTTAAAAGTTTTAGCAAGTTTACACAACTAGCAAATTATTGTTCTGCAACTATGCTTTATTATGTGCTTTAACTGAATGGTTTGAAAAGAAATGATTGTGAATGTATATTGAAAATGAGATTGCTTTCAAGACTTAAATGAAATCTACATATATCAGTTCATATAGGATTTGGGAAGAATGTTTCTCTATCAAGGACCTTGAATGCATACAGATCAAAACCTTAAAAGATCAATAACAAACCAGTGCCTCTATCCAGGGATATATGACACTTTGTGGACAAAATATCTTATCAACTGAAGAGACAATTTCTCATCAACTATGAAGGTTCAGTATGCATTATACAAATAATAAGCATTCAATCTTTCACTTAATGCAACGACATGTGATTCACATCATAGCAAATCTATAAACAGATTTATCAAGGGGACAAAGATAATCATCAACACAAAAGTGTACACAATATTTGGAAAAAAGAAACAACGAACCTTGTATATTAATATTTGGGAAATAATTGCATACATAAGCCGCACTTGTAGATACTCCATTACAAATTGCTTTCATAAGATGATACTTCTTCTTCCTATAGACTTCTCTAATATAAAATGATATTCAATCCTTACAGCAGTATCTTGCTCTTATGACTCTCCCCCTTCTTACATATAAGAATGACTCCCTATAAGTACATAAATCAAAAGGCATATATGAAAGGACACACCCTTTCACACATAGAAGGGAGTTACAGACAATTACATTCCAAAGGACACACCCTTTGGTTTAACAAATAATTTACAAATTAAAACCCTACAAATACTAAATGATGCTTCAATAATGTGTGCTTTATTCTCTACCTTGATAAAATTCCTCAACAAGTATTCATTATCTTCTCATTATTTTTTGTACACAAGATAAGCCAATCAGATTCCTTGATTTGAAAATAAAACGTATTCCACTTTAGATTTTAGTTTGAAAATACTTGTTTAAAATAATTCATTAAAACCAAAGTATTTCCCTTTAAAAATATTTTGCAAACATAGCATCCGTTCATATAAAATAATACCTTACCCTAAAATATATACTCAAGGCACTTTATTCAGGATAAATACACATAAAATTCATCTTTAATGCACTTTCAAATAAGAATGTAAAGCAGTGTGATATAATAAGAAATACTTCCCTTTTATTATTCTTTCGGCCAAATTTCCTCCCTCGGCAAGTTGTTCTCAGGTCCTATCGATTTTTTAGTTTCATCGATACCTTTTATTTTTTATTGGACCGCTTCTAATTTCTTCAATGAACTTCATGTCGATGAAACTGCTGCTTTCGGTGAGTCTTTTTAGAGATCCATCGCAGCCTAGGTTTGTTTGATAAGTCATTTTTTGATGACATGCCACCTAACTGCCACTTCAGCTGCTAACTCATCTTGACCAGACCCACCGCATGTCACCTCTGGATTGGCTCCGGGGTCTCTGTCCTTCCACCTTAGCACGACCTCACTAACCGCCAGAATGAAGCTCTCCCTTGTTTCCTAGTCACGATGGATATTCATCGTGCATCTCTGCATAGCAAATCAACGACAACTGTTAGATCTTTTCCAACCCGCTCACACATTATCTCCTCCAAACTGCTTCCTTAGCGGGCCCCAACACTCAGTCACCATGTCGCAGTGAATAAACATCGCATATCTTCTGATTGCGGTATAACAACTACCATCGGATCGAATCGACTGACCGTCTGATCTTCATTATCTGCTTGGCCTTTAACCTTGTCTGAGTGGCTCTCTCTTCTCTTTATCCATCTGTGTCATGTGTCACTCTCTGGTTCACTCGTGGATCCACCTACCCACCACTTGGACCTGGGTTCTTCTTCTGTGCTCTGCCACATGGCACATCCCGATTCGCTTGCAGATCCACCAGGACGACACCTCATCTGCCACCTTGGCAGTCGCTATGTCATGGGGGATATCGTGCAACTTCCTATAGTGGTATAGTGATCGTCATTGGATCAATCTCAAACTTGCATGCTCATTAACCTCCCCTTTTCCGCATGTGCTTAATCGCCAAGTCACGGGGATAAACTAGCGTGCATCTCTATCTTGCAGTATAGAAATGGTCGTCAGATCTTCTGTGATCACCATTCGATCTGCCCAAATTTCTTGATCTTTAGCCTCCATCCTCACCAGTGTGTCATAAAACTTTGGATGCTTTGAGATGTGCGCGCATGGGGTCCACTGGGTTCAACCTTCTTCACGCCAAAAGAATTTTTGTCTTTCGATAGTTATCATATCGGCCGCTTTGGATTTAAACGTTAAAAGAGCCTATCCCACAAACAATGTGGGATAAAGGCTTTCCCTCTTCTAACGCAACTTTATGTTCTTCAATTATGCTCCTGCAAAACAATTTACTAACATCCGACTAAAAAGCTCTGAATTTAGATTTGCCTTTAGAAAACATATCAAATAATCTCATATGAATCCAAAATTTGAAACGTAGGTCTTGAGATATACATGAAATACAAAGGAATAGTTAATTTGACCTGAAGTGTTGAGATGAAAAAGAATTATGGTTTGAAAGGTATACCTGGCTTGATTCCAGAATTCGTGAAACATATGCATACCTCGAGCTAACCTCTTGATGGATGCATCAGACCTGATCTCTGCAAGTTAGAATTGAATGAACTTACTTTATTATAGATGTTACACATGATTGAGCATAGAAATCTTCTTTTTGGCATAAATCTAGAACTCTAAAATTTGAAAATTTTAGGGTTCCAACACACTGTATTTTTTCAATTGCTCTATGTCAATAGAATTGTGATGTTCATCAATTGAATTGATTTTAATTAGTTTTCTAGGAATAGTAGATAAAATCTTTTGGCTGTGTGCATGTACGCCCTTTTTATTGTAAAAAAGGAATGAGAATGTTGGGTCTATAGGTGGAGAGAACAAGCATTTGTTATTCAAATATGTTATGCCATTTTTTGTTTGAGAACCAGTACGTATTTTGTTAATAATAGTGATAAAAATGTCATATGTTTGCCTCATTATTGTTTACAAATTATAGCATTTGATGTTTTGTTTCCAAAAGTCATATGGTATTAGCTCAATATCCATTTCTATAGCTTGGAACACTAGACAATTGTGTATAGGTTCTTCTTGGTACAAGTCACTACAAAAAATAACATCTAGGCCACCAAAATATTTAGTAGGGATTTGCATTATGCCGCACAATCTTTTATCTGTGCAGTGTAGTAGTCTTTTTTAAACTAGGGAGAACTCATCTATAATGATAATACACAATTGTTGATATTGTTTTGTCAATGCATCTAATCTCTTTGAGCTAAAGGGAGTAGAAATGGATCTTTTAAACAATATGAGTGTAGAGTGCAAGGTTGTACTGCCTAGATTATAAGTGGCCTTTCCTATGTATGCAAGCAACAAGCCCTTTATCTTGTCTAGGTCACTTTTAGTAGTGTTATTGCATATCCAAAGAAGGCCTTGATATATTGATTTTGCAGTAAAGGTTTTCCCTGCGCCATCTCCTCCTATTAATAATAATTGCAATGGTTCAAGGTTTTTGTGTTGTTGTCATGTTAATATATCCTTCACTATGGCTTGTTGCTCATTGTTCAACAAACTGTGAACATTGTAATATTTTGTGCTGTCATGTAGGTGTGGATGAGTAGCAAAATCAAATGGTCTTGGTATTTTTTTTTTGTACATATTATGTCTTATTGTCTCTAAATATGGTTGCAAGTTGTATTTCTAGTTGTATTTTCTATTAAGCCTATGCATATTATTTTCATCATTGTAGTTTCCATCTTTGTTGTTGACATCAATAATAGCATTGTCCATATCACCCCAGAATTCATTAACACTATATGTGTACTTTGCTTCATTAAGATGCATTTTTTTTCATTACTGGCAAAACCACGTTGCCATGATGTGAAACCTTGTTTCAATGTGTCTTCATCAAACATGAAAGGAACATATATAAAAGTTTCTCTTTGTAGTAGTTTTCAATGTCAACATGTTTATTTTTATCTGATAAACCTGATAATTTGTGGTCTAGTGCATCATGTAAATTACTTGTTTCTTATTGTGTAATCTATGCCAAATTTTGCTAGACAAATGTTGGCCAATGATTTGGGGCATGAAATACAATGTTCAATCAAGGTTTTGCAAGAAATATTTTGTGATTCATCTGGTTCATTTTCAAAATCTTGGAAGTCTTTAAAATAAATGTGTGGTTCTGAATAGAAAAAGTGTCTATGAATCTACACTTTTGTGAATTATAGTAAAGAGGTATCCAAAGAAAAATATGTATAGTCTATTGAGCGAACATTTATTTTAAATTTGAGCAAGGCATTGCCAAGATTTGTTATCAATTTGATGGCATCAATGTTATGTTGCATGTGGTATGCGCGTATCTTGTTGAATTCTTTTGTCATTGAGTTATTGCCTTTTTTCATGTAAGAGCTATAGTTAGTTGTTGTGGCATATGGATTTAGAACAAATTATGCATCTGTACTTGGTTCCCAGAGATGTGGAATGTGTGTTGCAAATGAATTATTCCATATGTGAGCTAGCTTTCTTTTTAAGAATAATGTTGGCCTAAGCAATGCATATTGTATTGCTAGTATGTATTCATATTCACCCATGTTTATGTTCAGTAGGAAATATCCAAAGGATACAGAAGAATCGTAAATTGAAGTTTCTAAAATGGATCTAGGTTTCTTAGCAATGTACATATTGTGTTATTTTTTTATCAACACATGGTTCAAGTATTGTTGTTGCTTTCATTGGTGTTTGTGGAAAACCAAAGTGACACTTTTTTTCTTTTTTCTTTGTGCATTGTTTAGTGTGATGGTGTATGTGTAATTTAGCTGGTTGATCATCTAAATTTTATGTATTATAAGTTATATATCTATCAACACATTGCTTAATGGTAGCATTTCTACCTTTTTCATAAATTGGTGGATCTTTAACCCATGACATGAAATGCTCATGTTCATTACCTCGATTTGAAACTCTATAACTAAAATGTAGTCCAATACCTTTCCAAAGAATGTTTCATCTAAATATAGTAAATGTTTCATTGCATTATTTCTATGCTTGTAATAGCAAGTACAAGTAGTTGGATCCTTTTTAATCAAATATAAAATGTCAATACCAGAAGGTGGATCAACTTGGTACAGTGTGACATCTATAGTTCGTCCAATGTTTTTGTTAATGAAGACCAATTTTTCTTTGTACTAGTGAACACCACAAAAAAGGTAGGTGGTTTGAATTGTCATATCATTATGAACACACTTTTCTTGAGATATTGTAAATAGTTTGGTGAATTTATAATCTTTTTTAATCTGTATATCTAATATTTGATTGCAAATTTTTTTCAAGGTTTGCTTTCTACTTTACATCTTTTGCGAGTAGGTTTCTGTCTTTCAGTTTTCTCTTTCAAATTCTTATCCATATGGTAGAAAAGACTTGGCCATTTAGTATTTTTACAATTTTAAAAATAAGTTAGTGGTATGATATGCAAATTATGGATTTGAATTTTGTAATTCCCATTGGGCGATTTTTTTGGTATGAAAGTATATTTGTAATTTCTTCGTCATGTGGTTCCCCAAAAAATAGTGTCGAGAAGTTCATTTCTTCTTCATATATATCTTGGAATATTCCTAGGGGTTGTTTTCCTTTTGTCGATGCAATCTTTGTAACTTTGTCTTAAGGAGAATATATAGTTCTTGATTTAGTGAATCCATGTATCAACGTGTCTGTTTCAATTTCTATAGCCTTTGGAATCACATTGTCATTTTCACTTGATGGAGCTTGCATTATTATCATCACTTGATGAAGAGTTGCAACTAGGTTCTTGTTCTTGTGAAGAGTACAAATTTTCATGCAAGTTGTTCAATTTTAGATTTTGCATTTTGTTCAATGTTGTTTTGCATGGTTATTTGAGGTAATTCATAATAGTGTTTGGCAACACTCTACCTTTTTGATAAGCATTTGTGTATTGCAGACATCTTTTTAATGCAACGACAATTGTCTATATTTCATTTGATGATCATGACAATATTGTTTATATAATATCTATGTTTGTTGGTACATTGATAATAGTTCCATTTCTTCCAAGTTGAGATCTCTTGACCTAGCTACCAAATTTGTGCAAATGCTATTCGAAGTGACACTAGTCTTTCTTCAAATTTTGAAAGTGTAGTTGTGTATCATAGTGGCTTGTTTGTATTGATATATTCTGGGGTTGCATATAGTTGGTTTATGTTTTGTTGCAACTATTGCTTACAAAAATTGTATATCTTGGCACTAAATAAATGTTCTTTCTTTGACAATAGTAATTGATATGTGCATATTGTTTTCTTTGTAAGCTTTCTAATGTTTTTATTAAATTGGAGCTGTGCACAAATCCTACACACATATTTTGGTGTGTCTTGTATTTTTCCATGTAAGACTCTACTAGTGTCTTTGGTCTCTTTGTTGATTTTTTTAGCATTTTAATTATAGTAGCCTGACACATTTGTTGCTTTACTTTACAAAGTGAGCCATTTGGGATTTTTTTAGATGCATTTGCCAATCATTTAGGGGTATTCATTTGTACATGTGCATTGCTTTGAGTAGGTTGGGAATTACAAGAGGTTTTATGTAAGGTCTTTGTCCATTGTGTAGGGGTGTTGACCTATACATGTTCATTGTTTTGAATAGCTTGTTTCAATTTGAGAAAACTATTTTTTTATTTTTTTGTAGTAGTGGCATTCTTTCTGATTGTTCAATGTTAGTGTTACCTTCCATTGTGATCTCTACTCCATATGGCATGTAGTGCATATGCATGTCATTAAATTTGTAACACTTGATATTTTATACTTTGGTTGGTCTTAGACACCTGCAGTATTTCTTTATATACATGTTAGTGCTTGCTGACCAAATTTTTATCTTCACTTGTAGAATGTAGGATAACCATTCAAAACAAAAATAAGCTCCTTCAATTCTGGTTTGTTCATATGAGTTTCCAAATTTTGTAATGAATGCTTACCAACATGTGACACCACACATAATGATCGAGTCGCATTTGATGCATGTTACTATACAAGCCATTGTTATTTTGTCTCGATAGAGTATTGCATTGTAAAAAGATTGGTTTTTATATTCATTGTTTGTCAAAATAACAATTGTGTTGAAAAGGCTATCATCATAATCTAATATTGATAATGCATTCTTACACAAGTTAGCCATTGCACCTACTAAATCACCTACTAAATTAACTTTTGTAAAACTATTATTTGAGTCAAAAATTGTGTTAGGCTTTTCAGATTGGTGAATATGTCCCTAAGGCGGGATTTTTTTTTAATTAATGAGTGGTTCAAGTGTCCCTGAATAGGGCTTTCATCATGGAACAAGACATAATATGCATTATCTTGTGAACCCTCAATGACTTGCAAGTACTTTGACTTTCTCATTGACAATTAGATACATACTCAAATACTTAGTCATTTGACTGGCCACTTAATATAAAATAGGTCCCCTCAAAGGCCATACTCATTACAGTTTGGATTTCAAATTGCTAACAATCACATACACTATAGGTAAGTGTCAACATCATTTAGTTCATGCAATTCATACAATGTATGCACGTCTAGCTCATTGTTGTACACACAAAAAAACTTTAGGATTATTGTTTTCTAGCCTATTTACGAAGTGGTCAATAGTTCCATTGCATAGTTCTACAAAAGTATATTGCATATGTAACAACAACTAGAAGGAGTAAAAATGGCAATCACCTATGTTATATACCGTGGATAGGAAAATTTGATTTGGCAATTTGCAACATAGAAGGGAGAAATTACCAAATCAATTTTGCTTAAAAATCCTTTACATTCAAAAGATGGAAGTGAATCTACTAGATTCGGTCACAAATCAGATTAAGGACTAAATACTAAATGGATTGATTAATTGTTGTGTGGTTTTTCCTCTCTTTTGAAAGTTGAAATTCTGATTTAGGGTAAAGTACTGAAAAATGAAGGTAAAACTAGGAAAAAAGTGAGCTACAGATGTGGGATCAAGCTAGGCACCTGGAATTGAGTTGTATAAGCTAAGTCGGATCTAACCCTCGAACAAACTCCTAAAAATATGGGACCAGAATGCGGGACCACGGTCCTTCAAACTTTTCATGCATCGAGAAGGGTTTATTCGTCTATGTGAATGAAGCTTATTCTAAAGAGTACAACTTTGTACATGTTTCCTGCACATAGAAAGAAAGGTGAATAGGTTGGGAATAGGGGCTTGGCTTAGGTCAAACCCTGGTTTTGGAATTAACCATGAAATAGAAATAAATGTAATTGAAATGACTGTTAGGAAAGGATCTCCTTTTGAGGGAGATGCTATGATTATACCTCCTTGGGAAGTTTGGCTTGCCTCCACATGGAATTAGGGTCTCATGAAATAGGATGTAGATCTCCACTTCAATGCTTGAATCTTGACTTTATTATTGCTCCAAGGCTTTAAGGAAGACTAAAAATGCTCAATTGCTCTTGAATACTTGATTGCTTGATCTCATGTATGTGTGATAGATGTCTTGGATGATTGATTGATGTGATAGATGTTCAAATGAGAGGGAAAATCCTTTTAATATACTTTCTCATTGATAAAATGATTAATTTTTTGACATTAGCTGACATGGAGAGGGAATTCCCACTCAAATTTGAAATGTGAAAAGGGTTTAAAGAGGCCCCGAAATTATGGGGACCATGGTGTGGTGCCATGGTCCTATTGAGGAGTAGGGCGCCACGCCCTACTCCTGCCCTATTTTGGGGAAAGGATCAAATGCCAAATGCATTTAAAATGTCATTAAGTAATGCAATATGGAAGGGGCATGAGCATAAACATGTCCCAAGCAGACCAAGGGTCACAAACGCTAAGGTAAGGACCCAATGCGGTCAAAATTGCAAAGGGGTGCAATTTTAGGACGGTACATATACAAATGGTTTTATCATGAACATGTTATTATTTTCTAGCACTTTGTTAATTGTCTAAACAAATAGTTATTTATTAATTGGTTTGTAGTTCTCTGCATCTATGATATTTTCTAATGATTTTGTTAATTTTATTTTGTCTCCCATCTTGTACATAATTCCATAGCAACTCAACGATAAACAATACAAGTCAACAATATCTTACCCTTTCCAATTTATGCAATTTTGTGTTTTGAATGCTATGCGTGTTGTGCTTTGTGTAGGCAACCTATAAATCAAAGATACTAAAGATAATTCACAACCTATAAATTATATCTAGTAGAGAGAAAGTAAGGAACATCAGAAGCCATGACCAAAAACTTTGTCAAGAATGTAATTATGATAAAAAGGACACAAATTCCATTGAATTCAATGCCATATTGTTGATATCAATTATTTGTTCTTATTCATAAATTCAACTAACTCATGTTATTACCAATTTTAATTAACAATAACTTTTGGACAAATTAGTCTACTACAGTATCAAATTCTTGTGAGTGTATTCAAATAAGCCTAATTTTCTTTTCTGGAGGCTCCAACATATTTTCAAAGTTTCCTTGATTCTCCATTAAATCCTTTACTATCTATTCTAAATCATTGATCTTATCTCTTTTTTTTGTTAATAAATTGACTATTACTTCTATACTACCATTAATATTTTCTGTTGGGTTATGATTTTGCCTTTGGATAGTTGGTTTCCTCCCAAGAGTGATACTAATTTTAACCATTGTAACTCTTAAAAGAAAAGGAGATACATAATTAAATCAAATTGTTGTAACTATATCCAAATAAATCTATTTTTTTCTTCTAGAGGGTCCAACATGTTTTCCAAGTTTCCTTGCTTCTCCCTTAAATCATTTACTGTATGTTCTAAATCGTTGATCTTATCTCTTTGTTGTGTCAATAAATTAATTATTGATTCTAATTCTGGCTTTGGGCAACTTGTTTCTTCCACGAGTGAAATTGGTTCTAACCATTTTAACTCTGAAAGGAAAAGGAAATACATAATTAAATTTTTAAAATAATTATGTTTTAAAAAGTGCAAGCATTTTCTAAATTAAAAAAGTATCTTTATTTAAATAGGTAGTCTTTTCAAAGATAGATAGTGTTTTATAAAATTCCAAGATACTTGACATACATTTACATTAATACAAGTTACAAGATTTGAAATCCTATTCTAATATGTTGGAAATAGACACTCTATTGGTTGGTTTCATTATATTGTTATTGATAGCAACATGATTTTGGGTTCCGGTTTCATATGGTATGCCGACAGGCACTTCACAGACTCTACATTGGCACCGACACCAGCACCGGCAAGATAGAAGATTTCCTTGGTCACCGGCAATGCAGGCCGACATGGTATGGTAAAGGTCATCAGTATTGGAGGCTGA
Source organism: Cryptomeria japonica (assembly GCF_030272615.1). Classification (NCBI taxonomy): domain Eukaryota; kingdom Viridiplantae; phylum Streptophyta; class Pinopsida; order Cupressales; family Cupressaceae; genus Cryptomeria; species Cryptomeria japonica. Next base: position 400,122,970 of record NC_081408.1, read on the forward strand.
CACATCTTGGATCCGACATCAACAAATTGTTTTAATGCTTATTCATTTATGTTATATGGCCGACATGTAATATTGTATATATCCTTGTAAGCTGACATAATGCATAAATTTGTATAGGGTATATAGGGGAGATTGATTAGATCATTTTGTAAGATGAATGTGGGATTAGGCATAGACATGTGGAATGGATATATGGATGTAATGTAATGCAAAATATATCAGAGAGACTATGTATGTGAGGAATTTATTGTAAGAGTTATTCCAGTACTGAGGTTTAGGGTTTTGACCAGAATAGACAGAGCTTAAACTGGAACTATATTCTGGCATAGGAGATGCTATACTAAGAAGTTCACACTTCTGTGGATTGTTGTATAGATTGTTATGTAGTCAGTTAGGCTCCTATTGTGATGAGCAGTGTGCTCTAGGTTGTAAGCCTTCCTGCAAGTGCAAGCCCATCATATATTGTAATATCTCTTCATATGGCTAGTGAATTGATATTGTGGGTCACAAATCCCACCGTGGTTTTTCCTCTTTGAGGTTTTCCACGTATAAATCTATGTGTTATGGTTCTCATTTATGTGTTTGTCTTATTGGTTGCATTACTTATTTCAATTCTGTTTATACTGGTATACCGGTTGGTGTATGTATGTTTTGTTAAGGCTAAAATATTATATTCTGGTATAAGACTGATTCACCCCCCCCCCCCCCCCCCTTCAGTGTTATTGGTTTCCAACAATTGGTATCAGAGCCTTGTGCCTCGAAGGAAGTTTAACAGCTTGAGGAAGATCCTGAAACCAGAATCATTGAATATGGCTTTGGAGAAGCAGCTTGAGATGGCACTTGAAGATTATGATGTTGAAAGATTGAAGAACTTAAAGCTACAAGATGAGTTGAACTCTACTAAAGAATTTATTCTTGTCCTACAAGAGAGACTTTCATCTGTTCAAGCTAGGAGGAAGGAACTTTTGCAAAATCAGGATGATGAAGATGCACTTAAGGAACAATGTCAGAAATTGAGTCAGGAGAACATGGTTCTAAAGAATGAAATGCAAACTATGACTATGAGGTTGTCTAAGGATATTGAGGATAGAAAGAAAAAGGAAGAAAATATTGTTGTATCCCTGAAGAACAAATTTGAAGAATGTGGTAGGTTGACTCATGAAAATGAGATATTAAGGTCTAATTTGGTACAGTCGTGAAGAAATGAGCAAGAGCTTGAGAGACAAATGTCAATACTATGAGATGATTTAACTACTACAAGTGAGTACAAAGAGAAATTCAAGATCATCTCACCACAACTTGATGAGTTAGTTAAGAGACAGAGACAGATTGGAGTTTCCAGTGGACTTGGATTTGAGCAAGGACAAAGTTCCAGTACTGCTAATGAAGATCAAAACCATAAGGCACCGGTAAGGTAATTCAATGCTTATAAATTCAATGGTAGATGTTTTTTTTGCAATAAATTTTGTCACATGGTTAGGCAATGTAGAAACAGAGCAAATCAGAACCCGGATTCTGCTCCCAGTAAATGTTCTAAATGCAATAAAATTGGTCATATGACAGAAGATTGTAGAATGAATGTAAAATGCTATGCTTGTGGAAAATTTGGACATATATAATCAATGCAGGTCAAGCAATTTCACCAATTTTAGCAAGGCAATTCAAAAGAACAATGTTACATGTTATGCATGCAATGAAATTGGACATATTGCTAAGTTCTACATAAGTAGAAATCCACCGGTTGGAAATGGAGGATCAAATGATAAAGGCAAAGAGAAGGTTAGTGAAATCTGGCAAGATCATACTCAGAGATGGGTTAGGAAGACTGAAGAGCAATCATCAGATGGGAATGTCTAGGTTACCTATCTGATAGAAGAGGTTGCTCCTACATCGACAGTGAGCTCATCTGGTAACTAAGGCAGATGCCTTAGGGGTAGGAAAATTTCATGGAAGATGATGCATATGCCCCTAGAGGAGATTCTGGAAGATATTCCAGATATTAGAGAGGATTATCTGGCATTTATATGTTCAGAGTGAGATCTGGTATCATTCACCGGCAGTCATTTATGTCAATAGAAAAATAGGGTTTTCTCGATGGATAAAAGGTTGATTACACTTCATTATTATTCACCCAGCATTCAAAGAAATTTCAAAGTGATTCAGAGTGACTTAGTGCAATCAGAAGCAATTCAGAGGCTATCAGATTTCTTCTTGAATGATCACACAAGCATTTGGAAGGATTTGTTAAGAGGTTTTCACTGGCAGCATTTTAAAGGTATTTTTCTTGAATCATGAAATCAAGATCATCTTCTGCTCCTATTTTCATTGCAAATCCAACTATAGTAGAAGTTAAGGACCACCTCAGGCCAATTTTCAAACGGTATCCACATGTGGCTATGATGAAGATTTGGTATATGTGGAAGATGTTAGGGCCTATATTCATTATCATATAGAGGACTTAAGCACTTCGAAGATCAAGGGGATGTATATGAATGAACTCATGGGAGAATCTGGTAAAATCAAACCGGCATATAAACACATCGAGGATCTAGGGTTCACTGATATTCTGGATATTATGGAGTTCGAGGATGAGATTGTCAGATATGTACTAAGAAGAGTACATGGGGAATTCATAAGGCTGGACCGACCGTACAAAATCACTAAGGAAGCCATCTGGGCAATTACTAGTTTGCCATAAATAGGGCAACCTCTAGATAAGAAAGTATCAAATGACTTTGTAAGGAAGATCACTGACGCCGCATCAGACAAGAGATCGATGAAGGTGAGCACCATCATCGACAGTGACATCAAATTTGGAAGCATGATCATAGGCTACAAGGTAACTCAATCTAACCGACTGAATTTAGTTTCTAGTTCATGTATTTTGGCCACTTATAGGATGATGAGAGAAAATATCAAGTTAGATCTTTGTGGCTGGATGCTTGAGGAGTTATTGATCAATTTAGGGAAGATTAAAGGTGAGAAGAAGGGCACCTTTAGGTATGGAAATCTATTAGTATGCTTAATGTTATACTTTTTGAATGATACTCCCGGTTCTGAAAGAAAGCAATGGGCTTTTGACATCCCGATAGGAAGACAACTAGTGCAGGAGCACCTAACACAAAGGCACAAAAGGAGTCTATAAGAGGATAAAAATCAATGCATAAGTATATTCAATTGCATTGTCATTTGTAATGTAATTTTGAGTCAATATGAATCAATATGTAAGGCTCAAAGAGCCCATTGTAATGAGTTGTCCAAGTTGTCCTAATAAGGTCTTGAATTAGTCATTTGGTAAAACTTGTATAAAATAACCTTTGAGGGGTAAAATGGTGACAAAAATACATTATTATTCCATCCTAATATGTTTTTAACGTTCTTTTGAAGGTTTAAAGTCATTTGAGTCAAAAGTTGTAAAAGTTGTAAAATGCAACTTTTCAAAAGTTGTAAAAAGACCAAAATGGGAAGTTGTATGGTCATAAGAGGAAGATGGGTAGTTGTAACTTCCATGTGAAGATGAAAAGGCTATAAAACCTCTTTAATGGTCGTTCATAAGTGTGTGTAAAAGTTGGAGAAGGAATTGGAAAGCATTGGAAACATTTTGGTATCATATTTTCATTGTTTCAATCTCTTGTTTTGTGGTCTTGAAAGTTTTCCTCTTGTTTCCAGGCCTTGTGCAGCCATGTACAGCCTGGAAACAAGTGTATTTATATCATGATAGTGTAGTATATTGAATAATCTTTCCATTGCTTTTGGTTTGAGTTGATTTAATGCATTTTTTAGAAAGTTATGAGAGTTTTGGTGAAAACCATTTGGAACTACCCAAAACCCTGATTCATGGTGACCAATTTTGGAAAAATCATCATAACTTTGGATTTAACTGTTGGATCTTTCTATAACTTGGCGAAAAGTTTTATAACTAGAATTTCTAGAATTGGACTAGAGAGATTGTCCTGATAATTAATATTTTAAGATTTATTAATGACTGTTCATGACTATAATTTCATGACCAGAATAGAGTCAATTTCATAGTTTGGGAAAATTCTTGATTTTCATTTGGAAGAAATGAATAGATGAAGGGTTTAAATGATTCATATTTAATACATAGTATATGGATCTACAATCATGATGGATTGATATCTATGGAGAAGATTTGATAATGGTTATTTGATTGGTGTTTTTCATGATGCTTTGCATCAAATTGGTATCAGAGCTCAGTAAAAGGTCCGGGTTGAGCAAGTGATTAGTATTTTGGTTTGCTAATGGTTGTGGTTGCAGATGTATATCCACTAGCTGCAAGTAGGAAGACATGAAGGTCTATCATGGGGCCATAGGAGATGGTCCAAGGGACCTAAGAAAGAGGTCTAGTGGGTTGCCAAAACACCTGGGCAGAGAGGCAAGGAAAGGACTCCTGGGTGAGGCAAAGTAGTTGGTGAGTTTGGTGCAGAATTGAGGGTGGACTTGTGTTTGGAGCAACATCTTGAGGAGTGTCCAGTATGAACTCCATTTATGGGAGTTCTAATTGAAGTAGAAAACAAAACAAAATAAAAAGCAGCAAAGGCATCAAGAGAATCCAAAGAGGCAAAGATTAATGAAGACAAAGGTGAAGATCTCACTCAAAATTTTCTTGTAGGTTATTTTCATCAATGTTTCCAAGGGACTTGGAAACTTTTCAAAGTCGGGAGTATGGTGCAGGAGAACCTAACACAAAGGCACAAAAGGAGTCTATAATAGGATAAAAATCAATTCATAAGTATATTCAATTGCATTTTCATTTGTAATGTCATTTTGAGTCAATATGAATCAATATGTAAGGCTAAAAGAGCCCATTGTAATGAGTTGTCCAAGTTGTCCTAATAAGGTCTTGAATTAGTCATTTGGTAAAACTTGTATAAAATAACCTTTGAGGGGTAAAATGGTGACAAAAATACATTATTATTCCATCCTAATATTTTTTGAAGGTTCTTTTGAAGGTTTAAAGTCATTTGAGTCAAAAGTTGTAAAATGCAATTTTTCAAAAGTTGTAAAAAGACCAAAATGGGAAGTTGTATGGTCATAAGAGGAAGTTGGGTAGTTGTAACTTCCATGTGAAGATTAAAAGGCTATAAAACCTCTGTAATGGTCGTTCATAAGTGTGTGTAAAAGTTGGAGAAGGAATTGGAAAGCATTGGAAGCATTTTGGTATCATATTTTCATTGTTTCAATCTCTTGTTTCTAGGCATTGTGCGGCCATGTACAACCTGGAAACAAGTGTATTTATATCATGATAGTGTATTATATTTAATAATATTTCCATTTCTTTTGGTTTGAGTTGATTTCATGCATTTTTTAGAAAGTTATGAGAATTTTGGTGAAAACCGTTTGGAACTACCCAAAACCCTGATTCACGGCGACCAGTTTTGGAAAATTCATCATAACTTTGGATTTAACTGTTGGATCTTTCTATAACTTGGTGGAAAGTTTTATAACTAGCATTTCTAGAATCAGACTAGAGAGATTGTCCTAATAATTAATATTTTAAGATTTATTAATGACTGTTCATGACTGTAATTTCATGACCAGAATAGAGTCAATTTCATAGTTTGGGAAAATTCTTGATTTTCATTTGCAAGAAATGAATAGATGAAGGGTTTAAATGATTCATATTTAATACATAGTATATGGATCTACAATCATGATGGATTGATATCTATGGAGAAGATTTGATAATGGTTATTTGATTGGTGTTTTTCATGATGCTCTGTATCAAATTGGTATCAAAGCTTAGCAAAAGGTTTGGGCTGAGCAAGTGATTGGTATTTTGGTTTGCTAATGGTTGTGGTTGTAGATGTATATCCACTAGCTGCAAGTAGGTAGACATGAAGGTCTATCATGGGGCCATAGGAGATGGTCCAAGGGGCCTGAGAAAGAGGTCCAATGGGTTGCCAAAACACCTAGGGAGAGAGGCAAGGAAAGGACTCCTGGGTGAGGCAAAGTAGTTGGTGAGTTTGGTGCAGCATTGAGGGTGGACTTATGTTTGGAACAGCATCTTGAGGAGCATCCAGTATGAACTCCATTTATGGGAATTTTGATTGAAGTAGACAACAAAACAAAACAAAAAGCAGCAAAGGCATCAAGAGAATCCAAAGAGGCAAAGATTAATGAAGACAAAGGTGAAGATCTCACTCAAAATTTTCTTGCAGGTTATTTTCATCCATGTTTCCAAGGGACTTGGAAACTTTTCAAAGTCAGGAGTATGGTGCAGGAGTACCTAACACAAAGGCACAAAAGGAGTCTATAAGAAAATAAAAATCAATTCATAAGTATATTCAATTGAATTTTCATTTGTAATGTCATTTTGAGTCAATATGAATCAATATGTAAGGCTAAAAGAGCCCATTGTAATGAGTTGTCCAAGTTGTCCTAATAAGGTCTTGAATTAGTCATTTGGTAGAACTTGTATAAAATAACCTTTGAGGGGTAAAATGGTGACAAAAATACATTATTATTCCATCCTAATATTTTTTGAAGGTTCTTTTGAAGGTTTAAAGTCATTTGAGTCAAAATTTGTAAAAAGACCAAAATGGGAAGTTGTATGGTCATAAGAGGAAGTTGGGTAGTTGTAACTTCCATGTGAAGATTAAAAGGCTATAAAACCTCTGTAATGGTCGTTCATAAGTGTGTGTAAAATTTGGAGAAGGAATTGGAAAGCATTGGAAACATTTTGGTATCATATTTTCATTGTTTCAATCTCTTGTTTTGTGGCCTTGAATGTTTTCCTCTTGTTTCCAGGCCTTGTGCGGCCATTTACAACCTGGAAACAAGTGTATTTATATCATGATAGTGTATTATATTTAATAATATTTCCATTTCTTTTGGTTTGAGTTTATTTCATGCATTTTTGAGAAAGTTATGAGAGTTTTGGTGAAAATCGTTTGGAACTACCCAAAACCTTGATTCACGGCGACCAGTTTTGGAAAAATTATCATAAATTTGGATTTAACCATTGGATCTTTCTATAACTTGGTGGAAAGTTTTATAACTATCATTTATAGAATCTGACAAGATAGATTGTCCTGGTGATTAATATTGTAAGATTTATTAATGACTGTTCATGACTGTATTTCATGACCATAATAGAGTCAATTTCATAGTTTGGGAAAATTCTTGATTTTCATTTGCAAGAAATACATAATATATGGATCTACAATCATGATGGATTGATATCTATGGAGAATATTTGATAATGGTTATTTGATTGGTGTTTTTCATGATGCTCTGCATCAACAACTTAAGCAATCAATTGCTGCATTGGGAAGTCTTAGATATGATAAGGTATGGGGTTACTTCAAGGCTTTTCAAAAATCTATGAGGTCTAGAATAAGGATACCTAAGCAAATAGTAGAGAAATACTCTACCAAAATTTGTTTCATGGTTAAGAAGGTTGTGACACTCATGGAGGTAGTCAAGCCTAGAAGATTTGGATAGAGGAAATGGGATATGAGGTGGATGCATTAATTCTGGATGCATATGCAAAAATTTTGATTGATGCAGAGATAGATGAAGCTAAAAAACCTTGTGGAACAACACAAAAAAAGACTCTTGAGATTGAAATTGAGTTCAACCGGAAGAAGAGGGAAAAACAAGAAGGTAAGGCAAGGAAGTTTGTATAGGAAGTTTCAAAGGATATTAAGGCACTCATTGATGTTGTCCCAGAGAAAGGAAGAAAGAGGAAGGATCTGGTAGTTCACATTGAACCTATGACTGTAGATTCTGAACCTGAAGATGAGACACCATTAGCATTCAAAAGGGTTGTGAGGAAGAAATTGAAAGAACCTAAAGTGGAAGCATAGAAACAACTGGTTAGGAAGGTCACCATCAAATTACAGGCACAAATGCAAGAACCCAAGGCTACACAATCAGCTGCATCCGGTACTACCAAAAGGAGGAAGAAAAGTGACATTGATTTGGCACCAAAAACTGGTAATGTGACTATGTCTTGTGCTGAAATTGTAGATGAAATAACTAAGGATGGGATGCTGAAAAATGTTGAGTCTTATTATGATACATTTAAAGTTGATGAATAGAGAGAGGTAGAGGAAGCAATTCTTCTATATTTAGATATCTATAAGAAAGCATTAATTGAAATAGAAAATCAAATACTGGCTGAGATATACAACATGTTAGATGCTAGAAGGTTATCTGCAATGCAAGAACTTTTAGCTATATGTGCTGCTATAACTCCAAATGAGATGGAGAAGACAATTGAGGCTATAGATAGGAAGGTATTCAACAACAACCATAGAATAACTAGCCTAATGTTAGGAAGGATGAATGAAATAATAAAGGAAACACAGAAGGGTTGGATAAAAATTTTGGGAGAGCATAGAGGATTCTTCACTTCACCAAAGACAAAGACTGATATTGTAGACACATCCATCGATTGAAGGGAAAGGTAAGGGAATTATGGGTACTCCACCCTCAGTTTTAAAGAATATCAAGATAGTGGAAATTGAACCACCGGTTAACACAAATGCACAGACAAATATAGAGACACCGATTAATGAAGAGAACATTGTATAAGATACTAACATTGAGGACACTTTTCCTCTGGATACTAATGTACAAGTTGAGGATATTGTTCCTAGAGAAGAACCGACAGTTGTACAGACTGTACCAAGTGGCAAAGCCACCGGTGGAAGTGAGGAGGTAATAAAAGTTAAATCACTAGAGAAAACAGGGGAATCCTGTAGGGAACTAGTTGTTGGCACATCGTTATTGACAATTGACACTTCTCTAGTGGAAAAGAAAAACATCACAAAGATGAGTCCCACATAACTAATGATGATGGTTTCTCAGAAACTGATGAGGGAGGGAACCACATACAAGGGGATTATAGATCAATCCATAATTGTTTTGCACAGATTGGTCCCGGCTTGTAAAATTGAGAATGAAGCAAGCCCTTCTGGCAAGCTTAAGATAATAACAGAACAAATCTCTAAATATTTTCAATCATTACAGCAGATCTCTAACCGGGTAGCACTTGAAAAATTCACTTTGGCTAAGAGAGCCACTTTTGATCAGATCATTGACAAAGAGAAGAAAAAGATTGAGGAGAAGTTAATTTTGATAGAAAATTATTTGAAACAAGGTACTAATATATACAGGGTATGTTGCAATATAGAGATTCTTACAACAAAAGTAGATGAAAAGATAAAAGAGGTACAGGATAAAATTTCTAGTATTGCTAACTCTTTTGATGGACTAATTTCACTGAAAATATCTATTGATGGACAAATTTTGACTTTGGAGAACCAAATTTCTTCTCTTGAAAAGGAAAGGGATAAGATCATTTGGAGAGCTAGAAGTCTCAGAGGTTTGGTGAGTCCAAGATCGGATTCACTTGGTGTACATAAGAGAGAATGCATGGATATGCTTGGTAAGCCCACACCGACAAAAGTTAATGAGAAAGAATCACTTGCATATTTATTGAGTGGATTTGTATCTATCTCCGACACATTCAAAACTGGTTGGGATACTTATGTGGAGCTATTAGAGAAAGCTTACCCAAAAATATTGAAATTGGTCAAGCTCCGGTAAGACTTTTTTGGAGGTATTCAGTGTACAGTTATTATTCTTTGACATTCTTTTTACAATTTTTGGGTATTGATGTCAAAGGGGGAGTAATATACATGTGAAAAAGAATGAAGGGTTGCATACATTAGGGGGAGTTACAGAGTTTTTGGAATTTTGCAGTATTGGAGCATTTTTCATATTCATCTTAGAGGGAGCAGGGCAGGATGAAACCGACAGTTGAAACCATGACCATTTTTCACATGAGTGTTGCCATCAATTCCAAAGGGGGAAATTGTTGGCAATTGACACTCTATTGGTTGGTTTCATTATGTTGTCATTGATGACAACATGATTTTGGGTTTCAGCTTCATATGGTGTACCGACAGGCACTTCACAGACTCTACACCAGCACCAGCACCCACACCGACACCGACAAGATAAAAGATTTCCTTGGTCACTGACAATGCAGGCCGACATGGTATGGTAAAGGTCATCGGTATTGGAGGCTGACACATCTTGGATCCGGCATCAACAACTTGTTTTAATGCTTATTCATTTATGTTTTATGGTCGACATGTAATATTGTATATATCCTTGTAAGCTGACATAAGACATAAATTTGTATAGGGTATATAGGGGAGATTGATTAGATCATTTTGTAAGATGAATGTGGGATTAGGCATAGACATGTGGAATGGATATATGGATGTAATGTAATGTGAAATATATCAGAGAGACTATGTATGTGAGGAATTCATTGTAAGGGTTATTCTGGTACTGAGGTTTATGGTTTTGACTGGAACAGACAGAGCTTAAACTGGAATTGCATTCTAGCATAAGAGATGCTATACTAAGCAGTTCACACTTCTCTGGATTATTGTCTGGATTGTTATGTAGTCAGTGAGGCTCCTATTGTGATGAGCATTGTGCTCTAGGCTATAAGCCTTCTTGCAAGTGCAAGACCATCATATATTATAATATCTCTTCATATGGCCAGTGAATCAATATTGTGGTCACAAATCCCACTGTGGTTTTTCCTCTTTGAGGTTTTCCACGTATAAATCTGTGTGTTATGCTTCTCATTTATGTGTTTGGCTTATTGGTTGCATTACTTCTTTCAAATCTATTTATATCGGTATACCGGTTGGTGTATGTATGTTTTGTTAAGGCTAAAATATTTTATTCCAGTATAACACTGATTCACCCCCCCTCTCAGTGTTATTGGTTTCCAACATAATCTATTCTTCAAAACTTAGAGTTACAGATTCACCCCTTGGGTGAACTTGGTAGTAATGATCTAATATTTCTTTACTGATTGTTGGGGCATTTCTGCCACATCTGAAAGGGAAATCAGATATTACTAAGGGTGTGCCTTTTATTTTCTCTTGTACTAACTTCTTTTTATTAGCTTTTCATTTATTTAGTTTTATCTTTCTCACTACATAAGCTAGGGTATTTGTATCAAACATTTCTAAAAGTTCTCCATGGGGAGGTAATGAGCTTGTTTCTTCTTGATATTTTGATGACCCTTTTTCTTTCTTGGCATGCTTCATTCCCTTTTGGGCATGAAAAGTGTCTTCCATTTCTAGAATCACAATTTTCATGTTTTGTTAGAGTGCAAGAAAATATAATCAATATCTTTCTATTCCTTATTTTATACAAAGAAGATCAAGGTAGTAGAATCTTGTTCTATCAATAAACTGATTATTGCTTCTATACTATCAATAACCTTTTTTGTAGGGTTCTAATTTTGGATCATGAAAATTCCCCATGTTTCCACCCATAAAAGGGGTTCTCATATGACCTAGAGGACTCTGTCTAGACAGGGCCCTAACATTTGCATGTAATTCAATCAAAGATATATTTTTATCAACAAAAAATTAAAATTTATCTCTTCTTATAGCCTTTGTATACTAAATCTATTTCTACTTCCCTTACATGCTCTATTTTTCCATTTTTTCAAATTATCTTTCATTTGGTTTACTATGGCATCAAACTTAAAAATTATATAATGTAATGTTTTTATTGGGACCATTATCACTCATGAAATGGAATGTAGACCATCAAATAGGTACTTAAAATATGTCCCATAAAAATTTCTCTATGGTTGTTGGTTCTATAATAATTAAGCATAGTTACTAGGGAACTTCACCCCTCAATGTTGTCCTTATCTACTTGCTAAGCTAATCATGGTAAGGTTGTGAACATGTAGACCAAGTATACTAGAAAGAGATCTAAAACCAAATTTTAGTAGTGTGTGCCTTTTGTTTATGCTATTGGTTTATTTGGTCTAGTGCTTAATCCTCTATTTCATTGCTCTCTTTTTGGCCACACGAACTATTTGACAAAATACCTCAAACAAATATATTTGTATGTTTGAGTAAAATAACATGTGGATTCTATTTCATTTACATAGGTAAAAAAGTTTATTTTAAGAGAATGCTAGATTTCATCTTGTCTTGAAACATATTATTAGATACAACTAACTTTTTTGTAAAACATTGTATCCTTTATATTCTTAAATCATAGTTCTTTATCTTCTTTCATAGATGAAATAATGTTTTATTAGTTCTCTCACTTTAGAAAAAGCGAAACTTCTGCCAACATGTGAGTTTTGGAATAGGGCATGGACATCCATAAAAGCATAATACATAAGAGGGGTTTTGTAAAATATTGTTTCAATCTCCCTCATAGACAATAAGAGAAATGTGGAAGTGCATAGATGACATTTAATTTGTTGAACTGAATGTCTTAAAGAAATGATGTCTCGTGCAATGTAATGATTGCACGATATGCACAAAGTGGATTTGGCTTAAACTTTTAAGAAAATAATATATTCTCTAGCTATTTTAGCCTTGTTTTAATGTATCAATATCTCTTACATTAAGTTACAACAATATAACATTTCAATAATAGTTATGGTTGCCTTTGTAATAGCCCTAGGATTTAGTCAAATTTAAAATCATAAAGTTATGGTTAGAGCTCTTCCCATGAATATAGATTTGCAATAGCACAACTAATTTTAATTAACTTAGAGTGAGTAGAAAAAAGTTCTAGATCACAAACATCTAGGGAAACAATACACAGGAGACCAGGAAAATAGTAGGTTTAAGCTATAAATGCATATTAAAATTCAAGGATGACTGCATAAATACAAAACACTACAAAACATAGTCTTAATTATATTCTTTGAAGTAATTATTAGTTTGATAGACCTTACAATTGTGTTGTAAGGAAAATTCTTATACATAAATATGACAATGGAAATTTTATTAACATGAGCTAGCATCTAGGATTTACATGGTGCACAATTCTTTTATGGTTTAGCTTCAAATTTGGTAGATCTGGTATTGTTGTCCACTTGGATATGCATAAAAACCTTTCCCCAAACCTCTTAGTGTGCATGAAAACCTTCAAAACAACAAGTTTGGGTAAGATAAAACTAAGAAGCTTTCAAATCAGCTTGACTGGGTTTGAAAAGCTCATTCCATGAAAAAAGATATTATTGTGGGGCTCAGATCAACTACCACATTACAAATGATTGCATGATGTAAGACAAGAGATTGGCTATTATATGGATTTGCTAATATATTACTGGCATGTTGCATCTTTGACAACATGCGAAGAATTCCATTCCAAACCTCATTATATATACATTGACAACAATATGGTTTAGAATATTGTGAGTGTGTTAATTTCAATTTGCAGGGTTTACTGTTGTGTCTTTCCTTGATTTAAGTTTTCCTATAAGGCTCCTCCTCTCTTATTATTTTTCTTGCTCATGTTTTTCATTTGCCTATCTTTTTTGAATTTTGTCCTTCCTGATTTTTTATAAGGCTTGCCAATTTTCTCTCTCTTCATATTGTTTTTACCCATTTTCTAACCATGTTTTATAAAATATATTTTCATAATGTTGTCTTCTAATTTTTACAATTCAGTCAAAGTTCTATAATGTTGTGCAATTTAAGGTGTGTTTCTAATTTTTTTGTTATGGAAATTTGTATTTTCATTGTTGTAACTAGATATTACTTCCTTTGTTTTATAATTTATTGTTTGTTATGGTGGTTTATAAAATAGAGCATGTATTTGATGATTTATAGAGTATGATATCAAATATTGTTTACTGTTCATTATTGGCAACACAAGCACAACCCTGATGGGATAGGATGTCGAGCAAAGGAAAAGCAAAGATGAAGATGCTGAGATCGGCCTACTATTTCTTCCTTCATCTCAAACCCAACCTACACTGAAATGCTATGATAAAATAGATTAGATAATTTGAATACATTAAATACTTTTCTATGCTTTATTCTATAAATTTATATAAAGTTTCTTGGCACAAATTATAGTATAGTTATAGTTAAGACACAATATTTGTTGCAAAACAAGAATTTATGAACTTCGAATTCTCAACATATACTTGATGTATGTGTTAGGATTGATGAAAGTCCCAAAGATACTAAGAGGGAGGGGTGAATCAATATCTAACTGGTTAACATAATATTTGACCTTATTAATTATTTTGCATTCCAAAACAATGTACCGGTAAACAAGAATTAATGCAGTAAATATGAATAGTAAAGACAACATAGAAAGCACACCATAACACAAGATGTTTAACAAGGAAACCCATTGTGGGAAAAACCTTGGTGGAATCTGTGACCCACAATATTCACTCACTGGCCAATGAATGGATATTACTTACAAGAGGGGCCTGCACATGCAGGAAGGCCAACTGCCTAGAGCTCAGTGCTCAATTACAAAAGGAAGTCTCACTGACTTACAAAATGGATTATGAAAATCCAATATAATGTACTTCTACAAAAAGCATCTGCTATGCTAGGTTCAGTAACAGTTTAAGCTCATACAATAACCATAAGCCCTTCTACAAAATCTGCCTTAATATCCACTCTATACATCCATCATATCTATCCTCTATGTTGTGTCGCACACAATGATCTACAAGATCTCATACTTATATATGAGTCTTATTACAACATGCCATGTCAGCTTACAAAAAGATATTACAATTAAATACAAAATACAATAATCAAAATCCTATCGGCTGGGATGCTGGTAAACATTTTTGTCGCTGTCGGTGAACAAACCGCTGATGTAGATTCTATCGGTGCTGGTGCCTGTCGGTGCCATAAGATTGCAAGGTTGCCATCAATGACAACACCTTCAATCAACTTTAACGACCATTAGAGTGTGCAATGCCAACAATATCCCCCTTTGGCATTGATGGCAACACTCATGAGAAAAATTCAAAACTGTATCCAAAAATTGAAGTCCAAAAATCTTACCAAGAACTGTGTACTCCCCCTAAGCAGACGATCTCTTCTAAAAGTCATTTTTCTCAGTTCTACTACTCCCCCTTTGACATCAATGACAAAGGTTATCAAAAATATGTCAAATAAGTGCAGTTTTCTGCTAGAACCTTGTAACCGGTTGGTTACAATCTGGAATAGGTCTGCTAATACCAAATTCAAGCTCTAAGTGAACCTGTTATTGTCCTTTAATGCTGCCTCTGTTCTCTGAATAGTACCGGTGAGGTGATGTATTTTCTCTTTCGATGTCTTCTATCCTTGAATAAGTGCCTCAAAGATCTCTTTCCTCAAAGAGATGAGGTTATCCAATTTAGGACTGAGTCTACATTTAAGTTCTTTTGCCTTGCCTTTTATTCTTTCCTTCTCTTTCTCCAATTTTTCAAGTTTCTCGTCAAATCCAGCTATCTCCTATTCTATAACTAATATTGGTTCAGATGAACCAATGATATTGTCAGCTATATCATCAATTTCTTTTTGCACTTTGCTGATTTCCTTATCGATATCCACTCTCAAAAGATTAGTCTTATAGGTGTCTTTGTACAGTTCTTTGAACTTCGTAATTGTTTTGTTCAGTGTCGGTAAGAGGGCATCAATATGTTCCGTGCACTTCTTTATTGTTTCTCCAAATAATTTCTCTTTTTCCTTGTCCATTTTCTCCTTAAATGTCTCTTCATTTACTTGGTCCACAGTCAGTATGTTGTCGGTGATGTATTTAGACAATGTGTCTAACTGACTCAAAGAATCCTTATTATCTACATTACACTTGGGTGCAATCAATTTAAGAATAGGAATGGTATCATCTATAGCCTTATATGCTAATACATTACAATCTATAATTTTCTTAATAGAATCTAAAAGCACTTCAGTCACATTTGTGGGTCTGAATTCAGTTATGGAAGTACCAGATGACTGTCCAACTACCTTAACAATCTTCATGTTGTCGGTGGTAGTAACAACTTTGCTTGTCTCGACCTCTGGTAGGTCAGTTTGTGTTTGCATTTCAACTAGAAAAGGTTTAGGCTTCTCAGCATTTGCCGGTGGCACTGTCTCTGTATGAACCTGTTTCACTGTGCTCTCTTCTGCTGGTTTTTTTAATTGTTCTTTAGTGTTATCAACCGGTTTTTCAGTTGTGTCCACTATCAGTTTCTCCATTTGTACCTCTACATTGTCCACTACCAGTGACTTAGTTGGTTTCATTGTATTCTCTGCAGCCGGTTTCATGTCTCTGTCAGTTTTTCAATATTTGAATCAACAGTATTGTCAGTAACCATTTCACTAACCCCAACCTCAATGTTATCAGCTGGTGTTTCAACTTCAACATTTTCAGCTTGTGTTCCAACATTATTAGTTGGTTGCTCAGTAGCAACATATTTCTTCTTTTCCTCAGTACTTTCTTTATCAACTACAATATTGACCTCCTGAGTGTCTATGTTCATTGTGTACAAAATTTCAAACTCAGGATTTGTATCCTCATGTGGAGTCTCCACATTCTCAGTAGCCGGTGTGTTGTTAGTTAGTACTGGTGGAGTAACTGAAGGTGGTGGAAGGTTATTTGTCACTTTTATATTAGGTAGTCCACCTACCTTGCCTTTTCCTTTGTCCTTATCCTTTTGGTATACCTTGAATGTTTTAGGTTTGTTCAGTTCTTCTTGTTTCTCTTTCTCAACAAAGAAAATATCCCATTTATCTGCTGTCTCTTCTAAGATCTCATTTACTCTACCGGCCATTAGAGTTACATGCTGGTGTCCACTAGAAAAGACTGTTCTGTTAGCTTCACTGATCAATTCATCAATTTCCTCAACTAATTTTACAGGGTGAACAACTAGCAGTTTCTCAATCTTGATTTTCTTGTCTAGCTCCATAATGTCTAACCTTTTAGCATCTAGTTGCCTATAAAAATCACTAGGCAAATCATCTACAACCTCTATTAAAACTTTCTTATAAATATCAAGGTGTAAGATGATATTGTTTTCTATGCTTTCATTCTCCTCATTTGTAAAAGTATCATACAGTTTACTTACATTTGATAAGTTACCATCATCTATTATCTCATTTAACAAGTTGTCAAGTGGAGGAATAACCTGTTTTTCCATTTTCTTTCTAGGTGTCATCTTCTTAGCTGATGTCCTCATTGCTTGTTGCTTCTGCCTTGTTGTCCTAGTTTTCTTGGGAGGAGGAGAGGGTATCGGTGAGGGTTTTCTCTTCCTATCAACTCTTATAACTCAATAGGAATTTCACTGTCAGAGGATGTACCAACCAGTGAGAGATAAGCCTCCGGTTGTAATCCTTCCAGATCACTTTCCTTGATACCAGTGATATTCATTATGTTTTCCTTTATTTCTTTAACCTGCTTAGATGCACTCCTTATGTATTTTTCTCTTCTCTTCCTTTGTTTAAGTGTCTGCACACCACTCTCTATTGTTTTTGCACTACCAAAAACCTTTTCTTCTGGTTCTCTAGGGGCTTCAAGTAGGGCTTTGGCATATGTTTCAATTATGTTTACATCAGCCTCATATCCCATTTCTGTCACCCAAATAGTTCTAGGAAGAACTGCCTTCATCCAGATCTCATCTTTCTTAATCACAAAACAAATTTCCTTTTGATACTTGTCGACAATACATTGAGGTAACTTTTCCCTAGTCTTCATTTTTGCTTTAAATGCTTGGAAATACTCTATTATTTTGTTTTCCTGGTCTGTCCCCATGCCGGTGAAGATATATAATAGTTGCTTCTCTACTGATATATCATAACCAAAGTATTTCTTGCCTATACTGGGAACCTCTTTTGTAAGATATAGCATTAAGCATACAAGAAGATTGCCAAAACGGAAAGTACCTTTCTTATCTCCTTTTATTTTCTTCAAATTGTCAATCAACTCTGTTGTTCTCAAATTTTGATTCCCCTCTTATCCCTTGCAAGAAAATAATAACTCTATCTGCAAATAAAGAGATCAAGGAAAACAAAACCCTAGAGCAACATATGACAAGGTTTCAAGAACCTTCTACACTTTCAACTTATCCAAAGTTTCAGTGGGTATACCTCCTGTGAATAATTTCACACTTTTAAACGAGATCCACAGTAAACCAGTGTCCAAAAACCAGTGGATCTTATCACCTCAACATAAACTAAAAAAATAAAGGAACGCTTATGCTCATTTCAATATTGATCCTCAAGAGATGCAGAAAGAGAAACTACAACTGATACCAATGCCTTATCCAGGCTACAGAGTCATCTAAATTAAACAAGGATTTCACAATTAAACATCTCCATACATCTCATCACTTTGTCTTTTATCAACCCCATACATGCCTGACATATATAAGAGTCCTCCCTTGTTAGACTAAGTAGTGTTCATCAAATTCTAAGTCTCCACCAAAATAACCTACTGACAGAGATATTTCATGCGTATTTAATTCCCCTCCTGAAAAGGAAAGCTAAGAAACATATCTATGAAGACTGCATTACAATCTATGTTTAATTGAATAACCCTAGATTACCCAAATGAAACCAGTAAATTATTGAAAGCACACCAAAAGACAACACAAATTCTAGGCTCGAAAGTTTATGGTCTATATATTGATATTCATTTTGAAAAAATCTTTCAAAACTCAAAATATTCTCTGTCAACTTAGAAAAACCCAGACAGATTTCTGTAGAGTTTCTTTACAAATTCTTATGATCCCTTTCTAATTAGTCCTAGTATCCATTTATAATAGTTTGGATGCATACAAGCTTCAGAATTTTTCAAAAAAGTTTGTTACAACAATCTTCTTGTTTCAACAAGAAGTTACAAATCTTTTCCATTTTCTAATGGCCCCCTTTCGCCGGTTATCATTCTGCAGCTTCTTCTTGAACTTTTGCATTCGGCACTGCATACTTTCTTGTCCATTCTTGGTACACGTCATCAGCAAGCCATGAGAAGTTAATAACTTTCCCTCTTGTCTTGGCCAATCTCTTCCAAGAGTTTCTCATTTTATTGACCTCAGAGTTGTTCTAACAAATAGGGAAGTATCATCTGTGTTAATGATTCCCTTTATCCTTAATGATAAGTTGGCCCCTAATTCATTAAGCCATACTTGTTTGCCCTTCAATTGAGCTGGACTAGCAAAACCCCCAAAAAATCATTCAAATTCCTGCTTAGTGTATTCCTTTTTATAAAAATTGATCTTCCTCTCTACATTATCTATTCCTTATGCCAGTTTTGTCAGTTCCTTTGTTATGTAAAAGGTGGACTTGATAATGGGGTCAGCACTTGCCTCATCATAGGATACACATATAAGTCCACCTCCCTAGGCATCCACTTGTCCAAAATGGGCATTAAAATAGCCCTGTCTCCATTGAGCTCATTCCACATATCCAAAACTTTACTCATGTTGTTATACACTAATGAGGATCCTATGGTGTCAGCAAAACTCAAGATTGTGGCCCTCACTCTCTCTTCATACTTATTTGCAAAAATTGTTTGAGCCTGTTTTAACTTTTCCAACTCCTGTTGAGTGATCTCAATTGATTGGGAACCAGTAGGTGCAAGAGAAGGTGGGAATTTAATGATAGGGCTAGTAGATGGAGGTTGTGTAGGAGAAGAAGCAATCATTAAAGTTGAGGACTCACCTTGATGGTATTGTCCTGCCAATTGGCTTTTCAATTTAGCAATAATGCTATCTCAGCTCACTACTTCTCCTTTGGCATCATTGTAAGGTTTTAAGACAGTCTCTAACTTATCTTGGAGAGTTGCCCTTTCCATTGCTTCTTTCTCTACCACTGCAACATTAAATTTTGCAGTTTCCAACACTGTGCTAGTAGCCTTCAGCACTCCAGTATTTTGTACCCTCTTTACTATCATACCTCCAAGGTATCTGGACTCTAGGGCATCCTTTCTCTTTTTATTTTCAACTCTTTTCAGAGACCACATGACTAGGGAAACATCATCCTTACTGAAGGTTACTCCTTCCATAGGCTTGGTCTCTTTCCTAACTACCTCTAAAACCAAGGCGTCTGCTATATCCCATTCAGGGAGGATCAGAACACCAGCCTTTGCTACCATTTCTCTTCCTTGCTCAGGAGTGATGGTCTTAAATTCAGTGACCATTTCTTGTTTTATTTCCTCCTCCACCATGGCTGCATCCTTGTGGGGTTGGTCATTCTTCCTCTTCTCACATCTGGCATTGAACTTATCAATATTCTGCTTCCACACAAATTGCATGAAAGCTCCTGAGGTAACAAATTTGCTATCAGCTAAGAATTCCTCACTGGCCTATTTAATAGAAGGATCCAGTTCCTGACCTTTGAACTCATTGGTGGTTATGTCCATCTCAGCATCCTCTGGCTCCCTAGGCATTCCATCTTATACTTCATCATATGTATAGGCGATCTCCCTGAGACTCCCTAACTGCAACAATTATTCAGCTATTGCCTGCTCTTCTCCTATATGAATGGGGGATTGAGATGGGGAATATAGGGGCTCATTAGTTTGCACTTCCTTTCCCACCCTTTTCTTCTTTGGGGAGTCCTGAATGTCAATGACATCTTGTATTTTCCTCTTCCCTCTTAAAGTAGAAGGCTCCCCTGTTGTTGGCACCAACACACTATACTTGGATTTTCTATGTAGCACATAATCACCAGGAGGGATTGCTTTAGCAGATGTAGACCTAGCTAGAACTAGTCTTGCCTTCTGAAGGTTGTTTTTAATCACTACTTCCCTCTTCACCTTTAGTGTTTGCATTATATCCTCAAAGCAGAGAATTATGAATTTAGCCTTTTCCTCAAAGGGGTGAAAACTAGATAAAGGGTCATAGCTGCTGTCAAATTGTTGTACAAAATCAAGGGCCTTCTTGTAGCCCACCCATTTCTCTTTCCTTAGCTCTTTCTCATCCAAATCAAACTCATTTCTGATGAGGTCTTCAGGGAATTGGAATTGGCGAGGTCTATCTTTGCATACTTCCCTTTTCCTAAACATACCATTAAAGAAATCTTCAGGGTCAGAAAACCTTGACAATGCAGTGGATAAATGGTATGGTTGAAATAATTCCTCAAAGCACTTCCATCCACTCTTAGTAATTACAAACTGATGTGCTTTTGTTACTGTTGGGAAAATGGTCCCTTTTCCTCTATTGGATAGCTCCGCCTCTTGCACACTTCCAATTTGTCGGAGGAACTCTGCAATTCCTATTTTCAGTGGGACCTGATAAGGTAACAAAAAAGGAGTGCCTCTGAAACCGAACACTCTGAAACTGTGGAAACAGGGTACAAGTATATGTCACCCCAATTGTGGACAATTTTAATTTCTTCAGCAAACTCCTTAGGCCTAGGAAACTCCAAAAGAGCTTTAGGGACCCTTGGATTCTCTGAGCATAAGAGAATTCTGATTTTGGATACAAAGTACTTATCAAACTTTAGGTAGCTAGCATCCTCCCTATCCCACGACAACACCGTGCTCCATAATTGAACTAGCATTTTCTCCCCATCCTTTTCCTTCACTAAATCCATTTCATTGGCAAAGTAGTCACCACCCTTGAATAGAAATAAATGCATGAGGAGGGAATACCATCCAAAAGGCCTATCCACCTTACCATTCTTTATCACTATCAAGCCTTCATGAATTGCATCAGTAATGTAGGGGGCATAATCAAATGTTACTGCCAGAGAAGGATTTAAAATTTGTGCTATCATTAACATGTAATGAATTGGCATGTTCACTTTGGCATCCTCTCCAAAAATCTGGCAAAGTGACCAGTATAATCCTTTGGCTCTAAGAGTGAACCAATTTAGGGAGAAAGGCTCCATTGTATTAGGTCCTACAACACTCAATCCACCTATTTTGACAAAAAATTCTTTAAGAGGCCCATTTCTAAGATGATTCCTCTGTGCACTGTAGAATTGAGCAAATGATTCAAAATTAATGGGCTCCAAATAATTGGACACCTCACTGAGCCCAAATACATTTCTGAATTCATCATCATTGACTTGAATGAGGGTTTTTCCATTTATATCCCTAACACTTTTGGTGAGAGGGTCATAATTGTGTGCAATCTGAGTTAGGAGATCCACATCCATGAAAACTCAAGGGACCACCAATTTTCCTACATCCAACTCCCAAATACTATTCATCGGGGCAAGGGAGTGTCTCATACCAAAACCAACTTGAATAAACCTAAACCAAACAACCCTATCTATGGATCTCTCAGACAATTTCCCTTGTCATACAATCCTTCTCCTATTCTCAAACGAGGAGCCTTGGGCACTAATTCCTTAACTTTAGCTGCTACATTTGTGGACATGGACAATTGTTCTAGGAAGTCATCACAAATTGCTCTCTCCTGGTAATTAACCTTCCCTATGAAGTCCCTTCTAGGTGCCATCTCAATGATTACAAGTATTTCAATTACTAATCAAAGCAATTCTTTAATAAAACAAAACCACAGTTCATCAATTTTTAGGTAACTGGTAAGCAAAACACAAGAAAACCTATTTTTGGCCTGAAGAACTCTGCTCTGCACTAGCTTTTCTGCATCAACTCTTCGAAATGATACCAACATTCAATTGATGTGAGCGTATATACGGCAATCGAGCTCTTAACTATGACATTAACGCCACATGCTTCAGCCATCACTTCATAATTGAATTCATGAATCAATTCAAAAATTTGGCTCCAATGGATCATAAAATGTTTGAGTGTTTCTATCACTTTGTTGTTTCGCCATTTCATGAAGTGTAAAATCCATGCATCTTCATCAAGCGAAAACACGCCAACCGTTAGATCAAGCAGAACTTGCATAGCCTTTACCTTTTTGACTATTCTTCATTTAGCGACGAGCTTAGATCTCTTTCGCTATTTCACGAAAGCTAAACATCATGCACATTCATCCAGCGAAACCATGCGAGCCGTCTGATAAAAAAGAACTTGATCGGTCTTTATCCATTCCTATGACTGACTGTTTACCCCACTAATCGTGCACCAAGCGTTTAAGGCTAATGGTTTTTTCTATTTTGCGAACGGTAATTACCCTTCATCTTCGGTCTGCGAAATGGCACCCACCGTCAGATCTTCCTTGAGATACCTACCTTTTAACAAATCTAACCCAGGAAGTGGGCCCTCTGACTCAGCACCATCCAACCTGGCAATCAACTGTTAAAGGAAACATACGTTTCAATCACCTATTTGGTGAAAAACTTCCACGGGATCCACTTCGGGACTGCCATGTGCATCTGATAAGTTGCCTTTTCATCCACAGTGTGATCCATCTGTTCTGCCATGACACCGACCAATCGACTGCCATGTCACTTTGCTATTTCACAAAGGTTAACTCTCAGTCACCTCAGGACTGTGAAATAGCACCGACCTTCCAATCAAAAGGAACTTGATCAGCCTTTACCTTCAATCTTTACTACCTCGTGGGTCAAGTTTCCTTTTCATCATTTCGCGAAGCCTAAAACCCATGCACCTATTTCTTGTGAAATAGCGTGAGCCATCCAATCAAAAGGAACTTGATCGGTCTTTACCTTAGTTTAAAATCTGAGCGCCAGACCCACTCCCACTTTTTGCCATTTCACGAATGGTAACTCACAAGCATCTTTGAATTGTGAATTCATGCATGCCGTTAGATTAAAAAGAACCTACACGATGGTTAAGGAGTCCGATTAAAAATTAAAAACTTTAGGAAAGGCTTAGGGAAAATAAAGCGTTGCTAGACCTGCCTAGGGAGAAATACAAGGGGGGACATTTTCATGGTCAAGCGACCCTTCCGCTTAAGTGGTAAAAGTAACACAAAATTAGAACACAAGGATTTTTTCAAAAAACATGAAGGGTTAAAAACAAAAAAACCTTAAACACTCCTTTGGACCAAGAACACCGAAGCAAGAAGGCCACAATCCAACTCAATTTTTTAAGTCTTTTAGCCAATCATGGAGCAAGATCATCCATTTTTTAATCAGTGATAAGAGCGTCTCTGGTTGGGGATGGTTGATCGCAAGATCAACACAAGAATTCAGAAACTCTATGGAGAAACAGACCAAAACAAGCCTAAAACCAACAACAAAAGCAAACCTAAATATATACAGATAGGGACCTACAGTTCATGGACATCAAGAGAAGTAATGTTTCAGGAATTGTCCATGCACTGGAAATTCCTGTACTTCATCATTCATATTTTTCAAAAAATATGAGTCCTTTCCATTAAGATCACAAACCACAAAGGGGCCAATCCATAATGACTCAAATTTCTTGTGCTTTCCCTTACCATGTCCTTTCGCATTCCATCAAAGAATTACATTACCAATTTGGAACTTTCTCAATGAGGTTCTCTTATCAAATAGGTATTTAGACTGCAATTGGATCTTTAGATTCCTCTTGTGGGCCAGAGTTCTAATTTCTTCAACCTCCACTATATGAATCATCCTGTCTTCCATGGGTTCAGATAACTCCATGTCTTTAGCTCGCAAGAACTTATACACTGGAAGAAGATTATTGACAGGCACCCTAGATTGTGTGCCATAAACTAATTCAAAAGGGGAAACCCCAATAGCCCTTTTGACAGTAACCCTGTCAGCCCATAAAACCAATTTTAACTTTTGGTCCCAAGACCTTTTGTTCTCTTCCAGGATTTTCTTGATAATGTTCAGGAGGCTCTTGTTACTAGATTCAGCTTGCCCATTACCCTGAGGATGATAAGGCGAAGAGTAAGACATAACTATTCCATGACTGGTGCAAAATTCAACAAACTCTTCTAACCTGAAGCTCATGGCATTATCCATCACTAGTTTTACAGGGACTCTGAATCTGGTTATAGCATTATCCATCAGAAAGTCAATAATAGCTTTACTTGTGGCTCTCTTGGTGGGTATAGCTTCAATTCATTTGGTAAAATAGTCAATAGCTACTATAATCCACCTATGACCTCTTCTTGATTTCTCAACAATTTCTCCAATAAAATCAATGCCCCATTGGACAAAGAGGGGCTTCCACTGTGACTGGGTTGAGGGGTAAAGCTCCCTCATACTTCAACTTTGATGAAAACTTCTGACATGGGTCACATCTCCTGACATATTCATGGGCATCTTTAAACAAAGTAGGCCAATAATATCCAACTCGGATTATCTTACCAGCAGTTATCTTAGCAGAGTAATGACCTCCACACACTCCATCATGCATTTCAGTTAACACTCTCCTAGCCTGGGATTTGTCCAAACACATTAGCAATGCCCCATCTCTATTCCTCCAAAACAGATCACCCTGAATGAAGACATATTTTTGTGACTTCAACTTTAGAGTTCTTCTCTGATTATGTGTCATTCCTTCTGAAAATGTTGTATCCCTTAAAAAATGCACTATCTCTGAGTACCAGGGCTGTATTTCAATATTGGTGACCAGGATGTTCTCAACTTCAACATTATTTATTTCAACATCAAGAAGGTTTGACTCAGCCATAAGCTTAGCAAGGCCTAAACCTCTCACCAATTTAGTGATCTTTATTTCCAAATCAAACTCCTGGATTCTGTTTATCCATCTACATCTCTTATCTATGACCTCAGACCGGGATAAGATATCTTTGACAACAACATGTGGGACATAAGCAACTACTTGTGCATTTATAAGATATGGCCTGAAATCTTTTACAACCTTGACCAAAGCATATGCTTTCTTCTCCATGATTTCATATTTTAATTCTGCACCTTGTAAAGATTTTCTATAAAAAGCTATAGGATGTTCATATCCTTCATTATCCTTTTGTAAAAGAACTACAACCACTATGTGATATGAAGCAAAAGAAAACAAAGATAAAGGCTTACTATAATCAAGGGACTTCAATACTCGTGCTTCCTGAATAGCCTTTTTGATCCCAGCAAAAGCCTTTGAAGCTTCTTGATCCCATCAAAATTTTGTATCCTTTTTAAGCAATTTAACAATGGGCTTGACTATCTCTGCAAAATTTGCAATAAATCTTCTAACAAAATTAACTTTTCCCAAAAAAGATTGGATACCTTTAACATTCTTTGGTTTAGGCACATTGTTTATTGCCTCAATTCTTTCAAGGTCTATTCTTACTCCTTCTTTAGAGACAATATGCCCTAGCAGCTTCCCTTCAGTAACAGCAAAATGACACTTCTTAGGATTTAAGGATACTCCAAATTATAGAGCTTTATTGAAAACCTATTCTAAGTGTCCACAGTGGTCATCCACCCTTTTGGAGAAGCATGTCAGATCATGTTGATATACTACCATGATGATGTTGATGAATTCTTTGAAAGCTACATCCATCGCCCTCTGAAAAGTAGCCCCAGCATTTTTCAAACCAAAAGGCATTCTGACATACACATAAGTTCCCCAAGGGGTGGTGAAAGTAGTTTTGAATTGTTCTAATTCTTTTACCAACACCTAGTTATACCCTGAAAACCCATCCATCATAGACAATAGGTCACAACTAGTCACTCTTTGTAACATAGCTTCCATATTAGGAGAAGAATAATTATCTTTCAAGGAAGCAATATTTAGGTTCCTAAAGTCAACACAGAGTCTTATGTCCCCATTCTTCTTTCTCACCGGGACCAAATTTGAGACCCATGAGGAATACCTTATAGGCTTAATAATTCCCCCTTCCCTTAACTTGGTTAATTCTTGCTGCATCTTAGATTCCAACAGGGGGTTAATAGGTCTTTGTTTTTGTCTAAAAGGCTTAGCATCTGGAAGCAAAGGGACTTCATGCTGAAACAAATCTTGTCTATACGCCTTTAGATCTTCATAAGACCAAGCAAAGACATGCTTATATTTCTTTAATAAATTAATAAGATTTACTCTAAAATGAGGAGGCAAATTTTTTCCAATAAATACCAACTTAGGGGATGATTATGTCCCCAAGTTTACTTCCTCTAGCTCATCTAACTTAGTGGTTGATTGCTGGTGCAAATGACTATGATTGTAACTGAACATACCTTCAAGCTCTACCAACCCTTTAGGTATTTCATTAGTTTCTAACTGAATCAGATCATTTCCAAACATAGTTTCTCTGTTGTCAACCACTTCCACCAAGGCATTGCAATCAATTTTTTGTCCATCATAGTCATCAATGCATTGTATAAACCTGAGAATATCTTCATCATCAACAAATAGTTGCCAATTATATACATTGTCAGGAATGGTAGGCCTAGCCTTTATCTCAACTGTGGATATACCAGTTAGTGTTGCATCATACTTCTTTAATGCAACATTCGCTAAGAAATCTGCCATGATATTCTTAGATCTTTCTATCCAATTTATAGAAAATGCACTAAAATGCTCAATCACATCCCATACTACATGCTTGTACCTTTTCAATCTATCATTCTTAGATACATACTTGGATCTCACTTGGGAAACAACCAATTCTAAATCTCCTAACACCCTCAATAATTGAATCCCATGCCTTTTTGCAACTTCAAGCCCCAATAACAGGGCTTCATATTCAGCAGTATTATTTGTACACTGGAAGGCTAACAAGAAGGAATACTTAAAGGTTATACCTGAAGGAGACACAAAAAGAACTCCTGCTCTAGATCCTTCTTTAGGGCAAGGTCCATCAAAATACATTTGCCACAAACCATGCTATTGAGATTCCAATTTAATCATAATAGAGTCAGTATTCTTCAATTGAGATAAAATTGGTTGTAGTCTAAAATTGTCAAGATCCACATCAATCATACAGTTCAGCATACTAGGATCTACTTTCTCAATAACCCTAGGGGCACGTGGTTCTCTATAAAATTTGACTTGGTTCCCATTAATTGGGATGTTAGCATATGACAGATCCAAATGAACATTTCCACCTACTGCTGCAGCCCACTGCTTGGATAATAACATACCATAATGAGGTTCGGTGTCAGTTACAATGACATCCATTTTGTATGTTGCTTCAGGGAATGCTACTATTTTTACTTCAACATCTCTCATTGTACCTATCACAGGTACTTCTCTGTTATCCATAGCATAACACTTCCCATATATTGTACTCACTGACAACCCTAATTCTTTCATGACACCATAAGGCATTACATTTGCAGCTACACCAGAATCTATCATACAATTTTTAATCAACCAGTTATTCACTAACAAAGTAACATAGAAAGGATCAACCTATGAGGGTTCTTGTGTAATAGTTGTTCCAACATATACCTCTGGGGTTTGCAGCTCTTGATCCTTTTCATCCTTAGTTGAACCGGAAGGTAAAGTTGTGTTACTGTCAGATATGTTAGAAAATAAAGATAAAGCAGCTTCTCTATGTTTCTTTATTTTCAATAGTTCTATCAATGGGACAGTGACTTTCATTTGGGTAAGAGCCTGAGTGATATCAAATGTGGAATTATTGATCACCTCAGTATTAGCCTTAACCTTTTCTGTCTTAGGCTGACTTGCCTTCTTCATTGTGGTTGTTTCTTGTATATCATTTGTGGCTTTATCATCTGTACCCTTGGGTACTTCTTTAACTTGATTTTTCTTTTCTTGACCAACTTGAAGCAACGTAGCACTACTTGATGCTTTCTTCTAGGATACTTCCTTTATAAACATGGACCCAGGTTCACCTTGATCACTATCCCTCTTAGTACTCCTCAAATTGTAATTGTGCTTAGCTTTGGCTATGGCAGCTTTAGTGAGATTTTTCACCTCTTCATTTTCAATTGTTACCACATTCAAAATGCGATGCCAATCAAGTGTTAGTTGTCCTTGGTAAGACCTTTTACTATCCAGCACATCACACTCACTAAATTCACTTTGTAAAGACTCATCATCACTTTCTATGATGGTTTCAAACATATTTATATCAGGCTCAGCCTCTTGTCTCATGGATTTTTCAAGGGCTTGAACTACAACACATTGATGAGGAGAGTGTGGTCCATCACAAGCTACACACCAAGGAGTGTTCTCTATGTTATGAACACTTTTTCCTTTTAAAGGATCAGGGGTATCTTGGCTCTGAGTATTTTTTGGCTTTTCACTTTGAGGCTTACCATCCTTCCAAGTAGTTTTATAAGGCATGTCATGCAACCTAGGAGGTCTGTCTTGTCAGTTGTAATGAGGTTTATCATTTTTGCTCACCTTGGTAGTAAGATCCTTCATGGCAGTCACTAACTTCTCTATTTTGTCTTCTTCCTTAGCACCTTTTCTAGGTTGTTGTTTTGATTCCTACCATAGCCTACCATCAGTTCTTCTTCCTAGTTTTCCAGATGCTTTTCTATTGCTCTCTACATTGATGGCAATTCTAAATGCATCTCTCAAGCTATGTGGATTTTTATCCCTCAAAATATAGGCCATTTTAGAATCAAAGGCATTGTAGTAAGTATTCAGGCACATATTATCATCTAACCTCATTACCTGATATAATCTATGCATTTCTTTCTGAAATCTGGCATTAAAATCCATGACAATTTCATTATCAGACTTTCTAATATTGTTGAACTCATTGAGCATGCAGCTCACATTTGTCTTGTCACCATATTGTTCCTGAAAATAGTTTTTAAAATCTTCCCAAGACCCAATGTTGTTCACAGGAAGACCTCTATACCAGTCCCTTGCATCATCTACAAGACTGTACAAACAATTTCATGATGACATCTTCATCTATGATTTCATAATCATTTATTAAGTCACCAAAAGACTTCAAGTGTTCTTCTGCACTGATTGCATTATTCCAAGCAAGTTTATGGATTCTATCTCTCAATTCAGTAGGAACATGGTTGGGATATCCTGGGATTCCATAAAAAAAGAGCTACCTATA
The DNA here is from genome assembly GCF_030272615.1 of Cryptomeria japonica. Taxonomy (NCBI): domain Eukaryota; kingdom Viridiplantae; phylum Streptophyta; class Pinopsida; order Cupressales; family Cupressaceae; genus Cryptomeria; species Cryptomeria japonica. Next base: position 400,152,596 of record NC_081408.1, read on the forward strand.
AAGTTCTAAGTTAATAGGTCTTCTTTGGAATGGGTTAGCAACATAGTTATTACCCATGTTCATTCTTACATTGGGGCTCTGAGTCGAAGAGATCTAGTTACCCTAGCTAGTAACAGAGACTTGATTGGCTGTGGTAGTGTTAACAAGGAGAGTTGGCTGAATTTTAACAAGAGGGAGTGAAGCCTGATGAGGAATGGGTTTATTTTGATCTACTGAGGGAAATGTGATAGGAGGTGCTTTCAGATAACTTATCTTCCTTTTAACTTCTTGGTTAGCTGCTTCTAACTCAGCCTTTTCTAACTCCATTTGCAAATCTTCTCTTTCCCCATCCTTTCCATCTCTCTTTCATGTGCTGATAACATGTGAGAGATCTTCACCCTAGTCTTAGATCCAGACCCACCTTCCATGCATTTCTGCTTTCCTTTGTCAACATCATTTCTAACCGACTGTGGGTCACTAAGAACTTCCCTATTTGGTTGCACTACTGACTTGTATGTTGGTTTGGTCTTGGGAACTAGAATTTCTCTAATCACAGGACCTTCATCCTCACTCTTGCCCTTTTCTTGGGCAAGCAACTCAAGGTCAGCAATTTGTCTTAGGAGTCTATCTCTCTCCATCAATTTTGCCTTTACTTCTCTCTCTTTATTTGCTTCCTTTTGGGCTCTTAAGCAGATCAAATGATGGACTCTTCTATTTGGGCCCTCTATTTCTTGGGATATCTTATCTTCATTAGGGAAGATTTCTTCAGAGTCTGACATATTGACTTGGTCAATATCAATTAGGCTGATGTTTCCATCAATTGTCCTAGGTACAAAATCCCCGACTATGTTTGAACTACTTCTGTCTTTCCCAGAAAAACTAGCATGGGATATCCCTTGATTTGAAACATGGACATCTTCTATATTCCCAAATAAACCAAAATGGAAACCTAAAACATCATGCTCAGATTCGCGGGAAGAAGAATTTGAATTTGCATAGACAGGTCTCTCAGATATCTTACCCGTATTATTGCTTTTCTGCACCCAAGTAGCATTGAATGGCTCATGTACCACTCATCTTTTCTGACCTCTACGTGACTATTCAAGCAATCCCTCCCACAACGTCTCACGAGGATTCTTCCTCATGAAAGACCTGGTGTTTTTTCCTCCCTGCATTACGCTTGTTTTCTTAAATAATTTCACTTATTTCAAAAGGACTGGTTAAGATTATCAGAGTCGCCACCCACAAAGACTATGGGAAATATGAAAACAAGCTTTAAATAGAATATTTGACAACTTTTAAACCCAAAATCATGAAGATTTTCAAAGAGAGGGGGGGAACAACACGAATCAAAGGTCAGGCAAAAATTTTAAACACAAATATCCAAACAACATTTTGAGCTAATTTAATCGCCAATCTGCAACACGGATACACACTATGACTTTCCCCAGCAGAATCACCACTTTTGTTGTTCTCAAATTCTGATTCCCCTCTTATCCCCTGCAAGAAAATAATAACTCTATCTGCAAATAAAGAGATCAAGGAAAACAAAACCCTAGAGCAACATAGGACAAGGTTTCAAGAACCTTCTACACTTTCAACTTATCCAAAGTTCAGGTGGGTATACCTCTTGTGAATAATTTCACACTTTTAAACGAGATCCATAGTAAACCAGTGTCCAAACACCAGTGGATCTTATTGCCTCAACATAAACTGAAAAAATAAAGGAAAGCTTACTCTCATTTCAGTATTGATCCTCAAGAGATACAGAAAAAGAAACTGCAACTGATACCAGTGCCTTATCTAGGCTATAGAGTCATCTAAATTAAACAAGGATTTCATAATTAAACATCTCCATACATCTCATCACTTCGGCTTTTATCAACCCCATACATGCCTGACATATATAAGAGTCCTCCCTTGTTAAACTAAACAGTGTTCATCAAATTCTAAGTCTCCAACAAAATAACCTACTGACAGAGATATTTCATGCATATTTAATTCCCCTCCTAAAAAGGAAAGCTAAGAAACATATCTATGAGGACTGCATTACAATCTATGTTCAATTGAATAACCCTAGATTACCCAAATGAAACCAGTAAATTATTGAAAGCACACCAGAAGACAACACAAATTCTAGGCTCAAAAGTTTATGGTCTATATATTGATATTCATTTTGAAAAAATCTTCCAAAACTCAGAAAATTCTCTGTAAACTTAGAAAAACCCAGATAGATTTCTGTAGAGTTCCTTTACAAAGTCTTGTGATCCCTTTCTAACTAGTCCTGGTATCCATTTATAATAGTCTGGATGCATACAACCTTCAGACCTTTTCAAAAAAGTTTGTTACAACAATCTTCTTGTTTCAACAAGAAGTTACAAATCTTTTCCATTTTCTAATGGCCCCCTTTCGCCGGTTATCATTCTGCAGCTTCTTCTTGAACTTCTGCATTTGGCACTGCATACTTTCTTGTCCATTCTTGGTACACGTCATCAGCAGGCCATGATAAGTTAATACTTTCCCTCTTGTCTTGGCCAATCTCTTCCAAGAGTTTCTCATTTTATTGGCCTTAGAGTTTAGAAAGCCATAGTGTGATTTTATTTTCTCTATCTCCTCAATTGTTCGGACAAATAGGGAAGTATCAGCTATGTTAATGAGTCCCTTTATCCTTAATGATAAGTTGGCCCCTAATTCATTAAGCCATACTTGTTTGTCCTTCAATTGAGCTGGACTAGCAAAACCCCCAAGAAATAATTCAAATTCCTTCTTAGTGTATTCCTTTTTATACAAATTGATCTTCCTCTTTGCATTATCTATTCCTTCTGCTAGTTTTGTCAGTTCCTTTATTATGTAAAAGGTGGACTTGATAATGGGGTCAACCCCTGCCTCATCATAAGATACACATATAAGTCCTAGGTCCACCTCCCTAGGCATCCACTTGTCCAAAATGGGCATTAGAATAGCCCTGTCTCCATTGAGCTCATTCCACATATCCAAAACTTTACTCATGTTTTTATACACTAATGAGGATCCTATGGTGTCAGCAAAACTCAAGATAGTGGCCCTCACTCTCTCTTCATACTTATTTGCAAACAGGGTTTGAGCCTATTTTAACTTTTCCAACTCCTGTTGAGTGATCTCAATTGATTGGGAACCAGTAGGTGTAAGAGAAGGTGGGAATTCAATGAAAAGGATAGTAGATGGAGGTTGTATAGGAGAAGAAGCAATCATTAAAGTTTAGGACTCACCTTGATGGTATTGTCCTGCAAATTGGCTTTTCAACTTAGCAATAATGTTATCTCAGCTCACTACTTCTCCTTTGGTATCATTGTAATGTTTTAAGACAGTCTCTAACTTATCTTGGAGAGTTGCCCTTTCCATTTCTTCTTTCTTTGCCACCGCAACATTAAATTTTGTAGTTTCCAAGACTATGCTAGCAGCCTTCACCACTCCAGTATTTTGTACCCTCTTTACTATCATACCTCCAAGGTATCTAGACTCTGGGGCATCATTTCTCTTTTTATTTTCATCTCTTTTCAGAGACCACATGACCAGGGCAACATCATCCTTGCTGAAGGTTACTCCTTCCATAGGCTTGGTCTCTTTCCTGACTGCCTCTAAAACCAAGGCATCTGCTATATCCCATTCAGGGAGGATGAGAACACCGGCCTTTGCTACCATTTCCCTTCCTTGCTCAGGAGTGATGGTCTTAAATTCAGTGACCATTTCTTGTTTTATTTCCTCCTCCACCATGGTTGAATCCTTTTGGGGCTGGTCATTCTTCCTCTTCTCACATCTGGCATTGAACTTATCAATATTCTGCTTCCACACAAATTCCATGAAAGCTCCTAAGGTAACAAAGTTGCTATCAGCTAAGAATTCTTCACTGGCCTGTTTAATAGAAGGATCTAGTTCCTGGCCTTTGAACTCATTGGTGGTTATGTCCATCTTAGCATCCTCTGGCTCCTTAGGCATTCCATCTTCTACTTCATCATATATATAGGTGATCTCCCCGAGACTCCCTAACTGCAACAATTGTTCAACTATTGCCTGCTCATCTCCTATATGAATGGGGGATTGAGATGGGGAATATAGGGGCTCATTAGTTTGCACTTCCTTTCCCACCCTTTTCTTCTTTGGGGAGTCTTTAATGTCAATGACATCTTGTATTTTCCTCTTCCCTCTTAAAGTAGAAGGCTCCCCTGTTGTTGGCACCAACACACTATTCTTGGATTTTCTATGTAGCACATAATCACCAGGAGGGATTGCTTTAGAAGATGCAAACCTAGCTAGAACTAGTCTTGCCTTCTCAGGGTTGTTTTTAATCACTACTTCCCTCTTCTCCTTTAGTGTTTGCATTACATCCTCAAAGAAGAGAATTAGGAATTTAGCCTTTTCCTCAAACTGGTGAAAACTAGATAAAGGGTCATAGCTGGTGTCAAATTGGTATACAAAATCAAGGGCCTTCTTGTAGGCCACCCATTTCTCTTTCCTCAGCTCTTGCTCATCCAAATCAAACTCATTTCTGATGAGGTCTTCAGGGAATTGGAATTGGTGAGGTCTACCTTTGCATACTGCCCTTTTCCTAAACATACCATTAAAGAAATCTTCAGGGTCAGAAAACCTTGACAATGCAGTGGACAAATGGTATGGTTGAAAGAACTCCTCAAAGCACTTCCATCCACCCTTAGTAATTACAAACTGATGTGCTATTGTTATTGTTGGGAAAATGGTCCCTTTTCCTCTATTGGATAGCTCCGCCTCTTGCACACTTCCAATCTTCCTGAGGACCTCTGCAATTCCTATTTTCAGTGGGACCTGATAAGGTAACAAAAAAGGAGTGCCTCTAAAACTGAATACTCTAAAAACTATGGAAACAAGGTACAAGTATATGTCACCCCAATTGTGGACAATTTTAACTTCTTCAGGGAACTCCTTAGGCCTAAGAAACTCCAAAAGAGCTTTAGGGACCCTTGGATTCTCTGAGCATAAAAGAATTTTGATTTTGGATGCAAAGCACTTATCAACTTTAGGTAGTTGGCATCTTTCCTGTCCCACAACAACACTGTGCTCCATAATTGAACTAGCATTTTCTCCCCATCCTTTTCCTTCACTAAATCCATTTCATTTGCAAAGTAGTCACCACCCTTGAATAGAAATAGATGCATGAGGAGGGAATACCATCCAAAAGGCCTATCCACCTTACCATTCTTTATCCCTATAAGGCCTTCATGAATTGCATCAGTAATGTAGGGGGCATAATCAAATGTTACTGCCAGAGAAGGATTTAAAATTTCTGCTATCATTAACATGTAATGAGTTGGCATGTTCACTTCGGCATCCTCTCCAAAAATCTGGCAGAGTGACCAGTATAATCGTTTGGCTCTAAGAGTGAACCAATTTAGGGAGAAAGGCTCCATTGTATTAGGTCCTACAACACTCAATCCACCTATTTTGACAAAAACTTCTTTAAGAGGCCCATTTCTAAGATGATTCCTCTGTGCACTGTAGATTTGAGAAAATGATTCAAAATTAATGGGCTCCAAATAATTGGACACCTCACTGTACCCAAATGAATTTCTGAATTCATCATCATTGATTTCAATGAGGGTTTTTCCATTTATATCCCTAACACTTTTGGTGAGAGGGTCATAATTGTGTGCAATCTGAGTTAGGAGATCCACATCCATGAAAATTCCAGGGACCACCAATTTTCCTACAACCAACTCCCAAATATTGTTCATTGAGGCAGGGGAGTGTCTCATACCAAAACCAACCTTGAATAAACCTAAACCAGACAACCCTATCTGTGGATCTCTCAGCCAATTGCCTTTGTCATACAATCCTTCTCCTATTCTCAAACGAGGAGCGTTGGGCACTAATTCCTTAACTTTAGCTGCTACATTTGTGGACATGGACAATTGTTCCAGGAAGTCATCACAAATTTCTCTCTCCTAGTAATTAACCTTCCCTATGAAGTCCCTTCTAGGTGCCATCTCAATGATTACAAGTATTTCAATTACTAATCAAAGCAATTCTTTAACAGGAAACAAAACCACAGTTCATCAATTTTTAGGTAACTGGTAAGCAAAACACAAGAAAACCTATTTTCAGCCTGAAGAACTCTACTTTGCACCAGCTTTTCTACAACAACTCTTTGAAATGATACCAACATTCAATTGATGTGAGCGTATATATGACAATCGGGCTCTTAACTATGACATTAACACCACATGCTTTGGCCATCACTTCAGAAAAAAATTTGGCTCCAACGGATCATAAAATGTCTAAGTGTTTCTATCACTTTGTTGTTTCGCCATTTCACGAAGCATAAAATCTGTGCGTCTTCATCAAGTGAAAAAACACCAACCATTAGATCAAGCGGAACTTGCATGGCCTTTACCTTTTTTACTATTCTTCATTTGGTGATGGGCTTAGATCTCTTTCGCTATTTCGCGAAAGCTAAACATTGTGCACATTCATCCAGTGAAACCGCGTGAGCCGTCTGATGAAAAAAAACTTGATTGGTCTTTATCTATTCCCATGACTGACGATTTACCCCACTAACCATGCACCAAGCATTTAAGGCTAATGGTTTTCGCTATTTCATGAACGGTAATTACCTTGCATCTTCAGTCTGTGAAATGGCGCCCACTGTCAAATCTTCCTTGAGATACCCGCCTTTTAACAAATCTAACATGGGAAGTGGGCCCTTTGACTCGGCACCATCCAACCTGGCAATAGATTGGGAAAGGAAACAGACATGTCAATCACCTATTTGCCAAAAAACTTCCATGGGATTCACTTCAAAACTGCCACATGCTTCTGACAAGTTGCCTTTTCATCCATAGTCTGATCCATCCATTCTGCCATGACACTGACCAATCGGCTACCATGTCACTTCGTTATTTCATGAAGGTTAACTCTCGGTCACCTCAGAGCTGCAAAATAGCGTCGATCATCCAATCAAAAGGAACTTGATTGGCCTTTACCTTCAATCTTTACTACCTCGTGGATCAAGTTTCCTTTTCGCCATTTCGCGAAGCCTAAAACCCGTGCACCTAGGTCTTGCAAAATAGCACGAGCCGTCGTATCAAAAGGAACTTGATCGGTCTTTATCTTAGTTTAAAACCTGAGCATCGGACCCACTTCCACTTTTCGCCATTTCACAAATGGTAACTCATAGGCATCTTTGAATCGCGAATTCATGTGCACCGTTAGATTAAAAAGAACTTGCACAATGGTTAAGGAGTCTGATTGAAAATTAAAAACCTTAGGAAAGGCTTAGAAAAAATAAAGCATTGCTAGACCCACCTAGGGAGAAATACAAGGGGGGACATTTTCACGATCAAGTGACTCTTCCGCTTAAGTGGTAAAAGTAACACAGAATTAGAACACAAGGATTTTTTCAAAAAACATGAAGGGTTAAAAACAAAAAACCTTAAACCCTCCTCTGGACCAAGAACACCGAAGCAACAAGGCCAAAATCCAACTCGATTTTTTAAGTCTTTTAGCCAATCATGGAGCAAGATCATCCATTTTTTAAACAGTGATATTCAACCATTCACATATATCTATCTTAGCATCATTATTGACCATATCATATGCACTTTTGATACATAGACTGGAAACTGAGTTCAGTCGGTTAGCATGTGTGGTTTTGTATCCTAATATCATGCTAATGAATCTAACATTTTCATCTTTTACATCATTAACTCTCAGGGATCTGCTGTCATAGGTTGCACCTGTTAAAGTCATCACTATGTTATTAGGAACCTTTTTAGTTTTATCTGGCCTGCTATTAGTGGAGGGTAAGCCAGTCACAGCCCTAACTGCTTCTCTAGTGATTTTATGAATAGAGTCAACCCAAAAGAATTCTCCATGAACTCTATTGAGTACAATCCTTACAACTTCCTCAGGAAATTCTGGAATGTCAAGGATTTCCACAAAACCTAGGGTCTCTATAACCTTATGCTTGGGTTTTACAATTCCATTCTCATCATAGATAACATTCTTATACATTTTCATGATTTTCTCAGAACCTAATTCCTCAATGTGGCAATGTATGTAAATTCTAGGGTATTTTGCATATGCAACTCCTTTAGGGATTTTTGAAAAAGCACCTAGGGTATCATCCTGTTTCACTACTTCGGGGATAATCTTGAAAACGGGCCTAGGGCGTTTAATTACTTCTATAACAGTAGGGTTTGCAATGAATTCTGGAGTAGAGGAGGAAGCCATTTATAAATACCTTAATCTACCTGATAGGTTTGGATGCTTGAAAGATCTTGCTTCACTTCTCGCTATGGATGCCTTCGCTCGGATTTTTTGTGCTCTTTGAAAGTTTGAATGCTCAGTGAATGAAAAAGATGCAAAAATACTGATTTATAATGTCTTTTCCTTCAACAACCATAATAAATGTTTGCTGACTAAGTGAAACTTAACACTTCCGTCGGTAAAGAAGAAGTTAATCTTCTCATCATCAACCGAGGGTAAAATTGCATGATTTTCAATTGTTGCAATACCCCCAAGGATTACTTTTCAGTTGGATGAAGAATCTCCTGCCACTGGAGTGATACTCTGTTCTACCGGTGAAGGAATAGTCTCATCAACATTCTGATCTCTCTTTCTAGTCAATTGTTTTGAAAATTCTTTCTTTACCTCATCTACCTTCTCTTTGCCTTTGAAACTGGGTCCTTTGTTATTTGCCGGTGAAGTCTTGCTTCTACAAAATTTTGCAATATGTTTGATCTTGTTACAAGCATAACAAGTCACATTGTTTTTCTGAATAGCCTTTCCATATCCTATGTCGGTTTGTGTTCTGCATTGATTAGATAAGTGTCCAAATCTTCCACAAACATAACATCTTACATTCATTCTACAATTTTCTGAATTGTGACCAATTTTGTTGCATTTGGAACATTGACCGATGAGTGCATTAGTGTTCTAATAGTTTCTAGATCTACACTGATTTTCTCTATGACCATACTTGTTATAGTTAAAGCATTTCCCATTAAATTTGTAGGCATTAGGTTGTCTTACCGGTTTGCTGTGATCATGATTGTTTGCAGTACCAGAGCTTTCACCAACTTCAAAGCCAAGTCCATTATGAGGTTTCTGACTTTTTAGCATATCATCAAGTTCTTCTAAACTTTTCTTAAATTTCTCTTTATGTTGATTTGCAGTAGCCAACTCATTTTCCAAAAATTCCTTCTGTCTCATAAGTTTAGTTTTATCATGTTCCATGTGAATCAGATCTATCTTCAACATATCATTTTCATGATTGAGTCTTGTATTTTTAGTTCCAACATCGTTGAGTCTCCTACTCAAAGCATCTTCATTCTTCTTTCTATTTTCAATGTCTTTACAAAATCTCATAGTCATGTCTTGCATTTCATTCCTCAAGGTCATGTTTTCTTGCCTCATCTTGCTTACAAGATCATTAAGAGTTTCCTTTTCATCATCATCATTTTGTATCTTCTCATTTTGTTTCTAGCAATAGTGAGATTCTCCTGAAGTCCTTGAATGAATTCTTGTGCAGTCTTCAGATCATCTTCAAGTTTGATATTCTTCAATTTTTCTGCAACAAAATCTGCAAGAGCTATTTCCATTGCTTTCTCAAGGTTTCCATCGGTACTGGTGTCAGAATCTTCCTCAAGCTGTTAGGATTTTGAAAATAGAGGACCAAGCTCTGATACCAATTGTTAGGATTGATGAAAGTCCCAAAGATACTGAGAGGGGGGGGTGAATCAGTATCTAACCGGTTAACATAATATTTGACCTTATTAATTATTTTGCATTCCAAAACAATGTACCGGTAAACAAGAATTAATGTAGTAAATATGAATAGTAAAGACAACATAGAAAGCACAACATAACACAAGATGTTTAATGAGGAAACCTAGTGTGGGAAAAACTCGGTGGGATTTGTGACCAACAATATTTACTCACTGTCCAATGAATGGATATTACTTACAAGAGGGGCCTGCACATGCAGGAAGGCCAACTGCCTAGAGCTCGTTGCTCAATTACAAAAGGAAGTCTTACTGACTTACAAAATAGATTATGAAAATCCAATATAATGTATTGCTACAAAAACCATCTGCTATGCCAGGTTCAGTACCGGTTTAATCTCATATAATAACCATAAACCCTTCTACAGAATCTGCCTTAATATTTGCTCTACATATCCATCATATCTATCCTCTATGTTGTGTCGCACACAATGATCTACAAGATCTCATACTTATATATGAGTCTTATTACAACATTCCATGTCGGCTTACAAAAAGATATTACAATTAAATACAAAATACAATAATCAAAATCCTGTTGGCTGGGATGCCGATAAACATTATTGTCACTGTCGGTGAACTATCTACTAGTGTAGATTTTGTTGGTGCCAGTGCCTACCGGTGCCATAATATCACAAGGTTGCCATCGATGACAACACCTTCAATCACCTTTAACTACCATTAGAGTGTATAATGCCAACGGTATGTTGCCCTACTAAATTATTCATTGTAGAGATTGTTTAGAGTCTAGTCAAACTTAAAATGCATCTGCTCTGCCTCTATCCTTAGCTCCTCAATAGAGATAGGCTCGAGTAGGGTTTTATTCATTGAGTCACAAACTATATTAGTAATGCAATTAAGCACATAGATCTCTTCTTCAAGGTTCTAGACCCCTTGTTCATTGAGTCTGATTGCGAGATTTTATTATCAACTCCATATACCTCTCAAGCCCAACTCCTATTCACTGAGGGGTGGTATCTGAGGGAGAGGTACAAGAAACTGAATTCAATATTCCACCTAGAGATCATGCCTGCACAAGTCATGATTGGGGAGGATCATACTTACCATTTTAGGGGTTTGATATTTCTCCTCTACTTCTAGCTTCATGTCTCACTCATTCATGCCAACTATGCTACAATCTACTTTGGCTAGTTGGGCATCTATACTCTCTAGGGAAAAGGTCCATGCATCCAAATATTAAAACCCCCCTTACACGAAATAAAAATTATAGACAATACCAAGCCATTACCAATGTAAAAAATAATTAACAATTTTGAGCTCACAAGGCTCAGGAGGATTGTGGCAAGAACATGTACACACAAAAAAATCCTATCCTTGGTATTAGCATTACCAATAAAAATATTAGAACATGTAAAGCAATTATGATGTAGGAGCATCCCCGGTTCATAGAAATCTTGCATCAACCAAAAATATTTTCTTTATGTTTTTCTTTTTGTTTGCAGTTTCATCTTTTCTTTCTGTGTGTCCTGGTTTTGGCTCACCGGATCCTATGGAGTTGGATTCTACTTGAAGACTTGGTCATCTTTCTTATTTCCAGACTGCATCGCATTTGGATCATTTTTTAGCAAGATATCGCTATCAGTTTCCTTGACACTTTCTTGTTACCGGTTGGTAGTTTCTTATTATCGGTTGCCTGGACCTATTTTGGTGATCTACCGAAACCCCTTCCAAAGCTTGCAGAGCCTTGGGCATTGATTTCTATGTTCCTTGGCATGTGGCCAAACTTTTCTCGTGATCTACATTTCATCCTTTGGATTTTCCAGAGGAATCTCTTGGCATAGGCCGACCTTGTTTATTTTACACGTTAGGTCTCGTTCTTTGGGTTTTGATCCCTTTTGAGCCAACTGGATCTTTTGGATCGTATATATAATTGTAATTGTGCATTAGAATGCAACAAATCAAAGAATCAGGTAGTGAGACTGTGCATAGAAGATAGATCTTAAGATTCAAGGTCTCAGTTGTGACCTATTATGTATGTTCTACTAGGCCTGTGAGCCAGTTATGTCGTAACCTGGTTGTTACCAGTTGGTTGCAATCAATTTTCATGAAATAAAACAATATGTTTAGCATTACCTCCATCATATCTTTGTGTTTCTGTTGTGTTTACTCTTGCTGACCGGTCTGGATTGATCTCTTTGAGGTCCCTCCTCACCGGTGACTGCTTCAAATTAGTAATATCCAAAGAGTCAGAGGTTCACGTGGTGTCCCCAATGCCTAGTAGGCATTTACCAAAATGGATGGCAAGAATCTAAGTTTTAATCAATAAAAGGAAGGTTAGAGGAAGCATGTGACAAATAAAAGAAATAACTTACAGTAGAGAACTAGCGAATGTTGTAGCTCCAAACATACTTTGGAAGTACAAAACCCTTTACAAATATCCAGAATTTTGGGTAATTTTTTAAAATTCCTCTGCATTATTTCTCGCCATTGTCACTCGAACCCATGCGTGAAGCTCTCTCATTACCATCCACCTCAATGTAGAATGCAAGCAACTTTCCAACCCTAACTGCTAGGTGTGACCTATAGTCTACAGAAGCCCTCACAAACCAAGACCTTGTTTTTCTTTCTCCAAACATTGTTTGTTGTACACTATCGAGGTTTCATTTCCATGACCACCTCTACACACCCTCCCATGCCAATAAAAAGTCGTAGTAAAATTTTTCTTTCAAAATTGCCATAAAAAATATACAACTTCAATAGCAGACATTGACACAATGAAATTTATGTAAACATCTCTGTGATTTTATTTGTCAAGCAGCAAATATTTAATCATAGTTTAGTGTTTCATGCCTCTACAATAGTTCCAACAGATAGGAATTAATAAAATTTTAATCTCAAACCTTTTAATTGCTTATGCTTTGTTTATTTTTTAAAAGGTTTCTTTGTTCCCTTTATGATAAAAGAATAACGTCATTTAACAAGAAATGCAATGTGTCAAGTTCCTACCAATAGTGTGGTTAGTTTAGAGTAGAAAATAGAAAAGCATTTGGGACGATGTATTTTTTTTATATAGAAAAACCTATAGGGCATGGTGGATTTCCTCTCGATTGGGGCAATGTCAGTTGGGCGTCCGTGGTGAAGTGCAGAGATGGCAGAGAGCAAAGCCATGGCAGATTTGGGTCCCCAAATGAGCAACAGGGTTTCCATTTGAGACGATGTATTTTATTATTATCTTTGTTTTAGCAAATTTATTTAATCATCTTTAGAATAAAATAGATGATTTAAAATGGAAATATATACTTAATATAGCATTTAATTAAATTTTTAAAGATTTTATTTATTAGATTAAAAATATAATATCTTTTATGTTAAATTTAATATTGTTTTTTATTAATTAGAAAAGATAAGTCTATTTTTATAGCAAAACCACTTTTGACAAAGGAGAATAAGAAAACGAGATATTATTTACATTTTATAAAATGATATTTATATTAGTAATAATATTTAAATTATATTTGTTCATGGTTAAATAATGTTAATTAAACTAATGATGATGGGATTAAACAAATATCCATATAAATTCCATATTCAATATTGATATTATTATTGGTTAAATTATTTGAAATTTTGTTAATTTTTACTACTATGCAAATCCTTGAGTCTATTATTACTATGCATGAGAATATCCATTCTCTAGAGGTTTCCAAAAATCAAGGGTTTTTGCTTAAGCTTGAACTATCCAAAGCCTACGATAGAGTGGATTGGTCCTTCTTACTTAAAATTTTGAGGTCTTTTGGATTTATGGAGAGGGTCCTTCAACTAATCCGGTAGCTTATACCCTCATCTTCTTTGACTGTTATAGTCAATGGTTCCCCCTCTCATTTTTTAAGGCTTCTAGGGGCCTTAGATAGGGTGATCCAATTGAACCCCAATCCTCCTTATTTTGATGGCGGATTGTCTAAGAAAGTACATGCACAAGCTGGTAAATAATGGCAATCTGAAAGGCCTTAAGCCTTCCTCTGCCACCCTGGTTTGTTCTCACCAACAATTCATTGATGATACCATTCTAATGGGAAGTTCATCCATAGGGGAAGAAAGAGTCTTCAAGTAGACCCTGGATCTATATGAAAAGGTGTTAGGCCAAAAAGTGAATTCGAGGAAGAGTTCTCTATATTTTTTCAATAAACCAGATGATAGATAGAAGAAGATTGCTTCCATCCTGGGTTGTCCAATAGGTGTTATTCCCTCTTCCTATCTTAAGCTTCCTTTGTGTTCTAAACCCACTGATGCCTTTTGGAATTTTCTTATAGATAGATTTAATAGGAAACTAGCCAGATGGAAGGGTTCTCTTCTTAGTTAGGTAGGGAAGATTTAGTTCCTTAAATCGTCCCTTCAAAATCTGCCAATTTATGCTCTCAGCCTTTGCAAAATCCCTTCCAAGTTTATTGATATCATTGAGAATATTTAGAAACATTTCTTATGGTCTGGTGTTGAGGAAAGAAAAATAATTTTTCTTATTACTTGGGAAGATGTATGCAAACCAAAAAGATTGGGAGGCCTTGGTCTAAGGAATATCAAAACTTTCAACAAAGCCCTCTTTGCGAAATAGATTTGGAGATCTTTTTTTCATTTAAGAGAATGGAATTCCATCTAGCATAATAAACATTTGTACAGTGTTGGCTCTCTAAATTATTTTCGCCAATCCCACAATCTCCCCATGGGATCTAATCTATGAAATGATATAATTAAAGCTAGGGAGGTTGCGGTGAGGGGTGTGAGCTAGAGAATCGAGAATGGTGGAAAGGCCATGTTTTGGGAAGATATCTGGCTTTTCCAGGAACCTCTCTATAATTTTTCTTCTTTTCTCTCTTTTATGGATGATTGCAAGGCTATATTTGGTCATTTTATCGGAGACTATTGATAGGTTGGTCAGTGGGTTAATCTTGGTCAAATCAAAAGAAATCTCCAACCCCTTCAATTAGCTCTTAGTTCTATTGATTTGGATCTTTCTGGTGTGGAGGATTGCTTAGTCTAGAGATTGAGTTCTTCTAGGGTTTTTTCTGTCTCTTCTACTATTTCTCTTTTGTCTCATTCGAATTCTCCTCCTCCCCTGTGGGCTAAGGTTTGGGTGAAAAATCTTATACCTAAAATTAACATCTTCTTTTGGATTATCCTTCAGAACAAGTTGTTAACTTTGGACAATTTATGCAAAAGAGGGTTGTTGCCAAATAGGTGTTGTCTTTATATGGATAAGGCTAAATCTTCTTCCCATATGTTTCTTCATTGCTCCTTTGCTCAGGATATTTGGGATCAGGTTTTAAAGAGGTGGAATCTTTGTTGGGTCTTTCCTGAATCTATTCTTGACTTTTATTGTCAGGGGAAAGCACCCTCGGCAAATCAAATTATTTAATTACTATGGTATTTTTTGTTCCCTCATGTGGCATGGGGAATTTTTTTTTTTGGTTGGTAATAGTGTTTTTTATTAATTACTTGGGATTTTGAACTGGCCCGAACCAGGTGGTGCTATAGTTAGGGAGCTACCTCCCTAGATCCATCTCCCCTTCAAGAGGGGGTCATTACAACTATTCTCATCCTTACCCCGCTTACCCTTTTTTCACTTCACCTCTATCCATCCATAAGATTTGGCATCCTCCAACGATTTCAAATTTTGAATTTCTATTCCAACCAACCCCTTACTATCCTAGCAATGATTCTCAGAATGATTCCCCTCATCCATGCCTGCATTTAAACCCTTTTGAGAGATACAACCATCCTCCATCATCTTTACACCTCCAATAGAATCCTGAAAGGAGATGCAACCCTCAGGAAAACCTCCCTTACTCATGCCAACCAAACCACCAACTAGACCTTGCCCATCATTTGAAAGTTTTGGATCCTTCACAATAGAATCATTGATCAATTCCCCAACATCGTGGTGGGATTTCAGATTCCCAGCCACCTTCTCCAATGTGTAAGATTGGAGGTAACATCCTTCCACCATGAAGCTAGACTCTTCACCCTACGCTTAGCATAGGATTCAACATTATGTCCAGTCTTAAAGAATCTCCTACACCTAAAATGAATCCCTTCATAATCCACCGGCTGAAGCCAACTTCCCTTTGAAGTAGAAATAGAGATCTCTGAAGGGAGATCCATGGACGTATCCATCTCCACCAAGACACAAGCAAAAGTTGTATGTAGTAAATTCAGAGAGCCATCATCAGTCAATAAAAACTTACCGAGGGAGTTTCCAATAGCTTCAAAATATGAGTCAAACTAGTATTGCAATGGAAGGTTTGGAAGTCTAATCCACATAGGAGCGCGATCAAAAGATTTTGACTCAGGGTTGAAAGTAGGATGCCACGATGTAAGCATCAAAGGATTACTATCCTCCTAGCACCATTGGCTACCACCAAGGATTTTATTTCTATCCTCCATGGTCTAAAACACCACAACAAAAAACCCTCGAGCATGAGGGTAAATCTGTACACTTTCATCCACAATGGGCTCCCAATGATCAGATATCCATTTATGCAGAGCACCAAGACTAGGCCAAAAACCCGTAAAACGCCCAATAATCCCTAATGTCAAAAAAATGAGCTCATTATGATCAACCTCTTTCTCCACCACCTCTAACAAAGATATAGTAGTCAACATGGCCGAGACAACCACATTCGAAGTCGATGGGCCCCAAATATCTCTACTGTGGGGTGACCTCCACCCATTTGGCAGTGAACTTGCCCTCTGTTGAGGCATTGCACGGGGTCGAGAATGGGGGCGGAAGCCAGACACATAGCTATCATGGGAATTTCAAGTGAATGCCCTAAAACCCTGTCGCTCATTTGGGGACCCAAATCTGCCATGGCTTCACTCTCTGCCATCTCTACACTTCACCACAGACGCCCAACTGACATTGCCCCGATCGGGAGGAAATCCACCATGCCTCGTAGGAACCTTAGCCCACAGAGCCACATGCAGTGACATCATAGTGATTATGACATGTGCATGGTGTTTGTGGTACTTTTGGTATGTGGTGTTTATGTGGCATGTGGAATTTGGAAAGAAAGAAATAATAGAATATTTCGGGAAGTTTCTCTTTCAGTGAACATTGTCTTTTTAAAAATCCTAAGGGATATTGGAGAGAGTGTGAATGTTTTAGATACTCAATTCAAAAGGGAAGAGAAACAAAAATGGCAGTCCTATGCCTATGATGTATCTAAAGATTGGCAATTAAAAATTGACATCTCAAAATCTACAATGCATGTTAAAAAATCTAGAAAGGGTCTATTCTGGAGCTTTCCTCCTAAGGGCTATATTTAAATCAACTTTGATGGGGAAGCCAAAGGAAATCCTAGGCTGGCTGGGTGTTGGGGAGTGATTAGGGATGAGAATGGCAGGTTCATATCAGCGGTGGTATCCCCTTTGGGTAACCAGACCAACCACCTTGTTGAATCCATTGGGGTCTATCAGGCCTTATTGCTAACTTGTCAAATTAATTACAAAAAAGTATGGATTTAAGGGGATTCAAACAATATTATTCAATGCCTAAAGGGGAATAATAAGGCATCATGGACTATACAGGGATAGATTAATTTATCAAAAGAGATTATTGTTGGTATTATGGATATGTTGCTTGGTTTTGTCATTGATGTCAACACTTATCAGCACTTATCCTTTTGCAGATCTTTGATTATGTTCACCGGTATTTAGTTTACCGATAGGTTATATTGTTCACTGGCACTAAGGATAACTTGTTATCATCTGGAGATCACTTGGTTATGTCGAAGACATGGTTTGGACACTTGGTTTTGGAGATTTGATTATTGATCTAATCGGGTTGACATATTTGTTGTTACCAACAAATTGGTCTAGGTTATGGAGTGGCATGCATTATCTATTCCAGATCAGCACAACATGTTATGGAGATTGTTTAATCAATTAATATTGTTGTTAAGTTGACATGATGCATCACATATTGACCTGTTGTAATTGATTTTTTTTGTAATATTCTTAGTGAGCCGACCTACACATTTGGTCTTAGGTTTTGGTATATATGTAAGATCTCAATTGTGAGATTAACATAGTATGGGTATGGTATGTAATAAGGTATTGTAAGGTTATATACGAATATAAGAAGAGCTACTCATGCAGACATCATTTGAAGATTCAAGGAAGGTTTGGAGAAGACAATCAGAGCTTAACCAGTACTGATTCCAGCATAGAAGATGCCACTTTGAGCAGTACATTATCATTGGATTTAATCATCCATTTTGTAGTCAGTGTGACTCCCATTCTGTGATTGAGCAGTGATCTCTAGGCAGCTGGCCTTTCTGCATGTGTAGACTCCATTTGTAAACACATACTATCTATAGTAGTATCATCTGATTGTGGGTAAGGTTTCCCACCGTGGTTTTTCCCCTTATAGGGTTTCCACATACAAATCTCTGTATTATGTGTTTTGGATATTGTTTCTCTTTTTGTTTCATGCATTAAGCTTCACCGGTACTATTATTAACTATTAATCTATTTATCGACATTTAGTTTGGTTTACCGGTATTATGTTTCAAGTTTGGTTAAAATTATATTTAAGATAAAATTAATAGATAACTGATTCACCCCCCCCTCTTAGTTGCCTCTGGGTCCTAACAATTGGTATCAGAGCACAATCCTCTTTTTGCATAAGTTTAACAACTTGAGGAGATTCAATGGCAACTAACTATTTCAGGAAGGACAGTCTGAAACTTGATGGAACTAATTATGGTATATGGAAGATCAGAATGGAGACACATCTGAATTGCATTGGAAAACACATATGGGATGTTACATAGAATGGTTATGTTGGTCCTACACCAGGTCAATCTAATCCACCTACATTGGCTAAGGATCAAGAGAATAATTGTAAAGCAAGAGAAGCACTTTTGAGCGCCTTGTCAGATCAACAAATCATGGGACTATTAGATCGATCTACTGCTAAAGCTATTTGGGATAAATTGGAGACATTGAATGAAGGTGATACTACTGTCAAAATTGCAAAATTGGAATGCTTCCGGGTCAGGTATGAAAATTTGAAAATGGAAGAAGATGAAAGAATTTTTGCTTTTATGGAAATGGTTAATGAAATTGTTTTGGGAATAAAATGTTGTGGAGGTTCCTTAAGTGAAGATGAAATTATTTCTAAAGTTTTGAGAGCATTGCCACCGGCATACAAAATGAAAGTAACTGCTATTAATGAGTTGAGAACTATGCCTAATACATCAGTATCTAGAGATACCTTGGTTGGAAAAGTTTTAGCATTTGAGCTTGAGGAGTTTGGTCCTGTTGCTACAATTAAGACAGATTTGGCTTTCAAAGCATCATCATCTGCAACATCTTCATCATCAACTGATAAATCTGATTGGAAAGCACTCTATGCAAAAGAACTTGAAGACATCAGAAGGGAAAATGAAGAGCTTGAAGCATTATTTGCAGGAAAAATGCCTAAAGGTTCTATTGGAAGTAAGTATGAAGGTAAAGAACCTTTAAAATGTTTTAACTATAATAAAATTGGTCATATGGCATCTAGATGTCTGGATAGACATGCAAGATTGAGAGAAGAAGCTAAAAGAACATATAAGCCTAACCCTGATTATCAGAGATACATATTTAAGAAGAATAAAGACAGATCATGTTACTATGTTGATGAAGGAGTTATTGATGATTCTGATGAGGAACCAGGAGAAAATGGATGGGCTTTTGTTGCAATAACTGAAGATCAACCGACACCTACTATTCCATCTGTAGAACAGGCCCTGACAACTAAAATTGAAGAAAATGATGAATGGATTATAGATTCCAGATGTTCACATCACATGATTGGTGATAAAAGTAAATTCTTATCTTTTCAGGAATACAATGGAGGTCTAGTAAGATTTGGAGATGACAAAGCTTGTCTGATAAGAGGAAAAGGCACTATATCTTTTGATGGTAAGCACAATATTGACAATGTTTATTATGTTGACGGTTTGAAGCACAATCTTTTGAGTGTTGGTCAATTAGTTAAAAAAAGATTTTAGTTACAATTCAAGAATGGTAAATGCAAAATCATGAATAGAACTAGTTTGGAAGTTGCAACCGGTAATCAGACTAGAGGTAATATCTTTCATTTGAATAACATTGAAAAGACATGCTCGATTGCACATATTGATGAAAGTTGGTTATGGCATAAAAGACTCTATCATGTAAATTTTGATTGCATTGTGAAGATTAGTTCATCTAAGGCGGTAAGGGATTTACCTAGGATTATAAAACATCAAAATCTGGTATGTAAGGAATGTCAATTGGAAAAGCAAGTTAGAACAACTTTCAAAAGCATTTTTGAGAAAACCAATAATGTTCTTGATTTAATTCATACTGACTTATGTGGTCCGGCAAGAACAAGAAGTCTATAGGGAGATAGATATTTTATGCTAATCATTGATGATTATTCTAGAATGTGTTGGGTTACCTTTCTCAAGGAAAAATCAGAAGCTTTTGGGAAATTCAAATTATTCAAGGCACTTGTAGAGAATGAAACTGATAAGAAAATCAAATGTTTAAGATCAGATCAAGGAGGTGAATTCACATCTGACTTCAATACATTTTGTGAAGTGAATGGAATTAGAAGACAACTATCAGCACCCCGGACACCTCAGCAAAATGGAGTTGTGGAAAGGTAGAATAGAACTATTATGGATGCAGCTAGAAGCATGATATCAGAAGCAAATCTACCTCATGTATATTGGAGAGAAGTAGTGAATACAATGGTTTACACTTTCAACATAGTTCACATCAAAGGTGAAATTGGTAAGACACTCTCTGAACTATGGTTTGGTGATATTCCTACTCTTAAGTACTTCAGAGTATTTGGAAGTAAATATTACATTAGGAGAGATGAGTCTATTGGAAAATTTGATCCTAGAAGTGATGAAAAAATATTTCTTGGGTATTCATCTAAAAGAAAAGCATATAGATGTTTTAATAAGAGATCGCAGAAAATCATTGAGAGTGTAAATGTGAAGATTGATGAACACTTTAGAAGAGATTCAAGGTCTCTAGACTCTGAACTGGCAGTTGAGATAATCACAAATGAACTTGTACAAAATGTTGATCCAGTCACACTAGCATCATCAGAGAATTCCACAATGACTAAAGAACAACAGCAAGTGAACACACCCAGGTATGTTAGATTGAATCACTCTGAAAGTCAGATAACTGGGAATAAGTATCAAGGAGTTATGACTAGAGGAAGACTGGCAAATGAAGAGGTATGTTTAATTTCTCAAATTGAACTAGCATTAGTTAATGAGGCATGTGAAGATAGACATTGGATTAAGGCTATGGAAGATGAATTAGAACAAATTGACAAGAATAACACATGGACACTGGTTCCCCGACCTAAAAACAAAAATGTAATTGGAACTAAATGGGTATTCAGAAATAAACTTAATGAAGATGGTAAGGTAATCAGAAACAAAGAAAGATTAGTGTGTAAGGGATATTCACAGAAAGAGGGATTGATTACAATGAAACCTTTGCACTGGTAGCCAGAATTGAGGCAGTCAAATTATTTCTTGCATTTGCAGCACACAAGAACTATAAAGTTTATCAAATGGATGTTAAATGTGCATTTCTGGATGGTGATCTTGAAGAAGAAGTTTACATTGAACAACCAGATGGATTTTCATTGACAAATGATAAAGATGTGGTTTACAGGTTAAGGAAAGCTTTTAATGGATTTAAGCAAGCTCCTAGAGCTTGGTATGCTAGATTGGACAAATATCTTTTGAAGCTTGGTTACACTAAAGGTAATGCTAACAACAACTTATATTTCAAAGTGACTAATGATGACATCTTGGTTATTGAACTTTTTGTTGATGATATCATTTTTGGAGGAGAAGATGGATTGCGTAAAGACTTTTCTAATAAGATGCATGAAGAATTTGAAATGTCTATGATTGGGGAGATAAAATTATTTTTAGGATTGCAGATTTCTCAGACTGATAAAGGTATATTCTTATGTCAATCAAAGTACTTGAAGGAATTACTAAAGAAATTTGGTATGGAAAACTCTAAACCGGTAAGTACTCCTATGACAACAACCGATAAACTATCATTGAAGGATGATTCAACCCCTATTAATCTTACAAGATATAAATCTATGATAGAAGGTTTACTGTATTTCACACAAACAAGATCTGATATAATGAATGTAGTATGTATTGTTTCAATATTTCAGAGTAATCCTAGAGAAAATCATGAATCAGCAGTGAAAAGGATTTTCCGGTATTTACAAGGCACAACAAATCTTGGTTTATGGTATCCTAAAGATGAAAAATTTGAGTTATGTGCATAGATCGATGTTAATTGGGCAGGAGATTTACATGACAGAAAGAGCACCATCGACTGAGCATTATTTCTTGGTAGCACATTGATTTCATGGTTGAGCAAGAAACAAAGTTGTACATCATTATCAACAACATAATCAAAATATGTTGCAGCAACAACTAATTGTACTCAGGTATTATGGACTAAGCAAATGTTAAAGGACATAAAGGTAAAATGCAAAGAATCTATAATCATCTATTGTGATAATTCAACAACAATTGATATATCAAAGAATCCAGTATTTCACTCTAAAACTAAACATGTTTCTATCAAATACAATTTTCTGAAAGAGAATGTTGAAGCAAAAGAAGTGAAATTGGTTTATGTGAAACCTTTGAATATCTAAGAGAGAAGCTTGGGGTTATACCCTCACCGGTAGAGACTTAGACAATTGATGCTTGGCATCAGACTGACATAAATTAACAAAGAAACCTTTTTTCTGGCTTTGATGGAGGAGAGCTACTTCTTAGGGGGAGTAGTTGAATAAGTTGGTTCTATGAACTGGTTGCATCTAGTATTTATAATACTTTGGCATTTGATGTCAAAGGGGGAGAGATATCTATGGAAAAACACATTATCTTTTGGGGAGAGAATATTCATTGGGGGAGTGATTGTACAAATGCAAAGATGGTTAGTATTTTAATTTCTGGTATTGATCTATTCTGGAGATTGTTAGTTTTTGGTTTATTGGCATTTATGATTTGGCACTTAGATGGTTTTTCCATCTTGTGTTGCCATCAATGACAAAGGGGGAGATTGTTGGTATTATGGATATGTTGCTTGGTTTTGTCATTGATGTCAATACTTATCAACACTTATCCTTCTGGAGATCTTTGATTATGTTCACCGGCAAGTTCAGTGACTTATGCACAGTCACTGATATTTAGTTTACCGGCAGGTTATATTGTTCACCGGGACTAAGGATAACTTTTATCATCTGGAGATCACTTGGTTATGTCGAAGACATGGTTTAGACACTTGGCTTTGGAGATTTGATTATTGATCTAATCGGGTTGACATATTTGTTGTTACCAGCAAATTGGTCTAGGTTATGGACCGACATGCATTATCTATTCCATATCAATACGACACATTATGGAGAATGTTTAATCAATTAATATTGTTGTTAAGCCAACATGATGCATCGCATCTTGACTTGTTGTAATTGATTTTTATTGTAATATTCTTAGTGAGCCAACCTACACATTTGGTCTTAGGTTTTGGTATATATGTAAGATCTCAATTGTGAGATTAACATAGTATGGGTATGGTATGTAATAAGGTATTGTAAGGTTATATACGAATATAAGTAGAGCTACTCACATAGACATCATTTGAAGATTCAAGGAAGGTTTGAAGAAGACAATTAGAGCCTAACCGGTACTGAATCCAACATAGAAGATGCCACTTTGAGCAGTACATTATCATTGGATTTCATCACCCATTTTGTAGTCAGTGTGATTCCCATTCTGTGATTGAGCAGTGAGCTCTAGGCAGCTGGCCTTTCTACATGTGCAGACTCCATTTGTAAATACATACTATCTGCAGTAGTATCATCTGATTGTGGGTAAGGTTTCCCACCGTGGTTTTTCTCCTTACAGGGTTTCCACGTACAAATCTCTATGTTATGTGTTTTGGATATTGTTTCTCTTTCTGTTTCATGCATTAAGCTTCACTGGTACTATTATTAGACAATTGTTAATTTGTTTACCAGCATTTAGTTTGGTTTATTGGTATTATGTTTCAAGTTTGGTTAAAATTATATTTAAGATAAAATTATTAGACAACTGATTCACCACCCCTCTCTCAGTTTCCTTTCGGTCCTAGCAATTATCATTTCTTTTGATGAATGTTTTGTATCCCATGCTTTTAGGGAGCCCAACATGGTGGCTGACTTCTTTGTCAACAAGGTGGTGATAGCTAAGGGGAGGATGACATGGACTAATGAAGACAACTTGGAGGATGATGTCAGGGCTCTTCTTAGATATGATAGATCACATGGGATACGTGGTAGTATCCCGTCACATTGCTAATTTCAATGATGGGGAGGGCCATTATTACTATTCATGGAGGCTATCATGGAGAGATTAGAGGAGGTATTTCTTATTATTGCTTGCACACTTGCTGGGTTATTTGTGAGCTCTTTTGGTTTTTAACTCGCCTGCACATTCTACTAAACCACTCTTTTCTTGAGGACTTTGCTAATGTCAAGATGGGAGGAGAGAGACATTGTGCTAAACTTGTGGACTGTTAAGGGATAAGGGCCAACTTGACTATATGGAGGATTCTGGAAAAGGGGGAATTAAAACCCTGCATTGACAAGCTGCATGGATGGGATCCTAAAGTTACTAATATTTTTGGCAAAGGGTCGAATGAGGGAAAAATTACTCTATTTGGGAGGTCTATAGTGGTTGATGAGAACTTAATTGTAGAATTCACTGGCTTATCTACTAAGGGACTCAAGTTTTATAGAGAGAGAAAATACTCTGACCCTGTAGTGAAGAAATTTTCCAAAACCGACAAGGAGAGGAAAATGTTGGTCAAGAAAAACAAAAGTTGTTATGATGCAGACACTATCAAGTTGCTTTGGAGGGATGTGTTGAAGGTGATAATGGAATACATCACCATGGATGGCCAATACTCAAGGGTTTTTGGGCATCATTTCATCCTACTCAATCATTTCAAACACTAGGTTAGGGTTTCTTTCCCTTTTTATCTCTTGTCTTCTGTTAATGCTAGTATTTTTTAGCATAAAGAAAACCCTAGTGTCAATCTTATTCTTCATGAGGGGTTATTGGCCTTGATTTATGAACATTTTAAAGTCAATTCTGCTAAGCATAATTCCCCCCTATTTCCATTTCGGAGGATAAGGCCTCGGAAACCCACAATAACAATGATGATGATTGGAAAACGGATATGGAGGATGATTGTTTTGTCCCTCCCAAGAAAGGGAAAAACAAAAATAAGCCTACCAATCCCCCACCTTCTGAGAAGGGGAAGCTTAAAGATTTGGAGATTGCCTTCCTCTAGCTCTAGAACGAAATGTGGTAGTAAACTGTCTAAGGGTCGCCCTATGTCGAAGGGTAAAGCTTTGGCTTATGAGGATCCCTCTCCAGAACATGCTAATCAAGACTCCCCATCTCCCCTACACTCATTCAATTCTTATCCTTCTATGAACAGGGAAAATAGACCTCTTTTTCCTTCCTAGCTAAACCTAGATTCTCACCTCTTGAATTTGGACCAGGAGTTTCCCACTAATATTCTAACCATTTCTAGAAATGGGGCAATGGATTCTTTCTAGATAATGAAGTGAGCCTTCCATGAGATTAAGAACCTCAAACTAAAATAGAGGGATATTAACCATAAGGTGGAAATGCTGAAACTGGTGATGAGGATTCAAATGGTAGACAAGACACTAAAGGTAGTGAGCTTTGGATGGAGGAAGAAAAAAATTTAGTTGTTGATTGCCTTAACAAAAATGTCAAAGCTTTGGATAATCTTAAAAAAGACTATGAGTATAAGATTGCGGCCTTCAAGAATAAAATGAAAGGCATTGAAGATTCTCTCCATTCTATCATGTCTCATAGTTAGAATGTTATCAAGACCACGACAGATTGCATGAATACCATGGTAATGAAATTGGAAAAGAGCTATCCGAGTAATTTAGTGGTGGAGTTGGATCTAGAGAACAAAAAAGGCAATGGAGATTCAACGGGTTCAAGCAAGAGGATTCAAGACAACTTGAAGAGGATGTCAAGAAAGTTGCTCAAAACATGAACCAACTTTGAGGCGGAGTTCGCTGAGACTTTGAAGACTTTGGCTTAGATTTCTTTTCTCGATCTTTGTTTGGTTTTTTGTTGGTGTTGGGCTATCATTGTCTCTGTTTTTATCTTTTGGCAGCACTTTGTTTAATTGTTATGCTTTTCATGTCTTATCCTAGTTTTGACTTATTGTAAAGGGTTTCAAGTCTCTTCAAAACTTGTTTTTTCTGTAATAAAAAACATGGATTTTTAATGAATATATTATTTACATGATTTTTAAAATTTTGAATATTAAATATTATAATATGTATGATTATGTGAGGTGGTGATGATCTGAATTATGGTTTTGAAGTACAATACTTGGTGGGAACCTGCGGTATTGTCAATTTGATTTCAAGAACAGAACTAGACAAGAATTATAGCAAGCCAAATAGTAAATCCTTCCATTCAAAAAGTCATGTATATACAAAGTTCATGAGATCCCAAGGGTCACCAAAATTCCTGGGAATTAAAAATGAACAACTTGGAATCTTTATTACAGAATAAAATCCAAAAATTAGCAAAATTTCAAAAAACAATATTAAAACTTAGTCTAACTTTGAGTAGTCATAACTTATTACTCAGGACTTGAAACTGCAAACCATTTTCATTGTTGGAAAGATATCCAAAAGATGTAGTTTTAGTCCTTTAAGAGTGTGCCTATGGAAACACTCTAAAGGACTGTCCAAAGTTTCAAGGTCTAAAAATGCTCCGAAGACCTCCAAAACTGCCATTTACTAACATGTAGAAAATACTGAAAAAATTATATTTGATATTTTTGAAATTATTTTCTGATCAGGTGATAACAACATTTATCACATCATTAGAACCTTTAAAAAATGCCATATATCCCATATCTATTGGGAGGCCAACTGTTCTGCTGATTGGGCTACAAATGTGGTGGTTAAGAATGAGACAATTACCACGTGGATGGGTGAGAGCGGAATCCCCGAAGATGTTAGACAAATTATAAGTGATGAACGATATCGAAGTACCCCAAAGACTCTTGATTGACAGAGTAATTATGAAAAGTACTGATGTAAGAACTTCGAGTTATTTCTATAATGAGAAAATCACTCATTATAACATCAATGCCATCAAAACTTGTTTTATAATCAATCAGATCATTAAGGCCAACAACTCACATGCTTTCTAGGTATTTGTTTTAGCTTTGAAAAGCTCTTTGTTTTACCAGCTCTGCAATTTTCAAAATTTGACTGTGAGAAGCGACACCATGGGTGGAAATAGGAGACGATATGAGCCAAGTAGTTGCAAGGAGTGGAGACAAAAGGATGAGGTGTGGGGTATTTTGCAGAAGGGTGGTCTGTCGAACTTCATAGAGAGACTACATGGTCATGATGGAATGGTAACTAGCCTCTTCTACAAAAATTGGAAGAAGGGCATGCTAAAAATGGGTGATCAAATGGTGGAAATTGATGAAGATTTAATTGCTAAAGCTACGGGTCTCAACAGGGAAGGCTACAACTTCTACAGAGACAAGAAGGTCAGTAGGGAAGCCATTGAAAGGTACCCAG
The DNA here is from genome assembly GCF_030272615.1 of Cryptomeria japonica. Classification (NCBI taxonomy): domain Eukaryota; kingdom Viridiplantae; phylum Streptophyta; class Pinopsida; order Cupressales; family Cupressaceae; genus Cryptomeria; species Cryptomeria japonica. Next base: position 400,180,067 of record NC_081408.1, read on the forward strand.
TTACTGAGAAAGAGAAAAAAAGACTGGTAAAGTTGAGCAAAACCTATTACCTGCCTAGGGCTTTTGCCAAACCCTGGTGGGAAATTCTCTTTGTTTTAATGCGGTATATAACTCTAGATGGTAGGTTTACGAAAGTCTATGGGTATCATTTTGTTCTGTTAAACCATTTTAGGCATAATAATAAGGTGAATTTTCCTTATTTCTTTCTTTGCTCAATGAATGCCTCCCTAAAAGCCTACAAAGAGAATCCTCTGGGCGATACCGCAATGCACCAAGGTCTTATGGTCCTCATTTATGACCATTTAAAGGCCAGTCAAATTAACCGGATGTAGCTCTCTATGGACTCTGAGGAAGATATGTCTGATTCTACTTTTTCGGAGGAGGAGGAATCCGACAATGACTCCTCATCTAATAATGAGGGTAGCTCTGATGACTCAGAGTATGAGAGTAGTAAGAAGAGGAAATCAAGACCCTCGTCTTCTAAGGGCAAAAAACTTCAAAGCAAACCCTTGATCAGCATCTCTTCGAAAGAAGAGGATTCAGATTATTCTGAGGAGAAGAAGAACCCTAAGGGGTTACTGAAGAAGAAAAGTAAAAACCAAGCCCAGACCCAAAAGAAGCATAAGAAAAAAGAGGAGACTGGCAAGGAACCAGAAGCTGACAAGCAAGCTAGGACCCTGGAAGCCAAGCACAGCCTGGATAAGGAGACAATGGAAGAGACTCTCAAGGCTGCCAACACTATCTCCGCCCTCCATATCCCTAAAGATGAACAGGTAACCCCTGGAAAAGCGACTCCCTCTTTGGGCCCTCCTCCCAAGGCCTTGAATGGTTTTATGAAAACTATTGAATGGCTCATTAATGGTTACAAGAAAGCTGTGGATGAGTATTAAAAACTATGCAATAGAGTCCTGATTCTAGAGACCATTAATATTGGAGAGGGGAATACAATGGCTGACTATATCGAGGACCTGAAAAACACTATTGCTAAAGCGGAAGACATCAGAGATGGTTTTAACCCCAGGTTTGAGAAGATTGAAAAGGAGATGCTGGACAGAAAAAGCCTTGCGGAAACTAGTGAAAAAACACTCTCGGATACAGTCACCAAAGTGGAAAAAATTGAGGAGTGCCTTAAGAATATTACGAAGCAGAGCCTTAGTATTCTGAAAATCTCGGCCAATAATACTCATACCCTCATCAGTAAGCTTGATGACAACAAGGAAATCTAGGAAATTGATCTGGACGCTGAAGGAACAGGGGAAGCTCAAGACCCCAGAACCCACACCAGAGGCAAGAGGAAGGAAAAAAAAATGAATAAGGATCTAGAAGAGTTGAAAGTTGTCGGGGCAACCTATGATGAGTTGGTGATAAAGGCAGAGGATCTGCTAAAGAAAATTGCTATGTAGTGTCTCCTCGGTTTCTTTGCTGGGTTTTGTTGTTTTGTTGTTCTTTTTGTTCACTGGTCTTTTGGCCAGTTGCTATGTATGCGGACTTTATTTCCTTTTGCTGCTCTTTTCCTTTCTATGATGTAATGGTTTTGGGTCCTTAAAACCTGTTTTTTAATCAATCAGAACATTTATCACATCAAATAATTAAATTGAGAGTTGCCACATAAAGAAGCATTAAATTTCTAAAATTTTGTTTTGTTATATATGACCAATTTAACATATGCCAAAAAAATAAAAAAAATTAATTATTTAAATTATCATACACCTAATAGCAACTAATAAGATATGAAATTTTCTTCATGAACAATTAAAAAGTACCCTACATATATTTACTCTTTACTCGTTGAGATGAAGAATTTATAGCATAATATAAGTCTTGTAAAAATTTGTTTCATTATCAATATTTATCATTGCAAGTCAGTTACTTAAATTATTATTTGTAATAATTCTAAACTTACATACATACATATAGATTTGATGGAAACATGTCAACATACATTAAATATTTTATTTTTTTACAAAAATTAAAATCAAACTCATGCTAGTAAATATTTTAAGAGTTGACAACTAGTAGATATGACATTTTTATCCACATGTAAAAAATATCTTACATATATTACCTATATTTACTGTTACTCATGAAGATAAGATGAAAAATTTATATTATAATATAAGTATTGTTAAATTTTGATTCATCTTTGAAAGATTATAATTACAATTTTTATTGTGTAAAGAAAACCATAAATACATTGAATGTCACTTTTACCATTTGAAAAAGAAAGTAGATTGTTAGTAAAGATCACAGGGTATTCCTGAAAATCTCTTTCCTGAATAATATAAGGTGGGTTTCAATCTAGAGTGTCCAACATTGCAAAAATAAGATCATTTGCTTAGAAAGATTTCTTTTCCGAACAACATTCCATTGAAGACCCCTACATTTGTTACACAACCTAACAACATTTTACTCAATAGTAAGAAAGTGTATCCTGATAAAGCTTTTTACAGAGGGCCCTTCAACCAAAGAAAAATTATGTTGTGGATGGTTTCCAAAATCATCAGGGAGGTGTTAATCCGGCACGTGTCCCAACATAAGAGGTGAGATGATAAAAGGAGAGAAATCATAAAAAAATGGGTTAAGAAAAATCCCTCAATCTCAAGACCTCATATGAAGCATGACCACTACTGTAAAACATAGGTAGAGATGATGGTGCAGGTTGATTCAAAGTTTCAATTCCAGAGGAATCATTGCAAGCCCAAGTTGTTGATCTCCATGATAGGGCTCTCATATGTAAGTTTTGAAACCATTTTTTTGAAATTTCTTCACTTCGGTCTTGGATTAAGGAACATTGGTTGGGGGTGAATGAAGTTTTTTACATTGACCATGGGGAGGGTTTCTTCATGGTAATTGTTTCTAGCAAGTGTTTCATGGATCATATTTGTAAGTTCAACAACTAGTTTTGTGAGGGAGTTAGTTTATTTACAAAATTCTGGACACCAAATTTTGATCCAAAATCTGCTATAGTAGATTTTGCACCTTTTTGGGTTACATTCCCTACATTACCCCTAGAATATAGAGATGGAGAGATTATTCATCTCTTGGCTAATCAAACATGGAGATTTTCATGAGACATGATCTTGTCCAATTTGAACACATAGAATTACCCATTAGGGTTTGTGTGCTTTTGGATATGTTTAAACCATTTCCATCCCAAATCTCCATTTTTTTTGAAATTTGGTTTGAGTGTTCAGGATGTTTTTGTGGAAGATCTTGTCTCTGTAGCTAAGAAGGTCAATCTTTTGGGTCACTTCACATCTAAGTGTCAGGGTATTGTTTGTACAGAGGTTAAAGTGTGTGATGATCATGTTTCTGATTCTTCCTTGTGCTCTTATGTTGTACCTCAATACAATTCTTCTTTCAAGGAGGATCTTGAACGGAATGAGATTTCATTTTGTTTATTGTCTCCCACAAATAGCAAAGATTTATTGTTGGCAAATCCACAAGTTGGTCAAAATTGTTTTATGTTCCTTGTCAGATTCCTTTGCTCATGGTTTCAAAGATTTTCTCATAACAATATTGAGTCTGCAAATATTGTTCTTCAAAGAGTAGAGGACAAGCTACCAACCAAGAGCTTAGAGCTTAATGAGATTATATCTGAGTTTAAGGATCCTTTCTTAGCTAGAAAAATGGATCAAATTATTCAACAACAATTGCTCAAAACTTGTCATCACATCATGTTAGAGATAAATGATTAGATGTTTTTTCAACCCCTTTCGAATCCCTCATTTGGGTCATCTTCTATTAGATATTATCAGGGTCCTTGGTATCATCAGATCTCCATCCCTCTAGATAGGGGTATTTATTTGTGGGGTTTGATAAAGAAGTCCTCACTCAGTTTCATTTGTCTTGTCCTTCCTTTCAAAATGCAACTTCCTTGGGCTATGTCTTCTTTCAAACAAGGGAAGTCAGATTGGGTTCTTGTGGAAAGCTTAAAGTCAGATTCTCAGAGGGAATTTTTTCCTAATTTAAGTAATGAGGTTGATCCTTCTTTTGGTTGTGGGTAAAGTGGGCCACCAAGTTATGAATCTGATTTAGACTGACACAAATCCCAAAATGTTGTGTCTTGGTAGTGTTCAAAACTTTAGAATGTGGGGGAAGTTGAGAGCTCTATCATCATAGAGGATGAATCTCCTATCCAATCTTATATTCTTCAAACTAAGCTTAATAGGGTGGTAGTTGTCAAGAAGCCTAAAGGTAAAGTGGGAAGACCTCCAAAAAGGAAGAGATTAGTCAAAAAAACTTCAGATCAAGTGAAATCTAGCATTCAAACCACATTACATACCAAAATTTTCTCAAGGAGAGTGACATGCTCTCTGAGAAAGCAATGAAAATTGTATCTTAGAATGCCCCTAGCAAAAGATGCCTCATAGAGTCTTATATTGGGAACTCAAGAACAAATATTGTTGTAGCGTCATAAATTGTACACCCTTAACTAGGTGGTACAATTCCACGCTTGGGTTAGCACCTACCTTAGTGTGTTTGCATCATGCATTTCAATTCCCCCTTAAGCATTTAATTAATTAATTAAATTAAATTTTAGGTCTTATTTCATCTCTCTACACATCATAAAATTGGGCCCTTTAACATTAAGTGTGCCCCTTTTATTTTATTCTCCCAATAAATCATTTCATCAAATACCCTAATTGTGTCTTATTTCGACCTTCAAGGCCCAATTTTGCATATCTAGACATCTCAAATTCTCATATACTCTTGGAATTTTCTCTAAAATCACAATATCTTGCTTCACCTAAAATTTGGCAAAAATTTGGTCAGACTGTGTGTTCGGACCAAGTAGCTACCTACTTGGTCCCGACTTTTCCTCCCCAAATTTTGGAAGCATGTCTTGGCAATATTTTTATATTCAAATCCAAGAGATTGGAGAGAAATATTATTTCTAGGTCAGCCTATGACTCAAAACAAAGCTAGGGTCTCCTACATAAAGCCTTCCTTTCCTCATTTGAAGGATCTAAGATCTAGCGATTGAAGGAGCCTCTTGTGAAGTGAAAATGTAGGTTATATGAAGTCTACAATAGAAAATTAGGAATTCACCAAGTCTACATCAAGTATTTTCAACATCCATTAGGATCTTTGAAGACATTGAAGAATAATAGGAGATCACTGACTGATGATTGGCTTGTCCCTCTCCCTTAGGGTTTCGTATGGTTTCATGTCTTTGCATGAGCTTCATTTTTCAGATTTACATTCATTATTTAGATCTGTATTGCCCACCAACAAACCCTAGGGAACTTACACTAACAAACTGGAAATGGAGTAATTTTTTGTTTGTTTACTAATTAAGTTTCCATTTAACATTATCTAGGCAATGTGATTACGAATTAATACACTTAATTCGTCTTAGTGTTGAATCTTAAACATTGGTTGTCTAATTATGTTCTTGACATAAGTGGAAACATGATTACATAGTCTCATATAGCTCCCTAGGGCATATTGATGTTACTACTTAAATTACCTACTAACTTTATGATTCTTAATCCATGCATTAAATTTACAAATTACACAACAATGCACTTATGCACTTAATGATCTAGCTATAATAATGTCTCCACACAAGTTACACTATATAGGTTTCCCCCTAATCTCTAATGCATTCTACTATTCATAATACTTAGCAACTACACATCTACATGTAAGATAAACCTCTCTATACACTAGCTCCTCCTAGGAGTCCAAACCATTCAATCCTACAAATATAAATGCCTTAGCCTAACTAATGCCTTGGCACCTCATAGCATTTCTAGTGCATGATATTAAATCAAAATCTTATATCATATGCACCTTACTTATGATTATACATCCTATTCCTACATGATTATAATGCATCCACTGGATGATCTATCACACCATGTAATGCATAGTTCACTAACTCACATCCTACTACATGTATGCTACTAAATGTTTCTGCCTTAACATGCTATGAAGGGACTCTTAATACCATTATCTTAATGTCCTTATCACTGCCCACAAGTGACATGCTACACTTGAATGCTTTACAACCTTGTAATATCATAACGTTAATTGAACTATTGCTTCCCACACACATAATGCATTCCTTACAAACCATTGTATCTAGAGCTGTCATAAAATGCATGCATGCTAGCTTACCTATACATCATTATGAAATATTGATTGTTTTATTGGCTTCCATCATACCCATGAGTTTATAATCATTTATCCCTTAATGTAATTAATCTTCTAAGTCTTGTTGTATCTTCCAACCACTTGGCTAATTTAGTTTCTATAATGCTTAACTAATGTCTTTATGGTGTATGTCATGTTCTCTATCTTTATCAATAATGGTTTAACAAGGTCTTGTTTAATAGTCATTACACAAGTTTTAGTATCATAAACATGATCTAACATCTAAATATATTGCATCCACATATAAATGAAAATACATCATTCTCATACAAAGGTTCCTTTCATACTTTTGAGTATAACATGATTAAAGTAAACAAATACATATTTTCTCCATTACAACATGAATCTAACTACATGTATACATCCATTACATGACATGATAGTGTCGCATAAATGTTTAACTTTCTCCTCAAGGCTATTTCCATTATAAACACATAAGATATAACTTACTAAATACATTACAACATAAGCATGGCAATTACAACACAAGTGTTTAAGTCTTTACACATGTTTTAAAATGTTGTCCTAAAGATGAAACAACTAAGAGTCTATACTCTTTTCACATGATTACAATAATGTCCAACAAGAGGCCTAACCATTCCTAGATCAATAATAAATATGAACCATTACATAACAAACCAAAAGATGAACTCCATTGTATGCCTAAGTCTAGTGTATAATCATGGATACACTACATGCTACTAGTACATAACCCATATGGTTCTAAGATTGCTCAACCTTCAAATGATTCCTACACTATTACACAATGAATGCATCTCATAAGACATGAAGTTTTAGTATATAAATCTGCTCCATAGAATCCATAGCCATCACAAAGAAAGATCCAAGTCCATGCACAAGAAGCGTAGCAATAAGAAGGGAAAAAACCCTAATGGAAAAAATATCCAACCACCCAACCAATGCAGAACCTACAAGGAACCACCCCCCCAGCTAGGAGATGTCACTAGGTCCCAACACACACACTACACCTAGGTTGACGCTTAATACCAAAGGGACTAACACCAAGAAAGACTTCCATACACATGGACCAAAAACCAATGTAATCAACAACCAAGGTAACTCCCAGAGGCTGACTAAACATAAAAACATAAATGTGAATGTACAACACAAGGGAATCACATGTACGAGGAAGTGTCATCGCATGCCATAATAAACACAAGGCTCTTGCCTAAGGAACACGAAGCCATCTCAACCTTTGAGAGACCAAGGGAGATTGGCTTACTGTCTCCACAGTCTTCTCATGCTTGGCCTAAAACATCCTCCCTAGGACCAAGTCATGAGGCACTATCATTTATTATCTTTTTAATTAACTATCTACCCATTCCTATTTATTTAATTAATTATCACTTGATTAGAACAAGGTAAACTCCCTTACGCCTAAGAAGTGTGGACTTCATGCATCCCTACAACGAACCTCATGATAGTCCATCTCTCATGACCCCGAGTGTCGCAAAGGAGCCCACTCCCTTACATGGACCCACAACTACATTACAAGAGGCTCAAAGTCAATTAAGAAAATATGAAGTAAGACATCATACAATACTCAAACCATGCATAAACACATGCTTGAGAAGATTAAACATCAACATGTAAGAATGGACGAGCCTCTTGACCAAAAGAGTACATAAACCAAATTAATACACTGCTGCAACCAAATAAAAAACAATCAAGCAATGTCTTCACACTTGTTGTCATAAAATCAGCAGCATGAACATGTTGGCAATTTGGAGGAATTGATTATTTTTTTCATTGATGTTTGTCATTGATGTCAACACTAGTTGTTTTGCTATCTACTAGCTTCTGGTAGAGTAGTTGGTCTTTGATGTTGATCTGGAGATTTGTCTTCGATTTGGTCCGGTTGTTGGAATTAGTTTGGATTGGTTATTCATGTGTTCTTGATGTGTATTACATTCAATTGGTTCAGGATTTGGTGATCTAGATGCTATCATTTGTTTTAGTAAGCCTTTTGGTTATCGGTAAGGATTTTACTGACAGTGCTTTGTTGAAGATCTTTTGATGAATCTGATAAGTGGTGTTGGTGCAGCCTCTAGAAGGTTATCAAGATGCTAATGTTTATCATGTACATGTTCCAATTATTTGTGGTGTTTCATTTGGCTTATGGCGACCTATTTTAGGTCCGGTGGTTATTCTGTTAGGTTATGGACCGGTTTATGTAACGTGTTGGTTGATGCTCCTGATGCATCAACAGTTGGATTTATTTTTGAATTATGTTGTTTTGGTCTTAGGCCGACTTGGTTTATCATTGGTTTGTGGGATTATGTAAATAATTATTGTATTATCTTTTAGGTGGCCGACCTAATTGTTTAGGTCTCGGGTTGGTATAAATAAGATGTAAGATCTCTTTGTAGATCATGGGAGGAAGGTTATGGGATTATCTGTATGTGAATAATCTTGTAATCATATGCAGAGGTTTTGGTAGGTCATAGGTGATTGAATTGGGTTTGTGTAAGAGGTTTAAGACCTCTAGTATTGAGCTTAACCAGAATTGTACTCAGGCATAGGAGATGTTATACTTGCAGTTCAATCTTCATTCCGGATTATAGTCCGATGTTTTCTGTAGTCAATGTGCTTTCCTACATGTACACGCCCCTTATTATAATATTTATTCATCTAATCAATGGATAGATATTGTGAGTCTCCAATCTTATCGTGGTTTTTCCTCTTTGGGTTTTTCCACATATAAATTTGTGGTGTTATGGTGTTCATATTTGTGGTTGCATTGTTGATTATTGTTATATGCTTTTATGTTTACCAGTTGCTAAGTTGTTGTGTTAATAAGGTTAAATTTCTCCATTCTAGTAGAACACTGATTTAGCCCCCCTCTCAGTGTTCTTGGATCTCAACAATTGGTAGCAGAGCTTGGTGCCTCGGAGTAAGTCTAACAACTTGAGGAAGATCCTATATCCAGAATATATGGAGATAAGTTTGAGGAAGGAACTTCGAGTAGCACTTGAAGCCTGTGATGCTGAAAGGTTGAGGAACATGAAATTGCAAGATGAGTTGAGATTTGTGAAGGAATTCATTTTTACTCTGCAGGAGAGGTTATCATCTACGCAAGCTAAAAGGATGGAACTTTGTGATAAATTGCAAAATCAGGACAATGGAGAGAAGAATGCTTTAAATGAATTATGTTAGAAGTTGAGTCAGGAGAATGGTGTCATGAAGAATGAGATGCAAGCTATAACTATGAGGATATCTAAGGAGATTCAAGAAGGGAAGAAGAATGAAGAAAATCTTGTTATATCTCTGAAAGATAGATCTGAGGAATGCATTAGGTTGGCGCAGGAGAATGATGTGTTGAGAACTGCACTAGTGCAATCATAGAACAATGAGAAAGGGTTGGAGAGAATGATGATAATCCTAAGAGGTGAGCAGGATGCTGCAAATGAATACAAAGATAAGTTTAAGATTAGTTCTGCGAAGCTTGATGAGTTTGTTGCTATTTTGATGATGTTTAGTTGTGATTGTCATTGATGGACACACACTTATTTGATGTATAAGTTATTCTCAACTGGTAGTTGTTCCAACTGGTATTGTATGTCATTATATGTATACTCTTTGTTTGTTAAAGGCTATCAGTGTTTCACAGAAGATGCTTACCGGTCATAGTATGAATGAAGACCCCAAGAGGTATGAAGAATCCAAACGGTATAAAGACCTCAACTGGAACGAAGACCCCAAGCGACAGTTAATATTTTTGATCGGAACACTTTGTTCCAGTTTTCTAGTCTTCATTTGTTAACTAGTAATCGATATATTGTGTTAACCAGTATAATTGTAAAGTATGATGAGTTATCATCCACCGACACTTTGGCAGTGTTTGTGTCTCATGTTACCAAATGTGTCTAGGTGCATTGTACCTAGGAAATTGTACTCCAATCTTATTGGACCGACATGAAATCAGGTTCTTATATGAGGACATCATGTCTAGGGTTTTAAGTGTTGTTGATATATGTGAGTGTTGGAGAAAAGATTAGGTCTATGCGAGAAAAGTTATCTCATGACAGAGATTGAGAGTGCAAAATATAGAAGACTGAAGTAATGTCAGAATGCATTAACAGGGAGCTATCAAGGATCTAATCAAGCATTCTATGCTACTGTCTAGATCATTCACTTGTTGATTACTAATATATTCGACAAGTCTGAAACCCTTAACCGGGTAGGCCCAGCCAAGCCTATTGTAAATCCTCTAACAAGGTGGTTCACAGTTGTGAATCTGAAATCCTTTAACAGGGTAGTCTTTAACAGGACTTTTCTCCTAATAGAGATCTGGATTCCTAATAGGATCTATTCTAGTGAAGAATATTGTAAGGCCTTAACCAGTCTGGTTACTATTCTACAGATAGTTGACTTGTGAGTTTTACTCACCATGGTTTTTCCCATTTGGGTTTCCACGTCAAAATATCATGTGTTATGGTGATTGTGCTTCTGTGGGTGAATGCTTTATTTTCTATTTGGATTGTTTGTGTTTTAATCGGTTTATTGTTTAAACTTCTACACCGATTTGTAGTAAAATTGTTTAAGAGTCTGGTTAAATTATTAGGCATACTAATTCACCCCCCCTCTTAGTATTCATCAATTGGTATTAGAGCCTACCTTTCTATAAGTCTAACCACTTGGAAGGAGATATGGGGGAATACAACATGAGGGAACACACTTATCGTCTTACTGAGTCTAAGAGAGCCTAAGATGAACTCAAGATCAAGTATAAAGCCTCTTTGGCCAAGAGAAGAGAACTTGCCGAGAAATTGATGGAATTTACTGAAAACAACTCTTCTAATGAAGCAAACATGGAAGCCCTAGTCGGATAAGTGGAGAAACTAAATGAATCCAAAACTAACCTAAGGAGGGAGTTGGAAGGACTGACTATCAGAATGAGTTAGGAGGTAGAAAATAGAACAAAAGCTAAAGATTTAGTGAAGGACAAGGAGCGTGAGATCTCTAAGTTGAAACAAGAGATTAGAACCATCACCGCTCATCTGCAAGAGGGTAATGAAGATAAATAAGAAATAAAAGTAGACCTAAATGCTGATATCTCTCAGAATGAAACCTTGATGAAAACTAATGATTCTCTTTCCAAGGAACTTGTTGAATTAAAGGAGATACTTGCAAAGTTCAACCGAAGTGCTGCTAAGTTGGAACAAAAGCTGGAATCAGTGAAGCCATCAAAGGATACCATTGGATTTGGTTTCTATGGATACAAGGAAGGTGAAACCTCTGGAACCAAGAGTGATGCACCTAAGAACAATGACAAGAGTATAGGTAAGCAAAAGTTTAAACCTGTTTGCTTTAACTATCTCAAGGAAGGACATACTACCAATGTATGTAGGAGAAAGGCTTACAATAAATTTCCTTACATGCAAAACAATGTGGCTAGAGCTGGTAGATTTAATGGTCACTGTTATGCATGCAACAAGTTTGGGCATAGAGATTTTGAGTGCGGGTCGGTTATGAACAACTCTAGAAGATATGCACCAAGATCTAAAGGAGTTTCCCTGAAGCCTCCTATGAACTGGAACCCAAACCGGTACAGAACCTATGACCACCACTCAAATGGTTATGGAGCAGCAAACAGTTGGAGAGCAACCTGTTTGATCTGTCGTGGTAGCGGTCACACTGCTGCAACATGCAGAAGGAAGAATGGAAATGTAAACACTGGACCATGGAGAACACCTAGAATGGTATGATATCATTGCAACAAACTAGGTCACACTGCCAGAGCTTGCAGACTGAGAAAGAATCCATTGGGAGGCATACCGATCGACCTAGAAAGGAAGATTGATGTTGAAACCATTTAGGTAGATATGGATAAAACTTGGAAAAAGAAATCTGAAGAGAAGCCACAAGAAGTATCAGTTTCTGCACCTAGTGTGGAGGCCCCTGAACCAGAAAAATGAGCTTCAAAAAGCTTAGGGGGAACATATCGGTAACATTGTTTCAAACCCCCAGAGTATATCAATAAAGTGCCTTTATCAGTATTTGTTACCTATAAAATGACAGAAGAAATGAAGTGGTAAAAGGTAAAATTAGGGTTTGAGCCCTAATGGTGATGCATTTATTATGGTAGGTGGGAGCATGTTTAAAAGTGACTTTTGTCATCATTTTTACTTACCTATTTTTAGAGAAGAATTTTTCTAGCTTGAGCAGTGCAACCAGAGCGATTCATCTTGCATCTAAAAGAATTCAGAAAGGAATCTTGCACAAGATTTTGCATCCATTTCAAGCTATCAATGTGGAAGTCAGATTAGTAAAGTTAGCTTCTGAAGAAGTGTGTTGTGCTCGACATCGACAAACCCTAGTTTGGAGTGTGAAGGTATTTCTCGTTGAAACATTCTTGTCATTTGGAATCTTCTAGATATGGCTTTTGCATCTAAATTCCCTTCTGGTTCTATTGAACTTGAGGAATCACCTGAGTTTCTTAAAAAGAAGATGAAATATAATGCCCTATCTCAAATTCCTGCCGAAGTCATTGTTGAAGGCGATGTTTCAGGATATATTGATTGCAAACTAGAAGACCTAGGGTCTCTAGTGATTCACTCCCAGCTGAGTCTGTTTTGTGGAGACGATAAGAAGATTAAACCTGAATACAACATAATCGAGAAGAAGAAATTACACAATGCAGTATATTTTTTCAAGGAATTTATAGAGGAACACATTAGGATTATCCTTAGTAGGGTTCATGGTGATAAGATGTACCTTGAGCGAACCCATGATATTACACCGGAGGCAATTCATGTCGTGATCGGTTTTTGCAATGTTGGGGAAGTCCACGTTATTCACAAGACCACCAAAACCAAAATGACAGAGCTCACCAGTTCTGTGAGCGACCGACGGGCAATGACTGTTAACACCATTAAAGATGACTTGGTGAAATATGCATGCATGGTAATCGAGTATAGAGTATTCTATGCTAGTAGAATGAATTCTGTTCCTACAGTTGTGGTGCATGCCACTTATAGGATGATCAAGGAGAATGCAGAATGTGACTTATGCACCTACAAGAAAAAACAACTAATGGAAAACCTGAAGTCCATCAAAGTGGACAAAACTCTAAGGTTTAAGTTCAGACAGCTGCTTGCCAGTTTATTTTTCTATTTCAAGGATATTTTCCTGGAGTTAGTGATGTTCAATGGTCGAGTGACCTACCGGTTTCTAGACAAATAACGGAGAGTCTACAAGCAGTGGGATCTGCATATCCAGAGACTCTGAACAAATATTTTGATTAGTTCAGACTAAAGATGAACCAAAGAATGAGAATATTTGGTGATCTAGTTAAAAAATATGAAGATGACATCTGTTTCACAATCAAAACAGATCATTACATAATGTAAGCAGTTGAGCCCAGAGAAGATGAAGTTGAGCCTATGGGATATGAAGTGGTAAATGATATACTGACAGGGTATGCCTCTACCCTACTTGCTTCACCATTGGATCAAAAAAAGAAGAGGACCGATACTTACTCTGAGAGGATCAAATCTGTTGAAATACCGAAGTAGAAAAAGAGTAAAGCAGTGCCATCGGTATCGACACCAGTTACATTTGCTATCATTCCTAAAGTGACCAAGAGGTCACCAGCCAAAAAGAAATCGAAGGCTATTCCACCAAAGGTATTCGAAAGGAAGAGGAAAACCGGGAATAACTCATCGGATTCAGAAGGCACTGAACCGGAGGTGGAAATGAAGAAGACAAGACAATCAAGTAAGAAGATGAAGTCAACCGGTAATGTACCAGCAACCTCTGCACCGATAAATATAGATATTTCCTCTTACAAGCCTATGACACATTGTCAAACAACCATAAAGAATATTAGAAGGAAAGTTCTTGACGATTTAAAAGAATATTTTGATGATTTCAATGATAGTGAAAAGGAGGATGTTGAACAAGAACTTCTTAAATATTTATGTGTTAATGATCGGTCACCTTCTGATATTAAGTCGGTTACTTCTAAATCTTTGTATGATTCTTTGGACAATAAATGGCGCATTGCCATTGAAAGGAACAAGACATCAAGGATAAATTTTTTCCTCAATATTTTCCAGATGCCTCAAATTCAAAATTGTTTGAGATTGTTGATAAGTACAAAGGCATCTTCTTCATGCAAAGAAGAAGACTTCAACTACTCAAAGGCAAAACTTCTAAAGTGGAAAAAGACACCCATCTGCAGGTTAAGGCGGCTGTCAAAATGCAAAAAGTATCCAAAGCTAATCGAATGGCTAAGCAAGAGCTTGACCTATCCATAGCCAAACTGAATGAAGTCTTTGATAGTCTGGGTGAAAGAATTGCTGAACAAAATGACCCCATTGATGTTGATGCACTAGATATTGAGGATACCACTCCAGATAAAGAGAAAGCTGAAAAGGAAAGAATGGAGAAAGAAAAGGATGAGAAAGTGAAGAAAGAGAAATAGGAAAAAGAGAGAGCGGAGAAAGAAAAATAAGAGAAAGAGAAAGAAAAGAAAGCAAAGAATAAGGAAGAAGAGAAGAAGAGGAAGGAAGAGGAGAAGAAGAAGGAAGAAGAGAAGAAGAGGAAGGAAGAAGAGAAGAAGAAGGAGGAAGAAGAGAAGAAAAAGGAAGAGGAGAAAAAGAGGGAAGAAGAGAAAAAGAAAGAAGAAGAAAAGAGGAGAGTGGAAGAGGAGAAAGAGAAGACCGCCAAGGTAGCCCAGGAAAAAGAAGAAGAGGAGAAGAAAAGACAAGAGGAGATCAAGGCAAAGGAAGTAGGATAGACTCCTAAGGCAACTGAAGATCAATCCAAGCAAGTTGATCCCACCAGTCCCACCAATTTGACTCTTGCGTGTCTGACTCAATTGGTTGATGAGACTGAGCTACTATGAAGCATTCAACTAGCGTAGGAGAGATTGGAAGAACTGAAGAAAAAGAAAGAATATGATGTCATTCAATTTGTTGTTGACACCCTTTCCAATCTAATCCCCGGTACTAATCTCCCCAGTACCAATTCCTTGCTGGCCAAGCTCAAACTTCTTTGCACAGTAGTGGATGATTAGGTACAATGTTTGGAAGATGTTGCCCAGGCCACTGCAAAGAAAAACCATGAAAAGGCACTCAAAATTGCCTTAGTAAAACAAATGGATGAAGCCAGGGAAAAAATGCTTAAGCAAAAGGATGATATAAGTTCAACTATGGGTGAAGGTAACCTACTCTTGAGCAAGATCTGCCAACCTCACCTATTTTGTGAAGATGCTTTGAAATAGAAGACTCAACTCCAATAGAAGTTACAGAAGTATAAAAACAACTTCAAATTTGCCTATGATTTGTTCACCGTATATGGACAGACTGTTCATACTCACTAGCATCAGATTGCAAAGCTTGACTCAGAGATCTGCAATCAGACTCAAGATCTATAGGAGCTCTATTTGCTTCTATTACCAAAATTGCAGGTTCTTCAGAAGTGCTTCCTGAACTTGGAGGCTATTGCTGTCACACAGGAGATGAGCACTATCGATGCAATGGAAAAATTAGCCTTCCAGATGAAGACCGAGAGTGAAATTTCTGCCTCACTTCTTGATTCATGGTCTTTAGACATGAAGAATTTTATGCAAAACTTTAAATCTCTTTTTGAGAATTTTTACTCTCTATTGTCATGAACATATACTCTGTTTTTTTATTATGCAAAAATGGAATATTTTGCATTACTTTGCCATTATTGGCAAAGAGGGAGTAATATAAAAAAAATTGCAAAGGCAGTAGTGTATATGCTTAGGAGGAGTAATTTTGATTATGGCATCTGCTTTTTGTTTTGTAAGCACTTAGATGTCAAAGTTTTCCTAAGTGTTGTCATCAATGCCAAAGGGGGAGATTGTTGGTATTTTGATGATGTTTAGTTGTGATTATCATTGATGGACACACACTTATTTGATGTATGAGTTATTCTCAACCAGTAGTTGTTCCAACCAGTATTGTATGTTATTATATGTATAGTCTTTGTTTGTTAAAGGCTATTGGTTTTTCACAGAAGATGCTTACTGGTCATAGCATGAATGAAGACCCCAAGCGGTATGAAGACCCCAAGTGGTATCAAGAGCTCAAGCGGAACGAAGACCCTGAGCGGCAATTAATCTTTTTGATCGGAACACTATGTTCCAGTTTTCCAGTCTTCATTTGTTAACCGGTAATTGGTATATTGTGTTAACCGGTATAATTGTAAAGTGTGATTAGTTATCATCCACTGACACTCTGGTGGTGTTTGTGTGTCATGTTACCAAATGTGTCTAGATGCATTGTACCTAGGAAATTGTAGTCTAATCTTATTGGACCGACATGAAATCAGGTTACTATATGAGGACATCATGTCTAGGGTTTTAAGTGTTGTTGATATGTGTGAGTGTTGGAGAAAAGATTAGGTCTATGTGATAAAAGGTATCTCACGATAGAGATTGACAGTGCAAAATATAGAAGACTGAAGTAATGTTGGAATGCATTAACAGGGAGCTGTCAAGGATATAATCAAGTATTTTGTGCTACTGTCTAGATCATTCACTTGTTGATTACTAATATCTTTGATAAGTCTAAAACCCTTAACCGGGTAGGCCCAACCAAGCCTATTGTAGATCCTCTAACAAGGTGGTTCACAGTTGTGAATCTGAAATCCTTTAACAGGGTAGTCTTTAATAGGAATTATCTCCTAACAGAGATCTGGATTCCTAACAGGATCTATTCTGGTGAAGAACATTGTAAGGCCTCAACTGGTCTGACCTTAACTGGTCTGGTTACTATTCTGCAGATAGTTGACTTGTGAGTTTTACTCACCGTGGTTTTTCCCATTTGGGTTTCCATGTCAAAATATCTTGTGCTATGGTGATTGTGCTTCTATGGGTGAATGCTTTATTTTCTATTTGGATTGTTTTGTGTTTTAATTGGTTTATTGTTTAAACTCCTACACCGGTCTGCAGTAAAATTGTTTAAGAGTCTGGTTAAATTGTTAGACATACTAATTCACCCCCCCTCTTAGTATTTATCAAAGTTATGGAAGGATCAAAGGGACATTGGAGACACTAGAGTTATTGGATTTGAGCATGGAGAAAGCTCTGGTACTACAAATTAGGATGACACATCCGGTCAGAAGATCAACCGGAATCAGAATTCACTGATAAGGCAACCCAATGCACACAAATTTAATGGTAGATTTTTTTTTTGTAATAAGTTTGGTCATAGAGAAATTCAATGCAAGAATAGAGCAAATTAGAATCATAATGTAGTTCCCGGTCAGTGTTCAAATTGTAAAAAGTATGGTCATAGAAGAGAAGATTGTAGAATGAATGTGAGATGTGCATGTGGAAAGTTTGGACATGTGGATAATAAATGTAGGTCAAAGAATGGTCAAGGACTCAACAAGGCAATTCAGAAGAATAATGTTACTTGCTATGCATGCAACAAAGTAGGACATATTGCTAAATTTTGTAGAATCAAGAACCTACCGGCAGGAACTGATAAATCTAATGAGAAGGGAAAGCATAAGGTTGATTATATTCGGAAGGAGCATGAGAAGAAGTGGGTTATGAAGTCTGAGGATCAACTGGAAGAATCAAATGCCCCAAATGTTCATCCGGCTGAAGCATATACCCCGGTTACTCAACCGACAGATAAAAATGTTCTTGCACTGACAGGAAACACATCTGGTATCTAAGGCATTAGCCTTAGGGGGAAGCAAATTGATGACAAATCTTGCATTTCCCCTGGTAGTGGTCTGAAATCCTATTTTAAACTTTGGAGAAGTCAGTTTGAAGGTTAATCGACAAAGATTTGTTGGATCTTGGATCTGGTTTGGTTTATAGGTAAGTCACTTTATGAGTTATGGTTTGGTCATGCATCTACAATTAAGTATTTCAAATTATTTGGTAGTGAATTGGAAGTTTGATCCTAGATGTGATGAAGGAATATTTCTTGGTTATTCAAATGGAAGAAAGCATATAGATGTTATAACAAGAGATTGCAGAGAATTGTGGAGAGTGATAATGTCAAGGTAGATAAGCAGTACAAAGGTCAAATTAGGAATTTATTAGAGAGAATCGTAAGCAGAAATGGTTATAACTAAACTGATAGCACCTGTACCGAAGCAGAATGTTGAACCAGTTACCTGAGCAGTATCAAAAAATTCAATAGTAACTGAAGATCAAAGCAGAGAAACAAAAAGCTAGAAGACTCCTAAGTATGTAAGGTTGAATCATTCAGAAGATCAAATAATTGGACAAGAAGAAGGTTGGCAGTTGATGAGCTATGCTTAATTTATTTAATTTTATTGGCATCAGTGGATGAAGCATGTAAGGATGAATGTTGGATGTGAGCTATGGAAGAGGAATTAGATCAGTTAGAAAAGGACAACACTGTTGGCCATTTGGTGGAATTGATTATGTATTGCATTAATGTTTTGTCATAGATGTCAACACTAGCTGTTTGGATGCTTTACCGGCACCCTTTTGGACATGATCTGATAGACTCTGATATAATCTGGTGATGGAATTGGCTTGTTAATGATTCTCATACTCATATTTGATTAGTTGGTTTTAGTCTCGTGATTGGATGCTATCCTTCTTGCCTAGAAGATTGGTTTCTGGTTCCAGCAAGGGCTTCACTGGCAGGTGGAGATCTTTGGTGAATTGCATAATTGGTGTTGGTGCAGCTTCTGATGGAGTTTTAGGATGTTGTTGGTGATCATGTTTGATACTTGGCAGATGGAGATCATTGCTGAAGCGTGTGGACCTATGCTTGGTCCCGGTTGATCTAGGTTATGGACCCGCATTAATGTAACGTGTGGATAGGAGCTATTGTTGTAATGGGATGTCTTATGTGTTGGATATTATTTGTTTTGGTCTAAGGCTGACATGGATTGTAATTATATAATTGGTTTATTGTCTGGTGGCCGACCTAATTATGGTTGAGGGTTTGTATAAATAGATGTAAGTGTGTCAAGTTGAATTTCATCATCAGAATACTACCTGCAGCATGTTAGTTTCACAAAATACAAAGGAAATTCTACAGGAAATCCAAACTCAACCAATGAAACTACATGAAATGAATATTAAAATAAAAACATTATTCTTTACCTTCATGATTTAAATCTCATCATGTCCTAACTCCACTATTCCTGGTTGCAGATGATGTGCTCTCAGACAAACACTGATAGCTTCCAAGATGGCATATGAGAATGGACTAATAACTGATAGTTAACTGATACTATGATATGTAATACTAAATTATTATGCTATTTGAGAAATGCTAAATGGTTATGCTAATTGCTTCAAGATTAGAACTCACAGATGCATAAGTTTTCACAAATGGTTAACTTGAAAAATCACTTGAAGACTAACTCTTTCTCAAATCAAACTCCTGATTTTATAGACTTTGAGAGGATAAGATGATGTGGCTTGGATCAATGGTCATGATCAGATCTACATATTTGGATGGTTGTGAGCAAAGGTGAAGGTTGAGAGAAAGGGGGAAGGAGAAGACAAGTGTCACTCATCGCACCTTAACACGGTTGTTGACTAAGGGAATCTAGGGATGGTTGGAGAAGATTTAGGCATGATAGGAAAAGTGGACTCAAGTCCTTCCTGAGATATAGGGATGTTGGAGAGAATATAGAAGAATATTAATAAATATGTGTACGTACATAATATTTCATTTATTTTTGAGGTTGGACATAAATGATGAATTAATATTTAAAAAATATTAATATCTTTAGCCACATGATTGATGACTTGGCAAAGGAAAGATGAAGTGGAGATGGAAGGATGTTGTTGGTTGGGGTGAGATTCTTCATAGCATGATGAAGCATTGGACTAGATATGCGTGGGGTGTTTGTATGCTTGCTCATTTGTATCATGATCTTCATCAGGTTGTTTTCAATGAGAGTGCTACTTTATCGACAAGATGCACACTATTATAGATATGGTGCTGGGAGAACATTGCAATTACTCGGCCTATCTATCATAGAGTTCGTGGGGAGAGGCAACCATATGTCTATTTATATGTAGGTATCCTTACTTAGCATAAGTTGGGTAAGATGGATTATTGGCGTTGGGTTCTTGATTCACTAGATAGTATTTGGAGACCTTATATCGATTGTGAGCCATGGATGGATGATGCACATACATTACCATTTATTATGCAGAGTAGATATCTCATTGGTCAGACTCCATACATTGTTATTGAACAACAGTTGATTAGTTGTATTCTGAGATAGTTTGGTATCATTCAGCCTATGCCTACTGGTGTCACGATATATGCATGATGGTACAAGGATAGATGAGATTGGGGACCATCTTTCTCTTTTGAGATAGTGCGTGCAGAGTTTATGGCTACTCCTAGGGTGGCTTATGATTTGAGATTGCACATTCTAGGTCCTTGGGTTATTGCAAATTATGCTCAATACATGCTTGCACACCCATTTCATCGTATTACCGATCTAATAGACCCTCCTCCCAGCTCAGGAGATGAGGATGATGATTCAGATGATCCCATTATTAGGAGACGAAGATGAAGATGAGAGCTTAGAGTTTCTTGGGAGGCTGAAGGTGATGGAGATGAGGGAGGAGATGGAGGAAGAGGCAGTAGGAGACCCAGACGGAGAGGATGTCGATTGAGAGTCTGTGGAGGATTGTTTGGACCGGTTGGAAGGATTGGGAGACCACTTCTCATGGGTGGGAGAGAGGTAGGACAGATTGGGAGGGATACTAGTAGGGCAGGGATGATATCAGTGAGAGGGTTACCCTCTACTTGAGGAGGAGAGATTATCGGACTAGATGGGGGTTTTGGGAGAGGTAGTGATTTTGATTAGATTCAACCAGACCCTAGGGTTATTGCAGCTCATGGTGGAGAGGATGAGGATCCAGAGGATCATCTTCCACTTATTAGATGATGAGTTCTGAGAGATACTCGGACTGAGATTCCAGCAGGTGGACAGGGAGGTAGAGATGAGGGGATTGGGGGTCATGTCCCTTAGCAGGATGTGCCAGAGCAGGAGATCATGGATAGTCTCAAAGCATAGATAGATCATCTTAGAGCACAGGTACAGACACTCATGACAGAGAGGGACATGGCTGTTAGGAGATAGCAAGATACTCAGTGTCTCCTTGATCATATTCAGCACGTTGGATTGGGCACTCTCTCAGCTGATACCATTAGAGCACTATTTCGGGCTGGGAAGGACACATCACATTGGAAACAATTATATGAGGATTTTATCACAGAGAGCCAGAGAGTAGATAGATATCATACCACTGTGGGGATGGATACTAGCAGTGGTGGAGTCATGGGACCTCCTCAGAGGAGTGGTGATCATGTGAGACAGGCATCTAGAGGATCTTCTCGCCCATAGCCACAAAGATGGACAGAGTCAGGTGGTAGTGGTACAGGACAACCTTGACTTGATTTATATTTGATGAGGCAATTGTATTTTTGATCTGATATCATTGTATACTTGGACTTTATATTGTTTTATGATGATCTATATGCAGATATGGACTCTATATGATGATCTTTAATTATGCATGTTACTTTATATGATGATGATCTATATGCATTGATTACATGAATGATGTTCTTTTCTTTTTATGATGATGATCTTCTATATGATGCAATGATGATGGAATGACATGCTTTTGATTTTGAAAATGCAAATGAAAATGATTATTAACTTAAATGGTGTGAATGAAATGATCTATATGGGAATGCAAATGAATGATTGATTTTATTTTTAATGCGTAGGATGATGTAAATGCAAATGATCTACATGAAATGTTTTTAATTTTTTATATGTAATACTTACAATGATTATGAATCTAAGTGCAAAGAAGCAACTAAATGATCGTAATGAATAAAAAGAACTACAATGATAATGGTCCTAATGCAAATAATGATGATGATACACTATATGTTTTAATGAAATGCACTTATTGGAAGGCAAACTAATGCAATGATTAAATGCAACTAAATGAAATGGATGATGATTATTTAAATGATTCTAAAAATGAATGCACCTACAATGATCAAATGCAAATTATTTTTGTTTGTCCAAGTATACTCAATCTTTATTTATGACCGTTGATCTCTGAATGAAATGAAATGCTTATAATGCAACTGACAATGAATTCTTATAATGCAAACAAATAATGAACTAATCTAAAATGATCTAACTACAAATGATACTGCCATTCTTCATATGCTTGTCTTGTAACAATGCTTGATTTCATTAGAGCTTTAAAATGTTATAAGAAAATACAAGCAACTTCACATAATGGTTCAAGCTGACCTGAGTATTTCTTACATGGATTTTGATATAGAAATTTTATACAAGCAACTTCATATAAGGATTAAAGCCAACCTGAGTATTTCTTGCAGAATGGACAAAGATTATTTCCTTTCATGCATGACTTGGAACGTTCTCCTTGATCTTTTGCTGATCATATCCTTAGAAAAGTACATACCATAGTAAGAGATAAACCACATATAACAAACAAAGAAAATAATCATGCCCCATCATAGCTTCTCTAGTCATGGACATCCTTGAGTCGCATAGAGTACATGATTAGCAATAAATCAAGATATAACAATGAATCTTGTATGTCATTCACATGTTCTCATGGTCATTAACTGATATAATCATCTTGATGAATGATCATTGGTAATCCTTTATTACTTGCTGGTTGATTCTTCATTTTTTGAGTTTCATAATTCAGTTGTCATAATAGGCCTTGATCTTCATTACTTTATTTCTCGTTATCTGTTTCAAAATCTTGGGTGTTTTTATTTTTTCTAAGTTTCTAAATATTTTGGATTTTCCAAGATTCAAAAGATCACCTTTGCAAAAGGAATTAGGATTTTGCCCCCAGTGGAAAAAAAACTTTATTATGGATGTATGAATTGATCAAGATCCAAACCATGTCGGGATACAAATGCAGATTGATTAATTCTAATAAAATTTAAGACAGTGACTACATTAAGTATATCAAAGATTGATAACTGTTGGTAAGCTACATATTTTCTGCTAAATGGTTCAAAGCAATAGATGTGAAAGATGGAATGGATAAGCTAGAATAGATGGAAGCGATAGATGTGATAGGATGCAGTGGATATGTGTGCAAAGCAATCTCATAGATAGAAGAACTCACTTTTTTAGATAGCGCCTGTTTAGCAGGTTTTCACTGTCTAAATTTACTGCATTTTTTTATTTTTTTTATTTTTTCTTGTTTTTTGCTTTTGTTGTTTTATACTTTTTAGGGATTTTCTTCTCTTCTGATTTTTACTAATTTCTTCAGGACATTATATGCTTTTTATTGATTTTTCTAGGACTTTGAATATCAAGCATAAAATTTCTTGAGATGGATAGAATTGATAGGCTCATCAAACCAATCACCTTCAGGGGTAGATAACTTGTATGCTCCTGAGCCATATGCGGTTACTATAACAAAAGTAACTAGCCAATTTGGTTCTAATTACCCTTATTTTCTCAGTCTTGCTGATTTCTTGGATTCTCCCTTAGAACTATATCTCCAATCTAAAAAATGTGTGGCTTGACTCTATGATTATAACTTCTTTCCATTCTCTATTGATACACCTTCAAATGATCTATTGCATTTTGGCGACGTTCCTGGATCAGCTCAAGTTCTTGAAGTCTAGAGACTCATTGTTCTTCTTCTAGTATAAGACCTTTCAAGGAAACCTGTAGAGAAGGTATCTCTACTTCTATTGGTAATATGGCTTCTAATCCATAGACTAAGAAATATGGAGTTTCCCCCATTAGTGTGCGGATGCTAGTTCGGTATGCCCAAAGTGTAGGATTTAGCTGAATGTGCCAGTCTTTTCCAGCTTCATTGACTATTTTCTTCAAGATTTTCAAGATAGTCTTGTTTGATGCCTCAACTTGGCCATTTCCTTGTGCATAATATGGAGTATAAAACCTATGTTGGATTTGGAATTGCTCACATAGTTCCTTCACATCTTGATTCTTAAATGGTCATCCATTATCAGTGATAATGGTCATAGGAACTCCATAGTGACAGATTATATAATTCAAGATGAATGATGATATTTGTTTTCCTGTCACTTTTGTCAAAGGTACTGCTTCAATCCATTTAGTGAAATATTCAGTAGCGGTTAGAATGAACTTATGTCCATTAGAGGATGAAGGATTTATCTTACCTACCAAATCAAGGCCCCATTGAGAAAATGGCCATGATCCTGCCATAGGATACAATTCTTGTGCTGGTGAGTGAATGAGATTCCCATGGATCTAGCATTGTTTGCATTTCTTGGCATATGTGAATGAATCTCTCTCCATAGTAGGCCAATAGTAACCCATACAAAGAAGTTTCTTAGCCAATGTTAATCCACTTGAGTGCATGCCACAAATACCTACGTGAACTTCATTAAGAACTTTCTCAGGTTCTTCTTGTTCGAGACATCTCAATAAAGTGCTATCTAGACCTCGCATATATAAGGTATCAGCAATAATAATATAGCGAGATGACTGATGGATTAAATTTCTTCTCTAATTGTGGGATAGATCGGGAGGAAGGATATTCTCTTTTAAGTACTGATAAGTTTGGTCATATAAGGATTGACTGGTTCCCGATATATGGCAAATTATGTAGGTATGTTGGGATTGAATGGTAGGGGTTAAGATATCTTCCACCAGGAATTTGTAATGCTATTGATTTTCCTAATTGTGGAAGAGAGATTCTATTATAGCCATTGCATATGTTGCTTTATTCTCATTTCTTGGGATTTGAGTGAATGATACTTCTTCAAAGTGTTCTTTAAACTCTTCTACCAATTGTTTGTAGGGCATGAGCTTGTCATCCTTAGCTTGATAATCAATAGCCATTTTGAGCCCAATAGTCAATGCTTCATCTTCTGCAGTATTATTTGTCCATGGAAACCACAACCTATATGATTTTGGAATTGTGTGTCCCTGAGGTAAGATGAACAAAATTCCTACACCTAATCCATACTGTGTATAAGAAACATCAAAGTACAACTCCTAAAATTTTGTACTTATTGTCAAAATGTTTGCATCAAGAAATTCAATATGCAATGGTATGTCATCTTGTAAGGGTGCTTCAGCTAATTGGTCAACAATGACTTGTCCTTTGATATCTTTGTGATCAACATATTCTATATCAAACTCAATTAATACCATAAACCACTTTGCTAGTCTGCCTGTCAAAGTTGACTTGTTCAACAAATACTTTAGTGGATCTATCTTTGCTATCAGTTTCACAGAATGAGTCAGCATATAATGTCATAGCTTTTGAGTTGCAAATACAACTTCTAGGCATGTCTTCTCTATTGATGTATAATTCAATTCATAGCCAACAAGTTTTCTATTGATGTAATACACTGCTCTTTCTTTTCCTTCTTCATCATGTTGTGCTAGGAGAGCGCCTAATGATACATTTGTCGCTAAGATATAGAGTAACAATGGTTTCCCTTTGATTGGTGATACAAGTACTGGATGATCCATGAGATATTCTTTGATTTGCATAAAAGCCTCTTCACATTTCTGATCCCATTTGAATGGAACATTCTTATGTAAAAGATGAGTGAATGGATGACATCTATCTGCTAATTGAGAGACAAATCTTCTGATTGATTGCTATCTTCCTTGTAAAGAACACAATTGACTTATGTTCCTAGGTGACTCCATTTCCATGATAGCTTTGACCTTTTCTAGATCTACTTCAATTCCATGAGCTAATATAATGTACCCAAGAAGTTTTCCAAAGGTTACTCCATATGCACATTTCTTTGGGTTTAATCTTAACTATTATCTTTCAAGCCTATCAAAGATCTTTCCCAAGAGTTCAAATGTTCTTGTCTTGTATGAGATTTTGCAAGCATATCATCTACATGGTCTTCCATAATGTATGCATCATATCATGGAAGATTATTTTCATAGCTCTTTGATAAGTTGCTCCTGCATTCTTAAGCCCAAATGGCATAACATTCCAGTAGTAAGTACCCCATGCATAGGTAAATGTTGTCTTTTCTTGATCTTCAAGGGCAATTATTATTTGATTATATCCTGAGAATCTATCCATTAATGAAAACATCTCATGTCCTACTGATAAGTCCAAAATTATATCAATGTTGGGTAGTGGGAAATCATCTTTGAGACATGCCTTGTCAAAATCTCTGAAATCGGTGCAGACTCTTATTCTTTTATCTGGCTTTGACACTCGCATAATTCTTGAAACCCATTCTGGATAGGCAACAGGTCTTATGAAACCCACATCTAATAGTTACTTTAGCTCAGCTTTTACAAGAAGAGCGATGTGTGGATGCATCTTCCTTAGCTTTTGTTTTACTAGTTTTGCTTTTAGATCCACATTGAGATGATGCATGATAAGATCTAGATTAAGTCCTGGCATGTCTGCATAGGACCAAGCAAAATTTATCTGTCTTTGTCTGAATAATTCTATGTATTCTTTTCTCTCTTTATCTAATAACGAGGCAACAAAATGAAGTATCTTGGGATCATTTAGTGTGCCAATGTTTATTGCTTTTGTTGGTTCTATTAGAATAACAGATCTCTCCTAAAAGTATGCAAGGAGGATGTCAAAATTTCTATCTTCTGGTGCCTCAAAAAGGTTTTCACCATCAGATATATCCTTTATTTTTCCTCTTGATTGATCTAGTGTTGTCATGAAATGGTTTTCACCATCAGATATATCCTTTATTTTTCCTCTTGATTGATCTAGTGTTGTCATGAAATGGTTTTCAGCACTAGGTCTCTTTCCTTGTTTTATTTCAATTTTGCGACTAGAAAGTTTGGCATTCTTTTTATTGCAAGAAACATTATTTTATTCTGTGATGGAAGATATCTTAGGTGTTATGGGTTTGACGACATTAAGATACACATCTAAGTCATGGTCATTGGAAAAGACATCCAATTTAGGGTTTTCTAGGTTATCCCAATCAATTAGTTCTGGGTGAAGAAGGGGTAAGTCATAGTCATCGTCATTGTTAGGTGCTTCAAGGTTCATGACATAATAGTCATAATTTGGCATAGAGTAGTTAATGTCATAGATAGAATGATCTTGAGGATAGTCTCTCCCAAGTGTTCTCTAATCAGTTCTAACAAAATCAATATTGGTATTTTATAGTTCACACTCAAGTGGCTCTTCATTTGACGTTTGTCCCTTAAATGAATGGATTATATCAACACACACGTCTTTAGTACTGCAAGTTCGTTCTTGATTAATTTCAATAGATTCACTTGTAATTTGAAGTTGACATACTTGTGTACATGATATAGAGGATTATTTTGCTAGCTTTTGTCTTCTCTCGAACTCAACTTCTTCTAGACTAATAGTCAATCCTTCTTGACTATCTGTTAGTTCTTCTATGGTTTTTCCATACCTTGGTACATCTTTCTCCCCATTTGATAAAAATCTGATATTTTGATGCTTGATCCATATATGTTTGTGCTTCTTATGGTGTTACTTCTTAGCCTTTTTCATTCTCTTTCTTTTTTTGTTTTGTATATGTCTCTTTTCTTTGGATTCTGAGTTCTTCTTGTCTTCTTTCTAACTCTATCTTTTGTTTTATAAAAGACAAGTCTTCATTTGTGATAGCTGCTTGCTCTTCATTATTTTCTTCACTTGATAGACTAGATGAGACATCTGGACCCCATTCATATTCATTTGAATCTGTCTCTGAACCATTACCTAGGATTACACCAATGTACCATACAGGAATGTCGCATGGTGCAAATAGTTCTTTGATTTCTATCATCTATGCTTTTACCGCTTCTAGAATATCTTGTTCCGATTTTGCATTTGCTCGTATTCCTTGAACTTGTTTACAAGATTCTTCTTCTCTTTTGATTGTATGCTCTTCTTCATGTTTCTCATGTTCTTCTTGTTTATGCTTATTGGCTACTATTTATGTTGCTTGATGTAGCTTTTCTTGCCATTGTTGTTCTTTAAAGACTGGTTTCTTTCTCCACTTTGGTTGTTGATAATTATGGTGCTTTTGATTTGGTTTTTAATATCCAAGTCCCGATTTATCTTCTTTAGATTGCGAGTGAGGACAAATAGGTTCTGAAATACCTTGATGTCTCTTACCAATTGGTCTTTTTCCTTCATATCCCATTTTTTGCATGATCTTATAACCATTGCCATATTGTTCTATGGGAATATTGACTTCGGTAGCTGTTGCTATAGTTTCATTTTCATCTTTGTACAACCAACCAAGAATGTCCTTTTCTTTAGTTTCTTCTGCAAGTGTTCTAGCTCTAAAAAATGCTCCATTAAATATTTTCTTTTGATTTTTCTGAGATCCGTGGTTGGATATTTGTAGGTTTTCCATATGATTTAGGTGAAAGTGGAAAATTATGCAAAAAATATTTTCTCATTCCTTCATCATTTAATTTGAGATTTTTCTCGAAGGTTTCCCATAACTTTTCTTGAATTTATTTGGTAGGATATACTGATTCTCTGTTATGTGGAACTCTTGTATCTTGTGTTGGCTTCAGATTATTGCAATATTGGCTTGAGTGTGAAATTATAGTGACCTCTTGTCCCTCATGAGGAAACTTTACACATTGGTGATATGTAGAAGGAACTGCTTGCATTTTGTGAATCCATGGCCTTCCCAGAAGCATGTTATAAGAGATATTCAAATCTAGAACCTGACATAATGTATTCCTTTCCACAAGTCCTATTTTGATTGGTAACACCACAGTTCCTTTAGAAGAACACTTCTCTTCATGATAAGCTTTAATGGTTATTTTCTTCTTTGGATCTACTACATTTTTTGAATATCCCAAAGCCTTTATTAAACTTAATGCATAAATGTTTAAGCCAACTCTACCATCTATGAGTATGCATTTGACATGAGTTTTATTAATGGTGACTTCAACATGTAAGGGAGCATTGTGAGGATGTTGTAAGGACACGTCATCATTTTCAGAAAATGATAAGCAACGAGGGGCTATAAGGTGTCCCACCATGTTTTGGAACTGATCTACATCCAAGTCTTTTGAAACTATTATTTCCGTTAGAGATTTTTTCAAAATTTCCTTCTGCATAGGTGAAACTTTGAGAAGTTCCAAAATTGATATTTGAGCAGGTATTCTTTGTAATTGCTCTACTAAGTTATATTGTCGTGAAGTGGAAGTTGATTCATTTGTTATACCCATAAGTGTGACCTTTACTTTTCTTCTTGTAATGACATTGATTGGTTCTAAAGGTGTGTTATCCTTAATAATGATGACATTTACCACATCATCATATATATAAGTAGTTCACTTTGGCTTTTCCTTTGTCATCTTTTAATTTGGATTGTTCACCTTTTTCATAGTTTGGAAGCGAAGTTTTGAAGGCTAGGTGTGATTCGTTTGTCTTATGGCTATCCACTGTGATAGTTCCATTATTGATTAAATCTTGGATAAGGTGTTTCAATCTCTGACAATCATTAGTTTGGCATCCTTTATTCCGATGGTAATTGCAAAAATGATTGTCGTTCCACCAATTTGGTTTGACTTGTGGTTCATAAATTCTTGCTTCTGGTAAAATAATCAGTTTATTCATAAGAAGAGTTTTCAAAGGTGATTCCAAGGGTTCTCCAATGTTTGTGAATTTTCTATGAGGATTGGAGAAGAAAGACTTGGATTTATTGCTTTCTTGATTGTTATTGTTTGGGATCTGACTCGATAGATTAAAGATTGGTTGTTGTTTCATAACATTATTATCGTCATTTCCTCCATTGATGGCATTCCTATTCTTTGACCAGAACTTGGGTTTTTCATTGTTGTTGTTGTTGTGATTGTTGTTGTAAGAATTATTGTAAAGTTTTAGTTCTCCTTTCTTTACCATCGCGTCTTCTATTTTCAAACCATTCTCAACCATCTTGGCGAAAGAGGGAGGACATTGCATTTTTAGTCAATAACTCATTTCACTTATAAGATTATCAATGAATATGTCCACCTTTTCTTGATCAGGTACATCTCTTGGATACCTATTAAACATTTGTTTCCATCGCTGCAAGAAGATCATAAAAGATTCACCATTCTTTTGTTTAACATTGCATAAATCTAGCATTATTGTCTCATTCCTTACATTGTAGGAGTATTATGAAATAAATCTATTCACGAGTTCTTCAAAAGATTTGATTCCAGATGGTAATCTTGAAAACCATTCCATTGATTGTCCATTTAAACTCCTAGGGAAAAGATGCATAAGGTAAGTTTTGTCGTGTGCAAATTCCATACTCAGTACAAAACTCCCTAATGTGATCTTGAGGATCAGATTTTCCATCGTATTTGTCATATTTAGAGATCTCACAATGCTGTGGAAATGGCATCATATTCAAACTTTTATCAAAAGGATGCAGGCAGATATCTTCCAATGAATACTTCTTGGAGCTTGTTCCATTTTGCATGTCTTGTATCTATTGTTGTAGAGTTTGCATTTACTAAGTGGGATTTAACAATGGATTATCCATACGGTTTCTCCTTGTCTCTTCGTAAGTTCTTCTATCACTACACTCTCTTCTTGTGTCATCATGTTCTTTTCTCATCTCTTCATGACTCTCTTTATTTATATCTTCATTATTTGGATCATCTATGTTTTGAGTATTACTTGTCTCTGTATCTTGTTTCAATCCTTCTATGCTAAAGTCTTGTAGCAATTTAGCTCTTGATTTTGCCAACATCAAAAGATATTTTTCTTTTTGCTTTGCTAATAATTTTTCCATTAGTCTATCAAATTTGAAATCTTCCTCAAGGTCTCTAATGGTGTTATTGACCACTTCTTCATCAACAATCGTATACCCAAAAGTGTGGAACATTTAATTATCTTCTTCTTCCATTTGTTTTTATTGTTTTCTGAGTTGTTCGTATTGAACTCTAGTCCAAACTAGCATGTGATTGTTTCAAAAATTTTAAAGTTTTCAAAAGACAACTCAATAGGTAATTATTGGTTTAGGAAGGTATGCTTTGTTGATTTTACCACTGTTGTTTGTTCATTGTGATAAAGCATCTCTTTGCTGAAAAGCACGTCCTTGCAAAATTTCTCCATCAAATTATGTCCCACAGCCACGCAAATAGTGACGAAAACAATGTAAGAATGTCCTATGTTTTAATAAGATCTTGTGATTGATATACAAGAATCCTATTCTTTTCTGAGTAGCTTTATAATTGGGTTTTCTTTTCTTAAGGCGATACTTAAAAGTCATATAAGCATATGATATTTTACAAGTTTCCTTGATTCCAATATGAGCACAATTTTGATTTTGATATAACCTAGGTTCAAAATAGGAAAGATATATCCAAGGTAATGAACACAAGGTGGATTGATCAAGTTTTGTGATAGAGGATTTGATATATCCTGATGAGAAATTGACAATGATGTTGATTTTTGCACTTAAGATGTTTGAATCAATAGCTTGTTGAATGTTTTATGCTTATGAAAACCTTTTTGGAAATGGCCTGTTGGATTGGTGACCCAGTCATCAAACTAGTTTGAAAATGTGTTAGTTTAAAGACAAATCTACTCAAGAAGTATTTTAATACTAACTTTGAAATTTTGGTTTGATATGCTTTGTTTCAGATGTGGAAAAGCCTTTGTGCTAACTTTTGTGGTAAAAAGTGTTAACTTATGGGATAAAAGCGCTATTTTGTTGCTTGAAAGTGCTATTCTGACTATGTTTCAAGGATTCTTTTCAAAATTTTCAGCAAGTTGTTGGATTTTTTGCTCATTTTTAGATGATGACTTTCTTCAATTTTTTACCATTCTGAGCATGTTATAGACATAGAAGACACAATGTTTGAAAAACAAAATGCACAAGCAAGTACAAATCTTATGGCGGGCTGAGACAATAATTGTTGAATCTCACATGGGGTTTCCCCCAAGGCTACGCTATTCAAAGCAGATATTTAGATGCTTGACCCCACTGGCTCTACCCTCGACACTCACTTCTCCAGGGCAGCCAAGCACCAGTTTCCATGAAAACTCCCCATGGCAAACTTTATCTCTACTAAGAACCGTATGTGTGTGAGCCGCTTCAGAGGTCCAACCTCCTACGCCAACAATTAGAAGGATTTTGGCAACTAGTACAAGTGGTTTTTAGTAAAAGCTTCTGGTCATGTGGCCATACATGTAGCACTTTCAGCTCTATAAATGCAAAAGGTTCCCAGCCTATAGAGGTTACGCTCCATAGGGTTTATGGGGAAACATAGTGTCGGTATGAACTTATCGACAATGTTGCTTGTGACTTTCGTCACAAACATGATTTATTTAGAGTGGATTGGAAGGACTCAATATTAGCCTATTTCCACTTTGGGTCATTCCCCTCTCATTGGCCCCCTCAAGGCAGCTCGAGAAGGCAGGCCCTCTAAAGGTTACACATAAAAGAAAGTAGGTCTGGTTTTCTGATCACCATATGAAAGTGAGAGAATACTTACCTACTACTTTATCAAGCACATAAAATACAAGTTTATTTTAGCCTTTTAAAATCTATGTGCAACTACTTTAAAGAAGTCACGCAAAATGCAAGTTGCATGCTGTCAATTTATCCCCTTAGTTAAGCTAAATGAGCAAGATATGATGTGTTACTTTCCAAAATAGAACTCTTAATTAACTAGGTGAGAAAATGCATGAAATTTGCTTAAAAATAATCTTGCACATAGACATGTTAGTAGTTTGAAAATTTCAGTTCTTGGACATTCAGACCTGCAAGAAAATTTTGTCAGTTGCAAATAAAAGCGCTATCCTAACAAATGTGTTGTTTTTCACCTCAAAAGTGCTAACCTAAAGGACAAAAGTGCTAACCTATGATACAAAAGCATTGATCTGTGGACTAAGAAGTGAGAAATCACTGACAAAAGTGCTAACCAAAATGACACATGAGTTAACTTGCAGGACAAAAGCGTTGCTCTGAGGATTAAATGCGTTGATTTGCAAACAAAAGCGCTAACCTATTAAATAAAAGTGTTGTCAGAATTCACACAGGCGTGAATCTGGATTACAAATGTGTTAAATTTGTTTTTGCAAGAAATATACAGGATATTAAAAAGATATATGCGAGGCTCCAGCCCCATGGTGGGCACCAAAATGTGTCGACTTGAATTTCATCATCAAAATACTACCCGCAACATGTTAGTTTCACAAAATACAAAAGAAATGCTATAGGAAATCCAAACTCAACCAATGAAACTATATGAAATGAATATTAAAATAAAAACATTATTTTTTACCTTCATGATTTAAGTCTCATTGTGTCCTAACTCCACTATTCCTGGTTACAGATGATGTGCTCTCAGACAAGCACCGATAGCTCCCAAGATGGCATATGAAGAATGGACTGATAACTGATAGTTAACTGATACTATGATATGCAATTCTAAATGATTGTGCTAAATGATTATGCTATTTGAGAAATGCTAAATGGTTATGCTAATTGCTTCAAAATTAAAACTCACGGATGCATAAGTTTTCACAAATGGTTAACTTGAAAACTCACTTGAAGACTAACTCTTTCTCAACTCAAACTCCTGATTTTATAGACTTTGAGGGATAAGATGATATGGCCTAGATCAACGGTTATGATCAGATCTACAGATTTGGATGGTTGTGAGCAAAGGTGAAGGTTGAGAGAAAGGGGGAAGGAGAAGACAAGTGTCACTCATCTCACCTTGACTGGGTTGCTGACTGGGGGAATCTAGGGATGCTTGGAGAAGATTTAGGCATGAGAGGACAAGTGGACTCAAGTCCTTCCTAAGATATAGGGATGTTGGAGATAATATAGAAGAAGATTAAGAAATATGTGTATGTACACAATATTTCATTTATTTTGGAGGTTGGAGATAAATGATGAATTGATATTTAAGAAATAGTAATATCATTAGCAACATGATTGATGAGTTGACAAAGGAAAGATGAAGTGGAGATGGAAGGATGAGTTGGAAAATGAAATTAAATAATTTTAAGAAATCATTTAATAATTGAAACTATAGGATAGAGGAATAACCATTAAATATTAGATATTTAATTGATTGAAGGAATAATTAAATATTAGATATTTAATTAATTGAAGGAATAATTAAATATTAGATATTTAATTAATTGATTAGAGGAAAAGGATAAATGAATGAATTAATTAATATTTCAATTAAATTAATTAATAGAAGGACATGAAATTAAATAAATTAATCTTTTCAAATTAACTATTTAATAGAAGAATAATTATTAAATAAATATAAAATATTTATTTAATCGCTCATAGCCATTTTTATGTGTATACAGTAAGATCTCATTCGAGATCATCATGGTTAATGTAAGAGGTCATGGTCAAGGAATGTAATGTGCGAATAATGTAATATCATTCCGGCAGAGGAGTTGGTTGATCATTGGAGATCGAATTGGGTTTATGGAAGAGGATTTCGTCCTCCAGTATTGAGCTTAACCGAAACTATACTTAGGCATAGGAGATGCTATCTTTTGCAATTCAACACTTCTTCGGATTGTAGTCTGGATTTATATGTAGTCAGTGAGGCTCCTTTTGTGATGAGCAGTGTACTCTAGGTTGTTGGCCTTCTTGCAAGTGCAGACCCCTTCATTGTAATTCACATACTTATTGCAGAAATATTATTTGACTGTGGGTAGGCTTCCCACTGTGTTTTTTCCCTTCACCGGGTTTTCCACGTACAAATCTTGGTGTTGTGTGGATAGATTTTATTATGCGATTATTGTTTATGCTTAATTGTATTAACTGCTATTCCAGTATTATTGTTTTGGATTCTGGTATTAAAGTTTAAATTTATTAATGCTTCTAGTAATATGTGACAACTGATTCACCCCCCTCTCAGTTGTCTTCTGGTTATCTGACTAACAAACACATGGACTTGGATGTTATTGCAACTAGAATTGATTGGTTTGCAATGGATATTCTCATAAGGAAGGAATTGATTATGTTGAATCCTTGCTCCGGTAGCTAGGATTTTCAGGTATGGTTTTTGGTTTATGAGGATTTTATACTGTGAGCATATTCAGATGCGGACTGGGATAGAGATATAGGTAACCGGTAAAGCTCATCCAGTGAAGTTTTCTTTCTTGGAAAGAACCTATTTCATGGATCAGCAAGGAACACTCAAGTACTTATTTATCTATTGTTGAAGCTGAGTATGTTGCTACTGCTACTAATTGTACACAAGTTCTTTGGATGAAGTAAATGTTGAAGGATATAAGGGTGGATTGCAATGAACCAGTAGTTATTCATTGTGATAACTCTTCTACTATTGACATATCAAAGAATTCGGTATTTCATTATAAGACTAAGCACATTTATATCAAGTATAATTTTATGAAGGAGAAGGTGGAAGCAAATGAAGTTGGACTAGTTTGAGGAATCATTTGAGTACTTCAGAGACAGATTGGGGGTTTCTGCCCCTCCGGTAGAGACTTGAGTGATGTTGATTGGCATCAGTGCATCACACATTATCAGTGCTATCATTCATTATGGATTGATGTGTTGGTGCTACTACTCAGGGGGAGTAGTCAGTTGTGTAGTTCAGAGGATTCATGATTTTTATTTGATGTTTATGTCATATTTTTGTCATTGATGTCAAATGGGGAGAGATATTTATGTGAAAAATAGAGCTTAATAGAGATATCAGTCTAAGGGGGATATTGTTGGCACTAGGAGGAGGAACAAAATTTCAGATTGGTTGTATCCCATTGGGGGAGTTTGGTTTAGGTCTATGGATGGTTAATTGGTACAAAGATATTTGTTTCAAAAATTCATTGTCATATCATTTTGGGGAGATTGTTGGATGTCTTCCATTGGGGGAGACTTGTTTGGCATTTCTTGGCACTTGGATGTTTTTCAAATCTAGTGTTGCCATCAATGCCAAAGGGGGAGATTATTGGCAATTTGAAGGAATTGATGATGTGTTGCATTGATGTCAACACTAGTTGTTTTGTTGTCTACCAACTTCTGGTAGAGCGGTTGGTCTTTGATGTTGATCTGGAGATTCATCTCCGGTTTGGTCTGGCTATTGGAATTGGTTTGGGTTGGTTATTCATGTGTTCCTAATGTGTATTACATTCAGTTGGTTTGGTATTTGGTGATATGGATTCTATCATATGTTCTAGTAAGCCTTTTGGTTATCGGTAAGGGTTTTACTGACAACACTTTGTTGAAGATCTTTTGATGAATCAAATAAGTGATGTTGGTACGACTTTTAGAAGGTTATCAATGTTGGCAATTGACACTCATTGGATTAATTTTGTTGTCATTGATGGCAATAAGATATGATGGAAGTCATAAACTAGCACTAGGAAGCATATACCAATAGATACCGGCTTTGGAGCATTCAGGGCTACACCGGCACCGACATCAACACTTCTTTGGAAGCTGACATCAAGGAGGATTTACTTAAATCATTTTGTAATTATTATTTTCAATGCCAACATTTTTGTAAATGTATTGTAAGCCGACATAAGGCATATCATTTGTAATAGGTATATAGGCCAGTCTGCTAGGTTATTTTTGTGAGCGAGCAAGATATATGATATGTGTGGTTATAGGAGAATATAGCAGAATTGTATGATGCAAAATATATGTATGGAGATTATTTTGTATGTGAATGCTATATCATACAATGATCTATAGATACTTTGGAAAGAACTTTTGGAGGAGAAGTGATACTGGTAGCAGTTCAGAGTTTATGAACCGGTACAGAGCAGAACCAGAACCAGAACTCTATTTGGCATAGCATATGCATTCTTGAGTTCATTTTCAGTAATTTACTTTGGCAGAAAGCTTGTAGTCAATGAGGATCTTTAGTGATGAGCAGTATGCTATAGGAAATGTGCCTTCCTACAAGTGTAGACCCTTATTATATGTAATATCTTTTCATATGGCTAGTGAACTAATATTGTGGGTCAAAATTCCCATCATGGTTTTTCCTCATTGAGGTTTTCCATGTATAAACATTATGTTTTATGGTGTTCATTTATGTGGATAGTTTATTTGATTCTTGTTATATGCTTATTTGTTTACTGGTATATATATATATGCATGGTCTAGAAAGTTAAAAATGGTTCATTCCAGCAAAACACTAATTCACCCCCACCTCTCAGTGTTCTTGGATCCCAACAATTGGTAACAAATCTTGGTACCTCAGAAGAAGTTTAACAACTTGAGGAAGATCCTGAAACCAGAATCTTGGAACATGGCTATGGAGAAGCAACTTGAGATGGCTCTTGAGGATTATGATGCTGAAAGGATGAAGAACTTGAAATTGCAAGAGAAATTGAATTCTGCAAATGAATTCATTCTTATCCTGCAAGAAAGGCTATCATTTGCTCAAGATAAGAGAAAAGAACTTTTGCAACAACCGGACGATGAGGAGAAAAATTCTCTTAAGGAACAATGTCAGAAACTATGTCAAGAAAACATGCTCTTGAAGAATGAAATGCAAGATCTGACTATGAGGTTATCAAAAGATATTGAGGATAGAAAGAAAAAGGAAGATAATCTGGTTATATCTCTGAAGAAAAAATTTGATGAATGTGACAGATTGACTCATGAAAATAATCTATTGAGAACTGATTTGGAACATCCCCGAAACAATGAACAAGAACTTGAAAGACAATTAACCACTTTGAGAGATAATCTAGCTACTGCAAGTGAGTATAAAGAGAAGTTTAGGATCAGTGTTGCACAGTTCGATGACTTATTGAAAAGACAAAGACAAATTGATGATTCTAGAGGACTTGGATTTGTACAAGGTGAAAGCTCTGGTACTGCAAATGAAGATTAGACAAGTGGTATGCAGAACTCATCAGAATAGAGGAAACTGGTAAGGCAATCTAATGCTTATAAATTCAATGGTTGATGTTTTGTTTGCAATAAGTTTGGACATATGGCTAAACAATGTAGAAATAAAGTAAATCAAAACTACAATTTTGTTCCCAGTCAACGCACAAACTACAAGAAATATGGTCATAGATCAGAAGATTACAGAATGAATGTTAAATGTTATGCATGTGAAAAGTTTGGACATTTTTCTAATCATTGTAGGTCAAGAAATGATATAGGATATGTAAAAGCGATTCAGAAGAACAATGTTATATGTTATACATGCAAAAAAATAGGTCATATTGCTAAGTATTGCAGAAGAAAGACTCAACCCGTTAATAATGAGAAAGGAAAGCAGAAGGTAGATGAAATGCAACAAGGTCACACCAAGAGATGGGTTAGAAAACTAAAGAACTAAGTGGAGATGGATGTATACCGGTAACTCCACTGGTAGAACAGTGTATTCCTCCACCGATAGGAAATTCCACTGGTAACTGAGGCATAAGCCTTAGGGGTTGGCAAAGTCATTGCTAAATTTTGTATTTTACCCCAAAAGAGATCCAAGGAAATTTGGAGAATTGTGTTCATCATCGATAAAGGTTCACCCGACACATAACTGTGAAACTGACATCCGTAGGGTTGTTGGTGAAGCATTTATTACAAAAATTAGGCTTGTATTCACTGATAAAAGAGGGTAAGTAAATTCATTTTCACTCACCAAGCATTCAGAGCGAAGAAAAGGCGAATCAAGAGCGAGCAGAAGCATTGTAAAAAACTTTCGATCAATTATCAATCTTCCACCGGCATTCACTCTCAAGTATTTCTTGACATGGCAACTGGATCTTCAGCACCCTTTTTTTTTGCAAATCCCACCATTGTCGAAGTCAAGGATAGGTTGAGGCTAGTCTTTAAGGAGGTTCCCAAAATTTCTATAAAGGAAGACTCTGCGGGAGCACTTTCTAGGGTTCCTGACGGTGTAATGTATGTTAAAGATGTGAGGGCATACAGTCACTGCAACCTTGAGGACTTGGGAACTGAAGACATCAAAAGCATGTATCAATTTGTGATATTGGGAGACTCTGGAACCATCAAACCAAAATTCAAAGCAATTGAGGATCTAGGGTTAACCGGTATTCTGTACATACTGGAATTCAAGGATGAGTTGATCAAATATGTTTTGACCAGGGTTCACAATGAATTTATTTGGCTAGATATGCCTTACATGATCACAAAGGAGGCAATTCGGGATGTCACTAACTTACCCAGGGTCGGACAAGAACCTGGCAAGAAAATTTCCAACACAGAGGTCGAAAAACTCACTACTGTTACACATGACACTAGATCAATGAGGATAAGCACAATCACCAACATGGATATAAAGT
This sequence comes from Cryptomeria japonica, assembly GCF_030272615.1. NCBI lineage: Eukaryota > Viridiplantae > Streptophyta > Pinopsida > Cupressales > Cupressaceae > Cryptomeria > Cryptomeria japonica. The sequence continues at coordinate 400,219,473 of NC_081408.1, forward strand.
TTGCAAGCATGATGATAGGTTACAAGGTAATTCAATCCAACTGATGGAATTATGTTGCTAGTTCATGCATTCATTCCGCATATCAGACGCTGAGGAATAATGTGAAGTATGATTTATGTGATTGGATGAGGAGTGAGTTGATGTTAAACCTTGGAAAGATCAAAGGAATCAAGAAATGCACCTTTAGATATGGAAACTTGATTGTTTGTTTAATGCTTTACTTCCTAAATGAGCTACCTGGTATAGGGAAGAAGCATTAGGCTCATGACATATCTATAGGTATGCAGATCAAGGAAGCTATCACTGGTATAGGTACCAGTAGAGATGAGAAGCTTTGGGGGTATTTTAAGACTTTTCAAGAAAACATGAGGAAAAGGGAGAGAATTTTAAAGAACATTGTGGAGAATTATTCCACTAATATCTATTTCATGGTAAAAAAACTGATGAAACTCTTATGGAAGCAATTGAATCGAGGCAAATCTAGATTACTGAGCTTGGATATGAGGTAGATGATAGAATTTTTGAACTCTATGCAAAGATGTTGTTAGATGCCCCATTAGATGATAAAACAAAACATTTTGGTATAGCAGGAGAGAAGGCTCTTGAAGTGAAAACTAGTTTTAACAAGAAGAGAAGAGAAAAAAAAATAGAAAAGATGTCTGCATATGTACAAGATGTGCTTTATAAGATAGACACTCAGCTGGGCTCTAAATCTATACAGGCTGCTAAACTGGAAGAGGTTGGTACTGCAAAAGTGAAGAAGCCACAAGTTCACATTTCTCCTATCACTTCTGACTCTGATCTTGAGGATAATGAACCTCTGGCTTTCAGAAGGGTACAAAGGAAGAATGTGTTAAAACCACCAGTAGAGCAGAAGAAGGCAGAACTTAGGAGGAGACTTGTTAGAAAGGTAACTAAGCCTACGACACCTCCACCACCAGCAAGGAAGCCTATGCAAAAGAGGAAACCAGTCACACTGACAACCACAAGCAAAAAGTAGAAGGGTGATGATACTAGAACCAGTAAGACCACAATGACCTGTGTTGAGCTTGTTGATGAAATTATAAAAGATGGAATGTTGAAAAATAAATTTAAGTATTATGAAGATTTAGAAGAGGCTATTTTGTTATATTTGGACATCTATAAGAAATCCTTAATTGAAATTTTGAAGGAGATACCTTTATCCTTGTATAATAAACTTGAAGCTAGGAGACTTGACGCTGTCAAGAGGGATAGGGAAATCAAAGAAGTTGCACTTTTGGAATTGTGTGCTACTGTAAATAATGTGGAAATGAAAAGGTGTATTGATACTGCAAATAGGACTATCTTCAGTAGTAAATCCTGACAGATAAGTCTTATGATGGGAAGAGTAAATGAGGTGGTAAATGAGACAATTAAGGGATAGCCAAAATTCTTTCAAAAAAACCCAGACTTTCTCATATCTCAAGAATAATTTGCAAGGGCAACATCTTCCACCATTCTTGACAAATCAAAAGGGAAAGGTATTTTGGGTAGTTCAACTCCAGTTTTGACACCATCGGCAGTAACTATAGACATTCAAACACAACTGATAGCTAAGAAAAGTGTACAGTCCGTACCGACACAGACCATTTTTTAGCAAGGCAATTTAGAGGACATTGGAAATACTGTGGATAATACTCCACCGGCAGTAACCAACACTGCACCAAGTGGCAAAGCCACCAATGCAATAGAGGTTGAGATGGACAAGGTAACTGCTGAGTCCATACCGACAGGTAAAATTGATTCCTTGGCAAAGGTTCTGGCAATTGACACTTCTCAAGTTGAGAAGAAATAAGTCCTTGAGTTGAGTCCAACTAAATTAATGATGATGGCTACTCAAAAATTACTGAAGGAAGGTGTTGTGGATAAAGGATTAATTGATCAATCAGTCTCTGTATTTCATAGATTATTACCTGACTGTCAGATTGAAGATGGAGCAAGCCCTTCCAGTAAGCTCAAGACTCTAACAGAGCACATATCCAACAATTTTCAATCTTTGAGGCAGATAGTAGACTGACAGGCTTTGGACAATTTACAACAACAAAAAGAACAACTTTTGATCAGCTTATAGATATGGGGAAGAAGAAAATTGAGGACAAACTTATCCCTATTGAGGTTTGTTTAAAACGATGTACAAATATCTACAGAGTGTGTTGCAACATAGAAAGTCTTACAGCTAATGTAGATAGCAGATTGAAGGAGTTATATGATAAGATGGCTAAACTTTCTAACTCTTTTGATGGATTGACTACACTAACCACATTTGTTGATGGACAAATTTTGTCCCTGGAGAACCCATTTTTTTTCTTTTGAGAAGGAGAGAGACAAAATTATGAGAAGAGAAAGAAATCTAAGAGGTTTGGTAAGTCCTAGACTAGATTCATTAGGTTTTCGCAAGAAAGAATGCATGGATATGATAGCTAAACCCACACCGACAGATATCCAAGAGAAAGAAACACTTGCCCACTTACTAAGTGGACTTGCATCTATTTATGATACCTTCAAATCTGGTTGGGATACATATCTTCAGTTATTGCAAAAGGCATACCCGGAAATCCAGAAGATGGCAAAGCTCCAGTCAAACTAACAGTATTATTTTATTCTTTCAATTCTTTCACTCATCTTTGTCATTAATGTCAAAGGGGTAGTATGTTCATATGTGAAAAATATCATAAAAACACATTTCAGATGGAGTGTATTACACAGGGGGAGCATATCGGCAGGGAATCCATTTTTCACATGAGTGTTGCCATCAATGCCAAAGGGGGTGATTGTTGGCAATTGACACTCATTGGATTCATTTTGTTGTCATTGATGGAAACAAGATATGATGGAAGTCATAAACCGACACTAGGAAGCATATACCGATAGATACCAGCTTTGGAGCATTCAGGGCTACACCAACACCGACACTAGCACCAACATCAACACTTCTTTGGAAGCCGACATCAAGGAGGATTTACTTAAATCATTTTGTAATTATTATTGTCAAGGCTGACATTTTTTTAAATGTATTGTAAGCCGACATAAGGCATATCATTTGTAATAGGTATATAGGTCAGTCTGCTAGATTATTTTTGTAAGAGAACAAGATATATGATATGTGTGGATATATGAGAATATAGCATAATTGTATGATGTAAAATATATGTATGGAGATAATTTTGTATGCAAATGATATATCATACAATGATCTATAGATAGCTTGGAAAGCATTCTTGGAGGAGAAGTGATTCCAGTATAAATTTAGAGTTTATGAACTGGTACAAAGCAGAACCAGAATCAAAACTCTATTTGGCATAGCAGATGTATTCTTGAGTTCATTTTCAATAATTTACTTTGGCAGAAAGCTTGTAGTCAGTGAGGCTCTTTAGTGATGAGTAGTATGCTCTAGGCAGTGTGCCTTCCTGCAAGTGCAGGCCCCTATTAAATGTAATATCTTTTCATATGGACAGTGAACTGATATTGTGGGTCACAAATCCCACCGTAGTTTTTCCTCATTGAGGTTTTCCATGTATAAAATTAATTTGTTATGGTGTTCATTTATGTGGATGGTTTATTTACTTCTTTTTATATGTTTATTTGCTTACTGGTATATATATGCATGGTCTAGAAAGTTAAAAACTGTTCATTCTGGTAGAACACTGATTCACCCCCCCTCTCAGTGTTCTTGGATCTCGTAACAATCAAGATACTGATGGTTATCATGTTCATGTTCCAGTTGTTTGTGGTGTTTCATTTGGCTTATGGTAACCTATTTTAGGTCTGGTGGTTATTCTGTTAGGTTATGGACCGATTTATGTAACGTGTTGGTTGATGCTCCTGATGCATCACTAGTTGGATTTATTGTTTGGTTTATGTTGTTCGGTCTTAGGCTAACTTGGTTTATCATTGGTTTGTGGGATTATGTAATGGGATTATTGTATTATCTTTTAGGTGGCCGACCTAATTGTTTAGGTCTTGGGTTGGTATAAATATGATGTAAGATCTATTTGTAGATTATGGGATGAAGGTTATGGGATTATCTGTATACAAATAATGTTGTAATCATATGTAGAGGTTTTGGGCAATCATATGTGATTGAATTGGATTTGTGTAAGAGTTTTAAGACCTCGGGTATTGAGCTTAACTGGAACTATACTTGGGCATAGGAGATGTTATACGTGTAGTTCAATCTTCATTCTATATTGTAGTTTGATGTTTTCTATAGTCAGTGAGACTCATTTTTTGATGAGAAGTGTGCTCTAGGTGGTGTGACTTCCTGCATGTGAAGGCCCCTTATTGTAATATTTATTCATTTGATTAGTGGATAGATATTGTGGGTCTCCAATCCCACTGTGATTTTTCCTCTTTGAGGTTTTCCACATATAAATATGTGGTGTTATGGTGTTTATCTTTTTGGTTGCATTGTTGCTTATAGTTATATGCTTTTATGTTTACCGGTTGCTGAGTTGTTGTGTTAATAATTTTTTTTTTGCATTTTGGTAGAACATTGATTCACCCCCCTCTTAGTGTTATTGGATCTCAACAAAACAAATCATCTTCTCAAGGCAAAACATATGAGACAATTCAAAATAATACTATAATCTCACATTCGGAGAATGGCATCAAACTAAACAAAAATCAATATGCGATACATATGCAAGGTGGCCTCTGGTACTAAATTACAACATAACACAGTGTAGAAATAACATTAAAAAATGAAGACAAGAATAAGATGGGGCAGTGTTTACTTTACGCTTGGGCCACGCCATAACTCGCAGGTTGCACCCCAATTCACAACAAAACATATATTCCAAACCTCAAATTTGTATACAACCATTACATAGACTCATACGCTCAGCAATAAAATGGTCAAATAAACATCATATTATAGCATTAGAACTATTGAGTATACATATATATACACAAAACTGCCCAACACACTAATTATGACTGATGAGTATATTGAACCCATCGAAAGGGGTGTTTAACCCCATTGGATATGACAATTTCCGAACAACAACAATACTAGATAACTCCCAACACCAAAATTGTGGTGTTGTTGCTATGTTATACACCCACCATGACATGGTTGGTGCAATGCACCCACCATATTACTGGTGGTGGTGGTACACCCACCATGTCATGGGTGGTGCTAGGCACCACCACGTCATGGTGTGTTGTTGCACCCCAAGTCGTGCATGATACTACACACCACCACAACATTGGTGGTGCAGATCACCCACCATGTTGTGGGTGTTCTTAGCACCACCATGACATGGGTGGTGTTGTTGCACCCCCAATATCATGGGGAGGGTGTTATGCACCACCATGACATGGGTGGTGCAACAACATCTACCATGTCGTGGGTGGTGCTGGCACCAAACCCACGATATGGGTTATTCAAATAAAAACAAAAACAAAATGAATAAAGGGACGACAAGGAAAATATGGGGCAGCAACCCCGATCCAGAATATGGATAATGTGAAATACATTAAATCCCCCAAAATAACAGAGGTTTTACAAATACAATAACAGGGGATCTAAAATAACAGATAATTATCAGAATTATTGAATACAAGCAATAGAAAGAAACCCCAAACCATATAATTCTTTTGATTCTAGTCATGAACAAAGAAAATACAACAAAATGCAGATTTCATACACATAATTCTTTCTAAATATCATTAAAATAACAACACCCCCAATTAATTTCAGTTTACATTATAAAGCATATACTCTACAGTCACAAAGAATACACACACAAGGTTTCCAAAACTAAAGAAAGAGACATGAAAGAAGAATGAATAATAGAAACCAACCTCTTCCCTGAGTGATGGAAGAGAAATCTCCGAGGGAGAGCTTGCTCACTCCTTCTAGTAGCAGCTTCAACCAATTCGAAAACCAAGCTTGCAGACAAAACCCCCAAATAGCCAAAGTGCCAGTCAGACCAAAAATGAGTGTCAAAGAAAAATTTGTAGAAGAAGGAGCCAAAAATACTTTTCATGACAAGATTTAAAACTAAAAGGATAATACATTGAAACCCTAGCCATCCAAACAACCTATTGGTTCCCAAAACCACAGATTGGAAAACCAAAAGACTTGCCAAATCCTCAAGTAGTCCAATCAGCCTTGGCCAATGAATAGGGATGGTCAAAGACCAAATCCCTCTGCACTTTAGGCTCCATTGAATCTAGGTGGGTATGCCTCTTCCTCTCAAGCATAAAAGAGGTTATTTATAGTGGATTTAAACCTTTTAGCAAATTTTCACAACTGGAAAATTATTGTTCTGCAACTGCTTTATTATGTCCTTTATGTTAGGCCCAATATGGAAAGCTAATGTATGAGAGGGGAGGGGTGAATCAGTACTTCAAAACATTTCTTCAATAATAACTTTACTGTTATATATAAACCGAATAGTGTAGTAACATAATATAAAGCTAAAACAAATAGATAACAATCATACATGATTCACTCCATAACACATATATTTTGGTTACGCAGAAACTCTTGGTTAGAGAGAAAAACTACGGTGGAGATGGCACCCACAACTTCACTACTGCAATAATAAAGGTTGCTCGGTTAGAACTACATGTTTAGCTATTTCTGATAGCTTACCCTATTAGGAGTATCAAGATCTATTAGATCTACCTTGCTAAAGGATTTTACAACACTTAAACTAAATGCTGCACCTGGTTAGAGGCTTTACAATTTATAGACTTGATTAGAGTCTTTTACCCTGTTAAAGGTTTCTCTTACAACTTCAAAATATTACAATAAAATCATTACAAATATCTGCAACTTTACATCAAGAATGTTATAGTAGATTCTATGTGCTCATAATAAGATTACCTTGCTTATAGCATACCTTGGTAACCCATTTAGTAACTCGGTAAACCCTTTTGTTTACTCTGTTCTTTGATTGTTCTTTGAAATCCTTCTTGGTGACCTCTGTGTCTCTGTAACAGTCATAACACTTAGTGCTTTCACATGTGTTGCTTTGTATATTTCTATATCTTCCTTTCTGTCATGCTACATGTATATATATGATCTTAATCCATGTTGTATAAATAGATCTCTTATGTCGGTGATCCATTCATTGCTTCGATCTTACAAACATGTTTTATCGAATGAATAACCATGCAAAATATTTCATTGGTTAGATGACCTCAAAATCATACACAATCTTTAAGTACAATTTCCAATGTGATAACGGTTCTATGTGCCTCTATCTTGTAACACGTTTTCATATGTATGTCCAGGTTCAATGAATCTGGTAACACGTTTCACTCGGTGTATATCAACTTAGTGTGTCATCTTTACTGCTCGGTAGACATGGAATGATACTCGGTAGACAGCTCAGTGTATACTACGCTCTGAGACTACTATCTTCTATAACCGACTAGACTGTGCATACCGACTGAATATTTCGGTAGAGATAACCGACTAGAGTATATAGAATAACTTTGAACATAAAACTAATGGCAACTTGATAAGTAGTAACAATCTCCCCTTTTGACATTAGTTGAGATGTTTGACAAAAACTACTTTCGAAGTTATAACTCAATAATCTATATACTTGCAAAATTTGACTATACTGACAGTATATACATTAGTCAATGAAATAATATATCCAGATATACTCCCCTTATCAATATACTATACAAAACTCTGATTTTGCATGCTCGGTGATCAATGTTCTATGTGTTGTACTTGTTCTTTGCTTACTGTTCTGTTCACTGCTCTTGGGTACTCTGCTTACTCTGCTCGGTATACTCCCCCTATATACTATACTCCTTTTGTTTGATATTATACTTTGATGCTTTGAATACTATATCACTCCCCTAATACTGTATCACTCCCCCTTTTTTGACAAACATCAAAACTTAATTACCATTCGATGGTGGCAACTGGTCAAAAATGGATTTGTACTTTGTCTGTGCTTTGGTGAGAGTGACAAAGAGGGCATCCTTTACACTGTCCATTAAAGAATTATGCGCTTGAATATTAGCCAATAATGATATTAAGCCATCGAAAGTGCTTCCCTCTTGTGCAGTAGATAAGGAGGTGGCTCAGTTGATCTGTTCTTGGACGGATGAAAGATGAGCAAGGAATAATGTCTGAAGTGTTATTATGTCCATCATGATCTTGTGTTCTTCATTTATTAGGTCCAATTGTTGAGCCATGAGTTGTTGTGACTTTGTATAAAAATTATGAACTGAATTTGGCTCTGTGGCCAACTTATTTGAGAGATCGGTGATCTCTTTCTCAATTTCTTCTATTTTATTTTTGATGTCTTTAATGAATAAAGAAAATATACAGAGTTTCTGAAATAAATAAAGAATGTGCTTGAGTTGAGGAGTCAACTCAGCAATAAATTTGACAAGTTTAACTTTGCCAATAGCTATAGCTTTATGTACCTCTTCTATCATTTTTGCAGTGAGCTCCTTGTCTTTTAGCTTGCTCAAATATTCCGATGCATCTACTCCAGATGTCTCTATCTTTGTTAGGATTTCATCTAGTTGAATGTGGATGGTTGCATCTGTTGACACTATAGCTTCAGGTAGCATATCTATTAAGAGTGCTTTCACCTTCTGAAGTACTTTATTTTTCTTTTGAATCGCCATTTGCTTCTCTTGTTTGGCCTTTGCTTTGCATAGTTCACCGAAATAAATGAGTTCTTGCCCCTTTAATTTTGATATGTCTACATTGAGCAACACTATTGGTTTTGACAAATCAACTTTAAAAATATGTTTTTTCATCTTCTTTTCTTTACCTTTCACCGATGGAACTAAGACAATGGCTTGTGAGGCTTGATGACCCTCGGTGGGTTGCTCGGTAGAGGCAACACTTTGGTCGGTTTCTTTAGCCTCTATAGAGTCCTTTGGTGTCTCGGTACTTGGTGTCTGGTTTACAACATTTTTAGTGCTAGAAGGTGCCCTAGACATCTGTTCTTGAGTAGTACCTTCTCCTACTGTAGACTTGTGACCTTCAGTGCCTTGATTTGTATCCTGAGGGGTTTCGGTTGAGATAGGTTGATTAACTGGTGGATAAGGCTGAACTTGTTCCAAGATTGATTCACTAGATACAAGTTTTTCATATGCATTGCCTTCTATCATTTCCTGTTCCGGTGCCTCTGTATCCATAATATCTTCATCTATTTGAATCATGTCAGCAGGGTCTTGCTCAGTAACATCATGATCTTGCTCAGTGACATCAACTATTTCAAATTTAGCTTGCTCACTGGCATCCTTGATTTTAAAGATTTCTTGCCACTTTTCTTTTGTCTCATTTTCTACTTCAATATATAGCCCATTCATCAGTTTTAAGGCTCTTTGTTTGATGAGAAACTTTGTGTTGTAGGTAGTCAGATGTTCTTTTATTTCAGCTACCAACATGTCTGGAAAGAGATGTACCAGACTTCTTTCTCTGATCTATTTCTCTAAGTCCATTGCATACTTCCACCTATTGTCAATATGTAAATATAATTCATTTGGAAGTGACTTAGATAGTTCCAATGGAGCCAATCAGAACTTTAGAAGTGTGCAGATGATAGCTTCTTCAATTTGTCTCTTTTCATCATTATTTTTGGTTTCATACTTAACATACCTAAATCCTCCAAATCCACCATATTCTTTCAGATTAGCACAAAAAATTTCAACACTATGTACATTTACCTTCTTGCTCTTGACAATCTGAAATTTGCTTGCATCCTCAAATTCGGTGTCACTAGACTCTTTTGCCAAAATGAGTCTCCAAGTAGTTTTCTTGTAAGTTTTTGTTACCTTAGGAATAGTCACACTCTTTGCTTTCTTACTCGGTGAAGCTGCAGATGCTCTAGTGTTAGGTCGCTTTGCTGGTGGAGTCGGTGAGGCCTTTGATGTGTCATGTTTCTTTCTTTTCAACACTTTTCCCTTAGGCAATTCGGTGCTCAGTGTTATAGCTGCCTCTTGGGCTTCAGATTCCTCTTCGGTAATGGCTATAGTGCCTTTGACAGGTGTGGAGGAAGAATCTTCTTCGAATTTCTCCAATAATGCCTTGATCATCTTTGTTGCCTTTCTTGTAGCTTTGGGTACTACAATGCTCATTTTCACTTTTTCCTCCACTTCTTCATAGGTTCCATACCTCAGCTCTATAGCATGTCTTGGCAATGTGAGAAATGCATCAATTTGTTGTTGTGTGATATCAAAATCAATCTCGTATCCCATAGGTGACAAAGATTGAGTTCTTGGTTCCACAACATTAACATAACAGTAATCAGTGTCTACTTCAAAACATATGTCAACTTTGTATTTCTCCACTAGCTGGGGTGGAATCCGGTACCTGTTATGCATTTTCTCTTGAAACTTACTGAAGTAATCATCCATAATATCATTAAAATTATCTCCTAGCTTCTTAATAATGTCATTGATCTGATGGGTGATTGGTCGGTGTAGTTCCCAAACAACTTTACCGACTGATGGAAAGAATTTTTCAAAATAGAAAAACATGCATACAAGTAGTGATCCAAACTTTAGTGTATTAGCCAAGTTGTTCTTCTTCGGCTTCCTGATGGTGTTCAGATTCTCAAATAGGTTTTTCAGCAACACCTCACAAAGATCAATTTTCATTCCCTTTTTCACAATTTTGTATGCTAGGTCTACTGCTGCATAGGGTACATTGTTTTCCCTTGCCGATTGGAAGAAAAAGTAGCCTATTACCCTAATGGAAAATTTTAGTTCTTCATCTGTGACATTGTTCAATTTCAGTCCTCTACAATCTGATTCCACTCTGGTTAAACTGATCAATTCCTTTTGTGATATCATCTTTTGGGCTCAGGCATGATCATAAATAGGGTAACCGGTAATCAGATGAATGATTTCCTTGGTAATCTTAAACGGTTGCTCCTCTAACCACATGAAATCTTTGTGAACTCTGCTCAGAACAAACTTGACCCACTGGGGTTTGAACACATGAGGATAGGTTAGGGCTTCAGTTAATCCCTTGATCTTAATATGCTCATACTTTCTATTCAATTTACCATCTATGCATAATTCATCATAGGTGTCTTTGATTTCAACATGACCGAGTTCTTCAACATGACATTTGGTGAAGAATCTCACATCCTCGACTAATAACACTCTATCCGAGATGAGTGAAAATGCGGTTTTGTCATCCAGTTCAAATGCAACTTTGGGAGTTAATGAGTATTTTAGTGAGGGCTTCTCAACATTCTTGACAACGATGGGATCTTGGATCTTAGGTGCCATTTGTAGATTTCAGATAAAAACTAACTAAAGATCCTTAGGGTTTCAAGATTTTCAAACGGTAGACACTTCACACTTAGCAGATAATAGCAACTTGATAAGATCAGTAAACCAACTTAACAATGCATTGAGATTGATGTAAATACCTTGAATTTGCTTTGTAGGAGGTTTGATCGCCTTAGATTTGCTTTTCTCTACTCTCTCGAAAACTTGGTAAGTAAAAAAAATGACCGCAAAAATGCTTTAAGTACACAATATACCTTATCGAGCTCCATGCGGGTTAGGTCAAAAACATTAAATGTACTCGGTTCCACTAAACTTTCTTTCCTTTTGCGCTTTAACCAAGTAACCAAACTTCCTTCATTTACTGACTTGACAGGTTTCCTGTATTCACCGACTTGACAGGTTTCCTGTATTCACCGACTTGACAGGTTTCCTGTAAAGTGCTCCAAAAGACTTTGATAGAATTTCAAACTTACTACTACATCTTAACTATGTAGATTTTGAATTAAGTAAAAAATAAAGTAAGAACTGTTAAGATTTAACCTTGAGAGAATGCAGTCCCTTCATACCTTTACCGATTAATTTGGAATAGGTGCACCTAACTCGGTAGGTAAGGTGCAATCTTCATTTGACACAATTTCCTTCTTTTTCCAAATCATCTATAATTTGTCTTTTATTTCCTCAAATGTCTTTTCTAGGTTGATCTCTGCAATCTCCAGCCAAGTGTCCAACTTTGTGACAATGAAAACATGCCATACCAGGATTTCTCCATGATCTTCGGTTGTTCATCCCAAACCTTATAAAGTAGTTGGCACTTATATGTCCATATCTTCCACAACATTCACACCATATCCTTGTATTGTAATCCCATGGTACTGCAGAATACTATCAGTAAGGATTTGTGTGAGGTCGGTAACCTCTAGAATTTGCTCAATGTGCAGACCATATATAGTTCTTTTGCTTGAACCAACACTTCTCGGTACTATGTCTATATCTATTGCAGTTTTTACAAAACCCTTTGAATTTTGCCTTCTAATAATTGTTAACAGACTTTGTCCTACATTGATTAGATGTGTGACCATATTTATTACAATTGTAACAATAACCATTGGACTTAGTGACATTTAGTTGCTTACCTTTTCTGATTTGACACATGTTGGCAGTGTGACCTTGATTTCCACAGTAGTTGCAAATCAACTTCTTTCTTTTGATGTTCTTCGTGATTCCAGCTTGCTTTGATTATTCTCCTCTCTCGGTAGTATGGATTCCCTTCTCGGTAGAGTCTTTTCCTTTGTAACCGAGTCCTGCATCTTTGTTGGGTCTTCTTGTATTCAGTTGCTCATCCAACATCTTTGATGCTTCATAACTCTTCTTTAGTGTTTCTTTGGATTTCTTCTTTGTTTCAAGTTCATTGGTCAACCTTGATACTTCAAGTTTCAATGTTTGATTCTCATCATCTTTCAGATTTGCTTCATGATGTGCATAGCCTAGTTGATCTGACAAGTTTTGTTGAATTCCAGTCAACCTTGTGATTTCATCATCCTTATCAGATACTAAGACTTCAAGTTGTTGTTTCTCTCTTTCTAGATCTCTTACTTTATTCTCGGTTGTCCTCAACGCATCAATATTTTCAGTCATATGTGTGCTGAAATGTTCATGTTCTCTTTTCATTGCTTTTAGTTGATCAGCCAGTGCTTTGTTCTTTTCTTTCAATACTCCAATCATTTCTTCAGTCTCCTCAGATATACTGTTCTCAGATGATGTCTCAATTTGTTCCACTAACTCTTTAGAGTCCTACAAATCATCAGATAATCTTCTTCTCACTTTCAGAGATTTTCGCATTTGCCTTTGCATGTTTGCAATCACTTGATTAGCATGATCCAACTCTTCTTGCAGATACACAATCCTCCGAGATTATTTATAGCCTTCCATTGATAAGATCTTTCTCTTTAGGCAGTTAAACCCTTTTCCAAGATTGAAGCTTTGATACCAATTGTTAGGCCCAATATGGAAAGCTAATGTACTAAGAGGGGAGGGGTGAGTCAATACTTCAAAACATTTCTTCAATAATAACTTTACTGTTATATATAAATCGAATAGTGCAGTAACATAATATAAAGCTAAAACAAATAGATAACAATCATACATGATTCACTCCATAACACATATATTTTGGTTACGCAGAAACTCTTGGTTAGAGAGAAAAACTACAGTGGGGATGACACCCACAACTTCACTACTGCAATAATAAAGGTTGCTCAGTTAGAGCTACATGTTTAGCTATTTCTGATAGCTTACCCTGTTAGGAGTATCAAGATCTGTTAGATCTACCTCGCTAAAGGATTTTACAACACTTAAACTAAATGTTGCACCTGGTTAGAGGCTTTACAATTTATAGACTTGATTAGAATCTTTTACCCTGTTAAAGGTTTCTCTTACAACTTCAAAATATTACAATAAAATTATTACAAATATCTGCAACTTTACATCAAGAATGTTATAGCAGATTCTATGTGCTCAGAATAAGATTACCTTGCTTATAGCATACCTTGGTAACCCATTTAGTAACTCGGTAAACCCTTCTGTTTACTCTGTCTTTGACTGTTCTCTGAAATCCTTCTCGGTGACCTATGTGTCTCTGTAACAATCATAACACTTAGTGCTTTCACATGTCTTGCTTTGTATATTTCTATATCTTCCTTTCTATCATGCTACATGTATATATCTGATATTAGTCCATGTTGTATAAATAGATCTCTTATGTCAGTGATCCATTCATTTCTTCGATCTTACAAATGTGTTTTATCGAATGAATAACCATTCAAAATATTTCATTGGTTAGATGACCTCAAAATCATACACAATCTTTAAGTACAATTTCCAATGTGATAACGGTTCTATGTGCCTCGATCTTATAACATGTTTTCATATGTATGTCCAGGTTCAATGAATCTGGTAACACGTTTCTCTCGGTGTGTCATCTTTGCTACTCCGTAGACATGGAATGATACTCGGTAGACAGCTCGGTGTATACTACTCTCTGAGACTACTTTCTTCTATAACTGACTAGACTGTACATACCAACTGAATATTTCGGTAGAGATAACCGACTAGAGTATATAGAATAACTTTGAACATAAAACTAATGGCAAATCTATAAGTAGTAAAACTTTAAATGAATACTTTGAAAAGAAATGATTGTGAATGTATATTGAAAATGAGATTGCTTTCATGACTTAAATGAAATCTGCATAGATCAGTTCATATAGGATTTGGGAAGAACATTTCTCTATCAAGGACCTTGAATGCATACAGATCAAAACCTTATAAGATCAATAACAGACCAGTGCCTCTATCCAAGGATATATATGACACTTTGTGGACAAAATATCTTATCAACTCAAGAGATAATTTCTCATCAACTATGAAGGTTCAATATGCGTTACACAAACAATAAGAACTCAATCTTTCACTTAATGCAACGGCATGTGATTCACATCATAGAAAATATATAAACAGATTTATCATGAGGACAAAGATAATCATCAACACAAAACTATACACAATATTTGGAAAAAGAAACAACGAACCTTGTATATTAATCTTCAGGAAATAATTGCATACATAAGCTGCACTTGCAGATACTCCATTATAGATTGCTTGCACAAAATGATACTTCTTCTTCCTATAGACTTCTCTAATACAAAATGATATTCAATCCTTATAGTAGTATCTTGTTCTTATGACCCTCTGATTGTCCTCCCCTTGTTCTGGATGACTTTCCTTTTATGCACATAAGGGATAGTTACAAACAGTTGCTTCTCAAAGGACACACCTTTTGGTTTAAGCAATAATTACAAATGAAACCCTAAAAAATACTTAATGATGCTTAATAATGTTCTTTCTAATCTTTCACTTTGATAAAATTCCACTTCCGCTCTTGAACTCCTTGATATTCCTCATCACCAAACTTTGATAAAATATTCTGCACACAAACTAAACCAATCAAATTCATTGATTTAAAAAATTAATTACTCTCGATTAGGTTTTTCTTATGAAAGATTAATCCTCCTTAATCAAAGTATATCATCAAGAGGATATTTTGCAAAGTGATATTTATACTTCGGACTTTAAAAATATTAATTCGTATAATAAAACAAAATATTTACCCTAGTATATATTTCCAAATAATAACAAAAGGTAAAATACTTTATACTAAATAATAATACTTCCCTCGGAAAATGATAACCATGGATAAATATTCCAACTTTGCAATACCTTTTCATCCTTTTCGGGCAACTTCATCTTTCTTGGGAATATTTTATCATATAGGATAAATACTTTGCAAAAATCAATCAAACATTAACTATATGATAAAAATAATTTACCCTAATGAACATATTCAATTTATTAACTTAGGGCAAATAATATGCATATGAAAAGCTTGCCTCAAAACACCAAAATCCATTTTAATAAATTCTATTCATCATTTTACTTTGGGTAAAAAGAACTTTTCAAAATACATTTTCTTCTTTGAACAAAATATAATATTCACACTTTGATCTTCAAATACATTATTCATACAATAAAGAATAATATTTACCCTAATATGGATTCAATTCAAAAAATTAGGGTAAAAACATGATGAGAGACAATATCATTAGGTCACCATATTGAAAGCACTTATGTATAAATATAATTTCCCCTTTGTCAAAATATATTCTTTTATAACTTTTTCAAAGGCGATTAGAATATTATCATAATTATATCAAAGACTACAAATAAAATTTGTTTTCAAAGTGCTTTTGCAAGTAAATAAAGATTATTAAAAGAAAAATCAAATACCTTAATAAATTTATATCTTTCTAAGCATATTTTTAGAAATAGAAACATTGACAACATATCCCTTATGAACAAATAATTTTCCCTAAAGAACAATCTAGCCCTTTGTTCATGCTAAAATAGTTGCTTGGAAGTATAAATCATTTTACCCTTTAAAAATTTCCAAAAGTAAAATATTAAAATAAAAATACTTACCCTTTGCAAAACAAAAATTAAAAAAATATTACGTCATGGTGGATCCATCGGGGTAGCATACCTTCTCGGGATAGCACATTATATCCTACACCGATACCTAATGGAAATGAAGACTTCTCCTTTGGCTTTGATTTGTTATGAATCGAGGCTTTATTATCTCTCTTTCGAGAGCGTTATTTTTAATTTAATGCTTTGTCAATCTTCCCTTTAAAAACTGCTTCAAACTATGCAAGAAAATAAACAATTTAATTTCTCCTGCGGCCTATTTTGGATTAATTTCATTGCCGGCTAACCAGACATCCGATTACCACAAAACTTGGCCAAGAGTTATGATAATTTAAATAAAACATGGGTTTTATTTCAAATTTCAATTAGCTCACCAAATTTTGGTACTTTCTTTGTAAACTAGCCTGTCAAAGCTAGTCGCGGGCAATATAAATTTTAAATTAATACATCAAATGACCTCTAATCTCTTTGAAAACTAAAATGGAAGCAATTGACATAATAATTCTTAGGTGAGAAGAAATCATGATTCGAAAAGACTTACCTGGAATGATTTCGCCTTTGCAACCATATACATACCTAAAAATCAACCACTTGACATATGCATCAGAATAGGCTTTCAGGAGCTTGAAATGGAAAAATATACCTGAACATAGGTGTCTCACATGATTTCTCCAGTGAACTCGTTGTCCTGCATGATATTTGGAATTCTAAATTTTGAAAAAAATTAAGGTTCCATCACAACCAATTAAAATATTTCATTTTAAAATATTTCCCTTCTAACTATGGGGATAAAATAAACTTATTTTTCCTATTTATTTTATGAGATTTCAAAAATCAACTTGAAATAAAAATCACAACATTATTAAAACATTAAAATATAATAGATAGGGTAATTATTTATTATTTACAATTATCATCAATATTATTTCTAATTACTCAAAATATCGCTATTGATCAAAATCATTTAAATAATCAAACCCATGATAATTAAATAAAGAATAAATTTTAACATTAGATGAATAAAATAGTTAAAATAAACAAATAAATAATTAAATAAAGGTTAAAATCACAAATAAATCTAATAAGGATTTTGAGGAAGAGGAGGTCTCGGAAAAGGTTATGTGCTCTATTGGAAATGACTTGGATTTAATTCATAAGAGTTTGTCAAATTCTCCTTCCTTAAATCCATTTGAGGTCCCTGTTAATATCTCTCAAGATGATCCAAAACGAGTGGTTCTTCAGGAAGTGGCCCTGTCTCATCAGCCATCTCTGGTTAAAACGCCCATTAGATCTTATATTGCCCAGGTTCAGCTGAATTTCCCTAACACTATAGTGTCCCTGGGCAGGGGTAGACCTCCAAAGAATTGTAAAACTCAGTTGGAAAATGATGCTGGTATTCAACAAGTTTTGTCATCTTCCCCTGGGTTTAAGAAGGCTGCCATATTGTCCTTTGGGAATGGAAAAGGTAGTGGTTCCTTCAAATCGAAAAAAAAGTGTGTTATCAGTCCTCCGGTAACTAGATCTGTTGCGGTCAAGCGAAGCTTACATACAAGCTTTGGGGAGAATTGTTCTTCTCCCATTAATGAAAAGAGAGGAGTTTCAACCTCCCCTCGAGATCAATGAAGATTATCTCATGGAATGTTAGGGGCTTAAATGCCCCTAACAAGAGACGCTTGATCAAGTCTCAGTTAGACTTGGTTAAGTGGGATATAGGTTTGCTTCAGGAGACTAAACTTTCATTGGAGAACTTCATTTTTTTATTTTCTTCTTGAAAAAAGTGGAAGTTTTTTTCTTGTCCGGCTGCTGGGGCATCGGGAGGCTTGGCTTTGTTATGGAATGATTTTGCAGTTGATGTGAAATTGGTTGTGTCTGAGCCAAATTGGATGTTGTCATTAGTTTCATTCAGATCTTCTAGCTTTAAAGTTTGGGTGTTTAACATTTATGCTCCCTCAGGTATCTTGGCTAAATACAATCTTTGGCAAGAGCTCATTAGGGTGTCATCCCCCCTTAGGAATCATTCTTTTGTCATTTTTGGGGGAGATTTTAATGCTATTTTGGATCTTACTGAAAAATTGGGGGGGGGATCTATCCAAATAAGAAGTCTATGGATGATTTTAATGCATTCATTTTTGACATGTCTCTTTTTGATTGTAAACCTAATAATGGCCTATTCACATGGACGAACATGAGGAAAAATTTCTCTCAGATTGTGGAAAGATTGGATAAATTTTTACTCTCATCTAATTGGTTCGATTCAGACATTGAGTTTTTCTCTTCCATTCTTCCCTTGTCTGGGTCAGATCATTTTTCGGTCTCTCTGACTGTGGTAAGGGATAGACCTTCACAAAAACTTCCTTTTAGTTTGAGCCAATGTGGTTTAGGGATCCCTCTTTTCTTCCCCTCCTGCGGCAATGGTGGGGAGAGGCTCCATTCTTTAGAGGTTCTAGAATGTTCCAGTTGGTCAAGAAGATTAGTTTTTTAAAATTTAATATTAGGAGATGGAACTCCCTTCATTTCAAGAATATTTTTGAAGAAAAACAAAGGAATTTAGATATGTTAGAGGTTCTGAATAGGCAAGTCTTGCAGCATGGTTTGGGATCTAAGGTATTGGATGAAATCAGGTCTCTTAGGAGTGAATTAGACGAAATTTTGGCTAGAGAGGAGGTTTATTGGAGACAAAAGTCTCGGGAGTTATGGCTAACTAATGGTGATAAGAACACAAATTTTTTCCATGCTAGTACTAAAATGAAAAGGGTCAGGAGTAGGATTTCTTGTATTCAGGATAGCCAGCGGAATATTCTCTTTGAGGATGGGGATATCTCTAAGGAAGTGATTAAGTTTTTTAAGAATCTTCTTTCATCTGAGAAAATTGATGAATCTAACAATATCTCATCTCTCATTCCCTCTCTTGTTTCTCCCAAGGATAATAGAATGTTAATGTCTCCTTTTTCAATAGAAGAGATTAAGGGGGTTGTTTTTTCTATGAACCCGGATAAGGCTCCTGGGCCTGATTGTTTTACTCCTTTGTTTTTTCAGAAATGTTGGGATTTTGTGGGTCAGGATGTCCTTTTGGCTTAGAAGAAGCTAGGAGAAATAGGTCTATCCTTAAAGAAATGAACACTACCTTAATTGTCATTTTACCTAAGAAAGAGGACCCTAAAACCTTCACAGATTTTCGTCCCATAGCTTTATGTAACACCATTTATAAGATATTTTCCAAAGTAATTGCTATGAGGTTGGCCATTCTTTTACCAAGAATAATCTCCCTTGAGCAAGGAGGTTTTGTTCCTCAAAGGGAAACTCCTGAAGGGGCTATAGTTGCTCATGAGGTCTTACATTCGATCTCTGTCCAGAAATACCCTGCCATGATCCTTAAGTTAGACATGATGAAAGCTTATGATAGGGTTGAATGGAATGCATTAAAAATTGTCCTGTTAAGGTTGGGTTTCTCCCTGGCTTGGATAAAATGGATTATGGCTTGTATTTCCTCGGCAAGATTTTTGGTTCTCATTAATGGGTCCCCTTGTGGTTTCTTCCACTCTTCTAGGGGTTTAAGGAAAGGGGACCTGCTCTCACCTTTTTTATTTATCTTATTAGCTGAAGCTCTGAGTCGGGCAATTGACTCAGCTCGTGAGACCAGTTTATGGAAGGGTATCAAAATTCAGAATTTTGATCAGAAGATTTCCCATTGCCTTTTTGCTGATGACACCCTCTTATTTGGTTGTGCAACCTTGAAGGAGGGTTGAGTTATTGATCAAGTAATCAAGAATTATGCAACTTTTTCGGGTCAAAAGGTCAACAAGGAAAAATCTAAGATTTTTTTCTTAAATACTCACTCCCTACTCTAGGATAAGCTTCAAAAGTTTTGGGGTTTCCAACTTGGGGATCTCCCTTGCACTTATCTAGGAGTTCCTTTTTTTCTAATAAGGTTAAGGTTAGTTTTTGCAATAAAGTAGTTTCTGGGGTGTCTAAGAAAATCCTAGCATGGAATCACAAATGGATCACCATGGCTGGGAAAATTGTGTTGATTAAATTTGTACTAAATGCGGTGTCAATTTACTTAATGTCAATTCTAAAAGCTCCAAAGGCTTTTATTGTCAGTTTAAAGGATACTCTGAGATCTTTCCTTTGAAATAACAATAGGGATGGGAAATCTAGGATCCCCTTGTTAGCTTGGGATAAGGTTTGTCTTCCTAAGGAACTTGGGGGGGCTGGAATTCGTAGTTTGGAAAATCAAAATCTGGCCTTGGGGGCCAAGTTAGTGTGGAAATTGTATGATAATCCAGCATCCCTTTGGGCTAGAATCATGTTCACTAAGTATCTTTCTAATGGATCTAGGGAGTCTGTTTTTAGGGCCTTGACTCTGCCTAAGGGGTTGGCTATTTGTAATTTCATGGGAAAATGTAGAAGTGTCTTACTGTCGTATCTTTCTTGGGTTGTGCATAAGGGTACGAAAATTAGATTTTGGGATGATGCCTGGAATGGTTATTGTCCTATGGATTCTATTAGGGATTGGTCTCCCTTGAAATCAATACTTCTAGATAAATGGGGGGTCTATTTATCATACTACTTTAATGTAGTTCATAATGGACATCTAGTGATGGCTCAATGGAAATCGATTGAGTTTCTTCCTGTTAGCCCTAGTCTGAAAGAAGATTTTTATTCTATTCTTAAAGATAGACTTATCATTTTGTCTGAGAAGGATGATGAGCTGGTTTGTACTAAGAGTTCATCTCGAAAATACTCAGTGAAAGATGGATACAACTCTCTTATGTTGGCTAAGGATCTCTCTTCTTGGCCTTACAAATTATTCTGGCATCCAGCATGTCTGCCGAAGGCTAGAGCTTTTGGTTGGTTTTTTGTTCAAGACAAGGTTCTAACAGAGATGAGACTGGATAGGATGGGTTTATCTGTTGTTTTCCCTTGTGTTTTGTGTAATCACAAATTGGAATCACCATCTCATCTTTTCCTTCATTATGATTTTTCTCTAGGATGTTGGAATTGGTTTTTTGAGAAGCTAGGATTGTCTTTTGTTTCTAGTGGGGACCTTCTCTCTCACTTCAAAGCTTGGCCTCTCTTGTTTTCCTCTTCTTTTTATGCCTGCCTTTGGATTATAGCCCCATCGATTATTGTTTGGAACATTTGGTTAGAAAGAAATAATAGGATCTTTAAAAAATCACCCACTTCACTTTCTGATATTTTAGTCAAGATAGAGGCTTCTATCTCAGAGGTGGTCTTGTCATATATTCATAAGAGTTTAGAAAATCTGACATGTTTTTCCCATTGGGATGGCATGATCACAAGGTCATGGAAATCTCTGTCTAGCATACCTTCTCACAGGTCAATTGCAAAGGTTATGGCTTTTAAAAATAAGAGAATTGTGGCCAGTTGGGCTCCTCCTCCTCCGGGTCATTTCAAACTCCATTTTGATGGTGCTTCTAGGGGGGATCCGAGTATGTCTGGAGCTGGGATGGCCATTTTTTATCATAATGCAGTCCTAATTGCTGCTCAATGTCATGCTCTTGGGTCTCAATCAAACAATTTTGCTGAATGTCAAGCTTTGTCACTTGGGATTGATTTTGCTATTTCCCTTGGTATCAAACATCTTTCCATCCAGGGGGATTCAATGGTTGTTATTCAAAGTGTGTTGAACTGCAAAAGTAATTGTTGGCATTTAAAGCCCTTAATTGATCACATTTTGGAGAAATTATCCTTCTTTGATACTTATGTATTATCTCATTGTTTTACAGAGATAAATAAACTGGCAGATTTTCTGGCTAATTTGGCTATTGACTCGGCTGTTATTCATAAGAATGTAGTTGTTGGTGACATTCCTCATGTTGTCCTCTTCGGGTATATGCCACATCCCAAAGATTAAGTCATCTATTTTGAGTTATTATCTTCATTTCTTATTGAAGTATATATGTTATCCTCTTCTCAGATCATTTTGTTTCTATTCGTCATGTGTTGATAGGAGGCTTTTACTTCTATTTTGCATATGGAGTATTTGTACATTCCTGTATCTGGGTTAGATGTTAATGTGTGTATTTCTTGAGGGATGGAGAGGTAATTTTTAGATGGCAAAATTTTGTGTTAGTATCTTCATTTCTTACTGAAGTATACATATTATCCTCTCCTCAGTTCAGTTTGTATCTATCCATGTGTTGATAGGAGGTTTTTATTACTATCTGCATTTGGAGTATTTATACACTGCTGCATTTGGGTTAGATGTTAATGTGTGTACTTCTTAAGGATTGCAGAAGAATTTTTCAAGTGGCAGCATATGTAAACAATTTTTTCATGATTTGGATACTCACTCACGAATCGGCTTAATTATATGGGCATGATATTAAAATTCATCATCGGTTTCATTTGCTTGAGATATACATGTCATCCTCCTCTTGGGTCAGATTATTTTTACATCACATGTGTAAACTGTCGATGCTTACATATGGGGTGTTGGTATATTTGTTTCATGTAGAAGGATGGGGTGTATATCCTGGGCGCTACGGGTTAATTGGTTTCTTTGTGGCTTATGAAAGTTTGCTCTAATGTTTTCAAATGTTTTTCTATTTTCAAGTCGGGGAGAGATTTTCTAAGTTTGGTTTTCCAATATTGATTTGACCTTGTGTCTTGTCAGTAATATCGTCATTTATTATGTGTTTTGGTTGTGGCATGTGGGTTTGGTGTAGTCCTTATCTCTAGCCCTTCATTATTTTTTTGCATGCTTTCATCTCCTCAAGCTATCAGCACATTTCTAAGGTTTTATTTTTTGATGCAAATATCATTGTGTTGGCCACCTTGTGCTTGTCTGGGTCTGATAGATTTGGCTTACAAATTATTTATTTTTATATTGATAGTATCCTTACTTATGGGATAATCACTTATGGGTTTTAGTGGAAGGCTTTTGCATTCATGCGAATTAATTCAAGCATGCTTCAAATGGATTTTTTTAGTATCTTTATGGGAAATTCAGGACATTTTCTCTTTCAAATACATTTCTCTATCATTTTCAAAAATCAGTCCCTTGTTTATTTCTAGTTTTCGGTGCTCTTCATTCTGCAAATGCCTTCCTCTCTGCTTGTTGGAGTTTATAGAGTGGTTTTAGAAGCTCGATCATTGGGGGAAGAAGATGCAATTGAGGAGAATTCTGTTAAACTTGACAAGGTTTTCAATCTGTTTACTCCTCGATGGACTTTGAGTTTCGCAGGCTTTTGGGATGTCGGTGGTTACAAGTTGGTCGTCAAGTTTCTTATGATGAGCTTCTCTCTTGTTTTCTTACTATTTGTTTTGATGTTTTGCTCGATATGGATTTGGTTCGCCTCTTGGTATCCACGTTTATCTTCCAGACAATGTGCAATTGGGAGTTGGTCTCTCCTGCATTGGCTAGTTATCAGTTTGATATGGGTTCTTTTTATTATGAGGGTTTTCTTCCTCGCCATGAGCTTTTGGCTAATGGTTGGTCTGGTCATTTGCTTCATCAGTTATGTATGGGATTGATATGAAATTCCTTGGAAAATACTAGAGCCTCTATGGATTTTTTGTTGTACTTGGCTCCTGACCATTATGTGGATAAAGCATGGGTTATTTTTCAGGCTTTACATTCATTAATCTCTTTGGGATATTTATGCTCTGCTCCTACTTGCATGGCGTTCCCTCTATGGGTGATTCCACCTCCGTTCTCTTCTCATGAGCCATCGGATGAGAGCTCTAGTACCTAGTTTTTGGACAACTAACATATTTTCTCTTTTGTAGCTGGTAGTATGGTTTTTTGCAGGAATGAAGGCTACATGGTTTCTTTTTGGTTCGAAAGGGTTAGCTATGGTCCTGACAGAGAATTTACTCTTATTCATCTGTCTTGTTGGTTCTTCATGTTCATCTCTTCTTCGATTGGAGTAATTCTGATTTGAAGTTGTCCTATGGGACTTTTGTAAAAAATATCAGAAATAGGAGGGTGGGAGTTTCATCAGTATGTATATTGTAAAGGGTACTGTATATGTCTGTTAAGTCTAAATATGGCTACAATCGGAGGTTTTCTTGCAGGTTCTTTCCTACCAGTATGCCATGTCTGAACCCGATGTAAACTCTTTATCATTAATATATAGTTCAGTGGATTTTCCACTTTTATTTTTTTTAAAAAAATTAGATAATTCAATAAATCAAATCACTAAGAACACTAATTATTAAATAAAATGTCAATTAAATGTTAATTAAACAAAAATCGTTAAATCGTCATAAATTAAAATAACACTACCACTAGAAAAAAAATCATAAATTATTATCAAATATTTACTCAATCGAAATAAATCATTTATCGCCAATTATTAAGTAAAATCAATCCATCACTAAATCAATAAATCACGATTAAATAGATTAAAATAAGTAATCTATTACTATAGTCAATAAATCACAATTTAAATAAATTAAATTAAATAAATAATCAACTCACCATGCCACATACTCACAAATCACGACGACCGACTCGACATGGCAAAATTCGCCAAGACTAACGACAAATACTTAATGACAACCTAGACCTAGAGTGTGGGAAGGGAACTAGTGACACCTTCGAACCACATATTTTCTATCGGGAAGAGACACGCTTGCACCTGTAAAGCCAGGGGAGCTCGCACCCAGTTGCTCGGGAGGAATGAATGTTTTAGTACCTGCAACCACAACGAAGATACATGTGCATATATATATATATATATATATATATATATATATATATATATATATATATACAAGATAGGAAGGTGGAGGGATATCGCAACGACACATCTCGCTCGCAATGAGTGATGTGACGTTGGTCCCCCCCCATAAAGACAGTCAAACAATATCCATACAGTGAACATATAACTCATGAAACATCACATCATAAGTTAATCAAACTAGGGTTAGTATGTTCATTCCAAATGAAGCATGATCCATAAAAACTATCAAAGAACATGATAACCAAAATGCCATTACTAACAATCTAGGAATCATAACTAGTCATGAGCACAGTCAATAACATCAATAGTATAAGGTCATGTAATGTCTATCATCAAAATCATCATCTGGGAATATAAATAGTCATAATCAATATCCATGCATCACATAAATCAAATCATATCCATCACACAAAATAGAGGTTTGATCAAGTCAATCCAAAATGAAACAAGAGTCTTCTCAAGAGTGAGCACTACAAGATCTCTAGTTCATTTTTTATTTGAAGAATTTGCATTTACATTTACAACCATTTAGGGTTTTCTCTCCAAAGCATAGGGTAGAACTTTAGATTCTTTATTACTCTCATTTAGGATCTTGCATACACACAAGATTCTTGTGCACACACTTTGAATTCATTATCAATTATTTGTGGAGGTGAAAACCACCAAAACAAGGGGTTTAACTAAGTCAAAACCCTATATAGCCACCTAGACACCCTTTTTCAAGTGCAGGTGCAGGTATAGGAATTCGGCAGACGTGATTTTTTGGACCAGCAGAAGACATAGATACAGTCTAAGTGCCAGAATTTGATCTCAGATTACAAATACCAGGGAATGGCACCCTAGAACAGGACCAGGGTAGGGCATGGCACCCTGGTCCCCAGGGTTTTGCAGCTTTCTGTGTCAGATCTGCATCTCAGACCCTGAGTACCTCAAATCTAGATTTTCAACTTTTTGTCAGCATAAGGACCAAGGTTCCTGATGCCCTGGTGCTACCTAATCTTCATTAGATTTCAACAACAGGTGCACCTCTGAGTCCATTTTTTAGTCCTTCCTTCAGTATCTCAATTTCAGTTTAGACAAAATCTACATTTTCATTTTATGTGTGCTACATTTCTCATCTCCTAGCATAGTTGATTGTGGCATCATATTTTGCGAACCTACTCTTCATTACAACAAAGGAATAGAAACTCTAAGAGATATTCCTTCACTTTTTCTCTTCCCTACAAGAAGTAGTCAAAGTGAGATATCTCCCTAGGCTATTTCGTATTCCACTATGTGTACATGAGAGTGGGATTAGGTCTTAGTTACTTGGTTCCATTTTTATGTATCACATTTTGGTGAACCCGACGTGAATCCAACCTTCTTTAAATTTGCATTTCCTAGTTAAATCTAGTTATTGCACCTTTCCTTTCATTCAAAAACATAAAAAAAAAAAAAAAGTACATTGTATACATTGTGTGTTTTAAGTTTTGTATGCATTCTCCATTTCAAAAATGTCAAATCTTTATTTGCAAGACTTTAATTCCTTTGATAATGCATTTTCTTATGATGATTATGAGTTTAGTAAAGAAGAACTAGATGAGGCTCTTGACGAGTTTATATACCCTAAACCTTCTAAACCTACATTTTGCCAAAAGCTAATCAACCTTGTTACTATGCCATTTCGTAATGAACACATTCCTATCAAATCCTCCTCTAAATCTAGTAACATGGTGGTTTATAAAAATCCCCTTTATGAGGACTATCTCCTTTTGAATCTAAAGATAAGCCATTTAATATATATTATCATGATATGTTGGATGATTCTCTTGATGATTTTATGTCTTTTCCAACCTCTTCAAACAAAGATCACACGTATAAAATATTGATCAACATGATAAATGTGAATGAACATAGCAAACCTCTTTTTGTGGTTCAAGGTGCTTCCCCTTCTTCAACATCACAACCTCTTAATAATCCTCTCTTTACGATTCAAGGTGGCTATGGTAATGATCCTTTTTACACTCCTAGTAAATCCGTTATCATGAAGCAAAGAGGATATCCCACTAAGAGTCCTTATGAGTATGCTAAACAAATAACTAGAGAGAGTTATCACTCGGTTGCTCATACCTATAACACACAAAACAATAGGCAATCTAATTCTCCTCTGGTTATTCCAAATTCACTTCCTAATCCTCAATCCATTCCTCTTCAAGCACCTCATATCTCACAAGCTCTTGGTAAGAAGTATGATCTCATTAAGCAACTTAAGGCCACTCCTGCCAAGATCTCCTTTGGGATCTGATTCAAACCTCTTCAATATATCATGGAATGTTACAAGATGCCTTAAAAACTTTGAATGTTCCACCAATAGTGACATTCAACAACATGGCGTCCTTGATTAACTCAATGACAACACCTAAAGCTCAAATTGTACTCACCCAAGATGAGTTACCTCCTTGTGAATCTCAATACCAATATGATCCTCTTATGATTGTTGTTCTTATCAATGGAAATGCTATAAGATGGACCCTTGTGGATATTGGCTTTGGCCTTAATGTTTGTAGAGTTAACTTGTTGCATAAGGTCAACGTGAACACTTCTCTCATCAAACATGATTCTCTTACTATATATGGCTTTGATAATGTGGCTAGGTATTTATTAGGTATCATAACCTTGCATGTTAAGGTAGGACAGGTTACCTTATCTACACCTATTCATATCATACCTGATAATTTGACCTACAATTTTTTGTTAGGAAGACCTTGGATTCATAACATGCAATATGTTCCTTCTAATTTGCATAGGTAAGTCAAGTTCATTTATAATAACAAGATGTATACCTTGTTTTCTGATACCAATATCTAGGATTGTTTACAAACATCTGCTTCTAAGTATTCCTCTACTAATTCCTCTCCAACTACTTTTGAAGTCCCTTCCTGCCTTCTTCTCCTAGCACTTCCTTTTTCTTCCAATACTCCTATTCCTCCTAGTAATCCTGAGAGTCTTGAAAAGGATTCTTCTCAATCCGAATCTCCTCCTGATGATGTCTTTTCCCCCTAAAAGATACTCTTGGATGATGATTGGGGATGTTTAGACTTTAACCCTACCTTTGTAGGAGAATTAAAAATCCCTCCAAGAGAATCTAAGGTCGAAAAGAAGAAGGACAAGGATGAACCTAAAAAGTGATCCACTTTGTCTAAACCATTAAGTAACATTTTTGTGGTTGCTTCCAATTCTAAACCTTCACCTTTTTCTAATCCAACTGATTTTGACATTCAAACTCATGAAAATACTCCTTCGCTTACTGAAATGGCTAACTTGTATGGTCCCAGTTTCCATATCTTCGCTAAGAGTGGATATAACAACAATGGTTGTGGTTCTCAAGAACAACGGATCAAAGATCCTATAGAAAGTAATTTTAATGAGACATATTTTGGACTTGGATACAATCACCTTGTTGAGCATTATATTTATAATCATAATAATCCTTGATTTCATGTTGAAGCTACAAAAAATTTCTTAAAAAAAATGATGACTAAGTATACCATTAAGAAATTCTATAGAAACCTTTGAACTTTCATTGACATTAGGTTCACAACTCTCATCAGCCAAATTTGACCATCAAGTGAGCAAAATAAACTCTCACCGAAAAGATATATTTGTTGTATCAAAGAAATTGATAAATGTTTCCATGATAATATGAACCATCAAAGGGATTCTGGCCGCGATAAGACTCAAAAGGGACTCACCAAAGTCATTTTTTCTATCAAAAAATGTATTGAAGTGCCATCAATGATACTATTTTGAAGAGATATGAGTTTCAAAGAACCAATAAAGAATTAGGCCGACATCTAAAGTCTTATCAATACAGTAAAATATCATTGATGCAAGCTAGTCATCGAAGGAAGGTTTTTTGCTCTTGGCGAAATGAAAAGTTTCATCGACACAGTGATATCGAGAAAATTATGGATGTCACTCATCGATGAATTGTCATCGATAGGACACAAGCATCGGATAAACTATTTCAAGGTATAACAATGGGGCGGATCTCATCGAAAAGTAAAGTTTCAATGAAACAACGAAGGCTCACATCGAAGTTGACTACTCGGACTAAAATGAATTGGACCCATTTTGATGAAAAATGATGACTCGATGAAAACATAAAGCACAATAGCGATAAAAATATTTTCATCAAAACAAAAGTGAGTTCGATGAAAGGAGACCTTTCGATAAGAAAGAAAGGGACACTGTCGAAGAACATAGTTTCATTGAAGTAAATAGTAAAATCATGTTGCAACTGAGCATCGAAGAAAGGGAAAAGGAACTGTTAGAGTAAGCAATTTCTTGCTGCTATGAAATCATTTGAGTTAAATGAAGTCCCATCATACTAAATTCAAAACATGACTTCATGTCCATTACATAATAGGTGGATATAACTGATGAAACTACTACAAAATTCTAATAAAATGACAAGGAAGAGGACAATTCAGACAACGTTGGATAGAAACATCCACAAAGAGTCTTCAAAAAATCAAAAGGTCAAAAGCTCCAAGTAAGTTCCCTATTTCTGAGCTTTGTAATTATAATGGAAGCTACTTCGTCTAATAAAACCAGGGCTAGGAAACCTAGGGAAACCCAGTCTGTAGAAGAAAATCCAAAGAGGTAGAAGAAGGAAGGTCGCCCATTAGACCAGTTCCCTGCCTCGAGCCATCGGTCCAAAAAGATTAAAATAGATGATGAAGTCTTGGAGGATAGATTTGAAAATTTGGGAGACATTTGGACAGAGATTAGAGGGCATGAATTGTTCATTTTTGGATATGTGCGAAGGAATTCTCCAGAGCCTATGAATAACTTGTGGAGATTGAACCTGAGGAAATTGGCAGTACTCAATGTTTTTGTAAACATTGAACTTATGAAATCTCAAGCCAACAATTATGACCCCAGGACGAAAACCATATATGATTATATGGGGAAACCAAAAGTGTCCATCACTAAGGAAGTTATAGAAAGTGTATTTGACTTAGATTGGGGATTTGAAGAAAAGATAGATACTAGTAAGCTTAGTCAGGAGTATTTTAATATGGAAGATATATATAAGAGATGGAGACTCCCTATCCATATACCAAAAGTTGCAGGATCAATAGTGCCATTCGGTGAAGGAGATAAAGCTCCCTTTAATGTTAACCTTTTTTACCCCTATTTCAAGTACACATATTATTGTGTAGCCTAGATCTTAGGAGTGGAAGCCCCCCACTTGATGGATATAATGGCTATGATAATTTGTGTAGATTTGCAATCAAAGGACCCTAGGGCATTCGATTTTGCTGATTATTTATTTGAAGCCATGAATCATTGCTTGGAGAAGTTGAAAGGAGAAATGATGAATGTTCACTTAAAATATCACTCTTTTCTCATGCATATATTACTCTGTATTGGACAAGATAAAGGATTGTGACCGGACGGGTTATGTGTCAGGGGTTATGATAAAGTTGGAGTGAGGAAGCCTGTGCAGTTATGGTTATCTTCGTGGAACCATAGATACAACAATAGTCAGTATTGGCATTTTGAAGAATTATTCATTAAGACACTGTATAGATTGCTAGGTTATCCATGTGATCATTCTATATCTCCATAAATTCATAGATTTCTCAGGCCAAAAGAGTTATGTGAAGACACTCCAATTACACATAATTGGGGAGATTGGTATTGTTTTCTGGATTATACTCAGATAAGGGTGTATGGGTTTGAAGGAAAGCCCTATTTGTTGCCTATTAAAGTGCCTAATAGAGTAGCTTGCCTTGAGATTATCAGGCAATTATCAATAGCCAGTTCTAAACACTTGATAGATCGTAGGAAACAATCCATAGTGCTTGGGTTACTGGCTTTTTTCAGACTGTATTATTAAAAGTTCAAAGAGCTATGGTTTATTACAGAATAAATTGTGTTATAATTGATGGTGGAAGGTGATACTAGATCAAAATTTGACCTGGAAGGCTATATGAGAGAAGAAAAAGCATCACCTAAGGGCTGGAAAGCATGTTCCATTGATACCTAATGATTTCATCATAAATGTGGAAAGGCAAGAAGCTATAGAGAGAAGAACGAAATATGACAGAATATCCAGAGCCTACGAATGGAAGCTTAGTAGAGGAAAAATTAATGAGGATATTATGCAGGGGATAGATGACCCCTTAGTTAAAACTAATAAACTTATGCGACATGAATTGGAGATTCTAGATGGTGTCCCTATGGATGTTTTTAGGGACAGGAAACAAGATGTTAGGGATACAGAGCCTTTGGCACACATGTATCCCCAATCTATTTCTGAGTTTATGCCCATTGACTCACCAAGAGAAGAGTATCCACCTAGATATGAACGCGACATGTAGATGAATCTGGCAACTGGCTAGTATGATGTCCAAGAGATCAATGATGTCAAGTTGCTGGAACATGAAGAATTCATTTCAGACAATGACTTTATTCATACCGAAAAAAGGAGAAATGATGAATGTTCACTTAAAATATTACTCTTTTCTCATGCATATATTACTCTATATTGGACAAGATAAAGGATTAAGACCGGATGGGTTATGTGTCAGGGCTTATGATAAAGCTGGAGTGAGGAAGCCTATGCAGTTAAGGTTATCTTCGTGGGACCAGAGATACAACAATAATCAGTATTGGCATTTTTAAGAATTCTTCGTTAAGACATGGTATAGATTGCTAGGTTGTCCATGTGATCATTCTATATCTCCAGAAATTCAGAGATTTTTCAGGCCAAAAGAGTTATGTGAACACATAATTTGGGAGATTGGTTTTGTTTTATGGATTATACTCAGATAAGAGTGTATGGGTTTGAAGAAAAGCCCTATTTGTTGCCTATTACAATGCCTAATAGAGTAGCTTGCCTTGAGATTATCAGGCAATTATCAATAGCTAGTGCTAAACACTTGACAGATCATGGGAAACAATCCATAGTGCCTGGGTTACTGGTTTTTGCAGACTTTATTGTTAAAAGTTCAAAGAGCTATGATTTATTGTAGAATAAATTGGGTTATTATAAGATGGTGGAAGGTGAGCCTAGATCAAAATTTGACCCCAAAGGCTATATGAGAGAAGAAAAAACATCACAGAAGCTAAGGGCTAGAGAGCCTATTCCATTGATGCCTGATGATTTCATCATAAATGTGGAAAGGCAAGAAGCTATAGAGAGAAGAATGAAATATGACAAAATATCTAGAGCCTATGAATGGAAGCTTAGTAGAGGAAAAATTAATGAGGATATTATGCAGGGCATAGATGACCCCTTAGTTAAAGTTAATAAACTTATGGGACATGAATTGGAGATTCTAGATGGTGTCCCTATGTATATTTTCAGGGACAGGAAACAAGATGTTAGGGATACAGAGCCTTTGGCACACATGTCTCCCCAGTCTATTTTTGAGTTTATGCCTATTGATTCACCAAGAGAAGAGTATCCACCTGGATATGAACGCGACATGCAGATGAATTTGGAAAATAGCCAGTATGATGTCCAAGAGATCAATGATGTTAGGATGTTGGAACATGAATAATTCCTTTCAGACAATGAATTTATTCATACCAAAGAATTTAACAAATTTATATGCCGGTACAAAGGGACATTAGTCAGAGCCAGTACAAAAGGGAAGACTGAGGAAGAGATGCTCAAAATACTGCAGGGAGAAATAGACCAAGCCATGGAGGAAATGATGCCTGGAAGGGGAAGGCTATTACTTAAAGATGTTGGGGTGTTGATATACTTAGGATGGGACATGAGATCTTCTTTGTTGTTTGATAGTTTTCTGAAGAAACAGGGGCCTGATAAGCACATTATGCCAGATGAAGTTGATAATATTTTCATGGGGTCAGGATACGATCTTGATCAAAAGGCTCTTATGTTGTGGGCTTTGTACCCTAAAGAAAAAAGGCCCTTACTTGTTGACACTAATGAGGCCTTTGGACATTTAATGATCCAACAAGCTGGTAAAAATGATCCTAGGATCAGTGCCAAACTAAATTTGGATGTGGTGAAGCTTAATCAAGATCAAACTGAATTTCTAGTCAGGGATAATTGCATCTACAAAGGTTTGTATGAAAAGGCCAATGAGGAAGCACAACAGTTACAAGAAAGACTACTATAGAAAATCTATGCTCCACGCATTGATGATCTAGGTATAACACTTGAGACTGACTGAAAAGTCATGGATGTTCTAATAGACACTATCTGCTAGAAGACTAAAAGTGAGAAATTGGTTAAACAAGTAGAGAGTGTTCGACAGAAAATGGATAAACTGGTTAATGATATCATTGAACACAGGTTCAGAGCCATGCTAACACATGCAGATCAATATTGGAAAGTGTATACTGGGACTTTCAAGGCTCTAAGGGAGCATGAAAGATTAAAGAAATGATTGCAAGAGGTAATGAACAATGTTAATACCATGACACCTGAAGAGAGAGAAGAAGGGACAACATACTTGAAGGAACATGAAAAATATGCAGATACGTTGAACAAAAACCTACAAGCATTGGATGATGGGAACACCTCACGAATGCCAACAATCTACAAGGAGGGGGAGTTGATATCGTTAGAACAATGGTAAAATGAGCTTTCTAGCATCATGGAGCGAGCCATTTCAGGATTGGATCGGGATAAAGATTTGGCCCCCTCTATCAACTAGATAATATTTGAGTACATTTCATTAGGGGAATTGTTGAAGAAGCAAAACATTGATATCAGAGGCTACAAAGAGGATGATTACATAAATCATTTTGGAATGCTTAATATATTTTTATTTAACTTTGTTAAGAACATACAACCTGGTTGTTAATGTTGGGAAGGGACGTGACTTTTTGTAAAAGAGTTTTTGTTCTCATATATATGAGAGGTTTTTTGTAAAACGAAGGAAGAAATGTATGTACAATATACTTTGGCAATTTTTTTCATAACTTTCAAAACTCTATCAATATAATCAGTTGTTTTTTCCTTTACATATGTGTTTTGAGTTATTTATTTCAACTGTCAGTTGTTCTATGATATTGTCTCATAGAAGATAAGGTTTCTTGTATCTTCCTAGTGAATTTTATTTTCCTGCTACTATTAATTTGAATAAAAGGCCTACTTGTGGATTATAACTTTTCCTTGTAGGTCTTCCTTGAATGGTCTCTTAAAGTAAGGGTTAAATTCATTCAAGCAAATTATAGCATAAGACTATTAAAACAGATCTTTTTGAGGAATGGTGACTGACAAATCTACCTAGGGGTGATTTTAAAATTGTCTCATAGAAGCATACATTAAGTCTTGCTGAAGTAATAGACTTTGTGGCCCAAACAAGAAGAAAGGCACTGATCATTCATAAACAACAACTTTTTACCATATCAATTACCTTTACTTTAAAGCAATAGGAATAGTTGAGTAGGATATATAGAATCAATTAGTAATAGTGTATACATATAAATTTCAAGCACAAAGATCAAATTGCTTTCCCAACAACAATCTTGAAATCATCTAAAAGCCACCTATCCTAGGAACCTATGCCATTCTGAGATAGGGAAAAATTTAGATCAAGATGTTAGGACCTGGAGGCAGTTGAGAGGGGGGGGGGGGGCGAATCTGTTGTCTATTAATTTCATCCTAAATATAACTTAACCAAACTTAGTGCATAATACCGGTAAACCAAACTTAATGCCGGTAGATAGTTTAACAATTAATAACAGTACCAGTAAGGTTTAATGCATGAGACAGAAAAGACAAATAACATACACAACACATAACACATTTATTTGTATGTGGAAACCCTGTAAGGGGAAAAACCATGGTGGGAAACCTTACCCACAATCAGGTGATACTACTGTAGATAGTATGTGTATAAAAGTGGGGTCTTCACATGTAGAAAGGGCAACTGCCTAGAGCTCACTGCTCAAACACAAAATGGGAGTCACGCTGACTACAATTTGATGGTTAAATCCAATGATAATGTACTGCTCAAAATAGCATCTTCATATGTTGGATTCAGTATCAGTTAAGCTCTGATTTGCCTTCTTCAAAACCTCCTTGAATCTTGAATGATGTCTGCGTGTATAGCTCTGCTTATATTTGCATATACCTTATTATATTCCTCTTCCACAATCACACTAATCTCATAAATGAGATCTTACATATATACCAAAACCTAAGACCAAATGTGTAGGTCGACTCACTAAAGATATTGCAATAAAATCAATTACAAATGAATCAATATGTGATGCATGATGTTGGCTCAATGCATTTAAAATAATAACCAATCAATAAAACATTTACATAACGTGTCGTGCTGATCTGGAATAGATAATGCTTGCCAGTCCATAACCTAGACCTATTTGCTGGTAACAGAAAATATGCAAATTTGATTAGACCAATAATCAAATCATCAAAACCAAGTGTCCATACAATGTCTTTGACATAGCCAAGTAATCTCCAGATGATAACAGATCATCCTTAGTGTCAGTGAACAATATAACCTGCCGGTGAACCAGATATCGGTGACTGTGCATAAGTCACTGAACATGTCGGTGAACATAACCAAAGATCTCCAGAAGAATAAGTGTTGACATCAATGAAAAAACCAATGCAACACATCCATAATACCAACACAAGATACTCAATCTGCTATAAAAAGCATTAGTCATCAAAAGTGACTAATAAATAGGTATACCCGCCTAGGTCTTGCAGAGCCTAAAGTGAGGGAGTTAGTAACCAAATAGGTTCACTCTATAAGTTGGCCAGGTCAATTGGAGGTTTTGATCATAGGAGTTGGCATTTCCTTAGATTCTATCCAATTTCTTGATTTGAGATCCAACAGATTGGCGACTCTGCTGGGGAGAACATTCATTTAAGAAAGACTCTGTTGTGGGAAAGAACTCACACACAAAATACAGTTTCCTTTCAAAAAGAAAGGTGGTAACTCTAAAATAAGAAATTTTATGTATGGAAGAAGGTCATTAACACAAGACCATCCTATTGTGCAATTGGAATTCAACAAGGAAAGAAACCATAACAATCAAAAGAAAGGATCACTAAATAGATCAATGGATGATTTCATGTATGAGAGATACAACCAATATTACTCCGAAACTAATCCACATTTATCTAGGAATAAACAGAACAATGCAATCCATACGTACCAAGGAAGTGAAGATCTAGCAACTGTGAACAAAGCACGAAAAGGAAAAAATAAAGTTTCTCCTGGTTTTGAAAATCACCACTCAAACTCAAGAACGAACTCAACAAGTTCATCTAGTTCAAGGGAATAGATGCACCTGAACGTCTTACAAGACTTTTGAAACATCTTTATGAGGTGGCCGAGGAGATGAAAAATACTGGGAGGTCACGAGAAGCTGTGGAATTGTGTGCTAAATTAGGCATCAAAACTGATGAAGATGATATTGAAAATGATTTAAATAAGTACAAAGAAACACTTACAAATACTAATACAACCCAAGGGTTGAAACAAGAGAAAAACCCCAGAGGCAAAGCAAATACAAGGGGTGAAAATTTCAAAACACATGACAATCCCTTGTATCATACACACAGCCAAAGGATGAACAATTTTGCACATGTTAATAATAACATACCTTATGAACAACAGTATAATCATTTTAAGAACTTCGCCTATCAAAATCAGTATCAACCCCATAATCAATTTTCCTCTTTTACTTATCCATATAACAATGCGAACCAAAACTATGGGAATTACTTCCAAGGAGGTTGTAGATTGGTTAATATAGAACATATGGGACAATTTGATTTCTTAGGAATGATGGTCTGTCCTCACCCCATTCCAAATGAAGTCAGAACTTCAATTCCAAAATTCACAGGGAACAATGCTATCACTAGAGAAGCACACTGCAAAGCCTTTGATATAGTCATGGAGGATTTATGCCTTCCTTATGAAGATGTCAAAATGAAGTTGTTCATGCATTCACTGATAGAAGATGCAAGGGACTGGTTTAGAATACTACCTGATGCTTTGATAAGCAACCTTGTAGAATTTAAAAGGCTTTTCCTTGAACAGTATGAGGATCATAATAGCCATGAGTTTGCATTACACGAGATCATAAGTATCAAGAAGGAACAAAATGAGATAGTGGTTGAATTCAACAAAAATTTTAACAAAGTTATGAGCAGAATTCCTAATAGAATAAAACCAGTACTTGAAGTAAGTATCCTTTATTACATAAATGCTTTTGATAGAAAAACAAATTATGAACTCGAAACAAAAAACCCTACAACTCTTCAAGAGGTAATGAAGGCCACTATAACCATAGAGAATAATAGGAAAGTTGCTAGAAGGGTTGGGAAGAGAGATGATACCAAATTATTTAATCCAAGAGCTCCCAAGCAGACTAAGGACGAAGACAAGATGGAAAAAGTATTGAGTGCTTTAAAAGATTTATCTATGAAGGTAAACAAAATAGAAAAGCATCAATTCTTCCATTGTGATAGACCCAAATTACATGATATGCCTTACAATACTACATGGAAGGATGCAAAACCAATGGAAAAGCATCAGATAAACATTATGCAACCCCCAGTTCCTTTGAAGAGATCCGTGAATCATATGATAGATGATAGTATATGGTTTTTTTCTTGTGACATGCCTCATTCTCTTTCTCAATGTATAGTAGCAAAGAAGTTACAGGAAGAAGAAGAAAGTTATGAAGGGTATGCAAATGATCAAACTATAAATATGTTATTATTTGAAGAATAAAACTCATCTGAAGAGGAAGGGGAATATGGTATCAGTTCCAAAGGAATCAGTCAACAGTATTGTGTACAATAGATATTCTATACCCAGGTAAAGGATGTCCCCTCCCTCCCTGTAGGATGGGGCAAGAGGAGTTCTAGATGTCGTTGGAATGGAAACTAGGCCCCGAGTTCATAAAATGGAAACAAAATACCCTAATCCCATCCCTCAAATTGAGAAGATAAGAGTAGAGCTAATGTGGCCCAATAACTAAGCGTGGTGGGAATTGAGTTGTTGTGGGAAATGGAGAAATCACATTCTTGGATCTAGCTATCTTTCAAAGGAAGGAATATTGCCAGTGCACCACATCCCTCTGCTTTTGCCACCATCCAAAAGGACTTATAATCTACAAAATAGAACTATAAATCCTGAACAAGGAAATGCCTCAAAGTACCCAAGCAAACAACTAAGCCAAACAAGATCCAAGAAGAAGATTTAGAAAAAAAACTAGAGAGAAGGATCCTAAAGTTACAAAGTTACAAAGGAGTGAAAGGGATGAGATGATAAAAGTCCCAATGGTACTTGTCATCGCATCATTTGACATTACTAATGCCCT
The DNA here is from genome assembly GCF_030272615.1 of Cryptomeria japonica. NCBI lineage: Eukaryota > Viridiplantae > Streptophyta > Pinopsida > Cupressales > Cupressaceae > Cryptomeria > Cryptomeria japonica. Next base: position 400,257,827 of record NC_081408.1, read on the forward strand.
AACACAAATAAATGTTTTTGTTCCTCTACTTGAAATGATGAAGCTCCCTAAATATAGAGAAAAGACTTTAAAGATGATTACAGATATCCCAGAGGAGAAATTAAGAGAGCACAAAAATAATGATAAGAACAAAAGCAGTGAAGTTGATCCGGCCCCAATGATATATTTAGGATCTACAATAACGAAAAATCCTACTCAAGTGGACCTTTTTTATTTAACTTTGGAAATTAATAACAAAAGGATTAAGAATTGCATGATAGATTCAGGGGCAGCAATAAATGTCACGACTGTTGGAGTTATGAGAGAACTTGGAATGAGTGTAGATACTATATTTGGCAAATGCTATGCTATGGATAACAGATCCATTCCAATTGTGGGTGTCATGAGAGATGTAGAATTCAAGTTGGCAGCATGCCCCAAAGCCTCTTACAAGACAGATATCACGGTAGTAGATGTTCCCCCAAATTATGGTATGCTATTATCTAGACAGTGGTCAAATCTGATAGGTGGACATGTCCAGTTGGATTTGTCATATGCCACCAACCAATAAATGGACATGAAGTAAAAATTGAAAGAGAGCCTCGCTCTCCTCATATTATTGAGGACATCAAACCTATTGAGGAAATATGCTTCATCAATTGGATATGGATAATTTTAAGGTGCAATTAACAAAGCCAAAAACAGAAGAGTTGACCCCAATTAAATCCTGCATCCAAGAAAATGAGGATCAATTATGGCGCATGTACTTTGATGGATCATGTAGCAAGGAAGGAAGTGGGATGGAGTTTTATTCATTTCACCAAATGGAGAAACATTCAAATATTCTTTCAAACTAATATTTGAGTGTACAAACAATATTGTTGAGTATGAAGCCTTTCTCATTGGATTAAATCTAGCAGTTAAACATGGAATCAAGATGCTTAGTGTGTTTGGGGATTTAGAATTGATAGTGTCTCAGATTAGAGAGAAATATGCTTCTAAACATATCATACTAAAGTAATATAGAAATGTAGTATGGGATACAATAGAACTATTTGATGCTTTCCAAATTAGTTGGATTGATAGGTCAAAGAATATAATGGCTGATTTCATCGCAAATATTGCATTAAAAGAAAATGATGTGACACTGAATGGAGTATTAGAAGTGGAAATAAAATTCAGACCCTCTATTCCTGACAATCTGTATAACTGGTAGATTTTCCAAGATGATGCTGATTTACTAAATTTCTTGCAATGTGTGGATCACTATCAAGCACAGGCCATTAACTTTAATGACTTTGTGGAAAAGACGGATGGGAAAGAAACTTTATTTGGTCAGGAAATCATACAATTAAAATATAATAAATTACCAAAAGGTTTAATGGCATTAGAAAGAACTTTTAATGCACAAGACAAGATCGAAACAAAAGTAACCTCGACCAAAGAAAGTGATGTTGAGCAGGTTAATTTAGGCAATGAAGAATCCCCAAGACATGTGTACATTGGGAGGAGGTTAACCCATAAAATGAAGAATGAATTGGTGATTTTACTCAGGAAATACAGACATGTGTTTGCCTAGTTGTATGATGATATTAAAGCCTACAGAGAGGACTTATTTCAGCATGAGATACCACTCAAACCAGATGCTAAACCATTTAGACAGAAATAGAGGCCTATAAATCCTACATTGTTACCCAAAATGAGAGAAGAAATAATTAAAATGAAAGATCCAAGAATAATCAAACCATGCAGGTATTCTACTTGGGTTTCAAATTCAGTACCTATCAGAAAAAAGAATGGAGATATCAGACTATGAATGGATTTCAGAAACCTAAATATATCATCATTGAAAGCTAATTATCCTCTACCCAATATGGACACAATATTGCAGAAAGTAGCCAGATTTGAGTCGTTGTCCATGATGGATGGATTTTCAGGTTATAATCAGGTAAAGGTCAAAGAAGTTGAATAGTACAAGACAACTTTTACAACACCATGGGGTACATATGTATATTCTAGAATGCCCTTTGGGTTGACTAATGCAGGAACCACTTTCCAAAGGGAAATGTATGTAGCATTTGCAGAACTTATTGATATGATCATGGTGGTATATCAAGATGACATGACAGCCTACTCAAAAAGGACAAAAGACCATTGCAATCACTTGGAAAGATTTTCAAAAGGGCTTTGGAATATGGGATATCACTCAACCCAAAGAAATGTCATTTTGGTGTTGAGGAAGGTAAGCTTTTAGGACATATAGTATCTAAAGAAGCATTAAGAATTGATCCAGAGAGGGTGGCTAGAATCGATGAAGTCCCTATCTCAAAAACCGTTAAGGCCATTCAGTCATTCCTAGGGCAGATAAACTTTGTCAGAAGATTTATCTTGAATTTTGTAGATATTGTAAAACCTATAGTGTGGACGTTACAAAAGGGAGCTAAAATAGACTGGACTACTGAAGCATTGGATGCATTTATAGCCATCAAGAGGGAAATAACTGAAGCACCTGTGTTGATATCACCAAATTTCAGTAAACCATTTTTGGTATTCCCCTTTGCTTCTTGTCACACAGTAGCAGTGGTACTATTACAAAAGAATAAAGATGGGTTATGAACAACCCATTGCATACTTCAGCAAATCATTAAGCCCTACTGAAATAAAGTATGAGATAAATGAAAAGAAAGCCTATGCCCTTCTAAAAGTAGTCAAACACTTTAGGCCATATTTGGTGGGGGCAAAGGTGATAGTGTATGTCCCTAATGCAACGGTGAAAGATATATTTAGACAAACTGAGGTCACAGGGAAAAGATGTAAATGGATAAATCAAATTCAATAGTTTGATATTGAGCTTAAGATTTGAAAAGTCATAAAAGGATAGGGATTAGCTAAACTCATGGCTGAAGCAGATATTGGGAAGTCACAAATAAATGGAATTAGGTTGGAGGAAGCTAATTTTAGTATTGAGCATACATCATGGTACAAAGACATTATGTATTACCTCAAACATATGAAGTGTCTGGATGGCATGACTGAAAATCAAAAGAGAACTTTAAAATTGCAATCTTTGAAGTATGTGAAAGTTAGTGGTGATTTATACTAGAAGAATAGAGATAGAATATTGCTACTTTGCTTAGATGAATATCAAGCAAAAAAAATCTTGCATGAAATGCAAAGTGGAGTGTGCGGTGGTCATTTCTCTGCCAAGAATACAACCCATAAAATACTAAGGGATGGATATTACTAGCCACATGTGTTCAATGATTCTTATAAGTATGTTAGGAAGTGTGAATCCTGCCAAAAGTTTTCAGGAAAAATAAAGTACCAAGGAGCACTCCCATTGAGACCCATGCAAGTGGAAGAACCCTTCCAACAATGGGGATTGGATTTTATAGGGGAGATATCTGATAGGTCAAGTGGTGGACATAGATGGATATTGGTAGCTACTAATTACCTTACTAAATGGGTAGAAGAAATCCCTACTAGACAAGCTACTACTAAATTGGTGATCAAGTTCATGATGGAGAATATTATTACCGGGTTTGGTGTCCCTGCAAGAATCATTACTGACAACAGTATGTGCTTCAGATCTGAAGAATTTGATACTTTATGTGAGGAATATGGCATTAAGATATCACATTCATCCCCTTACCATCCTCAAGGTAGTGGACAGGATGAATCTAGCATTAAGAATTTTATCAAAATCATCAAAAGAGTGTTGGGATAGAATAAAAAGGCTTGGGATTCAAAACTAAATTCGGCAATTTGGGCAGATAGGTTAACAGTAAAGAAATCCACAGGAAGGTCCCCATTTGAATTGGTCTATGGTAAGAAGGCTAGACTCCCCCTTGACAATCTCTTGGCTATTCATAAATTTATAGTACAAGAAGAAATTGATGTTGTGGATCCTTTGCAAGAAAGGCTTGTGCAATTGATAGAACTGGATGAAATCGGGATAGAAGCTCAGAGACAAAATATCAAAGAACAAAATCAGATGAAGAGATGATATGATAGAAGAGCAACAAACAAAAAATTTGAAATAGGTGATTGGGTCCTGATATGGGATGTGAGAAATCAAGAAAAGGGCAAACACAAAAAATTTGAAGCCTTATGGCTGGGACTGTATATAGTTATGGACAAAGCAAGAGAGGATTCCTATTTCTTACAAAGTGCTACAAGAGAAATTGAAGAAATTCAAGTACATGGATAGTTCCTGAAGAATTTATTTTCTTGATGACAAGATATTCTTCCATGTACAATAGATTAGGACCCGTTTTACCATTGTAGATACCATAGCCTTTCATTAGTATGTTTTCCTTACACCAAAGATTATGAATTCTTGAAGGCACCCATAGCATACCTCCATCCCTAGTCAGAGCCACTATTGAGAATTATATTTATAATCATATTAATCCCTGATTTCATGTTGAAGCTATAGAAGTTTTCTTAAAAAAAATCATGACTAAGTATTGTACGTTAGGAAATAGGAAATCATCACAAAACAAGATAAACGTAATAGCTCAATCACAAAAACATTCATTGCAACAATCTATCCTAAGCACACTCAATAGAGACATAAAGACAAAACATGTAAAAAGATTATGCAAACCAGATGTTCCCGTCATGCGGCTCCATTGTTCTTCTTTCTTCTCCAAATAGTTTTGTTGTAGATCTCACCTTCAAGTGCATAAACCTAATTAAGAAAGCAAGATTGACATTGACACAAGAATACTAGAAGCGTGATTTGACAAAGTGATTAGAAATTCAATAATCTGATTAGGGGATTAAGAAATGCGATCAATTGGGGATCTTGATTGAAGAAATTCATCCAATTTATAGATAAATTGGAGAGAAGACAAGATTAGCATGAAATTGATATTTAGGCAATTGATTTCAAAAATAGGAAAATTGAGTGGAAAGAAGAAGGTTATGACACCTTCTATGTCATGAATTATGACATATTGCCAATGCAAAGGTTAGAAGACTAGAGGCTTATGACATCTTGTTATGCCAAAAGTATGACGCATGAGAAATTCATGCTTCCACCGAAGCATAAAAATAGGGAGAACTAGAGAGAAATTAATTAGGTGGAAATTAAATTTGACAAATTAGAAAATAGGTGGAAATTAGGAAATTGATGCAAATTAGGTAAATTAATTAATAATTTTTCATTCATTAATTAATTTACAAAAATAGGAGGAATTAATTAGCCAATTAAATAAACATTTAATTGTGACAAGAAGACTTAGGATAAATAAATGAATCATTTATCCTAAAGGGAAAATGACAAACAAGATTAAATGAATAAATCATAAAACCTTGGAAGATGAATTAGAAATGCAAAGATGACAATTAGGTCTTGACAAAGGATAATTGATATCGATTCGATCATGATTTTGGATTGATAAATGATTTGATTGATAAATGATTTGATTGAGATTGATTGACAAATTGATCAATATTGATAAAGAGACCAAATTGATATGCCCCAATTGACATGATTGAAGAGGATGACGATCGATGTCAAATCGATCGTAAAATGACAAGATTGACAAGTTGATAAGAGATTGACAAGATCGACCAAAATCATGATTAAAGATTGTTATCGACAAGACCAAATTCGAAAGCGAGACAAATGAAGAATGCAGAAGAAAGACTCGATGCTCGCAAATGATAAAAACCAAGTGCGTGACATAGGAGAAATGTTAATGCGACGCAAAAACCTAAAATGAGGCAATGCGCAAATGTTAAAGTATGATCCCGCAAGCGTTGACCATTTTTAGGTGTCTACATTTTGCCCCTCTTTGAGACAATGCGATTTTAAGCGTTGTTTCAAAGAACAGTAATGAAAATGCCCCAGACAATAACAATGACATATGCATGCCCCCTCGAGGAATTGGCCGGAAACATGCAGAAAAGAGGCCAATTGATCGATAATAATGATAGGAGATGATAGGATCGAACGGATCAAACGGACTGCCAAGACTAATGGAAGAAATGTTAGTAAGAAGAAATTAGACAAAGGACAGTTAGAGATGAAGAAAAACTTGCTTTCAGTAATGCACTTTGTAGGTGAGAACCTTTATTTTTATGTAGCAAAACGGATGCGTAGCATCATGGCATTGAAGGCCGGTGCTGAAATGCAACCCTTTTTGCAAAAGACAGACACATTGCAGACAAACAACAATCACAACAAAAAAAAGAAAAGGACCATGATCCATCCCGGTCACTCTAAATCACTCAGTGACATCATCGAGCAACATAGGAACATGATCGAAGACAAAGATAAATCAATAAAAAGATAAGATGCACAAATTCCAACAAATCAAACAAACACCTTGATCTTCGTTGTCAAAAGTTGAAAGTGCTGATAGGACGATCATGCTATCTGGTTTCAGGACATGTGGTACCCCGTCTAAGACAGGACACAGTCTGGTTTCGAGTATACCACACCCTGTATAAGACCCATGATAGTAGAGACAAGGAAAAATGATTTTGAGGTTGATTGATATGACAATGTTGATCAGTTTGAATGTCTGGTTTGAGTGAAAAAGTTCATCTGTTTACGCATGATTTCATTAAAGCCCAATGTGTGATTGCGTGTCGTTGGAGGGATGCTCAGTGATTTGTCTTATTCTCAAAAAGAGATCCTTTATTGACAAAATGCGTGTTTTTGGATTTTAATGTTTTGAAATGTTTTTGTGTTCATTTTTTTCAGGACTTTTTATGATTTTTAGGGATTTTCATTTTTTATGAGATTTTTTCAGGACATTTTTCAATTTTTTATGATCTTTTTTCAGGACATTTTTTAATTTTTATGATCTTTTTTTCAGGACATTTTTCAATTTTTAGGATCTTTTTTCAGGACATTTTGAAATTTTTATGATCTTTTTTCAGGACATTTTTCAATTTTTAGGATCTTTTTTCAAGACATTTTTCAATTTTTATGAGATTTTGCCCCTAGTGTCTAGCAAGGCAAGGAATATGACAGGTGAATAAATAAGCTTGTTGAAATGATGGTGTATAGAGGGAAGACAAAGGCCTTTTATTATGGAGACAATAGGGATGCAATTTTCAAGGGCTATTGCATGATGGGACAAGAGACTGGATATGACAATGTAAAGCATAAACATGGCATGAGGGACATGTCAAGAGGTTTTTGAAACCATGTTTAAATTTGGCGTCCTTATGTCAGATCAAGATCAAGGAATGAAAAAGTGTATGGATAGTGATAAGATATGGATAGGATAAGCAAGACCAAGAATGGATAAGGGACATGGACTGAAGGTCGAGATAGGATACGGGATAGTGGCAGAAAGTTGCAATAAGACAGGGAATATGGATGAAAGGTTATAATAAGCAAATGGATAAATGACCAAAAGCTATGATAGACTGAAAGCTGCAAACAAGATGCATGATGCTCATGAAGATCCTCAGCCTTGTCAAGATCAAAGGTGGAAAGAGGAAATGGACAATAGGATATGAAGGGTAATGACAGGGGTTCGATAGGATAGTGAAGGGCAATAAGATATGAAGGAGGAAACCTGCCCCCAAGTACGGTGTGCAAGAAGTTCATAAATTACGCATGATGCCTGTTTGCCAGGTTTTCATCACTGTACTTTCCCAAGGCACCTGTTTGCCAGGTTTTCACCAGTGGACGAACAAGGACCTTCAAGCACTGGATGATGGGAACACCTCACGAATGCCAACAATATACAAGGAGGGGGAGTTGATATCATTAGTACAATGGTGGAATGAGCTTGCTAGAATCAAGGAGCAAGCCATATCAGGGTTGGATCAGGATAAAGAATTGGCCCCCTCTGTCAACCAGATAATCTTTGAGTACATTTCATTAGGGGGAGAGTTGAAGAAGCAGAATATTGATATCAGAGGCTATAGAGAGGATGACTACATAAATCATTTGGGAATGCTTAATATATTTTTATTTAACTTTGTTAAGAGCATACGACCTAGTTGTTAATGTTGGGAAGGGACATGACTTTTAGTAAAAGATAGTTTTTGTTCTCATATATATGAGAGGTTTTTTATAAAACAAAGGAAGAAATATATATACAATATACTCTGGCAGTTTTTTTCATAACTTTCAAAACTCTATCAATATAATCAGCTACTTTTTCCCTTACATATGTGTTGTGAGTTGTTTATTTCAATTGGCAGTTGTTCTGTGATATTGTCTCATAGAAGATAAGCTTGCTTGTATCTTCCTAGTGAAGTTTATTTTCCTGCTGCTATTAATTTGAATAAAAGGCCTACTTGTGGATTGTAACTGTTCCTTGTAGGTCTTCCTTGAATGGTCTCTTAAAGTAAGGGTTAAATCCATTTGAGAAAATTATAGCATAATGCTATTAAAATGGATCTTTTTGAGGAAAGGTGACTTATAGATCTACCTGGGGGTGATTTAAAAATTGTCTTAGAGAAGCATACATTAAGTCCTGCTGAAGTAATAGACTGTGTGGCTCAAACAAGAGGATAGGCACTGATCATTCATAAACAACAACTTTTTACCATATCAATTACCTTTACTTTAAAGCAATAGTAATAGTTGAGTAGGATATATAGAATCAATTAGCAATTGTGTATACATATAAATTTCAAGCACAAAGATCGAATTTCTTTCACAATAAGAATCTTCAACTCATCTAAAAGCCACCTATCCTAGGAACCTATGCCATTCTGAGATATGGAAAAATTTAGATCAAGATACTCAATCTTCTATAAAAAGCATTAGTCATCAAAAGTGACTAGTGAATAGGCATACCCGCGTAGGTCTTGCAGAGCCTAAAGTGAGGGAGTTAGTAACCAAATAGGTTCACTCTGTAAGTTGGCCAAGTCAATTGGAGCTTTTGATCATAGGAGTTGGCATTTCCTTAGAACCTATCCAATCTGTTGATTTGAGATCCAACACAACTCAAACCTACCAAAGCCTCCAAGAGACAATCTATTAGTGTTAATTGTTGGCAATATGCTGGATTTGGTTAAGTGTTGTCATTGATGTCAACACGGTATCCCGGATGGAGAGTATCCCGGTTAGTCTTGGTGATCTTCTTGGTTTTGGCTGTGATTCTGATCCAGTATGATTATCTCTAGATTCAATTTTGGATTCTTATTTTGGTTGGTTACATACTTGCTATATTCTTTTGGTTCATGATTTGGTGCTTTGGTTATTATCGCTTTTGGTATTTATCGGTACTGGCTAGTTTCTGGCTTTACCGGCTTGCCTCTGCTATCCTCATTAGCTTTACCGGTATGCATTATTTTGTGACTTGGTTAGTGGATTTTGGGTCCGACTTATGGAGACATTTCTATAATGTTGAAGGTGTTTCTTGATTGTGTTTAGAGTATTTGGTGACTTTTCATTGGATGACATGTTGTTATCATGGTCCTATTTAAATCCAGTTAAACTTTTTGTTATTTCATTGAGGGTTTCTATCGGTTGGTGAAGCGTGTTGGATTTTGTTCTTAGAAGAATCTTCGATGGATATAATTGTTTGCGTACTTGATTTAGGGCCATTCTATGTAATGTAAATCATAATATTGGTCTGGTAGTATTGTGTGATGTAATTTTTATAATTATGGGTTTATGGGTTTAGGGTTTAGTCGACCTTGTCAATAATTTTGATGATCTATATTTATAGGTGAATTATTCATGTAATTTGGATATCGATGGGATGGATGGTTATGTATGCATTATCAAAGGGAGGATTATGTGCGGATAAAGTCATATAATTCAAGTGAAGGTTGGAAAGGTTTTGTATTGCAGAGCAAACATCAGTGCTTAACCAGAACTATATCAAGCATTAGTATACGCTACTTTCATAGTTCATTTCTTTCTGGATCGTAGTTCGATGTTTATGTCAATCAATGAGACTTCCCTTTGTGATGAGTAGTGCACTCTAGGTTGTTGGTCTTTCTGCACGTGCAGACCCCATTGTTATTATTCATAATACTATTGCAGAGTATTCATCTGATTCTGGGTAGGGTTTCCCACCGTGGTTTTTCTCTTTCCAGGTTTTCCACGTCAAAATATTGGTGTTATGTGTGTTGTGTTTTCATGATATATCTTTCTTTTTGTTGTGCTCTGGTATAAGGGTTATAACTAAATTAATTGTTGTACTTGTGAGTAAACTAGTTCATCCCCCGTCTTAGTTTACTGTCGATATCAAATCATTCCAACATTAATGCCATTTCTTTTTTTTTAAACCCCTATCATTAAAGCATCTCGATTATATTAATTTTGATTCTAGAATCTTTGCTTTGGATGTCTTTTCTATTGATGATTCCTTAGCTGAGTTTCTAGGAGCATATGATAATCTTCCTCATTACCACCATAACCGTGGATTTCCCTATTGTTTGAATGTGGAAGCATACTTTGGGGAAGATGTCAAATTAGCCAAAGATAAAAATGAGATGATTAAGGAGTTCCCTCAACTAAAGGATATTCCTCAACAAAGTAATCTCCTTATAAGTGACACCATTGACATAAATATGGATCCTTGCAATGAAGATAAAATTATAAATATAGGGAAGTGCCAAACTAATGAATAATAAAAGGAACCTTCTTACTTACTACATGAATTCCCTGAAATCTTTTCTTGGATATACTTTGAGATGCCTGGCATTGATCCTACAATTGTCACTCTTAATATTGTCCTAATTCCCGATCCTAAACCTATGAAGCAGAAGATTAGAAAAGTGAATCCCAAAATAGCTTTACTTGTCAAAACTAAAATTGAGAAATTATTGGACGCATGATTCATTCACCCTATTAATTACTCTCCTTGGATTTCAAATATTTTCATTGTGGCTAAACTTGATAACAAGATTAGGATGTGTACCAATTTTTAAGACCTAAATAAGGCTTCCTTAAAGCATGATTTTTTGCTTCCCAACATCAACATGATAGTGGATTCTACTACTGGACATGCCTTGTCCTTTATGGATGGTTTCTTGGGATATAATCAAATCTTCATTAATCCTCAAGATCAATTTAAAACTACTTTCACCACCCCTTAGGACATGTTTTGTTGGGTCCTGATGCCTTTGGATTAAAAAATGCAGGCGCTACCTACCAACATGCAATGACTTATCTTTCATGATTACATGCATAAAATATTAGAATACTATGTTGATGACATCTTAGCTAAATCCATACTTTGTCTAGACCATTTTAAGATCCTTCGTCGGGTATTTGAAAGAATTTGTAAATACAACATGAACTTGAACCCTCGAAAGTGTGTTTACAGTGTGGATAGTGGAGAATTGCTAGGGTTTGCATCATGGTATTGAGGTAGATACGAAAAAGATAGATGCTATAGTTAACATGCCACCTACTAAAAATATTTCCCAATTGAAAAGTTTGCAAGGAAAGATACAAGCTATTCATAGGTATGTGTCACGACTTGTGGATCAGACCTTCCCTTTCACTCAATTGATCAAGAAAAACACCATCTTTCAATGGAATGAGGATAGTCACCAAGCCTTTGAGGATTTAAAGTCTTATTTGTCCAACCCTCCTGTCTTGCAACCTGCTAATCCCACTAAACCATTTCTTCTATACACGGTTGCTTCTTCTCATGCTCCTGCAGCCTTATTAGCACAACATTATAGTGATAGTAGAGAATGCTCAGTTTATTACATAAGCCGCACTTTACTCGATTACGAAGTCCAGTATACTGCGATAGAAAGACAATGTCTTGCTCTTGTTTTTGCGACACGGAATTTAAGGCATTACCTTTTAAATGTCGAGGTTCATGTTATCATTAAATTTGATCCTTTGAAGCATCTTTTCTTGAAGACGGACCTTTCAAGATGTTTAACACAGTGGGTTATGATGTTGACTAAATTTGACCTTAAATTTGTCTCTCAAAAAGAAACTAAAGGACAAGCATTGACTGACCACTTAGATGATTCTCCTTCACCTCTCACATTACCTAATCAAGAATCCTTTCCTGATGAGTTTGTTCTTCCTATTGAGACTAATAAAACTTGGGAGTTGTATTTTGATGGCTCTAGGTGTTGAACAGGCTCAAGGAAAGGTGTTGTTCTATTTCCCCCTAGTAAAAAACTTATTCCCTTATCTTACCATCTTAACTTCTTATGTACCAATAACATTACTGAGTATGAAGCCCTTATAGTTGGTCTTAGAGAAAATTTAGCCTTGAATGTTAAGCATATACATATCTATGGTGACTCCCAATTGATCATTAGAAAAGTTACAGGAGTTTATCAGGCTAAACAAGACCAATTATCATAATATCGAGATTTGGCCTTATCCTTGTTAGAAAATTTTGATTCCTATACCATGGAGCCTATCCCTCGAAAGGATAATCAACATGTCGATGCAATGGCATGTGTTTCTTCCCTTGTATCCTTAGAGGACCCCGTGGTAGACCTTAAATTTGATATTCATAACCTTTCTTCTCCAACTATTGATGATAATCCTAGTGATGTAGCTTATTGCTATACCATAGATGTTGACGAATGGTACTCACGTATCTCAAGATATTTGACTGATGGTACATTTCCAAATTCCACAAGTAAGAATTCTAGAGCTAGGATTAGTAAGTTAGCCGCAAGATACATTATCCTTTCTAACATCATTTATTAGAGAGGTTATAATGGTCTACTTCTTCGCTATCTCAACACAACAAAGATCCTAATTTCTCTTAAGGAGGCACATTCAAGTGCTTGCAAGGGGCATTTTGGGGGAAAAACCTTAGTTCAAAGGTTGCTTTGAATGGGATATTATTGGCAAACCATGGAGAATGATTCCTTTGTGTTTGTTAACAAGTGTCACTAATGTCAGCAACACAACAATTTGATTCATTCTCCTGCACAAGAACTTAAGTCACAAGTGGCCGCTTGGCCCTTTTCAATGTGGGGTTTGGATCTTATTGGAAAAATTTCTCCTCCTTCATCCCAAGGGCATACTTTCATTATAACAGCTACAAATTATTTTAGGAAGTGGGTAGAAACAATTCCTCTTCGATCCACTACTGTTGAAGTAATTTGTCAATTCATCTTAGATAACATCATTGCTTGATTTGGAATTCCTTCCACTTTGGTCTCTAACAATGGGACTTAATTCAAGAACAAAGTTGTGAATAAATTTCTCGAGAAATACCATATTTCACATCGCTTTTCCACACCCTATTATCCTCAATCTAATGGCCAAGTTGAGTCTTCTAACAAAATCCTTGAACAAGTTATTCATAAGAATATAAACAAACATGGAAAGGATTGGCCCACCCATTTGACCTATGCTCTTTGGGCCTATCGAACAAGTGTGTGCATAGCTACGGGTACTACCCCCTACAATCTTGTTTATGGTGTTGATGCTATTATACCTTTAGAGTTAGAGATTCCCTCACTGAGAATTTCTCTTAAGGGTATAGTCGATGATGATTTTTATCGAGAACAACACCTTCAACAACTTGAAATACTTGATGAACGGTGCATAAACGCTCTTGAGCATATCCAAGTATATCAGAAGTTACTATGATAAGGTTATTCAGTCACTAATACATTTGGACTAGATTTTCAACTGAGGTTTCTGATGGAGAAGGTATATTGTGGCCAAATTTGATTTTTTTTGAAAAAATGCCCCCATTCATCGTAATTCTGATGGAAATTACCCATTTGGTTTCGAAGAAGAAGGCATTAGCAATGAGAATTTTCTTTTTTTCAAAAAAGTGCTCGAGTTCGTCATAATTCCGATGGCAGTGGCCATTAAAAAATAAAAAAAGAGGCGGGGAATTCATTTGTGAATTGCAATCCCGCGTAGGCGTCCATGGCGACTTCAACCCCCAAGAACATCAAACCCGCGTCGAAGGCAATCCCACGTAGGAGGTAGATTCAAATTGCCCTAGTTTTTAATTTCATTTTGCAAAAAATATACATGTGGTGGTTAATTGTCCTAGTTTAATCTCATAAAACCATAGAACTGTGATTGAGGAGTGAGCGTTCAATTTTGTATCAGCAATCCCTTCCTCCCATATACGCGTGTGTTGATTGTTCACATGAGATCACATCTCTTTGCAGCATCGTATCAAACAATTCACGAGCCTTGTCCATGTTTCTACATTTTGCATTCATGTCAAGCAGGGCATTTGCAAGTACAACACCTAACAAAATTCCTCTATCCATTATGCTTTGATGGATGTCCATACCTTGTTCCAAAGCTCCCATTTTTGCACAGGTAGGGAGGATGCTAGCAAAGGTTGTGGAATTTGGCTTTATGCCTTCCAATTTCATTTGCTTGAAAGTGTCTAAAGCCTTTTTGACAAATCCATTTTGTGCATATCCAGCAATCGTTGCAGTCCACGAGACGACATTTCTTTCAGGCATTCTATCAAATAGTTCACATGCCTTGTCTATGCTTCCACATTTTGCATACATGTCTACCAAGGTAGTTACAACTACAACATCTGACAAAATTTCTCTATCCTTTATGCTTCGATGAATGTCCATACCCTGTTCCAAATCTCCCATTTTGGCACAGGCAGGACGGATAGTAGCAATGGTCGTGGAATTTGGCTTTACACTTGCCGATTGCATTTGCTTGAAAGTTTCTAAATCCTTCTCAACAAATCCATTTTGTGCAGTTGCAACTACATCTGACAAAATTCCTCTATCTTTTATGCTTTGATGGATGTCCATACCCTGTTCCAAAGCTCCCATTTTGGCACAAGCTGGGAGTAGGTTGGTAAACATAACTAAAGAAATGCAATGATCAGCTCCAAAGACATCAAACCACTGCTAACAAAACCGAGAGTCTAAAATATGATAGGGAATAGTGTGAGCTGTCCTGAAATAAAATATTTTACTTTCAATTTCAACTAAAACATAATTACTCAGCCATTTAATGTTATTAATAAGTGTTTAATTTATGAAAGAGATAAATGGTTGGCCACAAGTACATGAGTTACTAAATGCACACAAATAAGTGAATTTGATATTCAAAACTATCTACAATGAATTCAATTCTTGTCCATTAGTCATTTATGTTTGCAATAAGCATCTTTCTTTATTTTTCTTAATCTTTATTCATAGTTATGTGCATATTTCACATTCTATAATTAGGATATCAATTGCTATGGCTAAACACTAGCATGATGTTTGTGTTGTGGTATAGATGCGTGGAAACATAATTATGGGATTGTTATATTATAGATATCATAAATCTAGATATCACATATTAGTTATAGCTCTTCTTGGATTGAGTCTAAATTTGACATACAGTCATAAAGCCATTATTAGCAGATCTATCCATTTCTAGTAAAAACAATTGAGAAAGTCATTTTGATATTGAGAGTTTCTTATCTGTTTACCTATTAATCATTATTAAGCCATAATATTTAGGTCTATTTATCTCTCTTGGAAAACCTCTATAAGTGTCCTAGATTGTCCCTACTACTCACTCTTCAATTCAGAAAAATGGAGTTCTAAAGATTTGTTGCACAAGATGGTGTTGAATGTATCAACAAGGCTAGCATGGAAGGCATGTTCAAGCTTCCACTTGTACAACCTACAACAAATGATTTGTTGATAGAAGAAATTCTTGAAATAGGGATACAATCGAAAGACAAGTAAGTACATACAAACCTCCTCAGATGAAAGTAAAATCTGTATATAGAAAGAGTACAGTGAATCCCAATCCATAAACACAATAGAGATACCGATGGAGATTTAATTGGATGTAGCATGTCGCACCAAAGTTGTTAGAGTATGCTAAGCTAGTACAAAATGTTTCGTAAAGCCACATGAGTATTTTACCCAGATCATTATCTACCAAAACTAACTATAGTAATCCTTTTGAGGATTAATATCATGGTGCTAGATCTTCATTTAGTTCCACTTCTTGTTGGAGATAAGAACAATTATTTCTTGAGGTAGATGAATATCCCATCAACAAAGGACAAGACCCTTTCTAGAATATAACAAATTCTACTCCAAAAAAAGATCATGGGGGTTTCACTAGAGATATTGAATAAGAGATAGACTTCTACTGCTGCATTAAAAGCATTGGCATGTTCTTCATTTATTGATGTAAACTCTCTGTGATGCCACCACAACTAACAAAGGTGTAAAAAGTTGTTTGAAATGCATGGATTTTTAGGATTGTCCTTAGAGAAAATAGAATTAAAGTATGGAAGTAGGATCTACCAGCTCCTGAGGGAAAGACCATGTCAGACAATAATTTCTATTTTCTTTCCTGTGAAGAAAGACCATGTCAGAAAATATCAACGAACAACAAAATAAGGAGACAATTGCTAGATTGTGGCCTAAATTGAAAAGAAAAGGTGATGGAAAATGTTATTGTCCATGCAAAATTTGTAAGGGGTTAAAGACTAGAAGACTTCTAATCAAAATAGCAAAGAAACATTGTAGGCTGCATGGTCACATTGAAGGTGGACATGATTATCATCCATTGGTAAGTTTTTCATTATATCGTTTTGACAATTTATATACATAATAAATCATGTGATGATGAGATCATGATCATGGTTTATTTATGTATATCAATTTTATATAGGTCGAGCACCCCAAAGCACATGGTATTGATCAACACAACCCTAAGAATATGGTTTTTGAAGTGGACAAACATGGAGGTGTGAATATCGAAGCTGAAGATAATGATCCCATGGAAGATGACGATCATGAGACAGAAAACACAATTGAAGATGACGGTATAAATACATTGATCCATGACCCATTTAGTATTCGCACAGCTGATCATGATGATGAAGATGACCTTGATGTTGTTCATGATGTCCCTCTACTTGAGAAGGCATCTGAGGCCCTTTATGAAGGCTCACAGACAACTCTTCTCTCCGTTGTATTGTTGTTGGTGAACTTGAAGGTTATGAATGGTTTATCCAACATAACAATGTCACGTATGTTAAGGCATGTCATATATGTCATAATAAACTGTGAATCATGTTGTACCATTAATATTCTTTATTATAACAAATTATATTTTGTTGCTGTAGATTGATAGGTGAGTTTTTCTTACCACCATCAAATATTCTACCTCACTCATACCGAGAATTATCTGCCGTTATGAAAGATATTGGAATGGAGTATCAAGAAATAGATGCTTGTCCCAATGATCATATTATATATCACAAACAACATGAATTTCAAACTGAATGCCCAGAATGTCATATCAGTAGATATCGAACAGATCAAATAACAGAAAGGGTTCCTCGCAAGGTTCTTCGCTATATTCCCATTATTGCACGTATGCAATGATTATTCAAGTGCACTAGCTTGGCACAATTTATGGATTACCATGCACGCAATAGAAGTCGAGATGACATTATTCAAATGCCTGTGGATGGTTCAGTATTTATGGACATAGAGGAAAAGTGGCCACACTTTAAAGAAGAACCTCGTAATCTCAGGCTTTCATTGGCAGCAGATGGTGTCAATCCATTTGGAGAGATGAGATCTGTTTACTCAGTGTGGCCTGTTTTTGTTATCAACAATAACATTCCTCCATGGATGTCAATAAAGAGGGAGCACATAATGTTGGCAATGATTGTTCCAACTATTTTATCATTTAAATATAGTCATCTAAATTTAATTATAAATATTGCAATAAAATGGTCATAATAATTATGTAATGTTTTTGTTCATTCGATTAGGTAAGTACCAAGTTAAAGATATGAATGTATATATCGAGCCTCTTATCGATGAGTTGCTGGAGTTATGGAATGGTGTCACTATGTATGACGTCTCTAGACCAATAGGATAAAGACAATTTCAATTCCATGCGATGCTTCTATGGACAATACACGATGCCCCAGGGCTAACACATTTTTGTGGTATGTTATAGTGTTTAAGTTGTGCATGAACATTATAATTCAAAAAATTATCATATTTAATCCAATTATACATTATCTTGTAGGTCTTCAAACAAAGGGAAAATTTGCATGTCCTATTTGTGGTCCAAAGATGAAATCTCATCATTCAAAAAGTTTAGGAAAGCAAGTGTTTGATGAGTATAGGCACTTTCTCCACAAAAATCATAAGTATCGAAATACTGAAAAACATATTTTCAATGGGAAAGAAGAGAATACATCAAAGCCATGAAGAATGACAACTCACCTATGGAAGTTGTAATATAATAGAATTAATAGTCAAGGTAATGCCATTCCATCCATTAGTTTGTCATAAAACATCTTTTCTATTTTGTTTTGTTTATTGATGATGTGATTGATGATCATGAAGGTCGTGAAGGTATAAATGACCACCTTCCTAAGGGAATAAAAAGTTATCCCCAACAATTTAGTAGGTTGCCCTACTATGAGCAGTTACAAATTATTCATTTGTTTGATAGTATGCATATTGGAAAGAATATAGAAGAGACATTATGGAAAATATTGGATGGAAGGCATGACAAAGAAAAAATTGTCAAAATATGTAGTGACATTCAGGATTCCAATCATGCAATGATAAATGTCATTCAATCAAATAGCCATGGAGACCAGATTAATATAAGTGAGCTTCCTTGGTTATTAATGGACCAGCAAAGCAATGCTATAAAAGAAGTCATACAAAAAATTTGATTTCCCATAGGATTTGCTATGAACATAAACAATCTCATATCAAAGAAAAGTGAATTTGGGCCAGGGATGAAAACGCATGATTGGCATACCTTCATTAAGGTAATTCATGTTATTGTGTTTTTAGTATGTATTTAAGTACTGAGCATACATGTACTTTTCATTATGTTACAAAAAAATGAAAAGATAATTTTATAATTGTTGCAGTACGTTCTACCTCTCTCTCCCAGACGACTTCGACAATAATGTCAAGAAAGTCATATATGATCTTGGAAAATACATAAGGTAAGTAGTGATATTTGTTTAGTTCATTGTATAGATATTATATTTGTGATTTATTTTTCTTCTTATGTAATATATTTTTTTGTGTCTTGAATACCTTGTAGGTGGTTGTCATGTAAAGAAATCCATAAAGACGATATAAAATATTGGAAGAGAAAAATTCCCCATTTAATGTGTGAAATGCAAAAGTGTCTACCTCCAGCTTTTTTCAATGCACAAGAAGACTACCTTATACACCAAGTTGAGGAGATTGAATTGTGTGGACCTGTACACACTAGGTCAATGTGGATGGTTGAGAGGCACTTGAAATTTTTGAAGGCTTTGGTCCGACAAAGAGCACATACTGAGGGTTCTATGGTGGAGGGATATATGGTATACCAGACTATGGTGTACATTTCTGAATATCTTCCTAAGTTTGCAGCAAAGATCCACATGGATCGCATTTGGGATCCCAACACCATTAACAAATTCAAAGGGGAGTACTTGACGGGGAAAGGTAGATTGAGGAAAGTGAGAGATAATTATAAGATGTTATTGTAGTTAATTAATTCTTAATCTTCAAAATAAATCGATTGTAAGACGTCTATTTATTTTTTGTACAGTTGGTCGAGAGTGGGATGCACTACATTTCTATATTGCAAACAATCTTGATTGGATGATGGTATGGATTGAACGTTGTCAACATTTTGGATGCACATTAACATGGGAAGGTGTGGCTTCATTGGTTAAAGAAGCACATCGTAATGGAGATTCCAATGTTATGCAAAGGGAAATTGATTTAGCATGTGGTTTAAGAGATAAATAGGTATGTATAAATTTATTAATCACCCATATGTTTATCAACTCACAATGCAATAAATTTTACATGTTTGACATATCATAGGTCAAACACCACAATGCTATGTGCTGCACTAGTCATAAATTTCGCATAAAAAAGTTGGATGACACGAAGAAAACTTGTGATTCTAGCATCACTGCAGTCTTTGAGGTGACAAATATTTCATCGAGAAATGACATTCATCCTCAACAGTCTCAAAATTGATACTATGGCATTTTGGATGATATACTTGAGTGTGACTTTAATTCCTTCAAATTGGTTTTGTTCGTCGTCAAATGGTACAGGTTACGATTGAATAAAAATGATCCTGATAGAACTGTTATTGAACATGATAATGGTTTTATAATGCTAAATACAAGGTTATTTGAACCAGTTGGGGATGAGCCCTATGTTCTTCCAAGCCAATGTGAGCAAGTATTTTACTCAAAGGTTCCACATAAACCGGGTTGGTCATTTGTTATTAGACATGATCGGGTTGGTCATTTGTTATTAGACATGATCCAAGAGGAAGGCCGATAAAATATAATGTAATGGAAGAAGAAGATACCGAAGAAGTAGAAGATGAAGTGGATGATGATCACGATCGACAATTTCACAATGAGGATGAAGAAGAACAAGAAGAAGAAGAAGAAGAAGAAGAAGATGATGGTGATGATGATGATGATGATGATGATGATGATGATGATGATGATGATGATGATGATGATGATGATGATGGTGATGGTGATTATGATGGCGAAGATGATGATGATGATGATGATGATGATGATGATGATGATGATGATGATGATGATGATGATGATGATGATGATGATGATGATGATGATGATGATGATGATGATGATGATGATGACCTTGATGTTCATGATCATGAGGAATGAAATGTATGAGGAATGCGATTAGTATATTATCTATTGAATATTGACTTCTTGATAGAATTTTTTTACATAATTAATTCATTCTATTTTGAATTCTAATGCCATTACATAATTAATTCATGGTGTACCTTTTAATATGGAGATGGAGATAGGGGGTGTGACTATTTATGTAACAATTTTTAAACTGTGTTTATTTATGGAAATTGGATTGTTTATTAGCTATGTGACTATTTATGTGACCATTTAGTTGACGATCTTGCATAGTCTACATAAAGTAAAGGTAAGGAATTACAAAATTTACAATGATTTTGATGACAACATCTTTTTATTATTTAATTCTCTTTTTGTCTACAAAGCTCATGTTGTTCATGTTGTGTATGATGTAATTTTGCTAATGTTTTTTATATTTTTTCTTTGTCACAGGCCGACATGGATCCATCACATATCACAGACAGAGATGTACCTTGCAACACTTCTACCAAGCAGGTAAACCTCATTGTAATTGTACAAATTAGGTAGAAGCAAACTGTTACATTATTATGATCTTTTTTTTTAGTGATTTATACTAATTTTGTAATTGTTAATGATATTATTGACATAGACGGATGTTCGGGGAAAGGGAAAGGGAGTTGCAGTACCTGATCACCTTTCTATGGATGTGGAATCATTAGGGTTAAGCAATGATGACCCTAAAGATCCCACAGACCTTGTGAAATTCTTTAAAATGCCTCTTATAAAAATTAGAAAAGAGATTGTTGCTTTGGCAGCCGCGCATCCTACCACTGATGAGATACGACAAAGGGTGGAATTATTGTATAAGACAACAAAAAACTTGCAAGTAAGCAGTAATGAAAGCTTTAATTATAATAAAAGTTCAATAATGGTTTATATTTTATTCTCTTTTTATGTCATTAACTAAAATATGTACGTATTGTTTTTACAACAATTTATCTGCCCTCATGAAAGTCATTCCTACGATCAGGGTGTTGCAGGATCAGGTGATGACGATTTTCTTGTATTATCACTTGCTTGGCTTATCACTCTGAGTACCCAAAACACATCATACTTGATACTGTCAATTTTCAAAATAAAGGTTCATCCTTGTTTACAATTCTTGCACTTTTCATATATTTAATGTTTGATATATTTAATGTATTATTCTTTAGGTGTTGTCAATGTCACTGTGCAAATGTCGATGCCACCTCATCAGAGGTCACCCTCACCTGTATTGCCAACTGCAATGTCGGCAACACGTAGCATGTAGACATCCTCTAGTGCATATCATATTTGCCCGCCCACTATTGGTAGATCCCTCTTTTTCTCTATCTTCTGTCATGTGTTTATTTCCCTTCAAGCGTTCTTTCTTGAATTCTAATGCCATTTCATAGTGGATTCATTTTTTGCAGGAGGAGATGCACATGAGGATGTGCCATAGGTGACTACTACTGATAACATAGCATCGTTTCCTAGATCTTCTCGTATTGCTAGTACAGGAACATTGCAGGCCACATTCATGGTGAGCGACGAAGAAATGCTTCCCTTAAAGATACAAAAGGTTCCATGTACTTTAAAATTATTATTATATATACTCTAATTGTAATTTACTTTGTGATCACTCATTTTGGACTAATATTGATCCCATGAATTTTTTGCAGGCAATGATATTTTCTATAAACATCTTAGTGACATTGCATTGCAGATATTTGGGCCCACCATATGTAAAAGGTGGTACATCATATGTGAACTAACCCTTATCCACTTTTGATTTCATATCATTGCTAGAATACTTTTCCTTTGATCCATTTCTTGAAGTGTAATAAATGTAGCTTGAGTTCATTTCTGAATCTAACAAGTTTGTTTTTTTCTTTAAAAGGTGGAATGACCAAGAAAAAAGGTTAAAAGATGAATTGACAAACCAAATGGTTGAGTGGTTTTGAAATGAAACCTTTGACAAAACCAAGCTCCTTGAAAAAGTTGGCACATATCTAAAGTATGTGAGGGACCAATACAGGACCCATTTGGAGAGGAACCTAAAGTATGAGCATCCCCCCATGATTCCAAAGAGGGAGTGGAACGACCTGATTTTGAATGCCAAGGAGAGAATTGAAAGGAAAAAAGGAAATACACCAATAGACACTAGAAGAAGGTACGAGATACTATTAAGAATGTAATTATGTACTAATTAATTACTCTTTATATTTATATAATCTAACATATTTCAAACTTTTTATAGACTAAGTGACACATCAAAGGCAACCAAGGTAAGGCAAGAAAAGCACGGGCAACACAAACTCAGCTCTGGTGGTTACATGAAACTTGGTACACGAATTGTAAGTATCTCATGTAAACTCACATATTGTCTCAAAATATTAATAAATTGCAAATGTTTTTTTTTTATCAAACAATGCAAGCAAAATTCATGGTACCAAGCAAAAATGCAGGGCTCTGAATTCAATAGAGCACCCACAGAAGATGACAAGAGAATTGCCTACCAGCAAGGCTATTCAGCCATGGCTGATCGGCTACGAGAATTGAGTGGGAATACACAACATTCAAGTGCATCCGTCACATAGGTAAATATGGTAAATGGAAGTTGTTTCAAATTGAATACTTTACCAATAATCTAATTGATGTTGAGTTCCAACATAAAGTGACTATATTTGTTTTAAATAAGCAAGCAATGATAATAATGTGCATGTCATTGGAATATAGCCTGCTAATTGTGAAACACCACTTGCACATGAAGGTCTGGATGTGCATCCCAGTAGTGGAGGTATTCATTTGCCATTCAAATTTATTTATTTAGCTATTAATACAATTAAACATCTTAATTTGTAATTAGAGTAGTAATTAATGTAACCTTTCTTGTTAATATTTTAGAGCATGTAGTCGGTGGTGAGCAAGTGGAGCATGATCTAGGTACACAGCCTCAAGAATGTGATGTTCCCCACTCAGGTGAAGAGGACTATGGTGTTCAGTGTGTTGAGGTTGAGGCTACACAAAATGATGTGGCCCCATCAGGTAAAGAGCACAACAATTATGTTCTCTAAATTAATGAAATACTTGTAACAATAATTATTATTATTTTTTTAATTTAACCCATTTCTTTGTTATTGCAGAGGGCCCCCCTTTGCTTCAGTGTCCTTGTCCTCAGTATAGGACTAGACATACATTGAGATCACAAGCAGTTGGCAGAACATCTGCAGAGGGGGGAAATGATGAAGACACCGATGTTCCACTTAGTCTTTTCATAGCTTCAAAGAAAAAAGAAAGAAAGAAATGATTGTAATCTAACTTATTTGATAATGACTGATTTTTATGTGTTAGTGAATGTAATTATGTGCTAATTAATGGTTGTGGATGATATGAGTTAATTAATATTGATGAATGTTGCGTGTTAGTTAATTTTAATCGATGTTATATGTTAATGAACGTTATGTGATATTAATAAATGAATGCTATATTTATTAATGGTAGAAAGAATTAATGAATGAATGTTATAAGATGTTAACGGGGAATTTAGAGTGATGTTAGGTGGGGGGGGAGGGGCCAAATGAGCTTCCACCTTCACGTGGTTGGCCCTATTAAGTAGAGAATATTAAACTATTCTCGAAACCAAGCGAAGCTCAAGAAGGTAACACACTTTTCAATATTTCATTATGTTGCACAGTTAATCTTATTGAATAATTTATATTGAATCTTAATTGCAGGGTCCAACAGAGCCAACACGAACAACAACACCACGAGTTGCTGGGTATAATGAACTCCCATATTGTCTTATCTTTACACGAACAATATGAGTTGCTTCTAGTGTTGATATCCAAGGTGGGACTGCAAAAGTTATGAATATGCCTCATCCTTGTAAGTTTTTTTATTACAACTCCTAATTCTTGAGAATAAACTTTTTGTTCTTGATGTTTTTCACTAGTTGTCATAACCTCTGACTTTGATGCTTGTGCCTTAATATAACTAGATGTTTCTTGTATGCATACTTGGTCAAGGACTGCATTATGATGCTATAGGGCTACAAACTAAGATTATTTATTGTATTGAGTTGCACATTTGACATGAGTTGCCTTATGACTGCTATGCACATTTATGTATATACACTATTTCTAGTCTGTCTATTGATATTAATTTTGAGAAAATATTACAAAACTCAAAGTATTCTCCATAAGACTAGAAAAAAGCTCAGATAAATTTCTGCAGCGTTTTCTTACAATTACTTGCGATCATTTTTTTAGGAGTCCTGGTATCCATTTATAATAGTATGGATGCATACAAGCTTTGGACCCTTCAAAAGAAAGTTTGTTACAAACAACCGATCATTTTCAAGAAGCGGTTATAAGTCCTTTTCAGCATCTACGGCTTCCTTTGCTTGTTGTTCTATTCCAACCTCCTGTAACTGCTCCTGAGCATCTTCTTTCTATCCCATATACTTATCTTTCCACTCCTGATACACATCATCACTAGGCCAAGTAAAACTAGCAATCTTCAGTTTCATATCTTCTAGCCACTTCCAAGTGACTCGTGTGCCCAATCTCTGTTTCTATGAAACCATAATGAGATTTCACTTTTTCAATTTCCTCAATTGTTTGCACAAATAAGGATTTGTCATCAGTACTAATAATATGATTGATCCTTAGGGACAAATTGTGGTCCACCTCCTTTAACCAAGTCTTCTCTTCCTTTAGCTGGACAGGACCAATGAAACCTCCTGGAAACATTTCAAATTTATGATTTAAATATTCTTTCCTATAAAGTTGGGCTTTTCTTTTTATACCTGCTCCTTCCACTGAAAGAATATTCATCTCTTTTATAAACTCACATGTGGACCTTAGATTGTCATTCTCTTCTGCATCTGCATGGGAAGAACACATGAGCTCTAACTCTTTACCTCTAGGCACCCACTTATTTAGGATTGGTTCCAAAGTGGCTTCTTCTTCTCTCAATTTGATCAAAATCTCAAGAATCCTCTTCATATTTATGTATACATTGGAGGTTTTGATTGAGTCAACAAACTAAGATGGTGGCTTTCACCTTCTCCTCATATTTGTTTGCATACAATGTCTGAGCTTGTTTCAATTTTTCCAACTCATGTTGGACATTTTCAGGTAATTGGGAACTAGAAGGAATAGGAGAAGGGGGATATTCAATTATGGGACTAGTAGGAGGGGGTCTTGCTGGAGAGGAGGCTATCATGAGTGTAGAAGATTCACCAGGATGATATTGACCTGGCAGTTGACTCTAGAGTCTAGCAATTATGTTGTCTCTATTGGCTATTCCTTCTTTAGCATCATTGTAAGCTTTTAAAATAGTCTCCAACTTCAATTGGAGATTAGTCTTTTCTTGTGCCTCTTTCTTTGCCACCGCAACACTGAATTTTTCAGTCTCTAGAACTGTGCTTGCAGCTTCCACTACCCTTGTGTCTTGGACTCTTTTAACTATCATGCCTCCTAAGAGGCTAGAATCTGATGCATCCTTCCTTCTTTTGTTTTCATCCTTCTTTAAAGACCACATGACAAGAGTAGCATTATCTTTGCTGAATGTCACTCCTTCCATAGGCTTTGTTTCTTTCCTCACTGCATCAAGCACTAAGGCATCAGCTATATCCCATTCAGGGAGAATCAATACACCAGCCTTTGCTACCATTTCTCTTCCTTTCTCAGGGGTGATTGCTTTGAAATCCTCCATCATTTCTTGCTTAACCTCTTCTTCTACCTGAGTTGTATTTTTAAGAGGTTGTTCACTTTTCCTCTGTTCACATCTAGTCTTGAATTGATCAATATTTTGCTTCCATAGAAACTGTATAAAAGCTTCTGATGTGACAAAATTACTGTCAACTAGGAATTCTTCACTAGCTTGCTTAACAGTAAGGTCCATTTCTTGGCCCTTTAACTCACCATCAGTCAAATCCATTTCAACATTAGGTGTCTCTTTGGGCATCCCCTCTTGGGTCTCCTCATAGGTATAGGCAATCTCACCAAGACTCTCTAACCGCAATAATTGTTCAGCCACAGCTTGTTCATCTCTAATGTGGATAGGAGACTGAGATGGAGAATATTGAGGCTCATCAGTTTCAATTTCCTTTCCCACTCTCTGCTTCTTAGGGGAATCCTGGATGTCAATGACATCTTCAATTTTCCTTTTCCCTTTTGAAGTGGAAGGCTCACCTATCACTGGCATTATCATAGTGTACTTTGACCTTTTGTGCATTACATAGTCACCACATGGGATATCTCTAGCAAAGGCAGGCTTAGCCAATACCATCTTAGCCTTATCAAGCTCATTTTGCATTATGGCCTCCCTCTTTTCTTTTAAGGTCTGCATGAGATCTTCAAAATAAAGAATCAGGAATTTTATTTTCTCCTAAAATGGATTGAAGCTAGAAAGGGGGTCATAGCCAATGTCAAATTCATGGATAAAATCAAGGGCTTTCTTATATGCCACCCACTTCTCCTTCCTTAGTTCTTGCTCATCTAAGCTGAATTCATTTCTAATCAGATCTTCTGGGAACTGAAATTGATGTGGCCTACCTCTGCACACTGCTCTTTTTCTGAACATGCCATTGAAAAAATCCTCGGGGTCTACACATCTTGACACTTTAGTAGACAACCTATATGGCTTAAAGAATTCTTCAAAAAATCTCCATCCACCCTTAGTGATCACAAAATGGTGAGCCATGGTAATAGTTGGGAAAATAGTCCCTTTACCTCTATTGGTTAGCTCTACTTCTTGTACTCCCCCAATTTATCTCGGGACTTCTGCAATCCCTATCTTCAATGGGACCTGATAGGGTAGTAAAAAGGGGGTGCCTCTAAATCCAAACACTCTAAAAATAGTAGACACAGGGTACAAATATATGTCTCCCCAATTGTGAACAATCTAGATATCCTCTGCAAACTTCTTTGGTCTGAGAAACTCCAAAAGAGCCTTAGGAATTCTAGGGTTTTCTCTGCATAGAAGAATCCTAATTTTAGATGCAAAGCATCTATCAAACTTTAAATAACTTGCATCTTCTCTATCCCAAGATAGAATAGTACTCCACAATTGCACTAGCATCTCCTCTTTATCCTTGACCTTAATCAGGTCCATCTCCTTTCCAAAATAATCAGCCCCTTTGAATAGAAACATATGCATTAACATGGAGTACCACCCAAATGGCCTATCCACCTTACCATTTTTTATTCCTACCAGCCCTTTATGAATTGCATCAACAAGGTATGAGGCATAATCAAATGTTATTGCTAGGGAGGGATTTAGAATTTGTGCAATCATTAACATATAATGGGTTGGCATATTATTTTCAACATCCTCTCCAAAAATCTAGCATAATGCCCAATACATACCCTTAGCTCTCAGAGTGAATAGGTTGAGAGAGGATGGTTCCATTGTGCTGGGGCCTACAACTGTTAACCCCCTATCTTTACAAATAATTCTTTCAATGGGCCACTTCTAAGATGATCCCTTTGTGTGTTGTAAACCTGGGCTAACGACTCAAAGTCAATAGGTTCTAACAAATTGGAGGACTCATTGAGTTTAAACACTTTCTTGAATTCATCTTCATTTATCTCAATCAAGACTGATCCCTTTATGTTCCTGATGCATCTTGCCACAAAGTCATAATTTTGTGCAATCAAGGCTAACAGATCTACATCCATAAAAACACTTGGGACCACAAGCTTTCCTACATCCTGCTCCCATATGCCATTCAAAGGAGCTGGAATATTCCTCTGCCCAAAACCGACTTTGAAGAGTCCTAAGCCTGACAATCCTATTTCAGGGTCCCTCAACCAATTACCCTTATCATAAAGGCCACCTCCAATTTTTAGACGAGGATTCTTAGGTACTAGCTCTTTGGCCTTAGCCCCAGCATTGGTGGACATTGTTAATTGCTCTAAAAAATCATCACAGATATTTCGGTCCTGGTAATTCACTTTCCCTGTAAATTCTCTTCTGGGTGCCATTCTGGTCAAACAATTATACCACTAGAAGCTAGCACAGACCTCTAATGAAGTAATTCACACAGCAATATTTGAGAACAAACCTAGAGTTATCAAGAAAAGCACAAGAAACCTGATTATTCGCCTGAAGAAAATCGCTCTGCAATAATTCGCTCTGCAAAAGTTTGCTCTACAACAAACTTCAATGAAACAATACTTAGCAATCAAGTTGATGCGGACTAAAAAGGGCAAGTTGGCATTTAAGTTTTTAGAAATTAACTCCACATGTTTCGGCTTTCTTTTCAGAATTAAATTCGCCAAATCGAATTCAAAACTGGCTCCAACGGGTCATAATTTCTCTAAGTCTTTCCTCTATTTTGCTCTTTCACTACTTCGCAGAACATAAAACCCATGCTCTTTTCTTTCGCAAAACAACGCTGGCCATTGGATCTCAAGAACTTAAATTGCCTTTATCTCTGTTTAATCTCTTTGCTTTAGTGTCAGGCCCTACCTCCTTTTTGCCACTTTGCAAAGTTTAATAGTCGTGCACTTTTCCTTCGCGAGGCCGCGCCAAGCGTTAGATCAAACTCAAATCACCTGGCCTTTAACTCCAACTAAGACCGTCAATCCTTTTAACTAACCGCACCTCATCTTGATGGCTAATGGTTTTTGCCATTTCGCTGAGGTTAAGCTGCGGGCATCTTCGGGTCACGGAACAACGAGAACCATTGGATCAATCTTGAGATGAATGCCTTTTAAGTGAGCCCTTTATCCAGGAATTACTTACCCCATTTGTTATCCGGTTAATAAATGCCACATGGCAGTCGGCCATTAGCCCTAGAAACTCCTTTTGGTTCCACCCTTAATCCGCCACGTGTTCCCTTTTAGTATTCCCACATAATTGCCGATTACACCTAGGCAGGCCCTCAACCACTTTTTTAAACCACGTGTCACGTCACTCCTCCGTGTGATTTCCACCTATCTTTCACGACTTCGTGAACATTATTCTTCGTTTGGCTTGCAGCCACGAAACCACGAGAACTGTTAGATCAAAACAAACCTGATCTGCTTTTAACTTCATACCATGCCTGTCCCTTAGGCCCATCGGCCTTTTCGCTACTTCGCAATGACTAACTTGCTAGCATCTTATCTTCACGAATTCACGCAAGCCGTTAGATCTCAAGAACTTGCTCGTTGTTTACTCATTTTATGACAACCTTTCCCAGACCCATTGCATACCGCCAACTGAGTGCCTTGTCACCGCCATGTCATCACCAACTGGGGTTACCACATTTACTACCACTCTTAGCGGGACCCTCCACCTTTTTGCTATTTCACTGAAGGTATAGCTCGTGCATCTCCTGGCCATGAAACAACGAGAAGCCATTGACCTTTTTCCAAGCTCTACAAAAAGTGGCAGCTGTTATGCCACGTCACTCCTCCATGTGATTTCCACCTGTCTTTCGCGACTTCGCGAACATTATTCTTCATTTGGCTTGTAGCCACAAAACCATGAGAACCGTTAGATCAAAATAGACCTAATCTGCTTTTAACTTCATGCCATGCCTATCCCTTGGGCCCATTGGCCTTTTCGCTACTTCGCAATGACTAACTTGCTAGCATCTTATCTTCGCGAATTCACACGAGCCGTTAGATCTCAAGAACTTGCTTGTTGTTTACTCTTTTTATGAAAGCCTTGCCTGGACCCACTGCATACCACCAACTGAGTGCCTTGTCACCGCCATGTCATCACCAATTGGGGTTACCACATTTACTACCACTCTTAGCAGGACCCTCCACCTTTTCGCTATTTCACTGAAGGTATAGCTCATGCATCTCCTGGCCACGAAACAACAAGAAGCCATTGATCTTTTCCCAACCTGATCATTCTTTAACTAAAGAAGACCACTTATCTCTGGGACCCGCCAAACCCTTTCGCCACTTCACGAAGGTTAAAACACATTCAGCTTGATCTCACGAAACCACGCTATCCGTCTGATCAGATGAAACTTGATCGGTGTTTAGCTTTGGTCCAAACCTATATGCTGGGTCCACCTTCGCCTTTCGCTACTTTGTGGAAACTAAGTTTTGAGAACGTTTTGGTCGTGAATCAACGTGGGCCATCAGATCAACAGAAAATTGCATTATACTTATAAGGCCCGACAGACATTAGAAAAGGCAGAATAAAAGCGAACAAGAATAAAATATTTAAAGGGACCGCCTAGGTAAATGACAAGGGGAGAACACTTTTATGATAAATGGACCCATCGCTTAAGTGAATAGTATAGTAATGCCAAATTAGAAACCAAAAGGGCTTTTCTCGGGTATTATTTTTTTTATATCGATTATAATTATTATTTTTTTTAATAAAAATGATCATCGTCAGAATTACGACGAATACCAAGCTTTCGACCGACGACTTCTTTGACCATCGGCAGAGTCCATTGGATTGTCGAATTTCCAATGGGCATGGCATCATCGACCAATCTGACGCCAAGTTTTCAACGGTGGATTTTGTCGACACTCCGACGAAAATTCATCGAAAATCCGACAAACGGTCGTCGAAAATCAGCTCCAAATGTACTAGTTAGTGTTCCTTCTCAGTGGGTGACCTCGTGCTCTATGAGAATTAGCATAACATGAATGCCTTACTTGAAGAAAGAGGATGGTTTAGCCTGAATTGGCTTGGACCATATATCATCATTGAAGTCTATGGGTCGGGTGGCTACAAAATAGCAGATGTGGAAGGTATACCTCTTAAGGAGCCCATAAATGCTATCCATCTTCGTAGATATTATTCCTAATCTTTTCCTTCCTTTTCTCTTCCTTTCTTATCTTTTTCACAATTGTATGATATGGTAGCATGTCTTCATTAAAGAATTTAGTATTATATTATTAATATTTGATATATATTTCTTCATTCTTGACAAACATATTTTAAATTCTTGGTTGTCCCGAATTCATTATGTAAATTTTTAGGAATTTATATTTTTTATGTGCTAGTATATCATGCCATTTTCTTCATGTGTTTGGAGTTAGGATACATCATGTTGTGTTTAATTAAACCCTTAATTATATCACATTAGTTATGTAGTCCTTAACTTAAACACATTTCTTTACATCATCGATGTTGTATTTAATTAAATACTTAGTTATATATATATATATATATATCTTCCAAAGTTTTAAGGTACATCATCATATACAAAATCGACCACTAGATATAAAATATGGTCTCTACTATATCAAACACTATCTATGATTGGTGGATACCCGAGCCCTCGAGTCCCTGTCATGGTGGTACCATGGGTGTATAACAGGATGAGGACCGTGAGTGAATCCTAGAAGAGCTCCTTCGATCTCAATCCATGACTATGCCTCGATACATGGTGGACTCTACCTAGGACTCTGCTAGCTCACATTGTAGCTACTTCCCCTCTTCTCATCTGATCTCTATCTCTATTCGAACTGATTTGAATAGATCCTCGTGTCATCTGGTGCTCCTCTCAAGTCTATGCATGATCTGCAAAGATCAAGGCATGCGTGAAACAATGACGATGTCAGATAGGGTTTGTTGGATAAGGGACCGCCACTCTTGTACTCTAACTATAGAAGAAGGAATAAAAAACAAATCAGATATACATCATAATGAAAATCCCAAAAAAACTCAATTAAATAAAAGACCCTCACCTAGATCTCCTGCTTTCCAGTGTGGATCATGTGTCGTGACCATCTCTAATCTAGAGTAATTTCCCTCTCCATGCTCGTAGTGTCTCTATACTCCAGTAGGTGGTACTATAGGAGATGATCGGTGTAAGCTCGAGCTATGTCTCTTGATATTGGTTCCCTCTCCTTTAGCTGACATTGTTGGTGGATCTAGGGCTATGGTGTCATCCCCAGAGTGATGGGGAATCTCTTCCTCCTCTTCCTCCTCTCTCTCCTCCTCCTCCTCCCCTTCCTCCTCTTTCTCTCCCTCTCCTTTTTCCTCTAGATCATCATCCTCATCATCGCCACCCTGATCTCCCTCCCCACCGATATCTCCATCACCTTCTTTTTTGTCATCATCATCATCTCTAACTTGTTGTTCTCCCTCCTCTCATCTCTCATCCTCATGATTAATTGTACCTCCATCACTCGAGTCCTCAGATGTCTCATGATACTCGCTAGTGGAACCAATTGATCACCTCCATGGCCCAAGATTCCCCCTTGGATAGTCTAAAGGAAAAATGGCTCTGGGATAAGTCCTATCCCACCATGTGATGTACCTACTATGAGCTCCCACACCATAATTAAAGGGTACCATGACATCTCTATCAGAATCATCTGAGTCTGTCATCTCAATCTCATCATCGAGAGTGGTGTACAAAAACTAGCAGATCTGATGGAATGCTCTGCTCTAGCCCAAATTGTCACTTGACTCGGTTGAAATAGAATGGTACTATGCTATGGTTATAATGCCCCTCAAGGAAGAGGTTCCTCTACATAAGGCAAAGCTGACTATGCTAGCCTAACCATGTGGTCATGTGCCGATATGGCCTCCATGTGATGGGATTTGATCTCAATCTATTAATCACAATCCTCCAATTCAACAAGTCACCATTATTCCATGGTTTGGTGAGTGGGTATGCATATACTCTAGGGTCATGTGAGCCTATATAAACTGGTACTCCTACTAGCCTAGTGCATGTGATATGCTCAAACATCCAAACCTAAAGAAGGGTGCATGTCATCAAACTACATCCCTCATCATAGAAATAATCTTGTAAGTCATGGTAGAGATGGGTCAACATGCTCCGTCCCCAGGAGAACACTATTTTCTGCTCCTCCATCGCTTGAATAGCATAAGTGAGACCCCCATGCATGTGGTTGCCTAATCCATCAGGGCATATGGCTGGCCCCACTATGGCTATCATGAGTCTCCTCATGAGTGGAATGGTGTCGGTAGGATGTAGTAACCACTGAATCACAATTTGTCCTCTAGTCTCATTGGTCATGGCTCACCCAATGTTGTACATCTACTCTCTCCTATAAGAAGATGGTGTACGAACTATCTGATATCTCACTGTGCATCCTCTAATAAGCCTCAATATGTGGTAAACATCCTCAAGCGTAACCATCATCTCTCCCATTGGTAGGACAAATGTGGAGGTGTCTATGTCCCATCTCTCTATGAGTGTAATAAGCATTTCTAGATGGAACTT
This sequence comes from Cryptomeria japonica, assembly GCF_030272615.1. Lineage (NCBI taxonomy): Eukaryota > Viridiplantae > Streptophyta > Pinopsida > Cupressales > Cupressaceae > Cryptomeria > Cryptomeria japonica. The sequence goes on from NC_081408.1 coordinate 400,291,538, forward strand.
CATGGATAGTATGTTGCATATGTACCACAACCCTTCTGCCTTAAGAATATCTCTATCATTCTGAGACAATCAGAGAATCTGACTCTGTAGACTTCGATATGTATGTTTGGAAGTGTGCTCTCGCATATAGGGTAGTTTTTGCAAAAATAAAATAATCAACAATTAGTATCATTCTCTCAATCAACTCAACATCAGAAAGCCTAATCCTATGCTAGCCCTTGGTCACCTTGTTCAGGGACCAAGATGCAATAGAAGGACCAAAGCACTTTGGGAGGACCAGGGCACTCCAGTGGGACCATGGCGCCCTGGTGGGACCAAGGCACCCAGTTGGGACCATGGCATCCTTCTGGGACCACATGTGAAATTAGACTTTACTCCATACTAGAAAGTCAAACCTAAGTCAACAAGAAGTCAACAAAAGGTACAAAGGTAGTTCAGTACACTCACCTCGTCAAGCAATTGATCGGTGATGATACACTATTGTAGGATCTCCATCCAAGTAGGCATCTCAAGTCGTCTTCAAGGCATTATGAGTGCTATGTGGGCTCCTCAGTTGTAAATAAGACAATAAGTAATAAAATGACAAATGAAGGTGTTATTTTCATTATTTATGAGGTATGTGCATTTCTCTTTCCTTAAAAAAAAAAGTTATGCTTTTCTACTTAATCTTTCATATCTTGAGCTAAAGAACTTTGATTTCTGAACCATTGGTGGCATTGGAATCATGATTTAGTTCTCTTCCTTACCAAATTTTCCATGATGCACTTTGATAGGGCCTCATTGTGAACATTTGTCATCACCTTTGATCACAATTCAATGTGGTAAACATGATATCGTATTTCATCTCACTAATAAGCAAGCCAAAACAGGGGGCATATAGGTACCCTCAAATTTCATCACTTCCCTAGTAAGAATTAGGTGATTTTGTGATTTTATCTAACAAGTAGTTTTGTAGGGTGTGGTTCCTAATAGTGTACTATAAATACTATTGGGGGCTTCATCCGACACCTTATGGATATATCCTTTTTCATGAATGTTTACTTTTCTATACTTTATCTTTCATATGCATATAATGTTATATGACCGCTAAAGTGGGGGCTAAATGTAGCGTCATAAATTGTACACCCTTAACTAGGTGGTACAATTCAACACTTAGGTTAGCATCCTCCTTAGTGTGTTTGCATCTTGCATTTCAATTCCCCCTTAAGCATTTGATTAATTACTTAAATTAAATTTTGGGTCTTCTTTCATCTCTCTACACATCATCAAATTGGGCCCTTTTACATTAAGTGTGCCCCTTTTATTGTATTCTCCCAATAAATCATTTCATCAAATACCCTAATTGTGTCCTATTTCAACCTTCAAGGCCCAATTTTTCATATCTAGACATCTCAAATTCCCATATTATCTTGGAATTTTCTCTAAAATCACAATATCTTGCTTCCCCAAAAATTTGGCAAAAAGTTGGTCGAATCATGTGTTTGGACCAAGTAGATACCTACTTGGTCCTAACCTTGTCTCCCTAAATTTTAGGAGCATGATTTGGTGGTATTTTAATATTCAAATCTAAGAGATTGGTGGGAAATATAATTTCTAGGTCATCCTATGACTCAAAACAAAGTTAGGGTCTCCTACATAAAGCCTTACTTTCCTCATTTGAAGGATCTAAGATCTAGTGATTGAAGGAGCCTCTTGTAAAGTGAAAGTGCAGGTTATAAGAAGTCTACAATAGCAAATTAAGCATTCACCAAGTATACATCAAGTATTTTCAACATCCATTAGGAGCTTTGAAGACATTGAATAATAATAGGAGATCATCAGCCGATGATTGGCTTGTACCTCTACCTTAGGGTTTGGTATGGTTTCATGTTAGTTTCGTGTCTTTGCATTAGCTTCATTTTCAGATTTAAATTCATGCTTTAGATCTCTATTCCATTTGTGATTTGAAGCATTTGCATTTACATTTACAAGCATTTAGGGTTTGCTCTCCAAAGTGTAGGGCAAAACTCTAGATTCTTTATTACTCTCATTTAGGATCTTGCATACACACAAGATTCTTGCACACACACTTTCAGTACATTATTGTCTAATTGTGGAGGTGGAAACCACCAAAACAAGGGGTTTGACTAAGGAAAAACCCTATATAGCCACCTAGACACCCTTTTTCAAGTTGCAGGTGTAGGTAAAGGAATTCAGCAGATGCATGATTTTTGGCACTGACAGAAGACACATATATAGTCTTAGTGCCATAATTTAATCTCGGATTATAGAGACCAGGGTGTGGCACCCTTGTTGGATATTAGATTTTTTGGAATCTGTTTTTGTTATTGATGTCAAGATATTCTTGTATTATTATAGAGAATTCATTTGTTACAGGGAGTTGCCTTGGTTGCAGATGTACCGATGCAGATTAATGGGTTTTGAGATACTTATCTCTAGTTGATTCAGTATGAGTTTCAATGTTCCAGAAGGTGATTTGATCAAGTTATGTGATCTGGTGTGGTGATTTTTTTTTCTGTTGTTTCTGAGTTTTGGATTGTATTGCTCCAAAATTGATTCCTTATGTTGTGCAGATTTTGGAGAGTGTTTGGTACATTCATGTGTGTCCTCAATTCGAGTGGTTCATGATTTGGAACTTCACAAGCGTATATTTTAGTTTGTTGTTGATGTTATTGAGCTTAGGTGATAATATAATAACGATTATTGTTATCAAAATTGTTGTGATTATTGCGGAGGAATTCATGTTGCTTGTCGATATTCTTTGATCATTTTCTATGCGTTTTGGTGGTCTCCATTGATCGTGGTGTGCGTTATTGAATATTTTATTGGTTTGGTGCTATTCTTCGTGTTATACAACTTTCTGGCCAGCCCGATGGTTCTTGCATGTTGCGGATGATCTTGGCGTGATATTTGGTGGTGTTGTATGTTTGAGATTTTTATTTAGGTCCATGCTATGTCCTTAGCGACATTGTATTGGTTCACATATGGATTTATGAATCGTGTGATGTAATTTTGTAATTAGGTCTTATATATTGAGCTGACCTTGAGGTTAAGGTTGATGATTTGTATAAATAAGAGTTGTAATCATGTAAAATATGTGTTTCCAGTTGTGCTTGCTATCTTTGAGAGTATTGTATGTGTGAACAAGTGAATTGATCTTTCATTGAAGTGCAGAGAAGAGCATAGAAGTGTTGCAGTGTAGATAGTGTGCTAAATTGGAACTATGAGCAAGCATTTGGAGATGCTATTCTTTCAGTTCATGTAATATGGATTATTGTCCGATCTTTGTAAGGCAATGAGACTTCCTAGGGTTATAGCCCTTTTTTTTTTTTAGCAGCGACCTCTAGGCAGTGTGCCTGAATGCATGTGCATTCCCCATTGTAATATTTACACATACTATTGTAGAGTATCATCATATTGTGGGTAGGTTCCCACCGTGGTTTTTCCCTTGAATGGGATTTACACTTTAAAAATTTGTGTTATGTATGTTGTTGATGTGGTGTTTATCTTTGTTATTATTGTTCTTCATCAGATTTGAAGTTGAGGTTAATTTGTTTAAGTTTGGTGAAAATTGATTCACCCCTCCCCCTCTAATTTTTCCTGCATTGTTGTTGCCAACAATTGGTATCAGAGCTAGATCCTCTGGAGGAAGCTTGAACGCTTGAGGAGATCCGGGATGACAACTATTGTTTTCAAGAAGGAGTGTCTGATATTTGATGGAACTAATTACTCTATATGGAAGAATAGGATGGAGGTTCACTTGAATTGTCTTGGAGAATATTATTGGAAGATCACAAAGAATGCATAGAATGTTCCTCATAATGGTCCTTTTACTGTAGCTGAGATCAAGAATGTTGAATTTGCATAATATAAGAGCCGAAAAAGAATTGTTGAGTGCCCTAACTGATGCAGAGATGACTAATGTGATGGGATTGTAGACTGCTCATGAGATTTGGAAGAAGTTAGAAACCTTGTATGAAGGAGATAAACATGTGAAAGTTGCTAAATTGTAGAGCTTGAAAGGAAAATATGAGTTGCTAAGAATGGGAGAAGATGAGAATATTTAATCTTTTATGGCTAAAGTGAATGATCTTGTGCTAAACATCAGGTGTGTCAGTGTCCTTGAAGAAGATAAGATTTTAGCTAAAGTGTTGAGATCCTTGTCTCCTACTTATAAACACAAAGTTGTTTCTATTGATGAGATCCGGACTATGACAATTGTGACAAGAGATATGTTGGTTGGTAAGCTTGCTACTTTTGAATTGAGAAAACTTGGTGAATCATATGGCAAAGATGAGACTACATTTAAGCCTACTGTATCCAAGAATCATAAGTATGATCCAGGAGAGAGTTCAACTAGGGTTTCCATATATGAAAGAGAAATGAGAGAGATGGAAGAATAGGAAAGAGAATTGGAAGAGCTTGAAGTACTTATTGCCAAAATATTTCCTAAGGGAGCCGGTAAGTATGAAGGGAAGTTACCTTTGAAAAAAAATTCATGTAATAAGATTGGTAATTTTGCTTCTAGATGTCCTAAAAGAGCAGAAAGAGTGTCAAAGTATGATAAGCCTTACAAGCCTAACCTCAAGTATAGATATCAGAAGAAATGTTATTATTTTGTTGATGAAGGTGTGACGGATGATGAGTCTAAGAAAGGAAATTTGAAAGATGAATTTGTGTTCATTGTTATCAAGGAAGATGATCTGGTACCTGCTAATTCTAGAAGTTGCATAGTTGAAGAAAAAGCCTCGACTACTAACATTGAAGAGAAAGATGAATGGGTAATTGATAGTGGTTGTTCACATCACATGACAAGTGATAAAGTTAAATTTGTGAATATGGAGAAGTATGATGGCGATGTAGTGAGATTTGGAGACAACAAAGCTTGTGTAATTTGTGGTAGAGGTTCTATTTCTCTTGATGGTAAGCATAATATTAGTGATGATGTTTTATATGTTGAAGGTTTGAAGAATAATCTTTTGAGTGTTGGATAGATGGTTGATAAGATCTGATTTACAATTCAAGAATGGGAAGTGTAAGATCTTGAATAGCTTCGATATAGAAATTGCATCAAGAACTAAAACTAAAGGTAATATCTTTTATCTGAATGCTGGTGAGAAAATTTGTTTGATTGCTCAGATTGATGAGAGTTGTTTGTGAGAAAAGTTGTTAGAGATTTGCCTAAGATAGTAAATCCTACTAATCTAGCATGTAAATAATGTCAATTGGGAAAGCAAACAAGAATTTCATTAAAGAGAAAATTGTATACATCTAATGAGTTATTAGATCTTGTGGATACTGATTTGTGTGGACCGTCTAGGGTGAGAAGCTTGCAGGGTGACAGATACTTTAAGTTGTTGAATGATGACTATTCCAAAATGATGTGGGTCACTTTTCTAAGGGAGAAATCTGAAGCACTGGAGAAATTCAAAATATTCAAAGCTAGAGTGGAGATAAAGATAGTATTGAAGTTGAAGTGATAATCTTGTCTTTCTTCAAGGTGACAAGTTTCAAAATCTCATTTCTAAAAGTGACTATGTCACTTGTGTATCCACAAGTTAGAATTTGGACTTAGTTCTTGTAAATTTAGTCATCCTCACTTGTTTCTAACTCATTTCTAAAAGGTAGTTATTCTAAGTGCTGACTTGGCCACTAGTACATTTGGGGCTCAATTTCAATGGCAGTTCATTGGAATTCTAACTACAATTCGTCGGACTGCCAACGAGCAACATCGTCAAAAACTTGTAGTCAGACATTCCAACAGTGCTCAAGACCATTGGAATTCCAAAATCATCAAATACTCTTATGACGATGACCATGGCTTTGCTTAGCCATCAGTAAAACTCGATAAGTCATCATAATTCCAATGGCTTCCAGGTAATGTTCTGATGGTGAACATGACCGCCCATCTGGCGAGAATGTCATCGGATATACAACATCCTTGTTGGATGTTTTGTGGGGGTCTTTCAGACTTCTAATGACATCCAATGGCAACCAAGGAATCCACACCGACAAGGATGTTGTATGTGCAATGGTTCGGGCATCAGAATAAATTGGCTGGGTGTCAGAATTCCAACGGCCTCCTCACTGCTTATCCGATGAGGATGTTGTCCGATATATAGAATCCTTGTTGGATGCTTGGTGGATGGAAATATTTGCACTTATTGACCAATATAATAATACTAAAGATTCATTATTCTGTATCAACCAACCAAATGACAATAAAAACAATTTGACAATCTAAGCATGTGACGGTTCAGGCGTTGGATGCTTGGTGGATGGAAAGATTTGAACTGATTGACCAATATGATAATACTAAAGATTCATTATTTTGTATCAACCAACCAAATGACAATAAAAACAATTTGACAATCTAATCTTTCCACTCAAAGACCAGCCTCAAAAAACCATTTATGATTGAAGAATTGTGTCCCACGTTAAGTTATTCAATCCCATCAATAGCCACCCATATGTGGCATACCATAAGCTGGCATGGGAAGAATTCCCATTCCACTCATACCTGGCTGAAAGCAACCTCCCATGCCCACTCCCATGCTAGGAATTGGAGGTGCTAGCAAAGCAAGGTGAAGAAGATGAGCATACATATTTTGTAAACAAAATAGGCACATATTTATTTTTGCAGAAGATTTAAAATTTTTATTAAAGAGAAACTTAAAATATTCACAAAATCATCAGAGTAGATCAAAAACCTGAAGTAGGTATGGAAACACAAATTCAATCATATTATTCATCCAAACAAGTTCCAAAGCCACATCTGGCCTGATCAAGACATAGCATATGAACAAGCATGAAGCAAAGCATTCTTTCTTGCCTTGTAGTTCCAAATGCAAAAGTAAGCCCCATTTCAATGCCCCAATCCAAAATAAAAATTCAAAATATACTTTAGCCTGTGAGAGAGAACAACCAACTATATGTTTTACCAATTGTATACCTGTTCCACAAAATACACCAGCAATTCCTCTACAAGTTCACAATCACCCGATTGAGAACTAGTTTCCATTACATCGTTGTAAAGATTATCCTTTTTAGACAGTGCAACATGTTAGCACATAATTTTTCTATAATTTCATTAAAAATGCTATTTTTCTATAATTTCCTTAATTATGCTCTTAAAAATGCTATTTTTCTATAATTCCCTTAATTATGCTCTTAAAATTCTATTTTTCAAATTAACTATGCTCTTAAAAATGTTATTTTTCTATAATTTCCTTAATTATGCTCTTAAAAATGCTATTTTTCTATAGTTTCCTTAATTATGCTCTTAAAAATGCTATTGGAGGTGCTGGCAAAGCAAGGGGAAGAAGTTGAGCATACATATTCTATAAACAAAATAGGCACATATTTATTTGAATTTTTAAAAACCGTCAATAGAGTAGAACAAGTGCTCCTTGAGGCTCAATTAAGAAAAATGCATACCTATTGAGCAACAAGATCTTTCTCTTCTTTCTCCTTGGATTTCAATTCTTGGACAGCCTCTAACTTGTCCTTAACAAGCTCATCAACTTTTTTTGTCTATTCTCGAATGAACTTTGAAAAAGAAATTTTTTGAATATTAGCTATTTAATTCTGCAGAAGATTTAAAAAATTTATTAAAGAGAAACTTAAAATATTCACAGAATCATCAGAGTATATCAAGAACCTAAAGTAGGTATGGAAACACAAAGTCAATCATATTATTCATCTAGGCAAGTTCCAAAGCCACATCTGGTCTGATCGAGTCATAGCATATGAACAAGCATGAAGCAAAGCATTCTTTCTTGCCCTAGAGTTCCAAATGCAAAAGTAAGCCCCATCTCAATGCCCCAATCCAAAATAAAAATTCAAAATATACTTTAGACTGTTAGAGAGAACAACCAACTATAAGTTTTACCAATTGTATACCTGTTCCACAAAATACACAAGCAATTCCTCTGTAGGTTCACGATCACTCGATTGAGAACTAGTTTCCTTTGCATCCTTGTAAAGATTATCCTTTTTAGACAGTGCAACATGTTAGCACATAATTTTTCTATAATTTCCTTAAAATTTTATTTTTCTATAATTTCCTTAATTATGTTCTTAAAAATGCTATTTTTCTATAATTTCCTTAATTATGTTCTTAAAAATGCTATTTTCTATAATTTCCTTAATTATGCTCTTAAAATGCTATTTTTCAAATTAACTATGCTCTTAAAAATGTTATTTTTCTATAATTCCCTTAATTATGCTCTTAAAAATGCTATTGGAGGTGTTGGCAAAGCAAGGGGAAGAAACTGAGCATACATATTCTATAAACAAAATAGGCACATATTTATTTGAATTTTCAAAAATCGTCAGTAGAGTAGAACAAGTGCTCCTTGAGGCTCAATTAAGCAAAATGCATACCTATTGAGCAACAAGATCTTTCTCTTCTTTCTCCTTGGATTTCTCTTCTTGGATAGCCTCTAACTTGTCCTTAACAAGCTCATTAACTTTTGTCGTGTATTCTCGAATGAACTTTGAAAAAGATTTTTTTTGAATATTAGCTATTTAATTCTACAGAAGATTTAAAATGTTTATTAAAGAGAAACTTAAAATATTCACAGAATCATCTGAGTATATCAAGAACCTGAAGTAGGTATGGAAACACAAAGTCAATCATATTATTCATCTAGGCAAGTTCCAAAGCCACATCTGGTATGATCAAGTCATATCATATGAACAAGCATGAAGCAAAGCATTCTTTCTTGCCCTGTAGTTCCAAATACAAAAGTAAACCCCATTTCAATGTCCTAATCCAAAATGAAAATTCAAAATATACTTTAGCCTATGAGAGAGAACAACCAACTATATGTTTTACCAATTATATACATGATCCACAAAATACACCAATAATTCCTCTGCAAGTTCACAGTCACCCGATTGAGAACTAGTTTCCATTGCATCCTTGTAAAGATTATCCTTTTCAGACAGTGCAACATGTTAACACATAATTTTTCAAATTAATTATGCTCTTAAAAATGTTATTTTTCTATAATTTCCTTTTATATATTGAGCACTTTTTCCATAAGAATAGTTACTATTGGGTTTTATGTGTAGGTGCAATCTTGTAGTGACAATCTCCATCCATTTGTGACTTCTCTCCAGAAATTCAACCATTAGGTGGGCATATTGAGAGTGACATTGAGACAAGATGAAGCACTCTGGGTTTCTTTTTGAGGTTCTTGGGATTGATCAAAGTGCACAAGTAATTATCAGAAAGGGTAAAGCTCCCATGCAAAACAAAGTTTTTGTTCAGATTATATTAAATCCATTATCAATTTTTGTATCTTAAAGGAGTTGAAAATGATTGAAATTTCACATTATCGATATAAGTTATATCGATGAGGGAACTTAAACTAACAAAGGCCAATTTTGCATCGGGATACCATATACCGATGAGAGAGCGCAGCAAGACGGAGTTGTACTCATTGGCAGAAGTTATATCGATCAAAGAGCCAAGTTGAGGAGAATTGATGCATTGACAAAAACTATACCGATATGACCCATCGGCATAGTAAACACTAGCGGCAGTAGTGGAGAATTATCTTGCCGATAGTCAATGAGGGTATCGGTAAGACTTATACTGATAAGAGTGGTGAAAAGAAGAGTCCATCAATATAACCAAAGCGATCAGTATGTGTTACTTTGAATCACCCCAACCCCCGAAGAAATTATCGATGAAACATATACCGATGGAACATACTTTATCGGGAAGACTTCTCTTATCGGTATGTTTCATTTCAGATTACCCCGATAGTCGATGAAGGAGTGGACTGATTGAATGGAGAAAAGACACTATCAGGGAGACTCATGGCGATGAATCCGGTTACATCGGTATAACCAAAGCGATCGGTATGTGTTGCTTTGAGCCACCCCAATGCCCGACGAAATCATCAGTGAAATATATACCGATGGAACATACTCTATCGGGAAGACTTTGCTTATCGGTATGTTTCATTTTGAATTACCCCAATACCCGATGAAGGAGCGGACTGATTGAGTAGAGCGAAGACACTATTGGGAAGACTAGTGGTGATGAAGTCGGTTGCATGAGGAAGAGCTATGCCAATGGTGAAGCCCATCAGGGAAACAATGCCTATCACGATAATGCTAAATGAGCTCACTCGACACCCGATGAGAATATCGGTTTGAGATATACTGATGAGGAGGAAAAGGAGTTGTCGACTTAGGGTATCCCGATAAGAGAAAGTAAGATGTCAAAGCAGATAAAGGGCTATTCAAAGAGCGCCAAAAGGGAAATATTCATCGGGGAGACATATGTCGATGATCCATTGTCATATCAGAATTCAAAACCAAATTTTTTTAAAATCTTTTATTTAATACTTGCAGTAGATGCATCTATGGTTTGCACGAGGCAAATTTTTTGAGAAGTTCATTATTGGAAAAGAATACGGTAGAACTAGAAATTACCTTGTCTAAATACTATGTTGGTGAAAGAATGATACACAGATAGAACACATTGTGCCTTTGAAAAACAGAGCAAAGGATTGTAATTGTAGAAATGGAAGCTTCGAGTTCAACAAGAAAGAAGAGGGCGGCCAAGAGCCCTAACTCTAAGGCGAAGAAAGGAAAAATTGAAGAGGTGCCTCTAGTCAGGAGGATAAACCAAGACATGATAGACCAAATGCAAGCACCCAGCCCAAAATCTAGAAGGTTGAAGTAGCACCTATCGGGGAGAGACCAATTAGAAGACAAGTACAGAGAGGTCAGAGATGTCTGGACCAAGGTAAGGGGACATGAATTGCTTATGTTCCACTATTTAAGGAGCAAGGAGATGCTGCTCTACAATCCTTGGATGACAAATTTAGGTAAGCTAACAGTCCCCAATGTTTTTGTAAACATAAGATTGCTAGAGGTTTTAGTGAGGAATTATAATTCAGTGAAGAGGTGCATTTAGCTCCCAAATGGGGAAGCATTTATTAGATTTTCTGCGGGTACCATAAATGAGGTTTTCAATTTAGAACCCAGCCCTGATAAGCCCTTGTCCTTTGAGGAGTTGGAGGAAGAATACCTCAGAATGGACACTACATATACCGGCTGGAAATTTGCTATTTACAAGAGGAAAGAAGGAAAATTAACAGAGGAAGATAGGCCACCATTCAGCATTGATTTGTTCAGACACTACTTGTAGTACACATATATGTCATGTGGGCAAGTAGGAGGGGTGGAGGTGTCTGATCTGGCAAGCATTGGGCTAATGGTGTTAGCTTCTGATATACAAATGTATGAACCTAGGGCTTTTGACTATGCAGCATATCTGGTGGAGAGGTTGCATGAAGGTTTTTTAAGCCTTAGGGATGATACTCGTCCCAATTTCAAATTTTATTCACTATTGATGCATCTAGTGTTATTTTATGGATATGTAAAGGGTTTTTGGCCTGAGGGCCTAAAATTTAATACCAAAAATAGGGAAGGTGAGGAGAAGCCCATCCAATTGTGGATATATCTTTGGGATTATCAATATATGAGGTCCAACTATATTAAGTTTGAAGAACTTATTGTGATGCCATTGTACCGAATGTGTTGGGTCTCAAATCAACAGATTGGATAGGTTCTAAGGAAATGCAACCTCCTATGGTTGAACCCTCCAATTGACTTGGCCAACATATAGAGCAAACTGATTCAGATTTTACTCTCTCACTTTAGGCTCTGCAGGACCTAGGCGGGTATACCTATTCACTGAAATGTCTCCAATAACCAATGCTTTTTATAGCAGATTTATTATCCTAATCTGATATCTCCTGATCTTGAAATGGCATAAGTTCCTTGAATGGAGATATAGTAGATGAGTTCAAGATTGTTGTTGTAATAATTATTTGTTTTATGTTTCTTAATTACTTCTATTGCTGTTAAAATAATCAATGATGAATAAAATGAGTATAATTTGTAATTAGCCAGTGCCTTCTTTGCTGTTTGGGCTACAGAGTCATTGCATTTTTCTTCAGGACTTATTGTGCGAACCTGTGAGACAGTTTTTTAATTCATCCCTTTATGATCCTGTCAGTTATTATTTCTTTTGGAACCAAACAAATGCTTATATCATATGTTGATTGAGTGAATTTAACCCTACCCTTAAGGGACCAATCAATTAAGCTCTGTAAGGAACAATTACAATCCGCAAGCAAAACCTCTATTTCAACATCATAATACAAAGCATAGATTTGATCTTAAGAACATGAATAACCTTATCCTATCAGATAATATCATAGATGATTGCCAAAAGAAAATGAAGTGATCCGTAACACATATGCAGAGAAATAATTCATCAAAGTTTGTATTCCATTATGGTTCGTATACAGAAGACTTACAGGCTGTTAAATGTCGCTATCTTGACCTTCATTCTTATCACCATATTACAAAAATCATTCTCATATATATATGAGGATGAAGGCTTTTCATGAAGAGACACGACTCTTCGGAATACTAATCGTTAGTTTCAGTGTTTCTAAACTTAAGCAAAAAGAGATTTAGAAGTCTTAAATGATGAATGTAATCATCATCCTTGAAGGTTTTGATTCGAGCACTTTGTTTCTTTAATTCATCTCCCTGCGATAGATACTTGAATATCATCTGGTTGACAGTAGGGGCCATATCTTTACTTCGATCTATTTCTGACAAGGCCCAATCCTTGACGTTGACGAGCTCTTTTCGCAAATCCTCTAGGGATATCACTTCTCCTTCTTTGTAGACGGAGGGCATTCCAACAGGTTTCTCATCATCCAAATCCTTCAGGTCTCTCCTCAGCGTATCCTCAAGTTTGACATGATTCTCCATATAGGCAGTCCCCTCAGCTTTTTCCTTTGGTGTCATGGCATCGACATTATTCACTACTTCATGCAGTCGTGCTTTTAGTCTCTCATGCTCTGTTAACGCCTTTATCGTTCCATTATATACTTTCCAATATGGTTCAACCTGCAAGAGCATGGTGTTAAACCGATGTCCTATGATGTCGTTGACCAGTTTGTCCATTCTTTGTTGGATACCTTCTACGCGTTTATTGGCCTTTTCTGCTTGATACTTCCAGTACAGAGCATCAGAGACATCGTCCAAGCTACGTCCTGCGGGGTATGAGGTGTATTCACTGATAGGAGTCCCTGTCTCTAGTTGCAATACTTTTGCCTGCAACTTTTGATTTTCCTCTTTAGATTTTTCATATAACCCCTTATATGTGACGTTTTCTCTGACCAAAAATTCTGTCTGGTCCAGGTTCAATCTAGCAACATCCAAGTTGAGTTTAGCAGTGACCCTAGGGTCTGTCTTACCAACCTGATGAACCATGAGGTGCCCAAAGGTTTCTTCAATGTCTACAATGATAGGCCTCTTCCCCTTTGGATATAATGCCCATTGTAGGAGAGCTTTTTTGTCTGGATCATATCCAGAGCCTAAGAACAATTTGTCTATCTCCTGAGGCAACACCTGTTGATTTAAGTCTTGTTTCTTCAGGAAGCCGTCAAATAAAAGTGTTGAGTTTATATCCCAACCAGAGAAGATGATTACACCGGCCTCTTTCAGTAATTTCCTCCCTTTCTCAGGAGTCATATCTTTCATGAGGACATCAATCTCATCCTGCAATTTCTTCATCAGTTCCTCCTCTGGTCTTCCAGCCATGCTTCGTTTTACATGAGCTCCTTTGTATTGGTATAAAAATGAAAGAAATTCCCTAGAGGAGGCGAATCCATCATCAGCAACAAAATCTTCATGCTCAGTCATCCTTATATCGACGACATCCTTGATGTTAATTTCACCAGTGTCCATATTCATCTCTGCTTCGAAACCAGGAGGATAATCTTCTCTAGGAGAATCAGCTGGGATACTACTGGCGGTCGATTTTGGTGACATGTGGGCTAAGGGCTGACTATCCTTCTCAGTATTAATGAAATGAAGGAATTGCGAAGGCACTCTATGCATGATTTCTGCTTCATGTTGAAGAAGCCTTTTAGCCACTTCTAGAGGATCTTGGAGATTTCCAATTAGGTCTCCATCTATCATTCCCCTTACCCTTTTCCATTTGTAGGCCTCCCAAACTAACTCACTCTTTTCTCTCAAAGCTTTGGCCTCCTCTCTTTCAAGATTCTTAATCAGGTCATCTGGCATTTTGGCCACATGTATTCTAGCTTTGAGTTTTTGTGATACTCTGGCAGCTCTTATATATCCTTCAGGGTTGAAGTTCTCTCTAGGTTCACCTAGAGTCATGCCATAGTAGTCTAACTTGTTCTGCAGTAAATGATAACTTTTTGAACTTTTAACAATGAAATCAGAAAAAACCAATAAACCTGGAACAATGGATTGTTTACCGGAATCTGTAAGGTGTTTAGCACTGACAATAGACAATTGTCTTATAATCTCCAGGCTAGCCACCCTATTTGGCACTGTAATTGGGAGCATGTGGGGTTTTCCTTCATATCCAAATACCCTGATTTCTGTGTGATTGTTATGGCAATACCAATCACCCCAATTATGATCAATCTGTGACTCTGGAGAGAAGTCCTTTGGTCTGAGGAATCTCTTGATTTCAGGGGACAAAGTGTAATCCCTGTGTTGCCCAAAAGCTGCACTAAGAGGTTTCACAAAATATTCTTGAAAGTGCCAGTACTGGTTGTTCATGAACCTCTGGTCCCATGCAGATACCCATAACTGAACTGGCTTCTTCAAACCATTTTTATCATAGGATCGAATGCAGAAATCATCTGACCAGAAATTAATCTCTTGTCCACAATAAAGAATGATATGCATTAACAAGGAATACAATGAAAAATGAACATTCACAAGGTCCCCTTTCAACTTTTCCAATCCATGATTTAAAGCATCTGCAACATAAGTGGCAAAATCAAATGACCTAGGGTCTTTTGACTGTAAATCAGCACACAGAACCATAACCACAATATCCATGAGTGGATGAGCCTCTAGGCCTAATACTTGAGCTGCAACATAGTAGGTATATTTAAAATAAGGATGGAAATGGTTGACATCAAATGGCACCTTGTCATCTTTGCTAAATGGAACAAATGACCCACCCACTTTTGGCCTATGAATAGGTAGCCTCCAAGTCCTGTAGATGTTTTCTAAACTAAAGAATTCTTGTGAAAGTTTCTTCATATCGATACTCTCCTCCACCTCCCAGTCCAAATCAAACACCATATCAATAGTCTGTTTGTTAATTACTACTAATGTATTCCCTCTGTAATCACATATGGTTTTGGTTCTTGGATTGTAACAATCTACCAGAGCTTTCATTAATTCTACATCTACAAACACATTTGGGACTACCAATTTGCCTAAGTTCTTCTTCCATAGATTACTTATGGGTTCAGGAGCATCCCTTCTTTTGTAACTAAATAAGAATAACTCATGTCCTCTGATTTCAGTCCAAATATCTCCTAGATTTTCAAATCTATCCTCCAATCCTTCTTCTTCACTTTTGATCTTTTTGGACCTTACACTAGATGAGGGACATTGGTCTAATAAATCCTGAGTCAGAGCTCTTCCTTCCTTCTTTTGTCTATTGGGCTTCTCTTCAGGGTTTAACTCTTTTCCTTTCCTACTCTTTTTAGAAGAAGAAGACGAAGGTTCCATGATTACAGCAAATATAAGAAACAACACTTACTTGGAGAAATGCTCAGCTCTTCTGGTTATCGTTCGCAAGTTTCCACAAGTTCTTTGCAATTTTCAGTCTTTTAGCATTGATCTGGTTCTTATGAAAATTCAATCAGTTCAACTGTAATCGTATGGGCAACTTGTGCACAGTTAATGTTCTGCGTCTACAACGGCTACTCAAGTGTTTAAACTTAATTGCAGATGTGACATTCTTCACTTGGGCCTTTAACTCTTTTGCAGGAAGTATAGTTTGCTCAAAGTGATCATATTTCAAGTTATCGATGAAACCCTTGTCTTCAGCCGAGTGTTTAAATCTTTCATCGAAAGCCCGTTTTCTTCGATACTATTCTTTTGGTGAGTAGCCCATGTCAAGAAGCCACTTTCAAGACTCATCGAAATCGTTCTTTCATCGATAGACCTCCTTTTCGATAAGTCACTCGCAAGTTTCATCGAAATCATTCTTTCGATGAGTTTCTTTCTTCGGTGAGGGCCCATGTATGTTCATCGACATTCCTTTTTCATCGATATCCTCCTTTATCGATGAAACACCTTTGCTTTTGTTCGACATTATGTCATCGATAAAAACTTGCATTTCGATGAATGCTTTATGAGTTTCTTCGGTAATGATATTCCTTCGAAATCACTTTTGCCCTTTTGCCTTTCGTTTTTTACCTTTTCGATGAAACTTAGAGTATCGATGAGTGATTTTCTACATTCATCAAAAGTAACTTTTGCCGAAATACTTTTGCTTGGTGCTTTCTATACCTCATTTCGATGAAAATACTCTTTCGATGAAACTTCTTTTGCAGTGCTCGATACAATTTGCTGGCCGAAACATCTTTCAGTCTTCACGCCTATGGGAATATACATTTTTTTTATATATTTTTTATTTTCAAATATAGTGTTCAACAGCGGCTTTGACTGAGGATGGAGGCATATTGAATATGTCTTCAAGAATTTAGAATCTCTGGTTAGCGCAGATTTATGATGGTATTTACAATGGAAATGGATCTTAATCTACTGTACATGTGATACAAAATGTTCAAGAAAAGAAGTTTTTTAAGAATTGCCCATGCACCGGCAATTCTTGGACCTCTCCTATTGCATTTTGAAGCAAATAGGAATCCTCCCCTTTTTTGTCTATAATCACATATGGGCCGATCCACAAGGCTTCAAATTTACCATGCTTGCCTTTGTCTTGACTCCTGGCATTCCACATTAAAACCCAATCACCTACACAAAATTTTCGGTTTGATGTCCTCTTGTCATACAATCTCTTCATTTGATTTTGAATCTTGATATTCTGCTTTTGAGCTTCTGCCCTGACTTCATCAAGTTCTACCAACTGCATTATTCTTTCTTGTGATGGATCTTCAACATCTATCTCTTCTTGAATCATAAATCTGTGTACAGGCAAGAGGTTATCCAAAGGTAGTCTGGCCCTTTTGCCATAAACCAGTTCAAATGGAGACTTTCCTGTAGATTTTTTCACAGTTATCCTGTCTGCCCACAGTGCAAGATTCAACTTTGAATCCCATGCTTTTTTGTTCTGTCCCAACATCTTTTTGATGATCTTTAGGATATTCTTGTTGCTAGATTCAGCTTGTCCATTCCCTTGAGGGTGGTAGGGAGAAGAATGTGATATCTTAATGCCATATTCTCCACAAAAAGTGTTGAACTCTTCTGATCTAAAGGACATGCCATTGTCTGAGATGATCCTTGCAGGGACACCGAATCTAGAAATAATGTTTTCCATTAAGAATTTTATCACCACTTTGCTAGTGGCCTATCTGGTGGGTATTGCCTCCACCCATTTGGTAAAATAGTCTGTAGCGACCAATATCCATCTGTGTCCTCCACTGGATTTTTCTGATATTTCCCCTATAAAGTCTATTCCCCATTGTTGAAATGGTTCCTCAGCCAACATTGGTCTCAATGGGAGTGATCCTTGATACCTTGTTTTGTTTGAGAACTTCTGACAAGCTTCACACTTTCTGACATATCTATAAGAATCATTGAAGACACATGGCCAATAATATCCAGCTCTCAATATTTTATGTGTTGTAGTCTTGGCCGAGAAATGACCACCACAAACCCCATCATGCATTTCATGAAGAACTTTGTCTGCCTGGTAGTTATCTAGACATAATAACAATATCCCATCTCTATTTTTCCAATATAAGTCCCCATTGATAATCACATATCTTGCTGATTTTAGCTTCAAAGCTCTCTTCTGACTATCGGTCATACCATCTGGACATTTCAAATGCTTAAGGTAATACATGATATCAGTGTACCATGCTGTTCTCTCAATACTGAAGTTAGCTTCTTCCCATCCAACCTGATTCACACCAGATTCCTCAATTTCAGTTCCTGTCATGAGTTTGGCCAACCCTTGTCCTTTGATAACCTGTGAAATTTTAAGCTCAATGTTAAATTCTTGTATCTGATTGATCCATTTGCATCTTTTGCCCGTGACCTCAGTCTGTCTGAAGATATCTTTTACTGCTGCATTGGGGACATAAGCTATAACTTCAGCCCCTACTAAGTATGGTCTAAATTGTTTCACTGCTTTGACCAAAGCATAGGCTTGCTTTTCGTTCAGTTCATATTTTACTTCTGAAGGGCTCAAAGACTCGCTAAAGTATGCAATGGGCTGTTCATACCCCTCTGAATTCTTTTGTAACAACACTGCTGCTATAGTATGACAAGAGGCGAATGAAAATATCATAAAAGGTTTACCAAAATCTGGGGAAATTAATACTGGTGCCTCAGAAATTGCCCTTTTGATTGCCACAAAGGAATCCATTGCTTCTTCGGTCCAATCTATCTGGGCCTCTTTTTTTAACATCCTCACTATAGGTTTTACTATGTCTGCAAAATTCAAAATAAATCTTCTCACAAAATTAATTTGTCCCAAGAATGATTGAATGGCTTTGATAGTTCGGGGAATGGGAACCTCATTAATAGCTGCTACCCTTTCAGGGTCAATTCTTACTCCCTCCTTGGATACTATGTGTCCAAGTAATTTTCCCTCTTCAACACCAAAGTGGCATTTTTTAGGATTCAAGAAAATCCCATATTCTAAGGCCCTTTTAAATATCTTTTCAAGGTGTTCACAGTGATCATCAGCCTTCTTTGAGTATGCAGTCAGATCGTCTTGGTATACTACCATGATTACATCAATCAATTCTGCAAAAGCCACATCCATTGCCCTTTGAAAAGTAGCTCCAGCATTGGTCAATCCAAATGGCATTCGTGCATAGACATAAGTGCCCCATGGAGTTGTGAAGGTTGTCTTATATTTTTCAGTTTCTCTAACTTTCACCTGATTGTAACCTGAAAATCCATCCATCATAGATAGCAACTCACACCCTGTTACCTTCTGCAGCATGTTATCCATATTTGGCAATGGATAATTGTCCTTTAGAGATGATATGTTTAAATTCCTAAAGTCTACACATAATCTAATATCCCCATTTTTCTTCCTGACTGGTACCAAGTTAGAAACCCATGTGGAATATCTGCATGGTTCAATTATTCCTGTGTCTTTCATCTTTATAATCTCTTCCCTCATTTTTGGTAACAATGTTGGATTAATAGGTCTTTGCTTTTGTCTGAATGGTTTAGCTTCTGGTTTAAGTGGTATCTCATGTTGAAAGAGATCTTCCCTGTAAGCTTTGAGATCTTCATAAGACCATGCAAACACATGTTTGTATCTTTTTAGCAAAATTATCAGTTGTTGCCTCATAATGGGAGTTAATTTTTTTCCAATAAAAACATTTTGGGGGGCTCCTTCACTCCCTAGGTTGATTTGTTCAACATCACTCTCTTTAACAGCTGACCCTTTGGTTTCAATCACATCTTGAGCATTAAAAGTTCTTTCTAATGCTACTAAGCCTCTTGGCAATTTATTTGACTTTAGTTGTATAATTTCATGTCCAAATAAAGTTTCCTTACCTTCAGTTTTTTCCACAAAGTCATTAAAATTTATAGCTTGAGCCTGATAATGATCAACACACTGTAAGAAGTTCAGCAGATCTGCATCATCTTGAAACACTTGCCAATTATACAAGTTGTCAGGAACAGATGGTCTTACTTTCATCTCTACTTCAGATATCCCAGTTAGCGTTATATCATTGCCTTTTAATGCAATATTTGCTAAAAAATCTGCCATGATGTTCTTCGACCTATCTATCCAGTTTATCTGAAAAGCATCAAAAAGCTCCATGGTATCCCATACAGCATTCCTGTATTGTTTCAGTCTTAAGTGTTTTGAGGCATATTTTTCCTTTACTTGTGAGACTATCAATTCTGAATCACCAAAGACACTTATCAATTTGATTCCATGTTTGACTGCTATGTTAAGACCAGTGAGTAGGGCTTCATATTCAGCAATGTTATTTGTACACTCAAATAACAACTTGAAAGAATATTTGTAAGTTTCCCCTGTGGGTGAAATAAAAAGGATTCCAGCCCCACTTCCTTCCTTGCTACAAGACCCATCAAAGAACATTTTCCATATTTGATCATCCTTTTTAGTTAAACATGACTCAATGGGGATCCACTCTTGAAATTTAGGTTTTGTTAACTGTACCTGGAAGTTGTCCATGTCAGTTTGTAAAAAACATATTTGGTTCACTGTTTTTTCCATGTCTTCTATGATATATGTGGACCGGGGTTCCCTGTCAATCTTTATTTCCTGCCCATTGACTGGAATCGTAGCATATGACAAATCCAACTGTACATATCCACCAATCAGATTCGACCATTGTCTAAACAACAACATTCTATAATTTGGAGGAACATCTACCACTGTAATATCTGTTTTATATGATGCTTCCGGACAGGCCGCCAATCTGAACTCTACATCCTTCATGATACCAACCACTGGGACTGATCTATTATCCATGGCATAGCATTTCCCAAAGGTAGTATCAACTTTCAATCCCAGTTCTTTCATCACCCCAACAGGCATGACATTTATGGCTGCTCCTGAATTGATCATACAATTATTTATTTTTTTGTTGTTTATCACCAAAGTAAGATAAAATGGGTCTACCTGTGTTGGGCTTTTAGTTATAGTGGACCCTAAATATATAACTGGGGCCATTTGTTCATTATTGTCACCTGTTGGGACCTCTTGTTTCTGTTCATTAACTTTTTCTTCTTGGACACCTGAAATCATCTCCAAAGTTTTTTCTCTATACTCAGGAAACCTCATTATTTCCATCAATGGAACAGAAACTTTTAATTGTGTTAATGCAGTTGAGATATCAAATGAGGTAGAGTGCTGTGATGAAGGGAGTTTTACTGTTTCTTCCTTTTGAACATTAGGACCCTTCTTATTATTCTTTGGTACAACCTCCTTAGTCATAGCTCCTTTGTTTATTTGCTTGAGTGTCTCATCAGTTTCTTTCATAAAAAGACTAGTAGGTTTACCTTGCTCTGGATTCACCACCCTATTCCTTAAATCATAAGTCCTTTTTGCTTGTGCAACGACATAAGCTGTAATTCTTCTTTTTTCTTCTTCAGTAGGGATTCTGAGCTTAACACTTTCATTTTTGCTGGTGGCCACAGGTAAGACAGAGCATTGATCAATATTCATGGAATCTGACCTTCCTTCCTGACTAAATGATATCATATTAACAGTTGAATCATCCACATGTTCTTCATAGCTATCCTCCTCCTCTTGCAATCCTTTTGCTACTGCACACAAAGAAGAAGCGTGTGGCATATTGCAAGCGTAACACCACATGTCATCGTCTTGAGTATAATTTACTGTTCTTTTTAAAGGATCTGGAATTTGTTGATTATCTCTGTGGTTCCTGTCTACTGGTTTCCCATCCTTCCATGCAGTGTTATAAGGCATATCATGCAGTCTAGGCCTCTCAGGACGGTAGTATTGTTGTTTCTCTGTTTTGTTTACCCTTACAGATAAGTCTTTTAGGGCATTTAAAACTTTGTCAAGCTTATCTTCATTTCTATTAGCCTTGGGTGCTCTAGGATTGTATAACCTTGCATCCTCTCTCTTTCCCACTTTACCAGCAGCCTTTCTGTTGTTTTCTATAACAATGGCATCTTTCATAACATCCCAGAGGTCTCTAGGATTTCTGGTTCTCAGCTCATAGTTTGTTTTACTTTCATAAGCATTGATATAATACAGAATGCTCACCTCAGGTACTGGTTTCATCCTATTGGGGATTTTGTTTAAAACCCTGTTAAATCTTTTGTTAAAATCTATCACTGATTCATTTTGCTCCTTCTTTATACTAATGATTTCGTGCAAAGCAAACTCGGGGCTGTTATGGTCTCCATACTGCTCAAGGAACAAATCTTTGAATCCTGCAAGATCTCTAATGGATGCATCAGGCAACGTCCTAAACCAATCTCTTGCATCTTCTATTAATGATTGCATAAACAACCTGATCTTGACATCTTCATATGGTAACCCAAAATCCTCAATTACTGCATCAAAGGCTTTACAATGAGCCTCACCTGAAACTGCATTACTTCCTGTGAACCTTGGTATCGCTGTCCTGATTTCATTTGGGATAGGATATGGGTACACTATCATTCCTGAAAAATCAAACTGCCTCATTTGCTCCATATTTATTAGTCCATGCCCTCCATGAGGATTCCCAAAGTTCTGGTTTACATTACCATATAAGGGTATTTGATTTTGATAAGGAAGAGGGTATTGATTCTGGTGTTGATATTGAAACTGATTAGGGGGTGGGTGTTGGTTATAAAATTGACCAGGGGGTGGGTACTGATTATGAGTATGTGAACTTTGCTGGACTGGTGGTGCACTTGATTGCACATGATCATCCCTTTTGCTACCAAACAAGGGATTCTCATAAGCTTTGAAATCATTACCGCTTGTTTTACCCACTCTTTGAGCGTATTTTTTCTTGTATTTGTTTACATCTTTATTAAAGTCATCCTCACCAACATTTATGCCTAACTTGGCACACAGTTCCAGACATTCCTGAGTCCTTCCTGAATCTCTCATTTCAGTAGCTGCCTCCATCATTTGTCTAGTTAAATCTCTAAACCTGTCTACAGGATCCGCCATACCTGATCCTGATGAAAGCGGTGTGTTTTGTCTGGACCGTGCTTCATGACTTTCGAAACCAGGGGGAATTTGGCATCGCCCCTTCTGAGCTTTATATGCTGCAACCAAATCCTCATTCACTGGGCTTGAAATAGTTGCTCTATCTTGTTCTCTTAAGGGTGAATGTTGGTTGCTTTCATGTCTATACTGATTATACCTTTCTCTCATGGATTCATTCATGGATTCTTTGTCTTTGTTCTTTCGCTGAGAGAAATCTAACTGGGATAAAGATTGTCCTTTTGTGACTGATCTTGTTCCATGCATTGATATTCTCAATTCAGAGTCGCCACCTCTTTCCTAGAGGATATAAGTTTTTTTTTTATTCTTTCTGAGTTCTCTCCCACAACAGAGTCTTAATAAGTTTCCCCAGCAGAGTCGCCAATCTGTTGGGTCTCAAATCAACAGATTGGATAGGTTCTAAGGAAATGCCAACTCCTATGGTTGAACCCTCCAATTGACTTGGCCAACATATAGAGCAAACTGATTCAGATTTTACTCTCTCACTTTAGGCTCTGCAGGACCTAGGCGGGTATACCTATTCACTGAAATGTCTCCAATAACCAATGCTTTTTATAGCAGATTTATTATCCTAATCTGATATCTCCTGATCTTGAAATGGCATAAGTTCCTTGAATGGAGATATAGTAGATGAGTTCAAGATTGTTGTTGTAATAATTATTTGTTTTATGTTTCTTAATTACTTCTATTGCTGTTAAAATAATCAATGATGAATAAAATGAGTATAATTTGTAATTAGCCAGTGCCTTCTTTGCTGTTTGGGCTACAGAGTCATTGCATTTTTCTTCAGGACTTATTGTGCGAACCTGTGAGACAGTTTTTTAATTCATCCCTTTATGATCCTGTCAGTTATTATTTCTTTTGGAACCAAACAAATGCTTATATCATATGTTGATTGAGTGAATTTAACCCTACCCTTAAGGGACCAATCAATTAAGCTCTGTAAGGAACAATTACAATCCGCAAGCAAAACCTCTATTTCAACATCATAATACAAAGCATAGATTTGATCTTAAGAACATGAATAACCTTATCCTATCAGATAATATCATAGATGATTGCCAAAAGAAAATGAAGTGATCCGTAACACATATGCAGAGAAATAATTCATCAAAGTTTGTATTCCATTATGGTTCGTATACAGAAGACTTACAGGCTGTTAAACGTCCCTATCTTGACCTTCATTCTTATCACCATATTACAAAAATCATTCTCATATATATATGAGGATGAAGGCTTTTCATGAAGAGACACGACTCTTCGGAATACTAATCGTTAGTTTCAGTGTTTCTAAACTTAAGCAAAAAGAGATTTAGAAGTCCTAAATGATGAATGTAATCATCGTCCTTGAAGGTTTTGATTCGAGCACTTTGTTTCTTTAATTCATCTCCCTGCGATAGATACTTGAATATCATCTGGTTGATAGTAGGGGCCATATCTTTACTTTGATCTATTTCTGACAAGGCCCAATCCTTGACGTTGACGAGCTCTTTTCGCAAATCCTCCAGGGATATCACTTCTCCTTCTTTGTAGACGGAGGGCATTCCAACAGGTTTCTCATCATCCAAATCCTTCAGGTCTCTCCTCAGCGTATCCTCAAGTTTGACATGATTCTCCATATAGGCAGTCCCCTCAGCTTTTTCCTCTGGTGTCATGGCATCGACATTATTCACTACTTCATGCAGTCGTGCTTTTAGTCTCTCATGCTCTGTTAACGCCTTTATCGTTCCATTATATACTTTCCAATATGGTTCAACCTACAAGAGCATGGTGTTAAACCGATGTCCTATGATGTCGTTGACCAGTTTGTCCATTCTTTGTTGGATACCTTCTGCGCGTTTATTGGCCTTTTCTGCTTGATACTTCCAGTACAGAGCATCAGAGACATCGTCCAAGCTACGTCCTGCGGGGTATGAGGTGTATTCATTGATAGGAGTCCCTGTCTCTAGTTGCAATACTTTTGCCTGCAACTTTTGATTTTCCTCTTTAGATTTTTCATATAACCCCTTATATGTGACGTTTTCTCTGACCAAAAATTCTGTCTGGTCCAGGTTCAATCTAGCAACATCCAAGTTGAGTTTAGCAGTGACCCTAGGGTCTGTCTTACCAACCTGATGAACCATGAGGTGCCCAAAGGTTTCTTCAATGTCTACAATGATAGGCCTCTTCCCCTTTGGATATAATGCCCATTGTAGGAGAGCTTTCTTGTCTGGATCATATCCAGAGCCTAAGAACAATTTGTCTATCTCCTGAGGCAACACCTGTTGATTTAAGTCTTGTTTCTTCAGGAAGCCGTCAAATAAAAGTGTTGAGTTTATATCCCAACCAGAGAAGATGATTACACCGGCCTCTTTCAGTAATTTCCTCCCTTTCTCAGGAGTCATATCTTTCATGAGGACATCAATCTCATCCTACAATTTCTTCATCTGTTCCTCCTCTGGTCTTCCAGCCATGCTTCGTTTTACATGAGCTCCTTTGTATTGGTATAAAAATGAAAGAAATTCCCTAGAGGAGGCGAATCCATCATCAGCAACAAAATCTTCATGCTCAGTCATCCTTATATCGACGACATCCTTGATGTTAATTTCACCAGTGTCCATATTCATCTCTGCTTTGAAACCAGGAGGATAATCTTCTCTAGGAGAATCAGCTGGGATACTACTGGCGGTCGATTTTGGTGACATGTGGGCTAAGGGCTGACTATCCTTCTCAGTATTAATGAAATGAAGGAATTGCGAAGGCACTCTATGCATGATTTCTGCTTCATGTTGAAGCAGCCTTTTAGCCACTTCTAGAGGATCTTGGAGATTTCCAATTAGGTCTCCATCTATCATTCCCCTTACCCTTTTCCATTTGTAGGCCTCCCAAACTAACTCACTCTTTTCTCTCAAAGCTTTGGCCTCCTCTCTTTCAAGATTCTTAATCAGGTCATCTGGCATTTTGGCCACATGTATTCTAGCTTTGAGTTTTTGTGATACTCTGGGAGCTCTTATATATCCTTCAGGGTCGAAGTTCTCTCTAGGTTCACCCAGAGTCATGCCATAGTAGTCTAACTTGTTCTGCAGTAAATGATAACTTTTTGAACTTTTAACAATGAAATCAGAAAAAACCAATAAACCTGGAACAATGGATTGTTTACTGGAATCTGTAAGGTGTTTAGCACTGACAATAGACAATTGTCTTATAATCTCCAGGCTAGCCACCCTGTTTGCCACTATAATTGGGAGCATGTGGGGTTTTCCTTCATATCCAAATACCCTGATTTCTGTGTGATTGTTATGGCAATACCAATCACCCCAATTATGATCAATCTGTGACTCTGGAGAGAAGTCCTTTGGTCTGAGGAATCTCTTGATTTCAGGGGACAAAGTGTAATCCCTGTGTTGCCCAAAAGCTGCACTAAGAGGTTTCACAAAATATTCTTGAAAGTGCCAGTACTGGTTGTTCATGAACCTCTGGTCCCATGCAGATACCCATAACTGAACTGGCTTCTTCAAACCATTTTTATCATAGGATCGAATGCAGAAATCATCTGACCAACATTTAATCTCTTGTCCACAATAAAGAATGATATGCATTAACAAGGAATACAATGAAAAATGAACATTCACAAGGTCCCCTTTCAACTTTTCCAATCCATGATTTAAAGCATCTGCAACATAAGTGGCAAAATCAAATGACCTAGGGTCTTTTGACTGTAAATCAGCACACAGAACCATAACCCCAATATCCATGAGTGGATGAGCCTCTAGGCCTAATACTTGAGCTGCAACATAGTAGGTATATTTAAAATAAGGATGGAAATGGTTGACATCAAACGGCACCTTGTCATCTTTGCTAAATGGAACAAATGACCCACCCACTTTTGGCCTGTGAATAGGTAGCCTCCAAGTCCTGTAGATGTTTTCCAAACTAAAGAATTCTTGTGAAAGTTTCTTCATATCGATACTCTCCTCCACCTCCCAGTCCAAATCAAACACCATATCAATAGTCTGTTTGTTAATTACTACTAATGTATTCCCTCTGTAATCACATATGGTTTTGGTTCTTGGATTGTAACAATCTACCAGAGCTTTCATTAATTCTACATCTACAAACACATTTGGGACTACCAATTTGCCTAAGTTCTTCTTCCATAGATTACTTATGGGTTCAGGAGCGTCCCTTCTTTTGTAACTAAATAAGAATAACTCATGTCCTCTGATTTCAGTCCAAATATCTCCTAGATTTTCAAATCTATCCTCCAAACCTTCTTCTTCACTTTTGATCTTTTTGGACCTTACACTAGATGAGGGACATTGGTCTAATAAATCCTGAGTCAGAGCTCTTCCTTCCTTCTTTTGTCTCTTGGGCTTCTCTTCAGGGTTTAACTCTTTTCCTTTCCTACTCTTTTTAGAAGAAGAAGACGAAGGTTCCATGATTACAGCAAATATAAGAAACAACACTTACTTGGAGAAATGCTCAGCTCTTCTGGTTATCGTTCGCAAGTTTCCACAAGTTCTTCGCAATTTTCAGTCTTTTAGCATTGATCTGGTTCTTATGAAAATTCAATCAGTTCAACTGTAATCGTATGGGCAACTTGTGCACAGTTAATGTTCTGCGTCTACAACGGCTACTCAAGTGTTTAAACTTAATTGCAGATGTGACATTATTCACTTGGGCCTTTAACTCTTTCGCGGGAAGTACAGTTCGCTCAAAGTGATCATATTTCAAGTTATCGATGAAACCCTTGTCTTCGGCCGAGTGTTTAAATCTTTCATCGAAAGCCCATTTTCTTCGATACTATTCTTTCGGTGAGTAGCCCATGTCGAGAAGCCACTTTCAAGACTCATCGAAATCGTTCTTTCATCGATAGAACTCCTTTTCGATAAGTCACTCGCAAGTTTCATTGAAATCATTCTTTCGATGAGTTTCTTTCTTCGATGAGGGCCCATGTATGTTCATCGACATTCCTTTTTCATCGATATCCTCCTTTATCGATGAAACACCTTTGCTTTTGTTCGACATTATGTCATCGATGAAGACTTGCGTTTCGATGAATGCTTTATGAGTTTCTTCGGTAATGATATTCCTTCGAAATCACTTTTGCCCTTTTGCCTTTCATTTTTTACCTTTTCGATGAAACTTAGAGTATCGATGAGTGATTTTCTACATTCATCAAAAGTAACTTTTGCCGAAATACTTTTGCTTGGTGCTTTCTATACCTCATTTCGATGAAAATACTCTTTCGATGAAACTTCTTTTGCAGTGCTCGATACAATTTGCCTGCCGAAACATCTTTCAGTCTTCACGCCTATGGGAATATACATTTTTTTTATATATTTTTTATTTTCAAATATAGTGTTCAACAGAATGTATGGGATTTCATGTGAAGTGTCTATCTCTGATGAAATCAAGAGGTTCCTAAGACCTAGGAATTATGATGAAAGACACATTGTTGATCATAACTGGGGGGACTGGTTTGTGAATAAGGATTTTACATGTTTCAGAGTATATGGATTTGAGGGGAGCCCCTACATGCTACCAAAACTAGTACCAAACAGCATAGCTTATCTAGAGATTGTGAGGCAATTGAGTGTGTCCAATGCTAAACATTTTGCAAATATGCGTAAGCAAGCCTTCCTGTCTAAGACACTGAGTTTTGGTGATTTCACCATAGTGTAAACCAAAGCTTATGAAATAATTGATAAGAATCTCATAGAAGAATACAATTTGTTTGAGCATTATGCCAGGAAAAACTATGATCCTAAAGGATACATTCACTCTTGCAAGAAGAGGCATAACTTGGGAGGTTATCTACATGTCAGTATTGAGGTTGAAGATATCTTTAGGAACATGGAGGATGCAGAGGCCAAAGAGGTAATTTATCAACTGAATAATGAACTGGCAGAAAAGAGACGGAGACTCCACAAAATTGAAACCAAGGAGGAGGAGGCAGAAAGTGAATCTAATGAGAATGCAGTTGTCTCTAGATGGCAAGTGCCAGAGAAGGAAGAAGAGAAAGACATGCAGGGCCAAATAGAGACAACATTATAAGTTCATGTGTACTCTTGATTAGAGAATTTTTTTGCTTTTGTTGTTGATGATGTTTTTTTTCATTCCAAAGAATTTAAATCATTCTTGTACAATTTTAAAGGGAAGAAATTGAGGGATTCTATTCCCAACATAATGCCTGATAATGAGGCTGAGTTAAAGAAATTAAAAAAGGAAATTGATGCAAAGATAACCACAATGACCCCTCAAAAGGGGAGACAACTTCTTACAGAGGCTGGGGTGATTTTGTTTCCCGAATGGGACCTTAGTGCTTCTTTTATCTTTGACAGTTTATTGGATTCAAAAAACAAGGAATTCAAATTGGATATACAAGGTATAAATGATGTAATTATTGGTTCAAGATTTGATTGGGATGAGGAATATTTGAGGTTATGGGCTCTGTACGCTCCCCACAAGAGACCAAATATTATTGATGTTGACAAGGCCTTTGGCCATATAATGAAACTAAAAGTTGGTGAGATTGATCCAATTATTTTTCCTGATATCGGAGTGGATATTTCAAAATTCAATAAAGCACAGATGGTCAGAGTAGTGAGGGAGAGGAACCAATACAAGGTGTTGTATGAAGAAACACTAAGGAGAAGTGGGCAACAGGTGCCAATGGTTCTTACTTTGGATAGATCTCAATGGAAGGAAAAATGTGAGGAGTTGCAGCAAGAAAATAAAAGGATATTAAAATAGATGCAAAGTGTGAGGGCAGATACTGTTGGTGTATTACTAACTAAAAGATTTGAGGTTTTGCAAGGCTTTCTAAAATAATTCTGGACAATATTTCAAAAGAACATGGACAATGCAGTTTCACACAACAGAATTTCAAACAAATTGCGAACAAGGTTGCATGATAAAAAAATGGCCAAAGCAAAAACAAAAGAAATTGAAAAAATAAAGAGGTTGTTGGCTAAACACAATAAATTTGATGAAGAATTACAATTTGAATATGATGAATGCAAAGACATTGTTTAGCATGGTTTCCTAGATTTAATTGATCAGAAGGGTGAGACAAAGGATAAAGGTATATGGATCTCATAATGGCATAGTCTTCTCAATGTCGCCCTTGATATTGCCCAAATTGATGGAATTGAATTGAAAGAGACTGTAAAATAGATGGAAAACTTTTTCACGCAGGAAGTCATTGTCAAGGATATCATCCATGATGTAGACACATATAAGTCAGAGAAGTACTTGGAGCATATCCAAAAGTGTGGCAAGATGCTGGGAGACCAGACCTAATGTCTAAGTTGGAGCCCAAAGTCATGTTTTTCTATGTTTTTATAATATGTTCATATTGTAAAGACAGTTTTTAGGAAGTTAGTTTTTAGTTATTTTTTGTTAGTTTTAGTTTTAATGAAAGGGTATGCCCTTTCACTTTCAAACTAAATCATCATCTATAAATGGAGGATGTTTTAGAACAAGTGGGGGAGATACCTCAAGTTTTATGATCTTATCAAGACAATTTTATACAACACTTATGCAGTTTGTTTTCTGGAAATATCAAAGTTGATGGATGATACATATTGAAATCAACTGGTATCTATTTTTAATATAAATTTTAAGTGTTCTTCATTATAAATAGTATATTCGTTTCAACTGATTGATTAGTTCCACATGATAAATCTATTTTATAAGATTGTGTCAATGTGCTATCTTATGCTATTGTGATTGAGACTAATTTCTAGTTTGAGCATCAGTTTGAAAGGTTAGTTGGCAAGTTTCAAATTGTCTTATTGGTCTTTCAGAGAAAAGTTAAAATTCAATAAGACTAACTGCATTTTATATTCCAGTTACAATCCCTATAGATGATTTTGATGTGATGGTCTTGTTTTAAAAATAAGTTATTAAAACTGTCTCCATGGTTATACGTAGGATCTTTCAATTTGAAATAGTATGAAATCAGTAAGGGATGAAGGCATTGGTCTGTTGTTGATCTGATATAATTAAATCAGGTATTTTCAGAAGTAATCTTCATCAAGGAATCATACTTTTAATTTATACAGGCACAACTTCATAAACATTTATAAGTTATAATTTTATAATTTTCAACAAGCAATAAATATAACCAGACAAAATTCAAGAATCATTTGCCTCCTCGAAGGGTCACATGTTTTTTGAAAAATTGCTATAGAAAAGCCTTTAACTAGAATTCAAGAAGTTCATGTTTCTCAACCTAATTGAAATTGAAGATCATTAGAAAAATATTCAAATGCTAAATTACATCCCACTTTAACTTAGATGAAAGAACCAATAGAGAAGTTCCTCTCACCCTCTAAGCAAGCCCTATCTGATCAAAGTTATCGTGCATATCTATAGATTCTCAAATCCTATCATAATCTTCCTCTTCTACATAAATTTCATTCAAAGCCTCATTAACATCAGCTACATTGTTTCTCTATACTGCAACCATGTATGGCTTCATAAGATGGATATGTCCAGCGTGGATAACAAATACAATAGAACAAAAGATACTAATGAAATTTTTCCAAACCAAATAGTTGCTAAAGAGAACATCTAGAAAAACTTAATACCCAAGTGAAAGACATCTTGGTAATCCTAAAAAATAGTAACAAAATAAAAGAGTTGAGAGCCATACCTTACGCATGATGTCAACCACTTGTGTGTGATCTACACTAAGGGCAAGGACATTCAAGAGGTCATTAATAAGATCTGGGTGTTCTTGCAAATAAAAGTGTACAACTTTGTAGTACAATTCAACATTGACCACTTTAATACAACATCTTTGAATTGCATATGATCCCATGCCTCTAGAGAATGGTTCATGATAGTAGTGGCAGCATTATCATATTCATCATCTTGAATATATAAATATGTAAGTTCCTTCTAGTGTTGCTGCTCATCACAAACACGGATATGAGTTCATCAAAGTGACCCCTATTTTGATAGTAATCACTGACCTCTTCCAAGTCATCCACCTGGAACAAAAAATAAATATCAAAACACAAAACATATAAATTTATCACCTTCACAGTTACACATAACACTGCAGATAAACCTTCCCAAATTATCATGAAAAAAAAACTTAAAAAACAAACCACTTACTTGTGGTGTTGTTGTTCGTGTTGGCTCTATTGGACCTTGTAATTAAGATTCAATATAAATTATTCAATAAGATTAACTGTACAACATAATGAAATATTGAAAATTCTGTTATCTTATTGAGCTTCGCTTGGTTTTGAGAATAGTTTAATATTCTCTACTTAACAGGGCCAACCATGTGAAGGTAGAAGGTCATTCCCCCCCCCCCCCCCTAACATCACTCTAAATTCCTTGTTAACATCTAACATTCATTCATTGTTTCATCCATTAATAAAATATAGCATTCATTCATTATCACATAACGTTCAATAACACATAATATTCATTAACACTCATTAACACACAACATTCATCAATATTAATTAACACATATCATTCATGAACATTCATTAGCACATAATTACAATCATTAACACATAAAAATCAGTCATTATCAAATAATGTAGATTACAATCATTTTTTTATTTTTTTTTGAAGCTATGTAAAGTCTAAGTGGAGCATCATTTTCTTCATCATTTCCCCCCTCTTCAATTGTTCTGCCCTCTGCTCGTGACCTTGATGTATGCCTAGTCCTCTTTTGAGGATGAGGACACAGATGCAAAGGGGGTCCTTTGCAATAACAAAGAAATGGGTTAAATTCAAATCATTTTTTATTTGGTTACAAGTATTTCATTAATTTAAAGAACATAACCATGGCACTCTTTACCTCATGGGGCCACATCATCTTCGAAATCATTTTCTCTAGCCTCAACCTCAACATGTTGAACACCCTCTAGATCCTCTGGAGTTGAAATACGAAAGGTTACATTAATCAATACACCAATTGCAATAAAATATATTTAAAGAAATAACAGTGGTCCTCTTTACCTGATTGGGGAATATCACGTTCATGATGTTGTCTACCCAGATCATGCTCCACTTGGTCACCACTGACTACATGCTCTAAAATATTAACAAAAAAGGTTACATTAATTTCTACACCAATTACAATTTAAGATGTTTATTTTTATTAATAATTACATATAAAAAAATTGAATAGCAAATGAATACCTCCACTACTGGGATGCACATCCAAACCTTCATGTGGAGGTTGTGTTCCACAATTATCAAGTTGCCTTCCAATGTCATGCGCATTGTTATAATTGCTTGCTTAATTAAAACAAATAAATTCACTTTATGTTGGAACTTAACATCAAATAGATTATTGGTAAAGTATTCAATTTAAAATTATTTTCATATAGCTTATTTACCTGTGTGACAGATGCACCAGATTCTCGTGTTTTCCCACTCAATTCTCATAGTCATTCAGCCACAGTTGTATAGCCTTGGTGGTAGGCAATTATCATGTCATCTTGTGTGGGTGCTCTATTAAATTCAGAGCCCTGCATTTTTTCTTTGTATCATGAATTTTGCTTGTATTGTTTGATAAAAAAAAATTGTCTGTAATTTATAAATATTTTGATGCAATATTTCATTTACTAAAACTTACAATTCATTTGGCAAGTTTCATATAACCACTAGAGATGAGTCTGTGTTGCCCATTCTTTTCTTGTCTTGCCTTGGTTGCCTTTGACGTGTCACTCAGTCTATAAAAAGTTTGAAATATGTTAGATTATATAAATATAAAGAGTAATTAGTACATAATTACATTCTTAATAGTATCACATGCCTTCTTTTGGCATTGGTGGTGTAATTTTTTTTTTCCTTTCAATTCTCTCCTTCGCATCCAAAATCAGGTCCTTCCACTCCCTCTCTGGAATCATGGGGGGTGTTGGTGCCCAAAACCGCAAATTGGAAAACCCAAAGACTTGCCAACTCCTTAGGAAATCCAATCAGCCTTGGCCAACGAATAGGGATGGTCGAAAACCAAATCCCTCTACACTTCAGGCTCCACAAGACCTAGACGGGTGTACCCTTCCCTCTCAAGCACAAAAGAGTTATTTAAATGTGGATTTAAGCCTCTAAGAAAGTTTACACAACTGGCAAATTAGTGTTATGCAACTATGCTATATCATGTACTTTAGCTGAATACTTTGAAAACTGAAAACTGAATATGAATAAAAGTGTATGTTAAAGATATTGTATAATGAAAATGAAATGCTTTCAGGACTTGAATGAAATCTGCAAGGATTAGACCAAATAGGATATGGAAAAATGTTTCTCTGTAAGGACCTTATGCATACAAATCAAAATCTCAGAAATAAATGACAGACCAGTGCCTCTATCCAGGAATATGCACGATACTTGTAGATAAATAATTCGATTAAACTCTTGAGACAGTTTTCAGGCAACTTGTAACACAAGACTATCAATACATAGGTTCCATTAAGTGCTATGAGAACATGAAGAAGCAAATCTTATATTCAATTATAACAACTTGTGGTGGCACACTGTATTAAACCCTTTATCAAATTTATCAAGAGGACAAAATGAAATTCATCAACATGAAAGTATACATGAATTCTGGAATTGAAACAACGAATCTTGTATATTAATTTCTGGAGAGTGAATGCATTCAATAGCTACACTTACAGATACTCCATTACACAGTGATTGCTCAAAATGATACTTCCATTCCTACAGACTTCTCCAATACAGACATCTCATAGCCCCTACTGGCAGCATCACAGATTGTGAATTGTCTCCTCTTGATTGAAAAAGACTCCCTATAAATACCTAATCTAAAAGACATATGTGAAAGGACACACCCTTTCGCATATAGGAGGGAGTTACAGACAGTTGTTTTTCCAAAGGACACACCCTTTGGTTTACAGAGATAATTACATTTGAATCCTTAAAATACACACTAAATAAAGCTTTATTAATATTCTTTATAATCTTTCACTTTGATAAAATTCCACTTCCGCTCTTGCTTATGCTCCTTATTTACAAACTTTGATAAAAGTTCCTGCATATAAATTGAACCAATCAAGTTCCTTAAATAGAAAATAGATCATGACTTACCTTTGATTAAGTTTTGCATTAAAAACTTTATCTTTTCAGATACGTAAAATTTGATCCTAATTCACTTTGATCCAAATATTTAACCCTTCGGGAAAATACTTTTGCAAAAATTCATACTTTGATTCCGCATAAAATCAACCCTAATACATACATGTATCATTTATTCACTTAGGGTGAAAATATTTATAGGCAAATAATAATAACGTAATGTTAAAATATATTAGGTCATCATGAGTTAAAAATATTATTCATGGTAAGAGCACTTGCAAAATGTAATTTTCCTTATGATAAAATATATCCCTTTACAATTTTTCAAAAGGATAATGTCAAAATACTATCATGTCAAATGTTGTAAACAAGTCTTTATTTACCAAAATGCTTTTGCAAATGATGAATGGCAATATCAAAATATTAAAAAAATTTAAGTAAAGGATACTTCCTATGTCCATGTAAGCTAAAGAATAAAATATCCTACACAAAACATAAGAAAATCAAATAACTTGATTACTCATATTTCTTACTTTCTAGGGATATATTTAAAATTATTGATAAAATCTTCCATATGCAAATAAGAATACTTTCCCCTAAAGAGATATATAACCTTTGCACATAATTAGGGTAAAGTGTTCCTAAAAAATATGATATCATAATAATTAATATAAAGCTCTAGAAATAAATGAAATTTCCTTTGAATAACCTTTTTAGAATAAAACATCCCAATGAAGATATTAGATCAATAATGTTTTGAAATTTTTTTACTCATGCTTTAACCATTTCCAAAAGCAAGAATGTTATTCTAATTACCTCTTTTCCAAAAAAGTAAAAAAGTTAACTATTGAATGCTAATAATTACTTATCCTTGATATAATAATCTTTTTCATCAATAATACTTTAAAGATGATTCAAGATAAAAACGTTAGATTTTCACCATCAAACATTATAAAAAAGGCTATTCTTTATCAAAGTATTTTTACCCATTATAATAATTAAAATGAAAAATTATTTAAAGCCTATAGGTAAAAAATACTTCCTTAATATGCACTTAGTAGAAATAATTTGTCATCATATCCTGCACACATAAGGCACATAATAAAGAATTTGAATAATAAAAATAGTATCCTCATTAGCTAGGGAAATTTCAAAGTATTCATCTTTAAAAAACTATTCCCTATGCAAAAAATGTTAGAATATTTTGCCCTAAGAAAATATGTTCAATTAACCCTCATAAGGATATAATAAAATAAGGGCAAAAAATGTTCCCCAAATGAATAATTAAGTGATTGAAAAAATAAATCTATAAAGAAATACAAATCATTTCATATAATATTTGAAAAATCCCAGAATGTGAAATATTGCGTAAATAACATTTGAGATCATTTATTTTTAGGAAAAAATAAATTCAAAGGCAAAATAATAATTTAAAAATCTTTTAAAATCACTTTTACCTTTAAAATAATAAAAAGCAAATGATTAAAACATACCTACCTCCACTTGATAAAAATAAATTACCTTGGGAATTGTGGAAATATTTGCAAATTATTATCCATACTAATTTACCCTAACAAACATTTTCAAATAATACAATAGAGCAATTGGTAAAAGGGGAGGGTAGGTATGGGTAGTTAGGAAGGTTGGGTTGAGAGGTTGAGTGTTCAACTCCCTCTCCTTACACTTTTGTAAAAATATATTTTAAAATCATTTATTTATATGCACAATGTAATCTTATTGTAAATCAAAAATATACTTGCTTAAGATATACTCCATGCTCCTTAATGTGCCTAGAAATTTAATTTTTCCCATGTGTAACATCCTTGTTGAGGTGCTGTAAAAGCTCACAACATTATGTATATATAATACTTCAACTTGAGCACTCAATAGGTTATTAAGGAAACATGTATATGTTGTTTATTAATGAATATATTGTTCATTGTCAACCCCTTGTACAACAATGGCTTGGAAGGAAACATGTATATGTTGTTTATTAATGAATATGTTGTTCATTGTCAACCCCTTGTACAACAATGGCTTGGCCGCCTTATCAGGGATCTGGAGGGCTCTCAAATGCCTATGCCGATACTAGATGGCTTTTACTCGCCGGGCCCCAATGTATCCCAATCATTTATTTAAAGAAAATGATTTAATATTTCACCTTTTGAGATAAAAACTTTTTACTTCCTTCTACCAACTATAAAGTATTTGATCATTTGATTTTCTCAAACGTAAAATCTTTTATTTCTTTTTTGTAATAATCCTGCACATTATACAAGTTCAAAAATTGTGTTAGTTTTAAAAGCATCATATAATTTCATGTAACACAAATAATTTAAATACTATAATATTAATTGGAGGAAAAATATAATATTCAAAATTAAACACATCCTAATTAATATTATACTCAAGAAAAATAATTATAAAATATAAATAAAATGGCTTTCATAATTTATTCAGTGTGATACTCCTGCAAAAGGAAATTTATTAGTATTCTACTATAATCATTTTGACAAAATTTTGAAATTGTATATTGCAAATTTGAAGAAATTGTATTTACATTAGCCTCATAAAACATATCAAACGATATCGTATGAATTCAAAATTTGAAACATAGGTCCTCATATATACATAAAATGCAGAGGAATAATTCATTTGACATAGCAGAGTTCAGATGAGAAGAAGTTATGGTTCAAAAAGGCGTACCTGACTTGATTCTGTATTTGCAACCATATACATACCTGGAAATCGACCACCTTGTTCATGCATCAAAGTAAGTTGCAGGGAACTCAGAGTGGAATAGATACTTGATCTAAATAATTGCAGAGAGAGATTTGCTTCCTAATATGAATTTGGAACCTTAAAAATTTTAATTTTTAAGGGTCCAACAGTGGCTCTTTCTGGGGACGTATGCTCCCTATGAGCATAGCGAGATCTCAGTTATGTCTGGAAAAGCAGACCATTAGATAGCACCCCTTTTGTAGGTTCCTCTAAATAAAATTGGGTGGCCCGAGGCCCCCCAAAAATGACGATATTCCCTTTCCTCTGTCAAATACTTGATTTTGGTCATGCAGTAATATGCACCTTCTGAAAACACTATTTGCTTTACCACTCCCACTGCTTGATATATTGTTTCTTTTCCTGCTATAAAACTTTTTCCCAATATATTTAATTTACTTCCTTGTTATTTGGGTTAAAAT
Source organism: Cryptomeria japonica (assembly GCF_030272615.1). Classification (NCBI taxonomy): domain Eukaryota; kingdom Viridiplantae; phylum Streptophyta; class Pinopsida; order Cupressales; family Cupressaceae; genus Cryptomeria; species Cryptomeria japonica. The sequence goes on from NC_081408.1 coordinate 400,329,566, forward strand.
GTGATACACATAATCTCTTTCATCCTCTTGTATCAACCTTAATTGAAATAAATTATATCTCGATAGTATTTTACCCTTATTCTTATATTCCTTTTCTTCCTGAAAAATTTTGAAATCTCTTTTGTCATATGTGAATTTCATTTTCATATGAGTTTCAAAACACCATTCAAAATTCCCATTTTTATATTCTGCAACATTCACTTGAGGGAAAATACTTGGTAAAGATTTTTCCTTTCCTTTTTCTTGCAAAGTATTCATGCCTCCCAATGAAATCTCTAAATTAGGATTAACACAACCTATGTTGCAATTTTTAAAACTTTTTATTCCTTTGGGATTATGTTCCATATAGTTCATTTTTACGGTATCCTCATTTTTGAAAAATATCTTATTTTCCTCAAATAGTAAATTAGGGCACCCATCACATATGATTTTACTATAATGTAAACTTGATAAAAAAATTTATATCATCTTTAAACACATTTTATTTTTAGCTAACATAAGATAATTGAAGTACATATGCAAGAAGCTGAACTCCTTTGACGAGGATCGTGCACAGTCTCATGGATCGACATGTATAAGTCAATACACCCTATAGAAATAGTTTATTTTAAAAAATTACTAGGAAAACAAACTTCCTCAGTTCTTCAAACCTTGACATTAGCAACAAATCTAATACAATTATCAACACTTGAAGCCCTAGTTGGACTTATTCAATTTTTAATCTCAACATCAACTTCAGGACCGACTTCTTCATCAACATTACCCTCATTTGCAAAATATCTCTCTCATTACCAACTGACTCTCTCATTTGATGGAGTGAAGGTACCACCAAATAGGTATTTGTCAGATGTGTCTTCCTCGAGTGAGGGAAATGTAGGAATAGTCAACGAAAGTGAGATATGTAGTAGGTCTAAAATAGGGAGATCAACTAGAGGTCAAAAGATTAGAAAAAAATTCAATAAACACATGGAATTTTTCCTTGCTCAAGGGGAGTCATGTTCTTATGATGATGAGACCAAAGGCGACATCGAGGTTCCCTTGAGGTACAAATATCTATAGAAACAATGGGTACCCAAAGAAATTCCTCCAATAAACACCAATTTTTGTATTAACGAGAGGATATATTGCATAACACCTTCGTTGTTATATGGTTTGGGCCTATTTTCCATGGAAAACATAAAGGTCTTAACAACAAAGTTTCTGAATTGATGGAGTATGTTGGACCTTGTTACAATTACAAAAATTGGATGCATATTTTTCAATATTAAAAAAGTATGCGTAGGTATGCACTGTCAGCAAATTATATACAACAGAAAGATAATGATCAAAGTAAATGAGTGGATATATACATTGATGGAAGGCCAAAAGCAACAGGGAATGTTGCAGGTTTTATAAATAGTACGCAACCTGGGTCAACTAATAAGCAACCCAATTGCATATTTGAGGCGCGCAAGGGAAATCATGTATTTGTATGTGCGATAAAATCAATAAGTGCAGGGGAAGAGCTGCTAACCAATTACAATTTGAATCGTATAGATACAAACAAAGTTACTAACATGGGGGTGGTACGTACTATATACCATTTAAACCAACCTCCAATTAATGACTCCAATATACCATCTTATTATTAAGTTTTTTTGCTAAGTTTGTTGGTTTCATTTCACTAATGTGTTTATATTTTTTCTTTGTCACAAGGCGACCTAGATCCGCCACATAGCACAGATAGGGATGTAGATCCCAACACTTCTACCAAGCAGGTAAACCTCGTTGTAATTGTACAAATTAGATAGAAGCAAACTTTTACATTATTATGTTATTTTCTTGAGTGTTTTAGAGTAATTTGGATAGTGTTGATAATATTCTTGTCATAGACGGATGTTTGGGGAAAGGGAAAGGAACCTCCCTTACATCAACACCTCAACATAGTATTAAGCGACGAGGACTACACAATTTCCACAAACCCTGTAGAAGTGATAAAAATGTCTATCACAAAAATTAATAAAGAGATTGTTGCTTTGGTATGCACGACCCCTCAGACTGATAAGATAAAAGATAGGCTAAATCAATTGATGCAAGCAGCCAAAAACGTGCGAGTAAGCAGTAATGAAATAACAAAAGTTCAATAATGGTTTATATTTTATACTCTTTTATGTCACTAACTAAAATATGTACATGTTGGTTTTACAGAATTTCATGTGTCATCATCAACCTGGTGGACATGATCAGGGTATTGTAGGTAGTGCAGGTGATGACCATGTTCTATACATTAAAACTACTCCTTCTTTGGACTTGTGAACTTGCTTTTTTAATTCTAGTGTTATTTACACAGGCCTTTCCCTATCTATACTATTGCTCTCTCTTTAGAATGAATAATAATAAGTTTTATGTGTATATATGATTGTAATAATAGTTTATTAAACTGTTAATAGAGTATTTAGTTGCACAATTACAAGTTCTCATTTGATCTAATCTGATCAGTTGTATTTTAATTTACTATTATTAAATTATATTTCAAAGCAGGGACATTACAAATACCAATAAGATAGCGTGAAGTTTGACAACATGAGATAGCACATTGAAGCAATCTAAATAAATAGATTTCATGGACTATCTTTTGTAAGGACTATACTAGTTTATCACTTACACTATCCTCTTGTCACAAATTTCCATACCTTTGTCCTGCATCAAAACCTACCTTCCTTATTCTCCTTCATACTGTTGTATCATTAAGATTAGCATCAAACACTTAATAAAGGTTCATATTTCTTTACAACTCTTAATAAAGGTTCATCCTTGTTTACAATTCTTGCAGTTTTCATATATTTAATGTATTATTCTTCAGGTGCTTCCAATCTTCTTGTGGAAAGGTCACCTCATTTGAGGTTATCCCCATCTGTATTACCGCCTACAATGTTGGCAACAGGCAGCATGCAGGCGTCCTCTACTTCTTGTCATGTTGACCCGCCCACTGTTGGTAGATCCCTCTTTTGCTCTCTCTTTTGTTATGTGTTTATTTCCCTTGAAGTGTTCTTTCTTGGGGGCATTTCATAGTGGATTCATTTTCTACAACAGGAGATGCTCATGAGAATGCACCAGAGGTGAATACTAGTGATAACATATCATCATTTCCTGGATCTTCTCATATTGCTAGTACGAAAATGTTGTAGACCACATTGGTGGTGAGTGACAGAGAATTGATTCCCTTGAAGATACAAAAGCTTCTACTTACTTTAAAATAAACTAATGAAGTTTGGAGAACTAAGGAAGTTTGTTTTCCTAGTAATTTTTTAAAAATAAACTATTTCTATAGGGTGTATTGACTTATACATGTCGATCCATGAGACTGTGCACGATCCTCATCAAAGGGGTTCAGGTTCTTGCATATTTAATTCAACTATCTTATGTTAGCTAAAAATTACATGATACGTATACTAGAAATTACATAGTACACAACATGAACAATATGCAATTATCATAATCATTGTATATTTTTTTATTCCTTACCTTTACTTTATGTAGACTGTGCAGGATCCTCAACTAAAGGGTTGACGATGTCTATAGTCAATTACCTATTTACACCCGAGCGTGGCAACATCACACAAAATATATACATGAAATCAGCACCAATAATTGAGCATCATAAGCATTACATTTATAATTTGATAAACAATAAATACATATGTATCAAGAGCATCATAAGCATCACATATGTAATTGAGCATCATAGACATCACATATGTATCATCATAAACATGTAATCTATCACATATGTATCATAAATCACCATCCACACAGCTAATATACATTCCACATTCCATAAATAAACACAAAGTTCAAAAAATGTCAAATGTATCATCATAAACATGTAATCCATCACACATTTATTTTAAATCACCATCCATCACATAGCTAATAAAGAGTCCAAATTCCATAAATAAACACAAAATTCAAAAAATGTCAACATTTCATTCATGTCATTGATCTTCTTCATCCAACTCATCATCATGACCATTATCATCAGCATCGCCATCATCATCAGCATCACCATCATCATCGTCGTCGTCATCATCATCATCATCATCATCATCATCATCATCATCATCATCATCATCATCATCATCATCATCATTATCTTCATCGTCATCGTCATCACCATCCTCATCATCATCATCATCATCATCATCATCATCATCATCATCATCATCATCATCATCATCATCATCATCATCATCATCATCATCATCATCATCATCATCGTCGTCGTCGTCGTCGTCGTCGTCGTCATCGTCATCGTCGTCGTCATCTACATCATCTTCTACTTCTTCGATATCTTCTTCTTCCATCTTATTATACTTTATCAACCTTCCTCTTGGATCATGTCTAACAACAAATGACCAACCTGTTTTATGTGGAACCTCTGAGTAAAATACCTTCTCACATTGGCTTGGAACAACATAGGGCTCATCCCCAACTGGCTCAAATGACCTTGTATTAACCATTGTAAATCCATTATCATGTTCAATAATAGTTCTATCAGGATCATTTTTATTCAATCGTAGCCTATACGATTTGATGACAAACAGAACTAATTTGAAGGATTAAAGTCACAGTCAAATATAACGTCCAAAATGCCATAGTATCGATTTTGAGACTCTTGAGGATGTACGTCTTTTCTAGATGAAATATTGGTCACCTCAAAGACTACAGTTATCCCAGAATCACAAGTTTTCTTTGTGTCATCCAACTTTTTGATGCAAAATTTATGACCATTACAGCACATAGCCTTGTGGTGTTTGACCTACAATATATTTAACATATTAAAATTATTGCACCGTGAGTTGATAAACATACAGGTGATTAATAAAATTATACGTACCTATTTATCTCTTAAACCAAATGCTAAATCAATTTCCCTTTGCGTAACATTGGAATCTCCATTACGATGAGCTTCTTTAACCAATGAAGACACACCTTCCCATGTTAATGTGTGACCAGAATGTTGACATCGTTCAATCCACACTGTCATCCAATCAAGATTGTTTGCAATATACAAATGTAGCGCATCCCACTCCCGACCAGCTATATAAATAATTAATAGATGACTTACAACCAATTTATTTAGAAGATTGAGAATTAATTAACTACAGTAACATCTTATAATTACGTCTCACTTTCCTCAATCTACCTTTCCCCATCAAGTACTCCTCTTTGAATTTGTCAATGGGGTTGGGATCTCAAATGTGATATGCTTGGATCTCTCCTGCAAACATAGGAAGATATTCAACAATGTACACCATAGTCTAGTATACCATATATCCCTCCACCATAGAACCCTCAGGATGTGCTCTTTGTTGAACCAAAGCCTTCAAAAATTTCAAGTGCCTCTCAATAGGTCCACACAATTCAATCTCCTCAACTTGGTGTATGAGTTAGTGTTCTTGTACATTGAAAAAGTTGAAGGTAGACACTTTTGCATTTCACACATTAAATGAGGAATTTTTCTCTTCCAATATTTAATATCTTCTTTATGGATTTCTTTAGATGACAACCACCTAGAAGAGATTCAAGACACAAAAATATATAAACAAGACTTTACAAAATAATATACAATATATTACATAACAAGTAAAAAAAATCGCAAATATATCATCTATACAACAAATTGAACAAAGATCACTACTTACCTCATGTACTTTCCAAGATCATAGATGACTTGCTTGACATTATTGTCAAAGTTGTCTAGGAGAGATAGAGGTAGAACATATTGCAACAATTATCAAATGATTTTTTCATTGTTTTCTAACATAATACAATGAAAAGTACATGTGTAGTATACAAATATTTAGTAAATACACAAGAACATGAATTACCTTAATGAAGGTATGTCAATCATGTGTTTTCATCCCTAGCCCAAATTCACTTTTCTTTGATATGAGATTGTTTATGTTCACAACAAATCCTGTGGGAAATCGAATTTTTCGTATGACTTCTTTTATAGCATTGCTTTGTTGGTCCGTTAATAACCAAGGAAGGGCACTTATATTAATCTAGTCTCCATTTCTATTTGATTGAATGACATTTTTCATTGCATGATTGGATTCTTGAATATCACTACAAATTTTGTCAATTTTTTATTTGTCACGCCTTCCCTCCAATATTTTCCATAATGTCTTTGTTATATTCTTTCCAATATGCATAGTATCAAACAAATACACAATTTGTAGCTGCTCATAGTAGGGCAACCTACTAAATTGTCTTGGATAACTTTTTATTCCCTTTGGAAGGTGGTCATTAATGCCTTGACGACCTTCGCGATCATCAATTACATCATCAGTAAACAAAACACAATAGAAAAATACAAATTCCAAACATAAACCATTAGATGGAATGACATTACCCTGATGATTAATTATATTATATTCCAACTTCCATAGGCAAGGTGTCATTCTTTGTGGCTTTGATGTAGTCTCTTCTTTCCCATTGAAAAGATATTTTTTAGTATTTTGATACATATGATTTCTATGGAGGAAGTTCCTATAGTCATCAAACACTTGCTTTCTTAAACTTTTTGATGATGGGATTTCATTTTTGGACCACAAACTAGACATGAAAATTTTCCCTTTGTTTGAAGACCTACAAGATAATGTACAATTGGATTAAATATGTTAATTTTTATAATTATAATTATAATTAGCAACTTGAACACTGTAACATACCCCAAAAATGTGTTAGCCCTGGGGCATCATGTATTATCCATACAAGCATTGCATGGAATTGAAATTGTCTTTGTCCTATTGGTATAGAGACGTCATATATAGTGACACCATTCCATAACTCCGGCAACTTGTCGATAAGAGGTTCAATATATACATTCATATCTTTAACTTGGTACTTACCTAGTTGAATGAACAAAAACATTACATAATTATTATGACCATTTTACTGCAATATTTATAATTAAATGTAGAAGACTATTAAATGATAAAATACCTAGAACAATCATCACCAACATTATGTGCTCCCTCTTTATTGACATCCATGGAGGAATGATATTGTTGATAACAAAAATTGGCCACACCGAGTAAACAAATCTCATCTCTCCAAATGGATTGACACCGTCCACTACCAATGAAAGATTGAGATTATGAGGTTCTTCTTTAAAGTGTGGCCACTTTTCCTCTATGTCCATAAATGTTGAACCATCCGTAGGCATTCAAATGATGTTATCTTGACTTCTATTGCGTGCATGGCAATCCATAAATTCTGCCAAGCTAGTGCACTTGAATAATCGTTGCATACGTGGAATAATGGGAATATAACGAAGAACCTTGCGAGGCACTTTTTTTGTTATTTGATCTGTTCGATATCTATCGATATGACATTTAGGGCATTCTGTTGCAAATTCATGTTGTTTATGATATATAATATGATCATTGGGATAAGCATCTATTGCTTGATACTCCATTCCAATATCTTTCACAATGGAAGATAATTCTCGGTATGAGCGAGGTAGAATATTTGATGGTGGTAACAAAAACTCTATTAATATAAAGAATATTAATGGTACATGATTTACCCTTTATTAACTATAATTATATATACGACATACCTTAACATACGTGAGATTGTTATGTTGGATAAACCATTCATAACCTTGAAGTTCACCAACAACAATACATCGGAGAGAAGAGTTGTTTGGGAGCCTTCATAAAGGGACTCGTATGCCTTCTCAAGTACAAGTAAATCATGAACAACATCAAAGTCATCTTGCTCATCATGATCGGCTGCGCCAGTACTAAATGTGTCATGAATCAATGTATTTGTACCATCATCCTCAATTGTGTTTTATGGCGCATGATCATTATCTTCCATGGGATCATTATCTTCAGCTTTGATATTCACACCTCCATGTTCCTCCACTTCAAAAAACATATTCTTTGGGTTGTGTTGGTCCATATCATGTTCCCTAGGGAGCTCAACATATATAAAAATGATCAACATAAATATACCATGATCATGATCTCATCATGAAGTGACTTCTTATGTATATAAATTGTTAAAATGATATAATGAACAGCTTACCAATGGATGATAATCATGTCCCCCTTCAATGTGACCATGATGCCTACAATGTTTCTTAGTTGTTTTGATTAGAAGTCTTCTAGTCTTTAAGCCCTTACAAATTTTGCAGGGACAATAACACTTTCCATCACCTTTTCTTTTCAAGTTAGACCACAATCTAGCAATTGTCCCCTTATTTTGTTCTTTGCTGATATTTTATAACATGGAATTTCTTCACACGCAAAAAAAATGGGCTATTGAAACTTCGGTGCATAACCTTCACAAACTATGCAAAAGGATATTGCAAGTATGGAAGTCTTCTTAGAACTTGTTATATCTAATTTGAAATGTTACTAAAAATTAGACTCACTTCAATTATGAAGAATATTTTATTTAGATAGTTTTCTTGGCTAAAAAAGAAGCTTGATTTTGGCAAGTTGATGAAAACAATTTGAGTTCTAAAAAAGAGAAACCTTTTTATTGTATCATCTAATAGAATCAACTTAGGAACGATTAATTTACGAAGAATTAAATCAAATCATTCATAATTTATTAAGGTTTTAATTTGAGAATTTTAAGGTTTTATCATTCATAATGTGGTTTTGAGTCAATGGCATTTAGGCTCATTCCATATTTAGCCTGCTAGGGCATAAGATTTCTTATAATTTATACAACCAATCAATATGAAACCAAATTCATATGAAATATAATTAAATTGACTATTATAATCCAAAATATGAGGAAACTTGATCGGTTACATTAAGAGTTATAATCAATTCTTTTGTTGCAACCCTGACAAGAAGGGTTTTATGACAGTTTTGACAAAAACCATTAGAACTTTCTTTATAATCCATGGATGACCTTCAAACCTATCTTGAATTAAAGATAACTCTTCATTATACAACCTCAAATAGGTTATTAGGGACTGGATTCAATCCAAATCTTATTAGGAAAAACATCTAAAGCAACAAATAATCATGACTGTAAAAAACAACAGTTAAAAGTATTAAACTAAATATCAATTTTCTCATTGAATCTTCATCAAAAACATTTTCCAATAAATAATTTATATTAATACACTTCTTTCCTATTTATCCAACAAACAATTACATGGAATTTTTACTTTCAAACTGATATACAACCCTGTAACTGTCACAACCCTGCAGAATTAAGTGACAATCAGAGGCTTTATTTGATCTAGCCTTACAAGACTTTCCTCCAACTCTTTCACACACACTTAATACAAATAAATTATGTATTTAATAGCCTCTCATAGTTCTATAACTGTTCCAACTATCCCTAAGACCGAAATGTACAATTTGACAACATTTTATGCATTGTTGCATTACAACTTTTTAGTGACACCTTGACAACTTTTGCCTTTTGACATGAATGACCATTAAAAATTACTTAGATACTTTGAACACCTTATAATGGACTCAAAAAAACATATTAAATCTTTATTACCCTTCCATGGGTACATTTACATTATTTGAACAATCAGGACCTGAATATATAGGACTATTTGATAACTTTTGACAAAATGGCTCAGTTAGCCTTACACATTGATTTCAAGCTTGACAAGATTTTTTATTTCTCATTACTCATGATGAGTATGTAACTTCTTAATCTTAGTACCATTTATTTCTCCATTTTCTTTAAGCAACAAGAGAGTATGGATGTCTAGAAGTGGAAGAGAAATGGAAGAAGTCCATTAGAACTCCACAAGTCTGCAAAGTAGAAGTTATTGAAGATTGTGGGGCTGCAGAGACGGATGGGAGGTCGCAAGATAGACAAGGATGGGAAGAAGTTTGGATGAACTTCGAAAGTCCACAAAAGGGAGAATGGAAGAGGAGCAAAGGCTTGCAAAAATTGGGAGCAAAGAAAGACCAAAGGTTGGGATCAGAAAGGGAAGGATGAACCCTGAAAGTCTAGAACTATGCAAAATGGATGAAATGGTAACAAAAGCAATTAAAGTTAGAGAATGCAAGAAAATTTCAGAGTACATGACAATGCAATGATGCAGAAGAGAATGGAACATTGGGACAGAGAGACAAAAGTCTAGTTGTTCGTTAAAAACCCACAAAAGGAGGAAATAAAAGCAGATGAAGAGAAGAAAAACCCAATATACTTAACAGAGCTTCCACATGGGATTGACAGTTGGAACTGGATATTAGACAATTAGAATAAGTCCAATAGTCAACAAAAATTCTACAACTCCACAAAAAGTGAGAAAAATGACCAAAACCTTCCTGGACAGAGAAATTTTTTGGGCTTTTGCAACTTCCAACATATGATAATAGCAAGTGGAATGAAGAGGAATGACACCAAGACAAATTTGACCGAGGGAGATCCATTTAAAGATTTCACAAATTTGTTATATATGATGGGAAAAATAAGGCTATATGCACAAGGGGGCATTCAAGCAAAATTTCCAACTGTTAGATTGAATCCCAACACAATCTACAACTGGTGCCAAGTTGAACTATGGAAGATTCAAATGCTTATCACCTTATTTTATTTTAAAAGATTTTTCTATGGATTTGACAAAACTTGGAAGTTAAAGTCTATTTTGTAACACCACTTAGATAAATGTGTGGACATCACTATTGCTTATGTCCCGATTCTGGTATAGTAAATAGGGTTTACTTTTTTAAAAAAGTTTATACAATACTTTTAGCCTTTATCTAACATAATCAATGATTGGAAAACTTTTCAATAACTAGCAACTGCAACGTTAGGAAAGTAAAGAAAAATAGATAAATGAGAACATAGTGGTAGGATGACGAGCTCAAATTTATGAGACACACACTCTGAAATGAACTTGTCTGCAACCAACTTTACATGATTCAAACACACAACCTGCAAGTCCACAGGAATTTTGCCATGTCTAATATTTCGATACCCTCCAAACTAGTTACTCAATCCTTTGATATCACCTGCTAGACAATCCAATTTTAAACCAAACTAGGAAAAGATAACAAGATGGTTGATATAAATGTGTTTTTGTTAATTTAGAAGTCAAGAGTTAAAGGGAGGACATGTGGAACCCAATTTGCAGAGAGACAAAGAAACAAAGGAATTGGCAAAGGCAAATAAATTGTTAATTCAATCTGTCACGCGCGGTTTTCAAATGAACCCGCGCATTTATTTATTTTTTAATAATGCCTATGGTCATCGAAATTCCAACTAACATGGGCTTCATCGGAAACACCGTCGACATTTCGACGTTATCGAGCATTTAAAAAAAAAAATCAAATTTGATCACAAAATGCCTTGTCCGATGGAAACCTCCATCAAAATTTGAGGCCAAATGTGGGTGGTTATCCCAAATAGTTACACAAAGTGGTTATGGGTTGGTTATCAATGTAAACCTATAAATACAAGGCTTTTTCATTTGTAGGGGGGACTTTTACGGAGGGGAAACTCTGCTGAAATTCTAGGAGAACTTGTAATGACATTTTGATTTACACTATGTATAGAAAAGATTTTGGACTAGTATATTTCCAAAAGGATAATGAAGAATACATCTTAGTTCGTGTGTTGTAAATGTATTCATGTGTTATATTGTTGATTTCTCGTATGTCAAATTGGTAGTCTTTTATGCATATGTGATTTGTACAATTGATGTGACGATACACAAGCAACCTTTGGTATCTTAGTTTGAATGTGTTGAAGTATCTTATCTCTGCGTATGTTGAGATTTGTCATTCTTCTTTACCATCACCTCATGGCTAAGTATATTATGATATAAACTCCCCTATGTAATTTGTTGCAAATGTTGAGAAATGTCAGTTGATGTTCGTATGTCTATTGTTGGGGTTTCTATCTTTATTTATTTTTAGTTTTATGTTTTCTCCTTTATGTACTTTCAGGTTAAAAGTACACAAAAATCCTAAATACCTCTATCATACGAGGGAGTTGCCCCTCTCAAACGCAAAGGTCCAATTGTTGGCATGGTTGTCACTGCTCTTCGGGCAAACAGGGTCAGTTTCAAGAGAACAACCACAGTGACAAATCTGTTTATCAACATAACACTACATATATGTGTCATCTATTTGGAAAATTAAAATCAAGAAAAAATAAGTTTGTTTAAATTTTTTCATGACGTCGACTAGAACCCCTGATTTTAAAAAAAATTCAGTAATAAAAAATCTATCTTTGAATATATAAAAAAAATATCAATTTTTTTTTAAATATAAAAAATAACAGACATAAATTTCATTAATATTTCTACATTTCATCATTTTATATCATTTTTAAATTCAATTTAGAAATATCACTTTTATGTGGTCGAAGTTAAACAGTTTTAGTTGTGTTGGCCACTTTCTTTATAAAAGTGTGACACAAGTTTGTACTTTTACCCTATAATCCATCAAATGGCAATATTACTTGGTCTTGTTGCAAGGTGTGCGACCTTAGTCTCCTTGTGTTGTGCAGTGTAGCGCTTGGGTTTGTGACATGGCTTAACCACCTCCTATGGATTCTATAAGTCTAGTGGTTGTATTGGGCATTGACAAGTCATTCTTTTGATGCAATGGTAACCGCACTTGTAACAAGTGGTATCAGAGCTTGGTCACAAGTTCAAACCCCTCGCTTGTGCTAGGGGGGGGGGGGTTGTTGCAAGGTGTGCGCCCTTGGTCTCCTCGTGGTGTGGAGTGCAACACTTAGGTTTGTGACATGGCTCAACTGCCTCATGTGGATTCTATAAGTCTAGTGGTTGTATCGGGCATTAACAGGTTTATCTTTTGGTGCAACGACAATCACACTTGTAATAGGTCCAATAGAAGGAAAGGTTTTCTAGAAGATTGTAGAGAGACTTGATAGGTTTTTTGTTGATCCAAGTTGGTTCTTTGATTTTTGTTTCTCGTCTTCTCTTATTGTACCATTATTTGGTTCAGATCATTGTGCCCTTCAATTGGAGTTATCATTGGCCACTTTGAGTAAGAATTCAGTACGGGCTTTTAGGATTGAGCAAATGTGGTCTAGGGATGTCACTTTTCTTCCTTTATTTAGGGACTAGTGGGTTGCTTCTCCCTTTTTACAAGGTTTTAGAATGTTCCAGTTCTATAAAAAGTTACAATGGCTAAAGAATCAGATCAAAAAATGGAATTCTTCATAGTTCAAAAATGTTTTTGCCTCCAAAGCTAAATTAGAGAGCGGGTTAAAAGATCTTAATGAGCATATTATTCAACAAGGCATTGATGATTACTCCTTTTGCCAACAGAAATATCTTAATAGAAAATTGGAAGAAGTGTTAAAATGAGAGAAAATTTAGTGGAGGCAAAAATCTAGGGAGTTGTGGTTGCAAGAGGGAAATAGAAATAGAAAATTCTTCCATGCCTTAGCCAAAATGATAAGGGTTGCAAATATCATTCATCAAATCAAGAATGGTGCTGAGGAAATTCTAATGAACAATGTAAAGATTCAAGAGGAAGCTGTTATGTTTTACTCCCTTTTCTCCTCCTCAGATGTTAGGGATAGTGAGAGGGATTTAAACATCCAAAAAGTTTTACACCATATCCCCACTTTTCTCTCTAATCAAAATAATTTTGATCTTTTGAAACCCTTCTCACAACATGAGATTAGGGAGGTGGTCTTTTCTATGCATCCTGATAAGGCACCATGACCTGATGGATATACGACATTATTTTTTCAAAAATGTTGGGGCTTGATGGGATTAGATGTATGGAGGGTGGTTGAGGAGTCCCGGAGAAATGGAAACATTTTAAAGGAATTTAATAAAACTCTTATTGCTTTAATCTGGACCAAGTTTCCAAATCCATCTTCTTTTGTTGATTTATGCCCCATTTCTCTTTGCAACACAATCTATAAAATTATCACAAAAGTTATTTCCCTGAGATTAGCTAATATTGTTCCTCATATCATTTCTCAAGAGCAAGGAGGATTTGTTCCTGGGAGGGACACTTTTGGGGGGGAATTGGTTGCACAAGAAATAATTTATTCAATTTCTATATTTAAGAAGGAGACTATGATTATTAAGTTGGATATGTTGAAAGCATATTACAGAGTTGGTTGGCATTTTTTGCAACAAGTTCTTCTAAAATTTGGTTTCTCTTCTAAGTGGACTAAGTAGATAATATCATGTATCTCGAGGGAAAAATTCTCAATTATTGTTAACACATCTCCTTCGGGGTTTTTCTCATCTTCTCAGGGAGTTCGATAGGGAGATCCCCTGTCTCCATCTCTTTTCATTATAGTGGCAGAAGCCCTCAGTAGAATGATTAAAGATTTTCATCAGAATGATGTTTGCAAAGGAATCCTTTTACATCAAACTCAAGTTGCAGTTACTCACATTTTATTTGCTAATGATACAATGATTTTTGGTAGTGCATCTTACACTGAGGCAAAAATCATTAAACAGACTTTGAATACCTATTGTAAAGTGTTTGCTCAAAAAGTGAGCGCTGCCAAATAAAAAAAATTCTCTCTCAATTATTCTTCTAAGTTGTACCAGATTAGTTTTGATCCTTGGCTTCAAGAAGGATTCACTCTCATCTAAATACCTTGTTATCTCTATGTTCTCAAGATATAACAAAGGGTCTTTTTGGTCAGTGACATCTTCCTCAATTAAAAATTGGATTGCATCATGGAATAATACTTGGTTGTCCCTAAGAGGCAGGATCCTAATGATTAAGTCAGTTTTGGCCACCATCCCAAATTATATCATGTTTGTCCTCCTTATGCCAAGAAAAATAAAGGAAGAATTAGAAACTATTCTCAAAAGTTTTTTTATGGAAAGGAAATAAAAATCCTAAAAGAAAAATCCATTTGTTGGCAAGGGAAAAGGTTTGCTGTCCTAAGTCTTCTAGGGATGCTAGAATACACAATTTTGATCATAAAAATACATCTCAGGCAACTAAGTTGGTATAGAAACTCTATTCAAATAAGACTTCCCTTTGGCTCTCCATTATTAGAAAAAAATATTTAGATTCAGATAGGCCAAAAATGTTTTTTTCTATTCTGGATCCTCCATCTAGTTCACAAATGTGGAATTTTCTGATTAAGTGTAGGGAGTTATTTCTTTGCCAATCTATCTTGGTTTATTATTGATGGAAAGTTAGTATTTTTCTAGGAATATTCATGGAATGGATTCCCTCCTTATGCTGGTTGTCTGGTTTGGAGAATATTAAAGTAGTTCTTATCTAACTGGGGTGATAAAGTGTTGAATTACTTTCAAACCATATCATCAAGGGGTATGATTAAAACGGAAAGATATCTTCTCAGTGATTTCTCCTCTCAATAAACAACATATTTTGTTCCAGGATCTAAAAAAAAGAGTTATCTATTTCAAGAGTTAAGAGGATACATTGATTTGTATGCCTTCTAAAACTGGATGTTACACTGTCAAGTAGGGTTATAATACTCTATCCAAAAAAGGATAATTATCAACAATTAAGAGGATTCTCCTCTTGTTGGGTGGGAGCTAGACTTTAGAAAGTAGGTGCCTTAGCCTAGCTAGCACTTAAAGGGTGCATTCTTACCAGTGATAGATTGGGCCGATTAGGCTTAGCACAACCTTTTACATGTGTTATGTGCAATGAAGCTATTGAGACTAAAGATCGTTTACTGGTTAATTGTTCATTTGCTCAGAATTGTTGGAGTTGGTTGTGTAAAAAACTTCACTGGTCTTCTCCTCTTAATTCATAGATTAAATTAATTTTTGATTCATGGCCTAGACTATATGTTGATTCTTTCTTTGCAAAAATATGGGAGGTGGCTCTGGCAATCCTCAATTAGAATATATGGTGGGAGAAGAATAGGAGGATTTTAAAGAAGTATTTTACTAAAATTGAAGAAGTTCTTCTCAAGATTGAGGTTTCAATATCTGAAATGGTTAAAGATTTTAATATTAAGAACAAGAAATTGGATTCTCACTTCACCTCTTGGGCCAATGAAGTCCTGAAGGAATGGAAATATTTAGTGCTTCCATTTAAATTTTGTTTATAGAATAATTATGGGAAGCATGTGGATAGAAAAGAAATTAGGTGGAAGGCCCCCCAACAAAATTTCTTTAAGCTTAATTTTGATGGTACATTTAAAGGGAGTCTGGGGAAGTCTAGTATTGGAAGTGTTCTTAGATATTACAAGGGTTTTGTTTTAGTGTCAAGTATGGCTAGGACTCCAGATGACACTAATAATGTGGCAGAAGCTTTGGCTCTACTTTTTGGAATTAAATTGGCAATTCAGGGTAATTTGAAAAATCTATGATTGAAGGTGATTCTATGAACATCATATCTGCCTTTAAAGGTGTGGATACTCCTAATTGGAAGATCAACTATATTGTTCAACAAACCAAAATATTGTTAGTACGTTTTGACAACTATTGAATTTCACATTGTTCTAGGGAAGTGAATAAGCTAGTAGATTATTCAGCAAATCAAGGGTGCAATTTTCCAATAAGGGAGAATATTTTGAATATTCAAGATTTTTAGTTGGATGATGACCTTATGAAGAGAATGAGGGGTGATATCAATAATGTCTGATATATGAGACATTTTGTATTTGTTTTTTGTTTTTTTTAAAACACAGCTCAAATCCTTTGATTATCAGCACATGATCATTGGGCAATGAATTTTTTGAGGTTATCAAAAAATTATTTGTTCGCATGGTACCCCTAAATATCTATTCCCATGTCATTCCCTTACTCATTCGACGCCTTTGTTTAGACTGAGGATCTGTGAGCCTAGTTGGTTTTCCTTCTTTGCATCCATCTTCTCATGTGATCGCATATATTCTTACTGTGTTTTGTCCTTCTCTCTGATTCATATGCTTGTACTTCTAGATGGTTGTTGTTGTACTCCTTTAGCTCATGCTTTGTCCAAATTATGTCTTTACGTTTATATTTTTCCACACTCTGCATTTACTTTCCATGTGTGCTTTGCCTTTTAACCAAATTTGGTGTTTGTGTTTTCTCCATGGTTTTTTGGGTGGTTTTCAAATGGCTTTTAGGGTGCTCCTTCATGGTGAATATATTGACCTCCCTATTAATTGTAATGTGTCCACCTTTTCTCTCTAGTCAACATTTGCAATCCCATGTTCTAGGGTGGAGTCTACCTTTCTCAGAGTTTAAGATTTTGATTGGTTATGAGGAAATAGGTTTCTTCTTCCTTCAGAGGTGGCTTCAAGATTTGCTTTGATCATAATGGATCTAACATGGTCCATGGGTATAACAAAGCTTCTCATTGGAGCTTTTGTGCATCCTTCATTGTATACTTGGGAGGAGGTTGTTGTAGATTGTTGTGGTTGTGATGGCAATGATGTTAAGTGGTTGTCATTGATGTCAACATATTAGTTGGCATTGATGTCTTTGTTGTTCTTGGTGTTGGTGATACAGAATTTTTTCCTAGAATCTTTGGTGCTCTGGAAGATGTGTTACTGATCTGGATATTTCAAGTTATTGGATATGGTGTTGATTGATGGTATTCATGTGTATCTTGTTTCTATTCTTATCTTTGTTGCTTTGGGCGATAATGTTTGGATTCAGATTAACTCTCTTTTGCGAATTGTTTGACAAAATGCCTGAAAGAAATGTGGTCTCTTGGAATGCCATAATTGCAAGATATGCACTTAATGGATTTGTTGAAGGTGTAAAGCCAAATTTTACAATCTTTTCCAGCATCCTCCCTGCCTATGCCAAAATTGTAGCTAAGGAATCAGGTGTAGATATCCATCAAAACATAATTGGAGGGGGATTTATTTTCGATAGATCCACAACTTACTAAAATATGATTTGTGTCAAGGTAAAATTAGAAATCATGAATTGAAATTATTGAAATCTTGATAGACATTCAAAATAAGAATGAATGAGCTGAAATTTTAGCATATAAACTTTCACTTCTCCTTTTAAGGCATATGAGTGAATGAATGAGATTATGGCTATATAATTTATTAATCCTTCTTAAACATATTTAAGTCTTTTCTGGAATTGCTTTTTGTTATTTTTTTCCCTCAAGTTGGTGAGAAAGGGAAGTTGTTTACCTACATTGCAATGATTTTTTTATCTAAATGCAAATGCTTCATACGAATGTTAGAGACTGATGAAGGTAATACTTTTGTTGTTTTTAGATCTAGATAAGCTTGAATTTAGGCTTATGACTTGATTGTATTAACTGCTTTTATCTTCTAAAGAGTATTAGCTACCTATAATTCTTGTGCTTTTTTAAAAAAAGTTTTGTTGATCATGAATATATTGTTACAAAGGAAGGAATCAAAACCAAATGGAAAACATAATTGGAGCTAGTGACAAGTCCTAGGAACTTTGGTTGACATGTTACTCTTTCTTTATAGCTACTAAGCCTGTGAGACTGAGCCTTGAATAAAACTGACACTTCCACACATCTAACCCTAAGAAAGTAGTTGAAAATTTGAATGAGAAGAAGATTTAACAAAAGTGTTTTAGTGTCATAAAATTATGACCCTAGCAATTTTTTTACTGTATTAGGGTCCTCACGCACACGAGTTCGAATCCTCTAGCCTTATCAAAGACCGAAGATTGCTCAGCTTGCAGAAACAACTTCTTTCTTAGCCTCTGCATCACCCCATCCACACTCTGCCCTAGAGAAAGGGGTAGGACAGGGGTGTGGTGCCACTATGCCCCCTTGGATAGGGGAATGGTGCCACTATCCCCCCTTGGATAGGGGCATGGTGGCACTTTCCCCCCAGAAAAGGGGTGTGGCGCCCCTGTCCCTGCCCTATTTTGGGGCAGAATGCTTCCTAGGGTTGCATTGTTGGTTGTGCATCGGGCAGGAAACTCCCCCGATGTCAACCCGTGATAAAAATCAAATCCACTAACATGTATTTAAGGGGCATTCATCCTCTCATTTGCATAAGTGGAAGTTCATAAATTTTAATAGGTCAAATTTGGAGAGAACCAAGTTGCATAAGCGATCAAGCATTCAAGCATTATTTTCCAGCATTGAGCATTCTCAAGTCTCCCTTCAAGGCTAGGTGTTACATTCAAGTCAAGGATTCAACCATTGAAGAGGAGATTACTTTCAACATTTAATTCCACACAATCACTTCTATCAACATTTCTATCACAACCTCTCTTGAGGTGATTTACAATTCAGTCTTTCATTTACATCTACTTGCAAGTTTTCTTTCATTACTTGGCTAATTCCAAAACTAGGGTTTGACCTAAAGGCAAATCCCCAATCCCAATCCATATTCCTCTATTTTTTGTGTGTAGGTTGTAGGTGTGCATCTATACTTTCAGATTGGGCTTCATTTATAGAGGCAGAAAAACCCTTTTCATTTCGCGGATTTTTTGCACCCTGTACATTCCTACCACGGTCTGGGCAACTTTTCCTCAAATTCGCAAGGCGACTTCATCTCAACTTTTTACTACCAAATCTAGGTGCACAACTTCATCCCATATTCTGATCTCAAGTTATAACCAATTCTTTGTCACTTTTGTACTACATAATTCAATCAATTTCCTTTCCATTTGAAACAAGGAAGAGGGGATCAACTTAACATTCCCAATTCATTCACAATTCAATCTACCATCTTCATGTGGAGAGATTGAATCTAGTGAATTATCCTCTCCTCTTCCTAGTGTAAGATGGTGAAAAGTTTTTGAAGGGTAATCAATAGCGAAACTCTCATCTCTCTTTGAGGGAAAGGGTAGTTTCCTTCTTGATCTATCATTCGCCATTTTTCCACCATTACATTTTGGTGAACCCGACATCTTGCATGCTTTCCTTGGAACAAAATTGCATATTTTTCATTTACAAGTTTCAAATTTCTACAAACTTAGTGGTTATATCATTAAAAACCCTAATTTTTAATTAAAATTAAGATTACAATTTGTAAAAATTTCTTGTGCTTATCTTAGATCTGAAAATTGTTTTGATTGTCAAATTCAATTTCCTCATTGTCTTGTTCAATTTGTAATTAAAATTAATAAAATTAAGAGGTTACTTGTTAAAACCCTAATTTTCAAAAATCATATTGAACTTGTGCAAAAAGTTGGATTTCCATTTAATTTTCAGATTTCTGATTGTTCTCATATTTGTCTATAATCCTACAATTCAAAATTTCAATTTCCCCCCTTTTTCCCAAAATTCAAATTTCAAAATTAAGTGGTTAGGTCATCAAACCCTAATTTTTAAAATTAATTGGGTTTTGCCCTTCCTAACAGGTGTGTGTTGTGCTTTCAAGAGGAAGAGTCTGTGGACCACCTTGCCCTCCACTATTCCTTCTCAGCCTCAGTTTGGGAAAGTTTCCTCAAGAGCTTTAGTTTAGCTTGGGTGTTTCCTAGTAACATCAGAGATTTGTTCTTCTCCTGGCATATTCAATGGACTAACTCTTTTTTGAGATGTATGTGGCAGCTCTCTCTTCCTCACTTCTTGTGGGGTCTTTGGAAAGAAAGAAACAACCGAATCTTCAGGGATGTCTCCCTAAATCAAGATATTGTATTCCAGAAAATTCAAAGGGCTATCCAGGAAAATATGGGAATGATGGAGGGTCCTTGTTACTCAAATAACTCCCTGGAGTCAAATATCTTAAGGGCTTGGAATATGAAGATCGCCGATGATCCTAATCTTAGATACAATAAAAGGCTTGAAGCTAAATGGCAAACCCCTCCCCAAGGCTGGCTCAAAATCAATTTTGATGATGCAGCCAAAGGTAACGCAGGTCCTTTAGGTTGTGGAGCTATTCTTAGAGATCATAGAGGAATATGCAAAGAGATGATTGTTGTCCCTATTGGAACCCAAACTAACCATAAAGCTGAAGCAATGGCAGCTCTTCAAGGCATTATCCTAGCCAAAAAATGGAATTGCCCCTATCTATGGATAGAAGAGGACTCAAATAATATAATAAAGTGCCTCAATGGGACTTCAAAACCCTCATGGTCAATTCACAACATAATCACTTCTACTATTGACATTATTAGAACCTTTAAAAAATGCCATATCTCCCATATCTATCAGGAGGCCAACTATTTTGCTGATTGGGCTGCCAATGTGGCAGTTAAAAGTGAGACAATTACCACGTGGATGAGTGAGAGAAGACTCCCCGAAGATGTCAGACAAATCATAAGTGATGAGAGATATAGAAGTACCCCAAAGACTCTTGATTGACAAGGTAATAATGAAAAGTACTGATGTGAGCACTTCGAGTTATTTCTATAATGAGAAAATCACTCATTATAACATCAATGCCATCAACTCCCATGCTTGCTGGGTAATTGTTTTAGCTCCGAAAAGCTCTCTGTTTAACTAGCTCTGCAAGTTTCAAAATTTGGCTGTGAGAAGTGACATCATAGGCGGAAATAGGAGATGATATGAGCCAAGTAGTTGCAATGAATGGAAACAAAAGGAAGAGGTGTGGGGTATTTTGTAGAAGGGTGGTCTCTCAAACTTCATAGAGAGACTCCACGACCGTGATGGAATGGTAACTAGCCTTTTCTGCAAAAACTGGAAGAAGAGCATGTTAAAAATGGGTGACCAAATGATGGAAATTGATGAAGATTTAATTGCTAAAGCTACGGGTCTCAACAGGGAAGGCTGCAACTTCTACAGAGATGGGAAGGTCAGTAGGGAAGCCATTGAAAGGTACCCAGTTACTGAGAAAGAGAAAAAATGACTGGTAAAGTTGAGCAAAACCTACTACCCGCCTAGGGCTTTTGCCAAACCCTGGCAGGAAATTCTCTTTGTTTTAATGCGGTATATTACTCTAGATGGTAGGTTTACGAAAGTCTATGAGTATCATTTTGTTCTGTTAAACCACTTCAGGCATAATGATAAGGTGAATTTTCCTTATTTCTTGCTTTGCTCAATGAATGCGCCCCTTAAAGCCTACAAAGAGAACCCTCTGGGCGATACTGCAATGCACCAAGGCCTAATGGTCCTTATTTATGACCATTTAAAGGCCAGTCAAATTAACCGGATGTAGCCCTCTGTGGACTCTGAGGAAGATATGTCTGATTCTTCTTTTTCAGAGGAGGAGGAATCTGACAATGATTCCTCATCTGATACTGAGGATAGCTCTGATGATTCAAAATATGAGAGTAGTAAGAAGAGGAAAACAAGACCCTCATCTTCCAGGGGCAAAAAACTTCAAATCAAACCCTTGATCAGTATCTCTTTGGAAGAAGAGGATTTAGATTATTCTGAGGAGAAGAAGAACCCTAAAGGGTTGCTAAAGAAGAAAATTAAAAATCAAGCCCAGACCCAGAAAAAGCATAAGAAAAAAGAGGAGACTGGCAAGGAACCGGAAGCTGACAAGCAAGCTAGGACCCTGGAAGCCGAGCACAGCCTGGAAAAGGAGACAATGGAAGAGACTCTCAGGGATGCCAACACTATCTCCACCCTCCATATCCCTAAAGATGAATAGGTAGCCCCTAGAAAAGTGACTCCCCCCTATGGCCCTCCTCCTGAGGGCTTGCATGGTTTTATGAAAACTATGGAATGGCTCATTGATGGTTACAAGAAAGTTGTGGATGAGTATAAAAAACTATGCAACAGAGTCCTGATTTTGGAGACCATTAATATAGGGGAGGGGAATACAATGGTTGACTATATTGAGGATCTGAAAAACACTATTGCTAAAGTGGAAGACATCAGAGATGCTTTCAACCCCAGGTTTGAGAAGATTGAAAAGGAGATGCTGAACAGAAAAAGCCTTGCGGAAACTAGTGAAAAACCACTCTCGGATACTGTCACTAAAGTGGAAAAAATTGAGGAGTGCCTTAAGAATATCGTGGAGCAGAGCCTTAGTATTCTGAAAATCTTGGCCAATAATACTCATACCCTCATCAGTAAGCTTGATGATGACCAGGAAATCCAGGAAATTGACCTGGACGCTGAAGGTACAGGGGAAGCTCAAGGTCCCAGAACCCGCACCAGAGGCAAGAGGAAGGAAAAGAAAATGAACAAGGATCTGGAAGAGATGAAAGCTATCGGGGCTACCTATGATGAGTTGGTGATAAAGGCAAAGGACCTGCTAAAGAAAATTGTTGTGTAGCGTCTCCCCGGTTTCTTTGTTGTGTTTTGTTGTTTTGTTGCTTTGCTATTCTTTCTGTTCGCTGGTCTTCTGGCCAGTCGTTATGTATGCGGACTTTTAATCCTTTTGCTGCTCTTTCTATTTCTATGATGTTAAGGTTTCGGGTCCTTAAAACCTATTTTTTAATCAATCAGAACTTAACATTCCCAATTCATTTAGAATTCAATCTACCATCTTCATGTGGAGAGATTGAATCTAGTGAATTATCCTCTCCTCTTCCTAATGTAACATGGTGAAAAGTGTTTGAAGGGTAATCAATAGCAAAACTCTCATCTCTCTTTGAGGGAAAGGGTAGTTTCCTTCTTGATCTATCATTCACCATTTTTCCACCATTACAAGTACCTCTCTCAAAAAAATTTCCCATACTTGACTTAAATGCAAACATTGTAAATAAACCAATATTATAAAATTTGATCAATGAAAAATTGGTAACACTGAAAGTGCAGAAAATATATAAAAGGAGCAAATGTATATGTTTGATTAAAATCCTAAGACCTCGTAGCAAAAATAAAAATAACTGGAATTACAAAAAAAAATTTAACAGTACCAGATTATCTATAGTTGCTTCAGGATTTGATTATGTGACTTTTTTTTGCATCGATGTTTTGGATCACACTTTGTGATCCATCATCAAGATGTTTAGAGAATGCCAAGATATGAAAGAAGGTATATTATTATGGATTGTGGAAAGATGATGATTTTAATCAATACCAAATTAACTTATTTGATTAAGCATCCATTTGAATTCAACAATTGTAGTGCAGTTGTTCTTTGAAATGGTACAAATAAAAGAAAGTAAACTACCATGCCCCAAATAAATATCCAACAAAATTATAAACCTTGATTGATTAAATCACAACTTAATGTAGGATATCATCATATTAGCATTGAGTACCTCTGATAAGAAATTCGTTGAGGATAGTGGATAGGGTAACTAAATGAAGAAATAAAGTCACAGTAAGACATCATACCACATTAGAGTCGGTTGGTTATCATACAATTAGTGTGTCTTACATATTTACAGGTCACATAATTATGTGTGTTTTACATATTCGATGGTGATATAATTTATTCGGTGGTTGGACAATCATAGGTGATGAACATAACTTGCTGGACAACATACTTAAAATTGCAATCGGTGCACGGACATATTGTTGCAATGTAAGTACAAGAGCCAACACAAAGGAATTAATCAAGCTACTCCTACTTTTTTTGTACACACTATAACAGAAAGATCATCTTTTATTGTATTCGTACTGCAACATTCTTAGGGGCGTTGATCACTACCATTGTTGATGATCATTTTCTTGAATATAGCATGGAAAAAATCTACTCAATGGAATCAATATCCTAAGTTTTTGAATAAGGGAAAATAAGTTTTGAAGGGACCTGAAACCCTATACAAAACACGTTTTGGAAGGACCCGCAACCCGAACCAAAAGATAAGCCTGAAAGTCCACCCAAAGAAACAAAACACAAATGAGACTCAGCACAGCCATACAAGAGATGAGGAATAGCACAGGAAGGACCCCCAACAAAAGCCAACGGGCTACAAAAACCAGTAGCCCCAACCCAATCAAGACGGCTCAAGAATTTGACCTACCCTTGTGGGATCGAAGGGTCATATCAAAAGAGGACTGGGATGATTTAGATTTCTTACTTTTAACGGTAATCCATCCCTCCTCAACTCTAGAAGTATTCTTTTTCCAAGAAGATGGGTCCAGAATAGAGGACCTTCCATCACCAGGAGGAACAAAGGCAGCATCCAGAGAGGCAAGGACAATAGAAATCTGAGAATCGGACAAAGATCCAGCAACAATCTAGGAAGCGGGAAGGTCAGCCACCAAAGGAGAAGATCTAGCATCCTTCAAACGATTAGTTGGGATGCCACCACAAGCATCCACACACACCTGAGGTGGAGCAACACCTAAACTAGAGGCAGCAGCCAGAGGCACAATGCCATCAGCCTAAGGAACCTACACAACCACCTGGGAGAAGCTTTTCTTTCGAACAAAATAGTGTTCAGAGGAGGCACCCTTCCACCAAGAAACAGATCTTTTTTTCTTTTTTTCTATTTCACATCGTGCAACAACATGCCCAATCTAGAAGCAATTTTGACATCTGAAGGGGATACCCTCAAAGTCGAGCGGTTGGACCCAAGATCCCAAGGAAGATCGAATCTCAATCTCAGCTGGGAGCCCTTTAGAAACATCAGTGTTAACCAAAATCCGAGCATAATTAGAATTCTAAATATGGTAAGAATCCTTATCAATCATTAGGAATTTGCCTAAAGCCTCCCCCACTTCCTCTAGCAGAGAGTTTGTCCAATGATGGAGCCGAAGGTTAGGGAGCCTAACCCAGATAAGAATCTCATTAAATGAATCAATAGATGGGTTAAACTCTGAGAACCAGGGTTTAACCATCAGAACAAATTTATCCTCCCAACTGAAAAGATTGTTACATAAAATTTTCAATCTATCCTCTGCATGTTCAAATTTAGCAATGAAATAACCTTTGGCTAAAGGAAAGATGTTAACTGAACCCTTTAAGATCGGTTCCCAGCTTTGGGAAATCCAAGTGTGCAGCTGAGGAAGGCTTGGCCAAAAGCCCCGAAATCAATATCCTAAGTTAATCACCTTCACATATTGTATATAAACATTTTTTATTATAAAAACATTTTTCATAGCTTGTTGGTTTAAATTATAAGTTGCAACCGTTCATATTCAAATTTTCTCACATTTTAGGATCAACTCAATTGTATTCTAAAAATTACTCCTAACAAAGGCAATGTTCGTTTCTTCCAACTTTTACATTCCCTCCAATATATTACCCAAAGTATATCTTGCTATCAGTGTAACCATTACACCTTGTTGGGGTGTAACTGCTAGTTGATAGTCTTTTGGAGCATTGAGCACTTGGAACATTGTGTGTAAATTTTAATTTGTCCATTTAAGCCCAATGTTGACACCTATCCCATAGGTAAGAGTTCCCTAGTTAACACAAAAGCTCACCTTAATCACTCTTCTTGATCTGTGTGTTTATGTTTCATTAGCCACACACCACTTAATACCCTATCATACTCTAAACTCCATTTTATCGACCAAAAGGTGCAAGGCATATCATGATCGATTAATCTCAATTTTATTTTACTTTGCTAAATAATCCCTCAAGATGTTAATAGTGGTCAATTGCATCTAAGGTGTAAGACCCATCTTTGTGTGATTTTGACCATGTCCTAATTCTCTCTTGATGCTTGTGCTTTGGATGTTTCTATGACTTATTGGGTACATAAATCATTGATTTGATAATTGTATGCGTTATATTTTGACATGATATGTAAATTTTTATTATATGTGCTAACCCTGACTATTAATTCATGATTATATAGTATTCAGCTATACTATATAATTTTTTTATGAGTTGTATGAGTCCAATTAAAGTATCAATTATCAATTGTATAACATTTCTTGAATGATATACTATGTTAATGATTTTTTATTATTTAACTGATGTTATATTGATTAGATATTCTATGCGTGGTTATAATATTTTGAGATGTTATATGTGCTTTAAATTCTATGTTTATGGACATATTGATATATAGGTCTAATTGTGCTTTAACTATGATTTCTATTATTTGATTTGGTTATTTTATTTGAGTGTATATAAAAAATATAAGTGTGGCCAATAGAAATTATATGCAAGATAATACCATGGATATAAATTGAACATGCAACTTTTCCTTGTTGAAAATTAAAGACTTGTTTTTGTGTGTTGACTAGTTTGCCTAATCTCAATGACATTGTTGGTGGCATGTTGCTCTTATAAGTATCATTTCTTATGCCTCTATATATTTTTTTCTTCTATATATGTTTGGTTTGATTTACGCATTGTTGTCAAAATTGTGTACTTTTTTATTTGATTAATTTTGAAGAGCTTTTTGGGTTTAGTGATCTTATTTGATTTCCAAGTTCTTATATATGAAATTTAGTTTCTATTAAAATAAATACACTTCAATATCTTGAGATTCATTTGGATTATTTTTGATATTTTGGTCTTTGACTTCATCTCTTGGGTTGGGGATGGGTTATAATTATTTTTTGTTGAGTTAGGGTTTCTTTCTTTTATAAAGGGAATACATTGTGTTTTGTTTGTTTATTACAATTATTGGATTGGAAAAGTGAGAAAAATCGTGGAGACTCCATTAATGGGGTTTGAGAGCTTGGGAGAATTATGAAAAATTATTTTCTTTCTAGGTTTTTAAGTGAGGGTTATAGGCACTTATCCTTTAGGAGGGCATGATTTCATCCTTGTTGAAGCTTATGGGAGCTTCCTTGTTTAAATGAATGATTGCATCCTTGTTGATTTGTAGCTTGAAGGAGATTCACATGGTGCTTTTGAAAATTCTTCAAAGACTTGGGAACCATAAAGATTCAATTCATTTCTTGTTTGAAGCCTTTCAATAGCAAAGGAAGGTATTCATCTTCTTTATTTATTTTTTATTTGAGCCATTGTACCTCAAATATTTTAATTTATTTTATGCACTAAGGTCTTGTATAGGTCCTTTTACAAATTTT
The DNA here is from genome assembly GCF_030272615.1 of Cryptomeria japonica. Classification (NCBI taxonomy): domain Eukaryota; kingdom Viridiplantae; phylum Streptophyta; class Pinopsida; order Cupressales; family Cupressaceae; genus Cryptomeria; species Cryptomeria japonica. The sequence goes on from NC_081408.1 coordinate 400,357,237, forward strand.
GTTTCTTTTTAAGAATTATTTAGACTTTAAACTCTTTGATTTGGGTTCAAACCATAAATGCCTTAAAGTAGCTAAAAATGGTCCAAAGCCATACTTAGCTAGTATGATTCATTTTTTTTTATGAGTTGTATGAGTCCAATTAGAGTATCAATTGTACATTTCTTGAATGATTAATTATGGCAATTATTTTTTTAGTATTTAATTGAAATTATATTGGTTATAATATTTTACTTAGAGATGTTATATATCAATTGAATTTCATGTTTATGGACATGTTGATATATAGGTCTAATTGTGTTTTAGCTATGATTTCTATTATTTTATTTCATGTTTTTCCTTGAGTATGTAGAACAAATATAAGTGTACAACTAATATAAATTATGTGGAAGATATTGTCATGGATATTAATTAACCATGTCACTTTTCTTAGTTGAAAGTTTAAGACTCGTTTTTATGTGTTGACTAGTTTGCCTAATCTCAATGGTATTATTGGTGGCATGTGGCTCTTATAAGTATGATTTCTTTTCTTTTTTCTTTTGAGTATGTTTGGTTTGATTTACACATTGTTGTGGAAAGTGTGTAATTTTTTATTTAATTCACTTCAAAGGACTTTTTGGGTTTAGTGATCTTATTTGATTTGCAAGTTCTTAAATATGAAATTTAATTTATATTTAAGAGATACACTTAAGTATCTTGAGACTCCTTTGGATCATTTTTGGTATTTTGGTCTTTGAGTTGACCTCTTGGGTTGGGGTTGGGTTGATTTTAAATTTTTTTGAGTTAGGGTTTCTCTCTTCTATAAAGGGAATCCATTGTGTTTTCTTTGTTTATTATAGTTTCAGGATTGAAAAAGTGATTAAAATCCTGGAAATGGAGTTTGAAAGCTTGGGATAACTATGAGAAATTATTTCTTTCTAGGTTTTTGAGTGAGGGTTATAGGTATTTATCCTCTAGGAGGGCATGGTGGGTGGCTTTTTGAAGCTTGTGGGAGCTTCCTTATTTTAATGAAGGATTTCCTCCTTGTTGATTTGTAGCTTGAAGGAGCTTCACATGGTTCTTGTAAAAATTCTTCAAATAATTGGGGGCAATAAATATTTAGTTCCCTTCTCGTTTGAAGCCTTTCAATAAAAAAGGGAGGTATTCCTCTTTGTTTTGTTTTTGTTTTTTTATTTGAGTCATTGTTTATTAAAAAATATGAATTATGAAGAGTGTTATGTATTCCTAGTTTCGTAGCTTGGATTGTTATTATTTTATGCACTAAGGTCTTGTAGAGGTTTTTTCCCAAATTTTGTTTCATTAGAAGAATGAACCATAAATGCCCTAAACTAGCTAAATATATATTTATTTGTTTTTTAATTTAGTTGGCTTTTGATGCTCTTATTAATTAATCTATTGGGTTTTGTATAAAACCACATGTGGCATTTGAAAATCTCTCTCTCTCTCTCTCTCTCTCTCTCTCTCTCTCTCTCTCTCTCTCTCTCTCTCTCTCTCTCTCTCTCTCTCTCTCTCTCTCTCTCTCTCTCTCTCTCTCTCTCTCTCTCTCTCTCAATTCAATGAATAGGGTTGCCAACATGTGTTTCTAATTTCTCTTTATGGATGGGAATAAATTTCATCTTATTTCTTAATGAAATTATTTCACTTCTTCACCCTAGTTAATGAATTTTTTGTTCTCTTTATTGTTTGTAGTCTTCCAATGCGCTCTCTCTCTCTCTCTCTCTCTCTCTCTCTCTCTCTCTCTCTCTCTCTCTCTCTCTCTCTCTCTCTCTCTCTCTCTCTCTCTCTCTCTCTCTCTCTCTCTCACACACACACACACACACACACACACACAATTCAATGAATAGGGTTTCCAACATGTGTTTCTAATCTTGGGAATAAATTTAGTCTTATTTCTTAATGAAATTATTTCACTTCTTCACCCTAGTTAAGAAATTTGTGTTGTCTCTTTATTGTTGTAGTCTTCCAGTGTTCTCTCTCTCTCTCTCTCTCTCTCTCTCTCTCTCTCTCTCTCTCTCTCTCTCTCTATATATATATATATATATATATATATATATATATTAAATGAATAGGGTTGCCAAACTGTGTTTCTCATCTCTCTTTATGGATGGGGATGGATTTCATCTTACTCAAATTATTTCACTTTTTTATACTTGTGTGAATATTATTGATATTGTTGTCATTGATGTCAAACTAGCTATCTAGTTTGGACTAGACAATATATGTATCCCGGATTGGTTTGAATATCAATCCGGATGTTGTATGCAGTCAATATGTGTAGTTCTTTTGTTATGGATAGATGTTGTTGTTATGGGCAGAAGTTATGATGTGGTATGATGGAGGTAATATAATGTGGTAATCTCTAGAAGATCCTTATTCCAGAATTTTGAGTTAATTTTGTGTTCTCATTGATCCTGGTATTAGTTGTTTTGATCATATCAGTGGTGTCTCTTTGAGTTTCGTGTTGCGATATCCTTGGTACACATGGAGTCTATAGTTTGGAGATATTATGCTTAATTTTTTTATAATGGGTCAGTATTCTTGGGTCTAGATGACCTTGCCCCACTGCGGTAATCTCAACATATGCATTGGCAAATGAGGTATGTAAAGAGAAGCATGTAGAGATCTCGTGGAGACAAAATGAGTGTCTTTCTAACGTGTTGGGCTTGGTCGACACACTATTTTGTATTTGTGCCCTCTGGTATATATATATATACACATATGCATATGTAGTAGCATGAGGCATGATATGGTATGGTATGAAGGTGTGTGTGAGAAAGAGATTGAGAAATTTCATGAGATATGTGAAAGAGAGTTAGCAACAAAGGTAGCAGTGTGTGAAGTGTGAGTTGCTAACAACGAAGATAGATAATGTTGCGTAGTGCATTAGTCCTTAATCGGATCTGCTGCAGGATAGTTGTACAAAGATCTCTAACTGGATCTATTGTAAGATTTTGCAAATTGTGATCTAATCTTAATCTTCGAACTGATCATATGCATTTGGAGATGCAATCCTTTTCAATTCAACCTTTTCTATTGCAGTGAGCATTCTGATAGTAAGTTGTTCCTTTGTATCTTTGCAGTGAGTAGTCCAACAGTGAGACACTCCTTTTGTAAAAACCATATAACTAGTTATATTCTCCTAAGAGTTAACACTCTCTGTGGTTTTTCCCATTTGGGTTTTCCACTTATAAAATTCGATGTTTGTCTTGTGGTTGTGTTCTTCATGTTTATTCGTCATTTGTCTTTTTATATTTGTTAAGTCTGTTTGATGAAGATTGATATCTCTGTGGAAGATTAAAGTTTTTATATCCGTGGGAATATTGATTCACCCCCCCCCCCTCCTCTCTTAGTATTTCGGTCCTTTCAACATAATCAACAGACTTCACCCTAGTTAATGAATCTTTATTATATCCTTATAGTTGTAGTCTTCTAGTGTTATTTGTGCTTGGGTTAGTGTTAGCATGGAGATGATGAGACTTATATGTGCATGCAATAAAATGAAAAAAAATTCAATGAGTTTCACCTTACTAATATCCTAAGAGTGCAAGATAAAGACCACCTTCTTGGGTTATGACAAATAATATTTCAACACATTATGTTATTCAAGAATATCTATTAGACCATCATTAGGGATGTTAGAGATGTTGGCAACAATGTGCAACAAACTAAGAGGAGGGGGGTGAATCAGTTTGCTCAAAAAAATTCTGCACCTTAAACCACAAATCAGATCTGATACTTAACAGTTAAAGCATGTAACAACACCACATCAATAACACCCATAACACCAATATTTTTTATGTAGAAAACCCGGTTAAGGGGAAAACCACGGTGAGAACCTACTCACAATGAGATAATACCCTATTAGGAGTAAATGAATATTGCAATGGGGAATACATGCATTCGGGCACACTGCCTAGAGCTCACTGCTCAAAATAAGAAACTCAAAAAGGCTACAACCTTTAGGGAAGGTTCACTGACTTACAAAAGCATTCAGGCAACAATTTGGATTACATGAACTGTGAAAATAGCATCTCCATATGCCTGAGTACAATTCCAGTTAAGCACACAATCTTCTATGCAACACTTCTCTTCTCTCCTTCACACTTCCGAAAGATCAAATCACTTTTTCACACATAAAACTCAATCATACACACTCTCAAAGATCACAGACATACATATTACATGATTATTACATTTATTTATACAAAACCTCAACCTATATTTCAAGGTGGGCCAAACCCTTAACACAAATTATAAAATAATAACCTCACACACTACAGCAATACATGTGGACCAAAACAATATCATCTAAGACATAGTTTGGACCCAAATCAATACCACAAACATGCAACACCTCCAACAATTACGCCTCAGTCATCCGCAACATGCTACAACCACCAATAATGTCGCATAACATGAAGAACATCACCGAACAACAAAAATCTTCAATAACACACACAATAATCAATGTGGACCACCAATACGCATACAACACGATCTAGAGATATTCACAAGCAACGTGAATTACACCACAACAACCACAAAAACTCGGAGAATCATCATTTCACTACCGGGGCTCAAGAACATCGACATAACTGACTATCATCTTGAAAGATTCACTTGTGGATTTCCAAATCATGAACCAATCAAACTAAGGACACACATCAATGTCTAGAATACATCCCACACATCTACAACTAAAGATATAGCAATCCTAGATCAATACGGAGCACAAACCAGAATACCGAATAACACGAACAACTGAATAACATCCTCAATACTAGATCTCATAACTTGACTAAAACATCATGTGGAACTCTGCAAATGGGAATGAACCATCTATGAACAACATACCAGAAACCCTTTAGACCGCATTAGCTCATCTACAAAACCAACTCATCCAGCCAAATTGCAATACTGGAATACACAAAAGAATATGTTGACATCAATGGCAAGACATCATTCCAGCAAACTTCTTAGCAACATCCAACAATCTCCCCCTTTGGTATTGATGGCAACATATAAATGTGAAAAACAATCAATGCAAAGAAAGAAATCAACTCACAACAATCTCCCTCAAAATCACAAGGATCAACTCCCCCTTAGACAAACAACTCAAATCTCAGAATGCTCTACTCTCCCATAGAGTTTTTCACATGCTTCTTTCCCCCTTTGACATCAATGACAAAGGCTCAAGAATCAGGATTCTCTCCCCACAAATTTGTACATTTGAACCAACACTAAACACCAACATTGACTACTCCTGCTGAGTAGCAGTCTCACTCATCAATCTGGATCATAAAAAATCTTTGTGAAGTTCATCAGACTGATGCAAATCCATGCATCTTAGTTCTCATCCGGAGGGGAAATCACCCCTAACTTCTCTCTGAGATACTCAAAAGTATCTTTAGGCAAAAGATTTGTAAAGATATTTGCAATATGTTCCTTTGTAGATACATACTCCAGTATGACTTCTTTCTCATTCACCTTCTCTCTCAAGAAATGAAACTTGATTGATATGCTTTTTTTTTGGAATGCAACACCAGATTCTTTGAAATATTGATAGCACTTGAAATATCATAGTATATAGCAATAGGCTCGTCATAAATAACTCCTAAATCCTTCAACATCTGCTTCATCCAAATTACCTAAGTACAAATGCTAGCAACAACAATGTATTCAACCTCTACAGTAGATAAGGAAATAGCATTTTGCTTCTTACTTGCCCAAGAGACCAACTTCTTACCCAAAAAGAATGCACCACCTATAGTACTCTTCCGGTCATCAACAACACCTGCCCAATTAGCATTTGTAAAATCACTCAAAGTAAAGTCATCATTCTTAGAATACCACAAACCAAAATCAACTGTCCCTTTCAAATATCTGAATATCCTTTTTATAGCAATAACATGAGATTCTTTAGGATCAGCTTGAGATCTAGCAACATGACACACATCATTCATTATATCAATTCTAGTTTGAGTCAAATACAACAATCGACCAATCATAGATCTATATCTGGTCCGATTAGCTTTCAGTGAATCATCATCCTTTTTCAGCTTGCATCTAGTCACCATAGGTGTACCAACAGGTTTAGAGTCCTCAAAACCAAATTTCTTTAACAATTCTTTCACATATTTGGATTGAGATATGAAAATACCTTTATCCAACTTATTAATTTGCAATCCTAGAAAGAATTTCATTTCACCAATGACATCTCAAAATCATTATGCATCTCTTCAACAAACTTTTTACATAGGCAATCATTTTCTCCAAAGATAATGTCATCAACAAAAACTTCAATAATCAAAATGTTATTATGATCAATCTTGGAATAAAAATTACTATCAACAATACCTTAATTGAATCCAAGCTTCATCAAATACTTATCCGTTTTGGCATACCAATCTCTAGGGGCTTGCTTCAATCCACACAAATCTTTCTTCAACCGACAAACCATGTCCTTTTCATCTATTAGTTGAAATCCATATGGTTTCTCAATGTAGACTTATTCTTCCAACTCGCGCATTAAGAAAGGTTGATTTGACATCCATCTGATAAACCTTGAAATCTTTATGAGCACCATAGGCAATAAATAATATAACCATATACACCTAAAAAAGGTCTGAAGATAATTAATTAAATAAGAAATTATTTAATTATCCCCCTTTCCAATTTAATTGAATTCACTAGCAATTTGATTAAATTCTCCCATTCACCTACTTATTAATAAATCTAAGGATTTATTTAATAAGTTCATTTCAATAGTCCCCTTTGATTAATTAATTTCTTCTAATCCACTAATTAATTAAAACAAATCAATTTATTAGTTGTTAAAAGTTAATTAGCCTTTTCCTATTATTTGAATTTTAAATTCAAATTTCCCACATGCCTCCTAACTTCTAACCACCTAACCTAACCCATTCCACCTAATCCTAGGGTCTAACTAGCCCTATCCTCTTGCACATCCTAACCTCCTATGGGTTGGATATTCTCCCCTTGAGACTTATGGCACTTATGCCACATGTCTCCTCCCTTGGACACTTGCCCTCTTGTGAGCAAGATTCCTTGACACTTGTCACCACAAAGATGACAAGTGTCCCTCCCTCCAACCTCTTCTCCAACCTCCTCCAGTTTGACCCTTGATATCTTCAGATTCAATCTTGACCATTGATTCTTGCCACCTCACCCCTGGCCTTGGAAATTCTATAAATATCCCCCATTTTGGAGCACAAAGGATCCCATCTCATACCATTTCAAACATTGTTATTATGGGCATATCCCATCTCAAGCATTGTTATTATAGGCATATCGTTTCTAGCATTTTAGTTTAACATTATTATCATTTATTGCATCTTAGATCTAGCTTAATTTGATCATCTTCTTGTATAATTGCTTATTTATATAGCCTAATCAATCTCTCATCTAGCTTAATTGCATCTATCATTTAGAATAATCATGCATATCATTAGCATAATTAGCTACTTGGATCAATCTATCTTAACCATGCATTCATCTAGCTTGCACATCATATCATTTTAAATCCTTCATCTTGGTGTAGTCAAGTCACTGGGATTGCTCATCTAGATCTGAGAGAAAATCCACAATCGCATCTCTTAGGAGGTGATAGGTCGCTTTGCCATGGTTTATCTTTTATTTGATTTCAATTTGCTAACCATGCTTGTAATGATCTATTGAGTGTTTGTGTTGTGATTGCGAGTACCCTACTTCACACTCACAACACTAACAACTTCAATTCTAGCCACCAGAGCAAAAGTCTCCTCATAATCAATTCCTTCCATCTGTCAATAACATTTACAAACAATTCTAGCTTTATTTCGAACAACTTCACCTTGTTCATTCAACTTATTCTGGAATACCCATTTAGTTCCAATCATATTTGTATTCTTAGGTATAGGAACACGAATCCATGTATTATTTTTCTCAATCTGATTCAATTCTTCTTCCATAGCTTTAATCCAATTTTCATATTTACATGCTTCAACATTTTTAGGTTCAACCTTAGAAATCAAACAAATTTCTTTAGCAAGTCTTCTCCTAGTCATCACACCTTTATTCTTATCACCAATAATTTGATTTTCTAAATGATTCAACCTCACATACCTGGGATTTTTAGGATTTTCTTTAATTTCAGGCTCTTGAACTCTTTCTTCAACATTAGCATTTGCATCTTCATTCTTAGGCTTTTCCAGAGCAATCTGAACTTGACTTTGGGTCTGCACTAGATTTCATTTATCTGAACTGGCATCTAAATCATCAAAATCATATCTGCAAGATCTAATATGTCTTACATTACCTTCATCAACCTTCATGTTAGCACTTTCAACTATCTTTCTCAACCTTTTATTATAACACCAGTAGGCCTTACTCTTTGTAGAATAACCAAGAAATATTCCTTCATCACATCTAGCATCAATCTTTCCAAGAACTTCATCTTTTTTGATATGGCATTTACTACCAAAAATATGAAATATCTAACAATAGGAGCATGACCAAACCATAACTCATAAGGACTCTTACCAGTATCACCTTTGACATTTACTCGACTAAGAGTGTATACTACAATACTCACAACTTCTCTCCAAAACACATGCAGAACATTTCCTTCAATCATCATGGTTCTAGCAGCTTCTTGAATTGTTTGTTCTATTCTTCCTCTCAACAACACCATTCTGCTATGGTGTCCTAGGAGAAGATAACTATCTCTTAACTCCATGCTCTTAACACTATGCATTAAACTCATCGAAAGTGAATTCTCCACCTATGTCAGATCTCAGACACTTCAGGTTCAATCCAGTCTTAATTTCAACTTTAGCTTTGAAAATCTTAAACTTCTCCAACGCTTCAGACTTCTCCCTTAGGAAGGTTACCCACATCATCCTTGAATAATCATCAATCAACAACATGAAATACCTGTCACCCTGCAAGCTTCTCACTCTAGAAGGACCACTCAGATCAATATGCACAAGATCCAACAGTCCATTAGAATTATATTATTTTCTCTTATAAGTAACTCGTGTCTGCTTCCCTAATTGGCATTCCTTACATATCGGATTAGAAGGCTTTACTAACTTCGGCAGATCTCTCACTACTTGAGTAGAACTTATCTTAACCATGCAATCAAAATTTACATGATGCATTCTTCTATGTCATAACCAACTTTCATCAACCTGAGCAATCAAACAACTTTTACTACCAACATTCAAGTGAAAGATATTACCTTTAGTCTTTGTACTTGATGCAATCTCAATTCCAGAGCTACTCAAGATCTCACATTTGTCATTCTTGAATTGCAAGTTATATCCCTTCTCAACCATCTAGCCAACACTCAAAAGATTATTCTTTAAACCTTCAACATACAACACATCATTAGTATTGTGCTAACCATCAAAAGAATTATAACCTCTACCACGGGTTACACAATCTTTGTTATCACCAAATCTTACTATACCACCATCACACCTTTCAAAGTTTACAAATTTACTCTTATCACTTGTCATATGATGAGAGAAACCACCATCAATTACTCGTTCATCTTTCTCCTCAACTTTAGCAGCTAAAAATTTCTCCTCATTAATGCAGCTTATAGAATCTATAGTTACAAGATCATATTCCTTGATAGCAATGAAGACAAATTCATCTCCTGAATTTCCCTTATCCGACTCATCATCTATCACACCTTCATCAACAACATAATAACACCTCTTCTGATATTTAGGCTTATATGGTTTAAATGGCTTCTTAGGATTTATATCTCTTTCCGGACACCTTGATGCAAAATGTCCTATCTTATTACATGAAAAGCATTTAAGAGGTAACTTTCCTTCATACTTACTGACACCTTTAGGCAATATTCTTCCAATAAGTGCTTCAAGCTCCTCAAGCTCTCTTTCTTCATCTTCCATCTCTTTCTCATATCTGGATACTCTTGTAGAACTTTCTCCCGGATCATATCTCTGCTTCTCAGAAACAGTAGCTTTGAATGCAGATTTAGTCTTAGGAAGAGAGTCTCCAAACTCACTCAACTCAAAAGCAGCAAGCTTACCAATCAGCATGTCTCTTGTCACATTTGTCACAGTCCAGATTTCATCAATAACACCAACTTTATGTTTGTAAGCAGGAGACAAGGATCTCAACACTTTAGCAACAATCTCAGATTCTTCTAATACTCCACCGAAACATCTAATTCCACACACAAGCTCATTCACTTTCTACATAAAAGAAGTAATGTTCTCATCTTCAGGTTCTCATATTTAACCTTCAAGCTCTACAACTTAGCAATCTTCACATGACTATCACCTTCAAGCAAGGTCTCCAATTTTATCCAAATCTTGTGAACAGTCTCTAAGTCCATCACATTAGTCATCTCAAAATCTGACAAGGCACTCATCAATGCTTCCTTAGCTCTAATATTGTTCTGCTTCCTTTATCTCATCCGGAGTAGTAGGACCATTCTAAGAAACATTTTATACATTCTTAGTAATCTTCCAGTACTCTTCTCCAATGCATCTAAAATGACATTGCATCTGGCTTTTCCAGAGAGTGTAGTCTGTTCCATCAAGTCTCAGACTATCCTTCTTGAAAGAAAAGGTTGTCATGTTGAATCTCCTCAAGCGGTCAAGCTTCTTCGAGAGGATCTAGCTCTGATAACAATTGTTGGCAATAATGCAACAAACTGAGAGGGGGGTGAATCAGTTTGCTCAAAAACTTTCTGCACCTTAAACCACAAATCAGATCTGATACTTAACAGTAAAGCATGAAACAACACCACATCAATAACACATATAACACTAAGGTTTTTGTCATAGAAAGCCAGTTAAGGGAAAAACCATGGTGGGAACCTACCCACAATGAGATAATACCCTATTAGGAGTAAATGAAATATTACAATGGGGAATGCACATGCATTCAAGCACATTGCCTAGAGCTCACTACTCAAAGTAAGAAACCCAGAAAGGCTACAACCTTTAGGGAAAGCTCACTTCCTTACAAGAAGTCTCACTGGCTTACAAAAGCATTCGAACAACAATTCGGATTACATGAACTATGAAAATAGCATCTCCATATGTCTAAGTACAGTTCCAGTTAAGCACATAGTCTGCTCTGAAACACTTCTCTTCTCTCCTTCACACTTCTGAAAGATCAAATCACCTGTTCGCACATACAACTCAATCATACACATCTTAAAGATCGCAGACATACATCTTACATGATTATTACATTTATTTATACAAAACCTCAACCTATATTTCAAGGTCAGCCAAACCCTTAACACAAACTATAAAATAATAACCTCACACGCTACAACAATACATGTGGACCAAAATAATGTCAGCTAAGACATAGTCTGGACCCAAATCAATACCGCAAACACGCAACACCTCCAACAATTACGCCTCGATCATCTGTAACACGCTACAACCAGCAAGAATGTAGTATAACACAAAGAACATCACCAGATAATGAAAATATTCAATAACGCGTGCAATAATCAATACGAACCACCAATACGCATGGAACATGATCTAGAGATATTCACAAGAAACATGAATTGCACCACAACAACTCGGATCATCATCATTTCACTACTGGAGCTCAAGAACATCAACATAACTGACTGCCATCCTGAAAGATTCGCTTGTGGATTTCCAAATCATGAACCAATCAAAATGAGGACACACATCAACGTCCATAATACATTTGCAACTAGAGATATAGCGATTCTAGAGCAATACGAAGCACAAACCAAAATATCGAATAACATGAGCAATTGAATAACATCCTCAATACCGAATCTCATAACTTGATCAAAACATCATGCGGACCTCTGCAAATGGGAATGAACCATCTATAGACAACATACCAGAAACCCTTTAAATTGCATTAGCTCATCTGCAAAACCAGCTCATCCAACCAAACTGCAACACTGGAATACTCAAAAGAATATGTTGATATCAATGGCAACACATCATTCCAGCAAACTTCTCAGCAACATCCAACAAGAGACCACTTGGGCCAATGCTTGGGATCTTGTTAGCAAGTTACCAATGTCTTCATATGGTGTCAAATGACCTAAAATCCTCCAAACCTATGCTAACTTATAACTTCAAAATATGAAAATAAAGTGCCTACGCCTATCCACAAATAGCCACCATAAACTCTCTTCTCTCTTATGCCTATGTATTTCCATTTCATTGTTCATTAATATTATGATGTTATGCTAGACATGTATGCTCAGGATCTTGACCAGTGAAACGAAGACAATATAAACCTATTTGACTTCTTAAGATTCATGTAGTCAATAAATGAAGGTTTATCTTATTTAAACAGTAGCATACTACATTAAACCTTATTCCCATCTAATAGTTATAATCTAAACAACCCCAAATCTATGGCAATGGGGTATTTAAGGTAAAAACAAAGTGCAAGAAGGTAACCCACGAGGTAGGGTGTGACTAATAGAATAATGAAACATAGTTATCTCACCAAAGGCTTATGAACACATGTAGCATCAAGATAACATGATGGATAAGAGACGTGTTCAATTGGTGTTTGTGGTCTCATCAGTTAGTAGTCAATCACATTTAGACCATGAAATATAACTCAAAGGTTTTATGACTAGCTAGAAGCAGTCAACTACAAAATACTACAAAAAGCACACATAATAAAGCAAGTTTAAAATGTCAACACAAATCATTGATAGGGAAAAGGTTTGTTTAGATCAAAAGATAGAAATAAGACACACAAGCAACATGCATACTCTTTAACAACCTTGTTTCATCATGCACATGAGACATGTCCTTCCTATCATAGTTCATAAGGGTTCTTGATGCTAAAACAAAACTAAGACCAAACATGTAAGCTTGTTAAGCATCAAATATTTCAACAATTTTAACCTTAAATTAGAATAAAATCATGTAAGTATAGGACAAAGAGTTGGAATTGAAATGATTAAGACATAAACTATGGATTCAACCAAGGTGCATATGTTTATAAAATTTGAACCAATCCATGACAATACCTAAGAACTCACAAGTACTCATGAACATGGGAACCTAAACCAAATCAGGTATACCCAACTTTTTTACATTCGAAAGCCAATTATAAATTATTGGAGAGCAAATTCAATGAGTGATGGGACTACCCAATCATGAATGGTATGCTTGTAAAAATAATAACACAATTTCTTCAATTCCAACCAAAGATGAGTATTATGGTCAATTTTTTTAGTTGAATATTTCAAAATACTCAATTTTTTTGCAGCACCATCTCAGGTACAACTGATACATTTTAAAGTAATTGTTACTCTTTACATTTCCACCCTTAGTTGTAAACTTACTTTGATTAATTTCCCTCAAGAACAATAACCAAAGTTTCATCATGTTCCAATGTCATTACACATGGTTTTGGAGTGCGATGATGAGTAATGAAAGTAGTATCTCAAGTAATAAGATTTCATTATACAAACAATCACAATATAGTTTTTAGTCTGAAATTTCTCATTTTGACACAACCAAATAAATTAGTTAGCTCTTTGTTTCATTTAGCATAAAAGTTCTTTTTTTTACCATGGTAACATAATTACAACAATTAATATTTGTCAGTCTTATAACTAGTCACTATCAACTATAATTTCAACCATGTTGCAACTTCTCTATCATGGTAAGATAATCACCAATTAATATTTGCTTTTTTTTTTATTAGTTGTCCATCAGATCTACTTTTAACAATGTTGCAATGACAAGTCATAGCTGCTACGCAACCCTTCATATTAATAAATGAAAATTATATGTTATGAGATATCATCAAAGGGTTTACAAATTATGACAAGTAAACAATTTAGGTTTGGTGCTATTAGTTACATAACATGCAACACTTTTACTAATTTTACTTTCCAACAAAAACCGAAGTCATTGTAAACACTTAAATGATATTGAGCGCAAATCTTCTAATCGACGTAGTGAAAAATCCCATTATGGTACAATGTCTAAATTAACCATATCTCGTTACAGCGACACAGATTTGCAGAGAAACATGCAATGAAAACAAACTGTTTACCAGTACATCCAACACCACTTTATTAAGTCATGATAGATTTTTAACTTTTTTCTAAAAAACTGTGCTTGTGGTTGAAATTACCCTCAAGATAACCGTACTCAATAACATCTCATGTAAATTAGCAAACCTTCCCTTCCTATACAGCAAACTGTGAGATGGAACCACAATTAGTTACCAACCGTTGCTATTCTAACCCAAGGACAACACCTTTTGTACAGATGGCAGTGATTATTCAGTGATCTAAAATTTTGATAAGAAGTTAGAACAATGAAATGGAATTTTACAGCCATTCAGTATTAATGCAGATGGTTTAAAAGTTATGGAATGAGAGTAAGGGATCTTCTACTTAATTTTCTGGAGTAGGCTCTGACAATTGTAACTCGGCACCATCTGATGATTCCTTAGATCTAACCATTCCTACATCAGTAGTACTGCCTGTGGGAGGGTTTACTGGCATAATAAAGTTCCCATCTGATTGTGACATTGAAGTATTGCCTTCTGTGATAGGGACATAACGGCCTTCAATAAACCCTTGTTCATTGAGCACACTTACAAATCTGTAGGTTACCTGCAATTTGAGAGGAAAACATCAAGCAAAACTTGAGTAATGCATGATGCAAATAAAAAAGACACTAAGGCATAAGAACCAATTCTTACTAGGCTTTATAAATGTACTATACCTCTGGTTTTTTCTTTGCTTCGGCTGACACAGCTCTGGACATTGCCGACAACTTTCCTTCCACTAACTTGCTCTTCAAATCCTTCTTAACAAGTGGAGTGAATTGGCGATCAAGAGAGCGTGCTGCATAAAGCCAAGCTCCAACTATAACAAGAAGAATGCCTCCAAGATATGGTGTTGAATTAGCAAGTGACCCACATCCCAATATAAGGACCTGCTGAATGAGTGCACCTCCTGACTTCCCAAGTGGATTGCAGACCACATCGATTGCAGCTTTGCCCTTGACCTGTTCAATCAATCACTCGAAATCAGCAAAATTTATAGGGGAATACATTCAATTGTGGGTGTGTGGAATGCAGAAGCGATTTCAACAAATAGGAAATTTATGGGACCTTTGTATCTTCATCAAGAGGAATATAAGCCATTTCTTTGCAAGGATCAAACAAGCTGTACTTGGCACTTTTACTGAAAATATTTTGCATGGCTCCCACATAGACTGCTGCTAGTAATGGTGTCGTTCCAAATTGTGCTAGAAGTGGAGCGAGTGAATCGCTACAAAGCACCAATGAAAAGAATGCCACTCCTGTCACAAGCAGCACTGCTGGAGTGATGGTAGCTGCGACACCCCAGCCATATTTTCTGAATATATATCGGCTTAGCAGCATCATACTGAAAGTAACTATTCCAGTATATGTGGAGAAATCTCCCATGAATGCCGAATATTCATTGGGACTTGGATACTTCAGCATTGGAAACAATAACAAAAACGGAAATTAGATTCTCAGACTGCAACAGAATTGCGAAATAATGAAGCATAAAACAGCAGATCCTTTCTAACCTATAGAATTCAAAGTACCCTAAAGATACTCTCAGAACATTTGAAATGTGAAAAGATCAACATCAAGTACTTGAAATATAACAAACGCTAAAATGCTATGGGTTTTAGATTGGAAATAGTATACCCTTTCTGATAAAAATACAACCAATGTAAGAGGAAAATTCTAAAATATAGGAGATGATCACATCAAACGATGAACACTTGATATACTTTTCATATGAAGGCGTCGCCTAGAATTTAATTAAGATCAGAAATAAACCCCAGTTATACCTGAAGCTTGAGTTTGGATTTCCATGTGACTTCCACCAGATTTATGCTTATTCCATAAGCTACCACAAGAGTTGCCAAGTCTCGCACATAAGTTGACTTAAGCAAAAATTTTGCACTTTCAACCATTCCCAGCTTGGGTTTTTCTTTCTGCATGCATATGACAACCATCAGGTGAGAATGCACTTCGCTTGATGGTTAAACTCAACAAACATCTATAAACCAACCATAACATTTTATCTTCCATATATAGGCCAAACTATACCTTTTTCCTTGCTTCCGCCTTTGGTAATGTTGGATCATTTACCACATATTTGTTTGTCCACCAGTAAATCCCAGCGATTGCAAATCCCAATATGACTACCAGGCTCATCATTCCTTTCAATGATACTGCCCAGCCATCCACACCTGGTCCCAAATTTTTCCTCAGATGTGAAAAGTATTTAACAGTACGGCCAGAGAAAACCAAGGCTACATTTGCACCCAGTCCAAAAAGAGGATAGAACTGTTTAGCCTCATCAACAGTGGTAATCTGTCACGGCCACCAAAAATGCTATTAGCATGATTCAGTTAAAATGCAGCTTAATATGAGCATTAGCACTGCATTAGAATGCTTTTTGTATTTGTTGATTTACAAGTACAACAAGAAGAGAAAAGCAATCATGTCAATCCTTGCTGGTGGATGTGGTGGCACAAACAAGGCACACTACCAATGCAATCGTATCAATTGTGTAGTGTGTGCAGGAGTGATGTGCTCGATTTTGCTTTATTGGTCACTATTTGGACCAGACAAATCCTAAGATTAGTAGAATAAATTCTGAAAAAAGTCATACCAAGACCAAGCTCATTCTTATCTGCTAGAAAAAATAATCACAAACAATGACAAAAAAATCCAATCTAGTAGTCTAACAAGGATCCGAAGGAATAAGAAGAACCCATTCACTATGTGATATTATCCTAGCAAAAACTGAATAAAAATAAAAAGGATGAATAGACTAAAAACAAGAAGCAAAAAGACATCCTTATCTGGCACAAGGGCCTCTGTTTGATCAAAACAGGATCAGCAATACACAAACCCACTTCTCGTCAAAATAAGAATTCAATAGCATTAAAGAAGAAGATAAAGATCAAAAAACTAAAAAACACTCTCTCTTTTTTTATCAAATTATTTTCGGAAGAGATAAACCCAAAGAATTTTAAGTATCAATCCACCTGAGTTTTGAATAAAGAGGAACACAAACTTGAAAATTCATAAACAGTGAAATACTATTTGCACTGGTGAAATACAGGAATATATGGTCAAATTCTGCCACATCTATCACAATTTATTCTCACGACCAGCCCTGGCCATAATCAAACTTTTGCGAAAGCATTGAGTGCCTGAAAAGAGAAACCATATGAAACGTACCTGATTGGCAAAGCCCCAAAACAGCACTGATACAACCACACTTCCCCATAGCTCTGCCATGACATAAAACAGACAGAATGTCCATATCCTAAGAATTGCGAGTGGTCCCAAAAATCTGGAACCCAGTATCTGAAGAAGCTTGTCTGCCAAAACGGTCGGGTGCAAATATTCGTTGAGAGGATACAGAATAAATCCAAAGGCACCGAAGAAGGCTATAAACGGCAGTATGCAACTATAAAATAGTGCTTCTTTAGAAAGGATATTAGAAAGCTTAGTATAGATGATCATGAAGCCAATAGCCATTGGCAAGTTCACCCATGTCTTCAAAAATGGAATAATTTCTGCACTACTGCCCTTGGCTGTCACAACCAATACATCCTTTGTATCTCTCAGAATGGTGTAATTAAACAAAATGCAAAAGAACATGAGACCTAGAGGTATGACCTTCTTCAGTGTTTTAACTTCTACACCTAGAATTTGCTTTGGAGAAGTTGAGGGCGATGAGCCAAGGCTATCTGCTGCTGTTGCTCTCACCCTCAAACGCTCCAAACACCTCCCATTCCTCTGCCTCACATCTTTTGAGCTAGCAAACAACTGAACTGTTTCATACAGTTCTGAATTGCTTAAACCCCTCCTAAACCCCAATCCAACTGGGTGCAGCACAGACACCCTCACTGTCTTATTTAACGATTTGGACTTCAATTTGGATAAGCAAAATGCTATTTTAGATGAATTTCTAAAACCCGAGTAGGATAGATTTCTTATTCTACTTGTTAGGTGGGAATTTGGGAATTTATTAAGCTGAGGCAGGCATGACAGCCCCCCAACACAAATTCCTTCCATATGTCAATTCTACATAAACAAGAGGAGAAGGCTTAAAAGAAAAAGGTTTGAATAGAGCTACCTGATGGCTAAAATGCAACTTCTGGCAATGAACCAAAACATGAAGACCAAAGCATCTGCACAGTATCCTCTTCAGCTGAGAAAATATTTCGACAGAAAGAAGGCCAGCATCATCAAGGATACAGGTTTGAGATTTGGTAGCTTGAAAAAATGAGTAAAAGAGATAGGTATTTGAGGTTGGGTTGTGAGGATTTTTCCAATTCAAAAGGCCATAATTAGACATGGATCCGAGGATAATTCCAAAGCTGCGGCTTGGACCACGCCTTCAAATCCAAATGCACATTAATCTCTATTTCAATTTGGCATCTGCATTTCCAACCATGTCTCGTGCCCACGGGGCGCTTTCCCTCCCTTCAAGGTCGCTATTTCGTGCGTTCAATATACTACCAAATTACCTTTGTGCAAACATTTTCGTAACTAGCAATTGCATCATGGTGTGCAATGGGTCCGTCGAATAGGTGTGGAAGGTCAATTAGGGAAAAAATTGCTATATTTTTCGAAAACATTGGTGTAGTATACAAGATCATCTAATAAGACATTTAGAAAATGATGATGTTTCTGTAACAAAGGTCTAAATGGGGAAGTGATTGCATATCAACTATGAATCCACTTACAAATATACAAACATGAATGAAACAAAAAAATCTAAATAAAAAAGATAATAGATGCTTCATTATCAAAAGACTCATATTATGTTTGCAATAAGGAGTGAGCAAGAAAGAGGGAGAGATAGAAGGGGGAAGAGCATGAGAGAAGGGTAAGGATATAGAGATAGAGTGGAAGATAGAGATAGAGATGGAAGAGATGCATATATAGAGAGGGAAAGATAAGAAGTGATATATAGAGAAAGAGGTAGAAAGAGGGAGAGATATAGGGATAGAGAGAGATGAAGCGAAGACAAGATTGAGGTACAAGGAGTGATGAAAGAAGAAATATGGAGAGTTAGAGATAGAGATGAAAAGAAATATATAGAGGTATAAGAAGATGGAAAGAGAAACATAAAGAGGGAGAAATATGGGTGGATAAAGAGAGGGAAAGATATCTAGAGATAATGGGGGAAATAGGAAGATATAACTAGATGTAATGATAGAGTGAGAGAGGAAGAGCGAGACAAATATATTAAGAGATAGTGGGAGCTAAAGGCCGGAGAGATAAATATTGATATAGATAGGAAGATAGAGAGGGAGAAATATATATATATATATATATATATATATATATATATATATATATAGAGAGAGAGAGAGAGAGAGAGAGAGAGAGAGAGAGAGAGAGAGAGAGAGATAAATGGGGAGATAGGAAGGAGTGAGGGGTGGAGAGATGGTGATAGATAAAGAGGGAAAGAAATGGAGAGAATATTTGAAGCTATCTTTTATTCGTTAAGACATGTGTTGCACAAACAACATGATTATAAATATGGATGGATAGAGAGAATGAAACGTGTCTAGAGATAGAGGGGAGAGAGAAAAATAGAGGTAGAGATGAAGATAGATTAATATTAGAGGGGGAGAGTGAGAGAAATAGATAGATAGAGAGAGACATGGTGATGAGAGAGAGAAATATAAAGAGATACCAAATGTAAAGGACATTTTAAAAGTATTTTGCCCAATTCATTTTTTCGTATAAAGTATTTTTGAAGTGGTTTTAATGCCTTCCCTTCTTAAGCAAACTCTATCATGATGTCATGTATACAAACTTAAGGTTGAATTTCTTCAATAATTATCAATCCATCTGTTAGTTTTGAAATCTTTTGGCCAATGCTACTTCAATACTAATAAAGTCCAAAAAAATAGAGCATTTTCCACATACAAAACCTAAAGCCTAATTTCAATAGCAACACTTCAGGAGGTTCGAGGCATTTTGAGTCGATTGCCTCAAACCCTAAGTTGTACAACCTAAAATGCACCTTTCAAAAATATTTTGAATGACATGCATATTTTCATCGGCAAACCCTGAGCCTTCGAATTGCCTATAATGAGGACCTTACAAACCCTAACCCTTCAAAGCAGTCCAAAATGATGGTAGCATAGTCATTGCAAACTACTGCTTACGCACGACCTACCCTCTTTCCATGCAGCTAAGATGTTGACACTGGCTCAATTAGATCTTACATAAGAATGTCTAGATATAAACCGCTTGGACTCGGGGAAGAAAACGTGTCCACAATGGGAGCAATTGCTTTTACCACCACTATCAACCCGCACCTTGTTGTGCAATAGGTACGTTGAAAAAGTTCAATTGAATTTTTTTTTTGGTCTTATTTTTTGCATATATTTGTGCAATACAAGAAGTGATTTGCTTGATTCAATATAAAAAAATTACATGAGGTCAATTGGTAGTCCACATAGAAAATGACGTTGTTTGTGCAACAAAGGTCTCAATGGAGAAGTGCTAGTTTTAAATCAATTATGCATCCACTTATAAGGATACAAACATAATTGAACTAAAACCTCTAAATCAAGAATATATTTAGGCTCCATTATCAACAGGCTCATGTTATGTTTGTAATAGAGAGAGAGAGAGAGAGAGAGAGAGAGAGAGAGAGAGAGAGAGAGAGAGAGAGAGAGAGAGAGAGAGAGAGAGAGAGAGAGAGAGAGAGAGAGAGAGAGAGAGAGAGAAATATAAATGGAGATGGAGAGGGACATGGAGAGAAGGAGAGGGGTCCGAGGTAAAGAGAGGGTGGGGAGAGGGATATGTAGAGATGGAAGAGATAAATATATATAGAGAGGGAGACATAGAAAGATAGATATAGAAATTAAAAGTGATATAAAGAGAGGTAGAGAGACAGATAAATAATGAGATATAAATAGATGGAGAGATGGAACAAGAAATAGAAGAAGAGGGAGAGAAATAGATATCGAGAGATAGAGAGAGGTAGAGGAGGTGATAAAGATAGAGACAAATAGGGAGAAATAGATAGAGAGATATAAAGGAAGAAGGAGATATAGAGAGATATAGATGGTAAGATGGAGTGAAGGAGAGGGGGAGAGAAAGAGAGAAAGTGGAAGAGATGGAGATATATGGGAAGAGAAAAAGATAGATATAGCTATATGGGAGGAGAAAGGGAGAAAGATGTAGAGATAGAAAGATCAAGATATGGGAGTGAGAGGAGAGATGGGTAAAGATGGAGAGAGGGGAGGAGAGAAAGGGAGAGAGATAGGTAGAGGAGGAAGAGAGAGAACAAGTTGTAGAGATAGGGAGGGAAAGAGGGAGAGATATAGATAGAGGGCAAGAGATAGAGAGGGATAGGGAAAGAGATAGGGAGAGAGATATTAAAACAGAGGTAGAGAAAGATATGAAGAGAGACTGAGAGGTATAGAAATAGAGAGATAATGAGGGAAGGAGTAAGAGGGGGTTAGAGGGGAGAGAGAAATAGAGACATAGAGATAAAGAGTATGAGAGATGGAGTGAATAAGATAGAAGTAGAGATAATGAGACAAATAATAAAATATTAGATAATTCTAATTACTTTTAATTATTATTTGTAATTCCATAAAAAGACATTAATAATTAATAATTAATTTCAAACTTAAATATAAATTAATGTCAAACCTATTAAAAAGATAAAAAAAAGTTGATTCCTAATTTTATGATTTATGTAATTCAACTTATATATTTCTAATTACTTTTAATTATTATTGATAATTTCATAAAAAATAACATAAATAATTAAAAAAATAAAACTTAAATCTGAACTGAAATGAAACCTATTAAAAAGATAAAAAATCAATTCATAATTTTATGATTGATTTAATTCAATTTATATATACATAATAATTATTATTAATATTATTAAAAATTTCATATAATATATAGTAAAATTAACCACTTATATATTATATTTATTTTTTTCAGTACGCCAGGGGTATCCCCGCAAGCCAGTCCAGCGACCCAACCTGCCTTACCTTGGGCTTACTTTTATTGCCAAGTTGGGGCCAGGAAGGGGCGAACTGAGGCGAGACTATTCCCCTAGGGAGAGAATCCAGAGCCCGCAACTAGTCCTCCCTCTTAAATCCAAGAGGGAGTCGAACCCGAGACCGATGGGGAGCAAACCCACTGCCCAAGCCAACTCACCTACCCATACGGGCTCACTTATATATTATATATTACAATATAACAAATATTAAAATAAATGATTAAAGAAAAATAAATATTATTAAATCAACCCAAAATATTGTCAATGGGTTTCCTTACATATTTTATTTACTCGATCGTGGATAGTGTCTCGTTTGTGATTGTCAGATTAAAAAAAAGAGGCAGAGCATGGCCATTGGATATTAGAGACACGACGGCCTCTACAATGATGGCCATTCATTGGTTTTTGTTACACATCATTCATAAAAATGTGTGTGCCATATTGTACACATATTGTAGCAAGTTGTCAAAGATGCGTTGAGGAAAAAAATGAACATAGTTTAACAAAAAGATATTCCATTAAATGACTCACTTCTAGTCATATTGAATAATGAAAATTAAAAACTATTTACCATATAATATATATATATATATATATATTAAATCTATTATTTATATATTATAATATGTTTTTATTTAATTTCTTATTTTTTTGATAAAAAATATTTAATTGTATTTTTAATATAAAAAATTTATAATAAAATTACATTTATTATTATTATACATTATATTTTATATAATATATATTTTTAAAATATTAAATATATAATATATCTAACATTTAAAAAATATATTTAATAATTATATTATATAAAACATGAAATATATCTTTAGCTCCCATTAAGGCCAAATGATAAAGTAAATTAAAAGTCATTTTTTTTTAATTAAATTAGAAACATAGGTTTGCTAATTATTTCACATTCCTTTCAATATATCAAAGTGATTAAAAGTAATTATCAAAAACCAAAAAAATCACAAAAAAAATAGTTCTCTATCGCAAAAAAAAAAGTTGTCAGAGATTTGAATAGTACATTAAGGCGATGATATGGGTAAAAATCTTGCTAAACATTTTGCAAGTGGTTGTATGCTTATGGTACGAGCAATTCATAAAGGCTTGTATACGGAGCAACAAATTAAATCGTCATCGTCCTTTCTTCAGCGAATGTGTCACTATCATACATTATTTTTGAGGCAGAATTTGAATCCCAGCTCCTTTGTAAAGCGACGATCCTCACCATTACCGAGCTTCACAAGAGAGAGAAACTCTCTGGCCATACTGCGCTCTATTCAGACTTGCCAAGTGTAGTTTTATATTTTAAATATAGAATGGGTAACAAATATTCCTACTGCTCAAATACCATTAGGCTTGCTCAGATGGAAGATGTGAGGCATCTTGACGAAGTAGTCTCCTTCATAGAGACTTGTTTGGACACCATTCTCATTGACAAGGTATGTTCAACCACTTTCTTTCAGCTCTATGTCATGTAATTCTTCACCTCTCATTAATGATTTTGTTGCAGCCAGAAGAGGGCACATCTAGAGAAAACAATACTACTATTTCGGCTGGAGTAACTTCTTCCATCGATTATGGATCCGATTTCCTAGAGAATATAGTGAGATGTGTCAAAAGACATAATTACAAGGTATTAAACGATCCTTTAGTTTTCAGTGCATTGATGTTGTTGGGTCTCAAATCAAAAGATTGGATAGGTTCTAAGGAAATGCCAATTCCTATGCTCAAACCTTCCAATTGACTTGGCCAACTTATAGAGTGAACCTATTTGGTTCCTAACTCTCTCACTTTAGGCTCTACAAAATCTAGGTGGGTATACCTACTCACTAGTTGTTTTTAATGACTAATGATTTTTATAGCAGATTAAGTATCTTGATCTGATTTCCTCCTATCTCAGAATGGCATAAATTCCTAGGATGGAGATATAGCAAATGAGTTCAAGGTTGTTGTTGTAGAAGCTATTCGATCTTTATGCTTGAAATTTATATGTATACACTATTGCTAGTCTACTCTATATTTCTTACTCAGCTACTCCTATTACTTTTAAAGTGAAAATGTGAATTGATAAGTTGTATTTTATAGATGACCAGTGCCTTTCTTTGTTGTTTGGACTACAGAGTCTTTATATCTCTTTAGGACTTATTGTGTAAACTTATGAGACAATTTTAAACTCACCCCCTCTCGATGAGTCTATCAGTTACTGTTTCTTATGAGCTCTACTTCGATGTCTATATTGTAAACCGCCTGAATGAATTTAACTCTAACCTTAAGAGACCATCCAAGGAAGAAATACAAGGAACAATTACAATTCACAAGTAAATCTTTTTTATCCAAATCTATAATATGAAACACATAATTTTACTGGAAGAACACAAATAACCTTATCTCCTTTAGATAGTATCATAAGCAACTACCTGCAGAAAAATGCAATAATCCACCACACATATGCAAAGGAAAAACAACTGATTATATTATATATATTCGCCAAAATAGTACAGTAGTAAGCTTGAGGCTATAATCTACTCCTTTCTCTAATTCCTCTCCATATTACAAAGGCTCCCTCCTTTATATGAGAGTATACATTATCACCAAGCGTTGTGGCTTTTCAACATATAACCGTTAACTAACACTTTTGTTTCGAATATCACTTCGATCAAGTATTTCCTTCATGCATCGAAATACTGCATTCGATCACTATGGTTGTCTCCTCACCGATACCTATCTGATATCCATCGGGTTTTTATGTTGAAGAAACCTTGGGCTTCGGTGACCTCCTTTATTTTTCCACCGAAATACCTCTTCCATCGTTATCACTACGCCCCGTCGATGAATCGATCTATTGTCTCACCGAAGCCTTTCTTTATCCTCTCTTGTCATCTTCCACCAATAAATTTGTATTGACGAAACAACGCATATCGAAGACATGCCTTTTATCCTCCTCGAAACCTATTTCCTCATCGATATCTTTTATTGATGTAACTTCTTTTTGTCTGATCGACCTTATTCTTTTGATGAGAACATTTCGTTCGGTGAGTCCCTTTGCACCGATGGTATTATCTCCTCGAAGACCTTTTCTCGTCGATGAAAACCATCTCCACTTTCCTCGATATATATCTTTTGTCGATGGAATTTGTTGACATTTGGCATTATAACAGACAAGGGGAGATTGTTGACATTTCAATTAGGATATTGAGAAGGTTGTTGATGATTATGGATAAAACTGATTAACGATGTTTACTATCTTAATATTATTATTTTGTCATTGATGTCAAGAAATTGATTTTCTAATTTAGTATGATGTTGCCATATTCTGAGAAGTATGATTTGATGAGTATAAAGATGTGGGTAAAAGACACAGAAAGAATATGATGGATAAGGGGAGAAATAAGTTATTCAATGGGCAACTATTACCGAGTTAGACAATGATGAGATCATGATGATTAGATTGTTTTGATATCCTACATATTTTATTGATTGAAAGGTTAATACTATACTATGTTACCGAGCAAAGAACCTAGTCGGTAAACCCTAAGGAACCTAGTCAGTAAACCCTAAGGTTATCGCTATTGGTTAATGAAAGCAGAATGTCTGCCGAGTGAAGTTTAGTATTTATCGAGTTGCAACCGAGTAATAATAGAACACATTAAATGATTACATGCATTATTTAATGAAGGAAGTTGATGAGCTGGCTATGATTAAATGATTGGTATGCCATGAATGAAGTTTGTTAAAGAATCTATGGCAAAGGAAAATCGGCAGGAAGATCTACAGCTCAGATTGAACCGCAATACCCTAGCACAAGTTCCAAGAAATGTATGCAAGTTCCAAGGCAGGGTAAAACATTTTCAGATCGAAGGATACATTGAACCTGGACAAAGTTTGAAGATCTGATGGCTATGATTGATCGTGGGAAATGTGATCAAGGAGATTAAGCAGTTGGTGAATTGTTTATAAATAGGGAACTGTTGATAAACAATGTATGTGGGCAAGTGTATGCACAGGGATGCTACATAGTGATTACCGAGCACAGAAGCTTGAAGACTTGTTTTGAATAAGAGAGTATAGAGCCCACCAGATGGACAAGATTAGTTCTATGTCTATATTGTATTGAGCAAATAAGAATTTGCTTTAGCATTTTAGATGTGAAGTTGCAGATAGATTTTTATTATTGTTATTTTGTGAAGTGATAGAAAATCTCTTAACCGAGTGGACTTAACAGTCTTATTTGTAAAACCCTCTAGCAAGGTGACATTCTGATTGAGTGTTTGAAATCCTTTAACAAGGTCACTTCTAACAAGGTGAAGATCCTAATAGATCTGAGGGAAATCCCTTAACTGGGTCACATCAATGTGTTTGTAATCTTTAACAGGATTTGCTTTTAACCGAGCATACTCTAGAAGAGTATATTTCTTAGTGGGTCTGAAATCCCACAGTGGTTTTTCCCTATTTGGGTTTCCACGTTAAATATGGTGTTATGAGTGTTATGATGTTTATATGCTTTTGAGTTTGCATGTTTAGCAGTTTTGGTTATATTACTGAAGTATATATTACCAAGGTTGAATCTGATGTTTTTATGGAAGATTAAGTTTGTATGATTCACCCCCCCCCTCTCATCTTATTAGCTTGGCATCTGTACTTATCTTTAAGTATCAAAACTATCAATTGGTATCAGAGCTTTGGACTTCGGAAAGAAAAGTTTAAAGGTACTTGAGGAAAAGATCCAAAGATGTATAAGAGGGATGCACCGAAGCTGAACAAGTCAAGTTTCTCTACATGGTAGAAAAGGATGAAGCTGCACCTATCAGGAGTTGGAGAATATGTTGTATATTATCTGGAGAATGATTTCATCACACCGAGCACCTATCCATTGAAAATGGAAGAGATAAAGGTAAAGCAAGAACATATCCAAGCAATGATTGAAATAACATCGGCATTGACCGATTCAGAGTTTAATGATCTAGAAGGCTACAATGATGCAAAGGCAATGTGGGACAAGCTCATATCTATGTATGGAGGAGATGAACATGTTCAAAGAGAAAAAGTGGATAGTCTAAGAGGACAACTTGAATCTATGAGGATAAATGAAGGTGAGAACATAACCCAGTACAGTACAAGACTAAAGGAGATTGTCAATCAAATCAAAGGAGCAGGTAGAACTATTGAAGAAAAGGATATAACAAGTAAGTTGTTAAGAACCCTTCTACTGGCCTATGCAATCCGAGTCTCTGCAATTAATGAATTGAGGTTTGTACCTAAGATGCCAGTTTCTTTAGATACTACTATTGGTAAGCTACATGCATTTGAGTTAAGTAACTTTGATAACAGTGGGTCATCGGTAAATATAGTTGAATCTGCATTTAGTTCTTTTCATATTGGTGAATCTAATGATTACAATGATAGAATGAGTAAGTACACTAAAGGGGATCACAGTGGAGCAAGTGAAAGATTTCGCAAGAACATGGAGGAAGTACACAAACTATATGAGGAAATCAGAAAGTGAGATAGGACATATAAAGGTAAGTATAAAGGAAAACTTCCTTTGAAATGTTTTAATTGTGATAAGATAGGACATATGGCTTCTAACTGTCCTGACAAAGATTCTACTGAAAAGAGAGATTGCCGAGATGATAGACAGAAAGATAATCATTACAGAGGACACCAAGACTTCAGAAGAAGAGATAGAAAGTCATGCTTAATAGTCGATGAGGAATCCAATGATGATAAATCAGATGAAATTGATACAGAGGAAGTAGTTTATGTGGCCATCAAAGATGGATCAGATGAAGAAAGGTATGAAGAAAAAGCCCTAATATCTCACATAAATACTAATGATTCTTGGATCATAGATAGTGGATGCTCACATCACGTGACATGTGATAAACACAAGTTTGTTATGTTAGAAGACTATGATGGAGGCTATGTAAGATTTGGTAATAATGCACCATGTCCGGTAAGAGGTAAAGGATCCATAACACTTCTTGACAATGCAAGATGCAATGATTTTTATTGGGTTGAAGGTTTAAAATACAATTTGTTGAGTGTAGCACAACTAAACAATACAGGATACCGAATAGAATTTTATAAAGGAATTGTCAAAGTTCATGACAAGCATGGAAAGTTAGCTGCTACCGGGACACAAACAAAAGGTAACACATTTCACCTTGACTCAACTTGGAATAAATGTCTGTATGCAAAGATAGATGATACCTGGTTATGGCATAAAAGGTTGTCATGTAAATTTTGATAATCTGATCAAAATAAGCAAGAAGCACCGAGGAAGAGGTCTACCGAGTCTTGAAAAACCTGAGAATGCTATGTGTCGAGGATGCCAGATGGGTAAAATGACAAGATCAAGCTTTACAAGTAAGTCCTACACTTCTAAGGGAATTTTAGA
Organism: Cryptomeria japonica; assembly: GCF_030272615.1. Taxonomy (NCBI): domain Eukaryota; kingdom Viridiplantae; phylum Streptophyta; class Pinopsida; order Cupressales; family Cupressaceae; genus Cryptomeria; species Cryptomeria japonica. The sequence continues at coordinate 400,385,730 of NC_081408.1, forward strand.
TCTTGTGCACACTGATCTTTGTGGTCCTATGAAAGTTCAAAGTTATTATGGTGATAAATATTTCATATTATTTGTGGATGATTACTCAAGGATGATGTCAATAATGTTTTTAAAAGAAAAATCAGAAGCTTTTCGAATGTTTAAATGGTACAAGGCAAGAGTTGACAATGAAACAGGAAGACAACTGAAATGCCTTAGATCAGATAGAGGAGGAGAGTTCACATCTGATGAGTTCAACTTATTCTGCAATGATCATGGTATAAAAAGATAGGTCTCTACACTGAGAACTCCACAGCAAAATGGAATTGCTGAGAGAAGAAACAGATCTATTGTGGATTGTGTCAGAACCCTGATGATTGAAAAGAAAGTGCCACAAAAATTTTGGAGAGAAGCAATAAGCACAACAGTTTACACCCTGAACCGAGTACAACTGAAGAAAGGTACTTTGAAGACACCTTATGAAATCTAGTATGACAAGAAACCTAATGTAAGTTATTTTAAAATCTTTGGAAGTAGATGTTATGTACACAAGGATGATAGAAATGGCAAGTTTGATCAGAAAAGTGAAGAAGGAACATTTCTTGGTTATTCTTCTAGAAGTAAAGCATTTAAATGTCTGATCAAATCATCTAACAAAATAGTAGAAAGTGCAAATGTGAAAATTGATGAATTTGCAGAAAGAAATGATGAAGGAAATTCCAAGGAACTAGAAGATTATGATGAATTTGTCTATGTTCAACTGACAAGTCCTACCGAGAAAATTGTAGAAGGAAATGAAGAGAATATCCAGTTACCGAGTGATGAAGAAGAACATACAGAGCCTACCAAGCCTGTATTAGCCAAATATGTCAGAAGACATCATGCACCAAGTCAGATTATAGGAGATAAGGATGATCTAGTGATGACAAGGAACAAACTGAGACAGAACACATGTCTGATATCTGAATTTGAACCGAGAATAGTGAAAGAGGCATTTAACAGTGAAGATTGGATAAATGCTATGACAGAAGAGATTGATCAAATCAAGAAGAATGACACATGGACACTGGTCCCAAGACCGAAGGAAAAAAATGTAATCGGTACAAAATGGATTTTCAGAAACAAGCTGAATGAAAAAGGAGAGGTCATTCGAATTAAAGCAAGACTAGTTTGCAAAGGTTATGCCCAAGAAGAAGGAATTGATTATGGTGAGACTTTTGAACCTGTAGCAAGACTTGAAGGAGTAAGAACATTGTTGGCATATGCTGCTTACAAGAATTTCAAGGTATATCAAATGGATGTCAAATCTGCATTTCTGAATGATATATTAGAAGAAGAAGTTTTTATTGAACAACCTGAAGGATTTGCTGAAGACAATAATAAAGATCAGGTATGTAAATTGAACAAAGCTTTATATGGTCTGAAACAAGCACCTAGAGCATGGTATGAAAGATTGCCCTCTTATTTAATCAAGATTGGTTTTATAAGAACAAGTGAAAACAACAATATTTACATGAAGAATGATGAAAATGGAATACTGATCTCAGCCATATTTGTTGATGATATTATATTTTGTGGAAATGACTCTCTATGTAAGAACTTTGGAAATGAAATGAGCAAAGAATTTGAGATGTCATTAATCGGCGAGATAAAGTATTTTATAGGTTTACAGATACCGCAAATGAAAGATGAGATTTTTATTACTCAATCCAAGTACATAAAGGAAATCTTGAAGAAATTTGGAATGGAGGATTCAAAACTAGTAAGTACTCCTATGACTACCAACTGTAAACTATCAAAGAATGATGAATCTGCATCTGTTGATGAGACACTTTACCGATCCATGATTGGAAAGTTGCAATATGTTGTTCATAGCAGGCCAGACATAGCACATGCAGTAGGTATAGTTGCAAGATTCTCTGCAGATCCTAAGGAAACACACATGATAGCAATCAAGAGAATTTTTAGATACTTGAAAGGCACTGAAGATTATGGCATAGTATATCAGAAAAGAAATGACTTTGATTTAAAAGTTTATACTGATGCTGATTGGGTAGGCAACATTGATGACAGAAAAAGCACAAGTGGAGGAGCTTTCTTTTTAGGAGAAAGACTAGTGAGTTGGCTTAGCAAGAAACAAGGATGTGTTTCACAGTCAACAACAGAAGCTGAATACGTTGCTGCAGCATTGAATTGTACCAACATAGCATGGATCAAACAACTGTTGGAAGGTATAAATGAGAAAGTTACCGAGCCAGTAACTATATTATGTGACAATACTAGTGCCATTAACATTTCAAAAAATCCTATTATGCACTCTAAGACAAAGCACATCTCTATCAAATATCATTATCTTAGAGAAGAAGCTCAAGAGAAGAAAGTGGTGTTGGAGTATGTTAGCACAAAGGAACAAATAGCAGATATCTTCACCAAGCCACTGCCAAGGGACACTTTTGAGTATCTTAGAAGTAAGTTAGGGGTCCTACCCCTATCTTCTACTCACTGACCAAGTTCGTTGAAAGCATCAATTCAATGACTCTACAGAATATCTTTTAGGAGTTGATGCTGATTTACACACTTTAGGATGTTTTCTAAAGGTGTGCAGGAAACAATACAGGAAACAATACAGGGAACAGGAATTGAAGACAAAATGCTCTGACCGAGACTAAGTTGACACATAACAACAGGAAATCACTTCATACAGGAAGAAATTATGTTTTAGTTCTTTACTTTTTGGCATTGTTGTCAAAGGGGGAGAAGACAGAAGAGAAGTGGAGAATACTAATGTATGGGGGAGAATTATGATGATAGGGGGAGAGCATTTCAGCATTTCAGAATCTCACAGCAATCTGAATCAATTAGGTCAAATCAATTGCTTTTGCCATCAATGCCAAAGGGGGAGATTGTTGGCATTTGGCATTATAATAGACAAGGGGAGATTGTTGGCATTTCAATAAGGATATTGAGAAGGTTGTTGATGATTATGGATAAAACTGATTAACGATGTTTACTGTCTTAATATTATTATTTTGTCATTGATGTCAAGAAATTGATTTTCTAATTCAGTATGATGTTGCCATATCCTGAGAAGTATGATTTGATGAGTATAAAGATGTCAGTAAAAGACACAGAAAGAATATGATGGATAAGGGGAGAAATAAGTTATTCAATGGGCAACTATTACCGAGTTAGACAATGATGAGATCATGATTATTAGATTGTTTTGATATCCTACATATGTTATTGATTGAAAGGTTAATACTATACTATGTTACCGAGCAAAGAACCTAGTCAGTAAACCCTAAGGAACCTAGTCGATAAACCCTAAGGTTATCGCTATCGGTTAATGAAGGCAGAATGTCTACCGAGTGAAGTTTAGTATTTACCGAGTTGCAACCGAGTAATAATAGAATACATTAAATGATTACATGCATTATTTAATGAAGGAAGCTGATGAGCTAGCTATGATTAAATGATTGGTATGCCGTGAATGAAGTTTGTTAAAGAATCTATGGCAAATGAAAATCTATAGGAAGATCTACAACTCAAATTGAACCGCAATACCCTAGCACAAGTTCCAAGAAATGTATGCAAGTTCCAAGCCAGGGTAAAACATTTTCAGATTGAAGGATACATTGAACGTGGACAAAGTTTGAAGATCTGATGGCTATGATTGATCATGGGAAATGTGATCAAGGAGATTAAGCAGTTGGTGAATTGTTTATAAATAGGGAACTGTTGATAAACAATGTATGCGGGAAAGTGTATGCACAGGGATGCTACATAGTGATTACCGAGCACAGAAGCTTGAAGACCTATTTTGAATAACAGAGTATATAGCCCAACACATGGACAAGATTAGTTCTATGTCTATATCATATTGAGCAAATAAGAATCTGCTTTAGCATTTTAGATGTGAAGTTGCAGATAGATTTTTATTACTATTATTTTGTGAAGTGACAGAAAATCTCTTAACCGAGTGGACTTAACAGTCTTATTTGTAAAACCCTCTAGCAAGGTGACATTCTGATTGAGTGTTTGAAACCCTTTAACAAGGTCACTTCTAACAAGGTGAAGATCCTAACAGATCTGAGAGAAATCCCTTAACCGGGTCACATCTAGCAATGTGTTTGTAATCTTTAACAGGATTTGCTTTTAACTGAGCATACTCTAGAAGAGTATATTTCTTAGTGGGTTCAAAATACCACAGTGGTTTTTCCCTATTTGGGTTTCCACGTTAAATCTAGTGTTATGAGTGTTATGATGTTTATATGCTTCTGAGTTTGCATGTTTAGCAGTTTTGGTTATATTACTGAAGTATATGTTACCGAGGTTGAATCTGATGTTTTTATGGAAGATTAAGTTTGTATGATTCACCCCCACTCTCATCTTATTAGCTTGGCATCTGTACTTATCTTTAAGTATCAAAACTATCAGAATTACTATCTTTGATGAGTCCTTTTTGAAGTTCATCGGTGTTTCCTTTCTTTGATGGCCCTTCTATATCGATGAGACATCATTGGGTCTCATGTCGAAGAAACCTTGGGCTTCAGTAACTTCCTTTATCCTTCCATCGAAACACTTTTTCTATCGACATTACTACAATCCTTCGATGAATGGGTCTATTGTTTCATCGAGGCCATCTTTCTTTTGATGATTTGCTTCCACTATCATCTTTCATCGATGAGCTCATTAGTAATCTTCCTTGATAAAGTTGCATCGGTAAAACCACACATATCGATAACATGCCTTTTAGCCTCCTCAAAACTCATATTCTTATCGATATCTTTTATCGATGTAGCTTCCTTCTATTTGATCTATATCATTCTTTCGATAAGAATGCTTCTTTCGGTAAGTTTCCTTCATGTTGCACTGATGGTATTATTTCCTCAGAAGCCTTTTCCCATTGATGAAAACCGTCTCTGCTTTCTTCGATATCCGCTTTTGGTGGCATCATTTCTTTCGATGAGTCCCTTTTAGAGTTCATCGGTGTTCCCTTTCCTTTGATACCCTTTTTATATCGATGAGACATCACTGGGTCTCATCGATACTATTTGAATTTTAGATATTTCGACAGAATGCTATTAGACTTGTTCGATAACTTATGGGTTATTACGGTATCATGAAAATGATGGTTTCTTCCAAAGATATTTTACTTAATTCAGATTTGATGCTCAATAGTGTCTCTAACTGGGGATGGGGGTATGCTACGGGTACCTTCAAGAATCTAGACTCTTTGATTTATATAAGGGAAAGGAGATTTGAAGAAAATGTGGCTTTTTTACAATGGCAGTGAGACCTAAACTATTGTACATGAGGATGTTTCCCCCTTTTCCCTTTAGGAAAAGAAAAATTTTAAGAATGTTCCATGCACTGGCAGTTCTTGGACTTCTCCTGTAACATTTTGGAGAAAATAGGAATCCTCTCCTACTCTTTCCATAATCTTATGAGGTCCAAGCCATAAAGCTTCAAACTTACCATGTTTACCTTTATCTTGACTCCTAGCATTCCACATCAAAACCAAATCACCAATTTGAAATTTCCTATCTGTTGTTCGTTTGTCATACAACCTTTTCATCTGATTCTGGATTTTAATGTTTTTTTCCTGAGCTTCTGCCCTGACTTCATCGAGCTCTATCAACTGCATCAGTCTTTCTTGTAAAGGGTCATCAATCTCTATCCCTCGTTGTGTTATGAATTTATATACTGGTAAGAGGTTATCCAAAGGGAGTCTAGCCCTTTTACCATAGACCAGTTCATATGGAGATTTCCCTGTAGATTTTTTTAATGTCACTCTATCTGCCCATAATGCTAAATTCAATTTTGAATCCCATGCCTTCTTATTTTCTCCTAACATCTTTTTGATGATTTTTAGGATGTTTTTGTTACTTGAATCAGCCCGCCCATTACCTTGAGGGTGATATGGGGATGAATGAGATATTATAATTCCATAATCCCTGCATAAAGCATTGTATTCTTCAAACCTAAAGGCCATGATGTTATCAGAGATGATCCTTGTATTTCATTTCGCCCAAAAATTTCTGACAGGTCTCACACTTCCTAACATAAGCATAGGAATCATTGAAGACTTGTGGCCAAAAATAGTAAGCTCTCAATATCTTGTGTGCAGTAGTTTTGGCTGAGAAATGACCACCGCAAACCCCTTCATGCATCTCTTGTAGGATTTTCTCTGCTTGATGTTCATCTAGGCATAACAATAATATCCCATCCCTATTCTTCCAATACAAGTCTCCATTGATGATCACATATCTTGCAGATTTAATTTCAGTGTTCTCTTTTGATTATCAGTCATATCATCTAGACATTTTATGTGTTTGAGATAGTACATGATGTCTATATACCAGGATGTATTTTCAATACTGAAGTTGGCTTCATCCATGCCAACCTCATTTACCTGAAATTCTTCAACCTCTGCTCTTGCCATAAGTTTAGCTAGTCCCTGGCATTTGATAACTTGGGAAATTTTGAGCTCAATATTGAATTCTTGAATCTGATTGATCCATTTGCACCTTTTCCTAGTGACCTCAATCTGCTTGAATATGTCTTTTACCCTTGCATTGGGAACATGTGCTATGACTTCTGCACCTACCAAATATGGTCTGAATTGTTTTACTTCTTTTACCAGGGCATAAGCTTTCTTTTCATTTAGGTCATATTTAATTTCAAATGAATTCAGTGACTTACTGAAATATGCAATAGGTTGTTCATAATTATCCTAGTTCTTTTGTAGCAAGACTGCCGCTACTGTATGGCATGATGCAAATAAAAAAACCAAGAAGGGTTTATCAAAATTTGGGGATATCAATCCTAGTGCCTCAGATATTGCCCTCTTTATGTTTATAAATGCATCCAGTGCCTCTGCATCCCAGTCAATTCTAGCTTCCTTTTTCAACATCCTCACTATAGGTGTTATGATATTTGCAAAATTAAGGATGAACCTCCTGACAAAATTGATTTGTCCCAAAAATGATTGAATAGCTTTGACTGTCTTTGGGATAGGCACTCCATTTATTGCAGCTACTCTTTCGGGGTCAATTTTCACCCCTTCCTTGGATACTATGTGTCCCAGGAGCTTCCCTTCTTTAACTGTGAAGTTAAATTTCGGATTGAGGGAAATTCCATATTCCAAGGCTTTCTTGAATATCTTCTCAAGCTGACCGCAATGGTCTTCAGCCCTTTTTGAATAGGTTGTTAAATCATCTTGATACACTACCATTATTACATCAATCAATTCTGCAAATTCTACATCCATTATCCTCTGAAATGTTGCTCCTGCATTTGTTAATCCAATGGCATTCTTGCATACACATATGTGCCCCATGGTGTTGTGAAAGCTATCTTATATTGTTCAGCTTCTTTAACTTTCACCTGATTATACCCCGAGAATCCATCCATCATGGACAATAAATCACATCCAGTTACTTTCTACAACATATTATCCATGTTTGGCAAAGGATAATTATCTTTTAATGATGATATGTTCAGATTTCTGAAGTCCACACTAAGTCTTATGTCCCCATTTTTCTTTCTGACAAGCACCAGGTTTGAAACCCAGGTAGAATATCTACAAGGTTTGATTATCCCTGCATCTTTCATCTTTATTATTTCCTCTTTCATTTTAGGTAGTAAAGTCAGATTTATAGGTCTTTGTTTTTGTCTGAATGGTTTAGCATCAGGTTTGAGAGGTATCTCATGTTTAAAAAGATCTTCATTGTATGCTTTGAGGTCATCATAAGACCATGCAAATACATGCTTATACTTTCTGAGTAACCTTACTAACTACTACTTCATTTCAGTGGTCAATTTATTACCAATAAAAACATGCCTTGGTGATTCTTTGCTTCCCAAATCAATTTGCTCAACATCAGTCTCTTTGACTAAGGCTCCTTTGATCTCGACTTTGTCCTATATGTTGAAAGCTCTTTCTAATGCGACTAATCCTCTAGGTATCTTATTAGATTTTAACTGTATGATTTATTGTCCAAACAAAGTCTCCTTCCCATTTTTCATCTCTACAAAGTTATTAAAATTGAGAGCTTGTGCTTGGTAGTGATCCACACAGTGCAAAAACTTTAACAAATCATTGTCATCATGAAAAACTTGCCAGTTGTACAAATTATACGGAACAGAAGGCCTGACTTTTATTTCCATTTCTGAGACTCCATTCAGTGTTATATCATTCTCCTTTATGTAGATTATGTCAAAACTACATGTAGTAGGCCCAAGCCCCAAAAACTAAACACTAATTATTTCCTCTATCAAACATCTGATTCTCATAATGAAGTATTATAAAAACTTTGAAATTATTGATATCACCTGATTGGCAATTCCTGTCATAAGATGCATCATCCATCCTTATTTTATAGGGATTCTTTATTTCACCCAGATTACCATTATCCCCTATTCCATAGGAAATGGTATTTATACTTTTACAAAAGTTTGCTTCTTGTGGCATCCGCATATTCTTCATCTCTATTTTATTGGAATGTTGTATATTATCTAACTGGTACTTCTTTACACTTTTTATTTTATCTCTATGTGATGTACCTTCCTTTTGTAACTCTCTTCTTTTTGTGGTCCTTTTATCATGTGACTTAGTCATATTATTACCCATGTTGTCTTCACACATGTTTGTATTGTCCATACTGTCTGAAATTTTTTCTTCTTCATCATATAAAGGATTTAAGAATACATGAAAATCCTTTTCACACATACCATGGCAATAGGGAATATGATTTTCCTCTATCACTTCATCACATAAGGGGTTTGAAAATATTTGAAAGCCATTTTCAAATTCGCATACCTCTTTATCAATTGTATCATCAAGGTACTCAGGTATGGATTCACTTTCCTCATGACTGGTACAATATTCTTCATCAATGTTAGCAACAATTTCTTCAGGTTCTGACTTGTACTCACAAACATCATCAATTTCTTCTTCATCAGATGGGACTTTCAAAGAGATAACTGATTCTTCTATATATTCATCTTCATTTGCATCTCTTATGTTGATGTTACTCGTCTCATGCAAATCATGTAGTTTTTTACTCAACTCTTCAAAAACTAAACATGCTGATTCCAAACTGTCAGGCCCACATTCTCTCATGATCAACTCCTCCAATATAGCTGCATTAAGTTGTATATTATCAGGCATTTGAAAACAAGTCACCATTATTCTTCCAATCATTTTTCCTGTAGATTCACCTTCCTTTCTTCTTATGTTGAGAGTGCATTGCCACAATCACAGTCTGATTGAATCTAATTTTGGTATGGAGAACCAATTGAAGGGCTAGTGTTTGAAGTGTTGTCCTCGATTACACCATAGAATTCTTTCATGAACCACCACTCAAGTTTTTCCCATGATGAGATAATTTGTGGGGGTAACAAACTAAATGACTTCTCTGCAACATCCTCCAATGTTAGCACAAACCATTTCATGTTCATTTCTTCTGAATAGATTTTGAAGGTCTCAATAAACCAATAAAATGATTTTAGATGCCCAATTGGTGATTCCCTTTCATATCCATGGAACCTCAACATATAGATCTTCAACTCATAGGGAAATGCATATGGATACTCAGGGATGTTACCGAAATCCAATGGCTTAAATCTTCTTGGAATATTCATGTCTCTTTGTGGCTGTGGTTGCCACTGTGCATATTTTTCTGAAGATGCTTCTCCATAAAAATATGGATATTGAAACATACTGAATACTACTGATCTTTTTCATTTAGTTTTCCTTTTTACAGAGTCGCCACATCTTTCATAGAGGACATAAGTTATTTCTTTCTTCTAAGTTCTCTCCCACAACAGAGTCTTAATGATTCTTCCCCAATAGAGTTGCCAATCTGTTGGGTCTCAAATCAATAGATTGGATAGGTTCTAAGGAAAAGCCAATTCCTATGCTCAAACCTTCCAATTGACTTGGACAACTTATAGAGTGAACCTATTTGGTTACTAACTCTCTCACTTTAGGCTCTACAGAACCTAGGCGGGTATACCTACTCACTAGTTGTTTTAAATGACTAATAATTTTTATACCAGATTAAGTATCTTGATCTGATTTCCTCCTATCTCAAAATGGCATAAATTCCTAGGATGGAGATATAGCAGATGAGTTTAAGATTGTTGTTGTAGAAGCTATTCGATCTTTATGCTTGAAATTTATATGTATACACTATTTCTAGTCTACTCTATATTTCTTACTCAGCTTCTCCTATTACTTTTAAAGTGAAAATGTGAATTGATGAGTTGTATTTTATAGATGACTAGTGCCTTTCTTTGCTGTTTGGGATACAGAGTCTTTATATCTCTTTAGGACTTATTGTGTAAACTTATGAGACAGTTTTTAAACTCACCCCCTCTCGACGAGTTTGTCAGTTACTGTTTCTTATGAGCTCTACTTCAATGTCTATATTATAAATTGCCTGAATGAATTTAACTCTAACCTTAAGAGACCATCCAAGGAAGAAATACAAGGAACAATTACAATTCGCAAGTAAATCTTTTTGATCCAAATCTACAATATGAAACATAGAATTTTACTGGAAGAACACAAATAACGTTATCTCCTTTAGATAATATCATAAGCAATTGCCTACAGAAAAATGCAGTAATCCACAACACATGCAAAGGAAAAACAACTGATTATATTATATATATTTGCCAAAATAGTACAGTGGTAAGCCTGAGGATATAATCTACTGGGTGAACTCACAAAGCTGGTTCCCACTTTTTGGTACATCCTGATTTTTGCTGAAATCATACATTTTTTGGAAAATATAATTATTTAAGCTTTAAGAGGTCCCATTTGAAGTAATTAATAGAAGAGAGTTAGATCAAAGGCTCTTAGATCAAAATTTCTTGGATAGAACCTCTCTACTTCTAAATCATACTTGCAATGGAGTCTCCTTTGCATCCATCAAATGCTGATAAAAAACCAATTTTACATTAGCTTTTGAGGGGTCAAACGAATTCATTTAGAAGTTTTGTTTTCTTAAGGATTTAGTCCTTATTATAAGCTTTCCAAATAGTATAATTTTTAATATATTTAAGTTTATTAATATATTTTTATTTTATTTTTTATGAATGTAGGTTTTTCACTGAACATGAACTTCTTTGTTCAATGCATTGGGAAAAATAGCAAACTAATTCAAAAAAATTCTGAAAAATATCTATGCCCTAGGTATTGTTGTCTTCTTTCTAACAAAAAAAATAAAACTTAATTTTGATATATATAGAGCAAGTTATGTGTTCAAACGTACACCTATATCTAAATTATAACTAGTCAGACTTCAAAACTTAATAAAATAAAAAATATTCAACATATCACTATCAAACCAACTGCATGCCCTGGGTATTGATGTTACAAACCAAAATTTAAAAGAGATAAGTTTTTATCATTTATAGAAAAAAATTTATACATTTCGGGATGCACATCACTCTTAAAAAATGTTGTTTCGTGTAAAAAACTACTTTTGAGGGAGATGGAAAAATCAATAAAATTTTATTCAAAAAAATTTGAAAAAAATATATTTAGAATCTACAAAAAGGATGTTACAAATCACTAGTTTACATCATCTTCAAATTCTTAACGATTTAAAATATATAGGTGTCGGAAAGTGAAGGTTTTTTGCAAAATGTTCATCTAAGTGTCAAAGTTGGTCAAAAAGTGGGAACTAGTATTGTGAGTTCACCCTACTCCTTTCTCTAATTCCTCTTCATATTACAAAGGCTCCCTCCTTTATATGAGAGTATACATTATCACCAAGCGTTGTGGCTTTTCAACATATAACCGTTAACTAACACTTTTGTTTCGAATATCACTTCGATCAAGTATTTCCTTCATTCATCGAAATACTGCATTCGGTCACAATGGCTATCTCCTCACCAATACCTATCTGATATCCATCGGGTTTTTATGTCGAAGAAACCTTGGGCTTCGGTGACCTCCTTTATTTTTCCACCGGAATACCTCTTCCATTGATATCACTATGCCCTGTCGATGAATGGATCTATTCTCTCACCAAAGCCTTTCTTTATCGTCTCTTGTCATCTTCCACCAATAAAGTTGTATCAGCGAAACAACGCATATCGGAGACATGCCTTTTATCGTCCTCGAAACCTATTTCCTCATCGATATCTTTTATTGATGTAACTTCTTTTTGTCTGATCGAGCTTATTCTTTTGATGAGAAGGTTTCTTTTGATGAGTCCCTTTGCACCGATGGTATTATCTCCTCAAAGACCTTTTCCCGTCAATGAAAACTATCTCCACTTTCCTCGATATCTTTTGTCGATGGAATTACTGTCTTCGATGAGTCCTTTCTGAAGTTCATCGGTGTTTCCTTTCTTCGATGGCCCTTCTATATCGATGAGACATCGTTGGGTCTCATGTTGAAGAAACCTTGGGCTTCAGTAACTTCCTTTATCCTTCCATCGAAACACTTTTTCTATCGACATCACCACACTCCTTCGATGAATGGGTCTATTGTTTCATCGAGGCCATCTTTCTTTTGATGATTTGCTTCCACTATCATCTTTCATCGATGAGCTCATTAGTAATCTTCTGCGATAAAGTTGCATCGGTAAAACCACACATATCAGTAACATGCCTTTTAGCCTCCTCGAAACTCATATTCTTATCGATATCTTTTATCGATGTAGCTTCCTTATGTTTGATCGATATCATTCTTTCGATAAGAATGCTTCTTTCGGTAAGTTTCCTTCATGTTGCACTGATGGTATTATTTCCTCGGAAGCCTTTTCCCGTCGATGAAAACCGTCTCTTCTTTCTTCGATATCTACTTTCGGTGGAATCATTGCTTTCGGTGGAATCATTGCTTTCGATGAGTCCCTTTTAGAGTTCATCGGTGTTCCCTTTCCTTCGATACCCTTTTTATATCGATGAGACATCACTGGGTCTCATCGATACTATTTGAATTTTGGATATTTCGATAGAATGCTATTAGACTTGTTCAATAACTTATGAGTTATTACGGTATCAATGAAAATAATGATTTCTTCCAAAGACAGATGGATTCTATGATTTAATTTCTCAAATCAAGATATTTTACTTAATTCAGATTGGATGCTCAACAAATGCAATAAAACCATCGACAGTGATACTGAAAATTTCCATATTCGATGTTTGCAGATAGTGAAAAGCAACAACAAAATTTAGAAAATAGTTACTGATATACTTTCTGAATTGAAAAGAAACAATGATATTCAGGCGATGACATCGTGGGAGGGACTGAGGCCGAGCTGAACAACCCATTGTCAACGCTCCATCAAAGTGAGTCCAAAGCATGGCTCTGTCCAAGTCAAATTGCTTACGTACACCTTTTGCTTGAAAAAAAAATCAATGGATAATTTTTTACCAATTGTCTTGCGTTGGTTATTATGAAATTTGAGCCATTGATTTCAAAAGTCAGCTGGTGCATCTCATATAAGAAACGCCTTCGACGTAACTAGCACTTGCACCTCCAATAAGATGCATTAGTTATACCGATAGTCTAATTGATTTGGAGGGTCGAAAAATCATTGAGCTACAATTTATGCAATCCTAAAAATGGCATAAATTTTTTGTGTTGCTAACTAAAGGAACATGTAAATTTATTGTCTTGTCTTCCAAAATATTTTTATTTTTTTTTACAATATGTTGAAAAAATGTTTCACTATAATAAAAAAAAAGTCTCTTGGTAGGTAGTCATTTTGTGCCATATTCAAGAATATGGTCGTCTACAATGATAGTGATCGAAGTCCCCGGAAACTTTATAGTATGTTTTCAACAGTGGCTAAATGGTTTCCTCTACATTTTTTTAATGAAAGTCGTTGCAAGTCCTTGACGATGATGTTGAATCATAAAATTGAAGATAAAATATTGAAATCTTGGATGCATTTTGAATCTTTGGTCATTAAATCGCATCAAGTGCAATGCATACTCATGCATTTGCACTTCCCTAATTCGTGGTTGCATTTGCATTGCAGTCCCATTTGGAAAAAGTGTAAATGCTATATCGAGCAAGCCTTCAAAATTGTATTTGCTTATTGGAGATGAATCCATTTTAAACTAGTCAATAATGATATTTGTGTTGTCTTCAAGTTCTAGTGTTTACTTAGTAATATCTAGTTCATAGCATCTACTTGAAAATTTATCAATAAATAATGATGTGCATGTTGTGCCAATTTCAATTTGGTCTTCATCAATGTTCATTTTGTTATTTGGCATCACTATTTCTTCATTAATTTCAATGGTATGTATGTTGTAAAACAAGGAGGAGAAAGCTTGCCATATGAACTTTAAATAAATTTTATTGTAAATATGAAATTAAAGATAAACCCTTAACAAAGTGATTGCATAATCAAAACAAGAAGACAACTATAACACATGAAACACTAGATTTACATGAAGAAACCCTTTCGGGAAAAAATTCCACCACAGAAAGAGGCAAGTATATTACTAATCAAATGAAGAATACAACAACAATACGCTTCTCTTTTAGAACTCTATAAAATCCAGTAGCATTTCGTTATCCTAGAAACTAAACAAGATTAAATGAATAACTCTAGCTCAAGGCCCCAATTTATAGATGTGTGAGGATGAATACCATCATGGTATCACCAAAGAATAAGCTACAAAACCACCTAGAAAAACTCACGTGTATCTCCTTGAAATGAGTCAAAAACACCCACAAATAGCCTCTTACAGATGCTCTTACAACCATCATAAGGCATCTCTCATGCATGGTAACCTACATAAGGGTACCATCATAAATATCAATAATGATTGTCATAACCATCATAGATGCTCTTACAACCCCTTACAAGTGTCCAACCACCTCAAAATAAAATCTTCCAAAAGGTGCCACCTAGCTATTTTGTCCTTTTCCTCGAAGACAAACAATAAAAGTAACTTCACCTTTACATGGTCTCTTTCACCACCATTGGTTAAACAATTTAAACTCTTATGGGTGAATTACAAACGATATTAGGAAAATAATAAATTAAATAATTTACATAGTTGATGACACCTAAATCCTTACATTCTCCCACTTGACATCATACATTGTAAATTACCCCATAGAGATATAAAATAAAAATCAAGTACAGTGATCAAGGCCCATGGACTTCCTACACCAAGAGAGCTTAGTAGTGGTCACCGGCTTTGTGAGAGAATCTACAACATTATCCTAAGTGTGAAATTTTTCAATCAAGACTTGTCCGCTGTCAACCATCTCTCACACAAAGTGATATTGAACATCAACATGTTTAGCATGAGCATGATGTTGGCAAATTGGAGGAATTGATTATGTGTTGCATTGATGTTTTGTCATTGATGGCAACGCCGCCTATTTTGGTTGTTTATCAATTTTCGGTATGTTCCGGTAGAGTGGTTGGATTATGATACTGATCTAGTATGCTCCGGTATGCTTCAGTTTGTGAAATTGGTTTGGATATGTCATTCATGCTATTCAAATGTGTATCACTGTCAGTTGGTTCAGAATTTGATGGCTCGGGAGCTATCATTTGTTCTAGTAAGCTTTTTGGTCACCGGTAAGGGTTTTACCCACAAATATTTGTTGATGATATTTTGATGCACTTGATAAGTGGTGTTGGTGTGGCTTCTTGATGGCTTTTAGGATGTTGTTGGTTATTTTGTTCATGTTCCTATTGATCGGTGGTGTTGCATTTCGGACCAGACCTAATGCTATCTTATTCAGCTAGGTTATGGACCAGTTTATGTAATGTGTTGGTGGATGATCCTGATGCATTTCTGGTTGGATCTATTGATTGGATTATGTTGTTTCGGTCTTAGGTCGACTTGGTTGATCATTGGATTGTGGTTTTGTGTTATGAATTTATTGTATTATCTTTTGGGTGTCCGACATAATTGTTTAGGTCCCGGGTTGGTATAAATATGATATAAGACCTCTTTGTAGATCATGGGTTTTTGGGATATAGGATTATCTGTGTGTGAATAAGGTTGTAATCATATGCAGAGGTTTTGGTTGATCATTGGTGATCGAATTGGGTTGGTGAAAGAGGTTTAAGACCTCTGGTACCGAGCTTAAATAAAACTGTATTCAAGCATAGGAGATGTTATTCTAGCAGTTCACTCTTCTTTCTGGATTATAGTCTAGATTTATTTTGTAGTCAATGAGGCTCCTTTTGTGATGAGCAGTGCCCTCTAGGTTGTTGGCCTTCCTACATGTATAGGCTCCTCTTTTTGTAATTACATACTTACTGCAGAAGTATTATCTGACTGTGGGCAGGCTTCCCACCATGGTTTTTTCCTTTACTGGGTTTTTCATATACAAATCTTGGTGTTATCTTTTGTGGATGGTTGGTAAATATTCCATGGTTTATATTTGTCCTTAACTGTTATATCTATTATTCCAATAAAAGGTTTTAATGCTTAAAGTTCTATAATCTATTAATAACTTATTCAACTCCCCCTCTCAGTTGTTCACCGATTATCTGTGTTGTCTAACAATTGGTATCAGAGCCTGGTCCTCTTTGCAAAATCTTAATTGCTTGAGGAAGATCCTATGGCATCTAATAGTTCAAGTTCATCAATTTCATTTGTAGTTGTTTTCTGGAGAGAAATTCCTAGGCTTGATGGAACAAATTATAGTATGGAAAATTCGGATGGAGACTCATCTGAGATGTTTTGGTAAGGAGATTTGGGAAATCACTGAGAAAGGATATATACCTCATAATATGGCATCTAGCAATCCTCCTCCGGTAGGTTTGGATAAGAACACTGAAAATGATTGTAGAGCTAGAGAAGCCCTTTTGTGTGCACTTTTTGATCAGAAAGTTATGGGACTAACCGACAAATCAATTGCAAAGGCTATATGGGATAAATTGGATAGTCTGAATGAAGGTGACCCCTACTGTTAAAATTGCTAAAATTGATGGTTACCGGGTGAGATATGAGAACCTGAAGAGGGAAGAAGATGAAAGGATTACTGCTTTTATGGAGAGAGTTAATGAAATTATTTTGGGAATTCAGTGTTGTGGTGGATCTCTGAGCAAAGATGAAATGGTTTATAAAGCATTGAGAGATTTGCCACCACCTTATAAGATGAAGACTACTACAATTAATGAGTTGAGAACAATGGCAAACACCTCTGTTAATAGGGATACCTTGGTTGGGAAGTTATCTACTTTTGAGCTTGAGGAATTTGGTCCTTCTGGAGTTGCAAAATTTGAACCTGCTTTTTCATGCATCTACATCATCTACTGACAAGAGTGATTGCAAAGCCGTATATGCTAAGGAATTGGAAGAAATAAAGAAAGAAGATGAAGAGTTTGAGAAACTTGAAGCCCTATTCGCTAGAAGAGTACCTAAAGGTCCGGCGAGAAGTAAGTGTGAAGGAAAATCACCTTTTAAATGTTTCACATGTAATAAGATAGGTCATTTTGCATCTAGATGTCCTGAAAGGAATTCAAGATTTGAGGAAAGATCTAGAAGATCTTTTAGGCCTAATCATGATTATCATAACAAGCATAAGTACAAGAGGAACAAAGACAAATCATGCTACTATGTGGATGAGGAAGGTGTGACTGATTATGATGATGAACCGACACAAGATTCAGCTAGTGGATCTCAAATAGAAAGGAATGGGTATTCTTGGCTATCAAGGAAGATGATCTGGTACCTAAAGAAAAGGCCCTTGCTGCTAAAGTTGAAGAGAAGGATGAATGGGTGAAAGACAATGGATGTTCACATCATATGACTGGAGATAAAAGGAAGTTTCTATCTTTGTGAGAATTTGATGGCGATCTGGTTAGATTTGGAGATGACAAAGCATGCATGATCAAGGGAAGAGGAACTATATCATTGGATGGTAAGCATGATATTTCTAATGTTTATTATGTTGAGGGTTTAAGGCATAATCTTTTGAGTGTAGGACAGTTGGTGGATAAGGGATTTTAGTTACAATTCAAGAATGTAAAATGCAAGATTATCAATAGATTTGCATTGGAGATTGCGTACTCAGACTAAAGGTAACATATTTCATTTGAACTCTAGTGACAAGACATGTTTGATTGCACAAATTGATGAGAGTTGGCTATGGCATAAGAGGTTGTGTCATGTGAATTTTGATTGCATTGTAAAGATCAGTTCTACTAAGGTAGTTAGAGATATACCTAAGATTGTAAATCCCTATAATCCGGTATGTAAGGAATTTCAAATGGGAAAGCAAGTCTGAACTTATTTTAAGAGTATACAAGACAAATATAATGATGTTCTTGATCTTATTCATATTGATTTGTGTGGTCCTGCTAGAATCAAAAGTTTTCAGGGTGATAGATATTTTATGCTAATCATTGATGACTATTGTGGGTTACTTTTCTAAGGGAGAAATCTGAAGCATTCGAAAAGTTTAAAATCTTTAAAGCTAAAGTTGAGATAGAGACATGATTGAAGATTAAATGCTTAAGGTCTAATCAGGGTGGATAATTCGCATTCGATGAATTTAACAGTTATTGTGAAAAGAATGGGATAAGGAGACAGTTATCTGGACCCTGAACACATCAACAGAATGGAGTTGTGGAAAGGAAGAACAAAACTATCTTGGATGTGGCTATAACTATGATGATGGAAGCTAATCTGCCTCATATCTACTGGAGAGAATCTATGAGCACAATGATATACACATTCAACAGAGTTCATATCAAAGGAGACACTGATAAAAAACCTTATGAGTTATGGTTTGGTCATACACCTACAGTTAAGTATTTCGGAATCGTTGGTAGTAAATGTTATATCAAAAGAGATGATTCCATTGGAAATTTTGATCATAGATGTGATGAAGGGATATTTCTTGGTTATTCTAATGAAAGCAAAGCATATAGATATAACAAAATATTGCAGAGAATTATAGAGAGCACTAATGTCAAGGTGGATGAGCTAAACAAAAGTCAAATCAGAACTTATGACAGAGAACCGATAGTGGAAATGATCATAACTGAACCGGTAGCACCTACATCGGAATAGAATGTTGAACAAGTTATTCCAACAGTATCAAAAAATTCAATAGTGACTGAAGATCAGAGTAGGGAAACAGAATGTCAGAAGACTCCTCGGTATGTTAGGTTAAATCATTCAGAAGATTAGATCATTAGAGACAAGAATAAAGGAGTGATGACAAGAAGAAGGTTGGTAGCTGATGAGGTATGTTTAATTTCTCAAATTGAACCGACATCAATAATTAAAGGATGTAAAGATGAATGTTGGATAAAAGTTGTTGGTTCCCAAAAATGGGTTTACACTGCTACAATGCAGAAACCAAGTTGATTCCTCAAAATATCTATGGAAAGCCACTTCCAACTATCAATATCCTCTAGACTCGGACCAACTGCGACAAGGATCTGCAAATCCTTCTGCACTTTGGGCTCTGCAATACCCGGGAGGGTGATCCCTTAGCAAATTTGTGATATCTACGCCACATTCACAAATTATGCTAAAACAAAGCAGATAATCTCATAAATGGGCTCAACAACAGGGAGAATGCTCAAGAATGGCAAATTCTTTAGTGACCCTCAACCTTATCTAGAGCATGAGATAGTAGGACTCCTCAAACATACATAAAAACTTGTAAATATGTTTCGATTTTAATGATTTATGACAAACCATAAGTGAAGCAGACAAGAAATTGATAACCTAATGACAATTGCTAGCACACACCAATGCCTTACTCCATTGGGCTCTGAGTTTCTGAAATATAACTGAAACTTGATAGAAAATTATCTAGTTCATGATTAAATTTTAAATGATGTTGCATTACAATATCATTTAGTTGCAATTTCTTACCTGAACTACTTATCAAATCCTAGTACAAGCTTTATCCCTCTGTAATCACATTCAAGCATTATAATTAACCCCTTCCATTAAAGCATAAAATGAAAAATTACATACATCATAACAATGCAATGAGCAAATGCAACCCTTGATTCCATTTACCCAAAAGAAAATAAAATCGTACACAGGAGAGTAAGGATTTAAAATTATATATGTATTAGCTTCAAAAGCTATCTTCTATCAAATAACCGAATACATTTCATTTACAGGAAAACCCATTTGAAATTTGAAGCTAATGACTATCTTCTACTTTGCTCTACAAAATGACCTTACAATTCTCTTCTATTTACTCATGACTTCTCAAAATTGGAACCTAATCCTATAGACCAGACCTACACAAGAGACCCTATTCCGAGATTTTGGAGCCCTTTCTCTTGGCCTTGACTTCCCTTTTATAGAAAACAAGGGAGCAACAAGAGTCAAGCCAAGAGACACATGTCATCAGAATTATTAAATATACCTGAAGTTTGTTACAAAGATATTCCATTTTTGCAAAGTTATAACCAATATCAAAATCTACAACCCCTTCTCTGATATTCATGATGCATTTTATCGCTCCTGTTGTTGTTCTGGTTGAAAAATATATCTGCCACTAGAAGACAAAAACCGTTCAACCAAACAGTTTGCAATCCTTATTCATCATTCAAATATGTCTTACTCCATCTGTTGTATTCTTCATCAGATAGTGATTCATAACTCATGACCATCATATTTTTCTCTGTATGGAGTGTGTTTAATGGCTACTTGATTTGTGTCTCTTTCAAAACATTCAAAAAATGTCCCTATGGAAATTATTTTGTCCATTCTATCCTCCAACATATCAATGTTCAGCCCTTCACAAATTAACTCTACTTGGGTGTTGATGACTCTCCCTACCTCCTCTTTCCAAAATTGTAAATGTTTAATTGCTCCATTTTCATCCTCAATATCTGGGAGAAGTGTTTCACTCAGCTCATTGAAATTTATCATAAGCTCCCTTATCTTCCTTTCTATATTCTCTGGCAAAATTTGGGCCTCCTGTCTTAACTTTACCAACAAATAAGTTGGTTGGAGTGTAGGTGGCCTCTCAGCGTGATATTTGGAAGCCATAGACATTAATCTAAGCGTGTTTCCCCTTTGCAACCTTTTTGTGAACAAGGGAACCGCCATCTCCTTATCTTTATCAAATTTTTGAATAGCATTAAATAATAAAGAATACAAAGAATGAATGTTATTAAGTCTACTATCAAATTTTTTATTTAAATGAGTTAGCACTAAGCTAACTATCTCCTTTTCTTGCCAAGTTGACTTATCTCCTGATTCCTTCAGCTTATTTTCTAATTCAATAATCTTCTCCAAGAGTTTGACTTTAGTTGGATCACTAGATCTAGTGGATTCAGGCTCGTCATCTTCATATGGTACCAATGATATATTGGAGATATCAACATTGTTGTCAATTTGAATTTCTTCTTCTTCATGGGTAACAGGTGAAGATCTGGATGTTGATGGCATTGATGTCCTTGTAAATGCAGAAGAGGATACTCTTATCTTTCCTTGCTCAAGAAGTTGCACTTTGGTTTACAACTCTACACATCTCTATTGAACTATATTATAATCATTGAAAAGCTTGTCAAACTTTCTCATTGGCTCTTCTTTTTCCAAGGCTTCCCTCTTTGCAGACTCATGAGCCAATTTGGCGACATCAACATTCAACTTTGTAGCTTCCACACTTGATGTGTTAGATTCTCTTTTTATAATAAGGCCTCCCCTTAAGTTGGGATTTATGTCACCAATGTTAGGCTTTCTAGGTCCTTCCTCTAATGCCCATATTGCCAAGGTTGCATAATCATCTACAAAATCTGATACTTTTAATGCCAACCTTGCTTCTTCCTCTGAACCTAATTGTCGGTCCTTTGATTTCCTAATTGTATCAAAGGCCACTGCATCTGCTATATCACATTCTGGTGAAATTAAGACTCCAACCTGATTTACAATCATCCTACCCTTATCTGCAATAATTTCCCTAAACTCTTCCATCATCTCATTCTTAACTTCTTCCTGAATTTCATCATCTTGGCACTTCTCTTCTTAAATTATTCTATTTTTCATTTTCCATACTAATTGCAAAAAGGTCGAGCTTCTCACAAAAGCATCATCCTTAAGAAATTTATCACATGCCTCCTTCCTCACATCCCTGAAAGCTCTACCCTGAATATCCAAAGGAGTGAGGTCCAACTAAAAACTAGGAGGCACAAAAGGAACACCAATTTGCATCTTTGTACTTATTACTATGAAATTATCTTCCCCTATTTGTTCTTTGAACTACCTTGAAGGTGAATACGGCACATGCGGTGGTAAAGGACTTCTATCTGAATCTTTAAGATCAATTATCTCGACTCCTTTAAAGGATTAACTTGCACCTTTGGGGGAGCTTCTGGCTTCATTATCATTTTACCTTTTATCCTCACCAATTCTTGATTGTCGATGCTACTCTCTTCTTCACCACTTGTTTCTTCTCTTACCCTCCTTTGAGAGGGCTCATAAACAGGTCTCTCTTCTACTAGGCCATCCATTCTTTGAGGTAGAGGAGGTCATGGGCCTGGCTGTTGCATCCGCATTTGATGAATCAAGGTTGATTCCTCTGGTGTGATGGGAATTGGATGTTGTACATCTCTTCTTTTAACTTGTCGGTCATGGAATTCTTCAAGTTTGGCCCTCTTCTCCTTCAATGCAAGAATCAATTCATCAAAATTGTTCATAACAAAATTAACTTTAGCACAAAATAGAGTGAAATCTTTTGTTGGATCATAGCTTGGATCCAGTTTTTGAACTAAAGCCCATAGCTTCCTAAAATCTATCCATTTCTCTTTCCTCCAATCTTGAGTTATGAAATCAAACTTACTTCTTATTATATCCTTAGGGAAATTTTTCTCATGAGGCAATAGGCCTCCTTTTATTCTTTCCTTGAATATGCTATAAAACCCCTCTGGGTTACTATGTCTGGTTGTGTTAACCCCTAACTGATATGGTAAAAATAACTTGTCGAAATTCTCATATCCTCCTTTTAAAATCACAAAATATGGAATGATAGTATAATCAGGTAAAATTGTTCCTTTTCCTCTTCCCTTTAATTCCTTACCACGGATGCACCCTATCTACCACATTACTTCACACAAAACCCATTCTCAAAGGAACATTAAAATGCAATACATGTGGCTAACCAGAGAAACCATAAATTCTAATAACAATGCTAACAAGATAAGGGATGAAATCCCCCCAATTGTGCTCAATCTTCAGAACATGAAACCTCTCCTTAGGCCTTACAAAATCATGCAACTTTGTGGGGATCCTCAGTGGGTTCACTATTAATCTTTACCTTAACCTAGAAGCAAAGTTGTCATCAAACCTTACAAAGCTAGCCTCCTGTCTGTCCCAAGATATATCTATGCTCTAAATCTGTAGTAAAATTTCATTATTGTCAATTTTTCTTATGAGGTTCATAGTGTCTTCTGTTAGATACTTGATCAGTCCCAAAGACACTGAGAGGGGGGGGGGGGGTGAAGCAGTGTCTAACCGGTAAGCAAAAGATTTAAACTTGTTTGCAACTTTATAACCCAAATTAATATACCAGTAAGAAAATAATAATGCAGTAAAGAAAAACAAAAGTATAACCATCAATGCATACCATAACACAAATATTTTTGGCGAGGAAACCCGGTAGGGGAAAAACCTCGGTGGGATTTGTGACCCACAATATTTACTCACTAGCCAATATGAATAAATATTAATTATACAATAGGGGCCTGCACATGCAGGAAGGCCAACAACCTAGAGCTCACTGCTCAATCACAAAAAGGAGTCCCATTGACTACAATTGGATGGTTAAATCCAATGACAATGTACTGCTCAAAATAGCATCTGCAATGCTGGATTCAGTACCGGCTTAAGCTCTGTCAGATACCTCTACCATAAACCTTGACTCACTCTGCTCTACTCTTATTCTCTCATAAAATAATTACATCAAACGGCATATATAGTTATGGGCTCTCATATACTGCTTACATTCATTACCTAATTCCATTTTAAAATGACCTACAAGATCTCATACATATATGAGTCTTTACAATACATCATGTCGGATATAAAATGTAATTACAATACAAAACAATATCATTTCCATGTCGACTTAGACTGCCAGTGTGATCTACTGTCGATGTAGACTGGATGCCAGTTTGAATAAACTTGTAGTGCCTGCCAATGCTGGTAAATGATGTCTATTGCCGGTGTAACATGTGAACCATGTTACTAGTTGGTTGCAATCAATGACAACATCAACCATTCTCATATGAGTGTATAATGCCAACACCTTCAAAGTAATCTACATTCTGATACAAGAAAGAACATGTGCATGAGAAAGGAGTACCAGTAGAAATGAGTACCAGACACTTCATTCTTAACATCCTACAACCCCTTGTGAATCTTCTCTTCAAGGTATGGGGCGAAGTCAAAAATCACTATATAATCTGGATGTTGAATTTGCATAACCATATACATGAAGTCATGTGGCATAACTGTAATTGGATTGAACCCCAAGACTTGACATAAAGAGAAAAAGGTAGCATGAAAATAAGGAGCAAAAGCACCAATGGGAAAAGGCTCCTCTAAACTAGGGCCAATGTAGTACGTTGCATGTATTTTGCCAAATCAATTGGAAGAAAGTGAGTTCCAATGAAACCTTTCATTCTATAATACTCTGCCTTCAATTCATTTAAATCTACTTGTACCAGGTTAGCAGATGATTCATACAAGTCAAAGATCTGCTGGAATTCCTCTCTCCTAATTGTTAGCAGAATCTCTCCTTCATTTCCCCTTATAACCCTCGAGACAGGGTCATATCTATCTGCAACAACCTTGAGCAGGTCGATATCCATGAACACATTCGACATCACTAATTTACCCATCATATTGCTAGACACTTGAGAATGGGGATTGCAAATTTCTATGTCCATACCATAATTTGAACATAGCTATCCCATTCATTAGTACCCTAGCATCCGCCAAGTGGTACGCTTTATCAGTCAACCCTTCTCCTAGGGTTTTACCATGAACAAATTTCTGCCCTTGGTACTTGTCATTAGTCGAGGACTTTAATTGGTCAAAAAAATCATCAAAAAGATTTATCTTCAAATATTCAGTTTGCCCTGAATTTTTTCACAGGGGAGCCATCTTACCAGACTAGGGTTTCTATCACTTAACCGCAAGAGGAAAAGAAAACTAGGATTCGACACAAAAACCTCAAGAACAACATAGAAATATGTGAATGCTTATCAAATTCTGAACCTTGGAACAATTCATGAGGTTTTTCCTACATTTACTCACACAATTCACACTTCAATCATTTAGGGAACATAGAAGGGGTGTTTAGCATCTTACTACTTTGTAAATACTAGGTGAATCGCAATCCTGCACTACAAGAACTCATCTCAATATTCTTCAGCATCGAGGATACCTTATGAATCGCTATGAATCACTTTATGAATTGAAAATAGATTTGAGAATGTTTTTATTATTGTTCTGGAATGAAATGCCATTGTCTCATCCGGCATTACTACTTGCGCGAGTGAAAAATTGACTCTAACTTACATTTAAAATAAGATTAAAATTGAACCGTCGATCATCTTCCATAATGGCACATCACACGATTATCTTTAGTCAATTTGAAATTCACCATCACATGTAGCAAGCGGGTCCACCCAAAGTATGACATGGCATAGCCAACTCCCCACTTACTTCACCTCGATCAGCGACCCCACCATCGGCTTTTCCTGGCCCACCTCGGACACATGGAATCACCTTGTGATGTTGTGGTCTTTAGCCCCCTTGCATCTTCCTTCACGAGGTTACGAGGTTCGTTGGATCTGTTTGCACTTTACTCGCAGGCCGTGACGATGACTTATCAATGGCCGCTAACTCTCAAGAACTTATTGGATCGATATTAAAACATCATCGTTCAACTTTACCACATATAGAAAAATGCACCTTTAGTAGTCCAGACTTTACCCGCTAGGAACCGGTAACATCAATGGTTTGAAAATTCAAACCATCAGCTTAACCTTCCCCACCGAGGACACGTGGCATCATCTTATGATGTCATGGTCCGTAATCTCCTTGCATCTCTTGACCGCAGGGTTGTGCATATCGTAGGCTCTTCTCGCAGTTTACCATAAAGTCACCAACAAAAATATACAAGACTTTAGACAGGAAAAATATTAAAGGGGCCAGTCGAAACAACTTAGTGTCTAGGAAATAAGATAGCCCCACTAATGTTAACCGACCCTTGGCTTAAGTGAAAAAAAGTAATGTCAAATTAGAACCAGCTTAGGATTTTTAACAAAGATTTAATCAAAAATGTATAAAACCCTAAACCTTTACTCTAAGGGCAGGAACAAAGAACAAAATTAATTTTGAATGATCAAAAAATTGACCAAGGCATGAAATTCTTTTGCACAGTGATTTTTAGGATTATCAGTGGCTTTGGTTAGGGACGTTCATTTCACTGGAATGAAGTGAGAATCTAGAATCTTTGGTGAAGCGAACCATTTTGTAGGGCAGACCAAAAGGAATTTACTTGGACAGGGCAACGCAAACAGAAAGGAAACTACACTACTTATGTACAAGACCTAAACTAAGGCTCATGGAAAAATAACTACTTTAAAAAAAGTAGAGCTTCAAGAATTGTCCATGAACAGGCAATTCAAGAGTATCACCATTTATATCTTGGAGAAAATATGAATCTTCTGCCCACTTGCTCTGGATCAGATATGGGCCAAGCCAAATGGCGTCAAACTTGTCGTGTTTTCCTTTATCTTCTTATCTGGCATTCCACATTAGAACCAAATTATTAACTTGAAAAGTCCTTACAATTGTTCTTTTGTCATACAAGTTTTTTACTTGCATTTATAATTTTGCATTTCTGGTGTTAGTTTCTCTTCTAATTTCATCTAATTCCATCAAAGCTTCAACCCTCAACTGCATATCATCATCTATATCACTGTCATAAGTTTGGACAAACTTATACATCTCCATCAAATTGTTTTGAGGTAACCTTGCATGCATACCATACACCAAGTCAAAAGGTGCACATTCCATTTCTTTCTTAACTGTCACTCGGTCTGCCCAAACTGCCAATTTTAACTTTGAATCCCAAGCCTTTTTATTTTTCTCCAGGATTCTTTTAATAATTTTCATCAACCTCTTATTGCTCGATTCAGCTTGCCCATTTCCCTATGGGTGGTAAGGTGATGAGTATGAAATCTGGATACCATATTTGTTGCAAAAATCTTCATAAACCTGTTACATAAAACTCATAGTGTTATCAGAGACTATTCTTTCAGGACATCCAAATCTAGTCAATACATTATTAATGAGAAAAACAATCACCACCTTACTTGTTGCCTTCCTAGTAGGTATAGCTTCAACCAACAGTGAAATATTTAGTAGCCACCAAGATCAAAGAGTGACTACCACTAGACTTACATGCTATTTCTCCAATAAAGTCTATACCCCATTGTTGTAATGGAGTTTGCACATTTACATGTTTTAATGGTAGGTTTCCTGAAAATTTTTAATTTTCCTAAAAACCTCTAGCATGGATCACATCTTCTGACTAAATGATGTGCATCCTTGGAAATTGTTGGCCACCAAAACCCATCCCTTAATACCTTGTGTGCAGTTGTCTTGGCCATATAATGCCCTCCGCAAACTCTACCATGCATTTTGGACAACAACTTCTGAGCTTGGTCATGGTCAACACATTTTAACATGACACCATCACTGTTCCTCCACCAAAGTTTTCAATTAACAATGGCATATTTTATAGCATGTAATTTCAATGTCCTCTTTTTATTATCATCCATATTTTTCAGGACATTTCATTTTTTGCAAGTAGTATATGATATCATCATACCACTCACAACCATCCATATCACAGACATAAGCTTTGTGTTCCTCCTCTATAACATTTATCTTATTTGCATCCAAATTACTCTGAGCCATTAGCTTGGCCAATCCTAGTCCTCTCACTACTTTAGTGATTTGGATATCAATATTGAATTCCTGGATCCTATTGATCCATCTACATCTCCTTCCAGACACTTCTTACTGAGTGAAAATGTCTTTGACTACAACACTAGGAACATATTCAACCACTGTGGCTCCCATCAGATAAATCATAAGCTTTTACTGCCTTTACTTGTTCATAAGCCTATTTCTCATTTAAATCATACTTCAATTCTGCAGCCTGTAAGGACTTACTAAAAAACGCTATGGGTTGTTCAAAACCCTCTGAATTCTTTTGCAACAAGACAACAACAGTGTGAAAAGATGCAAATGAAAATATTTGCATAGGTTTTCTATAATCAGGTGTTTTCAAAATAGGTGCATTTTTAATTGCTTGCTTGATTTCTTGAAATGCCTTGGTTGGCTCTCCTTCCCATTCTAATTTTGTGCCCTTTTTTAACATTTTGGAAATGGGTCTACTGATTTCAACAAAGTTAGTGACAAACCTTCTGAGAAAATTGATTTTCCCAAAGAATGATTGAATTCCTCTCACTATCTTGGGTTGAGGGACTTTGTCAATTGTTGCTACCCTTTCAGGGTCAATCGTTACACCATCTCTTGAAACAATATGACCCAACAGTTTACCTTCAATCGCCCCAAAAGCACACTTCTTTGGGTTTAAAGATATTCCATATTCAACACCCATGTTGAAAAAAATTTCAAGATGACCACAATGATCATCTTCCTTCCTAGAATATGTTGTTAAATCATCCTGATATACAACTAAGAAGACATTTATAATATCAGAAAATGCAACATCCATTGCTCTTTGAAATGGTGCTCATGTGTTTGTTAAGCTAAAAGGCATCCTTACATAAACATAAGTTCCCCAAGGTGTAGTAAATTTTGTCTTGTACTGCTTTGATTCTTTAACCATTACCCAGTTATACCCTAAAAATCCATCCATCATAGATATAAGCTCACAACTTGTGACCCTTTGCAACATTGATTCCATATTAGGCAATGGATAGTTCTCTTTTAACAAAGAAATATTCAAATTCCTAAAATCAACACACAATCTGATATCTCCATTCTTTTTTCTCACAGGTACCAATTTAGACACCCATGATGAATGTTTGATGGGTTTTATGATTCCAGCGTCCCCCAGCTTGACTAATTCTTCTTGCATCTTGGGTGCCAATGTTGGATTAATAGGTCTTGGCTTCTGTCTAAAGGGCTTAGCATTTTCCTTCAAAGGAATTTTATGTTGAAATAAATCCTCCCTATAAGCTTTCAGGTCACTATATGAACAAGAAAAGACATGTTTATACTTAACAAATCAATCAACATTTTTCTTACCTTGGGTGACATTTCCCTTCCAATACACACCTTTCTTGGGCTTCCTTCTGTCCCAAGGTTAATTTATTCTAAATCCTCAAGGTGTGGGACAGTGGTAGCAACTTTGGCCTTATCCTAACTATCAAACACCCTTTCTAGAACAACCAGACCTCTAGGAATTTTATTTTTCTTCAATTGAATCACCTCCTTCCCAAAAATCATCTCCTTTCCATCCTATGTTTGTACAAAGGCACCAAAATCAATCTCCCAATTTTCATATTGTTCCACACAAATTAAGAACCTTAAAATATCATCATCATTTAAAACCTGCCAGCTTTCAATGTTATTAGGGACTGAAGGCCTGGTTTGAACTTCAACTTTTGATATTCTAGCAAAGGTAATATCTTCTGGCCTTAAAGCTATATTGTCTAGAAAGTCCACCATTCTGTTAGGGCTTCTTTCCTTCTAGTCAATGCTAAATGCATCAAAATTCTTAGTCTGGTCCCATACAACATTCCTATACTACTTAATCCTTCTATTCTTTGATGGATACTTAGACCTAATTTGGGATATGACTAATTCAGAATCTCCAATGACTTTGAGATTATTTATCCAATGTTTTTTAGCTAATTTTAAACCCAACAGCAATGCTTCATATTCTACCATGTTATTTGTGCATGCAAAAGACAGAGTAAAAGAAAATTTAAAAGTTTCTCCACGGGGTGAAATGAATAATATACCTACACCTGCTCACCCTCCTTTGAGCTAGCTCCATCAAAATACATCATCCATAAATCATCATCACTTGATGCTTTCTCTACTTCCTCATCCAATGGTGAAGGTCGTCCATTTTCCTTTTGCAGAGAATTCTCAACTTTGAATGCATTAATATCTATGTCTACAAAACATGTCATGTCTTCATCAGAGTCTTTTTCATGTACCGTCATATATGGCACTCTCGACTCCTTTTCAATGTTTACATTTTTACCATCAATACAAAAAGTGGCATAAGATGAATCACACTACAAACTTCCACCCATAGAGCACTCCACTTTCTTGACAACAACATCCCATAATGAGGTGGGATATCTACAACTAGGACACTCATGGTTAACTCCTTTTGAGGGAAGGTAACAAGTTTATAAGGCAATGCCCTTATAATACCTATCACATGTACTTCTCTTTAATCCATAACACAACATCTTCCATGAGGAGTAACTACATTTAAACCCATGGCTTGCATTATCCTCCCTAGCATGACGTTATTTGAGGCCCCATAATCAATCATACAATTCTTTAAGACTCCTCAATTTATGATAACACTCATAAAGAAAGGGTCCACATTATCAAGGCTCTCACCTACTGTGTCTTCAAAATAAATTTGGGGAATCTGAGAAACCATTCCCTCTAACTCCTTATCCTTTGTCTCATTTTTATTCACCCATTCCTTTAGATTATGAGAAACATTCTCATGTTCAATCTCAGTAGAAGAAGAAACACCCATGACCCAAGTGATGGCTTTCTCTTTATGCTCTTCAATTCTTAGCATTTCTTGTAAAGGAACTTTAATTGTAATCTGAGAAAGCAACTGAAGTATATCAACAGGTGTGTAAACTAGAAATTCAAGAGACACGCCTGATTTTTCTTCATGTTTCTTTGGTTTGTTGCTTTCAACATTTTGTTTTTGCTTCATGTCCTCTCCAGCAGACGAAATAAATTTTTAACTATTTTTGTCTTCACCTTAGGTGAAACATCTTCCTCAGTAGGCTTTATAATTTCATCTTTCTTAGCAAATTTTTTCTTCTTGACCTCCTTGATCTTGATTGCATCCTTCCTTATCTTATCCTCCTTGACCTCCTTGCCTTTATTTTTCAACTCTTTAATAAATAGACCAGAAGGCTTGCCTTGATCTTCACCAAATGTTTTGTTTCTCAACTGATAATTACTTTTAACTTGAACTACCATAGCAACTATTATTTGGGCAATCTCTTCATCTCAAGGTCTTCTCAAGGATACAAAATCTTCTCCTTGTTTAGCATTACACATTTAATCATCAACACATAACTCATCATTAGAAAAAAAATTGTTGATGGTATGATTTTGTTCAATACCTCTAACAATCTACATCTAGATCCCAAGTCTCGATATTAGAAAAATATTCTTCCCCTCTGAGGTAAGAAGTAGTCATGAGACAATCAACATTGTCATCCTCAAAGGTTTCTTCTTCTTCTTCATGTAACTCATCTTTGGCAGAAATAAACTGTGTAACAACACAATATTCGGGTGAGTGGGGTGATTGACAATAAATACACCAAGGTGTATCCTCAACAACATTCACTATGTGTTTTTGCAATGGATCAGGAGTTTGATGTGTAGACACCTAAAATTGTCATGTCTAATTAAATAAATATTTTATTTATTTAATTACTTTAGCCTAATTCTTCTATTAATTGAATAAATCTTTATTTATTTAATTAATTCATTTATCCTCTTCTAGCCTTATTTCTCATTTAAATAAATACATTTATTTATTTAAATTATCCTTTTCTTAAATTAAATAAATATCTTATTTATTTAATTGATCCTTATTCTTCTATTAATTAAATGAATCTTTATTTATTTAATTAATTCATTAACCTTTTCTACCCATGACACATGTCATTCATCTCTTAATTCCTACACTACCCACCCTCTTATTATTTTCTTATTTTCTCTACCTACCCTCTAATCATAGCCGACCTCTTTTACACCTCTCAATCTTATCTCTCCATTTCATATAGTGTCTTCTATATAAGAGTATACTTCCTTCATTATTAACCCTAATCAATCTATGCATCCTAATCAATTGATTACACTCACTATGCATTCAGCCCTGACTACGCTTGTCATATGTGATCCTACTTGCAACCACATTTTCGTTCTTTATTGAGCTCTTGTGCACATAAAATCTGAGAGCAAATATATCAAGCAAGATCAATGGAGATAGGAAGAATGGAGATTCAAACCCTATTGGACATGTGATGGTATAATCTTTGTGATTTCATTTGATTTGCATTGTCTTAGGTAATCTTCATATGTTATGGTGGATCTTTGTTGTTGTTAGGCTAGGGTTTTGTGGTTGATTTCATTTAGTCTTTCAATATTGTTAATCCACTTTCACCATAAACATTTTGGCATGCCTGGTGGGACATGGATTTTTGTTAGATCTATGTTTTTTGCAGATTTTTCTAACCCTATATTGTTGTTTTGTAAAACAATTTGGAGAATAACCATGTGCAGCTAGGGTTTTGGACACAAAATCAAGATCTTGGAGAGATTTACTCATATCTCACAAACAGCTTGGAAATTTTGCACCAAATTTTTTCTGCAGGTTGAAGATAGTATCAAGAGCTCTCAAAGAAAAATTCAGATCTATTGGAGCATATTTTAATTTTCTATGATTTTTTTATGAATTTTCATAAAAAATTAATTTTGAGAGAAAATGAGCGAATTTTTTGGATTTTCTTACATTTTTGGAAATCTCTCATAATTATACAGAGGATCAGTTCTTTTGATTTTAATTTTGATGCAAAATATTTCCCTAAAAATTGGATCTTTAAAAATTAGGGTTTTTCCTTATTTTGACCAGATCTCACAAATGGCTTTGAATTTTGGCATAAAAGTTTTTGTGCAGGTCAGGAAAAGTATCAGAAGGATTTAGTAAAAATTTCAATTTTTAGGATCAACTTTTCATTTTATATGAATTTTTTATGAGTTTTCATAAAAAATTAATTTTGAGAGCAAATTAGTGAATTTTTTGGATTTTCTTACATTTTTGGAAATATCTCAGAATTATACATAGGATCTATTCTTTGTGATTTTAAATTTGATGCAAAATAATTCCTCAAAAATCAGATCTTTGAAAATTAGGGTTTTGCATTATTTTACTCATATCTCACAAACTGCTTGGATTTGTTGCAGAAATTTTTTTATGCAGGTTTGGAAGACCATCAGGACTCTCTAGTAAAAATTTCAGATTTTTTAGATCGATTTGCATTTTATATGAATTTTTTATGATTTTTCATAAAAAATTAATTTTTGGAGCAAATTAGCAAATTCTTTGGATTTTCTTACATTTTTGGAAATCTCTTAAAATTTTACAGGTGGTCTTTTTTTATGATGAATCAGATCTTTGAATTGGTCAACAAAATGCATTGTTGAAGGCCCCTATTTCACAAAGTCTTTTGGATCTAAAATTTACCTAACTTGTGTGCTTGCAGGAAGGGGTGAAAATTTGAAACAATCCAAACTACTAACAATTCTTTGTTGCAGGACCTTGGCAAGGGTTTTTGATCTTTATTGTGTGCCTTGTTTTCATACATTATCAAACACTTCAATTGGTGCACTAAAATTGAACTAGTGTCCTTTGTGTCTTGGGCAATAGGCTCTTTTTGTTTCATCTTTAGAGGGCATGTCTCCCCGTGTGGTCATTAGGACTACTAGTGAGGAGAGAACGACCCAAGTGGTAGCAAAAGAAAAGCCATCTTCTTCCAAACCACTATAAATAACTATATCCATGGTGAAAACTATGGATAACATGTGCTAATTAGTTCATACCGACACTATGTCTCCCCATAAACCCGTTTGATCAAATTTATTTGATCAGTTGTAGGGTGTAACCCCTACCGGCTGGGAGCCTTCTATATTTACAGAGCTAAAAGTGCCACATCTATGGCCACATGAGCAGATGCCCTTACTAGCACCTTTTTGTTTTAGAAGCCAAAATCCTTCTAGTTGTTGGGGCAGGAGGTCGGACCTCTGGTAGCGGCCCACACACATACGGTTCTTAGTAGAGATACAAAGTTCGCCACGGGGAGTTTTCATGGGGACTGATGCTTGGCTGCCCTGAGAAGTGAGTGCCGAGGGTGGAGCCAGTGGGGTCAAGCATCTAAGTATCCTCTCTGAATAGCGTAGCCTCGGGGGAAACTCCATGTGGGATCAACAACTATTGTCCTAGCCAACCATAAGATTTGTGCTTGTCTTATTTTGAATAATCAAACATTCAAGACCAAACATTAAAACATTGTGTCTTTTGTGTCTTCAAGTGTATGCAAAACAATTTTACATCAAACAAAACACTTTTCTTTGAGTCATTTTGAGTCTAAACACTTGCAAACATTGAGTCTTCATCATCATTGTGTACTCTTGTCACGAAAAACAGTCAAAAAATTCAGATTTGGTCACAACAACAACTTCACAAATTGGAAAAATTTACAGTCCAACAAACAAGAGCAATCAGTTTCAGAATTCTGGAGCTTCCTAAGCTATCTCTTCAGGTTTTCATCTAGCATTCAACCTATCTTTGGGTCTCACAAAGTCCATCATTTCTTTACACCTTACATTACATTCACATTTGTCTAAACTTGAGTCAAAAGGTCACTTGCTTGTCCTCATCATACTTTGTCAACACACTACATACAACAACATTTTGCTAAGTGGTCCCTCATCAAGGTCTATCACCTTTGGGTCTCATTTGGTCTTACTTAGAGTCAAGGTCAACTTACCTCATCAAGAGAAACTATCCTCTCTTTGGAAGTCACACCCACTCTACTACATACATACTTGGTCTTACATTTTGGACATTGCAAGTAAACCTCAGACTCATTTACATTCCATCCAACTCTTGGTCTTCCATACTCTTTTCCATTTTCATCTAGTCTCACACATCTTGGTCAATACCTAGTTCATGGTTGAAACCCGTTCCCAAAAATCTAGGAGAGAAACTAAAGAGGCTCAAGAGTCCGCAAACATGAGCTCCTATGAGTATGACAATGATATCTTTTTCAATTCTGATCATACTACATTACCTGACATGGATGCTTATAGAAACGTTCCAAATGTTGAGCACATGGACACTACAAACAAAAATGATACACACAATGACAATATGGACAACTTTTCCATACATTCAGCAGAAGTGGAAGACACCATTATAGATCCTCGTTTCAATTGATTGGTTGAGGAAATAATGAAGAGGGATAGATAATATTTCTTACAAGTGATGGCACAAAGTGGAGCCAAGATACCTCGTGATTTTGACATGTCTCAAATAATGGAAAATCAACCTTTGCAACAACCTCACCTCAACATGGATCAAAGGAGGCCTAATAGTGGAGGCAATAGAGGACCACATATTGTGCCTGAATCACCATCATCTTTGTTTCAAAAACTAGAGGTCCCATACACACATGGTCAAGCATATGATACTCACCTTCGCAGACCATTATGGAAGTCTTATGTAGAAAAATATGCTCAATCACATACCAATGCTAAGGGTCAACAACCAAAGCAATTGGATATCCAAAGGCATGCTCAAAATTTGGACATAAGGAAACCCCGTGTCCAATTTGGGGGCAACACACTAGAACAAACTCATGACATTCCTGTAGAGTATGGTATACATGGACAAAACAAATATTCTATTCATCACCATGACTCCATACCAAGTGGTCCATATATGCAGCATCATTATAGACCTCCTCCATATGAACATGTGTATGATCAATATCATCCATATAGGCAACATGCTCCTCCTCCACTCGGTGGTTCAGGCATGGGGTATGGTCTAAGAAGTCGGTCTCCACCTAAGAATAATTTGGAACAACAAATCAAGGACTTACAAAAAAAAATGGAGGATATAAATGCATCGAAGCCAACTTAAACAATGAGGGACATATGTCCCTATCCATTTGACAAAAGAATTCCAATGCCTCCATTTCCTACACATTTTGTGACACCTAAGTTTGATAAGTACAGAGGAAAAGGGGATCCTAAGGCACACATAAGATAGTTTTTCACAGCTTGCATTGAGGTAGCAGTAGAAGAGACATATTTGATGAGATTATTCCCACAAAGCTTAGGTGATCAAGCTATGGAATGGTTCTCCCAACTCCCTCCTGGAATTAAGTCATGGGGTGACTTAGCTGAGACATTTATACAACATTTCTCATACATCATAGAGATAGACATATCAGTCACTACCTTGTGCAACACCAAACAAAAGGAGGGAGAGTCTTTTTCATCATTTTTACAAAGATGGAGGAATCTAGCCAATAGATGCTCTTGTGAAATTCCACAAAAACAAATGGTAGAAATGTTCACCCAGAATCTTAACAAGGACATTCGTTATGACTTGAGAAAAGCTTGTTTGTCCACCTTCAAGGACATCATTGAAAAAGGCTTAGCAACAGAGAAGGTCCTAATTGAGCAAGGCATCATCAAAATATTCAAAGAAAATAAAGAGGACTATAAAGGAAAAGACAAGCCAAGATTTGGAATAAAAACAAGAACACAGTCAATGATGGCGTTGTTGATGCCAATACAGTGCGACCCAGAATTGTTTTTTCTGGATCAAGCTCTACAAACAATCAAGTGAATACTCAAACAACTTCCAAATCACAAAGGAAGTACACCCCATTGGGAGAACCACTTGAGTCAGTTTTCAAAAAGCTAGTGGCAAACAAGATAATCACAATTCTAGATTTGCCTCCATATGAGCCAAAGGTTAAACCAAATTGGTGGAATGATGATGAATATTGTGAATTTCATAAGAGAAAAGGCCATAAAATAGGAAATTGTCATCAACTGAAGAACATTATACAAGATCTTATTGATAGAGGTGACATTGAGATCGAGGGACACTCATCCAATCAAAAACATGAAATAATTAAAGAACCATTTCCAAAACATGACAAGGGAAAAGCTAAAGCCACAGATGAGCAGACCAACTATACCAAAGCATCTTATAACTATGATTCAACTATAAATCACATTTCAATGGACAATGATGTCTCTACCATTATCATCAAGGACAAAACACCTGAGAACTCTACCCAAAAACCCAAGATTGTCCTAAAAGACATTGGATCTTCTTCGGAACCTACCCCTGAATGTAATGTTACAACTCATCAAGGTAAATTCACCTTGCAAGGTGCTCTAGCTAAAAATACCACTTCCTCATCGACCAAGCCTGAGTATGACCTTGTAGAACAGCTAGGGAAGACACCCATGCTCATCTCCATTCTTGAGCTCTTACGCATATCCCCCGCACATAAAGCCATTCTTGACAAAACTTTGAGAGACACTTCCATCCCTACTGATCTGAACATGGACCAATTTCAAGCCATGGTGGGATACCTTTCTGTTCCACACTCCCTTACATTCATAGAAGCTGACGACGCCTCCGTGAGCCAACCACATAATGCACCATTACACATCGAAGCCTTCCTACACAAACATCAAATAAAATGAGTCCTGATAGATGGAGGAACAGGTCTAAACATTTGTACTTTGAACACAATAATACAATTGGGATATTCAGATAAAATTGTGAATGCTACAAACGAAATTACCATCAAAGCATATGGTGACGAAGAGTGCTCATCCAAAGGCACAATCACTTTACCTCTTAGAGTTGGGCCAGTTACAAAGGATGTGGTTTGTCAAGTCCTAGACCTGGAGCTCACATACAATATATTGCTAGGACGCCCATGGATTCATGAGATGAGCGCAATACCATCTACATATCATCGATGCATCAAGTTTCCACACAATGGAGTTGAAGTGACTGTCAAAGCTGACCCAAATCCATTCATATATTGCAACAATCTGTGACCTAGATCAGAAATAACAATCCCAGTCAATCGAGAGGCTATTCCTTCATCGGCATATGTGGATCCAGAATCCTTGAAAGCTTTTACATCAAAACAAGCAGAGATCAAAGAAAGGTTCAATTTTAAAGACCTGGGATGTGGTGAGTATATCTTTCATGTTGATCAGCTCCCACTATCTCCTAAGGTATTCAGTCAACAAGAAAAATGTATAAATAATTTGCAAGGAATTGGGTGTGAGCCACCTAGTGTTGTGGCTACTAAGTCTGAATGCAAATCTCCTCTAGTGGTGCAAGCATCTCTTGATATCAATAGTCCTAAGAGTGGTTCGAGTGAAGAATCTATTGAGTGCATCGCCAGTCCTCTTGAGAACTCACATAGCCTTAACATTTCATCCACTCATTCCATTTCCACTCCTCTCCCAGACTTGGATCAACAAGAATCAGAAAAGCCCTTACTTATTGGGGATCAAAAATCAAGATTTGAAAAGAAAAATCTAAAAGTCAATAATAAAGAAAAGTCCTTTAGTCCAAACCAAAATCAAAAGCTACTGGACTCCACAAATATCAAAGTCAAGGATAAAAATCCTATGAAGCAGAAAGAACAAGAGTTGATCTCCCCTAATATCAAAATAACTGGGGGCAAAAGTTCTACAATTTTAAGTCAAAAAGCATACTTGTTGATCCTAAGTCTCCATCATGCCATCCTACTTTCACTTCCTTTCGCAATCATAAACCTTCATCACTCATCCACTTGTTCCACACATCCTTTCCCTTCTGGCGATACATCATGGACCTTTAATGGAGCTTCCTCGATGGAATTTGTTGTTAGGGATGCCCAAACTTCTTTAGGTGACACGCATATGGGACTGTGTAATCCACACATTAGTAATTTTATCTCAGTTCCTTTATCAAGGAAGATAGTCACTCGAGCTACACATCATTTAGTCAAGGAACAATGCAACTACAATCATAAGGTGAAGCCTCGTACATTTGAGGTGGGTGACTTATTTCTCAAAGAAAATCCTAAAAATCAGCAAGACAAAGAGAAGAAGGGCAAGTTCAAATCAAATTGGCTTGGTCCTTACATCATTACAGCAGCCTATGGATCCGGTGCATATTAGCTTTCAACTCCAGGTGACAAAACTTTGGAGGATCCTATCAACAACATGCACCTTCGCAAGTTTTACACATAGCTCTTCAGAGTATCCTAATTCAAAAATACAAAAAAAAAAAAAAAAATACAAAAATACAAAAAAATAAAAAATAAAAAATAAATAAAAAAATACAAAAAAAAACTCATAAAAATAAAAAAATCATTACTTGGTGAAAACCTGGCAAACAGGCGTCTTGTGACACAAAAAAATAAAAATAAAATAGAAAAAATATTTTCATCCAACGGTGAAAACCACTTCGGTGGTGCCCTGGGCAAGTACCATGGTTAAAACTGGGTCACTAGTGCCATGCGTAGAGACATTGCTCCTCCCTCCTTCAGGATTCTATTTCATCCTTAACTTTGCACACACTCACAACCTCTTCATCCATAATAAACATACCCTTTCCCATCATGGCTTGTTATTGATCTACCCAAGATTGGTTCGCCATCATAATAAACATTCCTTTTCACCCCTTTTCCATCCATAATAAATCAGATCCTATATGTGGCTAAGGAAAATCCTACGTCTAGTAATGGGTGTGGAACTGAGAGTATCACATGTTTCGAGTAGTACAGTTTCTTCCAGTTTCCTTCAGTCTATTCGCGCACAATCCACAATAAAGCAACATCCGCATCGCCAATCTGCAATAAAGTTCTGTCTTCTTTGCAATAAAGTATCAGTTTCATGGATTCAGTCAGTTTCAGATGAGACAACAACAACAATGGACTTCAACAAATCAAATCTTTCAACAGACTCAAACAACATTATGGTTCAGTGCTATCTATCCTTTTTGTGAAAGTAAACATTGTGACCACAATCAAATAAGACTTATACAAGTGACAAGAGACACTAAACTTGAGGACTACAGTAGATGTTGGTGTCGAGTCTTGGTGTTATTTTGATTTTATCTTTTGGTGACATGTCTTTTAGCTTTTCTAGGATGTCTCTGACTAGAGATTCTATCTCCAGGATGTCTTTGACTAGAAAGGCGAGGATGGGGTATCGTCACCTATTTTTATTTGATGTCTGTGAATTGTCTCTTAGTAATGCTATGACTTGTCCAAGGATATGAGGACATTGAGAGTCTAGTATGAACTGGGGCATTCCTTGGTTGAGACTATCTTATCTCCATACAAACAGGTATAATGACTTTCTGGGTCGAACATATGCCTCGATTGTCATAACCTATTTTGCCATAATAAAGCTCAATGATGATAATGCACAAGAAGCTCTTTCACTTTCATATCTTCTATCTTTCATTCCCCTTTCTTGATTGACTTCCATCGTCCTTCTTGAGTCCATGTATCCTGCTATCACATGACTGAGTATAGTGACACACCAAAAACATTTGCATCTCATGTAGTTTCACCTGCATTACCACATATAAGCATTTCATACACACATATAGATATCACAGTTGCATCACATCCTTCACACAACACATGTAAGCAATCTTACATTGTTATCATGTAAATAGTTCTTTGCATTATCATATTCATTTGCATTTCATACATTCACATTTGCATTGGCATAACATATTAAAAACATAAAAGAACAAAAAAAATATTGCATTTCATCATGTACATATTCGCATCAAAAAATCATAAATGTCATGATACAATGATGTCAAAATACATATGGCTACAACCAATCCTCGTGTCGCCCTATCCGGACATAGGAACCCACTAATCACTCTTGCCAACACTGATGGTAGTGCCAATCATGTCCATGTCATGGTATCCCATGCCATGTGTCCAGCCCTCATCTCTAGTCTCGGATCCCGAAACACTCATCTCAGTGCATCCCTGTCTCCGTCTCGATCATAGGGTATCAACTCCCCATCAATCGGTATCCTCAGAATCTTGTACACATCCTCTAAGGTGACTGTCATCTCACCCATCAACAAATGAAAAATACAAGTCTTTGAGTGCCATCTCTCAGCTAAAGCAGTCAGCAATCCCATGTTTGCCTGAAACTCAGGTACATACAGAATGAATCGCAGACCCATAACCTCAATTGTGGCTCTATCCTCAAAAGTCAACTCCGATCGTAAACTCTGAGTCAATGGGAATCTCTCCCATGACTCCAGCATAGGTAGGTACTCCTGCAATCAAGCAAATCAGTCTATGTCAGTCAAAGTGGCATTCCCTATTCATCACAAAATGTTGCTTTTTATCCTAAGTGTTTATGATACTCTATCCCAGTGACACTCAATGTTCATCACAAAGTGTTGTTGTTTATCCTAGTGGTACTCCCTGTTCATCACAAAGTACTATGTGTTTTGCACTCCCTATTCATCACAAAGTGCTTCTCTTTTTAGTACTCCCTGTTCATCACAAAGTACTATGTCTTGGTACTCACTGTTCATCACAAAGTGCCTCGATCCTATCCTAGGGGGGGCCTCTGCTTGAGTGTATCCTCTTGAGTAGTTTCCTAATTGGCAACATATGTTCTATCATAGAATTGTCAATCCTAGCCCTATCTGTTATCCTAGTCTTCCCTAGAGGACCTGCTTGAGTGTATCCTCTCAGCAACTTATCCAATCGACAGCGTATGTTCATCACAGAACTGCCGATTTGACCTTGAAGACATAAACGCACCTGCACAACACAGACGCGCTCGCATTTGACATAAACGCGCATGACACAGACATGCCTTGACGTTTTTACCCTGCTTGACATTTTTTCTAGACATACCAAAAGTGCATTTATTGCACTACCTAACATGCATTTATGACAACAATTAATGCAGAAAAGTACAAGGATGTTTTGTGATACTTACCGGCTCTCCTGCATCTGCTGGCCTCTGAAATCAGCGAACACGATCGAATTTGTGCACCAATGCCATCGCTGCTGACTGTTGCTGCTCTATTTTCTCTCTACACTCTAATCTCTTGGATGTGTTGATGACAATGAGGATGTTTTCCCCTCGTGGTCTATCTTGTAGCCTAGCCCTACCCTAGCCCTATCCCTCATTTCCTGAGTCAGTCTTCTTTATCGCGTGACTCTATCACTTTACCCAGTCAGCCCATTCTAGCCTTTCTTTCTTATCGAGAGATTGTCTACGATCTTTTCAGACATTTTCCTACAATCTCTCGAGGGGGCATATCATTCCCATCTTGGGGCAACTTTGTATCAGTTCATATTATCTTCTTTGAAACAACGCGACAACCTGCATTGTCTCAAAGAGGGGCAAAATGTAGACACCTAAAATTGTCATGTCTAATTAAATAAATATTTTATTTATTTAATTACTTTAGCCTAATTCTTCTATTAATTGAATAAATCTTTATTTATTTAATTAATTCATTTATCCTCTTCTAGCCTTATTTCTCATTTAAATAAATACATTTATTTATTTAAATTATCCTTTTCTTAAATTAAATAAATATCTTATTTATTTAATTGATCTTTATTCTTCTATTAATTAAATGAATCTTTATTTATTTAATTAATTCATTAACCTTTTCTACCCATGACACATGTCATTCATCTCTTAATTCCTACACTACCCACCCTCTTATTATTTTCTTATTTTCTCTACCTACCCTCTAATCATAGCCGACCTCTTTTACACCTCTCAATCTTATCTCTCCATTTCATATAGTGTCTTCTATATAAGAGGATACTTCCTTCATTATTAACCCTAATCAATCTATGCATCCTAATCAATTGATTACACTCACTATGCATTCAGCCCCAACTATGCTTTTCATATGCGATCCTACTTGCAACCACATTTACGTTCTTTTTTGAGCTCTTGTGCACATAAAATTTGAGAGCAAATATATCAAGCAAGATCAATGGAGATAGGAAGAATGGAGATTCAAACCCTATTGGACATGTGATGGTATAATCTTTGTGATTTCATTTGATTTGCATTGTCTTAGGTAATCTTCATATGTTATGGTAGATCTTTGTTGTTGTTAGGCTAGGGTTTTGTGGTTGAATTCATTTAGTCTTTCAATATTGTTAATCCACTTTCACCACATGCATGATGCTCCTACTTATTCTTTTGCTGCTAAACTGGTTTGCCATCCTTCCAATTTGTGTTGTAAGGATAATCCTACAATCTTGGGGGTCTTTTAAATATATTAAACTGTGGCTTTTCCGATACAAAACCCTTATCATTCTTTGCCACAATCAATTTAAGATCCTTCAAGGTATTAAGTACCTTGTCCCATTTGTCTTCCTCTTTATGTTTTGACCCTAAATATTTCTCAACTCTGTCCTTTGCACACTTCAAAAATTTGGGATCCTCTCTTCTTCCAAGATTACTTGAAGCTCTTCTATTCCCTTCAACGTTAATGGCTATCCTGAGTGCATCTCTAAGACTTTGAGGATCTTTATCTCTAAGGATATACACCATTTTTGCATCAAATGCATTCATATATGTAGTTAGACAAACATTATCATCTAGCCTTAAAACTTGAAATAACTTATGCATAGCTTTTTGAAACCTAATATTAAAATCAACCACATCCTCATTTAATGACTTCTTGATGTTATTTAACTCATTTAACATAAAGCTTGCATTCATATTTTCACCATACTACTCTTTGAAACATCTCTCAAATTCTTTGCAAGAACTGATGCTTGCAGTTGGCAACCCTTTGTACCAATCCCTAGAATCCTCTGTCAAAGATTGCACAAAAAGTTTCATGACAATATCCTCATGCTCCACTTCATAGTCGTTTAACTTATCTATGAAAGCCCTTAGATGTTCCTCACTAGTAATAGCATTATTCCCTACAAACTTATTGAATTTATCCCTTAAGTCATTTGGGATTGTGTTAGGATGTCCTAGTATCCCATCAAAATGCAATTGCCTATACCTTTCTAGAT
Source organism: Cryptomeria japonica (assembly GCF_030272615.1). NCBI lineage: Eukaryota > Viridiplantae > Streptophyta > Pinopsida > Cupressales > Cupressaceae > Cryptomeria > Cryptomeria japonica. The sequence continues at coordinate 400,429,628 of NC_081408.1, forward strand.
GGATAGGTCTTCTTTGAGACTGCCCAATAGCAGCTTATCCTACAATATTTGTTGTGGCATTAGTCATAGTGGTATTTGTTCTAGTGATAACCCCAGTAGTAGTATTAGGCTCTTTAAAAGGTTGGGGTTGACTGAAGTTTTGAGTAGCCACTTGACTTCCCTACCCAATAACTGCACCTCCAATATTCTGGGTATTCTGAACATTATGGGCAGGAGTATTTGTACTGACATTTGGTGTTGTTGTAGAAGCCACACTAGAAATAGCTCGAGGTTTAGATGGACCAGCAGTAAATGAAATACTATTTAATATTGACAATTTAAGGAAATAAATCTTTCTCTTCATTTATGCACTTGAAGTTTCCATCTTAATTTTCTTCAACTCTTTTGCAAGAGTTTCATTTTCTATCCTAGCTCTTTATAACTCAATTTCAACTTGGGATAATTCTTGACTAGGATCTGGGATAGTTGAAGATATTTTATCATGTGTCTTAACACCTGATAAGTTTTGTTTTCCTTTATCCAAATTTGATCTAGGAATCCGAGCACTTGGTTGACTAGAATATGATAACTTTTGGCTATCAGCATGACTCTTAGACTTTTCTTTTGCAACATTTTCATATCTTTTATCTAAGACCTCTCTTAGAACAAGACCCTCAACACTAAGCTTGACATTTTCTTGAGTTAATGCTTTGAGTGTAGCCAATTGTCATATTAGACCGTCTCTTTCTATTATAGCCCTAATGACTTCAGATTCCTTTTATTTTTCTCTCTTCCTTCTCAAATTTATTTATTCTTGGAGCTCCCTTCTCAGTGTGTCTATATCTCCAAAAACTTCTTCAAGATCCCAGATCCAGAAGTATCATGTAAATCAATTAGGTTTACATTACCTTGTTCTCGAATTGACTCATAACCATGAGGAAACTTTGTTGTGAGACCAAGAGGAGGAGGTACACCAATAGCATTTTCACTTTGGTGACTTCTACTTCTACTCTGGCCTCTCTTCTTTTCTGAATACTTAACTTGAGTAACCTACTTTCTATGTTGTTGCACCTCTTTTTGAATAGGTGTGTCAAACAAGGAATTAAAGAATCCTAAATTATCTGATTCAGAACTCTTAGAAGATGATGTATGAATTTCAAGAACAAGATTTAAATGTGACTTACTTGCATTCTTGTGCTTAGGTCTCCATGACAAGCGAGCGGTGCTAATTTCTGTATTTCTTCTTGCCCTGTTTCTCTGCAGAGCTCCATGAATCTCTTCCAAATTCTCTTCAGGATGCAGTCTCATGTAACCTCTAGTGTTCTTTGCTTTACTCATAGTGACAAAATCTTTCAAAAATACACGCACTAGCGCAGAGACCTCAGAGTCTCCACCCAAATCGCTTTGGGATAACAAATAATACACTACTTGGTAATCTTTAAAATAAATTTGCTCACAAACAGGAATGTTTTTCTCACAAAAATATAGAACAGCCTTTACACACAAAATCATGAGCTAGAAACACCAAATCGCGGGCTCAACCATCAAATCACATAAACACTATGAAAATTCAATGCAATTTTGCTAAATGGATGACAAGACTGACTGCAACTATGCATTAGTCCCCAGTAGAGTTGGCATTTAGTTGGTTCCCAAATATGGCTTTACACTTCTACAATGCAGAAAACAAGTTTATTCCTCAAAATATATATGGAAAGCAACTTCCAACTATCAATATCCTTCAGACTTGGACCGACTGTGACAAGGATCTACAAATCCTTCTACACTTTGGGCTCTGCAATACCCAAGAGGGTGATCCCTTAGAAAATTTGTGATCTTTGTACCACATTCATGAATTATGCTAAAACAAAGAAGATAATCTCATAAATGGGTTCAATAGCAAGGAGAATGTTGAAGAATGATGAATTCTTCAGTGATCCTCGACCTTATCTGGAGCATGAGATAGTAGGAAACCTCAAACATACATAAAAACTTTGAAATATGTTTTGATTTTAATAATTTATGACAAACCATAAGTGAAACAGACAAGAAATTGATAACCTAATGACAAATGCTAGCACACACCATTGCCTTACTCTATTGGGCTCTGAGTTTTTGAAATATCACTGAAACTTGATAGAAATTTATCTAATAGCTGATTAAATTTTAAATGATATTGCATTACAATATCATTTATTTGACATTTCTTACCCAAACTACTTATCAAATCCTAGTACAAGCTTTATCCCTCTGTAATCTCATTCAACCATTTTAATTAGCCGCTTGGATTAAAGCATAAAATTAAAAATTACATACATCATAACAATGCAACGAGGAAATTCAACCCTTGACTTCATTTACCCAAAAGAAAATAAAATTGTACACAGGAGAGTAAGGATTTGAAATTATATCTGTATTAACTTCAAAAGCTATCTTCTATCAAATAACTGAATACCTTTCATTTACAGGAGAACCCATTTGAAATTTGAAACCCATGACTATCTTTTATTTCTCTCTACAAAATGGCATTACAATTCTCTGTTATTTACTCATGACTTATCAAAATTGGAACCTAACCTTGCAGACCAGACCTACAGAAGAGACCCTATTCAGATATTTTGGAACCCTTTCTCTTGGCTTTGATTTCCCTTTTATAGAAAACAAGGGAGCAACAAGCTTAAGGCCAAGAGACACATGCCATCAGAATGATTAAACATACTTGAATTTTGTTACAAAGATATTCCATTTGAGGAAAGTTATAACCAATATCAAAATCTGGAACCGCTTCTCTGAAATTCATGATGCATTTTACCGCCCTTGTTGTTGTTCTGATTCAAAAATATATCCGCCACTAGAAGACAAAAATCGTTCAACCAAATAGTTTACAATCCTTTTTCATCATTCAAATATGTCTTACTCCATCTATTGTATTCTTCATCAGATGGCAATTCATAACTCATGACTTCATCATCTTTTGCTCTTATGGAAGGTATTTAATGGCTACATGATTTACCTCTCTTTCAAAAGATTCAAAAAATGTCCTTGTGGCAATTATTTTGTCCATGCTATCCTCGAGCATATCATTATTCAGCCCTTCACAAATTAACTCTACTTGGGTGTTGATGACTCTCCCTGCCTCCTCTTTCCAAAATTGTAAAGGCTTAACTGACTCATTTTCATCCTCAATATCTAGCAGAAGTGTTTCACTCATCTCATTGAAATTTCTCATCACCTCCCTTATCTTTCTTTCTATATTCTCTGGCAAAATTTGGGCCTCCTAAATTGACTTTACCAACAAATAAGTTGGTCAAAGTGCAGGTGGCCTCTCAGCATGATATTTGGAAGCCATAGACATTACTCGAAGCTCATTTCCCCTTTGCAACCATTTTGTGAACAAGGGAACAAACATTCCTTATATTTATCAAAATTCTGAATAGTATTAAATAATAAAGAATACAAAGAATGAATTATATTAAGTCTACTATCAACTTTTTCATTTAAATGAGTTAGCACCGAGCTAACTATCTCATTTTGTTTCCAAGAGGACTTATCTCCTGATTCCTTCAGCTTATTTTCTAATTCAATAATATTCTCCAAGAGCTAGGATTTAGTTGGTTCGGTAGATCTAGTGGATTCAGGCTCATCATCATCATATGGTACCAATGATATATTGGGGATATCGACATTGTTTCCAGGTTGAACTGCTTCTTCTTCAAGGGTAACAGGCGAAGATCTGGATGTTGATGGTGCTGATGTCCCCATAAGTGCAAAAGAGGATATTCTTTTCTGTCCTTGCTCAATAAGTTGTACTTTGGTTTGCAAATTTGCACATATTTATTGAATTGTATTATAATCATTGAAAAGCTTGTCAAAATTTCTCATTAGCTCTATTTTTTCCAACGCTTCCCTCTTTGTAGACTCATGAGCCAATTTGGAGACATCAATGTTCAACTTTGTAGCTTCCACACTTGATGTGTTAGATGCTCTTTTTATAATAAGGCCTCCCCTTAATTTGGTAATTATGTCACCAATGTTATGCTTTCTAGGTCCTTCCTCTAATGCCCATATTGCCAAGGTTGCATAATCATCTACAAAATATGATCCTTTTAATGCCAAGCTTTCTTCTTCCTCTAAACCTAATTGTTGGTCCTTTCATTTCCTAATTTCATCAAAGGCCACTACATCTTCTATATCCCATTCTGGTAAAATTAAGAATCCATCCTGATTTACAATCATCCTGCCCTCATCTGCAATAATTTTCCTAAACTCTTCCATCATCTCATTCTTAACTTCCTGATTTTCATGTTCAGACATATCTGGCCTCTGATCTTTTCTCTAAGCACTTCTCTTCTTAAATTCTTCTATTTTCATTTTCCATACTAATTGCAGAAAGGTTGGGCTTCTCACAAAAGCATCATCCTTAAGAAATTTATCACATGCCTCCTTCCTTGCATCCCTAAAAGCTCTGCCTTGAATATCCAAAGGAGTGAGGTCCAAATTCAAACTAGGAGGCACAAGAGGAATACCAATTTGCATCTCTGCACTTGTTACTATGAAAGTATCTTCCTCTATTTGTTCTTTGAACCGCCTTGAAGGTGAATAGGGCACATGTGGTGGTGAAGGACTTCTATCTAAATCTTCAAGATCAATGATCTTGACTCCTTTAAAATTCTTAACTTGCACCTTTGGGGGAGGGTCTGGCTTCATTATCTTTTTACATTTTCTCCTCACCAATTCTTGAGTGTCGATGCTACTCTCTTCTTCACCACTTGTTTCTTCTCTTACCCTATTTTGAGAGGGCTCATTAACAGGTCTCTCTTCTACTAGGCCATCTATTCTTTGAAGTAGAGGAGGTCGTGGGCCTCATTGTTGCATCCTCATTTGATGAATTTGTTAGCACATATTTTTGCAAAATATTATGTGCTATTTCTTTAATGTTTTATATATAAATTTTCATCATAAGAGAATTTATTTTTAGATTGTATGTGCAGGATATATGTTGCAGTGTCAAAAAAAATCCCCCAGTGACCTCATTTTTCATAATTGGACAAGCACCGCTAAGGCATGCTAAGGGTTGGCACTGAGTATGAACCACATGAGGAAGTTTCAACATGACAACATTGGGAGCCTTATAAATCATTCTCTGGGCCTATGTTATAGTCTTTGTCATCTATTAGCACATGTTGATTTTCCATAATAGGTTACAAGTGCAAGTGATATATGAAGAAGAGCTTAATTTGCATAATTATCAAATTTGAAGTATTGGTGTAAGTTACCCCGATAAGACCGACTGACATAAATAATGAGAAAAATTATCGGCATTACCTAGACCGATCACTCCGAAGGAGAACCAAAAGGAAGTTTAAAAGGAGGTGCTCGTCAACATAACATTCACTATCAGAGGCATGAGAAAAATGTTGTGCCGATAGTCGATGAGGTGATCGGTATAACCTACACCGATGAAAGACAATGTGAAGTAGATATTTGAAATCATTGGGTTGTCGAAAAATGATATTTCATGCTACCCCCGATACCCAATGGGCTAGATGGCAAGGCGGTGTCATCAGCATGACTTTATCTAATGAAGCAATACCAAAAGGTGGGAATACTAAGCCATCGGGATAACTCAAACCATCGGTGAAAGGAGTTTTGGGTTACGTCGATACCCGATAAGAAAGACATAGCCGAGCATAGAGGAGGAGGTTATTGGTATTACTTACATCAACTAAGGAGAATGTGGAACGAATATTTTAAAACCATCGGGATATCGCACAGCATACGAAAAAGCTACCCGATACTCGATAGGGTATATATCATGATGGATGGAAATGAGGTTTCATCGAAATAGCCTACACCGAAGTAAGTGACTAAAAGATCAACAAGGTGAAGTCATCAGGATGACATCGGCCCTTCAGGGGAAGACATTTTCCGCTATGTTGATACCCGATGAGGAATCTGAAGTGGTTATCGGGAAGGAGACCTCATCGGGGGAGCATAAGCTGATGGATCTGTAAACAAATGCGTTGGAACCCAATGTCATCAGATCATCGGAGAAACATAGGAAGGGTTGTCCCAACACCCGATAAGGTTTGCAACACGATGACCAAGAGAGAGGTTTCATCGGGAAATCATATGCCGATAGACCAGAGAAGTAAAAGGGAAGAACATGCATGAAGTAAATGTCATCAGGTGATCGAGGAAACATAAAATAAGTTGTCCCGATACCTGATAAGGTGACCCAATGTAACGAATGAGATATGGACTACCAAGGGGGATTCATCAGAATAACTTTTCACTATCAGAGGAACATATTTGGAGCTATGCCTGGACTCGATGGGTAGAATGCCACGGAGGAATAAAAGGAGGGTGTATCGGAATGACATATGCCGATGTGATATAAAGGTGAAAGAAGAATATAGCCAAGAGACGAAATGATCAGTGAGACTTATGCTGACCAAAAGGATGGGTGGCGCCAATTGGTTGAATTATTGGAAAAGTTATGTAGATTAGCCATTGTAGAATCTAATCACAAATGGATCGACCTGCCATTATTAAATGCAGAGAATGGGTAGATTGGTGTTTGCACGAGGCAAATCATAGCAGGATTTCAGTTCAGTAAATGCTTTTCATCCATCAAATTCATTTATGAAGAGTCGGTACAAGGATTTTGCATAACATTTTGAAGCTAAAAGAGAGATTGAAGCAAAATTAAACTATAAAGAATCAAATTGCAAAAAGCTTGAAAGATTCAAATATGGAGGGTGCTAGTTCCAAGGGCAAGAGGAAGGTCATAGAAGTCTCTAAAAGCGCTTCTAAGAAGTCTAAAGGGGGAGAAGGTGCACCAAAATTAAAGTTGAACCAGGATATGATTGGTCAAATGAGCTCACCAGGAGCCAAATCTCGGAGATCATAGGTCAACCTACCCATTCGTGACCAGTTAGAGGACGATTTCAAACAAAATTGGTGATGTCTGGACCAGGTTCAGAGGTTGCAAATTATTCTTGTATCATTATACAAGGAGAAATAAGTTGGCCCCAATTTCAAACCCATGGACGATTGGATTGGGTAAGCTTGTAGTCCCTAACATCTTTGTGAATGTCTAATTGATGAAAACATTGTCTAGGGATTACAATGCTGTAAAAATATGTATTCAGTTACCAAATAGAGACGCTTTCATTCATATCTCAATAGCCACCATCCAGGAGATTTTTGGTCTAGGTTTTGAATCTAATGTTCCTTTGTCTTTTGAGAAACTATAGGAAGAGTATACAAAGATGGACACCGTGTACAATGGATAGAATTTGGCCACTCATAAGGCCGAAGAAGGAAAATTGTCAGAAGAGGACGGGCCCCCATTTGATATCAATATCTTTAGGTAGTATATGCAGTATACCTATATGGTAGGTGGTCAAGTGGGAGGAGTTGAATTCCTAGATATAGCTTGGATAGGACCTCTGGTCCTTGCTGCCGACGCATGAGCCGAGACAATTCGACTAAGCTACTTATGTTATTGAGAAAATACATGAGGGTTTTTTAAGCCTTCAAAATAACCCTGATAAATCTTTTAAGTTTTACTCTTTGTTGATGCATGTTTTCTTGTTTTATGGATGACTCAGGGGAATGTGCCCTGTTGGTGCCCAAAACCATAGATTGGGAAACCAAAGACTTGCCTAATCTTCAGTTGATCCAATCAGCCTTGGCCAACGAACAGGGATGGTCGAAGACCAAATCCCTCTGCACTTTAGGCTCCATTGAACCTAGGTGGGTGTACCTTACACTCTCAAGCACAAAAGAGGTTTGTTTTGAGTGAATTTAAACTATGGGAATTAGCAATTGCAGGGATGGCAAAAGGTTTTCCTGCAACTATGCTAACAGAAGTGCTTTTTATTGAATGCCTTTAAAACTGATAAAATAAGTGCGAATATAGTTGTATTATGTAAAACATTACTGTTAGGACTTTAAGCCATTATGAAAAAGAGTAGTATTTATAGAAATTAGAAGATTTGTTTCTTTGATAAGGACCTAATGCATAAAAACTTATTCAGCAAAGATTAATAACAGACCAGTGCCTTTATCTGACAATTAATGAATAACTTTGTGGACAAGAATCACTATCAACTCAAGAGACAATTATAAGACCATCATTGTGAAAGTTTCATTATGTGTTGCATGAACAATAAAAACCCAATTTTATATTCAATACAACATCATGTGATGGAACATCATAACAAATCTAAAAGATTTATCAAGAGGACATATGATTCCATCAAACATAAAATTACACATAACGATTTGAAGATAAAAGAATGAAATCTTGTATATTAACTTCTGGAATAAGAATGTACACAAAAAATGTACTTACAAATACTCCAATACATTCAGTTTGCACAAAATAAACTCCTAATTCCTATTAGACTTTTCCAACACATAACACTTGTAGCCCAACCAGTGGCAAAATTATCTCTCTCCCTTATGATACAAAAATGACTCACTACATATATGTGAGCCAAAGGATTTCAAATGAAAGGACACACCCTTTCATCTTGTTAAACTAAACATAAATAAAACCTAACACCTAACTGCTTAACTACTAGACACAAAAATATAATAAACATTAGTTCTGGCCATCCAATATTGTAACACACTTTTGTATGTGCTTCAAATACTTGTTGTCCTTGTGAGTGCTGGTGTTGAATACAGTATCCCTGACAGCGATCTACATGGTAACCAAACTCTCCATCTATTCACCTGTCTCCTTCATATCCAAAACATCTGCATAGACAACATTAAGGGATGTGTTAAGTATATTCTAGCATTCTGCAATCCAAATCCCTTTGTCCTTTAACTGCTTAGCATCATCCACAGTATATGGTACATCATACCTAACAATATCTTTAGAATCAGTAAATTCCTGCTTAATGTCTACACCAAATCCCCTATCTACATTTATGATCTTTTGTCTTTTATTTGGAGAGTATTGGGCCCAAAGAAACATTTCCTCTTCATTTGGATCATATCATTAACACCCTGTATGTCTAACTTTATATCATTTCTATCAGAATACAACAAGTTGTCAAAAATGAAAGAAGCACTTAAGTCCCATCATGGGAACAAAATGATGTCTGCCTCACTGACAAGTTGTCTTCCTCTATGTGGTGTCATTGTGGCCACTTCTACATCGATGTCTTCTTTCAATTTTGTAAGCATCTCTGCTTCATTTTTTGGGGTAACATTTGGGTTGCTTTCCCTCAACTTTTTCAATTTGTAATGGTACAAGAATGACTTAAACTCTTTGGACTATACAAAAACTTCATCTGCAATGAAAGTTGCATGCTCTTCCATTCTCACATCTATGTTGGCATTTATTCTCACCATGTCTTGCTCCTTGCTCTATGTCGCTTCTTCTAATTCAGGTGCACGGAGGGTTGATACAGCTATATTCTCATCAGACCAACTCTAAGAATCTCCTTCTTCTTTTAGTTCCTGAAGCCTCTACTTCCGCTCTTCCAATTTTTGGTTCAATTCCTCTAAGATTCCATCAGCCTCATCTTGTTCCCTATTTGTAAATAAATCTTCAGCCTCCATGGTTATATGCAAATATTCTCCCAAGTTCTGGCTCTTCCTGCAGTGGTGGATATACCCCTCTGGAGCATAATTTTTCCGAGTCTAGTGTCTATACAAATTGTAATCCTCTACCAGCTTCTTTTCAATAATCTCATAAGCCTTGGTAGATACAGTGGTGAAGTCTCCAAAATGCAAAGTGCCAGGTATGTTGACTTGAATTTCATCATCAGAATACTACCTGCAACATCTTACTTTCACAAAATACAAAGGAAATGCTACATGAAATACATATAAAATTAAAATACTATTATTACCTTCATGATTAATGTCTCATTGTGTCCTAACTCCACTATTCCTGGTTGCAGATGGTGTGCTCTCAGGCAAGCACTGATAGCTTCCAAGATGGCATATGAAGAATGGACCGATAACTGGTACTTAACTGATACTATGATATGCAATGCTAAATGACTATGCTAAATGATTATGCTAAATGATTATGCGATTTTCTTCAAGATTAAAACTCACAGATGCATAAGTTTTCATAAATGATTAGCTTTGAAAACCCACTTCAAGACTAACTCTCTCTCAACTCAAACTCCTGATCTTATAGACTTTGAGAGGATAAGATGATGTGGCCTGGATCAACGGTCATGATCAAATTTGCAGATTTGGATGGTTGTGACCAAAGGTGAAGGTTGAGAGAAAGGGGGAAGGAGAAGACAAGTGTCACTCATCTCACCTTGACTGGGTTGCTGATTGAGGGAATCTAGGGATGGTTGGAGAAGATTTAGGAATGAGAGGACAAGTGGACTCAAGTCCTTCCTAAGATGTATGGATGTTGGAGAGAATATAGAAGAAGGTTATGAAATATGTGTACCTACACAATATTTCATTAAATTTGGAGGTTGAAGATAAGTGGCTAATAAATGATTTATTTATTTTATTTTTGTTGAATTAATTTAGCCACATGATGGATGAGTTGGCAAAGGAAAGGTGAAGTGGAGATGGAAGGTGAGTTGGATAAGGGATTTAAATAATTTAGGAAATCATTTAATATTTGAGACTATGGGATAGAAGAATAATCATTAGATATTAGATATTTGAATGATTGGAGGAGATAATTACATATTAGATATTCAATTAACTGATTAGAAGAATAATTAAATATTGGATATTTAATTAATTAGAGGAATAGGATAGATGAATTAATTAATAGAAAGACATGAAATGAATTAAATAAATTAATCTTTTCAAATTAACTATTTAATAGAAGAAGAATTATTAAATAAATATAAAATATTTATTTCATTGCTCATAGCCAATTTTTATGTGTATACATTTTTCCCCTCTTTGAAATGATGTCAAGACAACATTGTTTCAAAGATTAAGTCCAGTCTCGATAATGTGCCTGATAGAGATAAAAATCCTGATTGTGTGCCCCCTTGGGAGATTGATCGTGAATTTACTGAATAATTTTGATAAGCGATTGAGCTCACGATAATTGAAAAGGTCCATCAATTAAATTTATTCATAAAAAATAAATATAATTGCCCCATTGAAAAACATTAATTACCCTTCCAAATAGGAATTATAAAATTAACCAAAGTTAATTTTATTTTCATTTGCATCCTTGTCAGCTTTGTGAAGAAATTGTCTTGGTGAGGTGGCAAAATGGTGATCACGTTGGAGAACCATCAATTTGAGCGTGTTCGACGATATCAACAACCTCCTAAGTATGGGTATCTGGTATGTATCTTATCTCGATTTTCTCGCAACTTGTCGTTTGATTTTTCATATATGTTTAGCGTGTTTTTGGCTATTTTTGAATATTTCAATTTTTGGAATTATGTTTAGCGTTTTTTTTTTTTGTTTTAGTGCTTTTGCATTTAAAGTTAGCACATATGATAAGTTTAGTGCATATGCTCATTTGGTTAGCACATGTGTGATGTATGTTAGCGCTTTTTCTTGGTCAGCGCTTTTGATGCTTAAAACAACGCTTTTGATCGTTTCACGCATATGCTCGAAAGTTTAGCACTTTTGTTAAAAAGGTTCATGTATATGTATGATTTAGCACCTGCGTTCAATAGAATAGCGCTTTTGTTAAAAAGATTAGCGCTTTTGCTTCTGATAAATGTGTTTGATGTATTGCATAGTAAAAAATTCACTTTGATGATTATATTTAGGAATTTTGGTGCACAATTTTGATGAATAGGTACTTGATTGTTTGATTTGATAATCTTGATTCATAGGATAAATGATTGATCGATTTGATTTGATTGGATAGAGTAGCTGTAAGAAACCGATTTAGTTTCTGATGAAGAGCATATCAGAGTTTTGATTGAACTCAATGATTGATAGAAAACCATGATTGATAGGTTTAAATTGATTTGATAGCCTGATTTGCTTCATGTGAAAAGTTTTATCAATTGTTGTTGTTAGAGATTAGCAATCTCTTTGATTTTATAGATAGATGATTGATGATCAGATTATCTTGGTAAATAGGAGAAACTTGATGTTCTCCCATGTCGGGAGAAATTTCCAGTGATGCGGCACTTAGTGCCAGAGCTTATACAGGTAGAGGTGAGACATATAGATACCTGCGGATTACACCACTTGTTGTACATGCCTGATATTACCCATAATAGGGTATTGTTGATAGTGTTAGCCAAGAGATTGCATAGCGAGCATAACATTTTCCACCTGCCCATGAGTGAGATTAGTGTGACGCTTGAGGATGTTTACAGGATTCTCCACATCCCAGTGACCGGTGAGTTAGTTCAGTATGATTTTTCAGGATCGTGGAGGGACAGAGGTGTGTAGAGCCGTGTTTGGTGATGAGAGCATTGCGAGAGGAGAGATCCGATGGGAGGATATGATTATGTATTATGAGACTCTCCCTATGATTCTTGCAAGTTTGATTGGGGGATTCATTTATCCAGATAGGAGATCTCGAGGTTTTGTTGCTGGTTGGGGGGAGATTCTTCAGAGAATGATGCAATGTCAGACTCAATATGCATGGGGTGTTTGTATGCTTGCTCATTTGTATCATGATCTTCATCAGGTTGTTTTTTATGATGGTGCTAGTATGTTGATAGGATGCACACTTTTGCAGATCTGGTGCTGGGAGCACATTGCTATTACTCGGTCTATTCATCACAGAGTTCGTAGTGAGAGACAACCATATGTTTATCTATATGCAGGTAACCTTACTCAGCATAAGTTGGGTAAGATGGAGTATTGGCATTGGGTTCTTGATTCACTGGACAGTGTTATTTGCAGACCTTATATCGATTATGAGCCATGGATGGATGATGCACAAACATTACCATTTATTATGCAGAGTAGATATCTCATTGGTCGGACTCCATTCATTGTTGAGAGATAGTTGATTAGTCGCATTTTGAGACAGTTTGGTATCATTCAGCCTATGCCTACTAGTGTCACAATATATGCATGATGGTATAGAGATAGACGAGATTGGGGACCTTCTTTATCATTTGAGTTAGCACGTGCAGAGTTTTTGGCTACTCCAAGGGTAGCTTATGATATGAGATTGCACATTTTTTATCCCGAGGTTAGTGCAGATTATGCTCTTTACATATTGGCACACCTGTTTCCTCGTATTACCAATCCAGTAGATCCTCCTCCTAGCTCAAGAGATGAGGATGATGATTCAGATGATCCAATTATTAGGAGATGGAGATAGAGATGAGAGATTAGAGCTGCTCAGGAGGCTGAAGGGGATGGAGATGAGGGAGGAGATAGAGGTGGTGGTGGTAGGAGACCTGGATGGAGAGGAGGGTGATTGAGAGTCTGTGGAGGACCATTTAGACCAGTTGGCAGGATTGGGAGACCACTTCCTATGGTTGGGAGAGTGGTTGGACAGATTGGGAGGGATATTGATAGGGCAGGGATGAGATCACTGAGAGGGTTTCCATTGACAGGAGGAGGCAGGATGACTAGATTGGATGGGGGTTGCGGGAGGCATTGAATTTGGGTAGATTCAACCAGACCCTAGGGTTATTGCAATGCATGGTGGAGAGGATGGGGATCCAAAGGATCATGTTCCACTCATTAAACAATGGGTTCTAAGAGCTACTCGAACTGAGATTCCAGCAGGTGAATAGGGAGGTGGAGATGAGGGTACTGGGGTTCATGTGCCAGAGAAGGATGTGCCAGAGCAGGAGACCATTGATAGTCTCAAGGAATAGATACAGACACTCATGACAGATAGAGACACAACTATTAGGAGACAATAGAATACTCAGGGTCTTCTTGATCACATTCAGCAAGTTGGATCAGGCATTGTCTCAGCTGATACTGTTAGAGCACTAGTTCGGGCCAGGAAGGAGACTTTCCATTGGCAATGACTATATGAGGATTTAGTCGCAGAGAGCCAGAGAGCAGGCAGTTATCATACCACTATGAGGATGGATACTAGCAGTAGTGGAGTCATGAGACCTCCTCAGAGGAGTGGTGATCATGGGAGACAGGCATCTGGAGGGTCTTCTCACCCACAGCCACAAAGATGGACAGAGTCAGGTGGTAATGGTACAGGACAACCTTGACTTGACTTTGTATTGATGAGGCATTTGTACTTTTGATATGATATCATTGTATACTTGGACTTTTATTGTTTTATGATGATCTATATGCAGACATAGACTCTATAATGATGATGATCTTTATTATGCATGTTACTCTATTTTATGATGATCTATATGCATTGATTATATGGATGCAGTGATTAGATGGATGATGTGATGATCTTTTTTTCTTCATTATGATGATGCTTTATATGATGATGCAATGGTGAAATGTTTGTGATTTTTTATTTTGATGACCTTGGATGCAACTGAAAATGATTACTAACTTAAATGATATGAATGCAATGATCTATATGGGAATGCAAATGAATTATTTATTGTTTTAATGCTTATACATATAATGATTATGAATCTAAGTGCAAAGATGCAACTAGATGATCTTTAATGAACTTTAATGATAATGCAAATAGTAATGATGATACACTACATGATTAATGAAATGCACTTAATTGAATGCAAACTAATGCAATGATTAAAATGCAACTAAATGAAATGGATGATGATTAAGTGAATGCACCTAAAATGATAAAATGCAAATTGTTTTTGGTTTGTCCAAGTATACTCAATCTTTATTCATGATCGTTGATCTGTGAATGAAATGAAATGCTTTATAATGCAATTGACATTGGATGCTTATAATGCAAATGAATAATGAGCTAATCTAAAATGATCTAACTAAAAATGATACTTCCATTCTTCATATGTTATCTTGTAATAGTGCTTGATTTCATCATTGAGCTTTAAAATGTTGTAAGAAAATACAAGCAACTTGACATAATGATTCAAGATGACCTAAGTATTTCTTACATGGATTTTGATATAGCAAGTTAATACAAGCAACTTGATATAATGAATCGAGTTGACTTGAGTATTGCTTGCAGAACAGACAAGGATTATCTCCTTTCATGCATGACTTGGAACGTCCTCCTTGATCTTTTGTTGATCATATCCTTAGACAAGTACATACTTTAGTAAGAGATAAACTACAAACAACAATCAAAGAAAAATAATCATGCCGCATCATAGCTTCTCTAGTCATGGACATCCTTGAGTCGCATAGAGTACATGATTAGCAATAAAATCAAGATATAAACATTGAATCTCGCATGTCATTCACATGTTCTCATGGTCATTAACTGATGTAATCATCTTGATGAATGATCATTGATAATCTTTTATTACTTGTTGGTTGATTCTTCATTTTCTGAGTTTCACGATTCAGTTGTTATAAGATGCCTTGATCTTCGCTTCTTTGTTGCTCGTCATCTATTTCAAAACCCTAGGTGTTTTTGGTTTTTCTAATTTTTCTGAATGTTTTGGATTTTCAAAGATTCAAAAGATCACCTTAGCAAAAGGAAATAGGATTTTGCCCCCAACGGAAATAAAAATTTATTATGGATGTATGAATAATGATCAAGATCTAAACCATGGTGGGATACAAATGCAGATTGATTGATTCTGATAAGATCTAAGACAGTGACTATGATAAGTATGTCAAAAATTGATAATTGTTGGTAAGTTGCATACTAAATGGTTCAGAGCAACAGACACAAAAGATGGAATGGATAAGCTAAGATAGATAGAAGTGATAGATGCAATAGGATGGAGTGGATAGGTGTGCAAAGCAATCTCATAGATGGAGAAACTCACTTTTTAGATAGCGCTTGTTTACCAGGTTTTCACCATCTAAATTTATTGCATTTTTTTTCCTTTTCCTCTTTTTTTTAAATTCTTTTAGCTATTTTATGCTTTTGGGGGGGGATTTTCTGATTTTTCTGATTTTTACTGGTTTCTTCAGGACTTTTTATCTCAAGCATAGAATTTCTTGAGATGGATGGAATTGATAGGTTCATCAAACCAATCACCTTCAGGGGTAGATAACTTGTATGCTCCTGAGCCATATGCTGCTACTATGACAAAAGATCCTAGCCAATTTGGTTCAAATTTACCCTTCTTTTCTCGGTCTTGTTGATTTCTTGGATTCTCCCTTAGAACTATATCTCCAATCTGAAAAATGTGTGGCTTGACTCTGTGATTATAACTTTGTGCCATTCTCTGTTGATACACTTTCAAATGATCTGTTGCATTTTGGCATCATTCATGGATCAATTCAAGTTCTTGGAGTCTAGAGACTCGTTGTTCTTCCTCTGGTTAAAGACCTTTCAAGGAAAATCATAGAGAAGGTATCTCTACTTCTACTAGTAATATGGCTTCTAATCCATAGACTAATAAATATAGAGTTTCCCTCGTTGGTGTGTGGATGCTGGTTCGGTATGCCCAAAGAGAAGGATTTAGCTAAATGTGCTAGTCTTTTCTAGCTTCATTGACTATTTTCTTCAAGATTTTCAAGATAGTTTTGTTTGATGCCTCAGCTTGACCATTTCCTTGTGGATAATACAGAGTAGAAAAACTATGTTGGATATGAAATTGCCCACATAGTTCCTTCACAACTTGATTCTTAAATGGTCGTCCATTGTCAGTGATAATTGTCATAAGAACTCCATAGCGACAAATTATATAATTCAAGATGAATGATGATATTTGTTTTCCTGTCACTTTTGTCAGAGGTACTACTTCAATCCATTTAGTTAAATATTAATTAGTAGTCAAAATGATGAGCATATGTCCATTAGAAGATGAAGGATTTATCTTTCCTACCAAATCAAGGCCCCATTGAGAAAATGGACATGATCCGACCATAGGATACAATTTTTGTGCTAGTGTGTGAATGAGATTCCCATGGATCTGACATTGTTTGCATGTTTTGGTATATGTGAATGAATCTCTCTCCATAGTAGGCCAATAGTAACCCATACGAAGAATTTTCTTAGCCAGTGATAAGCCACTTGAGTGTGTGCCACAAATACCTACGTGAACTTCGTTAAGAACTTTCACACATTCTTCTTGTTCAAGACATCTCAATAAAGTACCATCTAGGCCTCACCTATATAAGGTATCAACAATAATAGTATAGCGGGATGACTGACGGATAAAATTTCTTCTTTGATTGCGGGATAGGTCGAGAGGAAGGATATTCTCTTTTAAGTACTGATAGGTTTGGTCGTATAAGGATTGACTGACTCCTGATATATGACAAATCATGTAGGTATGTTGGGATTGAATGGTAGGGGTTAAGATATCTTCCACGAGGAACTCGTAACGCTGTTGATTCTCCCGATTTTGCAAGAGAGATGCTATTGTAGCCATTGCATCTACTGCTTTATTCTCATTTCTTGGGATTTGAGTAAATGATATTTTTGCAAAGTGTTCTTTAAACTCTTCTACCAACTGTTTGTAGAGCATGAGCTTGTCATCCTTAGTTTTATAATCATCATTTATTTGGTTGATGATAAGCTGCAAATCACCATAAACATGTAATTCCTTGATGTTCCATTCAATAGCCATTTTGAGCTCAATAGTCAATGCTTCATATTTTGCAGTATTTTTTGTGCATGGAAACCGCATTCTATATGATTTTGGAATTGTATGTCCTTGAGGTGTGATGAATAAAATTCTTGCGCTTGATCCATATTGTGTATAACAACCATCAAAGTACAATTCCCAAAAAAATTTACTTACTGTCAGAATGTCTACATCAGGAAATTCAATGTGCAATGGTATGTTATTTTGTAAAGGAGCTTCAGCTAATTGATCAACAATGACCTGTCCTTTGATAGCTTTTCAATCAACATACTCTATATCAAATTCACTCAGTATCATGACCCATTTGGTTAATCTGCCTGTCAAAGTTGACTTGTTCAACAAATACTTTAGTGGAGCTATCTTTTCTATTAGCTTCACATAATGAGTCAGGATATAATGTGGTAGCTTCTGAGTTATAAATACAACTGCTAGACATGTCTTCTCTATTGATGTATAATTCAGTTCATAGCTGACAAGTGTTCTACTAATCTAATATAGTGCTCTTTCTTTTCCTTCTTTATCATGTTGAGCTAGTAGAGTGCCTAATGATACATTTGTCGTCGAGATATAGAGCAACAATGGTTTCTCTTTGATTGGCGATACCAGTACTGGAGGATTCAGGAGATATTCTTTGATTTGCATAAAAGCTTCTTCACATTTCTGATCCCATTTGAATGGAATATTCCTATGTAAAAGATGAGTGAATGGATGGCATCTATCTTCTAATTAAGAGACAAATCTTTTGATTGATTGCAATCTTTCTTGTAAAGATTGCAATTGACTTATGTTCCTAGGTGACTCCATCTCCATGATGGCTTTTACCTTTTCAAGATCTACTTCAATTCCATGGGCTAATATAATTTACCCTAGAAGTTTTCCAGAGGTTACTCCAAATGCACATTTCTTTGGACTTAATCTCAACTGATATCTTTCCAACCTATCAAATATATTTCTTAATATGTTCAAATGTTCTTGTCTTGTATAAGATTTTGCAAGTATATCATCTACATAATCTTCCATAAATTTTTGCATCATATCATGGAAAATTGTCATCATAGCCCTTTGATAAGTCGCTCCTAAATTCTTAAGCCCAAATGGCATAACATTCCAGCAATAAGTACCCCATGCATAGGTGAATGCTATCTTTTCTTGATCTTCGGGGGTGATTCTTATTTGATTGTATCCTGAGAAGCCATCCATTAATGAAAACATCTCATGCCCTGTTGATAAGTCCACAATTATATCAATGTTGGGTAGTGAGAAATCATCTTTGGGACATGCTTTGTTCAAATCTCTAAAATTAGTGTAAACTCTTATGCTTTTATCTAGTTTTGACACTGGTACAATGCTTGAAACCCATTATGGATAGGCAACAGGTCTTATGAAACCCACATCTAATAGTTTCTTTAGCTCGGCTTTTACAAGAAGAGCAATGTGTGGATGCATTTTCCTTAGCTTTTGCTTAACTGGTTTTTCTTTTAAATCCACATTGAGATGATGCATTATAAGATCTGGATTAAGTCCCGGCATGTCAGCATAGGACCAAGCAAAATTTATTTGTCTTTGTCTGAATAATTCCATGTATTCTTTCTTCTCTTTATCTGATAATGAGGTAGAAAAATGAAGTATTTGGGGATCCTTTAATGTTCGAATATTTATTGCTTCTGTTGGTTCTATTAGAATAGAAAATATCTCTTGAAAATACGTAGGGAGGATGTCAAACTTTCCATCTTTTGGTGCCTCCAATAGGTTTTCACCATCAGATACGTCCTTTATTTTCCCTTTTGATCGATCTAGT
The DNA here is from genome assembly GCF_030272615.1 of Cryptomeria japonica. NCBI lineage: Eukaryota > Viridiplantae > Streptophyta > Pinopsida > Cupressales > Cupressaceae > Cryptomeria > Cryptomeria japonica. The sequence goes on from NC_081408.1 coordinate 400,448,999, forward strand.
GTTGCCATGAAAAGGTTTTCAACAGTAGGTCTCTTTCCTTTTTTTATTTCAATTTTGCGACTCGAAAGTTTGGCATTCCCTTGACTGCAAGAAACGTTACTTGATTCCACCATGGAAGATATCTTAGATGGTATGGGTTCGATAGCATTAAGATACACATCTAAGTCATGATCATTGGAAAAGGCATCTAATTCAGGGTTTTCTAGATTATCCCAATCAATTAGTTCAGGATGAAGAAGGGGTGAGTCATAATCATAATCATTCTCATCGTTAGATGCTTCAAAGTTCATGACATAATGGTCATAATTTGGTGTAGAGTAGGTAATGTCATAGATAGAATGATCTTGACGATTATCCCTCCCAAGTATTCTCCAATTAGTTCTAACAAAATTAGTATTAGCATTTTGTGGTTCACACTCAAATGGATCTTCATCTGACATTTGTCCCTTAAACGAATGGATTATATCAACACACGCGTCTTTAGTATTGCAAGTTCCTTCTTGATTATTTTCAATAAATTCATTTTCATTTTGAAGTTGGCATACTGGTGCACATGATATAGAGAATTCTTTTGCTAGCTTTTGTCTTCTTTCAAACTCAGCTTCTTCTGGACTAATAGTCAATTCTACTTGACTATCTTTTAGTTCTTCTATGGTTTTGCCATACCTTGGTACATCTTGCTCTTTATTTGATAAAAAATTTATATTTCCATATGCTTGATCTATATATGTTTTTGTTCCTTGTGGTGTTATTTCTTTGTCTTTGTCATCCCCTTTCTTTTGTTGTCTTGTATATGCCTCTTTTCTCTGGATTTCGAGTTCTTCTTGTCTTCTTTCTAACTCCATCTTTTGTTTTGTAATAAACAAGTCTTCCTTTGTGATAGCTGCTTGCTCTTTATTTTTTTCTTCACTTGATATACTAGATGAGACATCTGGACCCCATTCATATTCATTTGAATCTGTCTTTGAACCATTGTCTAGGGCTATACCACTATACCACACAGGAATGTTGTATGGTGCAAAAAGTTCTTTGATTTCTGCTATCTCAATTTTTACTGCTTCTGGAATATCTTGTTCCGATTTTGCATGGTCGTATTCCTTGAACTTGTTGACAAGATTCTTCTTTTCTTTTGATTACAATCTCTTCTTCTTGTTTCTTATGTTCTTCTTGTTTCTGCTTATTGGCTACTATTTCTGCTGCTTGATGTAGCTTTTCTTGCCATTGTTCTTCTTTAGAGATTGATTTATTTCTCCACTTTGGTTGTTGATGATTATGTTGCTTTTGATATGTTTTTAGATATCCAAGCCCTAATTTATCTTCTTTAGATTGTGAGTGTGGACAAATAGGTTCTGAAATACCTTGATGTCGCTTACCAATTGGTCTTTTTCCTTCATATCCCATTTTTTGCATGATTTTATAAACATTGCCATATTGTTCTATGGGAATATTGATTTCTATAGCTGTTGCTATAGTTTCATTTTCATATTTTTACAATCAACCAAGAATGTCCTTGTCTTAAGTTTCTTCTTCAAGGGTTCCAGCTCTAACAAATGCCCCATTAAACATATCTTTTGATTTCTTTGAGATCTTTGATTGGATATTTGTAGGCTTTCCATATGACTTAGGTGAAAGTGGAAAATTATGCAAAGAATATTTTCCCATTCCTTCATCATTCAATTTGAGCTTTTTCTCAAAGGTTTCCCATAACTTTTCTTGAATTTCTTTGGTAGGATATATTGATTCTTTGTTATGTGGAACTCTTGTATCTTTTGTTGGCTTCAAATTATTGCAATATTGGCTAGAGTTTGCAATTATAGTGACCTCTTGTCCTTAGTGAGGAAATTTTACACATTGATGATGTGCAGAAGGAACTACTTGCATGGTGTGAATCCACGGTCTTCCCAGAAGAATGTTTTAAGAGAGGTTCAAATCTAAAACCTGACATAATGTATTCATTTCCACAAGTCCTATTTTGATTGGCAACACCACAGTTCCTTTAGAAGAAATATTTGCTTCATCATAAGCTTTAATAGTTATTTTCTTCTTTGGATCTATTGCATTTTCTGAATATCCCAAAGCTTTTATTAAACTTAATGCATAAATGTTTAAGCCTGCTCCATCATCTATGAGTACACGTTTGACACAAGTTTTATTAATGGTGACTTCAACATGTAAAGGGGCATTGTGAGGATGTTGCAAGGACATGTCATCATTTTCAGAAAATGATAAGCAATGAGGGGCTATAAGGTGTCCCACCATGTTTTGGAATTGATCCACATCCAAGTCTTTTGGAACTGTTGTTTCCACTAAAGCTTTTTCCAAAATTTCCTTATGCATAGGTGAAACTTTGAGAAGTTCCAAAATTGATATTTGAGTGGGTATTCTTTGTAATTTCCCTACTAGATTGTATTGTTGTGAAGTGGATGTTGAATCTTTTATTATACCTGGAAAGGTGACCTTTTCTTTGCTTCTCATAATGACATTGATTGTCTCTGAAGGTGGATTATCCTTGACAATGATGACATTTACCACATCATCATATGTATAAGTCTAGTTCACTTTTTCTTTTCCTTTGTCATCTTTTAATTGGGATGGTTCACCTTTGTCATAATTAGGGAGTGGAGTTTTGAAAGCTAGGTGTGATTCATTTGTCTTATGGCTATCCAATGTGATAGTTCCATTATCGATTAGATCCTAGATAAGGTGTTTCAATCTCTGACAATCATTTGTTTGGTGTCCTTTATTCCGATGCTAATTACAAAAATGATTGTCATTCCACCAATTAGGCTTGACTGGTGGTTCATAACTTCTTGCTTCTGGTAAAACAATCAGTTTGTTTGCAAGAAGAGTTTTTAAAGCTAATTCTAATGGTTCTCCAATGTTTGTGAATTTCCTATGAGGATTGGAGAAGAAAGACTTGGCTTTATTTCTTTCTTGATTGTCATTGTTTGGGATTTGACTTGATAGATTAAAAATTGGTTGTTGTTTCGTAGCACTATTGTCGTCATTTCCTCCATTGATGACATTCCTATTCTTTGACCAGAATTTGGGTTTGTCATTGTTGTTGTTGTTGTTGTTGTTGTTGTTGTTGTTGTTATTGTAAGAATTATTGTAAAGTTTTAGCTCTCCTTTCTTTACCATCACATCTTCTATTGTCAGACCATTCTCAATCATCTTGGTGAAGGAGGGATGACATTTCTTTTTTAGTCGATAACTCATTTCACTAATAAGATTATCAATGAATATGTCCATCTTTTCTTTATCAGGTACATATCTTGGATACCTATTAAACATTCATTTCCATCGATGCAAGAAGATCATAAAAGATTCACCATTCTTTTTTTTAACATTGCATAAATCCATCATTGTTATCTCATTCCTAACATTTTAGGAATACCGTGAAATAAATCTATTCACGAGTTCTTCAAAATATTTGATTACGGAGGGTAATCTTGAAAACCATTCCATTGATTGCTCATTTAAACTCCTAGGGAAAAGATGCATCAGGTAAGTTTCATTGTGCACAAATTCCATACTCATAGTACAAAACTCTCTAATGTGATCCTGAGGATCAGATTTTCCATCGCATTTGTCATATTTAGGGATCTCACAATTTTGTGGAAATGGTGCCATATTCAAATTTTTATCAAAAGGATATGGGCAGATATCTTCTAGTGAATACTTCTTGGGGCTTGTTCCATTTTGCATATCTTGTATCTGTTGTTGCAGAGTTTGCATTTGTTGAGTGAGGTTTAACAACGGATTATCCATATAGTTTCTCCTTATTTCTTCGTAAGTTCTTTTATCACTACGCTCTTTTCTTGTGTCATCCCATTCTTTTATTGTCTCTTCATGACTTTATTTGTTCACATCTTCGTTGTTTGGATCATCTGTGTTTTGGGTGTTACTTGTCTCCACATCTTGTTTCAAGCTTTCTATGTTAAATTCTTGTGGCAATTTAGCTTCTAATTTTGCCAACATCAAAAGATATTTCTCTTTTTGTTTTGCCAATAATTTTTCCTTTAGTCTATCAAATTTGAAATCTTTCTCAAGGTCTCTAATGGTGCTATTGACTGCTTCTTCATCAACAACGGTATACCTAAAAGTTTGGAATATCAGATTATCTTCTTCCTCCATTTGTTTTGTTGTTTCTAAGTTGTTCGTATTCAGCTCTAGTCCAAATTGGCATGTATTGTTTAAAAAAAATTGAAGTTTCCAAAGGACAACTCAATAAGTGATTATTGGTTTAGGAAGATATGCTTTGTTGATTTTACGGCTATTTTTTGTTTGTTGTGATAAAGCGTCTCTTTGTTGAAAATCATGTCCTTGCAAAATTTCTCTGTCAAACTCTGTCCCGTAGCCACGTAAATAGTGACGAAAATGGTGTAGGAATGTCCTATGTTTTAATAAGATCTTGCGATTGATATACAAGAATCTTATTCTTTTCTGGGTAGCTTTATAACGAGGTTTTCTTTTCTTAAGGCGATACTTAAAAGTCATATAAGCATCTGATAGTTCACAAGTTTGTTTGATTCCAATGTTGGTGCAATTCTGATTTTGATATGACCTAGGTTCAAAATAGGAAAGATATATCCAAGATAATGAACACAAGATGAATTGATCAAGCTTCGTGATAGAGGATTTGATATATCCTGATGAGAGACTTGACAATGATGTTGATTTTTTTTGTTTAGCACTTTAAATGTTTGAATCAATAGCTTGTTGAATGTTTATGCTTATGGAAACTTTTCAGAAATAGCCTATTGGATTAGTGACCCAGTTGTTGAACTAGTTTGAAAATGTGTGATAGTTTAGAGACAAATCTACTCAAGAAGTGTTTTGATACTGATGTTGAAATTTTGGTTTGATATCCTTTTTAGATGTGAAATTTATTTTTTTCTAACTCTTGTGGCAAAGAGTATTAACCTATGGGACAAAAGCACTATTTTGTTATTTGAAAGTGCTATTCTGATTATGTTTCAAGGATTCTTCTCAAATCCTTCAACAAGTTGTTGGATTTTCACTCATTTTTTTTAGATGATGTTATTCTCAAATTTTTGACCATTTTGAACATGTCATAGACATAGAAGACACAATGTTTTTGAAAACAAAATGCATAAGCAAGTACAAATCCTATGGCAGGTTGAGACAATAATTATTGAATCTCAAATGGGGTTTCCCCTGAGGCTAGGCTATTCAAAGGGGATATTTAGATGCTTGACCCCACTAGCTCCACCCTTGGCACTCACTTCTCTAGAGCAGCCAAGCACCAGTTTCCATGAAAACTCCCCATGGAAAACTTTATATCTCTACTAAGAACCATATGTGTGTAAGCCACTTCAGAGGTCCGACTTCCTGCGCCAACAACTAGAAGGATTTTGGAAACTATTACAAGTGGTTTTTAGTAAATGCTTCTGGTCATGTGGCCATAGATGCAGAACTTTTATCTCTGTAAATACAAAAGGTTCCCAGCCTATAGTGGTTACGCTCCATAGGGTTTATGGGGAAACATAGTGTCGATATGAACTTATCAACACATGTTGCTTGTGACTTTTGTCACAAGCACAATTTATTTAGAGTGGATTGGAAGGACTCGGTATTAGCCCATTTCTACTTTAGGTCGTTCCCCTCTCACTGGCCCCCTCAAGGCAGCTCGAGAAGGCAGGCCCTCTAAAGGTTATACATAAAATAAAGTAGGTTTGGTTTTTTGATCACCGTATGATGGTGAGAGCATACTTACCTACTACTTCATCAAGCATGAAAAACAAAATTCCATTTTAGCTTTTGTAACATCTATGTGCAACTATCTTAAAGAAGTCACTTAAAAATGCTAGTTGCATGTTGTTAATTTATCCTCCTTAGTTAAGCTAAATGAGCATGACAAGATGTGTTACTTTCCAAAATAGAACTCTTAATTAACTAGGTGAGGAAATGCATGAAATTTGTTTTAAAAAATAACCCTGCATATGCATGTCAATAGTTTGAAAATTTTAAGTTCTTGGACATTCGGACCTACAAGAAAAATTATGTCAGTTGTAAACAAAAACGCTATCCTAACAAATGCGTTGTCTTTCACCTCAAAAGTGCTAACCTAACTGACAAAAGCACTAACCTAAAACATAAAAGTGTTGCTCTACGGACTAAGAAGTGAGAATTCTCTGACAAAAGCGTTAACCAAACTAACAAATGCGTGAACCTGAAGGACAAAAGTGTTGTTCTGAAGATTAAATGCATTGATTTACAAACAAAAATGCTGACCTAAATGACAAATGTGCTAACCTGAAGGATAGAAGCACTAACCTTTCAAACAAAGGCGTTGTCAAAACTCACACAGGCGTGAATCTATATTACAAACGTGTTAAATTTGCTTTTTGCGAAAATTAGATAGGATATTAGAAAGAATATGTGAGGCCCTGAGCCCCACGGTGGGCACCAAAATGTGTCGACTTGAATTTCATCATCAGAATACTACCTGCAACATGTTAGTTTCACAAAATACAAAGGATACATGAAATCCAAACTCAACCAATGAAACTACATGAAATACATATAAAATAAAAGTACTATTATTACCTTCATGATTTATGTCTCATTGTGTCATAACTCCACTATTCCCGGTTGCAGATGGTGTGCTCTCAGACAAGCACTGATAGCTTCCAAGATGGCATATGAAGAATGGATTGATAACAGGTAGTTAACTAATACTATGATATGAAATGCTAAATGACTATGCTAAATGATTATGTTATTTGCTTCAAGATTAAAACTCACGGATGCATAAGTTTTCACAAATGATTAGCTTTAAAAACCCACATGAAGACTAACTCTCTCTCAACTCAAACTCCTGATCTTATAAACTTTGAGAGAACAAGGTGATGTGCCATAGATCAATGGTCATGATCAGATCAGCAGACTTGGATGGCTATGAGAAAAGGTGAAGGTTGAGAGAAAGGGGGAAAGAGAAGACAAGTGTCACTCATCTCACCTTGACTGGGTTGCTGACTGAGGCAATCTATGGATTGTTGGAGAAGATTTAGGCATGAGAGGACAAGTGGACTCAAGTCCTTCCTAAGATGTAGGGATGTTCGAGAGAATATAAAAGAAGGCTATGAAATATGTGTACATACACAATATTTCATTAAATTTGGAGGTTGAAGATAAGTGGCTAATAAATGATTTATTTATTTTATTTTTGTTGAATCAATTTAGCCACATGATGGATGAGTTGGCAAAGGAAAGATGAAGTAGAGATGGAAAGTGAGTTGGATAAGGGATTTAAATAATTTAGAAAATCATTTAATAGTTGAGACTATAGGATAGAAGAATAATCATTAGATATTAGATATTTGAATGATTGGAGGAGATAATTAAATATTAGATATTGAATTAACTGATTAGAAGAATAATTAAATATTGGATATTTAATTAATTAGAGGAATAGGATAGATGAATTAATTAATAAAATATTTTAATTAAATTAATTAATGAAAAGACATGAAATGAATTAAATAAATCAATCTTTTTAAATTAACTATTTAATAGAAGAATAATTATTAAATAAATATAAAATATTTACGTAATTGCTCATAGCCAATTTTTATGTGTATACACCAGGCTTAAATACTTGCTTGTGTGCACCACCCAAATGCTTTGCATTTGACATACTAAGTTGCCTAACAATCTCTAAATAGGCAATCCCGTCAGGACCTAATGTAGGCAACATATATGGAACACCCTCAAAACCATAAACACTGAAAAAAAGTGAAATTCTAACATACAAACCAGTCACCCCATTTGTGGTTGACCCTAGTGTCTCCAAAATAATTGGGTCTCAAGAATCTCTCAATCTTTGGTGAGATAGACCCATCAAATTCCACTCCAAACAATCTATACAAGGGCTTGACAAAATATTCTTCAAATAACACATAGTGTGATTTGTTAAACCTTGAGTCCCATAGGGATACCTATAGTTGAATTGGTTGGTTCTGTCCCTCTTTGTTCCTGGAAGTCACCTTTAATTCTCCTGGCAATAAACTTTGCATCTGACCATGAAACAAAACCATATGCATTAGCAATGAGTAAAATTTGAAAATAGGGTTAGGCTCTATTTGCAAATTCAAAAATCCTTCATGCAGCTTCTCTGCCAAGTAAGTTGCATAATCAAATGGCCTTGGCTCATGCATTTGAATGTCTATAGCCAACACCAATGGGCCTATTCTTGTAACGTCAGGAACTTCTTCCCCGCAGACCTGGCCACATGCCCAATATGTGTACTGCAAGTATTGTCTGAAAAGAGTAATTTTGAAAGGAGGACCATCCTTCTCTGTGAGTCGTCCCTTCTCCTTTTTGTGAATTGCTAACTTCCACATTGTGTGAGTGGTGTCCATTTAGGTATACTCTCCTTCTAGGTCTGTAAAGGATAGGGGCATGTAGGGCTCATAAGACATGCTGAAAACCTCCTGAATAGACCCGACAGATATCTGGATGAATGGATCCCCATTGGGTAATTAGATGCATCTTTTTTCTTTGTTGTACTTCATGGTAAGAAATTCCAATAATCTAAGATTCAGAAAAACATTTGGGACCACCAGTCTACCCAAATTTGTCGTCCAAGGGTTCGATAATGGCATCTCCTTGTTCCGCCTCAGGTAGTGATATAGAAACAATTTGTAGCCCCTTATGGTTGTCCAGATATCTCCAAACCCTTTGTACTAATCCTCCAATTGATCCTTGGGTGGAAAATAAGCTTTAGACTTCCTTGACTTAGCACCAGATGACTCCATTTGGTCAATCATGTCCTCGTTTAGTTTTTGCTTTTGCACACCCTCTACAGACTTCGTCCTTTTTTATTTAGCAGACTGTATGTCTGAAATCTCTATGTCTTTCCTTTTCCCTTGTGAACTAGAAGCCTCCATGATTAAATGCTTGAACTTTCAAATTACCCGCACTTCTTGTCTGCAAATTCAATGTTGATGGCTGAAAACACTGTGAATAATTTTGGCATGAAAACTCTTTCTTTATGCTAGATATGCAATGGCTAGGGTCTGTAATGATAAAAATGCTTATTAGATTTTCTTTGTGTGGATCCAACCCACCTGATCGCGAGCATTAAATAATGGTTGTCATATCAGACATTCTAATGGCTAATCGACGTAACCCTACCCGATAATTCAATTACTTGACGCCACCTGTATTTTGCGTTCCTTTGATTACCTTTTTGTCTTTTTGATCGGTATAGGTCACTCTAATCAATCCATCGGATCTTGCCCTGGTCATTTCACTTTTTTCCTCAAGTCTTGACTTATCTCGATGGATCCACCTTTCTTTTCTATTAGTTAGCTTTTCTTTGTCACATTGGGGTATGTCTCTTTGATGAAACCTCCTTCTGTTTATTCCTCCAGTCGCTCCATCGGCCTTCGGAATGAATTCACCTAATACTTCATCCGATGGTCCCATGACATCTAACTTTCTTTTTGATCGGCGTAACTTTCACCAATTGCTTCATCGGGCATCGGCGTAGCATATTTTCCTTTCTTCTGATAGTTATAGTCTCCCTGATAGATCCGCCCTCTATGGATTCTACCGATCGAGCATTGGGACAACTCTAAAAATGTTTCTCCGGTAGCGTAAGCTATCTCGATGAGTCTTCTTGCACCTTACTCTCCTTATCGGGTTGCTTCAGTCTGTTGGTGTAGGTTTTCCCGATGTAGTAACTTCGTTTGTGACGAGCTCATCTTCCTTATCGGGCATCGGGATAACCCAAAATGCATCTCCCCAATAATGTATGTTATCCTGATTTGTCTTACTCCCTTTCTTGCTTGGTACTATGTGTGTGAAAAATTGGTCTGTAGCTGTAAGGACAACACTTCAATTAAGTCATTATATGCATGGTTAGTAATCAATAATCAATAAATAATAAACCATAACAAAGTGACTAATTTCCTTCTAAAAGATGTGAGTATAAGATTACTCTTAGATTTTTATAAGCAATACCAGTGACTAGACTACACCAAGACGAAGGATTTAATCTATATGATATTAACTATATGGATGCAAGATGGATGAATAATTCAAGCAATAATGAATTCGAGCAATATGGATTCAAGCAATAATGGATGCAAGTAATATAAAAAGCACAATGATCTTCAATGACTCCAGATTAAAATAAGCGTAATAATAATCTCCAAGCATGTTCTCAAAAATCTCTAAGGTAAATTGGAATGAGAGCTGAAGACTGAATTTATAGAGAATTACAAAAGAAAAAGCTCAATTTAGGATTAATTGAAAATAATTGAGAAATTAGGTTTAGTTAACCTTGAGATAGATTCCAATTATAGTTTAATTCAAATGCATTCAAATTAGAAGTCCAAGTTGCATTGGAAATAATAATAAATTAATTCCATGCATTTGTGATAAAAATAGATAATTCTTTTATTTATTCAAGAAAAGAGTCTTTTCAATGCAACTGAACTTCTTTTTCTGAAAAGCTTTGAGTTCCAATTTTAGAGAATAATCAATAATTCAAATTAATTGCTCTAATGATTTCAAGTTCTAAATTTAGAAAAAGAAATAATATCTCAAGTTCGATTTCTCTCTCAATTCAATTCTTTTTGTTTAATTTCAATTCAACTCTTGCTTTGCAATTAATTCCTCTTTTGTAATAAATTTATTCCTTTTGCATGATTAAATGGTAAATTTATTAATTAATTAAATATGTAAGGATATTTAATAAATTAAAATAGAATAATTGATCAAAATGATAATCTTGGAAATGATTCAATTAATTAAATGAATATTTAATTAATATTGAGTAATTGATTTGCCGTGTGAATAATGTGCTCAAGATTGATTTAATTGCCTTTGGTTAGGACCTTGGTAATGTTGTCGAGATTAGGGGCCCATGGTTTAGATGACCCTTTTTAGGGTATTACATTTGCCCCTCTTTAAATTAATATGCGAGCAGCGCGTTGGTTCAAAGAATGTGTGATGTCTAGGAGATGCCAGTTCTGAACTTGAATGATCACAAACTAGATGAAGAGCAACGTGTTTAGCTTGATTCGAAGTGACAAAGCTGAATGAAGTCTGATTAAAGCGATACCGTTCCCAAACTTGATTGAACTGAGGAACGATAGAAACAAAAGATACCGAACTTGAACTTGATTCATCAAGAAGCGGATCTTACTAATCTAGAACTTGATTGATCTAGACACAGTGAGTGATTATAAAAATCGATCTTGAACTTGATTGATCAAGACACGATGACCGAAGATAAACTGTTCAGCTTGATCAAGAAATGAATATAGAACACCTGCTTAGATTGAGTGTGATCAAAGATACTCTTTAAAATTTTGATTGAGTTTAAATGAATAATCAATTTGATTTGAAGTGATGAAACTGATTAACGTTAAGAGATTGATTTAGATGAAAGACAAATATCAGTTTGATTTGAAGCGATGAAACTGATATGCCCCTAGCGATTGATTCGATTCAGATAATCAAGAGATCTCAACTTGATGTAAAGCGATGAAGCTAAGATGCCCCTTAGCAATAAGAATTGATTTTCTTTAGTTAAAAAGATTTTGCTCGACTTTTGATGAAGATTTGAAAAAAATATTCTCGACATGTGAGATGTGAAGTCATAAGGTTGTAAGTATGCCCCCTCGGGAGCGAAATTGAAAAATAGCGAGGGATTGATGATTATAGGCAATTGTGTGGCGAAAATAAGTTATTTGAGCAAAAATTGATTGTGATGAATATTTGAAAAATTCAGCGTTGATTGATGAAAAATTGAGCACAGGGTTGATCGTAAAATGGATGTGTAGAATTGAAACTGATATTCAGCATTGAAATTGAGCACAATTTGAAGAAAGAATGAGCATTTGATGAAAATAGCGCTAAGTGGTCCAAATTGTGAAATTGACTAGCAAAAGGATCTCGAATTTTGATTTCGATCCTGAAAATGGAATCAGAACGAGCGAATTAGCTAAGGGTACAATTTTCATGCCCATCAGAGCAAGTTGAAAAATTAGGTTTTTGGCTATATATGGGACAAAAGTGTCATTTTCAAATCATTTTATCCCTCCAAGTTTGAAAATTCAAAAAGCCTTCTGCGAAGAAAATGGTGGTCCCTACTCGTCAGCATTGATTCGAGCGCTAGAGACGTCATAATCGAACCCGAAACTATGAGCCAGCGGTAAGTGATTGATCTTAAGCCTCTTTATGTTTTCAATTTTGAATTTTTTTGTTCATTTTTCAGGTTTTTTGCATGTTTGGGGTCGAGTTTCACATTTTATCGTGCGAGACAGGATTCTATCTCATACGAGTAACTGGTAAATTATCTTTTGTCATTTGAAGTCATTAGAATTGTCATTCGGGATGCACCCTTGTATCGTACGACAGGTCTGTAAAAAGACCATTTTGTCATGCGGAGTCTAATAAATTGTCGTTTGGGGTTGTTTTGTTGTACGAAAGCTATTCCTGACTCGTACGAGATTTTGTCCCTCTATGTTTTGTTGTTCGGGAGACAGTGAGCATTTTTGAAGGTCTAAATGTGAAATTTTGATTTTGCATTTGACTTAGTTGGATTTGCTTGATGTTTTACTTCTCGTGTAGGCTCATTTGGAATGTTTTCTGATGCTTCGTTGTTGGTTTTTTGCAGGTTCGATTACCTCTTGTTCTCTTTAGATGTGTTTATCCTCCTAGTATGGCATTAGTTTGACATTTATCTGAGATTGAGCAGGCTCATATTGATGTGTGTGGTTTGATTCATCTTCTTAGTTTGCCAGATATCCGTGTGAATCACGGTATGCTCACAACATTGGTAGAGAGATTCCATTCAGAGCATAACACCTTTCATCTGCCTGTGGGGGAGTTGACTATCACTCCTAAGGATGTATATAGGATCCTTTGTATCCCTTTTGCTGGGGATAAGGTGGATTACGATTCAGGGCACCTTATAGGATTATAGGCAGTGAGGCATGTCTTCAGAGATCCTGACATTTCAACCTGTTCCATTAGTTGGGACATATCGATGAGAAGATACAGAGAGGAGTTTCCTCTAGCGTGCATTCTAGCAGGGTTCATGGGCTGTTTTCTGATGCCAGATAGAGGGTAGTAGGGTTTCTAGTGTGGTTGGGGTAGGATGTTGATGAGATTGATGGAGACCCCTCAGAGTCTTGGCTGGGGTTCTTGCTTGCTTTCTCACATGTATCGCGAGATGCATGAGATCGTATACAGAGATGGTAGGAGCATGGTTACAGGTGTATATATTTTACAGGTTTGGGCTTGGGAGCATCTTCCCATTTTTCAGCCGGTGGTAGATGATAGTAAAAAGCTCGGGCAGCCGATTATATATAGGTATGCCGGTTATATTATGCAGCCCCATCTGGGCAAGATAGATTTTTGGCGGCGATAGTTGGTTGATTTGATAGTTGTAGTGTGGAGACCTTATAGAGGTTTGGAGCCATGGGATGACTGGCGGCTAGTCTACAAGGACCTTTTTGTCACATGCCCACTTATTGGGAGATCACAGACTATTGTGGAGAAGTTCATCATTTCTCGAGTGATGACGCAGTATGGCCAACCTCAGGGGATCTCGTGGGAGTTTACAACGTATGCGCGTTACAAGGATGAGGAGAGACAGGGATGGTCTCCATGATTATCTTATGCCTTGGCCATGCAAGAGCTTACTAGTTTACAGTGCCTTAGATGGGATTATATGGATGATGTAGAAGATGTAGGGGTATTGCCCCAGTACAGAGAGTGGTTCTAGCAGCATCCTTTTCCTAGGTTTACTGATCTAGGTGAGCAGGCACCGCGCATTGAGGATATGGAGGATGATGCTCTTGCATAGGTATAGGGACAGGGTTCGAGATAGGGCCAGAGACAAGGACAGGGACAGAGAGCTGAGGCTCTGAGGTAGACAAGTGGGGATCCTGGTGCTTGTAGCAGCAGGGTTCCAGCTAAGGGTGGACAATAGGGGTGAGGGTGGATCCCTTGGGAGAGTAGGAGTAAGATTGGGTGGAGCTGAGGAGGAGTGAGTAGCTCCGAGATAGGTCCGGCAGTGGCGAGAGGAGTAGGGTGGTACTAGAGGTGGAGATGGGAGTGTAGAGCCGATGAGAGAGCAGAGGATAGACACAGGATAGTCGATGAGAGAACGTCTTGTAGAGTTGCAGTCACAGTTGATAGTGGCTCAGACTCAGTTGGCGGAGCGAGATCGTCAGCTTACAGAGCTGAGAGCAGAGCGCAATTGTCAAGTCGTGATGATGAGAGTGGAGTGAGACACCCTCCAACAAGAGGTTTTGCATCAAAACAGCAGGGCAACCTACTATGTCGCAGCATATAGTGTGGCAGTTCTAGTAGCACAGCAGGTGATTCCTTATTCTTAGTATATGGCATGTTCTGAGGGAGCTCGAGCACCTCAACAGGATCCTGATCATCAGGCTCCTCCTCCTCCACCAGGTGATGAGGGAGAGGCTCAGAGCTAGATATTCTTCTTGTAGCTCGGATATATTTTTTGTAGACACACCCATTTTTTTGGTAGCCTATACAATTCTTACTCCGATGGGAGTTTGTATATGTCATTCCACATCATTTTGTACCTTTAGACTTGACATGATATATATATATATATACGAGATCCGATTTGACTTCATCGTACTTGTGTTGATTCATTTATAAGATGTCTTTTATATGCTTTATTCTATATGTATGCATTTCTTTTCAATATGAATGTATGTAATGCAAATGAGTATGGATGTCTATTTTTGTTTCTTTTCACATGCAAATGAATGAATGAGCAATGAAGTAATGAATAATGTAATTTATTTTTTTCATTTTTCTATGCAATAAGATGAATGCAGATGAGTGAATAATGAAATGTATGAATCTACATTAAATGTTATGTATGCAGCTAACATCTCAAAACACAAGTACTCGATCGAAGAAATGATGATAAATAGACCACTTAGCGTAAGAAATGATGATGCTTTCAGCTCTCATTCAGAAGATAAAGAGATTATTACCATACCGAAATCACTCTAAATTCATAAAAATGCAAAATGATATGCAAAATGATATACAAAATGATATCCAAAATGCAACCTA
This sequence comes from Cryptomeria japonica, assembly GCF_030272615.1. Lineage (NCBI taxonomy): Eukaryota > Viridiplantae > Streptophyta > Pinopsida > Cupressales > Cupressaceae > Cryptomeria > Cryptomeria japonica. The sequence continues at coordinate 400,464,104 of NC_081408.1, forward strand.
AATCTAGTCACTAGATTTAAAATACTTAACATTCATCACTGAGCGTAACGAACACAACAAGCAGGTTAGAGTTCCTTTCTTTTTCAATGTGCAATATTAATTATCTTGTCCGCAATGACCCTTTTTTCGTTCATATCCTTGGACAGATTTTGCAGGGACCTGAATTGCATCATAAAGAAATTCCCTCAAAACAAAAAAAGAAATGATATGGACCTCCCTGTAGCATACAAATAAGCGGAATTGAGGTATGTGAGATGATTTCACCTTGTTGTGATGGCTCTTATCACAGACACCCAGCTAATTTAAATGTTTCCAAATCATCGGAATCATTCCTACAAGAAGAAAACAAAGAAAATATAATGCCCCCAATCCTTGCTCCTCTTAGTCACAATAGACTTCCTCGAGTTACTCAGAGGGATAATAATCAAAAACCAATATAAAAGACAACACTCAAAGAAAATTGTTCATTCATAGCTCAAACTGTTTAGTGATTGTTTTCCGTTATGTTGTTCTCTTGTTTACTCAGTGATAAAAACTCTTTGGTATTTAGGAGATAGGTAACTGAATCAGAGTGGATGACCACGATTCACTGACGAAAAGATGACTTGGTTGACATTTCTTAAAACATGTAAATTGCTATGTCAAGTAACCTAAGACTAGGATGTTGATTAGTTTCAAGTCATGAGGGTTCCAATGAACCAAGATGTCATGAAAGTGACTGGAAAATATGTACAAGCGAAAGCAAGGATGCATGAAAGCGGGAAATGCCAACGTTGCGTTGATAGATGGAGCGCTTGAGTACAAGAGGCGCCTGTTTGCCAGGTTTTCATCTACTTGGCAGAGATTCTTTTTTTGTTTACCAAGGTGTCTGTTTACTAGGTTTTCACCAGGGCATTTTCTCTCTTTATATTTTATTTTATTTTATTTTTTCTTTCTTTTTCTCTTTTTTTTTGTATTTTATGATTTTTTTGATTTTTTTGATTTTTTTCAAGACTTTTTCAGCAGTAAATGTTGATAGCACAGAGAATGCTAAGCAAAGAATTTCTTCAAGTGGATGGTGTTAATCGGTTCATGGAGTTGTTCTCCTTTTGAGTTTGAGAGTTGATAGGCACCAGAACCGAATACTGCAGTAACAATTTAGGGACCCAGCCAGTTGGGTTCAAACTTCCCTTTATTGTCGCGAAACTATTGATTTTTTGGATTTTCTCTCAAAACCAGGTCACCAACCTGAAATTCTCTTTGTCGAACTTTCTTTTTATATCCTCTGGAAATTCTATTTTGATACACTCTGAGATGATCAAATGCCACTTGTCGACGCTCATCCAGCAATTCGAGTTCTTGCAATCTAGATATTATATTATCTTCATCAGTAACAAGACCTTGCAAAGAAACTTTTAGAGATGGTATTTCTACTTCAATAGGTAGTACTGCTTCAGACCCATACACCAAAGAGAAAGGTGTAGCCCCAATAGGTGTTCTGATACTTGTTTTGTAAGCCCATAGTGCAGGATTGAGCTGCAGATGCCAATCCTTCCCAAACTTGTTCATTGTTCTGTGCAAGATAGTCAGTAGGTTTTTGTTAGACGCCTCAACTTGTCCATTACCTTGAGGGTAATATACTGATGACCAGTGTTGCTTTATTTTGAATTTCTCACAAAGCTCATCCAGATCTTTATTCTTGAACTATCCTCCATTATCAGTCATGATGGATGAAGGTATCCCATATCTACAGATGCTATGGTTTAAGATGAATAGGGCGACTTGTTTATCGATTGCTTTGATGAGCGGAACCGCTTCTACCCACTTGGTGAAATACTCAATGGTAGTTATGATGAATTTATGTCTGTTAGATGAAGTAGGATATATCTGACCAATGAGATCAAAGGCCCATTGTTGAAAAGGCCAGTGTGTAATAAATGGTATGAGGTCCCTTGTCGGGGCATGTATGAGATTTCCATAAATCTAACATTTCTCACAAGTCTTAGCAAATTTGATGGCATCTTTTTCCATGTCTGGCCAGTAGTAGCCAGCTCATAGTAGTTTCTAAGCTAAAGTAAGGCCATTCGAATGAGATCCATAAATACCTTCATGGACTTCCAATAATGCACATTTAGATTCTTCAGTTTCTAGACATCTAAGCAATGTACCGTCTAAACCTCATCTAAATAAATCGTTAGCTATGATAACATATCATGAAGCATTTCGGGTTAGGTTTCTTTTCTCATTTCAAGTAAGATTTCCAAGGATAATTTGGTCACGTAGATAGGAATAGATGTGGTTGTATCAGGATGAATCATGTCCAATAATAGCACAGACTATTTTGGGTCTCAGGAGAATCATAAGCGGGGTAATATAACTCTTCCACCAGGAAATCAAAGCAAAAAATGGACTCCTATAGCTCAGGTATAGATGTCAAGGTAGCCATAGCATCTACTACTCTGTTTGCGGACCTAGGAATCTGTTGGAATGATACAAAAGCAAAATACTTCTTAAGATCATCAACCATCCTCTTGTAAGGCATCAATTTCTCATCTCGAGTCTGATATGTATCATTGATTTGATTAACCACTAGCTGATAATCTCCATAGATATACAATTCTGTAACCTTCCATTCAATAGCTAGTTTTATCCCATTCACCAAAGCTTCATATTCTGCAATGTTGTTTGTGCAAGGGAATAGAATCTTATAAGACTTTGGGATTGAATACTTTTGAGGAGTAATGAATAATATGCCAACACCTAAACCATTTTGAGTAAAGGACCCATCAAAGAACATTTTACAAGATTGTTGAGTAAGGTGCATTATAGATTCATCTTGAAACTCTATGTGTAGTGGTCGAGAGTCTTCAAACAGAGCTTCAACAAGTTGATCAGTAATTACCTGTCCTTTTATGGCTTTGCGTTCCACATATTCAATGTCAAACTCTGTAAGGATCATGACCCATTTCGCCAATCTTCCTGTAAGTGTTGTCTTATTGAAAAGATACTTGAGTGGATCAATTTTGGCCACTAGCTTGACTAAATGTGCTAGCATGTAGTGTCTCAGTTTTTGTGATGCAAAGACTAATGCCAAGCATGCTTTTTCTATTATAGTGTAGTTCATTTCATAAGACACAATTGTCCTACTAATGTAATAAATAGCTCGTTCCTTTTTGTTGTCATCTTGTTGTGCTAGAAGTGCCCCCAATGATGAATCAGTTCCTGATATATAAGATTAGTGGTTTACCCTGAATTGGTGGCATCAATATCAGTGGATTCGACAAGTACTCTTTGATTTGTTGAAGATGTTGTTCACACTACTGATCCTAATTGTAAATTACTCCTTTTCTCAATACCTTTGTCAAAGGTTGAGCTTTGTCGGCTAGCTAAGAAATGAATCGTCTGATGGATTGGAGACGTCCCTGTAGACTTCTCATTTGACTGATGTTCTTTAGAGGCAGCATTTCCATTATGGCTTGGACCTTCTCAGGATCAACCTCAATTCCCTTCTTTGAAATGATGTAGCCAAGTAGTTTACTAGATGTCACTCTGAATGCACACTTCTTTGGATTTAACCAGAGGTTGAACTTTTCCATTCTGTCAAGTATAGGACCCAACTCTTGAATATGCGTTGATCTTTTCATAGTCTTCACTAAGGTTTCATCAACATAATCTTCCATACTCTTATGCATCATATCATGAAAAATGGTAGTAACTGCTCTTTGATAGGTTGCTCCTGCATTCTTTAGCCCAAATGGCATGACGTTCCAGCAAAAGGTTCTCCACGCATAGGTGAAAGCTGTCTTTTCTTGATCTCCAGGAGCTATTTTGATTTGATTGTATTCGGGGAATCCGTCCATTAGTGAGTACATTTCATATCCTGCAGTCATGTCGACTATCATATCAATGTTTGGCAATGGAAATTCGTCCTTCAGACAAGCTTTGTTAAGATCTCTAAAGTCGGTGCAAACTCTGATAGACATGTATGCCTTTGACACAGGTAATATGTTTGAAATCCATTCAGCATAATCTATAGCTCTAATGAATCCATCTTTGAGTAGTTTTTCTAGTTCAGCCTTGACTAATAGTGCTACATATGGGTGCATCTTATGGAGTTTTTTCTTAACTGGTTTTACTCCTGGTGTAATTGAAAGATGGTGCATAATGAGATCAAGATCCAAGCCTCTCAGAGTACGTCCATGCAAAGTTTATTTTCTTTTCTAAGAATAGCTGAGTGAACTTCTTCAATTCTTCTACTGATAGTGATTGAGCTACATGAATGATGTGCGGTGTCTCTTGACTCCCAATGTTCACTGGTTGAGTTGGCTCGATCAATATGGAGGACCTTTCCTGGAAATGACTTGGCAGTATATCAAGTATCTCACCTTCAGGCACCTCAGAGAGGTTTTCACCTTTAGGTACGTCCTTTATTTTCTCTTTTTTACATTCTAATACTGCCACAATGTGGTTTTCGCCATCAGATCTTTTATTTTTATTTTTCTTGTTTTTGCGACTAAGATACTTGATATTCGTTCAGTCATATTTTCATGTTGTTCACTGGTTGAAGAGTCTATAGGTTCGACTGCATTGAGATAATAGGCTAATGTATAGTCATTGGCAAAAGTAGGTATACTCATGGGCTAGTTTTGTAAAGTACAGTCAATCAATTCGAGGTGTACTAAGGATAAAATTTGGATAGGTTCAAGAGCGTTCACGGTATTGTTATCACAACGGTGGATCGAAAAGTCAAGTTCCAGAAGAATACCTTGCGTAAGTGTCTCGAGACTAGGAAGAGTCAAATCATGATTATCAAAGTTCACGTAAATATTTAGTTGATCTAATCCAATAGACATACTTGTAACATCGTTCACTACACCAGACTGGACATCATATCATGGTTTAACAGCGATAAGATCAGTAGATAGATTTTCATTGTTTGTATCAGCTGATTCAAAATTTGAGGCTGAGTAGATATTGTCCTGAATAGGACTGTCATCAGAATCATCAGGTGAAGTTTTTGAGTCTTCTTCAAGTGATTTAGTAAGTGTATGTATGGTATCAACACCAACATCTTTAATACTGCAAGTTCCTTTATGTTGTGGTTCATTTGTCACTTGTATCTGACACACCTGTTGACATGATCTTGATGTTTCTATGATTTGTTGTCATCTACTCCATTCAGCTTCTTCTGGGCTGATAATTGGTTCTTGTTCTATAGCTTCCAACTCTTCTTGTGTAGTGCTATACCTAATTTGTTCTGTTTTAGGATAGGGGTACATAGATGAGAAGCTTTCTAGTATTCTTCCTTCTTTCAGTCCTTGTTCATAATTTGCTTGTCTCTTTTGTCTAATTTCCTATATTTCTTTCTCTAGTTTTATGTGCACCGGCTCTTGAGTATCATCTATGACACCGCTAGACTCTTTTGGAGTTTTTGTAGTGGATGTGTCTGAGAGGTGGTTAGGACCCCATTCATACTCATTTGAATCAGTCTTTGAATCATCTACTTGTTGCCTGCTAGTATATGTGACTGGAACTTTTAGTGGTGCAAACAATTCTCTGATTCTTACTACTTCATCTCTTATATCCTCAGGGACCTCAACTTCCCTATACTATAGTAGTTGATACCATCAAAGCTTGAGCACTGACTATTTCTTCTTTCTTGACTGTTGATTCCTCTTTCTCTTTTCTACACTTTGCTTTTGTTTGTTGAGTGTCTACTTCCTGTAATGTTAAAGGCGATATTCTTTTCTGCCACTTAGACTTAAAAACATGTTTTTGGTCTGATGTCTTTTTCGGATCGTATCCCAGTCCAGCCTTATCATTTATGGATTTGGTTTGTAGCTGAATTGGTTCAGTAATGCCTTCCTTTTGTTTTCCCAGAGGACCAGTACCTGAGTACCCCATGCGTTGAATCATTTTGTAGCCAGGACCATATTGGTTTGAGGAAATATCACAATGTTGTACCTCCTCATTTCGACTATCTTCCTTAAAGAGCCAGTTAAGAGCAGCATCCTCTTCTATTTCATCCACCAAGGAGGTAGAAGACTGTACAAAGAGACCATCATATATGGTATTCGGAGTTGAAGTTTGTGTTCTCATAGCCTCTGATGGCTTGCCCAACTGTTTTGGTGATGGAGGGAGAGAAACTAATGAAAGTATCGGTTCTATCTTGTAGCCATCCATGCTGGTATTTGTAATCTTCAATCTCTTTTCTAAGTCTTTCATCAGTGTTTCTAGATCTGCATTTGGAGAGGTTGCCCTATTATGAGGCACAAAAGTATCTGCACCTTTTGTCAATGCATTACAGGTGATATTTGTATCAGCGGGAATATTGACTTCAGCTCCGTTATAAGGAAACTTTAAGCATTGATGGTATGTGGACGGTACTGCCTTCATTTCATGAATCCACGGCCTGCCCAATAATATATTGTATGACAAAGGAATATCAAGTACTTGGAAAAGGACATCTCTTTCTATAGGTCCCACTCTGATAGGTAATGATACCAGACCTTTAGAAGTCCTTTCTTCTTCATCATAGGCTTTTATTGTTATTTTCTTGCCAGGATCAATGACATTTTCAGAGAATCCTAGTTGTGTAAGAAGACTATAAGTATAGATATTCAACCCCGCGCCTCCATCTATCAAAACATGTTTGACTCTGTGTTTGTGGATCATGGCTTCAATATGCAATGGTTGGTTATGTGGATGATTTAGTGAGTTGTCATCTTCTTCAGAGAAGGTCAGATAGTGAGGTGAAGTCAAATGACCCACCATAGACTAAAACCGATCAATGTCTAAATCTTTTGGAACATTGGTGGTGAGCAATGCTTTGTCTAGGATCTCTTTGTGAGCAGATGAGAGTTTTAGCAATTCAAAGATTGAGATTTGAGCATTTGTCCTTTTTAATTGCTTTATGACACTATATCCAAAAGATGATGATGAAGTTAACCTTTTAAATTTGTCCAAGGTTGATTCTTTTCATTTGTTTGGCAAAGCTGGTGGGTTTCATATTGCTTGAGCTGGGTCAGAAGAACTAGCTCCTTGGAGGGTGACTTTCTTTTGAGAATGGGTGAGAGCTCTTGCATATCATGATTCATTTGGTTTATCTTGGACTATAATCACATTGCAATATTCTGAGTGGGAAGGCTCAATCATGTTGATAACGTTGTCCTAACTGGCATAAGTATAATTTATCTTGGCACCTCCTTTGGTCTTTGAAGAATCACCTTGTTCGTAAACAGGAAAAGGGTCTTTAAATACTTTATGATCTGTATTAGTCAGATGATTCCCAACAACAACTTTACCAGCATCTATGAGATCTTGAATCTCATGTTTTAGCTTCATGCAATTGTTTATGTTATGACCTTTATTCCGATGGAAGTCACAGTATTCATTTTCTCTCCACCATCTTGGTTTGACATCTGGATCATATGGTCTGGAGTTATCTGGTAGTATTATCAAGTTGTTTTCCAATAGCGTTTTGAAAGCGGATTCATATGATTCTTTGAGAGGAGTAAAATCACGCTTAGGTTTGGAAAGCCAAGGCTTTTCTTTGAACCATTCCTTTGTTTTCTTTGGCAGATTTTCCGCTGCAGGCTCAGCAGCTTTAAGTGCTTGTGTACCACTAGCCAAGTTGAATATTGTGGATTTTGAGTTGGTTTTGACAGTGTCTACTACTCCATCGTTAACAACATTCTTGTTGTTGTCTTTGCCAAACTTCCAATACTTGTTCTTCTCTTTAGAGCTAGATCTTGGTTGTTTTTCTTTCCAAGGTGTGATATCTCCCTTGTTTATGAGCACATCTTCCATTTGAATGGCATTATCTACCATTTTGTTAAATGATGGGTGTACTTGCATTTGTACACTATACTTCAGTTCAGGGACCAAGTTATTGACAAATATATTCATTTTCTCAGAGTCTGGGATAGGTCGAGAATACCTAGAAAACATCTTTCTCCAGCGTTGGAGGAAAGTAAGAAGAGGCTCCCATATTTTTTTTTTCGTATTGCAAAGCTTGATCATAGTCATAGGATGTCGAATGTTGTATGAGTAGTGTTGTAAAAATAGTTGGATTAGTTCTTCAAATGTTTTTATTCCCTTGGGTAGACTTGAGAACCATTCCATTGCTTGACCCCCTAAACTCCTTGGGAAGAGGCGCATGAGGTATGTTTGATCATGCATGAACTCCATACAGGCAACACAAAACTCTCTAACATGATCTTGAGGATCTGAGGTACCATCATACTTATCAAATTTTGGGATCTCCACTCATGAGGGAAATGGAGGCATGTATAGATTCTTGTCAAATAGAAAGGGACATATTGTTTCCAGAGAATATTGTTTTGGGGACTTGTCCTTATTCTTCAGTTCTGTGACCTCCATTCGTAAGGCTAGTAATTGTTTGTGTACCATGAGTATAGGTGATTCTTTCTTTTTAGTAACAAGTGTTTGAACATCATATCCAGTAGGAAGTTTGGCACCTTGCTTTGCTAGTTCTAAGAAATAGTCTTCCTTCTCTCGGGTCATGATAGCTTTCATCATTTTTCTAAAGTCTTTGTCCTTTTGATAGTCATGAATTTCTTTTTCTGGAGGTTCAGTGTCTTCATCAGCCTCACTTGATGATGAGAAATCATTATCATTTTCGAGAATGTTATTATTGTCCTTGTTTCCATCATTGTGTCCCATCTCATATATAGTGGGAGATTTAGGCTCATCAAAAACTGGTCTGCCTGATGACGACAGTATGTTAGTGAGTAGATCCCCTTCGTAAAATGGATTGTCGGTGTATGAAAAGGGTATTCCTTTGCCTTTGGCTTCTTTCTTATGAGAACTGCTGGTTTGTGTAGGCATTTTTATGGATTAGTGCGACCTAAAGTTGTTTGTGATGTAGAGGTCAAGATCAAATTCAGAGCTAGTTGTTCTATTTAGAGTATTGTTTGGGAGAAACAACTGAGATTCAGTCTAATTTTAGGAATGATCTATCCTGTATAAGATGTTTATCTAAGTTGATTCTAAGAGTAGTGTAAGATTTCATCTTGTTTCAGGAACGATCTATCCTGTATAAGATGTTTATCTAAGTTGATTCTAAGAGTAGTGTAAGATTTAGTCTTGTTTCAGGAACAATCTATCCTGTATAAGATGTTATCTAAGTGACTAAAAATTTGATAGGTAGTTTATTGAACTAGCTGAAAGATGATCGACCAAATCATGCAACGCAAATGGTAGAGGTACACTGTCTTGATTTGTTTATGCTCAGGGAAATTGATAACCAGTATTATGTTCGTTGTAAGTTGTTTTTAGGAAAATTTGACTATTCTGTTATGACAAAACCAGAGACTCATACGACAGAATTTTTTGAACTGGACGATAATTTAGTAGCTAGAGGATGACAAAAGTTATGTTTCATACGAGTTGTTGCCTCGTACCGTACAACAATAGGTATGTGCAGGATGACAAAATAATCAGAGCATTTCTGTTTCGTACGACACAGGATACAGAACTAGATGAAAATGACTCATACGACACAGGATCAAGTGTAGAACGACAAATCAGAAGACTCGTACGACACAGAATCAGGTGCAGCGCGATAAATTATCAGACTCGTATGACTGTTCACAGGACAGAGCCTAGAAATTCTGAGTTTTTTGATTGCTAAGTATGATAATTGAGTATGACCAATTCTGAGATGGACTGATTTTTGACCAAGATATAGAATTTTGACTAAGGATAGACTAGTTTCTGACACGAATAGAGTTTTGACTTAAGATGGACTAGTTTCTGACACGGACAGAGTTTCGACTTAGGATGGACTAGTTTCTGACACAGACAGAGTTTTGACTTAGGATGGACTAGTTTCTGACACGAATGGAGTTTCTACTTAGGATGGACTAGTTTCTGACACGGACAGAGTTTCGACTTAGGATGGACTAATTTCTGACACGAACAGAGTTTCTAATCACTGAGTTGGTTTCTTGTCTTCTCCAATTTCGGTATTTCAGTTTTTTTTGTTTCAGGGATGAAAACACAAAAAACAAGTAGTATGTATAGTGACTCCAATCACAGTATGCAAAACCCTAAGGAATTTGGTGAGGAAAGAGAACCTTTGCTTGTAGACTCAGGTACACACCGAATAGCTAATCAGAATATGACCGCTAACTCTCACGCAATGGATTCTCAACACCGTATTATCCGACTCCAAACACTAATGGGGAAACGAAATGACAAGTATCTTGGGAGTGTTACTATCTCTCTTGCACAAAGATTATCCCCCTTTCAGAGATGAACCGGGTAGCTTCTAATTTTAATTGGAATTAGTCAGGGATCCATTCAGCATGTCGAGGTATAAACTCAATTAAGAGGCCTCCCAGCCTTGAAAACCAAGGTTTAATATACCCGAAGGTACGAAGGAGAGCTATTCCCAAGCACTGTCGTTGACTTGATTTTCATCAAATCACATTTATTTTATAGTGGTTTGGAGTACTTGGCATCTAGCCATTTCCACTTAGGTCATTCCCCCCACACTGGTTGTAACGGCTTTAAGAGTTTTTCAACCCCTCGGGAGGGCAGGCCTGCTAAAGATGTACAAATCTCAAACAAAGAAAAAGCCTCAAGGGTTTGGATTTCTGATTGTCTAGAAAAAGACAAGAGCATACTCTCCTACATCTCAGAATCTTCCAAAAAGCACGAAAGACAGATTTGTTCTTTAACCAGATAGCAAGTTAGGTTCCTAAAAATGAATTTAAAGAATACACGATGTTTAGTCAATTCTCCTTAGGCAACCTGCAAAGACAACGAATCAGTAGTCATATTGTCTTTGTGTGACAAGCATATTCTTTGACAAGAATTCTACAAAAACTGATTAGGCTGTAAAAAATTCTGAGATAGACAGATAAACAGTCAGGGTCAGTCGTCAGAATAATCAATAAAAAATCATGAAAATTTGCCTCTTTTTTTTACTTTTTTATCAGAAAATACAGAGTCGTACGACAGTATGAAAACTTGTACGATATAGGATCCCAACTCTTACGAGATAGGATTCCAGTTCGTACGACACCTACATTTTGTCATTTCAGCCTGTGGGAATTGTCGTACGAGATGTACAGACGAAAAATCAAAAAATCTGAAATCTGAAAAATAACAAAAAAATAAGAAGTCAGTCTTGGAGGCCAAAAAAATGTAGTCTTCTGCCCCATGGTGGGTGCCAGAGATATGTGTGTGAAAAAGTGGTTTGTATTTGTAAGCACAACACTTCAATTAAGTCATTATATGCATGGTTAGTAATCAATAATCAATAAATAATAAACCATAACAAAGTGACTAATTGCCTTCTAAAAGATGCAAGTATAAGATTGCTCTCAAATTTTTATAAGCAATACCAGTGACTAGACTACACCAAGACAAAGGATTTAATCTATATGATATTAACTATATGGATGCAAGATGGATGAATAATTCAAGCAATAATGAATTCGAGCAATATGGATTCAAGCAATAATGGATGCAAGTAATATAAAAAGCACAATGATCTTCAATGACTCCAGATTAAAATCAGCGTAATAATAATCTCCAAGTGTGTTCTCAAAAATCTATGGGGTAAATTGGAATGAGAGCTGAAGACTAAATTTATAGAGAATTACAAAAGAAAAAGCTCAATTTAGGATTAATTGAAAATAATTGAGAAATCGGGTTTAGTTAACCTTGAGATAGATTCCAATTATAGTTTAATTCAAATGCATTCAAATTAGAAGTCCAAGTTGCATTGGAAATAATAATAAATTAATTCCATGCATTTGTGATAAAAATAGATAATTCTTTTATTTATTCAAGAAAAGAGTCTTTTCAATGCAACTGAACTTCTTTTTCTGAAAAGCTTTGAGTTCCAATTTTAGAGAATAATCAATAATTCAATTTAATTGCTTTTATGATTTCAAGTTCTAAATTTAGAAAAAGAAATAATATCTCAAGTTTGATTTCTCTCTCAATTCAATTCTTTTTGTTTAATTTCAATTCAACTCTTTCTTTGCAATTAATTCCTCTTTTGTGATAAATTAATTCCTTTTGCATGATTAAATGGCAAATGTATTAATTAATTAAATATGCAAAATTAAAATAGAATATTTGATCAAAATGATATTCTTGGAAATGATTCAATTAATTAAATGAATATTTAATTAATATTGAGTAATTGATTTGTCATGTGAATAATGTGCTCAAGATTGATTTAATTGCCTTTGGTTAGGACCTTGGTGATGTTGTCGAGATTAGGGGCCCATGGTTTAGATGACCATTTTTAGGGTATTACAAGTACCACTTTATCAGAGAAAGTCTCTCCAATATAGTCGCCTTCTCCACTTGGTCCATCGGGTATTGAGGTGACATAATTTAGGACTTCCCGATGACATCACTATAAATACACCACCCCATCAGTTGTCGGCAAGAGTTTCACCGATAACCCCATCGAGTATCAGGATAACGTTTTTTCTTCATTGTCGATAGTATGTGTTACTTTGATGACTCCGAATTATTATCATATCATCACCATAACTCTCCCTGATGGATTACCACTAAGTCTCACTTCTTCACGCCGCTCACGCCTTTTAGGAAACATCGTCGGCATGAGTTATTTCGATCAACATACTCCATCCTCCTCGAGTGATCTCATCGGGATGACTTATGTCGATAAGAAGAATTTTGCATTTTTTACAAAAGAAGCCTTTCTCCATGGATGCAAATTTTAATAAGCATACCGAAAGGTTTCTCCCACACCATTGACATATTTGAACAAGCTCACAACCCTGCTCTATGCTGATCTTCCAAAAAATGCTCTTGCAATGAGACTAATTGTGAAGATGAGGATTATCAGAACGCCATTTCACTCAACACTTCCCTTGAATATGCCCAAGTGATTCCTTTTCATGAAGACACTGCAAATATATCTCTTGTACATACAATCCAACAATAAATGCTCTTATGATGGAACTATATGCAAAAAGCATCCATATGTAGCACACAAATATTTTGTAAAAATATGTGCTAACAGTGGCTCTTTCTGGGGATCTATGTTCTTTTTAAGGACATAGCAAGATCTCAGCCATCTCTGGAAAGCAGACCAAAATAGAAAATTGAAAACACATAACAGAAAACAAAAGGAAAACTATATTACTATGATACAAGAAATATTCCCTGATTATCAAGAGAAGAAATGCTTGAGGTATTGAGCATGGACTGGAAATTCCAACACTTCACCATCAGTATCTTGCAAGTAATATGAGTTTTCTCCACTTTTTTTCAAGATGATATAGGGTCCTAGCCAGAGTGCGTCAAATTTTTTATGTTTTCCTTTGTCTTGGTCCCTGGCATTCCATATAAGTACCCATTCTCCTTCTTCAAAATTTCTATCACAAGCCTTTTTATCATGTAAAGCCTTAACCATCTGTTGCCTCTGAATTTTTCTTTCCTGAGCCTCTTTTCTATACTCATCCAACTCAGCCAATGCCATCAACCTATCCCCCATGAATTTTACTTCTTCTGAACACTCCTCTTTAACAAATTTATAAACTGGAAGCAAATTATTCAAGGGTAATCTTGCTTCTTTTCCATATACAAGCTCATATGGAGCAAATCCTATGGACTTCTTGACTGTCACTCTATCAGCCCATACTGCTAAGATCAATTTTGAATCCCAAGCTCTTTTATTATCACCGAACATCCTTTTAATAATCTTCAACAAGTTCTTATTGCTTGATTCTGCTTGTCCATTTCCTTGGGGATGGTAAGGTGATGAATAGGACAAAGTGATGCCATAATTTTCACAAAAATCAAAGAATTCCTTGGATCTGAAACACATCCCATTGTCCACCACAATCTTCTGAGGTACTCTAAATCTGGTCAGAATATTTTCCAAGAGAAACTTTGTCACCACTTTGCTTGTAGCCTATCTTGTTGGAATGGCTTCAACCCACTTAGTAAAATAATCAGTAGCCACCAAAATCCATTTATACCCACCACTAGATTTGTTTTCTATTTCCCCTATGAATTCAATAACCCACATCTAGAATGGTTCTTTTGTATGCATGGGTCTGAGAGGAATAGCTCCATTATACTTAAGCTTCCCTGAAAGTTTTTGACATGCTTCATATTTTCTGATATAAGCATGACAATCCTTGAAAACTTGGAGCCAATAATAATCGGCATTAAGAATTTTATGAGCAGTGGTTTTGGTTGAGAAATGGCCTCCACATACACCTTCATGCAAGTCTTTTAAAACAGCAGATGCTTGATACTCATCTAGACACAATAAGAGAATACCATCTCTATTTTTCCAGTATAAATCTCCATTAAGTAATACATACCTAGATGTTTGAAGCTTTAAAGCTATTTTCTTACTATCATTTAAACTATCATGACACTTCATGTATTTCAATTAATAAACAATATTTGTATACCAAGGCCACCTCTCAATGCTCATTTGTGCATCTTCCAACTCTATTTGATTTACCTATGTTGCTTCAAGATTGGATTCTCCATCAATTTTGCTAAACCCTGACCCCTCACCAACTTTGTGATCTATATATCAATATTGAATTCTTAGATCTGGTTTATCTATCTGTATCTCCTTCCAGTAGTCTCTGATTGCCCAAAGATGTCTTTAATAGCAGCATTTGGTACATATGTAATAACAATGGCACCAACCAGGTAGGGTCTGAAAGCTTTTATGGTTTTCACAAGAGCATAAGCCTATTTTTCATTTAAATCATAGTTCAACTCAAATGCTTGCAATGTTTTGCTAAAGAATGTCATTGGTTGTTCATGGCCCTCATCATTCTTTTGTAACATGATAGAAATAATAGTATGGAATGAAGCAAATGAAAACACTTGGAAAGGCTTAGAGAAATCAGGGGATTTTAATACAAGGGCTTCCTTGATGGCTCTTTTGATGTTTACAAAAGCTTCAAGAGCTTCATTAGTCCACTTTATTTCAGCACCCATTTTCAACATTTTAGCAATACGTTTTATAATTTTAGAGAAGTTTAAAACAAATCTTCTTACAAAGTTACTTTGACCAAAAAAAGATTGAATTGCCTTAACTATTTTAGGGATTTGAATCTTATCAATAGTAGCAATCCTTTCTGGATTGATTCTCACACCATCTTTTTAAACAATATGACCTAACAATTTCCCTTCAGTAACTCCAAAATGACACTTTATGGGATTTAAAGATATGCCATATTCTAATGCTCTAATAAAGATTTTTTCTAGATCATTACAATGGTCTTCTTCTTTTTTAGAATAAGCAATCATATCATCCTGGTAAACTACCAAGATAAAATCAATCAGCCCCTCAAAGGCTACATCCATAGCCCTCTGGAATGTAGCTCCTGCATTTGTCAGTCCAAAAGGAATCCTAGAATAGACATAGGTGCCCCAAGGTGTGGTGAAAGTAGTTTTGAACTTTTCTGCTTCCCTAACTTTGACTTGATTATAGCCTGAGAAGCCATCCATCATAGATAACAATTCATTTCCAATGACTTTCTGCAAAAGAGCCTCCATGTTAGGTAAAGCATAATTATCTTTTAAAGATGAAACATTTAAATTCCTAAAGTCCACACACGGTCTGATATCACTATACTTTTTCCTGACTGGGACCAAATTGGACACCCATGTCGAGTGCCTTATGGGCTCAATAATACCAACATTTCTCATTTTCATCGGCTCTTCTTTCATCTTGGGAGCCAAAGTAGGGATTATTGGCCTTTTCTTCTATCTGAAAGGATTTGCATCATTCTTTAAGGGTATCTCATGCTAGAACAAGTCTTCCCTATATTCTTTAAGGTCATCTTATGACCAAGCGAAAACATGCCTGCACTTTCTTAGCAAATTAATCAATACTGTTCTGATTTTTGGTGTGAGCTCTTTTCCAATATATACTTCTCTTGGATTGCTTTCACTTCCCAAGTTTATTTTTTCAACATCCTCACATCCTCTTGAATTAGGTCTGAAACTTGCTATATCTTTATCATCAAACATTCTTTCAACCTCTATCAATCCTTTTAGGATTTTATTTATTTTCAGCTGCAACACCTCTTGCCCAAGTATAGTCCCCTTGTCATCCTTGTCCTCCACAAGTCCATTCCACTCAATCCGTTGGTGCTCATACTAATTCTCACAAAATAAAAACTTTAGCAAATCCTTGTCATCATCAAATACTTGCCAACTCTTTATATTGTCAGGGACTGATGGTCTGGTCTTAATTTCTACTTGGGTAATATCATCAAATAGGATATCATTATGTTTGATCGCCAGGTTATCCATGAAGTCTACCAAAATGTTATTGTACCTTTCAATCCAATTTATGGAGAAAGCATCGAAGAGTTCAATGTAATCCCAAACCTCATTCTTGTAGCTTCTTAATTTTGCATTTTTTGTAGTAAATTTGCCTCTAATTTGTGAAATAGCTAATTCTAAATCACCATAAACTGTTAGTAACTTAATGCCATGTTTATTTGCTATTTTAAGTCCTAATAAAAGGGCCTCATATTCAGGAATATTATTAATACACTCAAAAGCTAACAAGAATGAGTATTTAAAAGATTTTCCATTAGGTGAAATAAGTACAACTCTTGCTCCATTTCCATCCTTACTATAGGCACCATCAAAATACAATTTCCAAATTAAATTGTCATTTTGTGTAATCATTTTTGTAATTTTATCAACTTTTTTAAAGGTTTATAAATGCTTACCTAAAAGTTGTCCATATCTGAGTGGCAAAAACAAGTCACTTCATCTGGATTAACCTCTTCTATGAGGTAGGGAGATCTTGGTTCTTTGTTTATCCTCACCTTTGTCCCTTTCACTGGAATAGTGGCATATGACAAGTCAAGTTGGACATGTCCACCCACCAAGTTAGACCACGGTCTGGACAACAACATCCCATAGTTCACAGGCACTTGTACAACTGTGATATCTATCTTGTATGCAGTGTCTAGGTAGGCTAGGAATTTGAACTCAACATCCTTCATAATTCCTACTACAAAAACTGACCTATTGTCCATGGCATAGCACTTAACGTAAGGTGTATCAATATGCATTCCCAATTATCTCATGACGTCCTCTAGCATGATATTTACTACTGCTCCTGAATATATCATGCAATTTTTTAGCATTTTTGTGTTTATCAGCAGTGTTAGATAGAAAGGATCTACCTGTGTGAGATTTTTGGTAATAGAAGTACCAAGATACACAACAGGAGGATCTTCTTTTGATTTATTACTTCTAGCAGAGGCATAGATATATTTACTTGAGACAACACCTGAGACATGAATGAATTACTATTTGAAGTGGGATTACTTAATTTCTTCTTCTCCATGGGCTTAATTAGTTTTGGCATTTCTTCTTTCTTGGCCTATTCTGGTATTGCTTCCTTTCCGTTTTTGGCATTTGCATCCTTTCTTTTGAAAGTGTTGTCTTTGTTCCCATCTGGTTTTTTTAATTTTGGCAAACACACTTTCTGGGTTTCCCTTCTCATTATTTACATTCCTATTTCTCAGCTGATAATTTATCTTAACTTGTTCTACTACTGCAATAGTGAAGGCTTTCTTTTCTTCCTCAGTTAAGTTCCTTAGTGAAGGCAATGTATCATCCTAAAATTAGATATAATTTTCAACGTCTCATTCTTGTAATATGGGAATTTTATTACTTCTAGCAGAGGCATAGATATATTTACTTGAGACAACACCTGAGACATGAATGAATTACTATTTGAAGTGGGATTACTTAATTTCTTCTTCTCCATGGGCTTAATTAGTTTTGGCATTTCTTCTTTCTTGGCCTATTCTGGTATTGCTTCCTTTCCCTTTTTGGCATTTGCATCCTTGCTTTTGAAAGTGTTGTCTTTGTTCCCATCTGGTTTTTTTAATTTTGGCAAACACACTTTCTGGGTTTCCCTTCTCATTATTTACATTCCTATTTCTCAGCTGATAATTTATCTTAACTTGTTCTACTACTGCAATAGTGAAGGCTTTCTTTTCTTCCTCAGTTAAGTTCCTTAGTGAAGGCAATGTATCATCCTAAAACAATCTTCTCAAAGTTGGAATGTCTTCATCATCATCATCTGAAAAGACCTGTTGTATACTGTAATGCTATTTTTCTCTCATTTGCTACACATCAAAAAAATGCTCCCCCTTGGATGAGTCTTCATCCCTTCCCCAATATGGATCAGTTGAAAGTACATTTATAGTAGGTTCACAATCCTCATTATGATTTTCCTCCTCTATCAAACCTTGGGCAATCACACACTATTTTGCAACATGAGGTAAATTACAAACATCATACCATGGATAATCATCTACAAAATTTGTGGCCTTCTTCAATGGATCAGGAGTTTCTTTCCTTACATTACGCTTCACTAGCTTCCCATCCTTCCAGTTTGTGTTATATGGCATATCATGTAGCCTCGGCCTATTGTAATTCATTTTCTTATTGTTTTTATATGGTGGTTTTTCATTAGGGTTTTGCTTACCATTTAGATCCTTAAGCATGTCCATGACCTGAGTAAGTATATCTTTCTTGGAAACCCTAGAATTGTACAACTTTGGATCATCTCTCTTGGCAACCTTCCCAACAACTTTCTTGTTATTCTCAATGGTAGCAGTTGTCTTGAATGCCTATTGTAGAGTGTCAGGTCTATGAGACAAAATCTCATAATGGGAAATCAAATAAAAGTTAATCAGAAATGAATCAACGGGTATGACATCTCTAGGTATTCTATTTAATACTTTATTAAATCTTTTATTAAACTCAGCTACTGATTCATTTTTATTCTTCTTTATACTTGTTAATTCATGGGATGCAAATGAAGGATCATTGTGATCTCCAAATTCTTCCAAGAACAATGTTACAAATTCTTGCTAGCTGCCAATACATCCATCAGGAAGGCTTCTATACCATTCTCCTGCATCTTCTGTCAAAGATTGAACAAACAATTTCATGAACACGTCCTCATGAGGAACCTCAAATTCTTCAATGGTATTTTTTACATTAACTACATGTTGTTCTGTTGAATCAATTCCATTTCCTAAAAATTTAGGATGTCTAATCTTAAATCATTAGTGATCTAATTTGGATAACCAACAATGCCAATGAAATCCAATTGTCTATATCTTTCAATGATCATAGGTCATCTGCCAAGATGATTGTTGTTTTGATTGTTCATATTTCCTCTGTTGAATCCACCATTGTTGTCATAATTATAATTGTTCCCATTATTTCCACCACCATTATTATTTCCATTATTACCTCCATTGCCATTATTGTTGTTCCTATCTCCACCATTACCATTTCCATAATTGTCATTGTTGCCTCTATTATTTCCATTATTTTGGTTGTTGCCATACCCATTAATTCCCCTATTATTATTTATATTGTTACCCCTACTATTGTTATTCCAATTCCCATCATTTCCCCCATTTCCATTTCTTCTTCCATTATCCTGGTTGTTTCTCTGCCTTTCTTCACTTTGATCCCTATGCACATCCCTCCATCTTCTACTTCCATTTAATAATGGGTTATCAAAAGTTACAAAGGGCTGCTCTATTCTTCTCATATGAGGGGGACTATATTTAGAAGTTGATGGCATACTTCCCTCACCTTTACTTTTGTCTTATATCCCTTCTGACCTAGGGCTTTGAATTGTATCTCTTTTTAATCCTAGTTTTTGCATCACCCAATCTAGTTGTCTCCTAAGAGCCTTTTCCATTTTAGATTCATCTTCATTTAAGTCAGCCATTTTAAGTATGATTTCATCCCATTGCCTCTCCTCCTATTCCTTAGCAGTCAAGGTTTCATTATGGCCACCATTATTATCTTTTGCATTTAAGGTATAGAAAGGTTTTTCCTCCAGATTTTCAAACTCATCACCAGATGAAGAGCCATCCTCTCTGCTGGGAAACTTCTTATAACCCCCAAATGCCATACTTCTTGTTGATTTCTTTTCTTTGGACTCAACTAAACAAGATTATCTTGTCCCTTATGCAGAGACCTTCTCCCCTGCATCAATTTTATTGATAAATGCCTTAAGGTTTCTCTTACTTTAGCAAAATACCAACTATTATTCATGTATTAAATGTAGATTCGCCACCTCCTAACAGGAACAATATCTTTTATTAATCTTCTAGGCTCTTTCCTCTAGTAGAGTCTGAAACAAACCACTAAAGACTCTGAATACTTCCTAAGACAACTCCCTAGCAGAGTCGCCAATCTATTGGTGCCCAAAACCACAGATTGGGAAACCAAAGACTTGCCTAATATTCAATTAATCCAATCAGCCTTGGCCAACGAACAGGGATGGTCGAAGACCAAATACCTCTACACTTTAGGCTCCACTAAATCTAGGTGGGTGTACCTTACACTCTCAAGCACAAAAGAGGTTTGTTTTGAGTGAATTTAAACAATGGGAATTAGTAATTGCAGGGATGGCAAAAGGTTTTCCTGCAACTATGCTAACAGAAGTGCTTTTTATTGTATGCCTTTAAAACTAATAAAATAAGTGTGAATATAGTTGTGTTATGTAAAACATTACTATTAGGACTTTAAGCCATTATGAAAAAGAGCAGTACTTATAAAAATTAGAAGATTTGTTTCTTTGATAAGGACCTCATGCATACAAACTTATTCAGCAAAGATTAATAACAGACCAATACCTTTATCTGACAATTAATGAATAACTTTGTGTACAAGAATCACTATCAACTCAAGAGACAATAATAAGACCATCACTATGAAAGTTTCATTATTTGTTGCATGAACAATAAAAACCCAATTTTACATTCAATACAACATCATGTGATGGCACATCGCAACAAACCTAAAAGATTTATCAAGAGGACATATGATCCATCAAACACAAAATTACACATAACGATCTGAAGATAAAAGCATGAAATCTTGTATATTAACTTCTGGAATAAGAATGTACACAAAAACTTCACTTACAAATACTCCAATACATTTAGTTTGCACAAAATAAACTCCTCATTCCTATTAGACTTTTCTAAAACATAACACTTGTAGCCCAGCCAGTGGCAGAATTACCTCTCTCCCTTATGATACAAAATGACTCACTACATATATGTGAGCCAAAAGATTCAAATGAAAGGACACACCCTTTCATCTTGTTAAACTAAACTTAACTAAAACCTAACACCTAAGTGCTTAACTACTAGACAAAAAAATATAATAAACATTAGTTCTGGTCATCCAGTATTGTATCACACTTTTGTATGTGCTCCAAATACTTGTTGTCCTTGTGAGTCGTGGTGTTGAATACAGTATCCCTGACAATGGTCTCCATGGTAACCAATCTCTCCATCTACTTACCTATCTCCTTCATATCCAAAACATCTGCCCGGGCAACATTAAGGGGTGTTAAGTACATTCTGGCATTCTTCAATCCAAATCCCTTTGTCCTTTAACTGCTCTGCATCATCCACAATATCTAGTACACCATACCTAACAATATCTTTACAATCGATAAATTCTTGCTTAATGTCTATACCAAATTCCTTATCTACATCTAAGATCTTGGGTCTTTTATTTGGAGGGTATAGGGCCCAAAGCAACATTTCCTCTTCATTTGGATCATATCTAGATCCAATAAAAATGTCATTAACACCCTGTATGTCTAACTTTACATCCTTTCTATCAGAATGCAACAAGTTATCAAAAATGAAAGAAGCACTTAAGTCCCATCCTAGGAACAAAATGATGCCTGCCTCACTGAGAAGTTGTCTTCCTCTCTATGGTGTCATTGTGGCCACTTCTACATCAATGTCTTCTTTCAATTTTTTAAGCATCTCTTCTTCATTTTTTGGGGTAACATTTGGGATGCTTTCCCTCAACTTTTTCCCTTTGTAATGGTACAAGAATGACGTAAACTCTTTGGACTATACAAAAAGTTCATCTGCAACGAAAGTTTCATGCTCTTCCATTCTCACATATGTGTTGGCGTTTATTCTCACTATGGCTTGCTCCTAACTATCTGCCACTTCTTCTAATTCAGGTGCACAGAGGGTTGATATAGCTATATTCTCATCAGACCCACTCTCGGAATATCCTTCTTCTTTTAGTTCCTGAAGCCTCTGCTTCCGCTCTTCCAATTTTTGGTTCAATTCCTCTAAGATTGCATCAGCCTCATCCCATTCCTTGTTTCTAAATAAATATTCAACCTCCATGGTTATATGCAAATACTCTCCCAGGTTTTGGCTCTTCCTGCAGTGGTGGATATACCCCTTTGGATCATAATTTTTCTGAACCTAGTGTCCATACAAATTGTACTCCTCTACTAGCTTCTTTTCTATCATCTCATAAGCATTGGTAGATACAATGGTGAAGTCTCCAAAATGCAAAGTGCCAGGCATAAATACCTTCTTGTGTGCACCAACCAAATGCTTTGCATTTGACATACTAAGCTGCCTAATAATCTCTAAATAGGAAATCCTATCAGGAACTAATGTAGGCAACATATATGGAACACCCTCAAAACCATAAACCCTGAAAAAATTGAAATTTTAAAATACAAACCAGTCACCCCAATTGTGGTTGACACTAGTGTCTCCAAAAGCATGGGGTCTCAAGAATCTCTTAATCTCTAGTGAGATGGACCCATCACATTCCACTCCAAACAATCTATACAAGGGCTTCACAAAATATTCTTCAAACAACACATAGTGTGATTTGTTTAACCTTGAGTGCCATAGGGATACCCATAGTTGAATTGGTTGGTTATGTCCCTCTTTGTTCCTGGAAGTCACCTTTAATTCTCCTGGCCACAAACCTTGCATCTAACCATGAAACAAAACCATATGCATTAGCAATAAGTAATATTTGAAAGTAGGGTTAGGCTCTGTTTGCAAACTTAAAAATCCTTCATGCAGCTTCTCTGCCAAGTAAGTTGCATAATCAAATGGCCTTAGCTCATGCATTTGAATATCTACAACCAACACCAATGGGCCTATTCTTGTAACATTAGGAACTTCTTCCCCATAGACCTAGCCACATGCCCACTATGTGTACTTCAAGTATTGTTTGAACAAAGTAATTTCAAAAGGAGGACCATCCTGCTCTGTGAGTCATCCTCTCTCCTTTTTCTGAATTGCTAACTTCCACACTGTGTGAGCGGTGTCCATTTGGGTATACTCTCCTAGGTCTGTAAAGGATAGGGGCATGTAGGGCTCATAAGACATGCCGAAAACCTCCTGAATAGACCCGACAAATATCCGGATGAATGGATCCCCGTTGGGTAATTGGATGCATCTTTTTTCTTTGTTGTACTTTCTGGTAGGAAATTCCAATAATCTAAGATTTAGAAAAACATTTGGGACCACCAGTCTGCCCAAATTTGTCGTCCAAGGGTTTGACAATGGCATCTCCTTGTTCCGCCTCAGGTAGTGATATAGAAATAATTCATGGCCCCTTATGGTTGTCCAGGTATCTCCAAACCCTTTGTACTTGTCCTCCAATTGATCCTTGGGCGGAAAATAAGCTTTAGACCTCCTTGACTTAGCACCAGATGACTCCATTTGGTCAATCATATCCTGGTTTAGTTTTCGCTTTTGCACACCCTCTACAGACTTCATCCTTTTTTATTTAGCAAACTGTGTATCTGAAATCTCTATGTCTTTCCTTTTCCCTTGTGAACCAGAAGCCTCCATGATTAAATGCTTGAACTTTCAAATTACCCGCACTTCTTGTCTGCAAATTCAATCTTGATGGCTGAAAACATTTTAAATAATTCTGGCATGAAAACTCTTTCTTTATGCTAGATATGCAATGGCTAGAGTCTGTAACGATCAAAAACTCATGAGATTTTCTTCGTGCGGATCCAACCCACCTGATCACAAGCATTATATAATGGTTGTCGTATGAGACATTCTAATGACTAATCGGCGTAACCCTACCCGATAATTTAATTACTTGGCGCCACCCATATTTTGCATTCCTTCAATTACCTTTTTGTATTTTTGATCGGTATAGGTCACTCTGATCAATCCATTGGATCTTGCCCCAGTCATTTCACTTTTTTCCTCAAGCCTTGACTTATCTTGATGGATCCACCTTTCCTTTCTATTAGTCAGTTTTTCTTTATGTCACATTGGGGTATGTCTCTCTGATGAAACCTCCTTCTGTTTATTCCTCCAATTGCTCCATCAGCCTTCAGAATGAATTCACCTAATACTTCATTCGATGGTCCCATGACATCTAACTTTCTTTTTGATTGGCGTAACTTTGACCGATTGCTTCATCGGGTGTCGGCGTAGCATATTTTCCTTGCTTCCGATAGTTATAGTCTCCCCGATAGATCCGCCCTCTATGGATTCTACCCATCGGGCATCGACACAACTCTAAAAATATTTCTCTGGTAGCGTAAGCTATCCCGATGAGTCTTCTTGCACCTTACTCTCCTTATTGGGTTGCTTCAGTCTATTGGCCTAGGTTTTCCTGATGTAGTCGCTTCATTTGTGATGAGCTCATCTTCCTTATCGGGCATCGGATAACCCAAAACGCATCTCCCCGATAATGTATGTTATCCTGATGAGTCTTACTCCATTTCTTGCTTGGTACCACTTTATTGGAGAAAGTCTCTCTGATATAGTTGCCTTCTCCACTTGGTCCATCCGGTATCATACCGAAAGGTTTCTCCCACACCATTGACATCTTTGAACAATCTCACAACCCTTCTCTATGTTGATCTTCCAAAAAATGCTCTTGCAATGAGACTAATTGTGAAGATGAGGATTACCAGAATGCCATTTCACTCAACACTTCCCTTGAATATGCCCAAGTGATGCCTTTTCATGAAGACACTGCAATATATCTCCTGTACATATAATCCAACAATAAATGCTCTTATGATGGAACTATATGCAAAAAGCATCCATATATAGCACAAAATTATTTTGTAAAAATATGTGCTAACATGGCCTACGGAGATAAAGTTGAATATACATTGTAAAGATGGAGAGGAGCAGCCTATACAGTTATGGTGGTCATTGTGGGATTCATGTTTCATCAGATCCCACTATATCAAGTTTGAGGAGTTTTTTGTGCAGCCTTTATTCAAAGCTTTTGGAGTGTCTTTTGATGGTTCTTTTTCAGAGGAAATCAAAAGATTCCTTAGACCCCATTTACATGGGGATACCAGAGTAAACCACAATTAGGGTGACTGGTATGTGTGCTAGGACTTCACCTATGTTAGAGTTTTCAGATTTGAAGGGGCTCCTTATGTGTTGCCGAAGTATGCACCTGACAAGACCGCTTACCTGGAGATTGTAAGGCAGATGAGTGTCTCAAATGCAATGCATTTTGGGGGTGCCCACAAGCAAGTTTTCTTGCTTGGGACCTTACATTTTGGTGATTTTAGTATTGTCTCCACAAAGGTATATGAGATTATTCACAAGAGGTTGATAGAAGATTACAACCTCTATGAGCACATAGGTCAGAAGAACTATGACCCTGAAGGCTACATCCACTAGGGTGGGAAAAAGAAAAATCTGGGTGATTACTTTCATGAGTATGTAGAAGCCTGGGATATCTTCAGGAACAAAGAGTCTGATGAGGCTATGTAGATAGTCCAATGTTTAGAATGGAAACTGGATGAAAAGATGCAATGGCTGTAGGAGATAGGAGAGGAAGAAGAGGTAGAGAGCGAGTCGGGAGAAAATGAAGCTATTTCAAGATTTAGGAGGCCTGAAAGGGAAGAAGAGCCTGAAGCACAAGACATAACTGTTGCAAGGATAAATGTAGATGTAGATGTTAGGCTAGAGGAGCATACCTCTTTTGTATCCGATGATGAGTTCATCAAGTCAAAGGAATTCAAGTCCTTCTTGTATCACTTCAAAGGAAAAAGGATAAGAGAAGCAATGCCTGTCATAACACCAGAGAATGACACAGAGATGATTAGGAAATTGAAGGAAGATATTGATGCAGAAGTGGAAAGCATGACTCCTCAAAGGGGAAGGAAACTTCTTGTAGAGGTAGGGATTATCTTATTTCCAGGCTAGGATCTTAGTGTGTCCTTCATTTTTGATAGCTTGTTACATCCAGAGAAGAAGGATTTCAAATTGGACATTCAGGGTGTGAATGACATCTTCGTCAGATCAAGATATGATCTAGATGATGAGGCTATGCAGTTGTGGGCTCTTTATCCCCCAAATAAAAGGCCAAAGATCATATATGTGGACAAGGATTTTTGGCACATGATGAAGTTAAAGGTTGGAGAGGTTGATCCCACGGTCATGGCACATATGGGAGTTGATAGCTCAATATTAAACAAAGCACAGATGAAGATGTTGATGAGAGAACCAGGAAAGTATAAATTGTTGTATGAAGAACTTTTGAGGAATAGGGACCAGCTTGTACCCTAGATAGCAGATGAATCCAAATTGAAAAAGAAGTGTGAAGAGTTGTACAAGAATAATAAAAAATTGGAGGAAAAAATAAAGAGCATAAGGACAGACACAGCATTTGTCTTATTGACAAAACGATTTGAAAAGCTGCAAAAGGTATTGGAAGAATTCTAGACTGTTTACCAGAAAACCATGGATAACACATTATCACACTAGAGGATTATCAATAGGTTAAACATTCTACTGCAGGATCAGAAGCTGAACAAAAAAAAGATCAATAAAGTCAAGAAGCTAATTGACACTCATCAAGGATTCACAACAAAATTAAATACCGAGTATGAGGAGTGTAAAGGGATTGTCAATCATGGATTTCCAAGTGTAGTGGATGATGCAGGGGTCATGAAGGACAAGAACCAGTGGATCACCGAATGGAGATCTCTACTCAGTTTAGCCCTTAGTGTTGCCCATGCGGATGCGTTGGGCATGAATGAAATAGGGGAGCAGGTTGAAGGTTTGTTAGAGTAGAGATAGCAGCCAGAGATATTATCTTCAATGCTACTACATATAAAGAGGAAAAATATCTTCAACATATCCAAAAATATGGTCAGTGGATGGATGTAAAAAGCTAATCCATGTTATTGTCATGTGTTTTAGTTATAGCAGTTAAGAGGGATAGTTAGGAATTTTGTTAGTCTTTGTTTGTACAAATGAAAGGGTGTGTCCTTTCATTTATATCATTTGAGTCATGTATATATAGAGAGTCATTTTGTATTATGTTGGACACAATGGAAGAAGTAAGATTATGATCTTTTCAGATTGTCTGTTGGAACCTATAGTGTTATGTAAGATAAGTCCGTAGAAATGAAATTGATTTTGTGCAAACAAGTGTAATCATGAAGTATCTATGAGTCTGTAGTTTTTGTACACCAATTGTTCCCGGAAATCAATATACAAGGTCCGTTGTTTTCATCTTTAGATCGTTTCATATCATATGATGTCAATAATTTAAATACTTTCGGATAAATCTAAAGAAGATCTGTTGCAATATTTTATCTTTTGTTGATATAGAGATAGTAGAATTGTTTTTGTTGTCTCATACCATACATTGTGGATATTGCAGTGATAGTTTGTTTCTTCACATTGTCTCCAAAGATTACAAGTAGTTTTCCATTAAGTGACATGTAAACTGTCAGATAAGGCAGTGGTATAGTTCTAGTTTCTTGTGAATAGATTAAGTGTGCACAAAGTCCTCACTGGAGAAATATATTACTAGTTTTACTTGCCTTGTTCTTTCATAATTACTCTTAGTTCCAATAGCATTCTGTTATAACTTTTATTCATATTCAATTATACTCAAAATCTCAAAATTAAAACAAGTTAAAAGCATACCAATAAAGATTAGTTGTAGGAAATTATTTTCCAGCCTTGTAAACAGCTAGATTAAACATTTTAAATTTACTATAAAGAAATCTCTTTATGCTTTGGAGATTGGGGTATACCCACCTAGGTCTAGTGGAGCCTAAAGTGTAGAGGAATTTGGTCTTCGATCATTCTTGTTCGTTGGCCAAGGCTGATTGAGGAATAAATAAGAGATTTGGCAAAGCTCTTGGATTTCTAATCTGTGGTTTTGGGAACCAATAGAATCAAGGCTTATTCCTCCAATATGATCTGAGCTAGATGTTATACATCTCTTCTTTCAACTTGTCGATCATGGACTTCTTCAAGTTTGGCCATCTTCTCCTTTAATGCGTGAATCAATTAATCAAAATTGTTCATAACAAAATCAAATTTAGCACAAAATGGAGTGAAATATTTTGTTGGATCATAGATTGGATCCATTTTCTGAACTATAGCCCATAGCTTCCTTAAAGCTATCCATTTCTCTTTCCTCCAATCCCGAGTCATGAAATCAAACTCATTTCTTATTATATCCTCAAGGAAATTATGCTCATGAGGCAATAGACCTCATTTTATTCTTACCCCAAATATGTTATAAAACCCTTTCATGTCACTATGTCTGGTTGTGATAACCCCTAAATGATATGGTGAAAAGAACTTGTCCAAATTCTCATATCCTCCTTTGAAAATCATAAAATATGGAATGACAGTATAATCAGGGAAAATTGTTCCTTTGCCTCTTCCCTTTAATTCCTTATCATGGATGCACCCTATTTGTCACATTACTTCAAAAAAACCCATTCTCAAAGGAACATTAAAAGGTAATACATGTGGTTGACTAGAGAAACCATAAAATCTAATAACAGTTCTAACAGGATAAGGGATGAAATCCCCCCAATTGTGCTCAATCTTCAGAAGTGACATCCTCTCCTTAGGCCTTACAAAATCATGCAACTCCATGGGGATCCTTGGTGAGTTGTCTATCAATCTTTGCCTTAACCTAGAAGAAAAGTTGTTATCAAACCTTACAAAGCTAGCCTCATGTCTATCCCAAGACATATCCATACTCCAAAGTTGCACTAAAATTTCATTATTGTCAATTTTTCTTCTGAGGTTCATAGTGCCTTCAAATTAATCTACATTCTGATACAAGAGCATGTACATGAGCAAGGAGTACTAGTATAAATGAGTTCCAAACACTTCATTCTTAACATCCTACAACCCCTCATGAATCTTCTCTTCAAGATATGGGCCGAAGTCAAAAATCACTGTATAATCTGGATGTTGAATTTGTATAGCCATATACATGAAGTGAGGTGGCATAACTATAATTGGATTGAACCCCAAGACCTAACATATAGAGAAAAAGGTAGCCTAAAAAATAAGGAGAAAAACAACCAATGGGAAAAGGCTCCTCTGAACTAGGGCCAATGTAGTATGTCATCTATCCTGCTTTTTCCAAATGAATTGGAAGAAAGCAAGTTCTAATAAAACCTTTCATTCTATAATACTCTGCCTTCAATTCATTTCAAATCTACTTGTACCAGGTTAGCAGATGGTTCATACAAGTCAAACATCTCCTGGAATTCCTCTCTCCTGATTGTCAGCAGAATATCTCCTTCATTTCCCCTTATAAGCCTCGAGATAGGGTCGTATATGTCTACAACAGCCTTGAGCAGGTCGATATCCATGAAAACATTCGACACCACTAATTTACCCATCATATTGCTAAACACTTGAGAATGGGGATTGTCAAATGCTCTGTCCATACCATAATTTGAACATATCTATCGCAGTCATTGGTACCCTAGCATCCGCTAAGTGGTACGCTTTATCAGTCAACCCCTCTCCTAGGGTTTTACCATGAACAAATTTTTGCCCTTGGTACTTGTCATTAGTCGAGGGCTTTAATTGGCCGAGAAAATCATCAAAAAGATTTCTCTTCAAATATTCAGTCTTCCTTGAATGTTTTCACAAGGGAGCCATCTTACCAGACTATGGTTTCTATCACTTAACCACAAGAGGAAAAGAAAACTAGGATTTGACACAAAAACCTCAAGAGCAACACAGAAATATGCGAATTCTTATCAAATTCTGAACCCTAGAACAATTCATGACATTTTCCCTACAATTACTCACACAATTCACACTTCAATCATTCAGGGAACATAGAAGGGGTATCTAGCAACTTACTGCTTTGAAAATACTAGACAAATTGCAATCTTGCACTACAAGAACCCACCTCAATCTTCTTCAGCACTGGGGATACCTTATGAATCGCTATGAATCACTTTATGAATTGAAAATAGCTTTGAGAATAGTTTTATTATTGTTTTGGAATGAAAAGCCATTGTGTCATCCGCCATTACTGCTTGCGCGAGTGAAAAAACTGCTCTAACTTACATTTGAAATAATTTTAAAACTGAACCGTCGATCATCTTTCATAATGGCACATCGCATGATTATCTTTAGTCAATTTGAAATTGACCACCACATGTGGCAAGCAGGTCCACCCAAAGTAGGACATGGCATAGCCAACTCACCACTTACTTCACCTCGGTCAGCGACCCTACCATCAGCTTTTCCTGGCTCACCTTGGACACATGGCATCATCTTGTGATGTCGCGATCCTTAGCCCCCTTGCATCTTCCTTCACGGTGTTACGAGGTTTGTTGGATTTGTTCGCACTTTACCCACAAACCACGATGATCACTTAACAATGGCTGCTAACTCTCAAGCACTTCTTGGATCAGGATTAAACATCATCATTCAACTTTACCATGTGCAGAAAAATGCACCTTTAGTAGTGCAGAATTTACCCGCTAGGAAATAGTAACATCAAAGGTTTGAAAAAGTCAAACCATTGGCTTAACCTTACCCACCAAGGACATGTGGCATCATCTCGTGATGCCAAGGTCCATAATATCCTTTCATCTCTTGACCACAGGGCTATGTGGACTGTAGGATCTACTCGCGGTTTACCATAAAGTCACCGGCAAAAATATATGACTTTAGACTTAGGAAAAATATTAAAGGGCCCAGTCGAAACAACTTAGCGCCTAGGTGTAACACATGGTAAGATCGGTATAGAGCTGAGTTAAAGGCAATGAATATGCAGCTGGGAGGAGGAAGCGGCAATGGGAGAATTCAAAATTCAAATTCTCTGAAAGGCGGGAACTCTGGTTCCAATGGTGGAAGCAACCAGAATGAAGGAGCTAGTCCTATGGGAGAGAAGGACAAGACTTCGGATATTCTAAAGGTTGTTGACATTCTACAAACTAGTGGTACTCTGCCAGAGAAGAAAGTGGGTTCTGGGTTTTTGGGGGAGGGGTCCAGCAGGGGGTCCAGCCCACGTGAAGAGACCTTGGAGAACGAAAAAGAGTCTAGAAAATGGTCATCCCTTTTTGGAACAAAACCATCTGGTAAATCCTATTTACCTCCTGTCAAGCATATTTCTGATCCATCAGGTGGAAAGTTCGCTATCTCTATCCCTAATCTAGTTCTCGATCATAATATAAACAATATGTCAAACTCCCTGGTAGGCAAATTTATGGGTTTGCGTCCAAACGTCGAAGTTGTAAGGGCTTATGTCAAACAGAAATGGGCTCTGAAGGGTAACATTAAAATCTTGGCTTTGCCTAAAGGCCTCCTATCTTTTACTTTCTTGTGTGAAGAAGATAAATTAAGGATACTTTGTGGTAGTCCCTGGATGATAGGAAAGACAGCCTTGGTTCTTCAGCAATGGCATCTGAATCTAAACATGAATGACTCTCTTTTGGCACAAGTTCCAGTTTGGGTAAAGTTACCAGGTCTACCTCTTGAATATTGGGTAGAAAGCATCTTCTCAGGAATAGCAAGCTCATTTGGTGAACTCCTCTCTATAGACCCAGTCACAGCTTCAAAAAGGAGACTCACTCATGCTAGGTTTTGTGTAGGGATAGCCCATGATGCAGACATGCCAGAACAGATAGATATAGTGTCAGAATGCAAGAAGCCCAAAAATATGCAATGGGAGAGAATGAACCTTTCAAATTCAGATCAAAACTCAAAAATAGTAAACAGTGCTTCACATGATTCTAGATTTCCTAATTGGGGCAATGAAGATGAAATATCCAGAATCCTCAGTAATCCGGAAGCGATTCTCGAGAAAGAAGCTAACTGGAAAATACCAAAATACAAGAACAAGAAAGGATCCACTCCCTCGGCTTCTCAACTAAGGAAATCCAGCATAATAGATCAAATAGATGTTGGGTATATCTCCTCTTCCCTAGGTCGACCTTCTAACCATAAAGTCAGAGACAAGGAGGCCAATAAGAACATTGTAGATGGAACTCAGAAGACTCTTAAGGAGTTAGGAATCGGTAAGTAACTATGAAGATTATCTCTTGGAATATTAGGGGACTTAATAATCCTCATAAACATGATATTATTAGGAATATGATAAGGGATAGTAAACCTGATGTTTTTCTAATTCAAGAGACCAAAATGAGTAGAGAAAAAGTTGAATCTTTGAAGTTTTTTAAAAATGGGAGTATCAATGGTAGTAGCTCAGAAGGTGCTTCGAGAGGCATAACTACCATTTGGAATCTTAATAGTGTCAAAGGCCATGTTCTTATTTAAGAAAAAAAATTCTCTTGCATTAGATTTGAGAATTTAAAAGATGGAACATCATGGGTCCTCACCAACATTTATGCACCCAACACCTTGAAAGCTAGAAACTCCTAGAAAAAACATAGAAATTAGGGACAGCTTCAAGAATCTTAGCTGGTTGGTCATGGGAGACTTTAATACTCCTTTGAGAGAGGAGGAAAAGTTTGGTGGAAGCCCCTCTCAGTTAGAAAGTAGTTTGGCCCTTATGGACTTTATAAATACACGGGCTCTCAACGATGTGGAGATACAAGGATGCAATTACACATGGACTAATAGGAGAACTGGTAATGATCTTATCCAAGTTCACCTTGATAGGGCTCTTATTTCTGATGACTGGTATAGACATTACTTCTACTCCCTGTCTGCCCACATCTAGGTTGGGCCAGATCATTTTCCCATCACCTTAATTGCTGACCCAATTAATAGAAGAAGACATTTTCCTTTCAGATTTGAAAAAATGTGGACTCATCACCCTGATATCACTCGTAATATTCAGAAATGGTGGAGTATCCAAGTTGAGGGAATTGCTATGTACAGAGTTGTAAAGAAACTCAAAAGTGTTAAGGACAATATAAGACTCTAGAATAAATCTAGCTTTGGGAATATTTTTAGGCCAAAGGTAAAGTCCAGGATGACCTTAAGAAAATACGGGTCCAAATTCAGAAGGATGTTTTTAGTACTGTGTCTATTGCTGAAGAAAATGAGACCCTTAAAAAATACCATGAAATCATTGTTAAAGAGGAAACTTTTTGGAAGCAGAGATCAAGATGCATTTGGCTAAAGGAAGGAGATAGAAATACAAGATTTTTTCATATGTCGATGATCAAACATAAAGCGGAAAATAGGATTACAAAATTAGCAGTGGACAATGGGGAGCTGGTCAAGGAGGAAGAGATAAGGAATGAGGCCAAAAGGTACTTTTCGAAACTTCTGAGGGATCACAGGTTGGATGTTGATGCTCAATCTTCTTTTCTTCAAAATATTCCTTGTCTCATTGATGAGCATATGAATGCCTCCCTTTCTTCAATTCCTTCGATCTTGGAAATAAAAAATGTTGTTTTTTCTTTTGATGATAACAAAGCCCCCGGTCTAGATGGCTTCCCCATGTTCTTTTTCCAAGATTTCTGGGACATTGTCGGGAAAGATGTTTCCAATGGGGTAAAGGAATTTTTTAGGGCTACAAGACTTTTGAAAGAAATTAATGGCACTTTCATTGCACTTATTCCCAAAACCCAAGGTGCTAACTCCATGGACAAGTTCAGACCAATCAACTTATGCAATTCTTTTTATAAGATTATCTCCAAGGTTCTTACCACTAGAATCCTGACTATCCTTCCTTCTTTGATTAATCATCAGCAAAATGGTTTTGTCCCGGGAAGACAAATTCTCAACTCCATTATTATTGTCCATGAGAATATTCATTCTCTTGTTAGGGCTAAGAAATAGGGTATCATCCTCAAGCTTGATCTCTCTAAGGCCTATGACCAAGTTGACCGGTCTTTTCTTGTGAAGGTTCTTGTGGCTTATGGTTTTTCCACCAAATGTGCTAACCTCTTCAATTAGTTTATTACCTCAGCCTCTTTTGTTGTTCTTGTCAATGGTTCCCCATCCCCCTTCTTTGAAGCATCTAGAGGACTAAGGCAAGGGGATCCCATTTCCCCTATCCTCTTCATTATTATGGCTAAATGTTTTGGTAGGTCTATGGAAAACATGGTTATGCGAGGATCTTGTAAGGGACTTCAACCTTCTTTAGCTAATCTTATATGCTCTCACCAACAGTTTGTGGATGATACCATTGTCATGGGGGAATCAAGTATCTCAGAAGCTAGAACCCTCAAGGATACTCTTTGTAAGTTTGCCTTTGCATCTGGTCAGCTCATTAATTAGGTTGAAAGCAAAGTTTTTTTCATCAACACACTAGAGATAAGACAACATAGAATCAACAGAATCCTGGAATGTTGGATTGTTGATCTTCCTACCACTTATCTTGGCCTCCCCTTGGGCATTGCACCTCCTAATTCTTTTTGGAGCTCTCTAGTGGAAAAATTTCATCAAAAGCTAGTTGGTTGGAAAGGATCCCTTTTAAGTTAGGCTGGAAAGCTTCAACTTCTAAAAGCTTCTCTTCAAAGCATACCTATCTATGCCCTAAGCCTTTTCACAATTCCAGTTAAGTATGTTGATGCAATTGAGAAAATTCAAAGAAAATTTCTATGGTTAGGGGTTGAGGATAAGAAAAGAATGTCTCTTGTGGCTTGGGATCAGGTATGCAGATCGGAAAGTAAAGGAGGTCTGGGCCTGAGAAGAATCTAGACCCTAAATGAAGCTCTCCTGTCTAAACAAGTTTGGAGAATGTTCCACTTAGATAGTGAATAGTGTAAAATCTAGCGAAGTAAGTACTCTCTTCTATCCTCCTCTCTTTCCTCTTTTATCAATTCTGAAATCAGTATGAATGGGTCCCATATCTGGAATCATGCATCTAAGTGCAGAGATAGCATTGCTAAAGGGGTTGTTTGGAAACTAGGCAATGGTAGGAAAGTATAATTTTGGGAAGACCCCTAGCTTTTTGATAAACCTTTGACTGATATCCCATAATGGGCCCCTTATGTCTCCTCCTGTATTAGAATATGTGGTCCTTTAGTTGAAGGGTATTGGATAGGTAATAAATGGCAGAACATTGAAAGTATCCACCCAAGCCTTATTAAGCTTAAAAACCATCTTTCTTCGGCCTGGTTTAATAAAGAGGAAAACTCCCTCATTTGGAAATATGAACCCAAAGGTAATATTATTGTCTCTTCAATGTATGGTGTTCTCTCCCCCGCCCCTTCTAAAAATCCTTTCTGGTCTAAAGCTTGGATAAAGGGTCTGACCCCCAAAATCAACTTTTTCTATTGCACTATTCTTCAAAATAAAATCTTGACCTTAGATAACCTCAAGGGTAGAGGATTTGCCTTTCCTAATAGATGTGCTATGTGTCTTAAGGAGGAAGAGTCTGTGGACCATCTGGCCATCCACTGTTCCTATTCTGCTTCAATCTGGGAAAGATTTCTTAAGAGTTTTTGCTTTGATTGGGTGTTTCCTAATACTATCAATGAGTTGTTCTACTCCTGGAATTATCATTGGTCTAACTCCTTTTTGAGATCTCTGTGGCAGCTATCACTCCCTCACATTCTATGGGGATTATGGAAAGAAAGAAACAATCATATTTTTTAGGGACGCTTCTCTTACTTGGGATATTGTGTTCCAGAAAATACAATGGGCAATTGTGGAGAACATTGGGATCATTGGGGGTCCCTGCTTTTCGACCAACCCATTGGAATCTCACATTTTAAGTTCCTAGAGTTTGGAGAATGTTGGCAATTCTGACCCCAAGCAAAACAAAAGATTAGAAGCAAGATGGAAAACTTCCCCTCATGGTTGGTCCAAAGTCAATTTCGATGGTGCTACAAAAGGTAATCCGGGCCCTGTAGGATGTGGAGCTATTCTTAGAGATGATAAAGCTATATGCAAGGAAATGATTGTTGTTCCAATAGGAAGCCAAACAAATCACAAGGCAAAAGAAATGGTAGCACTCCAAGGTATTCTCCTCACAAAAAGATGGAATTGCCCCTACATATGGATTGAAGGGGACTCTAACAACATCATCAAATGCCTCAAGGGGACCTCTAAGCCCTCATGGTCTATCAATAACATTATAAAGGCCGCTAGAGACCTCATTAACACTTTTGAGAAAAGTTACATATCTCATATCTATCGTGAAGCTAATGGTTCTGCTGACTAGGCAGCCAATGTGGCGGTCAATCAAGATGAAATGATTACTTGGAAGGGAGAACAAGGCCTCCTAGATGATGTCAGATTAATCATTTTTTAGGACCGATATAATAGTACCCCAAAGATCATAAATGGACAAAATAATAATGAAACGGATTAAAAGGAGTGATTCGAGCAATTATAATATTGTCAACACCATTTATTATAACACTCAATCAATCACTTCCCATGCTTTATGGGTAAATTTGGTAGCTCCGAGAAACTCTCTGTCTAAAGCTCTCAGTAAGTTTCAACATTCGGCTCTGAATAGCGAAAATATGGGAGGAAGTAGACGTCACTATGAACCTAGCAATTGTAAGGAGTGGAAGCAAAAGGATGCGATCTCGAACATTCTGTAGAAGGGTGGGTTTTCAAAATTTATGGAGAGGCTCCATGGATGGGACACCATGGTCACTAATTTCTTTTGTAAAAACTAGAGAAAGGGCACTTTGAAGATGGGAGACCAGTTTATCGCCATAGATGAAGACCTCATTGCTCAAGCCACGGGTCTCCGAAAGGAAGGAAGCAACTACTACAGAGACAGAAAAGTGAGCAAGGAGGCCATTGAAAGATATCCTGAAACTGAAAAGGAGAAAAAATGCCTGGTGAAGTTAAGTAAAACTTACTATCCTCCTAGGGATTTTGTTAAGCCATGGAGGGAGGTCCTTTTTGTTATAATGCGCTATATTACTTTGGATGGTAGATTCATTAAAGTGTATGGCTACCATTTTGTTTTGTTGAATCATTTTAGGCGTGACGAGAAAGTTAACATTCCATATTTTCTGTTATGTTCTATGAATGCCACCATTAAGGCCCATAAAGAGAACCCTAAGGGTGACACTACCATGCATCAAGGCTTAATGGTTCTAATTTATGACCACCTCAAGGCTAACCAAATAGCCCGCCCTCAACCCTCTATTTTTGAGTCTAAGGAGGAAGGGTCGGACTCTGTTTTTTCTTTGGTTGAGGGTTCTAATAGTGATTCAATGAGCGAGTCTGAGGAGAGTATGGATGAATCCGAAGCTGAAGTAGGTAAGAAGAGGAAACATTTGAAAACCAGGCCTTCCTCTCTGAAGGGAAAGAAATCTAAAGGCAAAATTCTCCATATTAGCTCCTCAGAGGAGGAGGAGGTCTTTGAAGATTCTGAGAAGGAGAAACCCCAGGGTTCACTAAAAAAGAAAACTAAAGTCCATATTCAAACCAGAAACAAACAAAAGAGAAAGGAAGAGAATGTGAAGGAGCTAGAGGAACAAAAGCAAAAACAGATTTCAGAAGCTGACCAGAACTTGGAGGAGGTGATCACTGGGGAAGTACATAGGGCTAAAGATAAAGCCACTGTTGGTGACACCCCAAATAAGGAACAGGACAACTTCGGTAAGATAGATCCCTCCTCAAACCCTCCTCCTGAGGGTATGAAAGGTTTTATGGACACCATGGAATGGTTAACCACCAGTTACAAGAAAGTTGTGGAGGACAACAAGAAGCTCAGCCACAGAATCCAGATTCTGGAAACTATCAGCACTGGCGAAGGGAAGACTATGGCAGATTATATGGAGGATTTGACCAAAACTGTTGCTAAAGCTGAAAATATAAGAGACTCCTTCAACCCCAAATTTGAGCAATTTAAGAAAGACCTGATTGAGAGGAAAGCAAATTCTAATGCTATGGATCAAACAATGTTAGAAATTGTCAGTAAAGTCAGCAAAATTGAGGAATGTCTCAAAAGTATCATAGAGCAAAGCTTAAACATTCTAAAGGTCTCTACTAGCAATACCAAAACCCTCATCAACAAATTGGATGAGGAGAAAGACACCCTGGAAATTGACCCTGACACTGAAGGCACAGGAGATGTTCAAGGACCCAGAACAAGAACCAGAGGTAAAAAGAAGGAGAAGAAGCCAAATAAGGACCTAGATGAATTCAAAGTTGTTGCAGCCATTGCAGCCAACTACGACCAGCTAGTGATTAAGGCGGAGGACCTCCTGAAGACTCTTTAACTATGCAGTGTTTTCCTGGTTTCTATTGTTTTGTTGTTTCTATCTTTTGTTGTCCTTTCTATTTACTGGCTTTATTCCCAGTCATTTTGTAAGCTATTTTTGTATGGTATGGATACTCTATGATGATCTTTTTTAATCTCCTTTGTTAAAGGTTTTGGGTCCTGAAAACCTATTTTTTCTTATTAATCAGAACTTAGTGCCTAGGAAATACAATGGCCCCGCTAACAATAACCGACCCTTAGCTTAAGTGAAAAAAGGTAATGCCAAATTATAACTAGCTTAGTGTTTTTAATAAAGATTTGATTAAGAAATGCATAAAACCCTAAACCTTAAACTCTAAGGACAAGAAAAGAGAACAAAATTAATTCTGAATGATCAGAAAATTTACCAAGGCATGAAAATATTTTGCACAATGACGTTGAGGACTATCAAAAGATATGGAAGAGGAATTAGATTAGATACAAAAGAATAATACATGGACTTTAGTTCCCCGGCCTAAAAATAAGAATGTTATTGGGACTAAATGGATTTTTAGGAATAAATTGAATGAATATGGACAAGTTGTGAGGAATAAGGCTAGATTGGTTTGTAAAGGATATTCCCTAAAGGAAGGAATTGATTATGATGAGACTTTTTCTCCGGTAGCTAGGATTGAAGCTATGAGATTATTTATTGCTTATGTTTCCCATAAGAACTACAAGGTTTATCAGATGGATATTAAGTGTGCATTTCTGAATGGAGATCTTGAAGAAGAAGTTTACATTGAGCAGCATGATGGTTTTGCACTTTCAGAGGACAAAAACATGGTTTGTAGGTTAAGGAAAGCTTTATATGGATTAAAACAAGCCCCTAGAGCTTGGTATGCAAGATTGGATAAATATATTTTGAAGCTTGGTTTCACTAAAGGTAATGTTGACAGTAATTTATATTATAAGATCATTGATGATGAAATAATGATTGTTGAAGTCTTTGTTGATGATATCATTTTTGGACGTGAGGATAAGTTATGTATGGAATTCTTTGATAAGATGAAGATTGAATTTGAGATGTCTATGATTGGGGAGATGAAATTTTTCTTAGGTTTGCAGATTACTTAGACTGATAAAGGTATTTTCATCTGTCAAACTAAGTATGCTAGGGAGTTGTTGAAGAAATTTGGTATGGAAAATTTTAAACCGGTTGGTACTCCTTTTGTTACAAGTGAGAAATTGACTAAGATAGATGCATCAGCACCGGTAAATCCTACAAGGTACAAGTCTATGATTGGATGATTGTTATATCTAACTCAGACTAGATCGGATATAATGAATGGAGTTTGTATTGTATCAAGATATCAAAGTGATCCTAGAGAGAATCATGAGAGTGCGGTGAAAAGGAT
Organism: Cryptomeria japonica; assembly: GCF_030272615.1. Classification (NCBI taxonomy): domain Eukaryota; kingdom Viridiplantae; phylum Streptophyta; class Pinopsida; order Cupressales; family Cupressaceae; genus Cryptomeria; species Cryptomeria japonica. The sequence goes on from NC_081408.1 coordinate 400,503,712, forward strand.
TTTTAGATATTTGCAAGGAACAACTAAATATGGTTTGTGGTATCCTAAAAATGATAATTTTATACTATGTGCATATAGAGATGCAGATTGGGTTGGAGATGTTGATGATCGGAAGAGCACATCCGGTGGAGCTTTCTTTCTTGGAAAGAAACTTGTTTCATGGATCAGCAAGAAGCAGTCATGTAACTCTTTATCTACTACTAAAGTTGAGTATGTTGTTTTTACTATCTGTACATAAGCTCTATGGATGAAGTAAATGTTAAAGGATATAAGGGTGGATTGGAATGAACCGGTAGTTATTCACTGTGATAACTCTGCTGCTATTGACATATCAAAGAATCCGATATTTCATTCTAAGACAAAGCACATATCTATCAAGTAGAACTTTTTGAAGGAGAAGGTGGAAGAAAATGAAGGCAGACTAATTTATGTGAACACTAAAGAGAATATTGCAGATATCGTCACTAAATATTTACTTAAGGAATCATTTGAGTACTTCAGAGACAGATTGGGGGTTTTCGTCCCTCTGATAGAGACTTGAGTGATTTTGATCGGCATCAATCTAGTATGCATTTATAGAGCTACTATTCATATTGGATTGGCATGTTGGTGCTACTACTCAGGGGGAGTAGTCGGCTATGTGGTTCAGTGGATTTATGATTTTTCTTTGACGTTTATGTCAAATTTTTGGCATTGATGTCAAAGGGGGAGAGATATATGTGAAAAAAAGAGTTTAACATGATATCAGTCAAGTGAGATCGGAGCTTTACAGGGATATCATTTACAAGGGGGAGTTTGTTAACTCCATTGTAATATCATCTTATGGGAGATTGTTGGTTGTCTTCCTTTGGGGGAGACTTGTTTGGCATTTCTTGGAACTTGGATGTTTTTCACACCTAGTGTTGTCATCAATGCCAAAGGGGGATATTGTTGGTAAATTGGAGGAATTGATTATGTGTTGCATTGATTTTTTTTCATTGATGGCAACACCGGTTGTTTTGGTTGTTTACCGGTTTCTAGTAGGTTGCGATAGAGCGATTGGATTATGATATCAATCCGATATGCTCTGGTATGCTTTGGTTTATGGAATTGGTTTGGATCTATCATTCATGATATTTAGATGTGTATCACCATCCGTTGGTCCAGGATTTGATAACTCAGGAGCTATCATTTGTTCTAGTAATCCTTTTGGTCATATGTAAGGGTTTTACCGGCAGAGCTTTGTTGAAGATCTTTTGATGCACTTGATAAGTAGTGTTGGTGTGGCTTCTAGATGGCTTTCGGGATGCTATTGGTTATCTTGTTCATGTTCCTATTGATCGGTGGTGTTGCATTTCAGACCAGATCTAATGTTATCTTATTTTACTAGGTTATGGACCAGTTTATGTAACGTGTTGGTGGATGATCCCGATGTGTTTCCGGTTGGATCTATTGATTGGATTATGTTGTTTCGGTCTTAGGCTGACTTGGTTTATCATTGGATTATGGGTTTATATTATGAATTTATTGTATTATCTTTTAGGTGGCCGACCTAATTATTTAGGTCCCAGGTTGGTATAAATATGATGTAAGATCTCTTTGTAGATCATGGGTTTTTGGGATATAGGATTATATGTGTGTGAATAAGGTTGTAATCATATGTAGAGGTTGTGGTTGATCATAAGTGGTCAAATTGGGTTGTTAAAAGAGGTTTAAGACCTCTAGTACTGAGCCTAACTGGAACTGTATTCAGGCATAGGAGATGTTATTCTTGCAGTTCACTCTTCTTTCTGGATTGTAGTCTAGATTTATTTTGTAGTCAGTGAGGCTCCTTTTGTGATGATCAGTGCGCTCTAGGTTGTTGGCCCTCCTGCATATGCAGGCCCCTCTTTTAGTAATCACATACTTACTGCAAAAGTATTATCTAACTGTGGGTAGGCTTCCCGCTGTGGTTTTTCCCTTTACCGGGTTTTCCAGGTACAAATCTTGGTGTTATCTTTTGTGGATGGTTGGTAAATGTTCTGTGGTTTATATTTGTGCTTAACTCTTATATCTGTTATTCCGATAATAAGGTTTTAATGCTTAAAGTTTTATAATATGTTAACAACTTATTCACCCCCCCTCTTAGTTATTCATCGGTTATCTGAGTTGTCTAACACATGATACATTGGATTTTTGGCCAAACATATGGTACTTTGACTGTCACATCCAATTCTCACTATCATACAATCAAAACCAGTACCATTACCAAGTCTCTATAACCAAACCGTCTCCTTAGAGGCATGTGTAGTAGTCATATACTCTACTTCAATGGTGGATAATGCAACTATAGGTTGTCTTTTACACATTCAACTTACTGCTCCTCCAAACAAAGTAAACACATAGCCACTAGTGGACCGTCAACTATCCATTTTACCTGGCCAATCTACATCAACAAAACCATGTATGTCCAATGACTTATCCACGTCATTAGTACCATGATAAACCCAAGAGTAATTAGAAGTACCTCGCAAGTATCTTAACACCCCTTCAACAAAAATCCAATGCTCTTTACCTGGGTTAAACATAAACCTTCTTATAACTCCCACTACTTAGTCTATATCTAGTATATGATGAATACTAAGAGGGGGGGGTGAATAACTATGCCAAAAATTACTTTATTTAAACACTTTACTAGACTACCAGTAAAGTGGTAAAACAATTTAGCAAACAAACTGGTTAGCACACATGCAAACCAAATAGCAAATAATGCATTCACCCATAGAAGCAAAAACACCATAACATGAGAGACTTTGACGTGGAAACCCAAATGGGAAAAACCACGATGAGATGGAACTCACAAGTAACTATCTACATAATAGGAACCAGACCGGTTAAGGTCATACAATGTTCTTTACCAGAACAGATCCTGTTAGGAATCTCAATCTTTGTTAGAAGATAAGTCTAATTAAAGACTACCTTGCTAGAGGATTTTAGATCCACAGATGTGAACCACCTTGTGGCTTTTGGGCCTACTCAGTTAAGGGCTTCAAACTTGTCGAAGATGTGAGTAATCAACAAGTGAGTGATCTAGAAAATAGCACAGATTGCTTGGTTAGATCCTTGATAGCTCATTCCTAATGCATTCCAGCATTACTTCAGTCTTCAACACATTCACACTCTGCCTCTTCTCGCAGACCTCAACTTTTCTCCTATGTTCACACTTACAAAAACTCTTCAACCACCTTAAACCCTAGCAAGAACATAAAACCCTAGACATGATGTCCTTATAAAGGAATCTGATTTCATGTCGGTCCAATAGGATTACAATACAATTTCCTAGGTTCAATGCATCTAGACATATTTGGTAACATGACACAAAAAGCACCGCTAGAGTGTCAGCACCGCCAAACAATCGATAGATGGTAACTCATCACAAAATGTCGGTTGGTAACTCATCACAGAGTATTATCGATTCATACAGAATACCAGTTTAAGCAAAATACTGGTTACCAGTTTGACAAAATGAAGACTGGGAAATATGAGTTGTGCCGCTTTGTTCCTTCCTACCGCTTGAGATCCTCAAACCGCTTGGGGTCTTCATACCGCTTCAGATCGGTAAACACTTTCTGCAAAACACTGATAGTCTGAAGACTATAATACATCATACCGGTTGGAACAAATACCGGTTGAGCTTTAACTTATACATACAAAAAGTGATCTCAAATCAAGTGTGTGTCCATCAATGACAATCACAGCATCAATCATCAGAAATGCCAACAATCTCCCCCTTTGGCATTGATGGCAACACTTAGAAAAATTTTGACATCTAAGTGTTTTACAAAAAAAATATGCCATAATCAAAATTACTCCCCCTAGGCATATACACTATCCCTTTTGCAGAAAATACAATGTATACTACTCCTTAACAAAAATAACATGAAAGTATACATCAAAACATTCAAAATGTATACTTCTCCCCCTTTGCCAACAATGACAAAAGTATTGCAGACTAACCCCTGTTTCATTAAAATAATAAGTGTTTATGACAGTAAAGAGTAAAACTTGGCAAAAATTGATTTAAAGTCCTGCAAAAATTACTTCATGGATAACGACCATGAGTCAAGTAGGGAGGTAGCCACCTCTTTCTCTGCCTGCATTTGGGAAACCTGTTCTTCCATGGCATCTATCGTGCTCATCTCTTGAGTGACCGTTAGGGCATCAAGATTTAGGTAGCATTTCTAGAGAATTTACAGCCTTGGCATTAGGACCAGTTGAAGTTCCTGCAAATTTTGTGTCTAGTTGCTTATCTCTGCCTCTAGTCTTGCAGACTACAGTTGAAGCCAGTGAACAGTTTGTCCATGTGTGGAAAAGCAATCATATGGCATCTTGAAGGTGTTAATAAATGACTGCATATTAGATTGCAGTTTGTTCTTCTGAGTGAGCACATCATCACAGAATAAATGAGGTTGGCAAATCTTGCTAAGTAGAAGATTCCCCTCATTCATTGCATCTCTAATGGCCTTTTGTACCTTCTGGAGATCAAACCGAAACTCTGTTAGCTTTTTCACCAGGGCAGTGTCTAGAGCTTTTTGATGTGCCTTCTTGGCATTTGCTTCTGCGACCTCTTCCAGGCTTTGTACCTAGTCTTCTACAACTGTGCATAAGAGCTTCAATTGTGCAAGTGAGGAATCGGTACTGGGAAGGTTCATACCGAGTATCAAACTGGTAAGTGTTTCCACCGTAGTTTGGATAACATCTTCCTCCTTTTTCCTCCTTAGAGAATTCAATCACTCTTGAGCAAGCTTAATGCTCTGCAACAACTCCGATTCATTTGCAGACTGGAGGTCAATAGGATAGGTAATTGCAGCCGGTTTAGCCTGACTATCGGTTGCCATTGGAGTCTCCACCTGTGTGCTCTTTTCCGCTGCTTCCTTGTCCTTGTCTTTTTGCTGGTCTTCTTGAGCCTTCCTCTGCTCCTCTTCTTCTTTCTTTCTTTTCTCTTCTTCTTGTCTCTTCTCTTCATTTTTTCGCTTCTTCATCCTTCTTCTTCTCCTCTTCTTTCTTCCTCTTTTCCTCTTTTTGTTTCTTCTCTTCCTCTTTCCGCATCTCCTCTTCTTTCTTTTCCTCTTCCTTCTTCTTCCTCTCTTCCTCTTTTCGCTTCTCCTCTTCTTTCTTTTCCTCTTCCTTCTTCTTCCTCTCTTCCTCTTGTTTCTTATTTTCCTCTTCTTTTCTCTTCTTCTCATCTTCTTTTCTTTTATCCTCTTCCTCTTTCTTCTATTTCTCCTCTTTACTCTTATCTGCTTCCTCTTTCCTCTTTTTCTCTTCTTTACTCTTATCAGCTTCCTCTTTCCTCTTTTCCTCTTCTTTTCTCTTATCCTCTTCATCTGCATGTTTCTTCTTTTCAGCTTCCTGTTGTTTCTTTTCTTCTTCTACCTTCTTTTCCTGTCTTGTTCCTTCTGATGGTGTATCCTGAGCAACATTTTCACCATCTAAGGCGTTAACATCAATGGGGTCCATTGGTTCTGTGACCGGTTCTTCTTCACTTTTATACACCTCATCTGGTTTGCCAATTTCTGGTTCTTGCTCAGCTTTTCTGTTGGCTTCAGCCACTTGATGTATCTTAAGAGCTTCTTGAGCATGAGTATGTGTATCTTTGATCACTTCATTAACCTTTCCTTCTAGTAACAGGAGTCTTCTTCGTCTCATGAAGAAGAGGCCTTTGTATTTATTCATAACTTCAAAAAGTTCTGAATTTGATACATCGGGAAAATGTTGAGAAAATATTTCCTCCCTCATTTCCTGTTCCTTTTCTATGGAAATGCGCCATTTATTGTCTAAAGAATTATACAAAGAATCTAGTGTCTGAAATCTAATTTATGAAGGCGACCGGTCATTGATACACAAATACTTAATGATTTCCTGTTGAACTTCTTCCTTTTCATCATCATTGAAGTCATCAAAGCAATCAATTAAATCATTCAACACTTTTCTCCTTATATTCTTTATAGTTCTTTGATAGTGTGTCAAAGGTTTGTAAGAAGAAATGTCAATATTTACCAATGCAGATGATGTCGGTTCATTCTTTGTCTTTTTCTTTGTTTGCCTAGTCTTCTTCTTAGGCAGTTCTTCTGACACAGTTTCTTCTGAGTCAGGTGTATTGATTTTTGTCTTCCGCTTCCTCTCAAAGACTTTTGCAGGTTCCGCTTTCAGTTTCTTCTTAACTGGTGACCGCTTGGTCACTTTGGGACTGGCTGCAGTAATTGGTGTCGATGTTAAAGGCACTGCCTTTCCTTTCTTTTATGAGGGTTCTACAACCGGTGTAACCCTTTCCAAATAAGTGTCAATTCTCTTTGCCTTAGGATCAAGGGGTGAGGTGATTAGGGTAGAAGCATACCCATCCAGCATATCATTCATTACCTCATAGCCCATAGGCTCTACTTCTTCCTTCCTAGGCTCAACGGCCTCCATTATGCATTCATCCACTTTGATGGTGAAGCAGATGTCTTCCTCATACTTTTTGACTAAATCACCAGATATTCTTATCCTTTGGCTCATCTTGCATTTGAACTCATCAAAGTATTTGTTCAGTGCTTCCGGATAGCTGGTTCCAACCACTTGTAGACTTTCCTTGATTTGTTTTGTCACTGGTTGATCGGTGGACCACTGAATGTCACCTACTCCTAGAAAGTAACCTTGGAAGTAAAAGAACAACCCAACCAGTAGTTGTTTGAACTTGAATCTCAATGCATTGTCCTATTTGATCGACTTAAGATTCAACATAAGTTGTCTTTGCATACAAGTGCACAGATCAAATGATGCATCCTCCTTGATCATCCTGTAAGCGTCATTTACCACTACAGAAGAGACAGAATTAATTCTACTGGTAGAGAACGTCCGATAGCCTATCACCATGCAGGCATACTTGACCAGATCATCCTTGATTGAGTTGACGGTCATACCACGTGAGTCGCTCACTGAACTGGTGAGCTTGGACATTTCAGTCTTGCTGACCTTCCTTAGGGCTGGCACTTCCCCTATATTGCAGAAATCGGTGACGACATGAATCACTTCTGGTGTGATATCATGTGTCCGCTCTAGGTACATCTTGTCACCATGTACCTTGCTTAGAATAATGTGAATGTGATCATCCGAAAATTCTTCAAGAAAGTAAATTGCATTTTGAAGTTTCTTCTTTTCCAGAATGCTGAATTCTAGTTTAATCTTCTTATCCTTTCCACAGAATAGGCTCAACTGGGAATGGATCGCAAGAGACCCTAGGTCTTCGATTTTGCAGTCTATGTAATCTGAAATCCCTTCTTCTACTATAACGCCAGCCGGTACTTGAGACAAGGCATTGTATTTCGATTTTTGCTTAATGAAGTCCATAGAATCAACAGTTGCACTAGAACTATCATGAGATGCGAAAGCCATGATAAATGAAGAATTATGAAAAATACCTTTGCAGATTGAAATTTAGGGCTTCGCAATTTGAACTTTGCTTGACACTCCTTTGATTGCAAAGATACCGCTTTGTGTTCTACACTCCTCCAACAAATGTTTGCTTCAAATTCTTCTTCAGGAATTTGATAAATTATTTGATTCGCAGTGTAAATCACTTTCCTTCACTCTGCACTTGAAAAACTTCTTCGCTCAAAAAATGATAAGTGAGAAATGATTTCAAAATTCATTTTAAACAGGTTCTCCACCTACTATAATAAATGCTCCAATAGTAGGGCGTAAACCCTAATTTGCCTTTTACCATTTTGAGTCTTCTGCCGACTAACAAGTATCTCATACCAGTTAAGGTCTTTTACCGGTATAAACCAGGGGTTTGAAATATTTTGCCGTTTGCTCCCCCTAAGCTTTTCTGATGCTTAGTTTGCTGGTTCCATGGGTTCCACACTAGGTACAAAAACCGGTTCTTCTTGCAACACTCCTGGTTTCTTTTTCCAGGTTTTGTTCATATCCGCTTGAACCGTTTCAATATCAATCTTTCCTTCCAGAGTGACTGGTATGTCATCCGATATGTTCTTTCTTGTTCTACTGAATCTGGCAATGTGACCCAGTTTGTTGCAATGATAGTAGACCATTCCAGGTTCTCTCCAAGGTCCACTATCCATGTTACCATTCTTCCTCCTGCATGTTGCAGCAGTGTGACCATGACAATGACAGATCAAAAAGTTTTCTCTCCATCCAGTTGCTGCTTGATAGGCACTGCTTCCTGACTGGTGATTAAAGGCATTAAACCGGTTGTGATTCCGGTTCACAAAAGGTTCCAGACCAACTCCTTGAGTCCTCTGAGGATATATTCCAATGTTGTTCATAAAAGACCTGTATTCAGATGCTCTATGCCCAAACTTGTTGCATCCATAACAATTACCATTGAACTTATTGGATCTAGGTACATTGTTTATAAAGTAAGGAAAGTTATTGTAGGCTTTGCTCCTAGACACATTGGAAGTATGTGTTGATATGTGGCGACTGATCAGCAAAGTACTATACACTTAGCATGTATCCTTGCGGGGGTCCGGGGTTGGGTCGGGCCTCGGGCGAAGGTTTGGGGGCGGCAGCCCCCAAAGCGAGCGAAGCCTGCTGCTGGGGTTTGGGGGCTGAAACCCCCAAAATGGGCAAAGCCCACTACGAGGGTTCAGGGGCAATAGCCCCCGAGAAAAAAAAATTTGCCATTTTTTTGTTGATGAAAACTGACATTGTAATAAAACCATAAAAAGGCTGACTTTGTTTGTTGCCCTAAAAACACATGTTATAAGTGGCTGGGATGCTTAAGGCATTGTAATGTTGATGTACTATTTTTGTTGGATAATAAGAAAGATTGGATGGCTGTGTATGGTGGACATAACCCATTCTGGGTGAACCACGTTAAATCTTTGTGTTATCTGTGTCCTATTTTATTCCTTTATCTTTTGTATTTAAATCTGCATATAATTGTTAGTTCATATTTGCTTCGGAACTGCTTGAAACCCTAACAATTGGTATCAGAGCAAGGTTTTCTATAAATTGGTAGGACTTTCAGATTTGAGTGGGAGCAATGGAGGATTCCAAATTCAAGGTCGAAAAGTTTAACGGCCAGAATTATCAGTTATGGAAAATGCAGATGGAGGATTACCTGTATCAAAAGGATTTGTGGCGGCCATTAGAAGGAAAGGCAAAGAAAGCGACCACAATGTCAGATGAAGAATGGGACATTTTAGATAGAAAGGCATTGGGATCCATTCGATTGTGCCTTGCACCATCTGTAGCTTTCAATATAACAGAAGCAAAAATGACTGTAGATTTGATGGCGACATTGGCTAAGCTATATGAGAAACCCTCGGCTTCAAATAAGGTATTTCTTATGAAGCGTTTGTTTAATTTGAAAATGAGTGAGGGAGGATCTATAGCGGAGCACTTAAATGAATTTAATACAATTACCAGTCAATTGTCTTCAATAAAAATTACTTTTGCAGAAGAGGTTAGGGCTTTCTTGATTTTATGTTCTTTGCTAGAAAGCTGGAATAGCTTGGTTATGGCTGTAAGTAACTCTGTCTCCAGAAAAAATACTTTGGTATTTGATGATATTGTTGGTGTTATCCTAAGCGAGGAAATGCGAAGGAAAAGCATAGGTGAGACTCCAACATCATCAAGTAGTGTTTTTAATGTGGAGAACAAAGGAAGATCAAAGGAAAGAGGAAAAGGCCCTTGGAATGAGAAGTCACGAGGGAAGTCAAAGAAAGGATACTCTCAATCTAGAGGAAAGAAAGATTGCTGGTACTGCGGAAAACCTAGTCATCTAAAGAAAGATTGTTGGTCTCAGAAAAACAAAGAAGGAGACAAAAACGAAAATGATAGTAAGGAAGCTAATAATGCAAGTAATACTTTACAAGATGCTTTAATCTTATGTTTGGATAATGTTAATGATTCCTGGGTAATAGATTCTAGGGCTTCATTTCATGCTACACCCCATAGAAAATATTTTCTAGATTATATTCAAGGTGATTTTGGATAGGTATATTTGGGTGATGATGAGCCCTGTCAAATTGTTGGAAAAGGAAAGATAAAGATCAAGTTGCATAATGGTAATGACTAGTTTCTGTAGGAGGTAAGACATGTTCCTAACTTAAGAAGAAATTTAATTTCTGCAGGGCAACTAGGTAGTGAAGGTTGCATAGTTACCTTCTCAGACAGTATCTGGAAGGTCACTAAAGGATCATTAGCAGTAGCTAAAGGTGTGAAGGTAGGCACATTATATTTCTGTACTGGTAACACTTACTCTACCTTAGCTGCTACAGATAAAGTTACTGCAGGGATAGCAACAATAGATGTTGCAAGAACAGATTCGATAATGTGGCACCATAGGCTTGGGCATAGGAGTGAGAAAGGGATGAAAATCTTTCACTCCAAAAATCTATTGCTAGGACTAAAGAAGATTGATTTAGAGTTATGTGAAAACTGTGTTTATGGCAAACAGAAAAGAGTCAGATTTCTCAAGGTTGGGAAAGAGAAGAAGAGTGGGAAGTTAGAGCGTCTGCATTCAGATGTATGGGGACCAGCTTAGGTATCATCTCTTGGTGGCTCTTGTTATTATGTTATTTTTATTGATGATTCAACCAGAAAAACATGGGGATATTTCCTAAAACAAAAATCGGATGTTTTTGAAACTTTTAAGAAATGGAAAGCTTTGGTTGAGAATAAGACAAGAAAAAGGTTGAAGTGTCTCAGATCGGATAATGGAGGTGAGTATTGCAGCAAGGCATTTGAAGATTATTGCTCCTTAAATGGGATTAGAAAGCAGAAGACAGTTCCAGGAACTCCACAGGAAAATGGTGTGTCAGAGAGAATGAATAGGACTATCATGGAACGCGCGAGGAGCATGAGATTGCATGCTGGATTGCCCTTACATTTTTGGGAAAATGTTGTACATACTTTTGTCAATTTGATAAATAGAGGACCTTCAACCCCTTTGGATGGTGGTATTCCAGAGGAGGCATGGACTGGTAAAAAGGTAAATTATTTTTTTCTGAAAACCTTTGGTTGTGAAGCTTTTGTCCATGTTGATAAAGAAAACAGAACCAAGCTTGATGCTAAATCTTAGAAATGTACCTTCATTGGATATGGGATAGATGAATATGGCTATCGGTTATGGGATTTTGAAAATAAAAAAATAACTAGAAGTAGAGATGTTATATTCAATGAGAAGGTTATGTATAAAGAACAGATGCAGGAAAATAAGCATGAACAGGACAAGCAAGAATATGTGGTGTTGGATGAGATTCCTAAAAATGAAATGTCATAGGTACCTAATGCTCAACAACAACAGAATGTCTCACAAACTCCTGCAAGTGTTAGACATTCTACGAGGTCAAGTAGACCTCCTGAAAGATTTTCTCCTTCTTTGTATTCTATATTATTAACTGATTCTGGTGAACCAAAAGAATATAAAGAAGCAATGCAGGTGGATGCCAAACAACAGTGGGAGCTAGGCATGAAAGAGGAGATGAACTCTTTGATGAAAAATAAGACTTAGGACTTACTCCCTTTACCTGCAGAAAAAAGAGCCTTGCCTAACAAATGGGTTTATCGGTTGAAGGAGGAGGAAGGAGGTCAGAAAAGATATAAGGCCAGACTTGTGGTAAAAGATTTTGTACAGAAAAAGGGTATATATTATGATGAAATATTTTCTCCAGTTGTAAAAATGACTTCAATTAAAAGTGTACTTAGTCTTGTGGCTACAGATGATTTACATCTTGAATAATTAGATGTGAAAATAGCTTTTCTCCATGGAGATTTGGAGGAGGAAATTTACATGTTGCAACCACAGGGATATGAGGTCAAAGGTAAGGAGAACTTAGTGTGCAGGTTGAAGAAATGTTTGTATGGCCTAAAGCAAGCACCCTGACAATGGTATTTAAAATTTGATAGCTTCATGGCTGAACACGGTTATCATAGATGTCATTCTAATCATTGTGTATATTTTAAGAGATTGGATAATGGCAGTTATATTATCTTGTTGCTTTATGTTGATGACATGCTTGTTGTTGGGTCTAACATGGAACACATAAATGATCTTAAACATAAATTAGCCAGCTCATTTTCTATGAAGGATTTGGGTGCAGCTAAGCAAATTCTGGGTATGAGGATTACACGGGACAGAAAAAATAGAACCTTGAATTTGTCCCAAAGTGAGTATATAAAGAAGGTGTTGAAAAGATTTAACATGCAGGATGCAAAAGCAGTTAGTACACCTTTGGCTAGTCATTTCAAATTCACTAAGGAGATGTGCCCAAAGGCACAGGAAGAGGTAAATAAAATGTCTAACAGCCCATATTCATCAGCTGTTGGCAGTCTAATGTATGCAATGGTATGCACAAGGCCAGATATTGCACATGCAGTGGGAGTTGTGAGCAGGTTTATGAGTAATTTGGGTATGGAACATTGGAATGTTGTGAAATGGATCTTTTGGTATTTGAAAGGAACCACTACGAAGGCATTATGTTTCAAAGGATCTAATGCTGCTCTAAGTGGATTTGTTGACTATGATCTGGCAGGTGATATTGATTCACGGAGGAGCACTATAGGGTATGTTTTTACTATAGGGGGAACTACAGTCAGTTGTATTTCTAGGCTGCAAAAGGTTGCTGCACTTTCAACCACTGAAGCTAAGTATGTTGCTCCTACAGAAGCCAGCAAGGAGATGATTTGGTTACAATATTTTCTAGAGGAATTGGGTCAGACATAGGAGGATCGCCCATTGTATACTGATAGCCAGAGTGCCATTCATCTTGCGAAGAACTCTTCTTTTTATTCAAGGACAAAGCACATTCAGCTCAGGTACCACTTCATCCAGACTGTTTTGGAGGAGGGTCAGTTATGGCTTGAGAAGATTCACACAAGTGAGAATCCTGCCGATATGTTCACGAAGGCAGTTCCACAGCAGAAGCTGATTTCTTCATCAATTTTTGTTGGTCTTCTTGATTTATAGTTGTGGAATGTATACCAGTCGAGTCCTAGTTTTTGTTTTTTTTCTTTTTCCAGCGGATGTTGCATGTACAGTGGTGTCGTGTAGTTTCAATCTCCAAGTGGGAGATTGTTCGGTGTGGAGCTTGATCAGTCGCCAAGTGGGAGATTGTTGATATGTGGCGACTGATCAGCAAAGTACCTTACACTCAGCACGTATCCTTGCCATTTTTTTGTTGATGAAAACTGACATTATAATAAAACCCTAAAAAGGTCGACTTTGTTTGTTGCCCTAAAAACACATGTTATAAGCGGTTAGGATGCTTAAGGTATTGTAATGTTGATGTACTATTTTTGCTGGATAATAAGAAAGATTGGATGGTTGTGTATGGTGGACGTAACCCATTCTGGGTGAACCATGTTAAATCTATGTGTTATCTGTGTCCTATTTTATTCCTTTATATTTTGTATTTAAATCTGCATATAATTTTTAGTTCATATTTGCTTCGAAACTGCTTGAAACCCTAACAGTATGTCCTTCTTTAAGACAGTTAAAGCAAACAGGTTTAAACTTTTGCTTACCTTTATCCTTTGATGTTGGTTGTTTCTTCGATGCTCCAGCATTTGCACCAGAGGTCTCACCTTCCTCATGACCGGAGTAACCAAGTCCATCAATATTCTTGATAGGTTTGGCCGATTCAAGCTTTTGCTCTAGCTTAACAGTACTCTTGTTGAACTTAGCAAGTATTTCCTTTGACACAGAGAGTTCTTTGGAAATAGAAGCATTTGTTTCCATCAAGTTTGCATTCTCGAAGATGGCTATGTTCAGTTCTCCTTGCATGTCTTCCTTTTCCACTTTTCTCGAATGGAGTTGAGCAATTAGGGCACTGATCTCTTGCTTCAGCTTGGAGATTTCATGATCTTTGTCTTTTACCAGATCTTCAGCTTTCCTTCGATTCTCAAGCTCTTGGCACATTCGAATAGTCAGTCCTTCCAACTCTTTTCTCAGGTTGGAATTGGATTCATTCAGCTTTTCTACTTCTTGAATTAGGGCTTCCATGTCCACTTCATCAGAAGAACTATTTTCAGATAGCTCCATCAGTTTTTCAGCATGTTCTCTCCTTTTTGCTTGAGAGGCCTTATATTTGACCATAAGATCATTATAGGCTTGCTCAAACTGAGTGAGTTGATGAGTATGTTCCCTCATAGTGTATTCCCCCATATCTCTTTCCAAGTGGTTAGACTTATAGAAAGGTTGCCTCTGATACCAATTGATGAATACTAAGAGGGGGGGTGAATTAGTATGCCAAAAATTATTGCACTTAAACACTTTACTAGACTACCAGTAAACTGGTAAAATAGTTTAGCAAACAAATCGGTTAGCACACATGCAAACCAAATAGCAAATAATGCATTCACCCACAGAATCACAAACACCATAACACAAGAGATTTTGACGTGGAAACCCAAATGGGAAAAACCACGGTGAGATGGAACTCACAAGTAACTATCTACAGAATAGGAACCAGACCGGTTAAGGTCATACAATGTTCTTTACCAGAATAGATCCTGTTAGGAATCTCAATCTCTATTAGGAGATAAGTCTGATTAAAGACTACCTTGCTAGAGGATTTTAGATCTACAGATGTGAACCACCTTGTTAGAGGATTTACAAAAGGCTTTTGGGCCTACCAGGTTAAGGGCTTTAGACTTGTCGAAGAGGTGAGTAATCAACAAGTGATTGATCTAGCAAATAGCACAGATTTCTTGGTTAGATCCTTGATAGCTCATTCCTAATTCATTCCAGCATTACTTCAGTCTTCAACACATTCACACTCTACCTCTTCTCGCGGACCTCAACTTCTCTCCTGTGTTCACACTTAAAAAAACTCTTCAACCACCTTAAACCCTAGCAACAACATAAAACCCTAGACATGATGTCCTTATAAAGGAATCTGATTTCATGTCGGTCCAATAGGATTACAATACAATTTCCTAGGTTCAATGCATCTAGACATATTTGGTAACATGACACAAAAAGCACCGCCAGAGTGTCCGCACCGCCAAACAATCAGTGGATGGTAACTCATCACAAAATGTCGATTGGTAACTCATCACAGAGTATTACTGGTTCATACAGAATACTGGTTTAAGAAAAATACCAGTTGTCGGTTTGACAAAATGAAGACTGAGAAATATGAGTTGTGCCACTTCATTCCTTCGTACCACTTGAGATCCTCGTATCGCTTGGGGTCTTCATACCGCTTCAAATCGGTAAACACTTTCTGCAAAACACCGATAGTCTGAAGACTATAATACATCATACCGATTGGAACAAATATCGGTTGAGCTTTAACTTATACATACAAAAAGTGATCTCAAATCAAGTGTGTGTCCATCAATGACAATCACAGCATCAATCATAAAAAATGCCAACAGTATAGTATAAACTATTGTATATATGAAACTACCAATGACACTAGCATAAGGAACATTACACTTCTCTTCAATATCATCATCAGAATTTGGACATGTGTCTAAACTCAACTTAGTACCAATCAGAAATATACTTACTAGCTTATAGTCCTGCATTTTAAATCTCTGCAAAATTGTGTCAACATACTTACACTAACTTAACCAAATCTTTCTATGAACCCAATCCCTATTGATTTCCATCCCAAGAATATATCTAGCAACCCCCAAATCCTTCATATCAAATGTCTCAAAAAGCTAACTTTTGATCTCTCTAATCATCATCGTGTTGTTACCAATAAACATGTCATCAACATACGAGATAATAATTAGTAACTGATCATCAATATCCTTAATATAAACATAGTGATCCTCTTCACTTCTAATATAACCCAACTTCAATGCAAAGGCATCAAACTTCTAATACCACATCCTGGGTGACTATTTCAAACCATACAATGACCGTTTTAACTTGCAAACCAATATTTCTTTTCCTTTCTCAGCAAAACCATCACATTGTCACATATAAATTTCTTCTTCAAGATGCCTATGCAAGAAAGTAGTTTTAACATCTATTTCCTCTATCTCAACATCACAAGCAAAATCAATAGATAATAGGAATCTAATAAAAGGTAGCTTAGCAATAGGATATAATATTTGACCAAAATCAACTCCCTCTCTCTGTGAGTAGCACATTTCTTCTTAAGTACCCACTTGCATCCAATGGGCTTTCTTCCTTTGGGAAAACTAACAAGATCCCAAGTGTCACAACTATCTAAAGTTGTGATATCGTCCTGCATGACCTACATCCAAGACTCACTTTCCTCAGAAGAGAGTACTTCCTTGTAAGATCTAGGTTCATTGTCAATACTTAATAAAGAAAACTTACAATGAAAATCTAGTGGGCTATACATGTCAAAAGGATTCTATTGTCCTATAGACCTCAAAGGTAGAGTAGGAGATTCCTCTGCATGTTTTTGTTAATTAATTTAAACTTCTTATGTTACACCACATTCTCTAGACCTTTCACTTGAACTCTCTTCTTCTTCTCCATCTTCTTGTCCATCTCTCCATTCTTCCACATGTGCATCTTCTTTCTTAGTTTCAAAATGCAATGTCTTTGACTTTTCCTTTGGTTGTTCTTCACCTAATTCATCTCTAAATTCCAAAAATTACATATCTAGAAAAGATCATTTTACACGTTAGAGGATTCCAAAGCTTGTAACCTTTTACATTCTCACCATATCCTACAATGATGCATTTTTTAGTTTTTGGATCCAATTTAGATGCCTTCTCTTGAGGCACATGAACAAAAGCCTCACAACCAAAGACCCTTAAATGTGAAACTGAAGGCTTTGTACCCAACCACATCTCATAAGGTGTTTTATCAACAAGATCTTTATAATGATATTTATTAACTAATTAACAAGCAGTACCAACAGCTTCTACCCAAAAACATTTATCTAGCTTAGCACTACTTTACATGCTCCTAGCTCTTTCCATTAATGTATGTTTCATTCTTTCTGCTAACCCATTTTGTTGGGGATTATAAGGTGTAGTCTTTTGCCTAACAATTCCTACATGTTTGCAAAAATCATCAAATTCATTAGAGTAATACACACTCCCATTGTCAGATCTCAATACTTTTATCTTATAATATGATTGTTTTTCAACCAATGCCTAAAATTCCTTAAACTTAGTGGAAACTTCAAATTTTGAAAGCATTAAATAAATCTAAGTATATATTGAGACATCATCAATGAAAGAAACATAATATTGATATCTATTCAAAGAGTCAACATCTACTGGACCACATACATACGAATGAATAATCTCTAAAAGTGATGCAGAGGGTTTGGTGTTGTGCACAACTTGATTGATTTTCTCCCTTAAAAGGGTCTTCATTATGTTGGCATTATGTGAACCAGTATGAGGACATAATGACATTGTATGTTGTCATTGATGTAAATATGCTGAAGAGGAGAGAACCAGTATATATGAGAACCGGTATAACACTGTAAACCAGTATTTGTGCCAAAGTAAAGCGGTGTGTTTGCTTAAGGTGAAATGACATGTGGTTATGGAAACCAACACATGGAAGCTTTGTATGACTACCGATTGGTAGTCACAACTTCAGGGTTTCCAGTTGAAGTGTCTCAAGCCTGTGTGACTCAATCGGTGACTTTGTGTGATGAGTTAGCATTGTAACAAAGAATAGATCATGGTGCCACATCAGCCTTGTGCGCGTGAAGGATCTTGCATGAAGGAGATTGTTCCTATCCACCTTGGGAATATGTGAAGTGTATAAACGGTGATAACGTGTGATGGGTTATTAGCCGCCATGAAATTGGTGGAAAATGAACAATGGAGAATGTCTTGAGATTGATGTTGTGTTTCTTTCTGAGGTTGTTGGCAAAAATTGTGTGTGTATCCAAGAGAAGAGATACATGATTCTTGCCAGCCCAGAGGAGAGAAGTGATACCTGCAGAGTGTAAGTGCAGAAGGTGAAGAGGAGCTAAAGCAGATCTGCATTAGCATTGAGTGTTGTTACCAGATCATTGTAATACCCGTTGATCTCTAACCACCTCAACAGTTTGTAATTCCCTTAACAGGGTAGCTTTAACTGGCTTGTTGTAAATCCTTTAATAGGGTGACTCAAAACTATTGAGTTCTTGAAATCCTCTAACAAGGTAACCTTTAATAGGGTTTAACCCTTAACCAGGTATTCTAGCCATCCCTTAATCGGGTGATCCCTAACAGGATCGGTTCCTAACAGAACCTATTGTATCAGTCTTTAACCAGACAAGGCTCCTAACAGAGCGGACTTCTAAAGAGTTCAAAAACAGCTTGTGGGTATTCATCCCCACCATGGTTTTTCCCAGTTGGGTTTCCACATGAAAAATATGTGTGTCATATGTGATGCCTTTTTCATGTGATGGTATGTTGTTTTCTGTCAAGCGGTAAATCATGTTGATCAAGCTACTTATATATCTTTTGATGATAGATTACCTGTTCATGCACTAGGGTGAAATGGAAATGAAGTGTTAGAATGTATGAAAAGATAAGTGTCAACTGGTTTATGCTTGTCTCATTTATTCTGGGTTCTGTCAGTTGTACTCTGTTTAAGACTGGTGTTACTGTTTGTCTGTCAAAGTACAGTGTCTGCTGACAAACTGGTTTAGGATTGTGTTTTTGTCTATACTGATTCACCCCCCCTCTCAGTACCGGTTTGGTACTATCTGTTCATCATTGAATTATCAATTGGTATCAAAGAAACCTCTAGGTCCTCTGTGTTGTAAGCTTAACCGCTTGAGGTAAAGATCTCAATCTAATGATGAAGAGGAAAGGTCCAAAGTTCAATAGAGAAAATTTTAGTATATGGAAAGACAGAATGAAGATATACATCAGAAGCATGGGTGCTCAACACTGGAGTTATGTTGAGAATGCCTATGTTGCTCCTACCAGTACTCTCACCGATGACCAAAAGAGAGAGATGCAGGAGAATGGGCAAGTAATGGAAGCCCTAATTAGTAGTTTATCTGACATTGAGTTTATTGATGTCCAAGATAAGGTAAATCCCAAAGAGGTATGGGATACTCTTGAAAATATCTATGGCGGTGATGAGCATGTAAAACAAGCTAAGGAAGAAAGCCTTACAGGGAAGTTTGAAGACATGCGGATGGTTGAAGGTGAGACCATTCAACAGTATGGAATAAGAATCAAAACCGTTATTGGAGATATCAAGAGTGCACGTGGCAAAATAGAAGATTCCACTGTGGTGAGAAAAGTCTTGAGATCCTTATTACCGGTCTATGCAATAAGGGTTGTTGTTATTTAGGAGTTGAGATCAATAGACAAGACTAAGGTATCCCTAGACTCCATCATTGCAAAGTTGACAGCCTATGAGCTAAACAGTTTTGATGGTAGTGTTCAAAAGATTGAATCAGCTTTTAAAGCTTCTGTTGTACCATCCAGAAAAGGAAAAGAAGCTAGCACTAGTGGTGAACCAAGATAGATCAGAGAAATGGATGATGAAGAGATTCTGATGGCATTTGAAGCTCTTCTTTCCAGGAAACTTCCTAAAGGAACCAGCAAATATAAAGGTAAGCTCCCTTTGAAATGCTTTTCTTGTAACCGGATAGGACATATTGATGTAAACTCTCCTAATGGTGACAACAAGGACAAACTTGAAAGGTTCAAGAAATTCAAAGGAGGAAATCGGAGAAACTATTTTGTGGTAGTTGATGAAGGTGTCAGGATGAGGAATCAGAAGATGAAGAAAATAAAGATATTGTGTTTATTGTTGTCAAGGAAGATGTGTCAGACAAGAAGGCTCTTGTCTCCTAGTTTGATAATTCCAATGAGTGGATTATTGATAGTGGCTATTCTCACCATATGACTGGTGACCGGAGCAAGTTTCTATCCTTGGAAGAGTATGATGGTGGCGTGGTTTGCTTTGGAAATGATGCACCATGCATGGTCAAAGGAAGAGGGTCCATCTCTCTGAATGGAAAGAGTAGTGCTGACAATGTGTATTGGGTTGATGGTCTCAGACACAACCTTCTGAGTGTTGCCCAGCTGAATGATAGTGGTCTCACTCTAGAATTCAAGAATGGAGTGTGTAGAATCAAAGGAAAGAATGGTGAATTGGTGGCCACCAACATGCAGACCAAAGGTAATCTATTTCAGCTGAATGCAAATATAAGTACATGTCTTATGGCTAAATTTGATGATAGCTGGATATGGCATACGAGACTCTGCCATGTAAACTTTGATAACATTGTGAAGGCCAATAAGATCAAGGCAATTAGAGGGTTGTCGGTGCTAAGAAAACCGGACAATACCTTGTGCAGAGAATGTCAGTTGGGGAAAATGTCTTCCTCAACCTTTAAAGGTAAACCTTTCACTACTGACAATTTGCTTGATCTTGTGCATACTGATTTGTGTGGTCCTATGAAAACTAGGAGTGTAAAGGGTAATAGGTACTTCATGATTCCCACTGATGACTACTCAAGAATGATGTGGGTCACATTCTTGAAAGATAAGTCTAAAGCTTTTGTAAAGTTCAAAGCTTTCAGAGCATTAGTGGAGAAGGAAAGCGATAAAAGGATCAAGTGCCTGAGAATTGATCAAGGAGGGGAATTCACTTCCGGTGAATTCAACAAGTATTGTGAAGAACATGGCATCAAGAGGCAACTGTCTGCCCCTCGGATTCCATAGTAGAATGGCCTAGCAAAGAGGAATAACCAGACTGTGGTTGAAGCAGCTAGAACCATGTTGATTCAAGGAAAGGTAGCTCACACCTTTTGGAGAAAGGTGGTGAGCACTGTAGTCTACACAATGAACCGTGTACTCATCAAGAAAGGTAAGGATAAAACACCTTATGAGTATTGGACCGGTACGACACCTGTGGTTAGCTACTTTAGAGTGTTTGGTAGCAAATGTTACATCAAGAGGAGCGAACACCAGAGCAAATTTGATGCGAAATGTGATGAGGGAATATTCCTAGGGTATTCCACCAAGAGCAAAGCTCTCAAGTGTTTCAATATTAGGACTCAGAGAATTATGGAAAGCATCAATGTAAGAGTTGATGAAACCTCTGAGAAAACTGAGGAAACCGGCAGTGAGCAAGCGGTAAATGAACCGGTTGTAACCTTCTAGGAACCGGTTGTCAGTCAACCAAGTACCAATAATAGCGTTCCTACACCGGTAGATGTAGATGTTGATACTGATGGAGATGAGGATGAAGAAGAAAAGCAAGAGGAATCTATTAAGACCATTCCTCAGTATGTCAAGTTGAATCATGATCCTAAGCAGATCATAGCAGATAAGGATGTAGGAATCCTTACAAGAAGAAAGGTCAGAGAAAACTCATGTATGATCTCTGAATTTGAGCCTAAATCATTCAAAGAGGCACATAAAGATGAAGACTGGATCAAGGCAATGGAAGAGGAACTTGACCAGATAGAGAAAAATGGTATATGGTCTTTGGGACCCAGATCGGAGCATAAAAATGTCATTGGTACCAAATGGGTTTTCAGAAATAAGTTGAATGAGGATGGCATAGTGATTAGACTGGTGTGCAAAGGATATGCCCAAGAAGAAGGAGAAGACTATGAAGAAACCTTTGCTCCTGTAGCCAGATTGGAAGGAGTTTCTATGCTTCTTGCATATGCAGCTTTTAAAGGATTCAAAGTATATCAAACGGATGTAAAATCTACATTTCTAAATGATGTACTTGAAGAGGAAGTGTATATAGAGCAACCGGATGAGTTTGCCCTATCTGAAGACAGTGACATGGTGTGTAGGCTACATAAAGCCTTATATGGTCTAAAGCAGGCACCTAGAGCATGGTATGAACGTCTGCATTCCCATCTTGTGAAGATTGGATTTGAGAGACCAAGTGAAGATATCAATATCTACTTGAAGTCTGAAGGAGATCATATCCTTATCTGTGAGGTATTTGTTGATGACATTATCTTTGGTGGAGATGACAAGATGAGTCATGAGTTTGCAGATGAGATGAAGAAAGAGTTATTAAGTTCTTCATTGGACTTCAGATCTAGTAGATGAGAGATGGAATCTTTATCACTCAGTCCAAGTATGTCAAAGAGGTGTTGAAGACCTTTGGCATGGAAGATAGAAAACCGGTTGGTACACCGATGGTGACCAGTTGTAAATTATCCAAAGAGGATGACTCGGCATTGGTTGATGAGAAGGAATACTGATCAATGATTGGTAAGTTGCATTATGTAGTGCATAGTAGACTAGATATTGTACATGTAGTTGGTATTACTGCAAGGTTTCAAAAAAGCCCAAGAGAATCCCACTTGGTTGCAGTCAAGCGGATTCTTAGGTATCTAAAGGGAACTATTGATTATGGATTGTGGTATCCATATAGCAAGGACTTCAACTTGAAAGTATTCACAGATGTTGATTGGGCAGGTAATGTAGATGACCAAAAGAGTACAACCGGTGGTGCATTCTTTCTTGGTGGTAGACTGGTCTCATGGATGAGTAAGAAGCAGAGTTGTATCTCTCAGTCTACAGCAGAAGCAGAGTATGTTGCAGCTTTCATTAACTGCACTCAAACTATTTGGATGAAGCATGTATTAAATGGCTTCAAAGTTCCTGTATCTAAACTGGTAAGTATATTTTGTGACAATACTAGTGCAATTAACATCTCCAAGAATCTAGTTTTACATTCAAGAACCAAGCACTTTGAGCTTAAGTATCATTTCTTAAGGGAAAACATTCAAAACAAAGAGATTGCACTGGAGCATGTCTCCAGTAAGGAGCAGTTAGCAGACATATTCACCAAGCCTCTCCCAAAGGCTACATTTATGTACTTAAGAGGTGAATTAGGGGTGTTGCCCCTTTAGGAGATGAACTAAAGCTATATGCTCCACATCAGTCAGGTATTGCATAGTCAAATTTTTCTTCAGGATTGATGTGTTGAAGGATGCTACTCCTCAGGGGGAGCAGCATAATGGAACAGGGAAGCTTGTGCCTCCACTTTGGCATTGTTGTCAAAGGGGGAGAGAAAGAGAAGCAGAGAAGATATCTGCAGAAATTGGGGGAGAAGATGTGAAGCGAAGAGATATCTTTGTATATTGCCATCAATGCCAAATGGGGAGATTGTTGACATTATGTGAACCGGTATGAGGACATAATGACATTGTATGTTGTCATTGATGTCAATATGCTGAAGAGGAGAGAACTGGTATAAATGAGAACCGATATAACACTATGAACCAACATTTGTGCCAAAGTAAAGCGGTGTGTTTGCTTAAGGTGAGCCGGCATGTGGTTATGGGAACCGGCACATGGAAGCTTTGTATGACTACCGGTTGGTAGTCACAACTTCAGGGTTTCCGATTGAAGTGTCTCAAGCCTATGTGACTCAATCAGTGACTTTGTGTGATGAGTTAGCATTGTAATGAAGAACAGTTCATGGTGCCACATCAGCCTTGTGCGCGTGAAGGATCTTGCATGAAGGAGATTATTCCTATCTACCTTGGGAATGTGCGAAGTCTGTGAACGGTGATAACGTGTGATGGGTTATTAGCCACCATGAAATCAATGGAAAATGAATGATGGAGAATGTCTTGAGATTGGATCAAGACTATCGCATTTAATGCAGTGTGCTTAACGGTCAGGATTGAACCGTTTGAATTCGTTAACCTAATAGGTTTAGGGTTTAGGGTTTAAGGCTTAGGCTACCGACCTATCTATTTTCCTATAAGGTCAATGTTGTGTTTCTTTCTGAGGTTGTTGGCAAAAGTTATGTGTATATCCAAGAGAAGAGATATGTGATTCTTGCCAGACCAGAGGAGAGAAGTGATACCTACATAGTGTAAGTGCAGAAGGTGAAGAGGAGCTAAAGTGGATCTACATTGGCATTGAGTGTTGTTAACAGATCATTGTAATACCTGTTGATCTCTAACCACCTCAACACTTTGTAAATCCCTTAATAGGGTAACTTTAACCAGCTTGCTATAAATCCTTTAACATGGTGACTCAAAACTATTGAGTTCTTGAAATCCTCTAATAAGGTAACCTTTAACAGGGTTTAACCCTTAACCGGGTATTCTAGCCATCCCTTAACCGGGTGATCCCTAATAGGATCGGTTCCTAAAAGAACCTATTGTATCTATCTTTAACCAGATAAGGCTCCTAATAGAGCGAACTTCTAAAGAGTTCAAATACAGCTTGTGGGTATTCATCCCCACCATGGTTTTTTCCCAGTTGGGTTTCCACATGAAAAATATGTGTGTCAGATGTGATGCCTTTTTCATGTGATGGAATGTTATTTTCTGTCAAGCAGTAAATCATGTTGATCTAGCTGCTTATATATCTTTTGATGATAGATTACATGTTCATGCACTAGGGTGAAATGGAAATGAAGTGTTAGAATGTATGAAAAGATAAGTGTCAACCGGTTTATGCTTGTCTCAGTTATTCTGGGTTTTGTCGGTTGTACTCTGTTTAAGACTGGTGTTAATGTTTGTCTGTCAAAGCACAGTGTCTGCTGACAAACTGGTTTAGGATTGTTTTTTTGTCTGTACTGATTCACCCCCCCCTCTCAGTACCGGTTTGGTACTATCCGTTCATCATTGAGTTATCACATTAGACACCATCCAATGGTATAATGTCTTCAGCCTTCCCAAGGCTTGGTATCCTTCCCAAGGATCTATTTCAAAAAGACAACTCACAAATGACAAGGAGTCTTCTACTCCTACTAACTCAACCCCTCCAACCAAGAACACCTAATAACCCCAAACCCTTAGCAATTAGAATCTTTTGCTCAAATAGTGAAGTCTGACATTTATGGATGAAACATCATATGATACAAGGCATTTTCATTGACTTGGACCTCTTGATCAGGTTCTGCAAGACCCCCAGTGTCTTTTACCCTTAGAGACCTAGTAAGGGCTACAAGCAATTAGTCTTCCTAATTGGGTTTTCGCACAATCTCTTCCAATATTCCTTAACAACCCCTAAAATAAATCATATATTTTGATTCCCTTAGAGGCTTCACACTTTGGCATCTGGGTTTTGTGTTTAAGAGGTATGTCCACACTACCCCTAATTAGGCCTCTCTAGCCGGTATTGGAGGTTTGACACTAAAAGTCTTAACTAGTCACATTGGAAGGAATATTTGGAACTTATCAGAGGTCTTCACACATTCAAGGGTTCCTCCCATGCCAATTTTACTCACCCTTCAATCTGATGTCCAAGGGTTTGATCCACTTCTTCTACTACATAGGCTTGCCACATAAGAGATGTCAAGCCTAGGGCATCATCTTAAAAATAAAAAATGATACTTATTGCCTCCCAAACCACTTGGAACACTTAATATACAATCCAATTCAATATTCCCCAAGGTTTCAGGCCATTCCCATGGCGGAATGTTGAATTGTGACCCTTTTTGCATCAAAACCCTGGTTTTAAGGGTTTCTTAGGTCAGTGATAAATAAAATGCTCTAACTTTCAAACCAAAGAGTTTCAAGAACTCAAACCAATGCCAAAAGAAATATGATTCATAGCCTCAACTTGTCATGCTCTTAATTCCTACAAATCATCCTTACAAATCTATACAAAGTGCATAAAACACAAGGAAAATAGAGTAAATAACAGTTTCAATTTGATTTGGGAACAAGAATTTCATCACAAACTTCTCTCTACCTATTAGCATAGTTCCTCGAGCGTATACCATGCCAAGGAACTCCTCCAAACACCCCGCAATGTGTACATTCAACCAAGTAACCGTTGGGCAACCAAAAATGCAAAAACTTGACAAAGTTGCTCATGACAACATTGCAACTTTTGACCATTATGACAATTTGGCTCTTGCCTTCACACCAGAAGGGAAAGATTGAACACACAACATATCTAAGACTCCTAAATACAAAAAACACAAATAAAATGCCGATATAAGGCTTTGGATCAAATTTACACATCTTGGAGCCTTATGGCTTATTACATTATCTTAAGACCACCATGGACATCACCATGGATCAACAAGGAACAACACACATCCTACCACAAAATATCACCATGGATCAGCACACATCCTAATGATGCAAACTTGTATCCTAGTGCCCCTGCACCATACTCCTCGGGATAGGGAAACTCAAGTCCCTTGAGTTGCTAACTGGGTGACTATGGTTCCATGCTTGATGATATCACCTTCAGACATCCATGTAGCTTCAGATTCAGGAATCCCCTTCTATTTGAGCATGTAGTCCTTGTACACTCCTTTTCTGGTTTGTTTGATCACCTTGGAGTCAAGAATGCACTCCAATTCCAATGGCTTGCTAAGGGGAAGATCCTTCATCCAATCTACATCCTCTTCCACAAGAGATGAATCAGGTGTTGCATCAGTTAAAGACCCCTTGAAAGTTTTCATATCACACACATTGAAGATGGGAGATATTCCCAAATCAGGTGTAAGTTCAACTTCATATGCATTGTTGCCAAATTTGTGAACAACCCGAAGAGGACCTATTTTCTTCATGAGTAGTTTGGAGGGTTGGCCCTTAGGTAGTCTCTATTTTCTTAGGTAGGCCATCACTAAAACCCCTACTTTGAACTGAACATCTCTCCTCTTAACATATGCTCTGAGTTTGTACTTTTCAGCACTTTGTTGAAGTGAAGATTTTACTTGATCATGAATCTATTTCATAGTGATGGCAAAGTCTTCTCCTTGGGCACTCCTTTTGTCCATTCCTCTAAGATCTCTGAGTTCAAGTATCCCTCTAGGATGTAATCCATACATAACCTCAAATGGACTCCTCCCTGTACTCCTATTGACTGAATCAGTGTATGCATATTTAGCTTGGCCAATCACCAAGTTCCAACCTTGTCCATGTTTCTTGGTAAGGCATCTAAGGAGATTGCCAAGAGATCTATTAACCACCTCAATTTGTCCATCAGTCTAAGGGTGGTATGTGGAAAAAAAAGACAGATTGGTACCCAATTTCTTCCAGAGAGTCCTTCAAAAATGACCTACAAACTTGGAGTCTCTATTAGTGACAATATTGAGAGGCAAACCATGTATCCTTACAACTTCTTTGAAAAACATACCTGCAATATGAGATGCATCATTTGTGCATTTACATGGCACACAATGTGCCATCCTACTAAACCTATCAACAATTACAAAGACACTATCAAACCCCCTAGGAGTTTTGGGCAAACTGAGTACAAAATCCATACTAAGGCTTTCCCAAGGCCTAGTAGGAATCAGTAAAGGTTGATATAATCCAACATTAGTTGAAACACCTTTTGCCCTTTGACAAATAGGACAATGCTCAACAAATATTCTTACTTTTTCTTGCATCTTAGGCCAAAAGTAAAACCTTGATACCTGCTCCAAGGTCTTATCCAAACCAAAATGGCCTCCAAGGCTACTACTGTGCTTCTCCCTAATGGTATTCTCCCTCATCGAACAATGAGGAATGCATAGTTGATGCCCCTTGAAGAGAAATCCATCCTACAACATGAAATCAAGAAACTCAACATGAAAAGAGTTAGCAAACTTAGTACATACATCATATGTATCTTTAAATATTTATCTTCCTTGTACATGGCTTTAAGAGAATCAACACCAATGCTTTGCAACTGAATTTCTTGGACAGTGAGGATTCTTCTGCTCAAAGCATCTACAACCTTGTTAGACACACACTTCTTATGTTTGATGGTGAATGTGTAAGGTTGGAGTTGTTCAACCCAATTGATGTGCCTTTGATTCAACTTCTCCTGTCCATTAAGAAAACTCAATGCATGGTTATCAGTATAAAAAATGAACTCCTTTGGAAGAAGGTAATGATGCCACTTTTTGAGTACTTGCACCATTACATAGAGCTCCAAATCATAGGTTGAATACATTTGCTTAGCCTCATTCAACTTCTTTGAAAAGAATACCCCTAGATGTCCTTCTTGGCTAAGGACTACACCTATTGCCTGTTTGCTTACATCACATTCAACTGTAAAAAGTTGATCAAAGTTAGGGAGTCTCAGGTGGGAAGTTTTGCAACCTTCCTCTTCAAAATCTCAAATCTTTGGGATGCCTTCTCTATCCATTCAAACCTGCATTTGATTCATCCTTTTATAGTGTCGAGAATAGGAGCACAAACATGACTAAAACCTTTCATGAACTTTCTATAAAAAGAAGTCAATCCATGAAATATCCTAACATCACCTACTATCCTAGGTGTAGGCCAATTGATAATAGCATCAACCTTTGAAGGATCCATTTTCAAACATCCACTAGAAACCACAAAGCCTAGATAAACCAATTCATTTTTTATGAATTCACACTTCTCTAGATTGATTACCAATTTCTCCTCATGAAGCTTCCTCAAAACTTGATCCAAATGCTTCAAATGTTCTTCCTTGGACTTGCTAAACACCAAGATTTCATCAAGATAAACAATAACAAATATTCCAATAAATTCAACCAATACCTCATTCATGAGGCACATAACGGTACTTGGTGCATTTGTGAGCCCAAATGGCATCACCATCCACTCATATAAGCCCTCATTTTTTTAAAAGGTTGTTTTTTGTGTGTGTGAAAAAGTAAAATAAGTCTGATAGTTGCAAGCACAACACTTCAATTAAGTCATTACATGTATGGTTAGACAGATATAAGCATGAATATGAAAACCATTACAAATCAATTAATTGCTTTCTAAAAGACGCGAGTATAAGATTTCTCTCATATTTTTATAAGCAATACCAGTGACTAGACTACACCAAGATGGAGGATTTAATCTATATGAGCATGAGATTAAGCTAAATGGATGCAAGATGGATGAATAATTCAAGCAATATAGATTCAAGCAATCATGGAATAAACTAAATATGCAAAAAGCTAAACTAAGATGCAATAATCTCAAAAAGCAAGCACAATATATTCAATGACTCCAGAGTGAGAAGTGTATAATAATAAATCTCCAGGGTGATTTGAATGAGAGCTAAAGGCTGAATTTATAGAGAATTACAAGAGAGATCAAGAAAAAACACAATTTAGGATAATTGAAATAATTGAGAAATCAGATTCAGTTAACCTTAAGATAGATTCCAATTATAGTTTAATTGAAATGCATTTAAATAAGAAGTTCAAGTTGCATTAGAAATAAGAATTAATTAATTCCATGCATTTGTGATAAAAATAGATAATTATTTGATTTATTCAAGAAAAGAGTCTTTTCAATGCAACTGAACTTCTTTTTTTGAAAAGCTTTGAGTTCCAATTTTAGAGAAAGCAATTAAATTCCTTTTATTTGCTTTTCTGGTTTCAAGTTAATCTCAATTTAGAAAAAGAAATAATATCTCAAGTTTGATTTCTCTCAATTCAAATCTTTTATTTTATTTTCAATTTAACTCTTGCTTTATGATTAATTCCTCTTTTGTAATAAATTAATTCTTTTTTTATGATTAAATGGCAAATTTATTAATTAATTAAATATGCAAGGATATTTAATAAATTAAATAGGATAATTGATCAAAATTATATTCTTGGAATGATTTAATTAACTAAATAAATATTTAATTAATATTGAGTATTTGATTTGCCATATGACATTTGATGATTAAAGAATTAATAATGTGCTCAAGATTGATTTAATTGCCTTTGGTTAGGACCTTGGTGATGTTATTGAGATTAGGGGCCCATGGTTTAGGTGACCATTTTTAGGGTATTACATTTGCCCCTTTTTGAATTAATGTGCAACCAACGCATTGGTTCAAAGAATAGTTGATGTGTCTAGGAGATACTAGTTCTGAACTTGATCGATCATGAACCAGATGAAGAGCGAGGTGTTTACCTTGATTTGAAGCGATGAAGGTGAATAGAGTTGATTAAAGAGAAACTAATCCCGTACTTTATTGAACTAGGAATGATAGAGAGTGAAGATACCGAACTTGAACTTGATTGATCAAGAAGCGGATCTTACTGATATAGAACTTGATTGATCTAGACATAGTGAGCGAAGATAAAATCAGTCTTGAACTTGATGGATCAAGACACAATGAGCGAAGATAAACTATCCAGCTTGATTTGATGCGATGAAATTGAACACCTGCTTAGATTGAGTGTTTGATTAAAGATACTCTTTAAACTTTTGATTGAGTTTAAATGAATAATCAGCTTGATGAAAAGTGATGAAACTGATTAACGTTAAGAATTTGATTCAGATAAAGACAAATATTAGCTTGATTTGAAGTGATGAAACTGATATGCCCCTAGCAATTGATTTGATTCATATGATCAAGAGATCTCAACTTGATATGAAGTGATGAAGCTGAGATACCCCTTAGCAATAAGACTTTGAAGATGTGAGGTCATAAGGTCGAGAGTATGCCCCCTCGAGAGCGAAATCAAAAGATAGCGAGGGTACATGATAATTATAGGCAATTGTTAGCGATGATAAGTTATTTGAGCATAAATGATTTAGAGGAATTTTTGAAAATTTGGCGTTGATTGATGAGAAATTGAGCCCAAATTGATTTGTAGAATTGAAATTGAGATTCAGAGTTGATTCATTAGAAATTGAGCGCAATTTGAAGAAAGATTGAGCTTTTAATGAAAAGCGCTAAGTGGTCAAAATTTTGGAACATGACTACCAAAATGATCTCTAATTTCGATTTTGATCCAAAAATGGAATCGAGATGGGCAAATTAGCTAAGGGTACAATTTTCATGTCCATTGGAGCAAGTTGAAAAATTAGGGTTTTGGCTATATATGGGGTAAAAGTGTCATTTTCAATTCATTTTAACCCTCCAAGTTTGAAAATTCAAAAATCCTTATGTGAAGAAAAATGGTGGTTCCCACTCATGTGCATCGATTCAAGCACCAGAGATGATATAATCAACCTCGAAACTATGAGCCAGCAGTAAGTGCTCGATCTTAAGCCTGTTATTTCATCAATTTTGAATTTTTTTTGTTGATTTTTTGGCATGTAGAAGTCTGGAATTCTCGTTTTGTCGTACGAGACAGGATCCTATCTCATACGACAAACTGATTAAGTTTTTTTTATCATTTAAGGTCATTAGTTTTGTCATACGAATACCTTCAAAAGAGCCTATTTTGTCATTCTAGGGCTAGTCATGTGTCGTATCAGAGTCTTTTGTCGTACTAGACCAATTCCTTATTCATACAAGTTGCTGCCTCTGTGATGTTTTGTTGTTTGAAAAATAGTAAGCCTTTTTGAAGGTGCAAACTTGAAATTTTGATTTTTCAATTGATGTAGTTGGATTTGCATGATGTTCTACTTCTCTTATAGGCTAATTTGAAATGTTTCCTAATGGGCCGTTGTTTGATTTTTGTAGGTTCGATTGCCCCATGTGTTGTTTAGATGTGTATATCCACCTACGATGACATTAGTTCATCAGTTATCTGATGTTGACTGGGCACATATAATTTTTTCCAGATTGACTCATCTTCTTGAGTTGCATGATATCTGTGTGAATCATGGTATGCTCACTGCATTAGTTGAGAGGTTCTATTCAGAGCATAACACATTTCATTTACCAGTTGGGGAGATGACGATCACTCCCGAGGAGGTATACAGGATTCTTTGTATCCCTTTTGCTGGGGGTAAGGTAGATTATGATGCAGCAGAGCATCCTAAGCTACTAGTTGTGAGACAGGTATTTAGGGATGCAGACATTTTGACACGTTCTATTAGTTGGGACATGATGATGACTAGGTACAATGAGAACTTTCCATTGGCTTGCATCTTGGCAGGTTTCATCGGCTGCTTTCTTATGCTGGACCGAGTACAACAGGGGTTTTTATGTGGATAGGGAAGGATGTTGGAGAGACTTGTGGACAACCCCTAGAGGTTAGGATGGGGATCATGTATATTGGCACACATGTATCGCGAGATGCATGAGATTGTATATAGGGATGGGAAGAGTATGGCTGCAAGAGTTTTGATACTACAGATATGGGCTTGGGAGCATCTCCCAGTATGCAGACCGATTGTGGATGATGCCAAAGATCCACAGCAACCTATTGTTTACCGATATTCTAGATATATTACACAGCCCCATTTGGGCAAGACCGATTATTGCAGATGGCAGCTGGATGACTTGATAGTCATGATATGGAGACCGTATAGGGGTCTAGAGCCTCGGGATGATTGGAGAGTTGTGCGCAGAGACCTCTTCATGACATGGCCTCTCATAGACAGATCACAGATAGTGGTCGAGTGGTTTGTTGTTACTCGAGAGATGAGGCAGTATGGTAGACCTCAAGGGATCTTGAAGGAGTTTACTGCATATGTGCATTATGCAGATAAGGAGAGGCAGGGATGGGGGTCAAGGCTATCATATGCCTTAGGCATGTAGGAGCTGACTGGGTTACAGCAGCTGAGATGGGATTAACTAGATGATATTGCAGATGTGGGGGTATTGCCCCAATATAGGGATTGGTTTCAGCATCACCCTTTCCCGAGATTTACTAATCTAACAGAGCAAGCACCTCATATAGAGGAGGTTGAGGATGATGCCCTGTGCAGGCACAGGGATAGGGACAGAGGCAAGTACCAAGAGCCAAGGCTCTGAGGCAGACAAGTGGCAATCTTGGCACTAGCAGCAACAGGGTGCGACTTGGTGGTAGGCAGCAACAAAGAGGAGAGGGTGGATCCCTAGGGGTTGTTGGCATGAGACTGGGTGGAGCTAGGGTGATAGAGGGTGGTGGAGAGGAGGAGAGATTAGGTCCTAGATAGGTGAGATAGAGGAGAGATGAGTAGGGTGGAGTCAGAGGTGGAGATAGAGGTAGAGATGGAGGCAGAGAGCCTGCGAGGGAGTAGGGGGCGGATGCAGCGCGGTCTATGAGAGCACGCTTAGCAGGTTTGCAGTCACAGATGATAGTGGCACAGACTCAGCTGGCAGAGTGAGACCATCAGCTAACAGAGATGAGGGCAGAGAGAGATGCTTTGCGGCAGGAGGTACTCCATCAGACGAGTTGAGTAGCCTACTATGTTGCAGCGTATAGCATATCGGTTCCAGTAGCGCAGCAGGTTGTATTGTATTCTCAGTATATGGCTCGATCAGAGGGAGCTCAGGAACCTAGGTAGGATCCAGGTTAGCAAGCTCCACCTCCTCCACCACCTGACGATGAGGGAGAGGCAGAGAGATAGATTCTCTTTTTGTAGCTCTGATATTTTTTTGTAGACACACCCATTTTTTGTAGCCCTTACGATTCTTGCTCCGATGGGAGTTTGTATAGTTTAGTTGACATCATTTTGTACCCTGAGACTTTATCGTTATATATATGAGACCTTGATTTGACTTCATTGTACTTGTGTCAATTGATTTATGAGACGTTTTCTTCTATATGCTTTATTCTATATGTATGCATATCTTTTCAGTATGGATGTATGTAATGCAAATGAATATGGATGTTTTTTCTTTTCTTTTCATATGCAAATAAAATGAATGAAAATGAGTAATGATTAGTGCAATTGTTTATTTTTCTATGCAATAATATGAATGCAAATGAATGTATGAATCTATATAAAATGCTTATGTATGCAGCTAACATCTCAATACACAAGTACTCGATCAGAGAAATGATGAAAAAGAGACCACTTAGCTTAGAAATGATGATGCTTCCAACTCTCATTCAGAACATAAAGAGATCATTGTTACCATATCGAAATCCCTCTAAATTCACAAAATACATAATGAAATGCAAAATGAGATGCAACCTAAACCTAGTCACTGGATTTAAAATGCTTAAGTTTCATCACTGAGCATTAACAAACATAGCAGGCATATTAGAGTTCCTTTCTTTTCATGTACAATATTAATTACCTTGTCCGCAATGACCCTTTTTTCATTCATATCCTTGGACAGATTTCGCAGGGACCCGGATTGCATGATAAAGAAATTCCCTCAAAATAGAGAAAGAAATGATGTGAACCTCCTTATAGCATACAAATAAGCGGAGTCGAGGTATGTGTGGTGATTTCACCTGGATGTGAAGGATTTTATCACAGACACCCAGCTGATTAGATGTTTCCAAATCATTCCTACAAGCAGAAAACAAAGAAAATATTATGCCCCCAATCCTTGCTCCTCTTATTCAAGATAGACTTCCTCAAGTTACTCAGAGGAAATAATAATCGAAAACCAATATAAAAGACAACACACAAAGAAAAATTTCATGCATAGCTCAAACTATTTAGTGATTATTTTTAGTAATGTTGTTTTGCTTGTGTACTCAGTGATAAAACTCTTCAGTAGTTAGGAGACAGGTGACTAACTCGAAATGGACGACCAGGTTTCACTGACGTAAATTTGACTTGGTTGATACTACTTAGGACATGTAATGTGCTCTGTCGATTAACCTAAGACTAGGACATTAATCAGTTTCAAGCCATGAGGGTTCCAACGAACCAGGATGTCACAAAAGTGACTAAAATAAGTACAAGCGAAAGAAAAGATGCATGAAAGCGGGAATGCCAACATTGGGTTGATAGATGGAGCGCTTGAGTACAAGAGGCGCCTATTTGCCAGGTTTTCACCTGCTTGGCAGAGATTTTTTTTTTTTTACCAAGGTGCCTATTTACCAGGTTTTCACCAGGGCATTTTCTCTCTTTTTCCTTGTTTTTTTTCTTTCTTTCTCTCTTTTTTTTTCTTTTTTTTTCAGGACTATGATTTTTATGAAAAAAAAAATCAGGACATTTTTTAGCTGTACAAGTTGCTGGAGCAAAGAATGCTAAGTGAAGAATTTCTTCAAGTGGATGGTGTTAATCAATTCATGTATTTGTTCTCCTTCCAATGTTGAGATTTGATAGGCATCAGAGTCAAAGACTGCAGTAACGATGTAGGGACCCAGCCAGTTGGGTTCAAATTTCCCTTTGTTGTCTCGAAACTGTTGATTTTTAGGATTTTCTCTCAAAACTAGGTCACCAACTTCAAATTCTCTTTGTCGAACCTTCTTGTTATATCCTCTGGACATTCTCTTTTGATACACTTTGAGATGATCAAATGCCAATTGCCAACGTTCATTCAGCAATTTGAGCTCTTGCAAGCTAGCTATTTTGTAGTCTTCATTATTAACAAGACCTTGCAAAGAAACTCTTAGAGATGGTAGTTCCACTTCAATAGGTAATACTGCTTCAGACCCATATACCAAATAAAAAAGTGTAGCCCCAGTAGGTGTTTTGATACTTGTTCCTGTAAGCCCATAATACAAGATTGAGCTGCAGATGCCAATCGCTCTTAGATTTGTTCATTGTTCTGTGTAAGATAGTCAGCAGGTTTTTGTTAGATGCCTCAGCTTGTCCATTACCTTGAGGGTAATATACAAATGACCAGTGTTGTTTAATTTTAAATTTCTCACAAAGCTCGTCTAGATTTTTATTCTTGAATTGGCCTCCATTGTTAGTCACGATGGATGAAGGTATCCCATACCTATAGATGATATGGTTTAGGATAAATGGAGATACTTGTTTACTAGTCGCTTTAATGAGCGGAACCACTTCTACCCACTTAGTGAAGTACTCAGTAGCAGTTATGATAAACTTGTGTCTGTTGGATGATGCAAGATATATCTGACCAATGAGATCAAAGGCCCATTGCTAAAAAGGCCAACGTGTGATGAAGGGTATGAGATCCCTTGCTGGAGCATGTATGATATTTCCATGTAGCTGACACTTCTCACAAGTTTTAGAAAACTTTATAGCGTCCTTCTCCATGTCTGGCCAGTAGTAGCCAGCCCTTAGTAGTTTTCAAGCTAAAGTAAGACCATTCGAATGAGATCCACAAATACCTTCATGAACTTCCGATAATGCACATTTAGACTCTTCGATTTCTAGACACCTAAGTAATGTACAGTCCAAACCTCACCTAAACAAATCGTTAGCAATGATGATGTACCGTGAAGCATTTCGGGTTAGGTTCCTTTCCTCATTACAAGTAAGATTTTTTGGGATAATTTGGTCATGCAAATAAGAGTAAATAAGGTTGTAGCAAGATGAGTCATGTCTAATAATAGAACAAACTATTTGGGACTCAGGAGAATCATAGGCCAGGTAATGTAACTCTTCCACCAGAAATTTAAAGCAAAAATTAGACTCTTGTAACTCTAGTATGGATGCCAAGGTGGCCATAGCATCTGTTGCTCTATTTGCTGACCTGGGAATTTGTTGGAATGATACAAAAGTAAAATACTTCTTGAGATCATCAACCACTATCTTATAAGGAATCAGTTTCTCATCTCGAGTCTGATATGTATCATTTATATAATTGATGATTAGCTAAAAATCTCCATAGATGTGTAGTTCAACAACCTTCCATTCGATAGCCAGCTTGATCTCGTTTACCAGAGCTTTATACTCTGCAATGTTGTTTGTACAAGGGAAAATAATCTTATAAGCCTTCGGGATTGAATACTTTTGAGGAGTAATAAAAAGTATTCCAGCACCAGAACCATTTTGAAAGAAAGACCCATCAAAGAACATCCTCCAGGATTGTTGAGTAAGGTACATTATTGATTCATCTGGAAAATCTATATGCAGTGGTTGAGTGTCTTCAAGTGGAGCCTCAGCAAGTTGATCTGCAATCACCTGTCCCTTGATGGCTTTGTGTTCCACATATTCAATATCAAACTCTGTAACAACCATGACCCATTTTTCCAATCTTCCGATGAGTGTTGTTTTGTTGAGAAGATACTTGAGTGCATCAATCTTAGCTACTAGCTTGATGGAATGTACCAACATGTAGTGTCTCAATTTTTGTGATGCAAAGACAAATTCCAAGCATGCTTTTTCTATTATAGTATAGTTCATTTTGTAAGACACCAATGTTCTACTAATGTTATATATAGCTCTCTCTTTTTTATTTTCATCCTAGTATGCCAGAAGTGCCCCCAATGATGAATCAGTGGCTGATATGTATAAGATCAATGGTTTACCCTGCATTGGTGGCATCAATATTGGTGGATTGGAGAGGTACTCTTTGATCTATTGAAGGTGTTGTTCACATTCTCGATCCCAGTTGTATATTACTCATTTCCTTAATACCTTTGTGAAAGGTTGAGCTTTGTCTGCCAGCTGATAAATAAAGCATTTGATTGATTGGAGACATCCCTGTAAACTTCTCATTTGACTGATGTTCTTTGGAGGCGGCATTTCCATTATAGCCTGGACCTTCTCAGGATCAACCTCGATTCCCTTATTTGAAATGATGTAGCCACATAGTTTACCAGATGTTACTCCAAATGCACACTTTTATGGATTTAGCCAGAGTTTGAATTTTTCCATTCTGTCTAGTATAGGGCCTAGCTCTTGAATATGCGTGGATCTCTTCATAGTCTTCACTAAAGTGTTGTCAACATAATCTTCTATATTCTTATGCATCATATCATGAAAGATAGTAGTTGCTGCTCTTTGGTAAATTGCTCCCGCATTCTTTAGCCCAAATGGCATGACGTTCCAACAGAAGGTTCCCCATGCACAGGTGAAAGTTATCTTTTCTTGATCCCCAGGAGCTATTTTGATCTGATTATAGCCAAAGAATCCATCCATTAATGAGTACATCTCATACCTAGCAGTCATATCAACTATCATATCAATGTTTGGTAATGGAAAGTCATCCTTCAGACAAGCTTTATAGAGATCTCTGAAATTTGTGCAAACCCTAATAGATTTGTCTGCATTTGACATGGGTCTATGTTTGAAATCCATTCCACATAGTCTATAGCTCTGATAAATCCAACTTTTAGCAGTTTTTCTAACTCAACCTTGACTAGTAGTGCCATGTGAGGGTGCATCTTATGGAGTTTTTTCTTGACTAGTTTAACTCCTGGTGTGATAGAAAGATGGTGCATGATAAGATTAGGATCTAGGCCTAGCATATCAGAGTACGTCCATGTAAAATTAATCTTCTTTTCTAAAAGGAGATGAGTGAAATCTTTCAATTCTTCTGTTGATAATGATTGAGCTACATGAATGATGTGTGGTGTCTCTTGATTCCCAATGTTCACTAGCTGAGTTGGCTCAATCAATATAGAAGACCTCTCCTAGAAATGACTTGGCAGTATATCAAGTATCTCACCTTCAGGCACCTCAGAGAGGTTTTCACCCTTAGGTACGTCCTTCGATTTCTCTTTTTTAGATTCTAACACCACCACAATGTGGTTTTTTCCATCATATTTTTATTTTTATTTTTCTAATTTTTGTGACTAAGATACTTGATATCTGTTTCAGTCATGTTCTCACTCTGTTCGTTGGTGGAAGAGTACATGCGTTCAACTGCGTTGAGGTAATAAGCTAGCGTATAGTCATTGGAAAAAGTAGGTACATTCATGGGTTGGTCTTGTAGACTACAGTCAATTAATTCAGGATGTACCAAGGATAGATTGTGGATAGGTTCGAGGGAGTTCACGGTATTGTCATCACAACTGCGAATCGAAAAGTCAAGTTCTAGAAGACTACCTTGCATAAATGTCTCGAGACCAGGAAGAGTCAGAACATGATTATTAAAGTGCACGTTAACATTTAGTTGACCTAATCCAATAGACCTACTTGTAGCATCGTTCTCTATGCCAAACTGGACTTCATATCGAGGTTTGATAGTAACAAGATCAGTAGACAAATTATCGCCATTTTACATCAGAGGATTCGGAGTCTGATGCTAAGTAGATATTGTCATAAATAGGACTATTTTCAGAGTCATCAAAGTCATCGGATGAAGTTTTCGAGTCTTCTTCAAGTGGTTCAGTGAATATATGTATGGTATCAACACCAACATCTTTAATGTTGCAAGTTCCTTCAAGATTTGTCTCATTTATCATTCGTATCTGACACACCTGTTGACATGATTTTGATGGTTCTGTGACTCCCTGTCGTCTACTTCATTCAGCTTCCTCTAGACTAATGACTAGTTCTGCTTTTGTAGGTTCCAACTCTTCTTGTGTAGTCCCATACCTGATTTGTTCTGTTTTATTAGAGGGGTATATAATAGATGAAAAAATTCTAGTATTCTTCCTTCCTTCAGCCCTTGTTCATAGTGTGCTTGTCTTTTTAGTCTGATTTCATGTATCTCCTTTTCTAGCTTTAAGCACATCAGCTCTTGAGTGTCATTTGTGATATCAATGGACTCTTCTAGAGTTTATGTACTAGATGTATCTAAGAGGTATTTTGGACCCTATTCATACTTGTTTGAGTTAGTTTTTGAATCATCTACTTGTTTCCTACCAGTGTATGTGACTGGAACTTTTAGGGGTGCAAAAAATTCTCTGATTCTTTCTACTTCGTCTCTCATTTCTTCTAGAACTTCAATTCCTTGTATTGTTGTAGCTGACACCATCAGAACTTGAGTACTGACTATTTCTTCTCTCTTGATTGGTAGTTCCTCTTGTTCTTTTCTACACTCTGCTTGAGTTTGTTGAGCGTCAACTTCCTATGATGTTGAAGGCGATATCATTTTCTTCCACTTAGACTTAGAAGCGTGTTTTTGGTCTGATGTCTTTTCTGGATTGTATCCCAGTCCAGCCTTATCACTTGTAGATTTTGTTTGCAACTGAATCGGTTCAATAATACCCTCTTGATGTTTTCCCAGGGGACCAGTACTTGAATATCCCATGCATTGGATTATTTTGTAGCCAGGACCATATTGGGTTGGGGAAATTTCGCAATGTCGTACTTCCTCGTTTTGACTGTCTTCCTTGAAAAGCCACTTAAGAACAGCATGCTCTTCTTTTTCATCTGCCAGGGAAGTAGAAGACTGTACAAAAATACCATCATATATGATATTCAGAGTTAAACTATGTGTTGTCATAGCCTCTGATGGTTTGCCCAACTGCTTCGGTGATGGAGGAAGAGAGACTAATGAAAGTACTGGTTCTATCTTGTATCCATCCATGCCAGTATTTGTAATCTTCAATTTCTTTTCTAAGTCCTTCATCAGAGCTTCTGGACTTTCATTTGTAGAGGATGCCCTATTATGAGGCACAGAGGTTTCAACACCTTTTCCCAATGCATTACAGGGGAGATTTGTATCAGTAGGGATACTGACTTCAACTTCGTTATAAGGAAATTTTAAGCATTGATGGTATGTAGATGGAACTACCTTCATTTCATGAATCCACAGCCTGCCTAGTAAGATATTGTATGACAGAGGAAGATCAAGTACCTCGAAAATGACATCTCTTTGATTGGTAATGATACCAGACCTTTAGAGGTCCTTTCTTCTTCATCATAGGCTTTAATTGTTATTTTCTTGGCCAGATCAATGACATTTTTCAAAAAATCCTAGTTGTGTAAGCAGACTGTAAGTACAAATATTCAACCCCGCGCCTCCATCTATCAAAACACATTTAACTCTGTGTTTATGGATCATGGATTCAATATGCAATGGCTAGTTATGTGGATGATTTAGGGAGTTGTAATCTTCTTCAGAGAAGGTCAAATAGTGAGGTGAAGTTAGATGATTCACCATAGACTGAAACCAATCAATGTCTAAATCTTTTGGAACTTTAATGGTGAGCAATGCTTTTTCCAGGATCTCTTTATGAGCAAAAGAGATTTTAAGCAACTCAAATATTGAGATTTGAGCATTTGTCCTCTTCAGTTGGTCAACAATTCTATATCTAGAGGATGATGATGAAGTTAGTTGTTTAAATTTATCAAATGTTGATTCTTTTTGTTTGTTTGACGAGGTTGGTAGGTTTAATGATGGTTGAGCTAAAGTTGAACAACTAGCTCCTTGGAGAGTTACTTTCTTTTGAGAATGGGTCATAGAATTTGCATGACGTTATTCATGTCATTTATCTTTGATTATAATCACATTGCAATATTCAGGTTGGGAAGACTCAATCATGTTGGTGATGTTGTCATTGCTAGTATAAGCATAATTTACTTTGGCACCTCCTTTTATCTTTCAGGAATCACCTTGTTCGTAAATAGGTAAGGGGTCCTTAAAATCTTTATGATCAGCATTTGTCGGGTGATTCCCATCAACAATTTTACCAACATCCATGAGATCTTGAATCTCATGCTTGAGCTTCATGCAATTGTTTGTGTTATGACCTTTATTCCGATGGTAGTCATAGTATTCGTTTTATCCTCACCATTTTGGTTTGACTTTTGGATCATATGGCCTAGAATTATCTGGTAACATTATCAAGTTGTTTGCCAATATATTTTTGAAAGCGGATTCGTATGACTCTTCCAGAGGAGTGAATTCACGTAT
Source organism: Cryptomeria japonica (assembly GCF_030272615.1). Classification (NCBI taxonomy): domain Eukaryota; kingdom Viridiplantae; phylum Streptophyta; class Pinopsida; order Cupressales; family Cupressaceae; genus Cryptomeria; species Cryptomeria japonica. The sequence goes on from NC_081408.1 coordinate 400,544,815, forward strand.
AGGTTTTGAAAGCCAAGGTTTCTCTTTGAACCACTCTTTTGCTTTCTTTCGAGGATTTTTTGCTGTGGTTTCAGTTGCTTTGAGTGCTTGCGTGCCACTAGCCAAGTTGAATACCATGGGCTTTGAGTTGGTTTTAACAGTGTCTACTACTCCATCATTAACAATGTTCTTGTTGTTGTCTTTGTCATACTTTCAATACTTGTTCTTCTCTTTAGAGCTAGATCCTGGTTGTGTTTCTTTCCAAGGTGATATATCTCCTTTCTTTATAAGCACATCTTCCCTTTGGATAGCATTATCTACCATTTTGTTAAATGATTGGTGCACTTGCATTTGGATACTATATTTCAACTCAGGGATTGAATTGTTGATGAATATATCCATTTTCTCAGAATCTGGGATAGGTCGTGAATACCTAGAGAACATCTTTCTCCAACGTTGGAGGAAAGTGACAAAAGGCTCCCCTGTTTTCTGTTTGGTATTGCAAAGTTTGATCATAGTAATAGGATGTCGAATGTTATAGGAGTATTGTTATAAAAATAGTTGGATTAGTTCTTCAAAAAAAATTATTCCCTTAGGTAGACTTGAGAACCATTCCATAGCTTGTCCTCCCAAAATCCTCGAAAAAAGGCACATGGGATACGTTTGGTTGTGTATGAACTCCATACATAAAGCACAAAATTCTCTAATATGGTCTTGGGGATCTGAGTTACCATCATATTTGTCAAATTTTGGGATCTCAGCTCATGAAGAAAATGGAGGCATGTATATATTTTTGTGAAACGGAAATGGGCATATTGTCTCCAGAGAATATTGTTTTGGGGACTTATCCTTATTTTTTTAGTTATGTGATCTTAGTCCACAAGGCTTGTAATTTTCTGTGTACCATTATTATAGGTGATTCTTCCTTTTTAGTAATGAGAGTATGAACGTCATATCCAGTAGGAAGTTTGGCACCTTGTTTTGCTAGCTCTAGAAACTAGTCTTCTTTTTCTCTAGCCATGATAACCTTCATCATTTTTTGGAAATATTTATCTTTTTGACATCTATGAATACCTTTTTCTGGAGGTTCAGAGTCTTTAGATTCACTTGATGAGGAATCATTGTCGGTATCATGGATACTGAGGTTGTCTTCATTATTTTGTTATGTTCTAGGTATAGTGGGAGATAAAGGTTCATCATAAACTGGTATCTCTGATGATGAAGGTTTATTAGTCAGAGGATCCTCTTCATAAAATGGATTATCTTTATATGAAAAGGGTTGTCATTTGCCTTTGGTATCTTTCTTATGAGAACTCTTGGTTTGAATAGGCATTTTTATTTATTGGTGTGACCTAAAGTTGTTTCTGATGTAGAAGTCAAGATCAAATTCAGAGCTAGTTGTTTGGTTAACGTATTGTTTGAGAGAAGCAACTAAGATTTAGTCTAGTTTCAGGAACAATTTATCCTGTATAAGACCTTTATCTAAGTTGATCCGAGAGAAGTGACTAAGATTTAGTTTGGTTTCAAGAACGATCTATCCTATGTAAGACGTTATCTAAGTAATTTAGGTTTGATAAATGGTTGATTGAACTAGCTGAAAGATAATCGACAAAATCATGCAACACAAATGGCAGAGGTACACTGTTTTGATCTGTTTATGTTCAGGATGATGGTAACCAGTATTATGCTCATTGTAGACTGTTTTAGGCAAGTTTGACTATTCTGGACTGACAAAATCAGAGATTTGTATGACAAGTTTTACAGGACCAGACAACAGATACAAAATTTCATATGAGTTGCTGCCTAGTACTATATGACAGATGGGTATGTCTGGAACGACAAATTGTTCAGTACAAAATTTTATCGTACGACACAGGATGCAAGGTAAAATGACAATTCTCAAAACCGAACGACAGACAATCAGAGCTCACACGACACAGGATGAAGGCTCAAATGACAAACTGTTAGGATTGATAGAATATCGTATGACACATAATATGAACCAGGATGATAAATAAGAAGACTTGTATGACTATTTTCTGGACAGAGGCAAAATTCTAGGTTTTCAATGATTGGGTATGACCAGATTTGAGATGGACTGAGTTTTTGATTGTTGACTAACGATGAGTAGTTTAGGGGTGGATTGATTTTTTGACAGCTAAGGTATACTAGTTTGTGACACGGACAGAGTTTCAACTAGGATAGACTAGTTTTGGACAGAGTTTTGACTAGGATAGACTAGTTTTGGATAGAGTTTCGACTTAGGATAGACTAGTTTTGACACGAACAGAGTTTTTGATCACTGAGTTTGTTTCTTGTTTTATCCAGTTTTGGTATTCCAGTTTCAGTTTTAGGAATGAAAATACATAAAACAACTAATATGAATAATAACTCCAATCACAACATGCAAACCCTACAGAATTTGGTGAGAGAAGAAAACCTTTTCTTGTAGACTTAGGTACACACCCAATAGCTAATCAGAATACGATCACTGAGTCTCACGCAATGGATTCTCAACATCGTATTAGCCAACTCCAAACGCTAATGGGGGCACCAAATGACAAGTATCTTGGGAGAGTTACTATTGTGTGTGTGAAAAAGTGAACCTGTAGCTACAAGCACAACACTTGAATTAAGTCATTATATGCGTGGTTAGTAATCAATAATCAATAAGTAATAAACCATAGAAAAGTGACTAATTGCCTTCTAAAAGATGTGAGTATAAGATTGCTCTCAGATTTTTATAAGCAATACCAGTGACTAGACTACACCAAGACGAAGGATTTAATCTATATGATATTCAGCTATATGGATGCAAGATGGATGAATAATTCAAGCAATAATCAATTCAAGCAACAATGGATGCAAGCAATAATGAATGAAAAATGAATGTAAACAATCTAAAAAGTACAATAATCTTCAATGACTCTAGAGCGAAATTAGCATGATAATAATCTCCAAGCGTGTTCTCAAAAATCTCTGGGGTAAATTGGAATGAGAACTGAAGACTGAATTTATAGAGAATCACAAGAGAGATGATGAAAAAGCTTAATTTTGGATTAATTGAAATAACTGAGAAATCATGTTTAGTTAACCTTGAGATAGATTCCAATTATAGTTTAATTGAAATGCATTCAAATTAGAAGTCCAAGTTGCATTGGAAAATAATAATAAATTAATTCCATGCATATATGATGAAAATAGATAATTCTTTAATTTATTCAAGAAAAAGGTCTTTTCAATGCAACTGAACTTCTTTTTCTGAAAAGCTTTGAGTTCCAATTTTAGAGAATAATTCAATAATTCAATTAAATTGCTTTTCTGATTTCAAGTTCCAAATTTAGAAAAAGAAATAATATCTCAAGTTTGATTTCTCTCTCAATTCAATTCTTTTTTGTTTTTTTTTCAATTCAACTCTTTGTAATAAATTAATTCATCTTTTGTAATAAATTAATCCTTTTTGCATGATTGAATGGCAAATTTATTAATTAATTAAATATGCAAGGATATTTAATAAATTAAAATGGGATAATTGATCAAAATGATATTATTGGAAATGATTTGATTAATTAAATAAATATTTATTTAATATTGAGTAGTTGATTTGCCATGTGATATTTGATGATTAAAGAATTAATAATGTGCTCAAGATTGATTTAATTGCCTTTGGTTAGGACCTTGGTGATGTTGTTGAGATTAGGGGCCCATGGTTTAGATGACCAATTTTAGGGTATTACAACTATCTCTCTTGCACAAAGATTATCCCCCCTTTCGGAGGTGAACCGGGTAGCTTCTAATTTTAATTGGAACTAATAAGGGATTTGTTCGGCTCATCGACGTATAAACTCAATTAAGAGGTCTCCCAGCCTTGAAAACCAAGGTTTAATATACCCGAAGGTATAGAGGAGAGCTATTCTCGAGCACTGTCGTTGACTTGATTTTCATCAAATCATGTTTATTTTATAGTGGGTTGGAGTACTTGGAATTTAGTCATTCCCACTTGGGTCGTTCCCCTCTCACTGGTCATAATGGCTATAGAGTTATTAGCTCCTCGGGAGGGCAGGCCCGCTAAAGATGTACAAATATCAAACTTAAAGAAAACGCCTCAAGGGTCTAGATTTATGATTGTCTGTAAAGGCAAGAGCATACTCTCCTACCTCTTAGAATTTTCTTAAAACACGAAATACAAATTTGTTCTTTAACCAGATAGCAAGTTAGGTGCCTAAAAAAAAAGAATTTAATGAATACACAATGTTTGCTTGAATCTCCTCAGGCAACCTACAAAAACAACGAATCAGTAGTCATATTGTCTTTGTGCGACGAGCATATTCTTCAACGAGCGTTCTGCAAAAATTGATTAGGCTATGAAAATAAATAAATAAATAAATAAAATAAACAGTTAGTCTTGGAGGCCGAAAAAAAAGTAGTCTCGAGCCCCATGGTGGGCGCCAGAAACGTGTGTGTGAAAAAGTGAAATAAGTCTGATAGTTGTAGGCACAACACTTCAATTAAGTCATTACATGTATGGTTAGACAGATATAAGCATGAATATGAAAACCATTACAAATCGACTAATTGCCTTCTAAAAGATACGAGTATAAGATTGCTCTCATATTTTTATAAGCAATACCAGTGATAGACTACACCAAGACAAAGGATTTAATCTATATGAGCATGAGATTAAGCTAAATGGATGCAAGATGGATGAATAATTCAAGCAATATGGATTCAAGCAATCATAGAATAAACTAAATATGCAAAAAGCTAAACTAGGATGCAATAATCTCAAAAGGCAAGCATGATATATTCAATGACTCCAAAGTGAAAAGTGTATAATAATAAATCTCCAAGGTGATTTGAATGAGAGATGAAAGCTGAATTTATACAGAATTACAAGAGAGATCAAGAAAAAGCACAATTTAGGATAATTGACATAATTGAGAAATCAAATTCAGTTAACCTTGAGATAGATTCCAATTATAGTTTAATTGAAATGCATTTAAATAAGAAGTTCAAGTTGCATTAGAAATAAGAATTAATTAATTCCATGCATTTGTGATAAAAATAGATAATTCTTTGATTTATTCAAGAAAAGAGTCTTTTCAATGCAACTGAACTTCTTTTTCTGAAAAGCTTTGAGTTCCAATTTTAGAGAAAGTAATTAAATTCCTTTTTTTTTCTTTGCTGATTTCAAGTTAATCTCAATTTAGAAAAAGAAATAATATCTCAAGTTTGATTTCTCTCAATTCAATTCTTTTATTTTATTTTCAATTTAACTCTTGCTTTATGATTAATTCCTCTTTTGTAATAAATTAATTCTTTTTTTATGATTAAATGGCAAATTTATTAATTTAATTAAATATGCAAGGATATTTAATAAATTAAATAGGATAATTGATCAAAATGATATTCTTGGAATGATTTAATTAATTAAATAAATATTTATTTAATATTGAGTATTTGATTTGCCATGTGACATTTGATGATTAAAGAATTAATAATGTGCTCAAGATTGATTTAATTGCCTTTGGTTAGGACCTTGGTGATGTTGTCAAGATTAGGGGCCCATGGTTTAGGTAACCATTTTTAGGGTAGTACATTTTCCACTCATCACCAGGTCTGATTTTGATCTGATGATATCCTGATTTCAGATCAATCTTTGAAAAATAGCATGATCCTCCAAGATAGTCCATTAGGTATTCAATCCTAGGCATAGGAAACTAGTACCTAATTGTGATCTTATTGATGGCCCTAGAATCGGTGCACATTCTCCAAGTTCCATTTTTTTTTGGTGCCAAAATGGTGGGTACAGCACATGGGCTCAAACTCTTCGTAATCAACCCCTTAATTAGAAGTTCTTGCACTTGTCTTGTTATCTCTTCATTCTGACTAGGAGTCATTTTGTAGGTAGCTTTGTTTGGAAAGGTTAAACCAGGGATTAGATCAATTTGATGACTGATATCTCTGATTGGAGGCAATTTATTAGGCATGTCTTTGGCCACAACTCCCTTGTATCTATCCATCGTGACTTCTAATTCACTAGGAATCTCCTTCTTTTCACCTTTTCCCTATTTAGGTTCATCCTTGGGTGAAAAACTAAAGCATAACCTTGGGTCCCCTCTTGCTTGAGGATTTCAGAAAAATCCTTACCACTAAGCAACATGATATTTGGACTAACTATCTTCTCTTCCCCTTGATCAAGTAAAGGATCCATCCTAAATTATCTACCATTCTTAGTAATGATGTACATATTCTTCTCCCCATCATGTTATTCTTTGACATCATATTGCCAAGGGCGGCCTAACAATAGGTAACAAACATCCATAGGTAGGATATCACACAAGATCATATCCTTATAATCCCCCATTTCAAAATATACCTAAGTTTGTTCATCTACCACTACATGTTGCCCCTTGTTAAGCCAAGACACCCTATAAGGACTCACATGTGGTAACCTTTTCAATTTTAATTTCTCTACCATTTCCAAAGAAACAATATTCTCTGTCGATCCAGAATCAACAATTACCTTACAAACCTTATTATGAGACTTACAAGTGGTCTTGAAGAGTGACTTCCTTTGTGGAGGCTCCTTGTGTTGGGATACCTTCAATAATGTCCTTCGTAGCATGAGACTATCTCCACTCAAGGTAGGACCTGCATTTCCCATGGGAGAATTGACACTTTGACTATGATCCTCCTACACAAGTTGGTTCCTTCTTTCTGGTCCATGTGAACTAGAAGCTTTCTTAGGGCATCTACTCATGGTATGGCCCACTTGGTTGCAATTGTATCACTTGCCAGTGAAAACACACGGACCTCTTCCTTGACTTCCTTGTCTACCCCTGCCAAAAGGTCTCCTTCCTCCTCTAAAGCCTCCATTTCTATTATTGGATTCTCCATTAGGCTCTTGTTGACTAGAGTCACCATTTTTGTTAGGAGTGTTCCTTCCTCCATAGCCACCTCTACCTCTGAAATTTCTGCCTCCTCTTCCTCTATTTTTTTGCTCTCCTCTCCTCTATATCTTATCTTCCACTCTCAATGCCAATTGAAAACACTTGTGTATAGTGTCCGGAGCCAAGATGCTTATCTCATCTTGAATGTTTTGCCTAAGCCCATTCAGGTATCTAGCCACCTTCTTCATCTCCTCTTCATGCTTCCTTGATCTAAGACTTAGTTTATGGAATTCTTCAGTATATGCACTCACATCTAACTCTCTTTGTCTGAGATTTTGTAGCTTCTTATACATTTGCAACTCATAGTCTATTGGTAGGAATTGGCTCCTGATTTTGTTCCTCATCCTCTCCCAAGAGGATATCTTCTTCTTCCCTTCATTCACCCTTTCTTCTTGTAATATCGTCCACCACAACAAGGCAAACCCCTTTAGTCTAGATTTAGCCAAACTCACTCTCTTCTCCTCAGGAATTTATTTGTACTTAAAGTGGTTGTTGAGTGCTTCTATCCATTCAAGCACCTCTTCTCCATCCATGCTACCACCATAGGTAGGTAAACTCTCTACATTATCTAAATTTACTGACTTCAAAGCATCCAAGAGCATCTTTTGATCAAGTGCCATCTTCTGAGCCTCTTTAGCAATATCCTCTTACTCCTCATTCTCTTTCTCTTTCTCTTTCTCTTCCTCTGAGTCATCATCCCATGCTTTGTCCTTTCCTTTGGATTATTTGGTCTCTTTGAGTTTCTCAACAAGCAACTCCTCTACCATAATCTTGATGGCCTCTAGCTTAATTTCCTTAGGAGGCATTGTGTTATCCTCTTCTCCAAATTCTATGTCTGACATACACTACTTCACCCCAAGTATCAGCTTTGATACCAATTTGATGCAGAGGGTTTTGTGTTGTCCACAACTTGATTGATTTTCTCCCTTCAAAGGGTCTTCATTAAACATCATCAAATGGTTTAATGTCTTCAACCTTCCCAAGGATCTCTCCCAAAAAGACAACTCACAAATGACAAGGAGTCTTCTACTCCTACTAACTCAACCCCTCCAACCAAGAACACCTAACAACCCTAAATCCTTAGAAAATGGGATCTTTTGCTCAAATGGTGAAGTCTGACATCTATGGATGAAACATCATATGAGACAAGGCATTTTCATTGACTTGGACCTCTTTATCAGTTTATGCAAGACCCCCAATGTCTTTTACCCTTAGAGACCTAGTAAGGGCTACAAGTAATTAGGCCTCCTAATTAAGTTTTTGCACAATCTCTTCCAATATTTCTTAACAACCCCTAAAATAAATCATAGATTTGGATAATCTTTTGGATTCCCTTATAGACTTCACACTTTGGCATCTAGGTTTTGTGTTTAAGAGGTCTGTCCACACTGCCCCTAATTAGGCCTCTCTAGCCAGTATTGGAGGTTTGACACTAAAAGTCTTTGCCAGTCACATTGGAAGGATGATTTGGAACTTATCAAAGGTCTTCACATGTTCAAGGGTTCCTCCCATGCCAATTTTACTCACCCTTCAATCCGATGTCCAAGGTTTTGATCCACTTCTACTGCACAGGCTTGCCAAATAAGAGATGTCAAGCCTAGGACATCATCTTAAAAATAGAAAATGACATTTACTGCCTCCCAAACCACTTGTAACACTTGATATAAAAGATAAATCAACATTCCCCAAGGTTTCAGACTATTCCCATGGTGGAATGTTGAATTGTGACCCTTTTTGCATCAAAACCCTAGTTTTAAGGGTTTCTCAGGTCAGCAATAAAGAAAATGCTCTAACTTTCAAACCAAAGAGTTTGAAGACCTCACACCAATGCTAAAAGAAATATGATTCATAGCCTCAGCTTTTCCTTCTCTTAATTCTTGCAATTCATCCATACAAATCTGTACAAAGAGCAGAATACACAAGGAAAATGGATCAAATTACAGTTTCAATTTGATTTGGGAACAAGAATTTCATCACAAACTTCTATCTACCTATTGGCATCGTTCCTCAAGCTTATACCATGCCAAGGAAATCCTCCAACCACCCCCCAACATGTACATTCAACCAACTAGCCATTGGGCAACCAAAAATGCAAAACTTGACAAAGTTGCTCATGACAACATTCCAACTTTTGACCATTATCACAATTCGGCTCTTACCTTCACACTAGAAGGGCAAGAATCAACACACAACCTATCTAAGACTCCTAAACACCAAAAACACAAATAAAATGCCCATATAAGGCTTCAGACCAAGTTTACACATCTTGGAGCCTTATGGCTTATTACATTGTCTTAGGACCACCATGGACATCACCATGGATCAACAAGGAATAACACACATCCTAATGATACAAACTTGTATCCTAGTGCCCCTGCACCAAAAATTATCTTAGCTTTAGTAACTCCTTTAGGAAATGAAGATTTATTTTGTTTACGAAACACACAATACTCACAGAAATCACTCTTAAAAAGAGAATAATCAAAAATACCCTCAACTAGATTCTTATCTAAAATGGTCTTAAGACCTTTTTCACCAATTTGCCCCAATCTACGGTGCCACAACATACATGCATTTTTAGTCCTAGTTACAAAAACTAAATTACAAAGAGTAGAAGCATGTAGCTTAAACAAAGTCCATGTTTTAGATCCTTAGGCAATTACCAGACTTCCCTTTACCAACCTACAACAAGACTTATCAAATGTCACATGCATTCTAGAATCATTCATCTTGGAAACCAAAAGTAAACTTCTTGCAAGATCTGGAATATGTAAAACACTATCAATGAAAATAATCCTCCCATCACTGAAACACAACTTTACCTTTCCATTTCCAAATAATCCTTATTGAGGTGTTATTAGCAAGAAAATCTTCTCAACCATCATATCCTTTATACTTAGAAAACCACTCCTTGTGAGGAGTCATATGGTATGAGGCACCTAAATCAAGAAGCCAAGAATCATTACTCATAGAGTTAGCTGAAATAAACAAAGAATCATGTTAGGACTATCAAAATTTGCCAGTGATTCTGCCTTGAAAATGCATTAAATCCTCTTGTATATGCATTAGGGTTTTCAAAATTTTGCCTAAGTGTTAAGTAGCATATTTTGCCCTAGGTGTATTTTCCCTTCTTTTCTAATTTTGCGTTGACTAATCATCTAGGTCACTGGTGAATTAAGTTACAACCTTGAGCCTTTAAAAACATTCATTGATTGGCCCCTCATGTTAAAAGTGGCATCCTTCACTGGTTGCATACATGTTTTAATTTCCTACGTCTTAACCTAGACCTAAGCTCCCTAGAAGCTAAGTCCTTATAGTCCCTCAGCCCTTCAATATTTCTTAAAGTCCCCACGTGCTCAATTATATCACTTAAGTTTTCATTTCCCCTTGCCCCAGCATAGTCTTTTGCAAGACCCTAAATGCACTATGAGGTGGTAGGGAAACGTCTGGCAGTTACAAATTTTAATTATCTCTCTCCCTCTGAGGATGTCATAACAATAGAAATCATGTCGCGAGGAGGGGAAGAATCTTGTAGTTACATTTCCTCATATCCCATAGCCCCGCAAAGATGTCACAACATTTAAAAAGGCACCTAGGGGTAGCGGGGGAGAAAATTTTGTATTCTGAAGCCTATTCCCCCTTGTCCCTGCACAGTTAAAATAAAAGCTAGACAAGCATTGCGGGGAGGCGGGGAAAGCAGTTTGTGTTGTAAAGTTTATCATCCATCCACGTCGTGCAGTTGAATGCAAGTTTGAGGAAGCACAGTGGGATGGAGGGGAAAGCCTACTATTGAAAAGGTTGTCCCTCTGTCCTACTAGATAAAAATCAAAGACAGGTAGCGACAAGGGATATAGGAAAATCTAAGGTTGAAGGAAGTGTTCCCCTCTACCCCGCATGATCAAAACTAAAGAACAAAAGGGAACGTTGGATAGAGGGGAGACATAAACAAAGGGAAATTATTCCCCTCTACCTCGCAGAAGAAATAAAGAATAATATACCATCTCCTGGGCTAGCAAGGTGATGTGGTAGGTAAATAAGTGTTCCCCTCTACCCCACGGTATTAAAATAAGGAAAGAAAAGGTGGCAAGGGATGGAGGGGTGAGCAAATTAAAGAAAAAAGGAAGGTGACGAGGACTAAAAATTCACCACATCAGCGAATTAGAGGAGGTCAAAGGTTCATGTCAGCCATCTGATGCAAGATAAAGGGTTGAGTTCAAATTTTAAAGCAACCAACTTAAAACATTCACATGACATGAATTAATGGTGATGAGACTCAGTGTTGCCTGCAAAGTTTAAAGTCTTAATTTCACAATTCATTTTCTCACACTGTAACCAAGAGATCAAGTGAACAAGTTTTTCAGGTGAGGAGTACGAATTTGTAGTGATCAAATCACCTAACAAATCTTTCAAGAACAAGTAACGCAATCGCTACTATTGTTTCCAAATTTTGGTTTGTAACATTTGAGTGAATTTCTCACTAGGGTTATTAAGTTTATCAAGTAGAAAAAATCCAAACCCTAGCAACAACAATGGCTCCAAAGAGAAATACTGCAACTGAACCAACCGCAAAAAAGAATCCACAATAAGGAGAGAATTCAAAACTCAAAAGAAAGAAAGTTACCACCTCAAAATCTACAGAAACCCAACAACCCATGCAAATTGTGCAGCCTGTAGAGAACTCACTTGTGCTAGCTATAACTGCAAAAACCCTAGACCGATAAGTTTTAGAGCAATTGGCAAAAATTGAAAGTAAGAAGAAAGAAGTTAGGAGTTTACACCAGGACCTACTTGAAATTTTCAAGGGCTCCACCATGCAAGACTCCTTCAAGAGGGTCTTTAATGATAAATATAATAAATGTGGAGATGTTATAACTAAGGAGAGGGGATGGGATATTTTATATTTCTTTTATGGCAACAGGGACAAATACATACCTGTGTCGAACCCTTGGACTCTAGACCTTGGCAAACTGGTGGTGCTGAATGTTTTTGTTGAACCTGAATTGATCAGATTTTTGTCAAGAATATATCATCTTAAGTCCATAACCATCAGCACTATAGAAGGAAAGATTATGTTGGACATCAAAAAAGAGGCTATAGTATCTTGTTATGACCTAAATAGAGAAGCATTGAGGGAAATCAGCCTGCCCAAATTTGAAGATGAATACCATAGACAAAAGTTGATTCTTAGGAGGGATGAAGTCCCCAAATATAGGAAGAAGATGTACCAAGGCCTGATAAATTATGTGCTACAATTAGAGCAGGAGCCTTTTGACCCGATTACCTTTAAGCACAATTTTGTTAGAACTTATCGTGCATTGTGTCATATTTTTTTAGTTGATGCAAAAAAGACAAAAATGTTTGTGACTTTAATGTCGATGACAATGAGAATCCAACATTCTCATGCAAATGAGTTATATAATTTTTCCACTTATCTTCAAGACCAGTTATATGAAGGGTTGATGAGGGTAAAAGATAACCAAATAGTGGTGATTTTTAAGCATTATTCCCTTTTGTGTCACATAATCTTGTTCCAGAATAGAGCAACATGGAGCCCAAGTCTTGAGATTTTCATGTCTGATTCTAAAGGTGAGAGGTGGCCAGTTCAAAGATGGACTCGGATTTGGGTTAAAGGATCCTAGAGGTTAGATTATGCTATTTTCTTTGATCATTTTGTTATGAAAGTTTTGAGATGGTGTGGTCTACAATGGCCAAGGTTGCAAGAAACCATTTAGAGGGCCTTAAGAGCTATGGAGAAATGGCCAACAGAACCTGGTAATTACTAGAGAATTCCTTCTCCCAAACTTTTGGTGACTTCTTCTTTTTTGTTGATTATTCAATAATGGGAACATATGGGTGTCCCCAAGCACCACATCAGCTACCAGTTATTGTTCCTTCAAGGTTGGCTTTCATGGAATTTTGTGGCAATTGATTTGGATGGAGAAGAAATCGATAGAGCCAAAAAGAAAGGGAACTTATCTCTCAAGATATATCCATTACAATGATTTTGTTGTAGGATGTGAATCCTTGGAGAAAGTTCAAAACTTTCTGAGGGAGAACTACCACTTGCAAAGTGGGAAGATGAGGGATTATGATCCAGAAGGATACATGACCCACTTAAGGGTGAACAAAATGACAAGAAAAGAGGTTCACCATGAACCCTTTGAATTTGAGGACCTAGCAAGGAATTGTACCTCTAAGCAAGCATTAAACAACAGGAGAAAATGGAATATTTTGGAGAATGTTGAAAGGGAGAAAAGAAGAGAGATCTTGGGTTTATTGGTTTTGTTTGAATGTGAAAAATGAAACATTGACAATGCAACTAAAGTTGAAAAATATTGAAAAATTATATACTTAGTCCCAAGGAGAACCATCAAGGTCTATAGAGGAGACACCCTCATACCAACCACCAAAGCCCATGGTGGTTGAAGGAAAAGGAAAACAAATAATGGGCCAACAGCAACATGACATTTAGCATAATCCCCAAATAAATCAACTCCTTGGGAGGATTAGGACAAAACAAATTGACATTGTAAAAATTTAGGATGATGAAAAGGGGATGGATCATCCTCCCTTTTCCCCTACTCGTGACATGTTCCATGATGAAGAACATGCAGGAGAGCCCATAGATGCTAACAGGGCTATCATACCAAAAGTGATCCCACTTGAGGAGGTGGATGATGAAAGAATGATTACTTATCTAGAATTCATTTCTGATGATGATTTTGTTAAGAAACCTGAATTCAAAAAAAATCGTCTTCAAACAAAATTGAAAGATTTGTCTGAGGAAGAGGTAGCAAATTTTGACCCTGAGAGCATTAATGTAACTCTTGATGAGGCCAGAAGATTGGTCAAGGAGACTAATAACTCAATGATGAACAGTTAGTACCAAACTGGTACTGAGAGGGGGGGGTGAATCAGTACAGACACAAAAACTTTTCCTGAACCGATTTGACTGCAAACAGTGCACTTGATAGACAAACACTAATACCAATCTAAACCAGATTACTACTGGTTAAACATAATGAGACTGTGAAAGACATAAACCGGCAACACTTAGCTTTCCATACAATCTACTCCCTCATATCCACTTCATCCTAATGCATAAACAGATAATCTATCATCAGAGATACAATAGTTTACTAGAACAACATGACTCACCACTACACAGGAAATAACAAAACAAAGAGGCGTCACACATGACACACATATTTTTCACGTGAAAACCCAACTGGGAAAAACCACAATGGGGATGAGTACCCACAAGCTATTTTTGAACTCTTTAGAAGTCCGCTATGTTAGGAGCCTAGTCCAGTTAAAGACTGTTACAACAAGTTCTATTAGGAACCGATCCTGTTAGGGATCACCTAGTTAAGGGATGGCTAGAATACCCAGTTAAGGGTTAAAACCTGTTAAAGGTTACCTTGTTAGAGGATTTTATGAGCTCAATGGCTTTGAGTCACCATGTTAAAGGATTTATAGCAAGCTAGTTAAAGCTACCCTGTTAAGGGATTTTCCAACTGTTGAAGTGATTAGAGATCAACAGGTATTACAATGATCTGGTAATAGCACTCAATGCCAATGCAGATCCGTTTTAGTTCCGTCCTTCTGTACACACACTTTCTAGGTATCAATTCTCTTATTTGGTCTGGCAAGAAACACGTATCTCTGCACTTAGATACACACACAACATTTGCCAACAACCTCAACATGAAACACAACATTGACCTTATAGGAAACAGATAGGTCGGTAGCATAAGCCCTAAACCCTAAACATTTAGGTTGATCAATTCATTCGGTTCAATCCTGACCATTGAACACTTTGCATTTGAATACAACGGTCTTGAACATATCTCAAAACATTCTCCATCATTCATTCTCCACCGCTTCATGGAGGTGATAACCCATCATGCATTCTCCACCATTTACAGAGACTATGCACATTCCTGAGGTAGATAGGATCAATCCCCTTCATGCAAGATTATTCACGCGCATGAGGCAGATGTGGCAACATGATCTGATCTTCATTATAATGCTAACTCATCACACAATGCCATCGGTTGAATCATACAGGCTCAAAACACTTCAACCGAAAACCTTGAGGCTGGGACTACCAACCGGTAGTCATACCATATTAAACCTTGATAGAAAACATTCCATATACTAGTTCACTTGGACAAACATACTGCTTCACCTTTTTCACATATACCGGTTCACAACATTATACCGGTTCACTCTTCAGCATATTACCGGTTCACTCTTCAGCATATTACCGGTTCACTCTTCAGCATATTGACATCAATGACAACATAATATCACCATGTCAACATACTCTACACATATGCCAATAGAGATTGACATGCTATTGGTCCCAAATTTGGACTTGAAAGAGATTTTTATTCTTGACCAAGTAATAAAGCAAGAGGATATTGCCTTTCTAAGAGAATCTAGCACTGAAAAGGGTATTAAAGGGTCAGGTTTCAATCCAAGCATTAAGGCACTGGTGCAGTGGTAAAATAGCCTTAGAACCAATAAGCCAATATTACTGATAGGGTAGAATATTAGGTAAAGGGTTTAATGATAAGGACATTGAAAGACACCTCTTCTTTGGAAGAAGCAATAGTTACGACCCACTCAACTCTCTTTGCGCTAGCTACTTTAGAAGAAGAAGAAGAAGAAGAAGAAGAAGAAGAAGAAGAAAGAGGTATGAAGCAATGAAAAGGAGACTTGTTGTCTTAAATGTATCCTTTAATGAACATGGAAAACATCAAGTTGAATAAGGAAATAGCAAAGAAAGAATCAGAAACCTCTTCTTCCACCTTGTTGATTGAGCACCAGCCGCCTCCTCCTCAAACTCAAAGGGATCAAACAGAATTGGTTACCCATGATGAGACTTCTCCCATCTCCATCTATGAAATTGAGAAGCTCAAAGATGAGAATAGGGTTTTAGGGCAAATGATTAAGAGGAGGGAGAGGTTGTTGTATGAGGTAGAAGTTAAAGTGAGAAAAATCTTTGAATGTGATGGCAGGAACGATTTTTCATTTGTTGCAAATAGTTTTAAATAAATTGGATGATGTGCATAATACATATCAAACATTGTTCCAAGTCTTGAAGCAATGTATATAATTTATTGCATTCTTGAAGTCATTAAGCAATAAGTAGCAACCACAAGTTGTAGTTTTGAGAGAATTATTCATGATTGTCAAAAACCTCTCGAAGATGTCAAATACTTTGACCAAAGAACTGCAATATATCAAGGGAAAAAATTTGGTTGTGAAAGAAAAGGTGGATTCATTATAAACACTCCAACACTGGATTATTCTAGAGATTTTGGATGAAAATAAAGAAATAAAGAGCTTCGATGTGTGGAAGAGAGATTTTGACAAAACAATACAAGATGCCATAAATAAAATTGATGAAGAAAACTAGCTCCAGGTGTCCACATACCATCTTGTGATTGACAAGATTATTGAGACTGGTGCCTTATATGGAAAATTCATAGCAGAAGTGAAGAATGTAGTAGATAATATGTGCAGGGAGGCCCCAAGAAGGATTCAATAAATCCAAAATTTCTAATGGCCAACTAATTATCAGATTCCACAATGACATCAGGAGCATTGTACACTTGTTGGTTGAAAATTTTGTAAACTGGGGAAGTTGACAAAATTGTGGTTTCAACCATAGTACGTGAGATTAAATATTTCCTAATTATAAGGGAAGGCTCCCCATTTTTCTTAATACTCTCCTCTTCTTAGAACAAAACTCTAACTATGAATCTTAATTTAAAATTGGGTGGTACATCATCTTATTCTCTTTTTCAGAATAGATGTTATTCTTTCTCTTTTTTCAGAAAAGAAGTTATAATTAGAGTAGTAATGATTAAGATAACTTCAAAGTTGTTATGGAATAACTCAAAATATACTAATGGGAAATACAAATAACAAGAACCAAGCTTTTCATGAAACCACAAAGTCTTTCATTGCTTCCTCAGGATGAGAAAATAGTACTTAAGCACAAAATCTTCAAAACACTACAATCCTATCACCCTTTGACAAATAACTTTTGTAACACAAAATGACTTTCCAAGATAACAAGGGGTAAAAGTACAAAGTTGTGCTACACTTTTATAAAGTAAATGGCTAATGTTGATTCAAATTTTTAAATTGAATCAATAGAAAATGAAATATATGTTTTGAATTTTGAAATCATGTGTAGTGTCCTAAATTTGATCCCCTTTGCAATTTTGACCGCATTGGGCCCCTACCTTAGCGTTTGCACCTCTTGGCCTGATTGGGACCTGATTATGCTCATGCCCCTCATGTAGTGCATCATTTTTTACTTTTTCCATGCATTTTGCACCTTGTCCTAACCCCAAAATAATGTAGGACCATGTGTGGCACCTTGGTCTTCACTAGGACCATGGCACCATGCCATGGTCCTCCTCATTTTGAGACCCTCAAAAACCCAATTTAGCATTTTAAATTTGAGTAGTATTCCTATCTTTGTGTCATCTCATGTCGGAAAATAAATTAGTTTTCCCGATGGGCAAGTATAAAAGGAGGTTTTCCCCTCTCATTTGAACATCACATTACATCATCTGGAAATAACATACACACACATAAAATCAAGCACACTTGACATCAAGCAATTAAGAATTCAAGAGTGATTGAGCAACAATCAGTCTTCCTTCAAGCCTTGGAGCAGTAATAAAGTCAAGATTCAAGCATTGAAGTAGATATTTTTATCTTATTTTGTTGAAGACTTCATGAAACCCTGATTTTGTGTGGAGACAAACAAATCTTCAGGAGGTATATAAATTGCTTTTCAGTCATTATTCAGCATCTCCCTCAAAAGGAGAATCTTCCATTACAATAATTTTGATTATCTTTATCTCAATTTCATGGTTAATTCTAAAACCGGGGTTTGACTTAGGCAAGCCCCTATTCCCAACCTATTTCCCTTTCTTTTTGTTTGTAGGAAGCAGGTACAGAGTTGTGATCTTTAGAATCAACATTATTTGCAAAGATGAATCAATTCCCCTTCGGTGTGCAAAAAGTTTGGAGGACCATGGTGACAGGCACCACAATCCTGACATTTTTGGTGTTGTTTTAGGGAATAGATCCAAGTCTGTGAATATTTCTCAGATCCAGGTGCACAACTCAATCCTGCATCTATAGCTCATTGTTTTCATGTTTTTACCTTCATTTCCAACACTTTATCTAAATTAAATAATTCAATTTACAAAAGAGGGATCCCCAATCAATATTCAATCTTAATCTTTGTTGGTTTTTGACTGAATCTATACGATTCCCCTCTTTTGAATGTAATGGTCAACCCAAGCAAAAATTAGTGGTTTTCATCTCACTTTGGGTGGAAACCCTAATTTTTCACCATTATATTTTGGTGAACCCGACTCCTTACACCCTTAGAAACTGATTTATGTTCTCAAATCTGACTGTTTATGCAATTTAAAATTTAATTTTTTATTTACAAGTTTGATTTCCTTGCAAATTTTTAAAATTTAGAGGTTAATTTCACTAAAACCCTAATTTTTGAATTTAAAATTGAGCTTGTGAATTGCTTAATTTAGATTAATTATTTCAGATCGAAGTGTTTTTCAATTTCAAAATTCAAATTTTCACCTACAAGTCAAATTTCAAATTTAAATTTTAAAATTAAATGGTTAATTTCAAAAACCTTAAATTTTAAAACTTTTAAAATTGAGATTGTGGGTTGTTTAAATTTTGAATTTATCATTTTAGAGATAATTCAAATTCAAAATTGCAATCTTAGATCAAATTTTAAATTTAAATTTTAAAATTAAGTGGATAATTTCAAGAACCCTAATTTTCAAATTTAAATTAGCCTTGTGGGCTGCCCAATTTTGAATTAATCATTGCAATTTCAACCTTAGATCTAATATTAAATTTTAATTTTAAAATTAAGAGGTTCTTTTCACAAGGCCCTAATTTTTTAAATTTAAATTTCCTAGTGGGTAATTTAAATTTTAAAATTAAGTGGTTATTTTCACAAAGCCCTAAATTTTAAATTTAAATTTTCTAGTGGGTTGCATAATTTTTCACAATTATTCATTTTTTAAAAATCAAAAATCAATTTGCTTATTTAATTGAATGATCATTTTTTCTAAAATTTTGCATTATTCAATTATTTTGCAAATTTTTAATTTCACATTTCCAAATTCAAAATTCAATTTCTCTCCCTTAGTGCATGAGTTTTACTACTATTAGTCCAACCTATAATATCCTCGTGAGAACAAGTTGTAGAATTAAGGCTTCCCAAGGTTTAATTATTGAGGAGATGGAGCCTAATTTGGATAACTTATTCCATGAGGATGTTGGTGGTTCTTCCAATCCTACAAATGATATCATTTATCCTAATTCTTTACATAATTCTCATGATGTGGATGAATCACTAACTAGGGTTTCCATTAACGAATTAGCAAAGATTGACAATCAATTTGAAAATCTTCAACAATGGATGAGTCAACAATACCTAGAAAGCGAATCCCTACCATTGATTGAAGGATTAAAAAGAATGGTTCAAAGTAATTTGTTGATACTAATATCATGTCTATGAAGAGTTGTGTTGAAGTCCTTGGTTATACACAACCTCCTAGTCAAGATAGCCAATTTATTCCTATGACTATACCTATGGCTAGTGTTCCCACTTTTATATCTAATATCATGACCACTTCCACACAAAATGTCATGCCTACACATGTTATTCAAGGGGGAAACTCTAATAATTAAAATTTGTTTACACCTCCTACTACAAGCCTTCCATTTGTTACCTAATCTTCTCCAATACCTACCTATAATAGTGTTCCACCTCCTTATTCTCAACCCCCACCTTGATATAATAGTATCCCTTCTTATTCTCAACCCATGCCTTCATATAACAATGTCCCTCCTTATTCTCAACCACTCGCTTCATACAACAATGTTACTCATCCTTCTCAATCCAACATGTCCAATTTCAATCCATCCACCAAAGCTACCATCAATAACCTAGCCCAAACAATGTTTTCCTTGCAACAACAAATAGCTTCCATTAATCAGTTTTAGTATAATGTGCTCACATTTGATGTAGCGAGCCCATTATCAAATGACATTGTTAGTGGTGTCCCTCCTAAGCATGTAGAAGTCCCTCAATTGGAGCTTTATAATGGAAAAGGTGACCCCTTGACTCATGTGAAAATATTTCAAACTTTGTGTAGTGACTCTACTCATGATCAAAGACTTTTGGCTAAATTGTTTACCAGAACACTTAGAGATAAAGCTTTGCAATGGTATTGTTCTTTACCTTATTATTCTATTACTTTATCTCACCAATTGTCTAATGCTTTCATTCAACAAATTCACAATAAAATTGGTCCTAAGATTACTTTGACTTATTTGATGCATTGTAAGCAAGGTGTTAAAGAAAAAGTGACTGATTTTATTGGTAGATATAAACATCTGTATTCTCAAATTGCTTTTCATGTGCCTGATCAAGATATTCAAAGAATTTTCATTTCTAATTTGCAAAAAGAAATTAGAGACAAACTTCTCTTATTGAGTTTACTTCCTTTAAGAATTTGTGCGTAGTACTTCACAATTATCACCTGAACATGAGTCAATTGGAACAATCCTCTTCAATGGCTTCGAATGATAAAAGTGAAAGTGCTCAACAACTTTTGTGAAGTTCAAACCAAATATGGGATTCATCAAATTTAATGACAACAACAGCAATCAAGTAACAAATCTCTACAACAACAAGTGTGCCTCCTTTGTCCAAATACTTTAGAAAAGAATTTTTTAGTACCCTAAAAAAAATTCAAAAATTTTTGAGGGTCCCTTTTAAATAAAGCAAGTTGTCCCTTGTTTATTTTTGAATGCCTCGTGCTTGGTGTGTTTTATTCTACACATGACCTTATGACCCGGTGACCCAATGCCTAAGGTGTTCATTTATGTATCCCTCATCATGAAACAACCGACCCCATGATCCTAGAAATATTTCTTAGTCGGTTACCCATTCACAAAGAAAGTATGGAGGCTTTGCATAAAGTTACTCGTGGCTTGACAGGGTGGGTAGACTCTTCCTGTCGAGGGCCAAGTGGATCTTTAGTGTGTTCTTGATCGAGTTACCCGCAAAGATATCCTACAGGTGATTCAATGGAATAAGGAGGAATGGGTTCACTCGGGACTTGATCAAGTTGACCTTGTATGTTCAGCGAGTCCCAAGTTATGTTCAGCATGGCATTTCTTATATGGGTTCAAAACTCGGTGAAAGGGTTTTCCTTATTTTACCGAGTCCCAAGTATCCCCACAGAGGATTAAAAATGGGCACAGAACTAGTTGAGGGTGTCTTATTCACCTCACTAAGTCCCGAGTAGGAGAAAGTGGATTCTCTTTCAGCAAATAAGGGATGGTCTAATGAGTCTGCTCGATGCATGGCAAAGTGCCTGGGACAACTCTACCTACTCCCAAGTAAAAGAAAGAGACATTGATAATATGAAAGTATTTGAAAAGGGTGTAAAAGAAATGGCATGTGTCTGGATCAAATATCAAGAAATTTTCTATAGGTGGTTGTATATGTTGTCGGAACCTATGGATAGGATTGAAAGGGTTGGCATGAGGGAAGTTAAAATGCATGGAATAGAGAAGCACAACTTGTGTGATCAAGGGACAAAAAAATCATGAGAAAATCACTTATACAAGATTATTTCCAGAAGGGATGATTGAATTAACGGTTGGAGAATTAATAAATGGCTTTTATTTTCCAAAGGCGCATAAAGAAGAAACAATGATTTGCATGTGTGATAATATGGAGATAGGCTATTTTTATAGCCTTTGAGGTCTCCTTTTTTTAAATATTAGCAATCAACACATTTTCTAGGTACAAAAACAAAAATGGATCTATGTGTTTATTTGAGAAAAGTTTTAGAGATGAAATATCCATATGCAAAGAACTATGAAGTCACGAGGTGCACAATCTGTGACATGGGTTGGAGAATGTTTTAGTGGGCTACTTTGTAACCGAAGGGATATCAAAAGCTTATAAGGTAGTTGAAGGGACATTGAAAGGTGGTTTCAAATGGAAAACACATTTTATGGGCTACCTATCTTCATCCCTTCATCATCAAATGACTAGGAGGAGGAGGGAATGGGAACAAGAGAGGTGAAGGCAATGGGTGAGTAGCTCAGGTGCTAAGGATATGAATTTCATCTTGAGTATGGAAGTTGTGTCCCTTGCTCTACTTACAATATTCATCTATAAGATTCACCTTCCACTTTGCAAGTGCTTCCCTCAATTCTGAGGATATTTATTTTGTAGAGTTGTAGAGCTCTTCCTCCAACTTGATGAGTGTCTCCGCCATATTTTGTCATGAAAGTCCTCCACATGCACAATGATGGCATGGCTAAAACAATTATGACTTCAGTAAAAATTTATTCTCCACTTCAGCATCTTCTTATATGCATGACCCATTTTGTCCTATGTTGAATGGGTAATGAATTTCCTTTCTTTGTATTTGGTCTGAAATGTGTCAAAAGGAAAAGGAGCCACATGTAAGAAGCCTGAAGCTTCTTGCATCCCTTATTGTTATAAAAGGGATACCAAGGCTGTAAGCAAGGATTCTGAAATTTTCGCATCTCTAGGCAGGTAGAGGTAGTTATTTGCTAATTTAGGGTTTCTGAGTAATCTTGCAGAGAAGGAAAACATTGCCCTCATGTTGTAAATATAAATTAGTAATGAAAGAATGATTTAATGTTGCAGATTTTGTCTCCTTATGTATTTTTTCTGAATTCATAAAAGCTAATGTATTAAGGATGTATTGGTTTATCTTGATATCTTTCTATCACTGTGTGATTACGCTTATGGGTTTTCCTCAAGGAGGGGACTAAATTATGTATGCAAATCACAATGGGTTTAGGAATTATTTACAGGATGAAAAAGAATAGATGAATGTAATGAACCAATGGAAATATATTAATGCTAGGCAGTAGCATAGTGAGGATTCCCTAATTTGAGTTATTTTACAAATATGGGCTTGCTCTTTCATTTTGTAGGTTTGACTATGTTACCTTAGATGTGCATTGGACTGTATACTTTGTCTTAGAAATGTTTCAAGAGAATTCAATTAAGTAATCTCCTCTTCCTTTCTTTCTTTCTTTTAGGGTAGCAAAGGGTTGATTTCTGAGTGCATGTTGGGTATTCCCTTGTACCTTTTATGTGCATTGCATAAGCAATTTTCTAAGTCAAATTTTAAAGATATTGGGATTAGGGATGCATGTAGAGTATATATTAAAAATCCCTCTTAAAATTGAGAAATGTCTACCATTCGTATACCTGCATAACAACAAATTTTAGAAGTTTACCATGCTTGTAGGTCCGAAATAGGAACACCCTCATGAGTCAGGTACAGCTCGAAGTGAAGAAGGCTATGAAGGCCTTTTTATGTTGCATTTTCTTATCTTCAGTCTATTGATAGTGCAGGTTGTATACTCTAAGCTCTCAGTCCCACAACCTAGAAATTCCATTTCTCCTTAGGATTGGAGGTAGCAAGAAAAATCCACCAACATAATTCACTCCTCTTAATGAATCTTTACATAGTATTATGTCGCAATTGTTACAAAGGAATGTGTTGAAGCTTCCCCCTATTAAACCAATTGACACAACTAAGCCTTTGTCACCTGCCTTTGATTCCAAATCCTCTTGCCAATACCATCGTCAACTCGGTCATGACACTGAAAAGTGTTATTCCTTAAGAAGTAAGATTTGAGATTTGATTGATAACAATACCATATATGTGGCTGGTGTGAATGATAAAGAAAACAAATCCGTAGCTCCTCCTAATCAAAACCTTCAAATTTTCATTGATCCTTTACCTTCCCACTCCACTAATATGGTTGAGGTTGATCACATTTCCTTCTCTCCCAATGATCTTGGCCTTGACTATAATAATGTTGTGAACCTTATTGATAAAAATGAATCTCCTAAATACTTATGCATCACATTTGATGCTAGTGAGACTATTGAAGCACCCGATGGTCCATTATATATCACTGCGAGAACCAAAAACATGCTCTCACAAGGAGTTCTTATAGATCTTGCATGTATTGTTAATGTGATAGCTAAAGAATATCTTTATACTTTAAAAATGCATCAAGTAACATATGATAAATTTGATATGATAGTTAAAGTATTTGATGGTTTATCTTGCCCTATTATTGGTTCTATTACACTTCCTATTGAGGTTATGTCTAAATTCTTAGATGTTGTCTTCGTTATCATTCCTACATCTGATCAGTTTCATGTGAAGTTGGGACATCCTTGGCTCTCTTCCATGAAATATACCACTTATACTATTCATAAGTGTTTCAAATTTTCTCATGATGGTAAAATCATAACTGTTAATCATAGCATGTATCAACCTACAATGAGGCAAGGAGATATTTGTCTTGATTATTTTGGTCCGAACAATTCTAGCCTCTCCAACCTAGAAGTGATGTTCTTTTTAAATCTTATCAAAAATGGAAAATGAAATGATTTTATCCTTGAGTAAACTTAGAAATCCAACACTTAGTCTTCCTCCAACTAATTCTCATATGCCTCTCTTAAGGATAAGTTTGTTCTTCCACCCAAGGATATAAAAGTTCTTCTTCCTAAGCATCAATTTATTCCTCCTTCTAAGGATAAATATGGTGTTCCTCCTAAGGTTAGACCTATACCTCCTCCTCATGATGGACCTAGTCTCCTTCCCACACCTTTTATTCCTCCTTTATATGTTGTGCTTCTACCTCCTACATCTTACAAAAGAAAGCGCCCGACATCTCCTATTTTTTAACCTAAGAGACATTCTCCTATTAATCCTTCCTTAAAAGAATAAAACAAGCATATGCTTGTTACTCCTACACCTTCAAAACCTTTAGCTAAAAATAAAATAAATCATTGTGTGAGAGAACATCGATAGAGATGTCGTTTGAGGGCTCACAAACTTGCTTCTCAAAATACTTCTTCCCCAAATACACCAAATCTTGATATAATACCATTTATTCAACCTTCTCCTAATCAATAGGTTCAACCTAATTCTCCAAGATGTAAAATGATTAAAACAAATGATGGTTCAAGTTCTATTCTTATTAGAGCTCCTATTTTTGTTAATCTTGATGAAGAAATAGGTAAAAATGTTGTTCATGATGAAAATGTTGATCCTAATATTTCAGATGATGAATATGAATATGTTGATGTTGACAATGATTTATCTAAAAAAAAAATCAAAGGTATTAATCCTAGCTCCTAGTAATAGACAAAGTGATGCATCATTAGATCATGGTCCTTGTTTGGAACTTGTGATAGCTCCATCTATTGTGCTTGATGTGGATCCTCTTGCATATTGTCCACCTTCCTAAAACAATGATGAGAAAAATCGGGGGGTGAATGACTTGCTTGATTAGCTCCATTCACGTCGTAGATTATCTCTTTCTCCTCTCTTACTTGTTTGTGATATTCTTCTATTTGTCTTTCAATTCTTCTATTTGTTGTCCCTAGTGTTGTCTACTTGAGGACGATCCAAAGCATTGAGATCTCTTTAGTCTCTCCTATGTTGAATCAAAAAACATGTGTGCCCTTCTTTCATGGTGGTTTTTCTTTCTTTGGTGGATGAGGACAATTCTATACATATATATACATGATATACATTTTTTATCATAAAAATCATACCGACTCCAGAGTTAAGAGAAACCACCTTGTGCTTTGTGTTTTGTGATCATTATCCTTTGATTTGTCCTCTCTTGGGGGCATATTATTGTGATAATGTGCTTGTCTTTTTGGGTGTATCATACCTTAAAGAAATTGCTCCCAATGAGGCATACGGAATCACTTTGACATGGAGGCACACTCCACTCGATGATTCTCTCTCTTGCATATCTTGAAACTTTATTTACTTATCAAAATTAGTCTTTTTCTTTGTAATTTTGGTATTTTCTCTTTTCATGACTCATAGTAAGATAACCTTACTAGTTTGTAGTCATGGTTCTCTCTTTCTCTTACGATGTCCATTTTATCTTGTTATCAAAGATGTGAGATCCTAAAGTCCACTGGGGGCTTGGTGTATCTTGCCTCCTTGATAACTTGGTGAAAGTTTTTCAATGTGAACCTTTTGTACATTACCGAGAGTATGATTGACTTCAAACTCCCACTAAAGTGGGGGCTAAATGTAGTGTCCTAAAATTGCAACCCACTGCAATTCTGACTGCATTGGGCCCCTACCTTAGCGTTTGTGCCCCTTGGCCTTATTGGGACCTGATTATGCTCATGCCCCTTATGTATTGCATCAGTTTTTACTTTTTCCATACATTTTGCACCTTGTCCTAGCCCCAAAATAGGGTAGGACTAGGGCGTGGTGCCTTGGTCCTCACTAGGACCATGGTGCCACACCATGGTCCTCCTCATTTTGGGCCCCTCAAAAACCCAATTTAGCATTTTAAATTTGAATGGGATTCCTATCTTTGAGTCAGCCCATGTCAAAAAATTAATTAGTTTTCCCGACAGGCAAGTATAAAAGGAGGTTTTCCCCTCTCATTTGAACATCACATTACATCATCTAACAATCAAATACACACTCATGAAATCAAGCACATTTGACATCAAACAATTAAGCATTCCAGAGTGATTGAGTAGTAATCAGTCTTCCTTCAAGCCTTGGAGCAGCAATAAAGTCAAGATTCAAGCATTGAAGTAGACATTTTCATCTTATTTTGTTGAAGACTT
Organism: Cryptomeria japonica; assembly: GCF_030272615.1. Lineage (NCBI taxonomy): Eukaryota > Viridiplantae > Streptophyta > Pinopsida > Cupressales > Cupressaceae > Cryptomeria > Cryptomeria japonica. Next base: position 400,571,518 of record NC_081408.1, read on the forward strand.
CATGAAACCCTAATTCCATGTTGACACGAACAAATCTTCACAAGGAAGTATATCACTTGATTTTCAGACATTATTCAGCATCTCCCTCAAGAGGAGAATCTTCCATTACAACAATTTTGATTATCTTTATCTCAATTTCATGGTTAATCTCAAAACCGGGGTTTTACTTAGACAAACCCCTATTCCCAACCTATTTCCCTTTCATTCTGTGTGTAGGAAATAGGTACGGAGCTGCAATCTTCAGAATCGGCATTATTTGTAGAGACAAATCAATTCACCTTCGGTGTGTAAAAAGTTTGAAGGACCATGGAGATGGGCACCATGGTCCCAACATTTAAGGTGTTGTTTTGGGGATTAGATTTGAGTCTACGAATATTTCTCAGATCCAAGTGCATATCTCAATCTCGCATCTGTACCTCGTTGTTTTCATGTTTTTACCTTCATTTCCAGCACTTTATCTAAATTCAGCAATTCAATTTACAAAAGAGGGATTCCCAATCAAATCCAATTAGTATTTTAATCTTTGTTGGTTTTTGACTGAATCTATTGGATTCCCCCTCTTTTGAATGTAATGGTCAACCCAAGCAAAAATTAGTGGTTTTAATCTCTCTTGGGGTGGAAACCCTAATTTTTCACCATTACATCATGTAAACTAATAAAATGTATATTCTTTTGTGTATTTTATGTTTGTAATTTTTATTAAAATTTAAAATATTATTTGAATATAGTTTTGTATAGAGTAAACTTTATAATTTAGTTGTTGATAAAATGTTGAAATTGAAGTTACACAAGCCACCACACTTTATTTACTAAATTTTACCTTTTTTTCTTCAATTTTTTGTGTATATTGATAACTTGAAACTTTAGTGCATGGGTATATTTTTAACTATTTTTTATAAATATATATTTTTTAATAAATTTGAAAGGTTGTATGTACTGAAATATAACTCTTTTCATTTGTCGCCGTCTTTTTTATTTATTATTTATCCAAATTAGAAAAGAATTAAATCATCTCGACATAGATTCTTTTCTCTAGTGCATCATATTTTTTTCAAAAATTTAAAATAAATTTTAGTATTTTTTCTTGTCAAGATAATCAATCTTATATTTAAGTGTTGATGACCTACTTTCAATAAAAGTAAAATGTAAAACATAAAAAAATAATTAAAATATTAAAAGAGATATATTTTCGAATATTGACTTGTGGATCTATAAAAGAATATTTTTACATTTCAAAAAACTATTATTTATAGAAGTAGTAGTTGTTGAAACATCGAATTTTTCAAAAAAATTATTTTTTTGATAATTAGACCCAAAGTGATATAAAATATACATTTAGTAGACACTTCTAATTGGAAAAGTTGTGGTCCATACATAAATTATCTATAATGAATCTATATAGACCATATGTCTGAATAAAATTAATTTTTAGTTAGAAAAACTTAAATTCACTTTTGTTGATAAGTTGGCCTAAAACATGACACAGTATTGTACTTTTACCCCAAGAGAAAGCACAAAGTCTTTGTATTGATACCCACTCACAATTTTATAAGCTTTTATCTAAAATAGAAAAATAAAGTTCAAAGCCTTTAAATGGCTATCTCTATATTATTTCTACCTTACAAATGTTGAGATGTAACACAAAGTTTACAAGACAAAATTTATTCTACTCTTTAATAATACTTTTCCACAATGATTTTACTTAATCAAAACAAGATTCTACAATAAGAATGACATAAGAACACTCTCACCATAAACCACAATGAATCCAACACAAAATTTGAATGCCAAAGATGTCTTATTATTTGATCAATTTTGCAAAATAACAGTATGAACTCAAAGTTTCACTTTGCTCTTCACTTTGGCAAAGTTTCATTGCATAAATTTAAAGATGAAAATTACAATAAGCACCCTCATATATATAGGAGAGGGGCAATGAGTAAAATTAGGAAAAAAACTCAACTAACTATGACTAAGTCAAAAGTAGAGTTTGATTTGACTGAGGACTTGTACAATCCTACATGCAAAACTATATATACAAAATGACACTTGAAGTGTCAATTGGAATTACAAAAGGGCACTAAACTAGAAATGCATAAAAATGACTAAGTGTTTAGATCTCCATCTTGAACATCATCATCTCCATTTTTATTTAGTAAATTTTCATAATGTTGTAAGGTAGCCTATATTTCAAATTCATCTGGTCGCAGTGTGTGGAAGCTGGCATCTGGAGTGGAGTGCAATACTAATTTGAAGAACTCCTAGAGTTGTAGAAAAAAGACCAAAAATTGTAAATAGGGGTTACTTTGGTGTAATTCGGGGTTATAATCTCGAATTACACCAAGAAGGGTGGCTTTGGTGCAATTTGGGTTTATAAACCTGATTTACACCAAAAGGGTGACTTTGGTGCAATTCAGGTTTATAAACCCAATTTACACCAAGAAGGGGCACTTTGGTGCAATTCGGGTTTATAAAATCGATTAACACCAAGAAGGGTGACTTTGGTGCAATTTGGGTTTATAAACCCAATTTACACCAAGAAGGGTGACTTTGGTGCAATTTGGGTGTATAAATCCGATTTACACCAAGAAGGGTGACTTTGGTGCAATTAGAGTTTATAAACCCAATTTACACCAAATAAAAAAAACTCCTAAAAAGATAATTTGTCAATTTTTTAGATTAACAAATTGAGACAAGATGATTTCTTGAGAGCCTGAATAGACATGAGGGGGTTTGACAAGTGCCTTGACATGCATGCTTAGAGGGTGTGAGCTATGAAACAGAAAGAAAAAAATTGTAGGGGTTATACCACAATTTGAGCAATCCAAAATTGAGGATAACAGTTGGCTCTGACTGGGGAACTTCTTTTGATCATTCTTTGAAATGATCGAAGGGAGTAAAATCAAAAACTCTAAGTGCCTTCATCCATCCATTGGGCTACAAAGTCAATCAACAAAAGATGCAAAAGACAAAAAGGAAGACGCAACCAACTAAAACAAAACACAACTATATCATTGTCCAATTGCACTTGTTGGAAAGGGAAACTAACCTATCCTAAACTAACCAACAATGGAAACTTCTTCAAATGAAACCATTAACTGGTACTCCAAAGTAGCCACCCTTCTTCAACAAGGTAGAATGTGTTACATGATCAAAAGCAACCACAACTAGTCGAAGCATGAACAATAGTACCATAGCTTGATGCACCACTTTTTAGAAGAAATAAACAAATACAGTTGCCATGTCAAATGGGTTATATGTATTTCTGCTCCAAAGTGAATCAATGAACCAGGACTACTCTCGCTCCACTATAGATGTATCTTTAACCTCACTTTCAACTGTATCTTCATTGTTCAGGAATAAGCACGGTCTTTGACAACCTGCTAGATTCCAACCAAGGTAGATGTCTTATAGGACATCCCCTTGATAGGATGTAGACTTAAATCTTCCTATTGGTCATTCCACCTTTATGAACTGCATTCTCAACCATATCCTCATGCTGAGTGAAATGAGTTTCCTAGTGTAATTCAAGTGAAAACATGGCTACATTGCTTGCTTCATCATGTTGTTAACAAACTTCAGATTTGGGAGATATTGAGTTGACATCAAGATTTGAGAAAAAAACCTCTATTATGCTTGTGAAAAGGTCTTCATCAAGTTCCTTGTTATCTTCCACATGCATAATATGTCCAAGTTCATAAGCTTGAAATATAGATGCATCCTTCTCATTTTGTTCTGGTACCTTCACGCATATCCATCTTTTCACATCTCAAGACATGATTGTCCTCTTTTACCAACACCTTGGGAAAGTGACTTTCATCACCTGAATATTTATTCCCCATGGTATCTTTCTCAATAGCTCCTTGGTAATGCACTGACCAAATATGAGAGTCACCGGCTATGTCCGCTTCCTTCTCCTGGAAGATATTATCGAAGATCATTTTGTTCAGGTTATGTTGGCATTATGTTGTCATTGGTGTCAATCAACATGGAATGGTCACCGGTGAGTAAGTAGTGGTGATCGGTATGGGTGAACTAAGTAATGATGTCAAATGGTATGAAGGATGGAGTATGTAAGTAGACATAAAAGGTAAAGTACGACCACCGGTGAGCAAGCAAAGAAGCAAAGAAGAACAAAGGGATGTGGTCACCGGTATACAGAAAGAAGTATAAACCAGTTGGTAAATGAACTTAGTGGATGAACTAGCATGTTTTATGGAAGGCCAGGTTGATCCACCAGCAAAGAAGAGGTCAGCAGGTTTGAAGGTCCACCAGTGAAGTTAGGTTATACCGATAAGGTGAGTTGAACCGGTAATATGTCTTGGTCGGTGAAGGATATCAAACCGACTTTGTAGTCTAAGCATAGGTGGATTTTTGAAGGGATGATAGGTACCAGGTGGAAAGAATGCAGAGGTCGGTGAAGCATTCATCGACATAGTAGTTTGACGAGCAGGTCGGTATTAAAGAAGAACCCACAAATCATGGAATGATGGCACGATGTTGCAGCTCGAGAAAGATAGAGAGGCAAGATGATTGATCTAATTCTATAGGACAATCCAATCCTTGTGGTCACTGGTCAAAGGAAACAACTGAAGCATTAATAGTGATGTACAAAGAAAGGACGAAAAGCATGCTGCAAACATCCAAAAATAGAAAATGTGCATTGAAAGGCAAGGATATGGCGGTGCTAATTGACATGATGCAGATCATCATTTCAGAAAAGCATATTCGATCAAATTTAATATGAATTGAGTTGGTAGAGGAAAACCCTAGCACGCCACCATTTGAATGTTGCTTTTGGCAGGAACCCTCACATATAAATATGTGAACTCAAGATTGAGATTTTGATGTTGGATGCAAGTTAAGAGTAAGAAGAGAGCTTGAGAAAGAAGAGAGACTATCTGCCTGAGAGTTCTTTGATAGAGAGTTAGAGTGTGGAGTTAGCAGGTTGAACCAGTGAGAGGTTCTAACCGGCAGAGACAGAGTAACTGGTAAACTGTTATAATCTTAACAGTCAAGCATACCGGTATAGATTGTATGGTTAAGAAGGCATCCAAGTGTGATACTGTGTAGGGTGAGTTTATGAGAAAGAGAAGAGAGGAAAAGAGTAACCGGTAATAGATCAGAGAGAGAAATCTGATAACTGATAGAAGGACTGATGAAATGGAGGAAGGTGATAATAGGCAGACATCAGTTGATCATGTGTTGCAGAACTCATTTTCAACTAGATGTTATCATTACATTAAAATTGTATTTCATTGTATTACACCGATTTGGTGCTTGGTACAGGGGTTGGTGCTCCTTGGGTTGGTGCCCTAAAATCAGTAGGGATTGGTGCTCCTTAGGTTGGTGCCCTAAAATTAGTAGTGGTTGGTGCTCCTTGGGTTGGTGCCCTAAATCTTTTTTAACTTGTTGTTTCATTGTGAGGCTGGATTGGACCAGTAGACTCCAACAACATTTCTCACCGAGGTTTTTCCCATATAGGGTTTTCCTCGTACATCTGGTGTTGTGGGTTATGCATTTGTGTGTTTGCCTCTTTTGATGTCCTCTCATATCTTACTGATTTGATTGCTTAGTGTTTAGGTTGTTAATTGGTACTCAAAGCTTGGTTTAAAGAGAAAAGATTTCTAGGAACCATTGATTCAACCCCCTCTCAGTGGTACATTGTGTTCAACAATTGGTATCAGATCATAAGTCCCCGGTTGATCAAAGCTTTCTCTAGCTTGGGTAGATTTTGGTCAAAGAACACAATGGCAAGAAATGAGTCTGCCTCCTCAAAAGTCTCCATGTTTGATGAATCTAACTATGCCTTCTAGAGGAGAATAATGGAGACCTATCTTTCCTCTCTTGGTTTTGATGTGTGGATGTTTGTCAAGAATGGGTATATTGTCCCTAGTATTCCTCCCACTGATCTGGATGCTAAGAAGGAGTATGAGAACAATGCAAAGACTAAACATGCTGTTCTAAGTGAGCTGTCAGATAATGATTTCATCAAGTTCATGCATTGTGCATCCGCCAAGGAGACTTGGGATAAATTACATATATTATTTGAAGGAGCTGCCAAAGTCAAAGAGGCCAAGCTGAAATCACTAAGAGGTCACCTTGAAGGCTTGAAGATGAAAGATGAAGAAAATATTGTAGATTACCTTCACAGAGTAGATGAAACTATGAGCACCATCAGAGGACATGGAGAGGAAATTTCTAATGAAATATTGTCAAAAAGGTACTTAGATCTCTCACATCTAAGTATGATACTAAGGTTTCTGCCATAGAGGAAGCCAAGGATCTGAAAACCTTCAGAATGGATGATTTATTTGGCTCCTTAACTACCTATGAAATGAGGACAACATGAAAGGAAGACCCTCAGTGATACAAACATTTGCAAGAGTAAGGCAACCAAACTGGTATGTTCCAAAATTTCATGGTTATTGTTACCGGAGTAACAAATTCGGACATAGGTTAGCTAACTATAGATTAATGAATAAGCCTACTCTGAGTTATGAAAATAAAAACTCTTTTGTTTCACTCTGGGAGATGAATGTCATTTTCTATCAATGTAATGGATCAGGTAATAGAAGTTATGAGTGTAGGAAAAGTCAACTGGTTTCCTACAATAATTTTTCAAACTCATCATTTAATATGAATGTAAAGTGTTATAGTTGTCATAAATTTCAACATATTGCAAAGCATTGTAAAAATAGGAAAATCAAGCACAAGAGGACAACTCCTGAACAGGAACTGGTAGTCATACCAGAGCATAAAATTGCAGTTGACAAGAAGAAGGACTCAACCGGTTTGGGTTGAGAAAGAAAAGGACAAAGTAGAATCAAGTTTGATAGTGCAGACTGCCCTACATGTAGAAAGAAGAAACTTGTGGGTTGTATACAATGGTTCTTCCAACCACATGACCGGTGATAAAAAGAAATTTATCAATCTTGAATATTGGAATGGTGGCTCAGTGAGGTTTGGAGACAACTCATCTATCAAATAAAGGTAAAAGGTACTCTAAATATTGAAAGAAAACTGAAAGCATGTGATGTATATTATGTGGAAGGCATGAAGAACATTTGTTGAGTGTGAGTCAGATGTGTGATAAAGGTTATAAATTCACCTTTGATTCTATCGGTTGCCAAATAAAGAAGGAGAGTACCAGTCAGGTTGTAGCAGAAGGGAATAGGACAGATGGAAATGTATACAACTTGAAAGAATGTTTTGAATCCCAATACATGTTGGGACAAGTGGATGAAAGTTGGATGTGGCACAGAAGATTAGGCCACATAAATTTTGATAATCTAGTTGTAGTAAGAAAAAAGGGCTATGTGAGAAATATACCACCCATCATCAAACTAGTAAGCACATTTTGTGATGAATGTGTGAAAGGAAAGCAGACTAAATTGAGCTTCAAGACAAAAGAACACAACACCTCAAGACCACTTGAACTTGTACATATAGATCTATGTGGTCCGACTAGGACAAGAGCTCTTTCTGGTGAGATACTTTATGCTCTCCATTGATGACTATTCAAGAATGACATGGGTCACCTTCCTACAGGACAAATCACAAGTGTTTGATAGATTCAAGATATTCTGAAAAAATGGTAGAAAAGGAAAGTGGATGCAAGCTGAAATGCCTAAGATCCAATCGAGATGGAGAGTTCACATCAAATGAGTTTGAAGATTACTGTGAGAGACATGGAATCGTAAGACAATACTCAACCCCCAGGACACCACAACAAAATGGTGTGGTAGAATGGAAGAACAGGACAATCAAGGAAATGGCTAGAACCATGTTGAATGAGGAAAGTTTGTCAGATATGTATTGGAAGGAAGCGGTTCATACCACAGCTTATACTTTGAACTGGGTTTAGTTGAGAACAAACAACAATATGAAACCTTATCAATTGTGGTATGATTGGAAACCCTTAGTCAAGTACTTCAAGGTGTTTGGGAGTAAATGCTTCATTAAAAGAGATCAGGATGGCTTGGGTAGCTTTGACTCCAAGAGTGTTGAAGGTATCTTCCTTGGTTACTCAACTCATAATAGGGCCTACAAATGCTATAACAAAAGACTAAGAAGAGTCATTGAGAGTGTGCATGTAAGGGTTGATGAGGATATGCATAAAGGAATACAAGCACAAGTGAACCGGTATGATGATTTTGGTGATGAAGGTGAAGAAGCTCAGTCAGACAATAAATAGGAAGAAGCATCCAATAACGTCACTAACCTGTATGTGCAAAAAAACCACCCGGGAGAGCAGATTTTAGGTAATAAGAGTGATGGTGTGCAGACTAGAAGAAGACTTGTCTGGAATGATGAACAAGTCAATTTTTGCCTCATGACTGAGATGGAACCTAAGACATTCAATGAGGCTAGCAAAAGTCAGAAATAGATGGATGCAATGGAAGAAGAGTTGCAGCAGATTGAGAAGAACAAGACTTGCGAATTAGTCCCTAGGTCCGCATACAAGAACATCATTGGCACCAAATGGGTCTACCAGAACAAAATAAATGAAGAAGGTAAAATTGTTAGTCATAAAGCTAGACTTGTGTGCAAGGGTTACTCTCAAGTGGAGGGCATTGATTTTGAAGAAATATTTGCACCAGTAGCTAGACTAGAAGCAATTAGGTTGTTTCTAGCTTTTTCAGCCCACAAGGGTTATAAGGTATCAAATGGATGTAAAATTTTACTTCCTCAATGGAAATTTGGAAGAAGAAGTGTACATGGAGCAACCAGAAGGGTTTTTGTTACATGGTGATGAAACCTTTGTGTGCCGGTTGAAGAAAGACGTGTATGGTTTAAAGCAGGCTCCTAGAGCATGGTATTCAAGGCAAGATAAGTACCTGAAGGAACAAGGATTCAAAAAGGGAAGTGTTGACAGAAATCTATACATCAAGGTAGTTGGAAACCACATGATCATTGGGGTTGTGTATGTAGATGACATCATTTTTTGAGGTAACAAGGACACTCTATGCAAGAACTTTCCTGATTAGATGAAAATAAAATTTGAGATGTCTATGCTTTGAGAGCTGTAATTTTTTCTTGGTTTGCAGGTCTCACAACAAGACAAGAGAATTTTCGTCTCTCAAACCAAGTATGCTCGGGACATGTTGAAGAAATTCCAAATGGAAGATAGCAAACCGGTAAGTACTCACATGGTGACCGGATGCAAGTTGAGAAAGGATGATGAATCATCGATAGCGAATCAGACATTGTATAGATCCATGATTGGTAGTTTGTTATATCTTACTACTTCTAGACTAGATATAGTGCAGGCAGTATGCATGGTGGATAGATTTCAAGCTGCACCCAAACAATCACATGTAAATGCAGTCAGGAGGATATTCTGGTATATACAAGGGACACTTAATTATAAACTATTGTATCCCAAGCAAGGGGATTTTATCTTGCATGCCTACATTGATGTTGATTGGGCGGGCTGCATTGATGACTGAAAGAGCATAAGTGGTGGTGCATTCTTCCTAGGTAATCAATTGGTCTCATGGCACAACAAGAAGCAGGATTATGTTTCTTTATCTACTTCTAAGGAAGAATATATTGTTGTTGCCACATGCTATTCTTAGGTGCTATGGATGAAGCAGACCCTCAAGGATATTCAAGTAGAGATGTCTAACCCCATTTCCATCCAGTTTGACAATTCCAATGCAATTAACATATCAAAGAATTCGGTTATGCACTCAAGGACAAAGCATATTGCCATCAAATATCATTTTCTCAGGGAGAAGGTGGCAGATCAAGAAGTCAAGGTAGAGTATGTCCCTATAGGTGAACAAGTGGTTGATATATTCACCAAGCCTCCATCGATAAACACTTTTGAGTATCTGAGACACAAGTTAGGATTGGTGTCACCTGCTTCATGTACTTAAATGTGTATTAATATTTATGGTTCGGGGGGAATTCATTTTAAAATATCCTATCTCTTAGACCATATGCTGGACATGGGGGGAGATTAGGTGTTTATGATGCAGTACTAGCATGCTTGAACTTTTGGGTGTACTGGAAGAACAAACTACAAAAGAAAGAAATTATTGTAGGAATACCCAAGAGAATTTCATGATTACGGGAACCTACTTTCCCAATTTGTAGCACTCATAGTACAATCACATTTGATTCTTATATGCTACTGGTTGAGTAGATAGTGGTCAAAGGGGGAGAATACACTATATAACCAGTGGAGCATGAATTAGATGGAAGGATGCCCCAACCCTTTGTCATTGTTGTCAAAGGAGGAGAATGGTCCAATGGGTTGGGTGAAGAAATAGAGTGTGTTGACATCAATGCCAAAGGGGGAGATTGTTAGCATTATGTTGTCATTGATGTCAACCGGCATGAAATCGTCACCGGTGAGTAAGTAGTGGTGACCAATATGGGTGAAGTAAGTAATGGTTTCAACCGGTATGAAGGATGGAGTATGTAAGTAGACAGAAAAGGTAAAGCAGGACCACCGGTGAGCAAGCAAAGAAGCAAAGAAGAATAGAGGGATGTGATCACCGGAATACAGAAAGAAGTATAAAGTAGTTGGTAAATGGACTTAGTGGATGAACCAGCATATTTGATGGAAGGCCAAGTTGATCCACTGGCAGAGAAGAGTTCAGCAAGTTTGAAGGTCCATCAGTGAAGTTAGGTTATACCAGTAAGGTGAGTTGAACTGATAGTATGTCTTGTTCGGTGAAGGATGTCAAACCAACTTTGCAGTCTGAGCATAGGTGGATATCGACAAGGATGATAGGTGGACAACAGGTGAAGGACACGCAAAGGTCAGTGAAGTATTCATCGATGTAGTAGTTTGACGAGTAGGTCGACATTAATGAAGAACCTGCAAATCAAGGAATGATGGTATGATATTGCGGCTTGAGGAAGATAGAGAGGCAAGATGATTGATCTGATTCTACAAGACAATCTGATCCTTGTGATCGTTGGTCGAAGGAAACAACTTAAGCATTAATGGTGATGTATAGAGAAAGGTAAAAAAGCATGTTGCAGACGTCCAAAAATAGAAAACATGCATTGAAAGGTAAGGATATAGCAGTGTTGATTAACATGATGCAGATCATCATTTTAGAAAAGCAGATTTGATCAGATTTGATATAGATTGAGTTGGTACAGGAAAACTCTAGCATGCCACCGTTTGAATGTTGCTTTTGGCGGGAACCCTCACATATAAGTATGTGAACTTGAGACTGAATATTTTGATGCCAGATGCAAGTTGAGAGTAAGAAGAGAGCTCGAGAAAGAAGAGAGACTATCTGCCTAAGAGTTATTTTATAAAGAGTTAGAGTGTGGAGCTAGCAGGATGAACCGGTTAGAGGTTCTAACTAGCAGGGATAGAGTAATTGGTAAACTGTTATAATATTATCAGTCAAGTGTACTGGTAGAGATTGTATGGTTAAGAAAACATCCAAGTGTGATACTATGTAGGGTGAGGTTCTGAGAAAGAGAAGAGAGGCAGAGAGTAATCGGTAAGAGATCAAAGAGAGAAATCTGATAACTGGTAGAAGAAGGACCGGTGAAATAGAGGAAGGTGATAATAGGCAGACATCAGTTGATTAGGTGTTGCAAAAATCATTTGCAACTAGGTACTATCATTGCATTAAAATTGTATTTCACTATATTACACTGAGTTGGTTCTTGGTGCATGGGTTGGTGCTCCTTGGGTTGGTGCCCTAAATCATTTGTAACCTGTTGTTTCATTGTGAGGCTGGATTGGACTAGTAGACTCCAACAGCATTTCTCATCAAGGTTTTTCCCATATAGGTTTTTCCTCATACATCTGGTGTTGTGGGTTATGCATTTGTGTTTTTGCCTCTTTCCATATCCTCACATATCTTATCGGTTTGATTGCTTAGTGTTTAGGTTGTTAACCGATACTTAAAGCTTGGTTTAAAGAGAAAAGATTTCTAGGAACCACTTATTCACCCCTCTCTCAATGGTACATTTTTTTTAACAGGTTCAAAGTTCCCCACTAGGAATTCACTAGTGATGCTTCATTTACAAGCCTTTTTGGTGGTGAAGGAAGCTTATTTTAATTCCTTGTAGCATAGTCATAGATAGTATTTGGATACGGCCTCCTTGGAATATCTTTGTAAGGAGAAGAGAATACACCTTGATATATTTTATTCTTGAGGGCAAGCAGCTCATTAGCCAACCTTTGCACCATGAGATTTGTTCTACCGGTAGTAGATGATTCCAAATAAAAAAATTCTCTAGACCCATTTAGCTCTATCTTTATCTTACCTACAAGGATAAGATCATCTTCAATGTCAATTGCTAAGGTTTGTGCAGTTGCAAGGTCTCTCCAAACTATCCTTCTCAACAAGAAACTCACCTCGAGCAATTGAACATTGATGAAGAAGCACTTCAAATTTTCAATAGTGGGTTAGAGCCACTATTGGAATTTTGTTACATAGCTTGTTAAATTTAGCCACAAACCCCTGCATGGGAACGTTCTTGTGGCTCTTTTGCATTTGAGTCAACTATGCTAACATTGCATGGGCATATTTTGTAGTATTGAACCTCTCTTCAAACTTTGTTATGAGTGTTTTCTAATTGGTAATGGTTTGTGGTGCAATATGGTAGAACCAGTCAATAGTAGCACCTTGGAGTGTTTCAATAAATATTCTTATTGAAACATATTCATGTTCCACACCAAGAACACCACATGCAATCTAAAAATTAGCAAGATGTTTTTCTAGATATTATTTTCCATCCTCGTAGAACTTGGGAATATTCTTTCATGAGCCATCAGAAAGAGCATGTAGAGGTGGAGTTAGATTCAATGGACCAAAAGCATTCCCCCAAGGACCTTGGGCAGCCATTTTACATGTCCTTGGTGAAAGCTTAACAAATTACAAGAAAATAAATTACAATGAATAGGATACTAGTATACTTCAACCAAAAGCATGAGGACTTTGGATGTGTATCACATTTTCCCAACAGAGTTGTCAAAAAACAATTGTTTGAAAATTTTGTAAACTGGTGAAGTTGACAAAATTGTGCTTTCAGCCACAGTACGTGAGATTAAATATCTCCTAATTATAAGGGAAGGCTCCTCCTTTTTCCTACTACTCTCCTCTACTTAGAACAAAACTCTAACTATGAATCCTAATTTAAAATTGGGTGGTACATCATCTTATTCTCTTTTTTAGAATAGATGTTATTCTTTTCTTTTTTTTCATAAAACAAGTTACAATTAGAGAAGTAATGATTAAGATAAATTCAAAGTTACTATGGAATAATTAAAAGTATACTAATGGTAAATACAAATAACAAGAAGCAAAGTTTCCATGAAAGCACAAAGTCTTTTGTTGCTTCCCCGGGATGAGAAAATACTACTTAAGCACAAAGTCTTCAAAACACTATAATCCTATCAACCTTTGACAACTAACTTCTGTAATCCAAAATGGCTTTCCAAGATAACAAGACAAAGAACAAAGTCTTTGTATTGATACCCAATTAAAATTTTATAAGCTTTTATCTTAAATAGCAAAATAAATCTCAAAGTCTTTAAATGGCTATCGCTATACTATTCCTACCTTACAAATGTTGAGATGTAACACAAAGTTTACAAGATAAAATTTGTTCTACTCTTTGAAAATACTTTTCCACGATGCTTTACTTAATCAAAACAAGATTCTACAATAAGAATGACGTAAGAACCCTCTCACCATAGACCAAAATGAATCCAACACAAAGTCTAAATGCCAAATATGTCTTCTTATTTGTTCAAGTTTGCAAAATAACAATATGAACTCAAATTTTCACTTTGCTCTTCACTTCAACAGTTTTGTTGCATAAAATTAAAGATGAAAATTATAATGAGAACCCTCATATATATAGGAGAGGGGCAATGAGTAAAATTAGGAAAAGCCTCAACTACCTATGAATAAGTCAAAATTAGAGTTCAAATTGACTTAGAACGTGTGCAATCCTACATTTAAAACTATATATACAAAATGACACCTGAAGTGTCAATTGGAATTACAAAAGGACACTAAACTAGAAATGCATAAAAATGAATAAATGTCTGGATCTCATTTTGAACATCATCATCTCCATTTTTCTCTAGTAAATCTTCATATTGTTGCAAGGTAGCCTGTATTTCAGAGCCATCTAGTTGAAATGTGGGGAATTTGGCATCTGGAGTGGTGCACTACTGATTTGAAGAATTTCTGGAGTGGTGCACTACTGATTTGAAGAATTCCCAGACTTGGACAAAAAAGACCAAAAATTGTAAATAGGCGTTACTTTGGTGTAATTCGGGGTTATAAACATGAATTACACCAAGAAGGGTGACTTTGGTGCAATTCGGGTTTATAAACTCAATTTACACCAAAAGGGTGACTTTGGTGCAATTCGAGTTTATAAACTCGATTTACACCAAGAAGGGTGACTTTGGTGCAATTCGGGTTTATAAACTCGATTTACGCCAAGAAGGGTGACTTTGGTGCAATTTGGGTCTATAAACCCAATTTACACCAAGAAGGGTGACTTTAGTGCAATTTGGATATATAAACCCGATTTACACCCAAAAAAAAACTAACTCCTTAAAACACAATATATTTGTCATTTTTTTAGATTGACAAATTGAGACTCAAATCAAGATGATTTCTCAAGAGCCTGAATACACATGAGGGGGTTTGACAAGCGCCTCGACAGGCATGCTTAGAGGGTGTGGTCTATTAAACAGACAAATTTTGTAGGGGTTATCCCATAATTTGAGCAAGCCAAAATTGAGGATAACAACACTCAAAGAAGAGTGAGTGTCTTTAATTGTTCTCTACTTATTTCTTCTTCAGCTTCATCATCAGTAGCAATGTTAGCAATTTTTTTCTTCAAATGAATCAGTCATCAGGATAATGCAATGTGTCAACAAGCTCCCACTTTTCAATCCAAGTCGAACAAGCCAGCAAGGGACTTCAGCAATATAGCGATTATATGTGCATTCCCTCTCTTTTATGCAAGTATTTTTGTCTCATGTACATGTAAAGATTCTTTTGGCATATCCGATTGTAAGGCAATCAAATTTTGACACATGTGCAATTGGCCTAAAGCCTATTTTTCTCCTTAATTCTTTATAAGAAGGAATTCAAGTCCATTTGCAAGGGTTCTGAGATTCAAAACTTTGTAACTAGATGGGTAGAATAGCGAGTCATAAGTTTGAGTAATAGAATGTTAGCATTTTGCAGTTTCTGAACTATTTTCTCATGGAATGTATCAATCATGTTTAAAGATCAGTAAAAATTATGACAAGTTGTTTCATGTTCTTGTTTTCTTATTTCATATTTATTTTTTGTGTTAAGGACAAAAATATTTCTCTACAATTTATATTGTGGATGTGAGATGTACTTGCAGGTTCTTTCTAAGAGAAGGATTAAATTATATAGGTATTTTTCAGTGAATTGAGGAACATAATAGTGATCTATAAGTAGAACTTTTGATGGTTTATAGTCCATCATTTGTGTTGGGCATAAATATTTGAGGTCTAATTGGTTGAGTCTTTTAAATTTCATGGAGATGATTAGAATTGTAGCATCCTAACTTTATTGCTTAGATTAGGCACCGATCATTGAAGATTCCAAGTGAATTTCAGACACCACTTTAAAATAATTTTGATCTCGATTTCCTTTTTTGTTTGTAAGAGTAGGAGTATGCAAGAATTTGTTCCTAATTATGCATGAAAGTGTTAAATAACTTTGAACTGAGCCAATCTGGAGTAAATGCATGCATTCTAGTTAAAATGTGTTGGGAATAAATATGTGTTATTGCAATATCAGTTCAGTCTTTTACAAATTATTTAAATATTGCAAAGGGTCACCCCTAGGTCCTGAAGAGCCTAAAGTGCAAGAGATCATTCAATATTTAATTGAGATCTAATTCGTTGGCCACTTATATGAGTTCCTATGATTTCTTGCAGAGCCTAAAGTGTGGGGGATCATTCAATCAGTTGGAAACTCCAACACATTAGAATCACCATCATCTAAGGACTTATCTGTGGAAGTATCGGTACCCTTTTTCTTGTTTCTATACTCCTTCACAGTCCCTCTTTTACCATAATTCCAAAACTTTGCTCTTTTTGGGGGTCTTAGAACATCCTTTTGACTTATCCTTCTTTTTATCCCCTTTAGGCCCTTTCTCCTTAGGAATTCCTCAAACATGCAAGGCATCTTGGCGGATGGCATTTATGGTGTTTCTCCTCTTCTAAAAGAAGTATGGGAATCACATTGTCCATCTTAGGCTCTGAACCACCACTACTTATGGCAGTAATTATATTTTCCAAAGAATTAGGCAAAGCACAAAGCAGAAGAATATATTTATCTTCATCTTCAATACTAACATTTATTGATGCAATTTGACTTAATATCAAATTAAAAGCATTCAAATTTTCAGCAATAGAATCACCATCCCTCATTTTCAAAGAATACAAATATATTTTTAGATAAAGCTTGTTAGAAAAACTTTAACTTTGATAGATATCACATATTTTCCTTCATAGCTTATATGTAGTACCTTATGTAAAGACATTCAAGAGGACACAATCTATGAGACACAATTGAATGGTTCCCCTTGCCTTCTTGTATAAATTTTTCCACTCATCATCTGTCAAGA
Source organism: Cryptomeria japonica (assembly GCF_030272615.1). Taxonomy (NCBI): domain Eukaryota; kingdom Viridiplantae; phylum Streptophyta; class Pinopsida; order Cupressales; family Cupressaceae; genus Cryptomeria; species Cryptomeria japonica. The sequence continues at coordinate 400,588,141 of NC_081408.1, forward strand.
AAGAATCCTCTGGCTTCTTTTCTTCTGAAACTGGCAGCCACTGATCTCTATCTTCTAAAAGATCCTCAACTTTAAAATTCCACATCTTGTAACAAGTGTCATTTAGCTTCTCAATATCTTGATGAGAAGTGGAGGGAATGGTATACAACCTTTCTAAAATCTACAAAAAACCCTACAAAACAAAAGCTTCGAGTACAACAAAAAACCTTCAACACTTATAGAGAAATGTGTCCATCTCTCAACAACACCATTAGCTCTTATACCAAATGTTGTAAAACAAGGTGAAGAAATATTTCAATATGAACTTTAAATTAATATTATTGCAAATCTAAAACTAAAGATAAACCCTTAACAAAGTGATTGCAAAATCAAAACAAGAAGAAAACCATAACCCACGAAACACCAGATTTATGTGGAGAAACCCTTTCAGGAAAAAACTCCACCACAGAAAGAGAGGTAAGTATATTACTAATCAAATGAAGATTATAATAGAAATGTACTTCTCTTTTAGATCTTTGTAAAATCCGGCAGCACTTCGTCATCCTGGAAACCGAACAAGATTGAATGAATAAATCTAACTCAAGGCCCCAATTTCTAGAGATTCATGACATTGAATACCACCATGGTATCACCAAACAATAGGCTACAAAACCACCTAGAAAAACTCACATGTATCTCATTGAAATGAGTCAAAAACACCCAAAAATAGCCTCTTACTAATGCTCTTACGGTTGTCATAAAGCAACTTTCATGCATGGGCACTTGCATAAGGATTTTGTCATAAATATCAATAATTACTATCATAGCTATCATAGATGCTCTTACAACCCCTTACAATTGTTCAACCACCTCAAAATAGAAGCTTCCAAAAGGTGTCACCTAGCTATTTTGTCCTCTTCCTCGAAGACAAATAGTAAAAGTAGCTCGCTAATATATGATCTCTTTCACCATCATTGGTTAAATGGTTTAACCTCTTATGGGTAAATTACATAAGATATTAAGAAAATAATAAATTAAAGGATTTACAAGGTTGATGACACCTAAATCCTAACAACGTAGCATGTTTGAAATATTTGTTCTTGCTTTGAGCATTTGTGTTAAGTATTAAACACTTATGGCAACATCATTATAGTATGAGTCATATTTGACTTTGTGTTGTAATGCATCTCTAATATGAATTATGTTAGATTTGTATGAATGTTGTCATTGTTGTCATTGATGTCAAACCCAATGATCCAGTTAGGATCAGATTTAGCATATGTTGAAAAGAAGTAATAATGACTAGATAATGTATATAATAAGTAGAGTAGTGATATTGAATAGATATTGAGCAGCTAAGTATGTATGATCTACTCGAGTTATTTCCAGAAGATCCTCTTCTTTGGAATCTTGTATTTTTCTTATCATGGTTTGTATCCAATTTTTGTATCAGTTGTGTCAATTGAATTGTTATTTGAATGTTTGTATTGCATTATGATTTAAGCTCCAGAATCTGTGGCATCTATATCTTGAAGTTGGAAGTTGTTATGTTTGTAATTTGTGCTTATGGGTCTAGTAGAACCTTGTTTTGTCCCGATATTTAAGGTGTGTGTTTCGGTAATTGAAGCATGTGAAGGAAGCGTGTAGAAGATCAGTGAAGGCCGAATTGGTTACCCTATTTTGGTCAAGGCTTTATTGGATAATGTGTTGATCTGTGTGATGCATTATTGTGTAAACCATTTTCTGTTTACATGACATATTATCTCGGTGTATGTGCTTACTTGTATATATATATAGAAGATATGTGGATGTGTGGTGTGAGATAAATAGTAGAGTATAAAGTGTGTCAGTGACAGAGTACTGGTATGCAAGGTATGTGAGCAAGAAGAGCAATAGCAGTATGTGAGCAGTATGTTGTGTGAACAGTAGAGTATGATGTATGTGTAAGAGTGAAGGTGAATGTGGAATAGTGCGAGTGCAGATGATGTTGCAGGTATATCCCTTATCGAAATTGCTGCAAGCAATTGACAGAGTGCAGATAGTGTTGTAGTAATCCCTTACTGGATCGGCTGCAAGCAATTGTGGACAGATTGGAGAGATCCCTTACCGAATCTATTGTGAGTTGTGATTTCTTATCTAAGCTTACCTTGGAACTAACCTCATGCATTTGGAGATGAAATTTTCCTCAGTTCACTTATTTCTATTGCAGTGAGCATTTTGGCAGTGAGCCACCCTTTTATAAACACCATATAACTAGTTATATTATCTTGAGAGTTAACCCTCTCCATGGTTTTTCCCATTTGGTTTTTTCACATATAAAATTTGGTGTTCATTTTGCAGCTATGTTGTTTACTTATTCTGTATTTGTTGATCCATGTTGATGAGATTATTTGCTTAAGTTTATTTATCAGAAAAAAAAATTAAAGTGTGGGAATACAGATTCATCCCCTCTATCAATATTTTGATCCATTCAACTATTCAACAATTGGTATCAAAGCTTGGTCACTTATTTGCTAGCTTAACCGCTTGAGGGAGATCCTTGTTGGATAACTCATAGCACCGATAAGTATGACCAAAGTGTTAATCCTATGAGGATCTGGTTAATACTGAGAGGGGGGTGAATCAGTATTAATACCAATTGAAATTTTAAACCCAAAATCAAACTTATATCAAATCTGAAACCATTTAACAAATATCTCAACTTCTTTAATCAGATCTAACAACCTCTTTATCAAATTTGCTTAACACATTAATCAAATCATTTGCCACATCTATCAATACTTTCACCACTTAAGCAATCATATAGATTTTATCATTTACCAACTTATCTTATCAGATCAATCACTTTTCTCTATCAACTCTTATCAGTACCGATAACCTCTAATAAACTTCTGATAAAACATCATAACCAGTGTCTCAAAAATAATGCATGAAATGAAACATAAACAACAACATCACATGAAAAATATTCAACGCATGAACACCATAATTTTTTGACGTGGAAACCCAAATAGGGAAAAACCACGGTGGGATTTGGCACCGACAAATATTTGTAGTCTTTTGAAGTATGCCATGTTAGGAGCTTAGCCTTGTTAGGAGCTTACAATATGCCCTGTTAGGAGAAGACCCTGTTAGGAGTCACCGGATTAAGGGATTTGCCTAGCAGCCCGATTAGGAGCTTGATGATCTATTAGGATCAACCTCATAAGAGGATTTAACACTCTTTTGAGAGTTTCCCTATTAGCGGACTTAAATGTTTAAGGTGTGAGGACCTATCTGGTTAAGGGATTTAACTTGTTGCAACTGTTAGGGAACAATGGTAAGAAAATGATTTGTTACTTACACTTCTCTGCTTGCTTGATCAGATCCAGTTATGCACAACACTCTACAACTCTCAAGAAGATCTCACACTTCACTTGTATGGCTTAACACATTCTCTAAGACCACCAACATCAAAAACATCAACTATGTCATCCTAAATAGCCATCTCAAATAGGTTGGCCACTAAACCCTAATTACATCATGGATTTATAATTTAGATTATAATAGATCATCACAGATCGATATACAGATCATTACAACAAATTACAATGCAATATCAACCGTTGGTTGATCGTAACCCATCTCGAAAATCTGATCTGTACCAAAGTCAAAACCTAAAAAAACTCTACTAAGTGTTTCATTGATTCCCAAGAAATTCTTCCTTGAATCATGCCTGTAGACACCTAAAAATGGTCAACGCTTGTGGGATCATACTTTAACATTTGCGCATTGCCTCATTTTAGATTTTTGCGTCGCATTAACATTTCTCTTATGTCACGCACTTGGTTTTTATCATTTGCGAGCATCGAGTCTTTCTTTTGCATTCTTCATTTGTCTCACTTTCGAATTTGGTCTTGTCGATAACAATCTTTAATCATGATTTTGGTCGATCTTGTCAATCTCTTATCAACTTGTCAATCTCATCGTTTTACGATCGATTTGTCATCGATCCTTGTCCTCTTCAATCATGTCAATTTGGATCAATTTGTCATTGTTCCTCGGCACATTTATCAATCAAATCATTTATCAATCCAAAATCAAATCAAATCGATATCAATTATCCTTTGTCAAGACCTAATTGTCATTCTCGCATTGCTAATTCGTCTTCTACGGTTTCGTGATTTCATCATTTAACCTTGTGTGTCATTTCTTCCTTTAGGATTAATAAATTGTTTATTTATCCTAAGTCTTCTCATCACAATTAAATGTTCATTTAATTGGCTAATTATTCCTCTTTGTGAATTAATTAATAAATGACAAATTATTAATTAATTTACCTAATTTCTAATTTCTATCAATTTCTTAATTCCTAATTCCTCATTTCTAATTTTCTAATTTTCTAATTCTTAATTTCAATTTCCTCCTATTTCTCTCCTAAATTCATGGAAATGACATAGAAATTTGTCATAATTTGTCATAATTGACAATCAATCAATTCTTGCATAGCAATTTGTCATAAATTGTCATAAACCCTTGCATAGCAATTTATCATAGACATGTCATAATTTTGCTATTCTTGATTTGAATTTCCATTCGAATCACTATCATGCTAATTTGATCTTTTCTCCAATTTATCTATAAATTGGATGAATTTCTTCAATTAATCCCCTAATCCTTAATCAGACTATCGAATTTACGCTTCTAGTACTCTTGATCAAAAATCCCGTCTACTTGCTTTCAATTGTGTGTGCACTTGTAGGTGAGATCCACAACTATTTGGAGAGGAAAGAAGAACAATGGAGCCGCATGGAAGGAGCATTCAAATCGTCATCTGGTTTGCACAATCATTAGTTTTGTATGCTTTGTTTTCATGTCTCTATTGAATGTGTCTTAGGATAGATTCATTGCAATAAATGCATTTGTGATTGAGATTATTATGTTTATCTTGCTTGTGATGATTTCCTATTTCCTAATGTACAATGCCAAAACAACAATCAAATCATTTCACATGGGTTATGTCGTGTTACCACCTTCATGTAGACTTGTCGTCGATCACCGCCATAACAAAAATCATTACCGGTTTGATGATATCTTCATCGGTCTTAAACCCTACTAAAACCTTAGCAAAACTTCATCAGAAATTTGAAACACGCCTTTCGGTAATCTTCACAAGTTCTGGTTCTGGTCAGATACACCTTTCCATGATACAAGTTCACATTCCAAACTGTAAATCACCAATCATCGCCGATCGTCGGATCCAATCAAAACATCTTTGCTTTATCAGTTAAAGTCCCATTTCACGGACTTCAGTTTTGTGTCGGTAAACCCTATCTTCCAGTAAACCAAATCACTTAGATGACAAAACAAAACATCAAGAACATTATTTGACATCAATGAAAACACAAATAACTAATCATGTCATCTAATCACAAAATCTCAATCTCTTCATCATAAATAGATTTATATCCTTTACCAGTGAAGTCATTAGTCTTCAACTGCATCACCTTATCTATATCAGTTATGCCAAATGCCAACATAAAGAATATCATCTGGATGAATAATTGAAGACAACTCTTAAAGATCAGGAGAGTAGAATCTCAGAATGAAGAATTGAAAGAATATGTGAAGATAGCAAATGAATGTGTGCAGAAGCTGAAAGAACAATTCTGAAAGTTCAAATTGAGACATAAGGAAGTGAACAATCAGTTAAAGAAGGCAAATGAAACTGTTAAAGATCCGATGATGAAAATTGAGGAGAAGAACAAGATAGACGAAAATCTGAAGGATTGAGTTATGCTAAAGACTAGAGAATGTCAATGAGAAGATGGGAAAAGAAGTGAAGAAGTTGAAGGCAGAAACTAAAGTTCTTGAAAGTAGAAATTTTTTGGAAGATTTGATTAGCATGCAGAATTCTCATGTAGACACGATTGGACGAGGATTTTAAACTGGTGAATAGTCAAATCAAAATGATAAAGACAAAGACAAGGAAGGTAAGGTAGAATCAGAAAAGAAACCTAAAGATACAAGTAAAATCGGAAATCAGAGATCTACTGCAAGAAGACCATCATCTCATCAACCGAATGCACAAAGGTACCCATCATTTAATGGTTATTATATTCAATGCAATAAATTTGGTCATAAGGCTGCAGATTGTAGAAGTATTCAATGTTACAATTACAAGGGGTTGGGTCACAAATAAAATTATTATAGGAACCATGTAGTGAGTCAGAATCATTATCCAGTTGGAATGAATAGGAAGAATAGTAATTTTCATGGATATTGTCATCAATGCAATGGCTATGGTCACAAAGCTAATCAGTGCAGTTCTAGAACACATTCAGCAAATTCAATGCAGAGGAACATGAAATGTTACAAGCAATCTAGACATTATGCTAATCAATGCAGAAATGAAGTTGGTATGGAGAAGTCTATGGAGAAGAATATAGTGAAGACTAGTGAATCAAAGAAAAAGGAAGTCATATTGGTTTAGAGAAAGAAAGAGGTGAATAATGAAAGAAAGCCTGATATACCAAAAACTGGTGCAGGCACCTCTTCCTTTGATAACTGAGCTTATTTCTTTGGCTCCAGGGGAGATATCAAGAAAAATATTTCATCCCCCCTTTCCAAAGTAGTCTGTGCTAGGAATCCAGCATGATTGTATTGGATATGCAATCCAGTTATTTAGTGAGTAAGATGATGTCATCGACAAGACACTTTTTGGCAACAAAACCCTACAAGTTATTGGCAAGATAAATATGGGAATTTGAGATTATTTTTTACATTATGTGAAGAAAAGAGTTTAAGGATTGGAGCAGCAGTTAAAGAGAGAGAGCAGAGAAGCAGAGCAAGTAATCATGGAATCCAAGATGATCGTTAGAGAATCGAGCAGCAAAAGATTTCAACATCTGGAAAAAGTTTGCTTAGATAAATTTGACACTTAAAAGATCAAAAAGATGGAAAACAATTTAAATCAGGCATACTTACAAAAGGTTTAGGATTTAGGGCATAAAGGATTAGATTTCTGGAGTGAACTCCCTTGGTTTGATAATGAGGATGTGATCAAATTAATCCTAAGTTGAATGCTGAATGATTGTATCATATTGGATAAACCTAAGTTGAATGCAGAATGATTGTATCATATTGGATAAATCTTATCCGATTTCTAAGGATATCATTTCAGCTATTAGTGGTCTATGTGACAAAGGAAAGCTTCCGATTAAGAAGACAGTAAAGAACAAGGAAGTTGAAGCCCTAACTAGTGTGATGGGAGATCAGGGAGTGCTATCGATTGACAAGATTGTTAATCTCATGGTGAGGTATGTTGCATATGGTATCTCTTACAAGATTTATTTTAGAAATAGGGAAGGTTCTATATTAGCTATTGTTGCATATGTTGCGCACATGATTGCTATGGAAGGTGCAATATTTGATTTTTGTGAATTGTTGAAGAATCAGCTGTTAGAAAACAATAAATAACAAAAGATCAAGGTTACCCCTTCTGGTTTGGATTGTTGCTTGTAAGTTTGGAAATGTATTTTTGGGGATCTTTACCAGTGAAGGAAAATGTGGTGCGTGAGTCTCAAGTTCTGGTTGCTAGACAAATCTATCAGTATCTAATTGGTTTGGAAAAGAGAGAAGAAGCAGGTTAAGATTACTTTAAATCATTTCTGGACATGTGGTGTATTGGTCTGGTATCCCCTGCTACTAGTTCTACTATAGAGGGTCTGACCTCTAGAAAAAGGAAGCTTAAGGACATTGTGTTTTATGGTTCTCCAAAACTTGAGAAGAAACAAAAATAGTTGAAATAGGAAAATGTTATTGAGTTAGATGATGTGGCTAAAGAAGAGTTGGAGGTTGCAGAGCACAGAAAAGATGATTCAAAGGAAGAAGCTGATAATATGCAGGATATGATGGAGAAATGTGATGATGCACAAATGACTTTATCGGAATGCATAAATGAGATGAGAGACTGTATCAATAGTGCTAGTAGATTTTACAGGTATTGTTTACAATGGGCGGCTGCTATGGTGAAGTTCAAAGAAAAGTTGAAACTGTTGAAGAAGAATTGAATTCTATTGGTAACTCATTTAATTTTTTGAGCGACAGAGATGGTGATCAAAGGAAGAAGGTACATTCCCTATAGTTTGAGTTATTATCTTTGTAAAGGCAAAAAGAAGATTGTGTGAGCATTTTCTAGAAAGTTAAGGAGATTGTTGAGGCTAAACTGGAACACTTCTCAGTATTGTTTGATGATGCAGTTGAGTATGAGTAGAATCCATCTACTCCAGACAATGTATTTCATGCTATTTATGTGTTGGTCGAATGTAGAAGCTTATATGTTAGCATTAAACTGGTTGCATTCCTAGAAGGTTCTTCTTCAGATGCTTAAGGAGAAATACAAGCAGATCTTTCAGAAGAAGAGAAGTTAAGTTTTCTTTTTGGTTGATACACAATTTTTTTTCTCTTTCTTTGATTATTTATCGAAGGCACCCTTTGTCCTTGATGTCAGATGGGGAAAAAGGTAAATGGAGAAATGGGGAGAAAGGTAAATGGATAAATGGAGATATATGAGTGATGTGAGTAAGGGGGAGTTATATGCAAATATGCAGACATGTTTTTGAGATTATTATTTTTGAGATGTTTTGCTATCAATGACAAAGGGGGAGATTGTTAGGTTTGTGTGAATGTTGTCATTGTTGTCAATGATGTCAAACCCAATTATCTGGTTAGGACCAGATGTAGCATATGTTGTAGAGTAGTAATAATGATTAGATAATGTATGTAATAAGCAAAGTAGTGACATTGAACAGATACTAAGCAGCTAAGTATGTATTGTCTACTGGAGTTATTTCCAGAAGATCCTCTTCTCCGGATTCTTGTGTTTTTCTTATCATGGTTTGTATCTAGTTCTGGTATCAGTTATGTCAGTTTAATTGCTATCCAAATGGTTGTATTGCATTATGATATATGCTCTGGAATTTGTGGCATCTATATCTTGAAGTTGGAAGATGTTATGTTTAGAATTTGTGCTTATGGGTCTGGTATACCCTTGTTTTATCCCAATATTTAAGGCACGTGTTTCGATAATTGAAGCGCGTGAAGGAAGCGTGTACAAGATCAATGAAGGATGACTTGGCTACCCTATTTCATCAAGGATTTATTGGATAACGTGTTGATCCGAGCGATGTATTATTGTGTAAACTTTTTGTGTTTGGATGACATATTATCTCGATGTATGTGCTTATCGGTATATATAGAGAAGATGTGTGGGTGTGTGGCGTGCGATGAATAGCAAAGTATGAAGTGTGCAAGCGATAAAGTAATGGTATGCAAGGTATGCGAGCAAGAAGAGTAGTAGCAATATGCAATGTGAACAATAGAGTATGATTTATGTGTAAGAGCGAAGGTGAATGTGGAATAGTGCAAGTGCAGACAATGTTGTAGTAATCCCTTACCAGATCTATTGCAAGAAAATGACAGAGTGTAGATAGTGCTGTAGTAATCCCTTGCCATATCGGTTGCAAGTAATTGTGGACAGGTTGGAGAGATCCCTTACCAGATCTGTTGTGAGTTGTTATGAGCTTACCTTGGAACTGACCTCATGCATTTAAAGATGCAACTTTCCTTAGTTCACTTATTTTTATTCCAGTGAGCATTTTGGCAATGAGACGCATTGTAATCAAGTAGTGAGTCATCCGACAGTGGGGCACCCTTTTGTAAACATCATATAACTAGTTATATTATCTTGAGAGTTAACCCTCTCCATGGTTTTTCCTATTTGGGTTTTCCACATATAAAATCTAGTGTAAATTGTGTGGTTATGTTGTTTACGTATTTTACATTAGTTGATTCATGTTGATGAGATTAATTTATGAAGTTCATTTATCAGAAAAAAAATTGATAATTGTTGTAATATTGATTCCCCCCCTCCCTCTTAGTATTTTGGTCCATTAAGTCATTCAACAAATTCTATGTTCATAACATTTGTAATAATGTCCTTGTGTATGCGGAGTCCAAACTATGAGTATATCTAACTCTTCTATTATGCGTGGAAGTACTCTTGAAATGTTCTTTATGCCTTTCGAGAAGCTAATCGTGTGACCACTATATTTGCATTGGCCTGCACAGGTGTGGGTTACTAGTAATATCAGGTTCACTCTAGCGATGAACACTTCGTCCGCTTGCAATGATCTTTTCAAAACAACAATCCATGTTTTTCAATAATGAGAACCGATGTATGTCTTTCTCATTGAAGCATATTTTGCAAGTAACTTTAGTATCCTATGAATGAACAAGCATGTTTGGGCAATATTCCTTGCATATAATGTGTGTTTGCAAGTTGGATAGTGTGTCTATTATGAAGTCAGCGTTGTTGTTGAATGGAATTGCATGTTCTATTTGTTGGTGTTTTTGAGTTTGTTAATGTTGGCATATTTGTTTTTCTAAGCTTCTAATGTGTTTTTGTGCATATATTTCCTTTTTATGATAATCTTGGCATATTATATGATTTTCTAGCCTTTAAGTGTATATTTGTTGGGGGTTGGTTTGAATTTGTTCTATTTTTTTCCAATGGTTTCTATTTCATGTTATGGCGCAAATAGTATGCTCAACTTCTTTTTCGTCTTTACAATACTTTGAGCTCTATTTGTTGGGGATCAACTTGACTATTTCTGGTGTGGTAGTCCATCATCTGTAATTTGAAAATGTTAGGCTAAATTACTAATAATCATAAGAGTAAAGTACTAAGGCAAATGCATATTAATGTATTAAAATGTCTTATTTTTTAAATAATAATTATTTATCGCACACGCACACATATATTCTTGATATGTATATACAAAATAAATAATTTAAACTGACAAAAATAAATTGCATAAATATTTTTTATATAATATATATGTATAATTGATAATCCAAATTTGTTGTTACATAATTACATAAAAAAAACAAAATCAAATTCTATGTTCTATTTAACAAACCTATATATAATATATAAAACAATTAACTTGCTTTTCCTCTTTTTAAACATATATATTAAAAGATGTCAAATAAGCTGAAAATTCTTTTGTTTACAACTCATGAAAAAGACTTATGAAAAATATTATTAAATATATAGATGTGGAGTGTATAACAAGAGTTGCACTGCAACATAGTTCTTGCCAAATGTTGGCAGGGCTGGTAAGACATGATTGTTGTTTGTATGTCTTAGATTGTATGTGATTTGAAATATTTAAAGGCTTACAAACATGCATTTGGAATGGAGTTTGTGTAGTACAGTTTAAAATTAACAGTCAATTCACCTAAAAAAAATTCAGCACTAGATAGCAGTAAGCTTTCTTTAGTAACATTCGTATATCTATTCTATTAGAGGTTATTTTGTGCATACTTGATGGGAATAATAATGAGGTCAATTTTTGGAAATTTCTATTAGTAGTTCATGTGACCAATGTTCTCTCTCAATGGATTAGCCCTTAAACAATAGGACAATCTTTAGAGCATTTAGGCTCTCAACTGATCAGGAGGACAAAGGTGGCTCCTACTTAGGAGTTGGGACAAATTGATAAAAAGCACAAAGAATACAACCCCGTTAAGATTAAAAACCATTCCAATCATACCCCTAATCCAGAGATTGGTAGAAAAATTCGCACTTAAAAAGAATGGCATTGAATAGTTTTAATAAATAGAAAGCTCAAATGTATCTTGCAACCCTACAAAATGGTAGAAATTGATGAATTCCCAAGGATCCAGTGAAGAGTGTCACCATGAGAACAAAAACATCAGATCTTCCATCTATCAAAATTGAAAATAAATGTGAACTAAGTTAGATCTGTATTAGTCTACAAAGAGGAGAGAGGAAATTTTGGTGTTTTCACAAATAGTTTTACATAGGTTGCCTGTCCTTCGCAACAATTTCAGAGTTTACTACTGGAACAAAATATTTTTCTTAGTTTGTGCTCATGGTAAAGAAATGAGAACAAACCAAAGAACTCTAGATGATCGTTGAAGTGCTAGATGGAACATCAAAATTTATCCTTTGAATCAGTGTTGAAAACTGGAGCCAGTATATAGATAATTTGTTGATGACAAATATAGATGTTTAATTTAAAGCAAGAGAATAATTTTAAAAGCAATCAAATGTAGCCACATTCCCTTTTGGCAGATGTATAAGTTTTGGATAGCTTTTTTTAAGTGCTCACTACTACGAAGGAAGATTCATCACCATCTACCTAGAGAACAACTTCAATATGTCAAGCACCTGTTTTGCTTATAATTGAAGAGCATCATCCCTTGTAAAATAAATTTTCTACTTGCTACAATAAATCAATACTTTACAAATATCTCACATATGGAATCACAATCTTCTCCCAATCCAAACTTGTTGTGTGACAAATAATATTAATGCAGAATATTGATACTACACACAATTTGTGAAATAATCCCAATGAAAATTACCTATTGCAATACCACTTTTTATAGAATACAACATGTTACTCAAAACCATCTATGTTCTCTCTCAAAATCTACAAGTTCAATACCAAACACTAAAAGGTTGAAGAAATTGAAAGTAAAAAAGTGCCCAAAATGGTAAGTATCTTTTTTCATGTACATTCTTTCCAAAAGCATTATGGACTGTGGAAGATCGAAATGAATTAACATTAAAAAGGTTTTCCAAATAGATTGAAAATGGTCATCTGAAAAAAACTTAAATAAGCCAAAGTACAATACAATCGAATAAAAAAGCCAATGTCTACAAATCACTGACATTTTGTGTAAATTACTTGGTTCTATGCCTGTCAGAATTTTTTTGAATTTATCTTCAATGAAATGTGAGTCTTCTAAACAATAAGAATAACTCTAAGCCTAAGAGATTTTTAATGGGCGAAGAGAAAAGAACAACAACAAAAATCATGACAACTTTCACATGTGGTATCGCCTTGGTCTCCAAGTGATGTCATAAGTAAATCACTCAGAAATTAAAGTTGAACTACAACTATAGTAGCTACAATAAGATGTGTGGGTTTAGAAACTATATGATTTGCTACTAATTATATGGTCTCAAAGGAACCAAATTTGATTGTGATGTTGTCCTCATAGTGTCAGCTATGGCATGCTTTTCACAATCATCTGTCATATGATATTATCTAGAGGATTCCCACTTTAAGTCAATGAGAGTGAAAATCTTCAAACAACCAACAAGTATACTCCAAGATAAATAAAATGAGCTTACAACAATTCTAAATAAAGATTGTGCATCCATTTAACTCCATCACAAGGATGCCTAAATGAAGGTGAATTAAAACCCTTAATAAAATTGTTGTGTATTTTCAAACTTCTTATAAATGCAATATATGCATACAATGTGTGTGAGAGGAGATACATATCCGTTTGAAATAAATAACCTTTTCAGCACATACATTATGCATATAAAAATTAAATATGAGCTTAATACATGTACACAGACTTCATGTAATAAATAACTAGTTTGTTTTCAATCCATCTTTTCTGAGTTGTGGCCTTGAAACCGCCTGTGCAGCCCAGAGTCTAGAAAATTGAATTAAGTGTTTTCCTAGAAATGTCTACAATATTGTAAGGTGTAGAGCAATATCTTGAGGAATGTGTGTTCTCTTGTATTGGGAACCTATAAATTTCCTCTACCAATCCTGCAACCTACAAATAGGCCAATAATAATGTGTCAAAAAAATTGAATTAATATTTCACTTTAAAAATATGCAACTTTTCTTTAAAAAAACTAGGAAATGAAGATAAATTTGAAAAAGAACTGAATTTTGATTGGCTGTAAGTATAGATTTTAATCACAATTTAATGTTTGATGCCTCCACAATAGTTTCAGTAGGTAGGAACTAACAAGTAACTCCCTTAAATTTTCCCCATAATTAAGTTTCATTTTATAATAAAAAAGTCCACATGGATAATTCCATGTAGTCCTTTCCTTTTTTAACTTCTTACATATGTTTTTATTTACCTTTTTCTTTAAAGATAAAAATCTCTAATTAGTGGGATAGAAATTGAAAGCCCTAACCCTAAGACTATAATTTACAAATTATTTATTATGTTTCTTTTTGTCTATTATTCACAGGAAGGGCAAAGGCTTGACAACTATATTTATCTTTTTCATGTCATTCTTTTCTTGCATTTTTTGCTCACTATTGGGAGTGGGAAGTTGTCAAATTGGAGAGGGCCTTATTTTATTTACTATGTAATTGTTTTTGCAATTAGCTCCTTGAAAAATAAAATGCAACCTGGAAAATTTGGCAATGCCAAGAAAATTTCTATTAGGATAACTGGTGGACAACTAAGAGGGGGGTGAATCAATTGTCAACAAATTATATTAATCAAATCACTTTATAACCTTTAATCGGAGAACTTAAACATTGAATAGTGGAATAGCAGAATCAATTCCCCTTAAGCAATAAAACTTAAGAATGAAATAGATAATTAACACAATCCAACCATACCACATAACACCATGATTTGTATGTGGAAAACCCGGTAAAGAGAAAAACCATGGTGGGAAGCCTACCCACAATCAGATGATACTTCTACAGAAAATATGTGATACAATAAGGGGCATGCACATGCAGGAAGGCACACTACCTAGAGCGTACTGCTCATTACAAAAAGAGTCTCACTGACTACAGAGAGGTTACAACCACCTCAAGATAATTGGACAACAATCCAGAAGAATGAACTGTCAGAGATAGCATCAATCATGCCTAATTACAGTCTAAGTTAAGCTCAATACCAGAGGCCTTTGACCTCTTACTTAAACCCAATTTGATCACCTATGATCAACCAAATCTCCTTCGCATATGATATTACATTCCACGACCATGACACATGATCTACAATGAGATCTTACATCAATTTATACAAACCCTAAGGCCTAAACCAATTAGGTCAGACACCTAAAAGATATTACAATAAGATCATTACATACATCCATATTACAATGATATGCCATGTCAGCTTTAGACCAAAACAACAATAACCAATCCATAGAACATCTCGGTAATGTGTAGAGAACACGTTAACATGATATCGGTCCATAACCTAGATAGGTACCGAACCTAATTAGGGTCCACCATGCCAAAGCGATGTCTTCAATCATTTGAGGCATGATCAAGAATCACCTTCTGCATCTTGAATTGCATCTAGAAGCTGCACCAATACCACTTAGCATTCTATCAAGGTTTCTCAGTGAAAGCTCTGCCGGTTAAACCTTAAACCCTTACCGGTTACACAAGATCTTCTACCGGTAACCAAAACTTATTTGTCGGTAACCAACCATAACAGATAGTGTTGACATCAATGACAAAACATCAATGCAACACATAATCAATCCATCCATATTGCCAACAATCTCCCCCTTTGGCATTGATGACAACACTAGATGTGAAATACATCTAAGTACCAAGAAATGCCAAACAAGTCTCCCCCTGTGGAAGACAACCAACAATCTCCTGAATATCAATAACTCTCCCCCTGTGAATAATATCTCTGTAAAGTTTTGAATTTATTTTTCACATCACTATCTCTCCCCCTTTGACATCAATGCAAGCACTCCCCCTGTGCAGTAGCACCACTACATCAACTCGGAGCAAAGGATAAAGTTGATGATGCATACCAGACTGATGGTCTACTCCATCGATTAAGTTTCTGTTGGAGGGGTAGATACCCCTAACCTGTCTCTCAAATACTCAAATGATTCCTTAGATAGTGGTTTAGTGAATATATCTACAATCTGTTCTTTAGTGTTCACATAAACCAATTTGACTTCCTTTTCTTCCACCTTGTCCTTCAGAAAGTTATATTTTATTGATATGTGTTTAGTCTTAGAGTGAAATACTGGATTCTTAGACATGTCAATAGCTGCAGAGTTATCACAGTAGATAACTACTGGTTCACTACAATTTACCTTGATATCCTTCAACATTTGCTTCATCCATAAGACTTGAGTGCAATTAGTTGTTGTTGCAACATATTTAGCTTCTGCAGTAGGTAAAGAAATGCATGATTGTTTTTTGTTGATCCATGAAACCAATTTATTTCAAAGAAATAAAGCTCCACCAGAAGTGCTCTTCATGTCATCAGTATCTCCTGCCCAATCTGAATCTGTATATGCACATAAAGTGAAATTATCATCTCTAGAATACCACAAGTTATATTCTGTTGTTCCTTCCAAATATCGAAATATCCTCTTTACTGCACATTCATGATTTTATTTAGGATTACTTTGATATCTTGAAACAATACTTACTGCATTCATCATATCTAGTATAGTCTGAGTTAGATATAACAAACCACCAATCATAGACTTAATACATTGTCGGATTTAATGGTATAGATGTGTCTTTGATAGATACTTTCTCAATTGTCACCATAGGAGTACTTACTAGTTTGGAATTATCCATACCAAACTTCTTCAATAATTCCCTTAGATACTTAGTTTGACAGATAAAATGTCTTTGTCAGTTTGAGTAATCTGCAAACCTAAGAAAAATCTCATCTCACCAATCATGGACATTTCAAATTCATTCTTCATATTATTAGAGAATTCCATGCACAATTTATCTTCACCTCCGAAAATGATATCATCAACAAATACTTCAATAATCAGAATATCATCATCAATGATCTTATAATATAAATTACTATCAGCACTGCCTTTAGTAAAACCAAGCTTCAAAAGATATTTATCCAACCTTGCATACCAAGCTCTAGGAGCTTGTTTCAATCCATATAAAGCTTTCCTTAACCTGAAAACCTTATCTTTATCATCTATAAGTGAAAATCCATCAGGCTTCTCAATGTATACCTTTTCCTCAAGTTCACCATTCAAAAATGCACATTTAATATCCATTTGATAAACCTTATAATTCTTATAAGTTGCATAGGCAAGAAATAGTCTAACAGCTTCAATTCTAGCTACAGGTGCAAATGTCTCACCATAATCAATTCCTTCCATTTGAGAATATCCTTTACAAACCAATCTAGCCTTGTTTCTTACAACTTGACCATCATCATTTTGTTTATTCCTAAAAACCCATTTAGTTCCAATAACATTCTTATTTTTAGGTCGGGGAACTAAAGTCCAAGTCTCATTCTTCTCTATCTGATCTAATTTAGCTTCCATAACCTTTAACCAATGTTTATCTTTACAAGCTTCAATAACAGATGTCGGTTAAATTTGAGAAATAAGACATACCTCTTCATTTGTCAATCTTCTTCTTGTCATAACTCCCTTGTTCCTATCTCCAATGATTTGATCTTCAAAATGATTTAACCTTACATACCTTGGTGTCTTCTGAACTTCAGGTTCACTATTCTGATCATCAGTCACAGTTGAATTTTTTGATTGTACCAGTGTAACTGTCTCAGTGTCTTGTACTGGTTGAGGCATTGTCGGTTCAGTTATGATCATTTCCACTATCGATTCCCTATCATATGATATAGATTGATTTTTGTATTGCTCATCCACTTTCACATTAGCGCTCTCCACAATTTTATACAATATTTTGTTATAACATCTATATGCTTTGCTTTGAATTGAATATCCAAGAAATATCCCTTCATCACATCTAGGATCAAACTTCCCAATTGAATCATCTCTTTTGATATAACATTTACTTCCAAAAATTATGAAATATTTAATAGTAGGTGTATGTCCAAACCATAATTCATAAGGGGTCTTACCGGTTTCACCTTTGATGTGAACTCTATTGAATCTGTAAACTGATGTACTCACTAGTTCTCTCTAGTAGATGTGAGGCAATTTGGCTTCCATCATCATAGTTCTTGCTGCATCCAAAATGGTTCTATTCTTTCTTTCCACTACTTCACTCTATTGAGGAGTCTGAGGTGTAGATAACTATCTCCTATTTCCATTTGTCTCACAATAACTGTTAAACTCATGAGAAGTGAACTCACCGCCTTGATCTGATCTTAGACATTTGATTTTCAATCTAGTTTCTATTTCTACCTTTGCTTTAAAGATCTTGAATTTCTCAAAGGCTTTAGACTTGTCCCTAAGAAAAGTCACCCACATCATTCTAGAATAGTCATCAATTATCAGAATGAAATACATATCACCTTCAAAGCTTTTAGTCCTTGTTGGACCACATAAGTCAGTGTGAATCAAATCAAGTACATCATTAGATTTATCATGTATGCTCTTAAAAATAAGTTCTAACTTGCTTTCCCAATTGACATTCCTTACATACCGGATTATGAGGCTTTATAATCTTAGGTATATCTCTAACTGCCTTTGTTGAACTGATCTTAACAATATAATCAAAATTAACATGACACAACCTCTTATGCCATAACCAACTCTCATCAATATGAGCAATCAAACATGTCATATTACCAATGTTCAAGTGAAACATATTACCTCCAGTCTGAGTACCGGTTGCAATCTCCAAACCAGTTTTGTTAATGATTTTGCATTTTCTATCTTTAAACTGAAGTTGGAAACCCTTGTCCACCAATTGACCAACACTTAAAAGATTATGCATTAAACCTTCTACATAATAGACATTATCAGTATTATGCTTGCCATCCAGAGAAATAATACCTCTACCTTTGATCATACATGCTTTGTCATCTCCAAATATGACTTGACCACCATTGTACTCTTGCAGGGACAGAAATTTTCTTTTATCTCTAGTCATATGATGTGAGCATCCACTATCAATTACCCATTCATCCTTATCTTCAACTTTTGTTGTCAGGGCCTTTTCTTCATTCATGATAACCGGTTCCAGCTCATCTTCTTTTAAAGCATAAAATACCCATTCCTTTCCAGTTCTGAATCCACTAGCAGAGTCTACTATCAGTTCATCCTCAAAGTCATCACTTACTCCTTCCTTCTCCGCTATGTAGCATTGTTTACTTTTCTTGAATCTATATCTGTTCTAATTAGGCTTAAATGATTTCTTAACTCTTTCTTTAAATCTTGCAATCCATTCAGGACATCTAGATGCAAAATGACCAATCTTATTACATGCAAAATATTTAAAAGGTGCTTTTCCTTCATACTTACTTCTTGTCGGTCCTTTAGGTACTCTTCTAGCAAATAAAGCTTCAAGTTGCTCCAATTATTCATCCTCTTTCCTCATATCTTCCAATTCTTTTGCATATAAGGCTTTCCAATCATTTTTGCCGGTAGATGATGATGTATGAACAGCAGGTTCAGACTTTGCAGCTCCAGAAGGTCCAAATTCTTCAAGCCCAAAAGCAAATAATTTCCCAATCAGAATGTCTCTGGTAACTGAAGTGTTTGCTATTGTTCTCAATTCATTAATTACAATTGCCTTCATCTTGTAAGCCAGTGGAAGGGCTCTCAATACATTGGAAACTATTTCATCTTCACTCAGAGATCCTCCACAACATTGAATTCCCATGACAATCTCATTTACTCTTTCCATAAATGTAGCAATTCTTTCATTATCTTCCATCTTCAAGTTCTCATACCTTACCCGATAACCATCAAGTTTAGAAATTTTGACAATAGGATCACCTTCATTCAGAGTTTGCAATTTAGCCCACATAACCTTTGTCGATGATTTATCAGTCAATCCCATGATTTGTTGATCAGTAAGTGCACACAAGAGGGCTTCTCTAGCTTTGCAATCATTTTCAATATTCTTGTCCAGGTCTGCAAAAGCAGGATTGCCATATGTCGAATCATAAGGTGTATATCCTTTCTCGGTGATCTCCCAAATATCCTTGCCAAGACATCTAAGATGAGTCTCCATTCGGATTTTCCATATCCCATAATTTGTTCCATCAAGCTTAGGGATTTCTCTTCTGAAAATAGTTGCTGGTGGATTTGAAGTATTAGCTGCCATAGGATCTACCTCTAGTGGTTAAGCTTATGTAAAAGAGGACCAAAGCTCTAATACCAATTGTTAGGATAATCGATGGACAATTGAGAGGGGGGTGAATTAGTTGTCAACAGATTATATTAATCAAATCACTTTATAACCTTTAACCAGAGGACTTGAACATTGAATACAGGAATAGCAGAAATAGGTACTGGTAAGCAATAAAACTTACGAATAAAATAGATAATTAACACAATGCAAACATACCACATAACACCATGATTTGTACGTGGAAAACCCGGTAAAGGGAAAAACTACGGTAGGAAGCCTACCCACAGTTAGATGATACTTCTACAGAAAGTATGTGATACAATAAGGGGCTTGCACATGTAGGAAGGCACACTGCCTAGAGCATACTGCTCATTACAAAAAGAGTCACTAACTATAGAGAGGTTACAACCACCTCAAGATAATTGGACAACAATCCAGAAGAATGAACTGCCAGAGATAGCATCAACCATGCCTGATTACAGTCCCAGTTAAGCTCAATACCGGAGGCCTTTGACCTCTTACTTAAACCCAATTCGATCACCTATGATCGACCAAATCTCCTTCACATATGATATTACATTCCACGACCATGACACATGATCTACAATAAGATCTTACATCAATTTATACAAACCCTAAGGCCTAAACCAATTAGGTCGACCACCTAAAAGATATTACAATAAGATCATTACATACATCCATATTACAATGATATGTCATGTCGGCTTTAGACCAAAACAATAATAACCAATCCATAGAACATCCCAGTAACGTGTAGAGAACACGTTAACATGATACTGGTCCATAACCTAGATAGGTACCGAACCTAATTAGGGTCCACCACACCAAAGTGATGTCTCCAATCAGTTGAGGCATGATCAAGGATCACCTTCTGCATCCTGAACTCCATCTAGAAGCCGCACCAACACCACTTAGCATTCTGTCAAGGTTTCTCAGTGAAAGCTCTATCAGTTAAACCTTAAACCCTTACTGGTAACACAAGATCTTCTACTGGTAACCAAAACCTGTCTGTCGGTAACCAACCATAACAGATGGTGTTGACATCAATGACAAAACATCAATGCAACACGTAATCAATTCATCCATATTGCCAGCAATTTCGACATGAGAAATGTGGAAATCGGTGGGAGGTTTCTCACAATAAAATAGTCTATCGGCTAATTATAATTGTAGAGAATAAATCACATTTACATAGATATTCTTAAAATAAATTTACTAAAATAAATTAAATAATAGTTTGTTTTTTTTAGTTTAATGGAGGTTCGATTGTAATAGATTTGATATGTCAAAAATTTTATTAAATGGTTGATTTGAAACTCAAAAAATGATATGTGTTGTCTTGATTCACTTTTGCATCCACATATATGGTAGAAGTAAACAATTCATACAAAATGAATTACATTAAATTTACTATTAATAATTTGTCCAGCTTGATGTTTTTATCATGTATCTAAAAAGGAGGGGTGTTGATAAACAGTATTTAGGAGTTTGTTAGGCTAAGACTCTTTTCTTTTGGTCAAACACTCAGCCTTAATTTAATAGTAAGGAGCAATAATTGAAGTCAACAATAAATCATATTTAGTATACCTAGATTTGATACAATGTTGATATCACATGGTAATGCTTTGATGTCCACAAATGATTTTCAAGATTACTCCTAGATTATAAAGATGTTTAATGATTCTTAGATGACAATAATGAATTAGGGTTTGTCTTTTTATACAACACCCTATTGTACAATTTGAATACCATGTACTTATGTTAAAAAATAACGAGGAGTAAAACAGAGGTTGGTATAATCCCATTTCAAAACTATAATTTTATAAGTTTGGTGGACATTTTTGTATCCACAAAACAAACTAACCTAGATAATTCCACACCAAAAGGTTTATTCTATGATAATGAATAGGTAAATTGTAATTCAAGACTAATTCCTTAGGATGTGAGGGTTGTTGGGCAAGGTGTCTCAACCTTACTTATAATGTTAAGATTACAAAGAGCATAATTTTGGGATATAAAAGAGAGAAACTCATTTTTCAGCTATACAGTTAATATTTGAAAAAAAAACTCATTTGTTCAACACCATTGGTGCGTAAATCTCGTCAAGCTCTTGATTTTTTTAAAAGCGCCCACTTGGCCCATCAAATCAAAATTTATGGCTTTTGGAAATTTGTATAGGAAATGTAAAAGTTTTTGAACACATAAAAGAGATGAAACAGTAGTTTCACTCGTTAACCAGCTGATGTTGTGTGCTATAACACATCATAAGAAATATTTGATTAGAGAAAATTTTGTGTATCATTTTTTAGGTGGTTTTAGCCCATGACTTTCTAATTATTGTTTGATGGTTTCATGTTTTGTATCTCCTATATATTAGGTGCTTGAGACGAAGATTATGTGTGAATTTTGTAGATTTCATTTAAGTATAAAAATTCCTCCAAATATTTGGTTGGTGATACTGGTGTGAAACCTTTCTCTACATGTATATTGTAAATGTGGCTTATTGAATAATATGTTGGATTACTTTGAAATGTGGGTTTTTTTTGTGAAAAAAAGAAGATTTTTTTCATGTACACTTGTGTTATAGTCTATTTGTTATATTATGTTTAAATATATTTTTACTTTATATAATTGTTAATAGATTGAAATTTGTATAATATTGTCCTCAAAATATGAGTGTTGATTTCAACATAGCACTATCAATATTTCAAAAAATCTTGTAATGCATTCCAAAACTAAACATATTGCTATAAAGTATCATTTCCTAAGGGAAAAAGTTTTATCCAATGAAGTCACATTGGACTATGTGGGATTAGGTGCTCAAGTGGCTGATATTTTTAAACAAAAATTACCAAAGGTAGTATTTGAAGCTTTAAGGGATAGAATTGGTGTTCTTTCCCTTAGTTCGCTAAACTAGATCAGTTTTTTCAATGTTTCAGGGGGAATTATTCAAGTTTATCATTCAAATGTTTGTTCTTTAATAGTGCTTCTAATGATAGTGGTTCATGTTTTTGTACATATTGGGTATATAATGCTTCTTTCATGATGTTGATTTTACCATTGCTACTGCTATTCTTGCAAATCAGTGCTTCTGACAATGACAATTTCTTCATTGTCTTTATACTCTGGATCTGGATAGTGATCTTCTGTGGTGTTTTGTTTGTTTTTCACAGTGGTAACTTATCCTTCTTGGCATTCAGTACTAATAGTTTCAGTGAAGGCATAATGGTGCTTCTCCTTTTCATGTGCAGTACCTATTTCTTACATGATTCTTATTCCAATACCTTTTATGTTTTTCTCCTTTGTCTTTGCTGCCAAAAAGGGGGAGAGGTTTGTGTTTTTTTCACCAAGGACAAAGGGGCAGTTTGTTGTTCTTTGTTCCCTTTGTTTGTTGTCCTTGATGACAAAAGACATTTGTTGTACTTGATGATAAAATATTTCTTTTAATGGTCAAGTATACAGGATGGCATACTCATTTCAGTGGATAGGTATACAAGATGTATGGTCTAATTTACATTACATGTTCTTGTCATATTTCACTTGTCGTTGTCTTGGTATCATTCAATGGATGGTGGTCATTCTTTTGATATATTATGCATTCTTGTCATTTGATACATTATGTATCCTTGTCATTCATAAGGTAGTGATACCTTATACATCCTTGTCATTACTAAGAGATCTTATCAACATTTTGTTGATAATTTATCAGTGACCTATTATATACAAGGTGGATAAGTTATTAGTAACTTACTATATACAAGGTTGATAAGTTATCAGTGACTTATGCAAGAATAAGTTATTAATGATGCAAGGATAGGTTGGAGCAAGGAAATGTTGTGACCTTGGCAAAAATAAGTGGCATAAAAACATTGTGACCTTGGTCATGATAAGGTAATTATTTTTTTGTTCTTTGACTTTGCGCATAAAAATATTATCCTCATTATGAGTATCAAAAGTTATTATTTTGTTTGAGGTATTATTACCATTGACATCATTTTGTTTAAGGTATCGACATCATTTTGGTTACTATAAAAATATTATCCTCATTATGAGTATCAAAAGTTATTATTTTGTTTGAGGTATTATTACCATTGACATCATTTTGTTTAAGGTATCGACATCATTTTGGTTACTATAAAAATATTATCCTCATTATGAGTATCAAAAGTTATTATTTTGTTTGAGGTATTATTACCATTGACATCATTTTGTTTAAGGTATCGACATCATTTTGGTTACTATAAAAATATTATCCTCATTATGAGTATCAAAAGTTATTATTTTGTTTGAGGTATTATTACCATTGACATCATTTTGTTTAAGGTATCGACATCATTTTGGTTACTATGGAGTATTATACTCTTGAAGGCATTATCATTTTGTTTGACCTTAGCTACAAACCCTAGTTGTTGTATGTTAGGGCACATAAGTTTTTTTTTGTGAGGACTTTGGCGGTCACAAGACAGGCAGTTGCAAGGAATGGTTATTTTTTCTAGGTAATATGATAGTTTTTGGTTATCATTTTTAACCCTTGCTTCTCTTGTCGAGTTACTAAGGTTTAAGCAAATAAATTCAAAGTTAATGGTATTTTGTTTAGATACATACTCTTCTTAAGGGTTTGAAATCTGTCTTCGATGGCTTATTTTGACAGTTGTGAAAGCATATTTGAAAATTCTTTTTTTCTAGTTATAATGGCAGATTTTGAAATCAATTGGAAATGTAGATTTTTGATGAAAGTTATGAAGGTTTTTCTATATTGTTTAGAGGGGACATAGTCCCTGTTGAATGTGGCTCAAGTGAAGTGAGATTTGGAAGTTTTTTATGATCAATTTCTTAAATCTGTGAGGCACTAGATATATTTTGCATACATCAATTTATTGAATCTTTGAAGCACTTCATAGTGTTGGGTGTATTTGCATTCATATATGAATTCTTGAATCTCAAATGAAATGAGATAATCAAGAAATGTTGTATAATGAAATGAAAATTATACTCTATACTCTCATTCTCAAAACTATGATGATGTGATTTCTTTGCCAGTAAGGCACATTTGTTTTTAGCCAGTGAGGCTTGGACAGTGAGATACAAAATAGCCAGTGAGGCCCTGTAAACAGTTGATTTTTTTGTTAAGCCAATGAGGCATTTTACTGAGTGGTTTTTCATTCCTATGAGGGTTTTCCACTCATGAAAAATATTGTGTTATGATTCTCTTGTGGGTTTTGTGATTTTCCTATTTCATGCAAATTCATTTATCTACTTCACAAAATTTGAAGCTTCTATGTTGATTAAAGAATTGTTACAATTGAATGTAACTGAACATTCAAATTGAATTTGATTGTTAAAACATTGATTCACCCCCCCCCTCTCAGTTTTTTTTCATACTTTAAATATAAGAACAAACAAGTTAATATATTATAGTAATTATTTTAAGGAATATTATAGTTGTTTGGATTGACATTGGCTTTATGTTTGATTCCTACCTTATACAAGTATGATTAGTATAGTTAAGTTATTTTTTTTGTTTAGAATAAATATTTGTAAAATATATATGAGCAAATGATTAATTATTAAATAACCTTCTTAGATTGAGGTAATAATTTTGAGAAAATCATTATTACAACAATTTCAAATAAAATAATACGATAAAACAATAATAAAAAATAACTATTTGCAACTTTTATAAAACTATTGTTACAATTTAATATTTATATATAAGTATTATGTAAAAAGTAAGCTAATAAACACTAAGTTTTTAGGCATTATACTTTGATATATTTTTAACATATAAGAAAGATGTTAATTAAATTATAGTAAATTATAAAATATAATATCAACTTATAAAAATATTATAGATCATAATAATCACAATAGATTATTAAAAAATGATGTTATATTGTTGAAAAATGATATTTTGTATTTCTTGTGTTATCAAGACAATGTCATATTATAATGAGTGAATAAACTTTAATTAATAATAATTAATTTATATTTGTAATACATAAGAAATTATTTTATTATTATAATTAAAATATGTTATCCACAATTTGGACTTAGGAAAAATTAGGGATAACCCTACAAATTTTCTGGCCTATTTGTAGTTTAAAAGCTCTATGCACATTTTTTGAGATGATTTTGTCACCTTCCACACATGATTTTATTTTGGAATCCTTTGAAATTCCTTACCTTTTTAGTTTTAAGTGTATTCTATGTTCGTAGACCCGATTTACACCATTGTGGTCTTCAGGTGCAGTTCGGGTTCATAGTCCCAATTTACACCTTCCCTTTTACACTTCCCTTTGTAATTTAGGTGCAAATCAAGTTCATAAACCCAAAATGCACCTTGGCTTGCCATTTCAAGTGCAAATCAAGTTTATGGATCTGATTTGCATCTTTAATTACACTGCTTGTTTGAACTAAATGTCTCCTTTGTCGATTTGATTTAGGAGTCTTTTATTTCCTTTTTATTTTTTTCATTCCACATTATCTCTTGTTGGTCTTTCTATTTTATTGGAGGTGAATTCATTTGGACTCAGATATCCTCCGAGATTGCAGCGATTCCAATTTTTCTAGTAAGCTTCATTTTTCATGGCTTTCCCTATCATTTTCGTGCTTTTATCTCTTCTTTTTGTTTTTAGTTTCCGTGCCCTAGCTAGGCCATTTTACCCTTGTTCTAATTCTCTTTTTTTATGGTGATTCAGGATATACAAACCTGAACCATATTGTTATTTGTATGGTATGATTTGGGGTTTGTAAAACCCAAACACCATACGTCCTCGTTGACTTATCTTTGTTCTCTTGGTGGTGTTCGGATTAATGAACCTGAATCACACCAATGTGTGAACAAATGTGGTGTTTTCAGGTTCATCAATCCAAACACCACATTCATTTCCTTTTTTTCCTTGCCCTATCTTCATGGTGGTGTTCGGGTTTACCGACTCGAACAACACCATTCTCATGGTGGTGTTCGACCCTATAAAACTGAATAACACCATGTTTCAATCCATGCACAATACCATTCATATGGTGGTGTTCAGGTTTGTAAACTCGAACCACATCATATCATAGGTGTTGTTCGGGTTTATAGACCTAAACACCACCATGTTACACTACCAATCTCATTTTTGGTGTCGGTTGGGTCTAAAGATACGACCTACATCACAATCTCATTTCTTGGTGTAGTTTGAATCTACATACCTGACCTACACGTATCCCACCTTACAGACTTTTTAAGTGTAGTTCAAGTATACCAACCCAGCCTACATTGCCACTTTGTATTACCTAGGTGTAGTTCGGGTCTATAGGTCCAAACAACAAATATATGATCCTATTTAGTTCAAATGATCAATATGGTTGGTGATTGTTCTTCTCAAGTATTGATGTTTTCTCTATGCTATAGTGTCATTATTTTACAGATGATAGAACCATCTCTAGGCAAGAAGACAATGAAGTTTAAAAAACAATATTTGCATCTGGTCTTTCCACCTTCTTTAGTATCTTCAAATATTGATAACATAAGGGATACTAAAATAGGTCATGTGAACCTAGTAGATTTCTCAAAAGGATCAAGCAACCACCCTCATACTATAAGATGGAGCCTACCATCAACAATAGTATCCATCTGGTTTCAACATTTCCAATGTTGGCTCAAGACCCTGGATTTGTTCTTGCAGTTGCAAATCACTTTGATCCTATAGCAGAAGTGTTAAAGATGCTAATGGATAAAAGCTTTTCAGGCTTGATGAGGAATTTTTCAACACCATCTTCAAGTATCCAAAAATTGAGAAGTATGTCAATATCACCATGCAATCAATGCAAATCTATTATGACAAGAACTCTGATAAGTGTGGAAGAAACATGAATGATAATTGGTTGAAATCTTCAGGACCTACAATTGCCAGGTGGCCAAAAACCTTTCACATGAGTGAACTTATTGAGGAACTCAATGACTTGGTTACTCTCCTATGTATAATTAAGAGACTTCCTACTTCAAATATCTATTATGAATGGATTATTAGTACATCCATATCGTTAGGTAAAACAAGGATAAAATTTATTGGGGTAAGAAAATAAGTGATGTTTTGTGTGAGCAACACACTAAGGTACCAACTACCCTCAAGTTTTATATGACATCCTATTTGGTATATGCAATAGCTTCTATGATACACTTCCCAGGTTTGTCTACATCAGGAGACAGAATACAAGTTGTTGTGTATAAATACTATTTCCAGTTGGTATTGAAAATGAAGAATAGTTTCCATCATTTTCAAAGGTAAAAAATTAGGACAAAGAAAAAACAAAATCTTGCTACTCGTTAG
Source organism: Cryptomeria japonica (assembly GCF_030272615.1). Taxonomy (NCBI): domain Eukaryota; kingdom Viridiplantae; phylum Streptophyta; class Pinopsida; order Cupressales; family Cupressaceae; genus Cryptomeria; species Cryptomeria japonica. The sequence goes on from NC_081408.1 coordinate 400,616,336, forward strand.
AAAGCTCCGAAGTTGAAATTTATAGTTGGGGTTAATAAAGGAAAGCCCAGGGAGATTCATTCATTCCAAACACTCGGGAGGTAAAGGAGCCTGAGGTACAAGGTGAGCATTTGGATTATGAACCTCCTGATCTAGAGCCTATTGATGTGGAACAACTTGAAGGTGAGGAGGAAGATAATGAAGAACGTGAAGATGAATATGATGAAGAAGGATTACCGAAATCCTCCAAGATTTCTTAATCAGATAAGTCTCATGAGTCCCATCCACATGTATCTCATTCTTTTTCAACCATGGATAGCATCCATGTTTCAACTGTTGAGTCGGAACTTTTTGGATCTACTATCACATGTATTACTCCTAGTACAATTGTTCATGTTCCTTCCACTAGTATCAATGGATCTACTCTAGATTCTTGTCATGATAACATTGAGAATTTTTCTCTACCTTTCCAAATTTATTTGAAGTGTCAGCCACTATGTTAGATGACTTTGATAAATTCATGACAAAAACTGGTACTAGACCTAATGAGTAATCTCTTGAGAATATTCCTATCATTATTACGACAACTTCACCTATTGTGGCTACTACTACTCAAGAACAAGCAAATCCATCTCAAGCCTTAGTTGCAAGTATTAATGATGATTCTTCCCTACCATCATGGTTATTTTCAAATGCTCCTAAGAGGAAGAAACAAGTTGTCTCTCTAGATGACTTTGATTTTAGTCGACTTATCTCTACTAAGCCCAAAACCACCAAGAAAGCTAAGATTGTTTCAAGGATAAAGGTAGACAAAGCTAAGCATAAATATGCAAAGATTGATGTCCCTCATGCTGATAAGGACATTGATCAAATTTAGGACACATATTATACCATTAGCAAAGTTGATTTAGGAAAACAATCCAATGATACACACTGATCAAATTCAGGACATGTATTATATCATTAGCAAAGTTGATTTAGGCAAACAATCCCATGATTTAGGAATTATTTTGTTAGGTGAAGAGAAAATTCATTCTATATAGGGAATTGGATAAACACTTGTTCTAAAAAAAGAGCACTAATTTATTGTATCATCCTGAAATTAGTGTAAAGTTAGTAGGTAGATTAAGAGTAGATATAAATTGCAGGCCTTCCCTTATAAATAGGAGAGACTATATGCTACCTTCTGAGAGATATTATCTTGCATACTGTGGTGAAAACCAACTTTTGTAAACTTCCCCAAGTTTACAAAAATTTCACCCAACAAAATAATCTTACAAAATAAAAATAAAGAGAATTTATATTTTGAAGAATAAGATATTTAACCTGAAAGGAAGCTAGGTTTCAAAAAATTCTTCCTAAAACTAATTTGGTGGGGGAGATAGTGCAATATTTCTTTACAAAACTTCTATTAAAAAAATGGAAACACATTCACAAGTAGATAATAAACATGCATAAAGATAAACACAATGAACACAAGATATATCATTTGAAAAACCTTTTTGGGTATAAACCCCGACACTCCAAAAGCACAGTACTTTGTATTCTAGTAATCAAATTCTTACAATACAATATCAATACATAGCCTCTTCAACAGGAGTTTATAACTACAACCCACAACCTAGATTAATTCTGATAGCATAACACTTCACCTATAAACTTAACATGATTGATACTATCCAAGGCTAACTTTCATATGAAGCAAAGAAGGAAGCTTCTAGATGAAGCAACAAGATGTGATCATGCAAGGCATTTGGTCCTATTGTTTAGCCACCAAAAAGCATGCAAATGATACATGTACATATCCAAATGACTCCCCATTCAAACCTCCTAAGTTGAGCACCCAGAATTTGCTATTTGGAGGTATGATAGATGCTCTTATGCATCTTACAACCATTATAACTTATAACACTTACAATTGTAAGTGAATCTTATTATCTTGTAACTCGTCATAACCCAACTTGGGCACCCACCTTCTCCATGCAAAAGGTATCTCCTGCCACTTGTCCAATATGTCATAGAATCTATCGTAGGTTGACACTTGTCAAGATCATCAAAGTGGGAATCCTACCTCCACATGTGCAACATATGTGTCATGCAATCATTGCAAAGTAGGATTCCACCAAGCCTGTGGGTCCCACTAGGTGTCTAGACATTTGTAAGCAAATAATAAATAAATGCAAAATCAATGCTAGGATCTCCAAAGGTTGAGACAACTTAATTCCAACATTCTCCCACTTGTCGAAGACCTTTCAAATATCCCATAGATCAACTACAGGGGACCGAGAGGCCCATAAAATTGGAACACCATCTAAAAAAAAATATGCTCATTGGTTTCATCAATGCATCTACAACATTCATCAAAGTGTCAACCTTTTCCAATTTTACCTTCCCATCCTCTACCATATCTCGAACAAAATGAAACTGAACATCAATGTGATTCATTTTGGCATGGAAAGTCAGATTCTTTGCTAAGCAAATAGCACTCTAACTATCACAATAGATAGTAATCAATCCTACATCAAACCTAATATTTGAACAAAATCGTCTAAGCCAAATGGCTTCCTTACAAGCATGAGTAGTTTCCATATACTTTTCTTTTGTCATGGACAAAGCGACTATAAATTATTGCTTACTCATCCAGCTAATAGAACTACCATTCATGGTGAATACATAACCAATGGTGAATCTTCTGCTGTCAATGTCACTTACTCAATCTGAATCCACATATCCAAAATACTTATAAAATGTAGAGGTCCAATAGGATAACCATAATAGCACAAGGAATATTCAGAAGTACCCCTAAAATATCTAAACACTCTCTTAACTACATCCCAATGCACTTGTCTAGGATTAGCCATATATCGACTCAGGACTCCCACTACTTGGGCAATGTCTGGTCTTGTACAGACCATAGCTTACATGAGATTGCCAATTTCACTCAGATATGGTACACTGGCCATGTCCTCCACCTCAAAAGGAGATTTTGGACAATCCTCCATAGATAATTTTTTTCCCAATGCAATACAAACTATCATATCTCTACAAGTTGTCATGCCAAATCTTTCCAACTCTGAATTCACATACTTACTCTAGCACAACCAAAGCTTTTTGTTAGATTTGTCTCTTCTAATCTCCATCCCCAAAATGTACCTAGTTGCACCTAAATATTTCATCTCAAATTATGTTGACAACTGAGACTTCAAGATAGAAATTAAATATCCATTCCCAAATAGCAACATATCATCCACATATAATGCAATAATGAGAATGCAATCATTATCAGTTTTAAAGTAAATACAATGATAAGATTTAGACCTCTGAAATCCCAAATTCAACACATAGGTATCAAACTTTTGGCACCACATCCTAGGAGATTTTTTCAAACCATACAAAGAATTTTCAACCTACAAACCAAATTTTTCTTTACCTTTTACTACGAAATGCTCTGGCTATGACATATAAATCTCTTCCTCCAAATCACCATGAATGAATGTTGTCTTCACAATCATTTGCTCAATTTTCTAATCATGGACTGTAGCAAGTGATAACAAGAATTGAATGGATGTTAGCTTTGCAGCAGGAGAAAAACAATCACCATAATCTATTCCTCAACCTGGGAAAACCCCTTTGCGAGCAATCGTGTTTTATGCTTCTCAACACTGCCATCAGGGCGTAACTTTTTCTTGAACACCCATTTGCATCCCGCGGACTTACGTCCTTTTGGAAAATTTAATAGATCCCAAGTAATATTCTTCTTCAAAGATGTCATCTCATCATTCATGGCTTCCATCTAGGAATCTGCATCATGCATACCCATAGCCATTCTAACAGTCTTAGGCTCATCAGTGTTAGCAATCAAAGTAAATATACAACTGGAATCTAACAATGAATATCTAAACTTATTTGGTGAATACCCATATCTATCAGGTTTCTACCTATCATGAGTAGACCTCCTCAAAGGTTGAGGTTGAGGTTCTTCATCTTCTTCTAAAATTTCAAAGCTACTAGAGATCTCCTCATCATCAAGTCCACCAAGAGCTTGTAGTTCTTCTCTCACAGGGGTAGAAGGAATTTGAACTACCTCCTTATTTGTTTCTCCTCTTTCTTTGGTTGTAGCTTAATATTAGAAGGTTTCATCTCTCTGAAAATAACACTTTTTCTATAGAGAACCTTCTCTATAAGTGGATCCCAAAGTTTGTACCCTTTTACACTGACACCATATTCGATAAAGATACACTTCACTGCCTTGTTCTCCAATGTAGATCTCTTTTCACTCATAACATGAGCCTAACCTTCACAACCAAATACTCTAAGATGTCTCATCGAGGGATTCTTTCATGACCACACCTCCATAGGTATCTTATAAACAAGTTCCAATATAGGAGATTTGTTTACTAGATAGCAGGTAGTGGCTACAACTTCAAGTTTTCAACCCAAAAATTTTGTTCGAGGCCAACACCACTAAGCATACTCCTAGCTATCTCCATCAATGTCCTATTAATCCTCTTTGTGACTCTATTCTACTAAGGTGTATATAGAGTTGTCTTGTGCCTTTCAATCTCATGGTCCTTATAAAACCTATTGAAATCTGTTGAGAAAAACTTACCACCATTGTTAGTCCTCAAACACTTAATCTTTCTACTAGTTTGATTCTCAACAAGATCCTTAAATTGACTAAAGATTTCAAATTTACTTATGAGAAAATAAATAAATATCCTTATACTATAGTCATTGTTGATCACTAAAATTGATTTCAGGAATACAACCTTATGGGAAACTCAGTGATGGGGGACCTGCGCGTTTCCACTGAGTGACCTTCAGGATTTTAGAATCTGGCTCTTCGTTCGCTTGGGGGAGAAAAGGGATAGAAAGAAACATAAAAGTAAAACCTACTTTAAAGTAATGTGCTGAATTGATTTTAGTACATTAAGGAGCACAAAGAACTTCACATACATGTCATTCTAAGGCCCATTCAATAATCTGCATGCCCAGAATAATGATCAAGATATAACCAAAATTCCTTTTAACATAAAGCAATACACACCACACATCCACCAGATAACAAGTGCAAAAACATAGTTTAATCGATAGAGTATTAGGCATATATTTCTAAAGTTATAACATAATTCAAAGATGCATAGAAAACTATCAGTGAAAACTAAATAACAACAATCATAAAGGTCACAGGCATAGTTTGATTATCTTATCTTCAGAAATACAAAACATAGATTAAAGGCTAAATTCCTATAGAATATCAGTATATATCTTTCAAAAAATAAGTTTTGAACCCTTTATTAGGCAAAAATCGTCATTCTTAAAGATTAAGGCCTAACAACCCCTGAACTGAAGAAATAGAAAAAACATCCCCCAAAGATATGTTGGTAGCTCCTCCACACTCGACGACATGCAAAAACTTGCAAATGAAAACCACTCTTGGCTTCTGGTGAAAATGTATCTGTTGCACGGTTATTTGGATCAAAAGATCTCCCAGTGGTTCACTTGCAACTAATAACGCCAAACCTTTCTTGCTGCCACTATGGAAGACACATGGCAATAGGAGGGAGAGAGGTTTGGGCTCTACGAACTGCAGCCTTAGACCCTCTCAAGGAGTTGCCACACAACACAACATCCCACTTTGTAATTTGTGGGCCCACTCTCTCTAGGTTTGCAACACAAAACACGAAGAACCAAAATACCACGCGTCATGAGCATGCGACCTAAACAACAAGGCAAAGAAGGGGGCACTAGGAATGAGCGTTGAGCCAACACCTAGCGGGTGCGAGCAAGCCTCTTCAAAACATGGTGTGGACAAAATAAAGTATACAACTTTTTGGCAACTTTTGGGATAATCCTGTCTGCAAGGTGTCAATACCCAAATATTTTGGCTACACACCAAATTTATGCATATGTAGGGACAAGTCGGTCGAGGACTTGTTGTAAAGAGACCCAATCATTCTCTAAGAGATTCTCTTGAGATTCAAGGATTTGATAATTCTGATCAAGGCAAATAATCTATGAAAAGGGAGGTCACCCAACTCATTATTAACCAATCCAAGCAGAGTATGGAGCCAAGCCAATGGATGCAACAATTCTTCGACCTCGTTGGCAGTAGGAGGAATACTTAGATTTTGGAGAAAGGTCTGCTCTTGCTACCATTGCTCACACAAATTCATGATCTGCTCAACTTTTAAAATTGAACCATCAGGGGGAAAGGAGAGGGTAAGCTGAGACTCACAAAATGTTCTAAATGTTCCTTGATGTGTGGAATTGAGGATCTGAGCATGCCCAAAGTGGATGTGGCTTGTGTTGCTGCTCGGTGGTGACTGATGAAACTATTAGCCTTTCTAACTAGCTACTTATGATCATTCACCTCTACGGTCGTCAATTCCTCCTTAGAAGCGATATACAACCACTTAATCAATTTCTGGGCATCAAGGACCTTGGGCATGGTAGACTGTGTGACTTCATCAATGATAACACTCACCTCGACACATAAAGATTGAGCATCAGCTAGGAACTTTAAGGTTGGCTGCAAGATAGGGAAGAACTGTTTCACCTTTTCCCAATGTAAAACATATAACTCCTGGATGAAAGGGGTGAGATCTACCAAAGAAGCAAGCAGAACATCGATGGGTTTTGATAAGAGAGAAATTTCCTCCTCTTTTTCCTAGATCTCCACATACAATTCTCTAACCTTCTTCTCTACCACGAATGCTTGATGTTACAATGCAATGACTCTTGTACTATTATCCTATAACTTGTCTTGCATTTGGATCATGTTATTGGGCTCACTCCACAAGACCTACTTTAAATCCTAGAGTTCCTTATCTAATTGGGCTTGCCTACTCTACCATTCTTGTATTGGTCATTCCTTTTCTTCTTTCACCTCAAAAAGGAGTGCATGTGTTTGAGTCATATCCTGGAAGAGTCTATCTTTATCCCAGCTCGCATCCTGCAACTGGATCTAGATCTGAGTTATGTCTAGGGAGTCCGCTTGGAGTTGCAGGAAAGCTTGTTCTTTATCATGGAACTTCTTCACTCAATTCGTTATTTTCTACTTGCTCGGCCTACAGCTAAGTTGTCAGCACATTTAGAGCATTTTGCAGCTTTTCTTTTTTGACTCTTCTAGACATCATCTTGAAGGCAAGATATCTCAACATTCTTAGCTTTCTCCTCCACTTTATAATGGTTGACCGTAGCTTTAACATGGTTCAGTTCCTTCAGGAGCTTCTCCAAGCGTCTTCTTTTCTTGAGGAAATCTGTCAATACAACCTTTTGGGTCTCCTCTATCATCTCAACCTTATCTTGTGGGTGAGCTCATTTTAAGTCTATGCCGACAACATGTATTGAATATTTTGTCAACTGCATTTCTCCCTGAGGTTTGATGACATTAGGAAACATAGTCGCAAACATCAAGTTCTGGCTTTCTTCATTGAAATGCGTCAGGATACTAGGTTGGACGAGCTTTTGAAAATCTTTCTATTTTTGCCTTGCCACCCTTTGAGCTCGAGCTAACTTGGAAGAGTTCACTTGCTGTATGAAATCTAATGGAGAAGGATGCCCCACAAAGGGGGCGTCGGGCAGAGTCGCAAAAGGAATTGAGACTATGGGATCTCTTAGCTGCATGTGGATTGGCTGGGGAAGATTAGAAGGAGAGAAATAAGGAATTCCTATCATTATGCTAGTGAAAGGGGGAGAAACTAGATTTGCACTTGATGTCACAGGAAGACTGGGGCTTTCAAAACCAATATTTGCAAAACTAAGAAAGTGGGTTCAGGATGAAAAGGGGTTTTCGCAGACTGGGAAAAATCTAGAGCATTACTCAAGGCAAGAGTATCATGTAGGGACATTGTGGGAAAGACAACAGCTGTAGGGAAAGACATGGACCGAGGCATTGCTATGGAAACTGCAACTCAGGCAGGGGAAAACATAAAGGCGATGGAGCAAGCAGGGATGGTAACAATGGGAGAAACTAAAGACTAAGAAGAAAGAAGAGGGGGAGAAAAAAATTACTTGAGTCAAAGATGTTGTAACTATTGATGAAAACTAGGCCGCTATGAGTACTTGAGCCTGAAAACTCCCTGAAACTTCCAACAATGTCTGCCTCTTCCTTAGAGGGAAATATCTCTCACGCACTTCACCGGACCACTTCGTTGACAACTAGGAGCAAGGATTTATGACAGGATCTATAATAGCCAGTGATATAACTTCTTGGTAACTCGGCCTTGATTCGACCTCTTTTCCTTTACATTGTTGTTGAATATCCTCTTGCTATGCAGACTCTTGAGAGCCCAAGCCATGTGAAAGAGACTCATCAGCAGACTCTACATCTACATTGTATTTGTCCCACTCCTCCTTGAAATTTTCATCCAAAGAGTAATTTCTTATAGCAACTCAGAACTGCTGAACTTTATGTTGGTACGTCCAAAAAGATAACCTCTTCCTTTGCGACCATTTACCATCATCCATCTTCTTGGTCAAGGTGATAGGAATTGATTTACTTGGATTCACTTTTGCAGTCGGGGTGTAAAATTGTAACCATCGTGGTTGCTCATTGATGGGAATAGCGTCTAGGTCCACATACAAGCGGGAATCATCACTCGGAGGGTTAATCCAGGATTTCCAGGACCCGCATTACTCATACGCTACATGATTCTTTCTTTTTGCTGAATAGCCATTCGGGTCATAGCTCCATGGGTAATCAATAACCACAAAACCCAACTGCACCAATTTTTAAGCAAGCACTCCTTCTTTGGGGAGTCCCTTCATGAGAAAAATAGGCCCTAGCATCTTACGGTCTTTGGTGATGGCAGTGCCATGCTTGCATGTGCCTATAGCATTTTCAATTACAACTAGCTGCCTAAAAATCTCTCAGGCCAGTATGCGATCAGCTACATAAGTGGGGAGATGGAAAGACTCTTTTGCAAAACCATGTACTTTGATGAAAGAAAAGTCCCTACCCAGAAACCAATCACAATGAGAACTACATGTAGACATCCAGCCAATTTGTTGCGGCGTGAAGCGGGAAAAAGAACTTGGGGTTTCCTTTACCAAATCTTGCATGGCGGGGGTCAAGAAATGATTGACAAAAGAGTACACATCTTGTGTAGCCGATAGTATGGGAGTCTATGTAGTCACAGGCTTCCACCTATTATGCTAATAAAAAACTGACAACTCCATGTATTCACTGAAAAACCCCTTGTTTTGATGCAGGAACATAGGAAACATAAAAGAAATGTACTTGAATCTGTAATGTGTCTGGAAATTGACTAGTTGCTCCACTATTCCTTGGGAAAATGTCTTCGGCAAACTCATACAAGAAATATTTTTTATACTTTCGGAGCTTGAAAAGCACACCCATTTGGAAGGTATGTACATTTAGATCATTATCAAGGCTACAAATGTAAGCCAACATTGAGGCAACCTCTTTCAAATCACTGAACACCAACGAGAATTTTGGAAGTTGGGCAAGACTCGTATCCATTGCATTGTTGCAAAAACTTAAAGCATCCTTTCTTCTATGCCAGTAATTTTCCAACACCTCCCTACATAAAACTTCTGTGGTATTGGTAAGAAAAGTGATGCACAACATGTCCCAAATAGCTTGTACACTTATGTCTACTCTCAGTGAAGTGCCCTAAATAGCAGGAGGGTTCGAATTGAAACATCACAAGCATGCCTCAATGAATTCAAGGCAATGAGGGACCATCAAGATGACATACTGTGGAACACCACAATTCCAAAGATTGATCGCCATGTGTTTCCAATCTCCTTTATGGACGATCAATCCTAGCACAGGTGGCCTCTCGAAGACCCTTGGGTTGCCTATGTATTTCATGATTTAGAACTTCTTCATATCTGTCTGAAACTAGAGTGGGGTTCTTGGTCATATCTTTTGTTTTTGGCAAAGTTCTTGGGTAATCGGGTTTCAGAGGCATAAGATGAGAAGCATAGGAAAAATCCCCAAAAACATTGACCCAAGCCTCAAGATCTGAGGAACCCGACATCTCAACTGAAACATCCATCTCTGCAAGACAATTTTGTTCTGCCTTCTTCTTTTAAAACTTTCTCTGGTGTTGGGATAAAACTCTTTGGAGAACTAAAATGTTGCATGCTACTTTCAAAGTATTTTCCTTCTTTAACATACTTCATGCCCTGATTTTCATTCTCAACAACATGTTGATAATGTGCTTTGCCTCGTACATGCACCACCTGTGTCTTCTGTGTAAAATTAATTTTATAAGATGTTGCATTAACTGCCACCTCGACTGTACTGAGAAGCCACTCTCCAACTTTCATTATCATTTCAAATATTCGGATAGTTATCTAGAAATATGTGTCCCTTTCTTTATTGCAATTAATATGCCCAGCTCTGTCGACGTGAACCAAATGCTACTAATGATTTACCTTGATTTTACAAAGTACATACTATTGGCATTTGGCATTATAACAGACAATGGGAGATTGTTGGCATTTCAATAAGGATATTGAGAAGGTTGTTGATGATTATAGATATAACTGATTAAGGATGTTTACTATCTTGATATTATTATTTTGTCATTGATGTCAAGAAATTGATTTTCTAATTCAGTATGATGTTACCATATCTTGAGAAGTATGATTTGAAGAGTATAAAGATGTCGGTAAAAGACATAGAAAGAATATGATGAATAAGGGGATGAATAAGATATTCAATGGGAAACTATTACCGAGTCAGACAATGATGAGATCATGATGTTTAGATTGTTTTAACATCATACATATGTTGTAAATTGTAAGGTTAATACTATACTATGTTACCGAGCAAAGAACCTAGTCGGTAAACCCTAAGGAACCTAGTCAGTAAACCCTAAGGTTATCGCTATCGGTTAATGAAGGCATAATGTCTACCAAGTGAAGTTTAGTATTTACCGAGTTATTACCGAGTTGTTACCGAGTTGTAACCGAGCTGTAATAGAATACATTAAATGGTTACATGCGTTATTTAATGAAGGAAGCTGATGAGCTGGAACTGATTAAATGATTGGTATGTCGTGCATGAAGTTTGTTAATGAATCTATGGCAAAGGAAAATCAGCATGAAGATCTACAGCTTAGATTGAACCGCAATACTCTAGCACAAGTTGCAAGAAATGTATGCAAGTTCCAAGGCAGGGTAAAACATTTTTAGATCGAAGGATGCATTGAACCTGGTCAAAGTTTGAAGATCTAATGGCTATGATTGATCATGGGAAATATGATCAAGAAGATTAAGCGGTTAGCTAATTGTTTATAAATAGGGAACTATTGATAAACAATGCATGCGAGCAAATGTATGCACAGAGATGCTACATAGTGATTACCGAGCACAAAAGCTTGAAGACTTGTTTGAATAACAGAGTATAGAAGCCCAGCAGATGGACAAGATTAATTCTATGTCTAGATTGTATTGAGCAAATAAGAATCTGCTTTAGCATTTTAGATGTGAAGTTGTAGATAGATTTGTATTACTGTTATTTTGTGAAAGTGATAGAAAATCTCTTAACCTAGTGGACTTAACAGTCTTATTTGTAAAACCCTCTAGCAAGGTGACATTCTGATTGAGTGTTTGAAATCCTTTAACAAGGTCACTTCTAACAAGGTGAAGATCCTAACAGATTTGAGGGAAATCCCTTAACCGGGTCACATCTAGCAATGTGTTTGTAATCTTTAACAGGATTTGCTTTTAACCGAGCATACTCTAGAAGAGTATATTTCTTAGTGGGTCTGAAATCCCATAGTGGTTTTTCCCTATTTGGGTTTCCACGTTAAATCTGGTGTTATGAGATTTATGATGTTTATATGCTTTTGAGTTTGCATGTTTAGCAGTTTTGGTTATATTACTGAAGTATATGTTACCGAGGTTGAATCTAATGTTTTTATGGAAAATTAAGTTTGTATGATTCACCCCCCCCCCCCTCATCTTGTTGGCTATTGGATCTGTACTTACATTAAGTATCAGAACTATCAATTGGTATCAGAGCTTTGGACTCCGGAAGAAAATTTTAAAGGTACTTGAGGCAAAGATCCAAAGATGTATAAGAGGGATGCACCGAAGCTGAACAAGTCAAGTTTCTCTACATGGCAGAAAAGGATGAAGCTGCACCTATTAGGAGTTAGAGAATATGTTGTATATTATCTGAAGAATGATTTCATCACACTGAGCACCTATCCATTGACAATGGAAGAGATAAAGGCAAAGCAAGAACATATCCAACCGATGATTGAAATAACATCTGCATTGACCGACTCAGAGTTTAATGATCTAGAAGGTTGCAATGATGCAAAGGCTATGTGGGATAAGCTCATATCAGTATATGGAGGAGATGAACATGTTCAAAGAGCAAAAGTAGATAGTCTAAGAGGACAACTTGAATCTATGAGGATGAATGAAGGTGAGAACATAACTCAGTACAGTACAAGACTAAAGGAGATTATCAGTCAAATCAAAGGAGCAGGTGGAACTATTGAAGAAAAGGATATAACAAGTAAGTTGTTAAGAACCCTTCTACCGGCTTATGCAATTAGAGTCTCTACAATCAATGAATTGAGGTTTGTACCTAATATGCCAGTTTCTTTAGATGCTACTATTGGTAAGCTACATGCATTTGAGCTAAGTAACTTTGATAACAGTGGATCTTCGGTAAATAAAGTTGAATCTGCATTTAGTTCTTTTCATCTTGATGAATCTATTGATTACAATGAAAGAAAGTATAAGTACTCTGAAGGACATCACAGTGGAGCAAGTGAAAGATTTCGTAAGAACATGGAAGAAGTACACAAACTGTATGAGGAAATCAGAAAGCAGGAAGAGTTTGAAGCACTATTAGCTAGAAGGTTACCAAGAGGCAAAGGTAAGTATAAAGGAAAACTACCTTTGAAATGTTTCAATTGTGATAAAATAGGACATATGGCTTCTAACTATCCTGACAAAGAATCTACTAAAAAGAGAGATTACCGAGATGACAAATAGAAAGACAATCATTACAGAGGACACCGAGACTTCAGAAGAAGAGATAGAAAGACATGCTTAATAGTTGATGAGGAATCCAATGATGATAAATCAAATGAAACCGATACAGAGGAAGTAGTTTATGTGGCTATCAAAGATGGATCAGATGAAGAAAGGTATGAAGAAAAAGCCCTAATATCTCACGTAAATACTAATGATTCTTGGATTATAGATAGTGGATGCTCACATCATATGACAGGAGATAAACACAAGTTTGTTATGTTAGAAGATTATGATGGAGGCTATGTAAGATTTGGTATTGATGCACAATGTCCGGTGAAAGGTAAAGGATCTATAACACTTCTTGACAATGCAAGATGCAATGATGTTTATTGGGTTGAAGGTTTGAAATACAATTTGTTGAGTGTAGCACAACTAAACAATACAGGTTGCCGAATAGAATTTCAGAAGGGAATTGTCAAAGTTCATGACAAGAATGGAAAGTTAGCTGCTACCGGGACACAAACAAAAGGTAACACATTTCACCTTGACTCAACTCGGAACAAGTGTTTGTATGCAAAGATAGATGATACCTAGTTATGGCATAAAAGGTTTTGTCACGTAAATTTTGATAATCTGATCAAAATAAGTAAGAAGCATCGAGTAAGAGGTCTACCGAGTCTTGAAAAGCCTGAGAATGCTATGTGCCGAGGATGCCAGATGGGTAAGATGACAAGATCAAGCTTTACAAGTAAGTCTTACACCTCTAAGGGAATTTTAGATCTTGTGCACACTGATCTTTGTGGTCCTATGAAAGTTCAAAGTTATTATGGTGATAAATATTTCATATTATTTGTGGATGACTATTCAAGGATGATGTCGGTAATGTTTTTAAAAGAAAAATCAGAAGCTTTTCAAATGTTTAAATGGTACAAGGCAAGAGTTGAAAATGAAACAAGAAGACAACTGAAATGTCTAAGATCAGATAGAGGGGGAGAGTTCACATCTGATAAGTTCAACTTATTCTGCAATGATCATGGTATTAAAAGACAAGTCTCTGCACCGAGAACTCCACAGCAGAATGGAATAGCTGAGAGAAGAAATAGATCTATTGTGTATTGTACTAGAACACTGATGATTGAAAACAAAGTGCCACAAACATTTTGGAGAGAAGCAATAAGCACAGCAATTTACACCCTAAACCGAGTACAACTGAAGAAAGGTACTTTGAAGACACCATATGAAATCTGGTATGACAAGAAACCTAATGTAGGTTATTTTAAAATCTTTGGAAGTAGATGCTATGTACACAAAGATGGTAGAAATGGCAAGTTTGATCAGAAAAGTGAACAAGGAACATTTCTAGGTTATTCTTCTAGAAGCAAAGCATTTAAATGTTTGATCAAATCATCTAACAAAATAGTAGAAAGTGCAAATGTGAAAATTGATGAATTTGCAGAAAGAAATGATGAAGGAAATTCCAAAGAACCAGAAGATTATGATGAATTTGTCTATGTTCAATCGACAAGTCCTACCGAGAAAACTGTTGAAGAAAATATCCAGTTACCAAGCAATGAAGAAGATCATACAGAGCCTACCGAGCCTGTATTAGCCAAGTATGTCAGAAGACATCATGCACCAAGTTAGATTATAGGAGATAAGGATGATCCAGTGATGACAAGGAACAAACTGAGACAAAACACATGTCTAATATCTGAATTTGAACTGAGAATAGTGAAAGAGGCATTTAATAGTGAAGATTGGATACATGCTATGACAAAAGAGATTGATCAAATCAAGAAGAATGACACATGGACACTGATCCCAAGACCGAAGGACAAAAATGTAATCGGTAAAAAGTGGATTTTCAAAAACAAGCTAAATGAAAAGGAGAGGTCATTCGAAATAAAGAAAGACTAGGTTGCAAAGGTTATGCTCAAGAAGAAGGAATTGATTATGGTGAAACTTTTGCACCTGTGGCTAGACTTGAAGGAGTAAGAATATTGTTGGCATATGTTGCTTTCAAAAACTTCAAGGTATATCAAATGGATGTCAAATCTGCATTTCTGAATGGAATATTAGAAGAAGAAGTTTTTATTGAACAACCTGAAGGATTTGTTGAAGACAATAATAAAGATTAGGTATGTAAATTCAACAAAGCATTATATGGTCTGAAACAAGCACCTAGAGCATTATCTAGTTACCAAGTGATGAAGAAGATCATACAGAGCCTACCGAGCCTGTATTAGCCAAGTATGTCAAAAGACATCATGCACCAAGTCAGATTATAGGAGATAAGGATGATCTAGTGATTACAAGGAACAAACTAAGATAGAACACATGCTTGATATCTGAATTTGAACCAAGAATAGTAAAAGAGGCATTTAATAGTGAAGATTGGGTAAATGCTATGACAGAAGAGATTGATCAAATCAAGAAGAATGACACATGGACACTAATCCCAAGACTGAAGGACAAAAATGTAATCGGTACAAAGTGGATTTTCAGAAACAAGCTAAATGAAAAAGGTGAAGTCATTCGAAACAAAGCAAGACTAGTTTGCAAAGGTTATGCTCAAGAAGAAGGAATTGATTATGGTGAAACTTTTGCACCTGTTGCTAGACTTGAAGGAGTTAGAACATTGTTCGCCTATGCTGGTTTCAAAAATTGCAAGATATATCAAATGGATGTCAAATCTGCATTTCTGAATGGAATATTAGAAGAAGAAGTTTTCATTGAACAACCTGAAGGATTTGTTGAAGACAATAATAAAGATCATGTATGTAAATTGAACAAAGCTTTATATGGTTTGAAACAAGCACCAAGAGCATGGTATGAAAGATTGCACTCTTATTTGATTAAGATTGGTTTTATAAGGACAAGTGAGAACAACAACATGTACATGAAGAATGATGAAAATGGAATATTGATCTCAGCCATATTTTTTGATGATATTATATTTTGTGGAAATGACTCTTTATGCAAGAACTTTGGAAATGAAATGAGCAAAGAATTTGAGATTTCATTAATCGGTGAGATAAAGTATTTTATAGGCTTACAGATACTGCAAATGAAAAATGAGATTTTCATTACTCAATCCAAGTACATAAAGGAAATCTTGAAGAAATTTGGAATGGAGGATTCAAAACCAGTAAGTACTCCTATGACTACAAACTGCAAACTATCAAAGAATGATGAATCTGCATCTGTTGATGAGACACTTTACTAATCCATGATTGGAAAGCTACAATATGTTGTTCACAGCAGACCAGACATAGCACATGCAGTAGGTATAGTTGCAAGATTCTCTGCAGATCCTCAGGAAACACACATGACAGCAATCAAAAGAATTTTTAGATACTTGAAAGGCACAGAGGATTATGGCTTAGTATATCAGAAAGGAAATGATTTTGATTTAAAAGTGTATACTGATGCTAATTAGGTAGGCAACATTGATGACAGGAAAAGCACAATTGGAGGAGATTTCTTTTTAGGAGAAAGACTAGTGAGTTGGCTTAGCAAGAAACAAGGATGTGTTTCACAGTCAACAGCAGAAGCTGAATACGTTGCTGCAGCATTGAATTGTACCAACATTGCATGGATCAAACAACTGTTGGAAGGAATAAATGAGAAAGTTACCGAGCCAGTAGCTATATTCTGTGACAATACTAATGCCATTAACATTTCAAAGAATCTTGTTATGCACTCTAAGACAAAGCACATCTCTATCAAATATCAATATTTTAGAGAAGAAAGTGGTGTTGGAGTATGTTAGCACAAAGGAACAAATAGCAGATATCTTCACCAAGCCACTACCAAGGGACACTTTTGAATATCTCAGAAGTAAGTTAGGGGTCCTACCCCTATCTTCTACTCACTGACCGAGTTCGGTGAAAGCATCAATTCAATGACTCTATCAAATATATTTTTAGAGTTGATGCTAATTTACACACTTTAGGATGTTTTCTAAAGGTGTGTAGGAAATAATGCGGGAAATAGTATAGGAAATAATGCAGGATACAATACAGGGAACAGGAATTGAAGACAAAATGCTCTGACCGAGACTCAGTTGATACACAACAGCAGGAATTCACTTCATACAGGAAGAAATTATGTTATCATTCTTTACTTTTTGGCATTGTTGTCAAAGGGGGAGAAGACTGATTAGAAAGACTGAACCTGAAGATTGAAAAAATGGGAGAAGACTGAAGAAAATAGGAGAATTCGGATGACAGCAAGAGAGCAATTCAGCATTTTAGAATCACAGCAATCCGAATCCTTTTAAGGTCAAATCAATTGGTTTTGCCATCAATGTCAAAGGGGGAGATTGTTGGCATTTGGCATTATAACAGACAATGGGAGATTGTTGGCATTTCAATAAGGATATTGAGAAGGTTGTTGATGATTATAGATATAATTGATTAAGGATGTTTACTGTCTTGATATTATTATTTTGTCATTGATGTCAAGAAATTGATTTTCTAATTCAGTATGATGTTGCCATATCTTGAGAAGTATGATTTGAAGAGTATAAAGATGTCGGTAAAAGACACAGAAAGAATATGATGAATAAGGGGATGAATAAGATATTCAATGGGCAACTATTACCGAGTCAGACAATGATGAGATCATGATGTTTAAATTGTTTTAACATCATACATATGTTGTAAATTGTAAGGTTAATACTATACTATGTTACCGAGCAAAGAACCTAGTCAGTAAACCCTAAGGTTATTGCTATCGGTTAATGAAGGCAGAATGTCTACCGAGTGAAGTTTAGTATTTACCGAGTTATTACCGAGTTGTTACTGAGTTGTAACCGAGCTGTAACAGAATACATTAAATGGTTACATGTGTTATTTAATGAAGGAAGATGATGAGTTGGAACTGATTAAATGATTGGTATGTCGTGCATGAAGATTGTTAATGAATCTATGGCAAAGGAAAATCGGCATGAAGATCTACAGCTTAGATTGAACCGCAATACTCTAGCACAAGTTCCAAGAAAAGTATTCAAGTTCCAAGGCAGGGTAAAACATTTTCAGATCGAAGGATACATTGAACCTGGTCAAAGTTTGAAGATCTGATGGCTATGATTGATCATGAGAAATGTGATCAAGAAGATTAAGCGGTTAGCTAATTGTTTATAAATAGGGAACTATTGATAAACAATGCATGCGGGCAAATGTATGCACAGAGATGCTACATAGTGATTACCGAGCACAGAAGCTTGAAGACCTGTTTGAATAACAGAGTATAGAAGCCCAGCAGATGGACAAGATTAGTTCTATGTCTAGATTGTATTGAGCAAATAAGAATCTTCTTTAGCATTTTAGATGTGAAGTTGCAGATAGATTTTTATTACTGTTATTTTGTGAAAGTGATAGAAAATCTCTTAACCTAGTGGACTTAACAGTCTTATTTGTAAAACCCTCTAGCAAGGTGACATTCTGATTGAGTGTTTGAAATCCTTTAACAAGGTCACTTCTAACAAGGTGAAGATCCTAACAGATCTGAGGGAAATCCCTTGACCGGGTCACATCTAGCAATGTGTTTGTAATCTTTAACAGGATTTGCTTTTAACCGAGCATACTCTAGAAGAGTATATTTCTTAGTGGGTCTGAAATCCCATAGTGGTTTTTCCCTATTTGGGTTTCCACATTAAATCTGGTGTTATAATATTTATGATGTTTATATGCTTTTGAGTTTGCATGTTTAGCAGTTTTGGTTATATTACTGAAGTATATGTTACTGAGGTTGAATCTGATGTTTTTATGGAAGGTTAAGTTTGTATGATTCACCCCCCCCCTCTCATCTTGTTGGCTATTGGATATGTACTTACATTAAGTATCAGAACTATCACATACGATGGGACATGTGGTGCATTCTCATACCTTGCACACTCTACAAAACCCTGAATAGCTTGATTATGATCAAGTTTCATATTTTTACATGCTGCAAAATGAATTCACATGAAGCCATCAACTTGCGCTGATTTATGAAACCTTGGCTTTCCTTTTTTGAAACCTTGTCATGTCTATAAATACAACCATGACTTATACCTATCATTGTCTTAACATTTAGCTTAGTCTACAACATACTAGGAGCATGGACACTCCCGTTAGGCTAGTTAGCAATAGGTCGCAAGTACTTTTCTTAAGAAATATCTCAGATAAGCACCTGCAATGCATGACGAGGAGGGCTAGCCTTGTGTTCATTGCTGCAATCAAATGGGTCTTAAGGGAGGATTTTGTTGGCACAGATGATAGGTACCGTATCAACATAGATATATGCTCACGATTTGTAGCTTCCTTGCTATACATTGGCATGGATGAGAGACTCATCACCCATCTTACTGAGGCGATCTTCCCTAAAACATACTTAAGCGGGTTGGATGAGGTGATCTGCTTTTGGGACTTCCCACGACACTCGACTTGAGGCATTTTATTGATTCTAATGAACGGGTCCAGTGGCACCCATTTGTCTCCGACTTCAAAACCATGATGCTCTCCCAGCACCACTATCATGTTGAATGTGTAGTGGATTTCCTACTTCGCTTACATCTCCTGCTACCCTCTACTGGCATTGATTGGTACACAAAATTTTAGGACTATATTTTTTTGAGAATTCTGACTCCCAACGAGCTTCCATAGCTGATAACAGTTGCAATTTTGTCGGATTCTGACTCCAACTATGTGATGGAGGAGGATAATGAGACGGAGGAGTATGAGGAAGATGAGGAGGAGGATGACTAAGGAATGCCACCGCCTACTACTATCTCTTTTGCTTTCCGAAAAAACAAGCAATGGCCTAAGAGCCCATTTTGATTGTAATTATGTAAATATAAAGTACATAATATAATATAACATTTTGCTTTCGTGAAGTATGGCCCCCTTGTTTCTCAAAGGTGTGCTTGTTTTTCTTACTTGTTTCTGCTTGGCTGCTTACTTCACTAAAAAACTAAGGGCTAGAAGAATTCAGACTTAGGGTAAAAAGGCCCTTGGTGAAACAAGGAACACTATTTTATAATATTTACAATATTTACACAAAACTAAGGAACTAAGGCTTAATTGAATAATTTGAGATGGATCCCATTAAATAGGATCTCCAATAGCACACCTTGTGACTTTAAGCACAAAAGCGTTAAATCCTTTGCATTCGAAAATGCATAAAGGGCCCTCCCACAAACTGTCAAACTTTGTGTGCTTTCCTGGTTTAGCATCATGTTCATTATATTTCAAGACAAGATCTTCGTGCTGAAAACCAAGATCAAAACTCTTATTGTCGAACCACTTTTTGACAATTTGCTGATGATTTTGGAGGGAATCAAAAGGATTTTCTCTTTTTTCCTGCAATTCTAAGAGTTCTACCAACCTTACCTCCATGGGTTTATTCTCCTCTACCTCCAGAGATTTAAGAAGTTACAAATCTAGAATCTCTAACGAGACTGGGAATTGCGCTTCTTTTCCATATATGAGCTTGTATGTAAAATTCTTGAGCACTTGTTTGGGAGTTATTCGGTCTTCCTCGAGCGCATTTTTCAAGTGATAATGTCATTCCCTCTTGTATTCCACTCTAATTCTTTTAATGAGTCGAATCAAATTTTTGTTAGTTGATTCGACTATACCATTCCCTTGCGGGTAGTAGTTCGAGGAAGTTTTTAGATAAATGTCATGGCTAAGGGCGAATTGGGTAATCCTAAAACATGTAAATGCTATGGCATTGTCTGATATTATAGTCTTTGATAGGCCAAACCTTGAAACCAGCTCTTCTAAGAAACTCAAAATCTCAGTTTCAGTGGCATTCTTTAGTGGAACTGCCTTTGTCCAGCGTGTGAAATAGTCTGTCACCGTGGGGATCTGTTTGTGGCCAACGAAAGATAGCGGATTGATCACCCCTATGAAGTCTAATCCCCATTGAGAAAAAGGCTCATCCACCACTATGAGCTTGAGCGACATAGCTGTATTTATACATTTCTTAACGTAAAACTAACACTCCTTGAATTTTTAGATAAGAGCATGCACATCTTTGAACAACAAAGGCTAGTAGTACCTTGTGCGGGTAATTTTAATAGCGGTTGTCAGAGCAGAGAAGTGATCTCCTGAGTAGCCGCTATGAAATTCATGTAGAATCTGCTCTACTTGCTGCTTGTCTACCCAACAGAGTAGAACTCCATCAAAGTTTCAATTGAATAAGATTCCTTCAAGAAATCGGTAACCACTATTTTTGTAGCCTATAGAATCTTTTCTTTTTGAGGGGGAGGTCTACCGGGAGTCTTCTGGTTTGGATAAAATCCTTCTGGTCGGTGATCCAGGTCCTTTCCTCTGGTTCTGTATGCATCAACATAGTCTCATCTTGAGCTCCTCCCAGAACTTCAGGTTCCTGAGCTATGTATTCACAGAGACCCTTACCTTGGATTACCTTGGTGGGTCTGACATCAATGTTGTACTCAAGAATCTTGGTAATCCAATTGGCTCTCTTCTCTTTGATTTCTCCTTCCATTATGTATTCATGAACTGTGGGATGAGCCACATAGATAGTTGTCTTATTATAGGCAATGAAATGCCCAAACTTGTTTAAGCCTTTTACAATGGTAAATGCTTGTTTTTTAACAAAATTGTACTTGACCTTGTATGCTTTTAGTTTTTTTGAATGAAAGGTGATTGGATTTTCCCCTGTACCTTTTGCATCCTTCTGTGTTAGTACAACAACAATATTGAAGTGACTGGCATAAATGTACATTAGGAAATCTCTGGACATATCCAGGTTAGCTAAGATAGGGGTAGATGAGATGGCCTCTTTAATTATTTTGAAAGCTTCTTTGGCTTTTGGGGTTCATTTGAAATGCAAATCCTTCTTCAGCATAAGAGTGATTGGTCTTACCATTCCAGGAAAATTTGAAATGAATCGGGTGACGAAATTGATCTTTCCCAAAAAGGATTGGACTCCCTTCTTTTTCACCAACAAAGAAATCTCTTTGATGGCTTTTACACGGTCCAGATCAGTTGGCACTCCCTCTTTAGACATCACATGTCCTAGCAACTTCCCTTGAGGCACTTTGAAGATACATTTCTTGGGGTTTAGCGAGACACCAAACTCTAGGCACTTCTAGAAAACTAGCTCTAAATAATCAAAATGATCGTCTTTGTGTTTCAAAAACATTGTCAAGTCATCTAGGTAAATAAGAATAATCTTATTAATCAGCTCTCGGAAGGCAATATCCATGGCTCTCTAGAAAGTAGCACCAACATTTGACAACTCGAATGACATCTTTTGATAGGCAGATGTTCCCCATTTGGTGGTGAATGTGATTTTATGTTGGTCTTCCAGTTTGACAAGGACTTGGTTATATCCAGAAAAACCATTAAGTATAGAGAACATCTTTTACCTAGCTACAGTATGCAAGATCTGCTCCATTGGAGGCAAGGGATAATTTTCCTTCAAGGACGCTCTATTAAGGTCCCAGAAATTCACATAGAGGCGGATGTCTCCATTCTTTTTCTGAACCGAAACTAGGTTAGAAACCCAGGTGCTATGCTTAATCAAATAGATGATCCAAGAGTCAATTAATTTCTTCAACTCCTGTGAAATCAAAGACTCTTTGTTTGGATTAACCAAACATTGCTTCTGCTGGACGGGCTTTGCTCCTTCAGTCATCTCAATAGTATGTTGGATAATTTTTGGATTATACCCTTTCAGCTCATCATATGACCATGCAATTACCCCCATATTCATCACAAAAATGAATTAGCCTGTCTCTATCGTGTTGGGGAACATCTTTCCCTACCTTGAGCTTTCGACCATCTCCGACTTGAAGTTTGATGTAATCCTCTTTATCTGTTGTAAATTGCCTTTTGTCATTTCCAGAATCTTCACAATCAAAAATATTTTCTAGTGTAATCAAGCCTTTTGAGAGTTTATTTGTCTTTAACTAGATCACCTGGTCGTTGTATGCCTCGACCACCTTTGGCTGTAATTGGTCTAGAAATTCCCCAGACTACTAGATGAACATGGCTATATGTTCATCACTTTCAAAAACTTCCCAATGGATGTCATTGTCGGGTACAACGGGTCTAACAATCACTCAAACTGAGTGCTTGTTCTCTAACAATTCTGAGGCGGGGTCAAACTGAGATCCTATTGTGGTCATATAGTTAGCAGCTTCATTTTTCTTCTGGGGTACCCTCTGAATATTAAAATTCTCAAAGCTCTCAATCAAGTCCCAAACTCTATGGTGGTATGAATGCATGCTGACATCTTTTGCAACCGATATTCCCCAGACCTGATGGATAACTAACTCTGAATCTCCCAAGACTCTCGACTGCTTGACTCTGAGACATTCTGCAAGGCTCAAGCCATGAACTAATCCCTCATACTTTGCTTCATTCTTAGAACAGGCAAATTGGAGATGAAAAGACCTTAAGGTCTATTCTCCAAAAGGGGAAGTGAGGCAAATACCTACTCTGGATCTGATTTTACATCTTGCTCCATCAAAATGAAGGGTCCAGAGTTTAGAGGTCGGGTCTTCTTTTTCTTTTTCTCTATCTTGCAAATCCTTTGACACTTTAGGAAATTGGTTGGTCCTCGTCAAAGATTACATACGCCCCAATTGTAGTGGAATGGTAATTCCCATAGGGATCTGCATCTATAAATTCATTTAGGAAGACCTCCTGATTTGTGGATCGATCTCCAGTTATTTCTTCATCTTCTAATAATTCTACACATCTCATTTCTTCTCCCGAAATGGACGTGTGGGTAGCTTCAAAATTAATCATAGCTTCATCAGTTATGTGATCTGAATGAAGAGGTTCAAACAATATCTTCAACTTAGTCTTGTGCTTAGTTCTGAGGATAAGGTGAGACCAATCTAACGAGAGATATCCCCTGACCTTCGTGATGAAATCTCAGGACAGAAAAAGGTCAAAAACAAGGGGAATATCAATGACTGCCACTTCTTAGGTTACTGTGATACTAGGGCAAGCGAATAAAGTGAGCGGAAGGCTTTTTATTATTCCCACAGTTTGGACTCTCTTTCCATCTAAGTGCATGACTCCCCTACTTACAGGCTCATATTTCAAATTCATAACCTCCACTATTTGCTTAGGCATGATAGTGGTGCTAGTGCCAGAATCAATCATGGAGTTGTGGAGTAACTTATCTCCAATGATAAGAGTCAAAAAAAAAGGATAGGGTTTCATATTACCTTCCCTCATGTTAGTAGTAGCTTTGAGGCCTTCATTGGTAAGTACCATCGGGGTTCGTGATTGGTCCCCTAACTCAAGTCCATTGCTCTTTGTGTGCGATTCATTTGTTGTTGGATCGATGTAAAGATTTTCCATTTCACCGAGTGCCTCCCGTAAATGGTCTTTTTGTTTTGGAATGGTGAGGACATCTTGTAGGGATACATTCACAAGAGCTTTCTTCAATTGTTCTATTGTGTCAAGAATTGTAGGAACGGGGGCCTTTGAGTCTTTAGCCTTGTAAGGTATAAATGTTTTTGCCTTTTGAGAACTGGAAACAACAACTAGTTGTTCCGTTGACTTCTTTGTACTTTCTTTTGGTTGTTGTATCACAAGCTATCCTATAAACTAGCACTTGGAGTGGAGGTTATAATCAGACTGCACTTGTGGCACCTTGGCAGATGATGTGGAAGCATCATTTGTAAGAAGTCTCCTCTTCTTCCATCCATGAAAAGAGCATGATCTGGAGGGATCTCAGCTTCTTGCTCCATGGACATGCTTTGCATTTGGTTCGTCAGTGTAACGTTATCCATCCTCGAAGAAGCATTAAAGCCAGCATCAGGGTTGATTCCTTCGCTCCTTTTCTCAGCCACTTTCTATTGCAAGTTTCCTTTCGAACAATTATGTGGCATATGAGCGTCATTGCAAGGGAAGCACCATGAATTGGTGTCATTCACTAAGTTATTTTGGCGAAAAACCAATTTTTTGTTGTGATTGGAGAGGTATAGTTTGCAAAGGAGTAGGCACAGGCACAAGTTGGTTGTTCGACTGACTTTGATTAGCTTTTGCACCACCTTGATATTGGTTTTTCCAGTAAGGGGGCCTCCCGCCCTGGTAATTTTGAAAAGGGGGTCTAGCAAGCACCGCTTGTTGCCTCTTAAGGTTGATAATTTCATTTAAAAAGGTTTAAAGCAAATTTTTCATATTGTTTACCTCTGCAGCTAGGGCGAAAGGAGCAGAAGCGCTTGCTTGCTGAGCATTGGGATAGACATACATGGTTGAGGGGCAGATGTACTCGAAGATGATGGTTTAGACACTTAGCCTGTCATCTCCAAAAAAATCAGTATAGGTGGTCTCGGGGGAAGCTTCCTTGCATCAATTAGGTTATTTTTCGCTCAGACTGCCAACTCATAAGCATACGGAAGAGTGTTACCCCCCAAAGACTGAATCATAACAAATATGTTAGAGTTGAAATCCTTTAAGTAGAATACAAAGGCCATATCTGTAGGAGGTCGAGTAGTATGGGTATTCTTTGCCATGTATTCTATAATTTGGTATTGAAATTGGTTACAGCCTCCTGGGGGGCCTTTTTATCATTATCAGTTGTTGTATCAGAGAAGATCTATCTCCCTTTTCGGTAAATTGTTCAAAGAAATGATCTCCCAGCTAGTCCTAATCTCCCATTGAATTTGGCGTGAGGGATCTGTACCAATCTTGGGATTTTCCTTTAAAGGAGGTTGCAAGCAATCTTAATGCCACATTTTGCTTTGTGACATTACGTATAGTGCACACGTCGGCTACATCTTGTAAATGTTCCTCAGGGGTTTTAGAGTTGTCTTCGGTGAATTTTGGCAAATGCTTTTAATGCGGAGGTAGGGATAGAATCCCATTGAGCCGGAGGGGAAAGTGGGATAAGAGGGCTCCCACTATTCCAAGTGAAAAAATTTCTTGGAGGCTAGACTGCCATCGGTACGTGGGCTTCCTGGATTGGGATTTGCACTCCAGCTCCTGATACTACTTGGACCACAACTAGGGGTGGTAGAAATAAACTTGGATTTGATGCGGTTTGGCTCCTAGTAACTAGTTTATGACTCATACACCCTCTTTAGACAAAATAAGCAAAAAATATCCCACTGGGCATGCCAAAAAAAAGAACTGTTGATCACTAAAATTGCTTTCAGGAATACGGCCTTATGGGAAACTCAGTGATCGGGGACTTGAGCGTTTCCATTGAGCGAGCTCCGAGATTTTAGAAGATGACTCTTCATTCATTTGGGGGAGAAAAGGGACAGAAAGAAACATAAAAGTAAAACCTAATTTAAAGTGATGCGCTGAATTGATCTTAGTACATTAAGGAGCACATAGAATTTCGCATGCATGTCATTTTGAGGCCCATTCAACAATCTACATGCCTAGAACAATGATCAAGATATAACCAAAATTCCTTTTAACATAAAGTAATACAAACCACACATCTACCAGATAACAAGTGCAATAGCCAATAGCCAGGTGATGGAGTGGAGGGAGAGGAGAAGGGGAGAGGTTAGGCCCAAAATTCATTTTTTGGGGGCGGGAGAACTGGTTCAGCAGCAGGACAACATGCAGCAGGAGATTCAGGGAGCCCTTTAGAAGGGGAGAGCTTAAATGGTAAGGATCTCGATGCTCTTTTGGACTCGGGGGACCTAGGAGGAGGTCCAAGGTCACAAGAGGAGCAGATAGTAGAAGACAAGGGGAACGGTCAGGTTCAAAATTTAAATTTGGGAGACGGAAAACCTGAAGTAGTTCCAAGACAGCAAGCAGCAAGTGGTTCAGAGGAAACAGTGGAAGGAAAAGAATCTAATGGGAAGGATCTCGAGAATCCGCCAAATTCAGGGGATCTAAAGGGGGGACCCAAATCAACTAGACACATTGGTAAATGGTCCTCCCTGTTTGGGGTCAAACCTAAAGGTAAGTTGTCCTTAGCCCCAGTTAAAAATACTTCGAATGTGTCTCAAGGAAAGTTTGTCATTTCTGTTCCTGACCAAATTATAGATCACAATATTGCTCAAATGAAAAATACCTTGATTGGCAAATTTTTTGGGACGAGACCGAACATTGAGGTTGTTCGTGGGTTTGTTAAGAGGAAATGGATCTTGAAAGGTCAGGTTGATGTGGTAGCTATGAACAAGGGATGCCTTTCCTTTTCTTTCTCTTGTGAGGAGGGTCGCAAAAATATCCTTTGCAACGGTACTTGGGTGATAGGCAAATATTTAATGTATATCCAGAAATGGTACCCTAATGCGAGAAGAGAGGATAAGTTTGTGGTCCAAGTTCCAGTTTGGATAAAGTTACCTAGGCTCCCAATGGAATATTGGGAGGAAGATGTGTTTGTAGGAATAGCCAATGCTTTTGGGGAGCTTACCGCCATTGATCCAGTTACGACATCCAGAAGAAGACGTTATTTATGCCAGAATCTGTGTAGGAGTTGGGCCCGAAACGGATATGCCAGAGGAAATAGAGATAGAATCAAAGCTTGGAAAATGGATGCAAAATATTATTTATGAAAATGGAGTTGGGCACTGGGCTAAAAAATGCCCAAGTAATGTGGTCAAATCTCAATACCAAACTAAAGTATGAAAAAAGGTAGATAGCTCTTTGAAAGCATCACCTTCTGATGGACTGGATCAGGAGAAATAGTCCCAGGTTGGAAGGACAAAGGAAGTGTTAGTCAGAGAGTTGGGAAATGAAATGAAGAAAGGAGATGATCTCCCATCAGGAAAAGGAGCAGAGTGGCAAGGATTCAAATGATGGAGAAAGAGAGTCACAAGTCAGCAGCCAAAATAAGGAAAAGGATAAGATAGAACAAAATTCAGATAAGAATGAGAAAAGAAATAACGGTCAGATGAATAAGGGAGATAATCATTCCATAGACAAATAAAGAGGAGGGAGACAATTTTAATTCAGTACCAAACTCATTTGAGTCAGAAAATGGAGCAAGCTGGATCCAAGATGCACAACCTGGTAACATCCTTGAACAAGGGCTATCGGAGATTTCATTAGCCTCTCCAGCTCAGGTAAAGTTGACTTTTCCGGAGGAAAATGAACCAAGATGGGGAGATGAGGAAGACATCAAAAAGGCATTGGGAAAGAGTGAGTCAAAGCAGGAAGAAGAAGAAGTAATGGAGGATAAAAGAAAGAATAAGAACAAAAAAAAGAATAATAACAACAACAACAATAATACATCAACCAGAAATACCAGAAGTAGACTTGGGGATGTGGGAGCTCAGCATACTTCTCCAGGAAGATATTCAAATGCAAAGAAGAGGACCATGGAAATAAGCAATAACATAGCAGATGGGACTCAAAGAACCATCTTTGAGGCAGGTATTTCTAAAAAACCATGAAGATCATCTCCTGGAATATTCGAGGATTGAATAATCCTCACAAACATGATTTAATTAAAATTATGATTAGAGACGAAAACCCAGATATTTTTTTGATTCAAGAAACCAAAATTTCAAAGGAAAAGGTTGAAGGATTGAAAATGTTTAGTAATGGAGGGGTTAGCGGTGGTAGTTCAGAAGGAGCCTTGCAAGGTATTGTTACTTTCTAGAATAAAAACATTGTAGAGGGAGAAGTGTTGATTCAAAACAACAATCTAGCTTGTATTAGATTTAAGCACTTGAAAGATAGCACCTCATGGGTCTTAACTAATGTGTATGCTCCTAACACTAAGACTAGCAGAAGTGATTTTTGAAAAAGACTATCCTTGTTAAGAAGTAGGTTTGCTGAAGATGGGTGGATGATTATGGGGGACTTCAATACCCCTTTGAAGGAAAACAAGAAAAAGGGAGGGAGCCAAACCAATCTAGATAGTAGATTGGATTTAATGGACTTCATCAATAATAATTCTCTCCATGACCTAGATTTGCAAGGAGTTAAATACACCTGGACTAATAGAAGGAGCGGTAAGGACTTAATTCAGGTCAGACTTGATAGAGCTCTTATTTCTCTAGATTGGTTTAATTTTTACTTTTGTTCTTTATTTGCTCACATAAGGACAGGATCGGATCACTATCCTATATCCTTCATGGTTGATGCCAAGAAGAGAAGAAGGCACTTCCCTTATAGATTTGAGAGAATGTGGACTAAACACCCGGATACGGAAAGCAAAATCAAGGAATGGTGGCAGGTTAGAATTGAAGGTCATGCTATGTATAAAGTGGTCAAAAAGTTGAAGTTTGTGAAAGAAAACGTTAAAAGGTGGAATAAGGAATGCTTCGGGAACATCTTTGCTTTGAAAGCCACTATTCTTTCAGATCTAAAAGATATTCAGGATGAGATTCAAAATAATGATTATACTAATACTTCAAGAGAAGTTGAAGATGAAATTCTTATCAGATATCATGACATAATAGCAAAAGAAGAAACTTTCTGGAAACAAAGGTCAAGAAATGTTTGGTTGAAGGAAGGGCATAGAAACACTAAATACTTTCATATGTCCACTTTAAAACATAAGGTCATCAATAGGATATCACAGATTAAAGTTAATGGTAGAATTGTTGAAGAGAAGAATCAATGAGAAAGGCTGCCATGGAGTTTTTCTCCAACCTCCTTGCTAAGGACCAGAATTTGGATCTGCAATCTCAAAAGAACCTTATGGATTGTATCCCATCTATCATGGAGGTAGATCAGAACTCTTATTTGACTGCTATCCCTTCCAATGATGAGATTCTGCAAGTTTTCAACTCCTTTGAAGGTAACAAGGCTCCGGGCCCGGATGGTTTTCCCATGTTCTTTTTTCAAATGCATTGGCAGATTGTTGGAGATGATGTTTCCAAAGCTGTGAAAGAGTTTTTTGGTGCTAGAATAATTTTGAAAGAGATATATGGAACTTTTATTGCTCTTATTACCAAAAAGATGGGAGTTGATTCCATGGATCTGTTTAGAGCTATAAGCCTTTGCAACTCTCTATACAGGATCATCTCTAAGGTTCTGACTTCTAGAATCCTGAAGCTGCTTCCTTCTATCATTTCTCCTCAGCAAAGTGGTTTTGTCCTTGGAAGACAAATCTTGGATTCAATAATTCGGTCCATGAAAATATTCATTCTTTGTCTAGTGCTAAAAAAGAAGGCTTTCTTTTGAAGCTTGACTTATCCAAAGCCTATGATAGAGTGAATAGGGATTTTATGATGAAAGTTCTTTTGGCTTTTGGTTTTTGATCTAGAAGTATCAGTCTTATCATGCAATTAGTTTCTTCTGCTTCTTTTTATGTTTTAATTAATGGGTCTCCTTCCCCCTTTTTCAAGTCCTTAAGGGGACTTAGACAGGGAGATCCTCTATCTCCTGTTATTTTTATTATCATGGAGGAATGTCTGGGGAGATGCATTGGAAAACTAGTTGAGAAGGGAGAGTTTTGTGGGTTGAAACCATCTTCAGCGGATCAAGTTTTCTCCCATCAGCAGTTTGTGGATGATTCTATAATTATGGGGAAGGCTTTAGTGCAGGATTCTAGGAGTTTAAAGAAAGCATTGGATAGTTATGGGTTTGCTACTGGGCAACTTATTAATTGGTCTAAAAGTTTTGTTTACTTCATCAATACTCCGGAAAGAAGAAAGATAAAAATAAGCAACATTTTGGGGTGTCAATTGGGGAGTCTTCCTGCTTCCTATTTGGGGCTCCCTTTATGCCAAGATCCTCCTAATACTTTCTGGGGAGCTTTGGTGGACAAATTTCATAAGAAGTTAGCAGGTTGGAAAGGTTCTCTTCATAGCCAAGCTGGTAAGGTTCAGCTTCTGAAATCAACTCTTCAAAGCATTCCTCTTTATGCCATCAGGCTTCTCAGAATTCTTGCCAAGTTTGTGGAGGCTATTGAAAAAATTCAAAGAACTTTTATGTGGAAAGGGGTCGAGGAGAAGAAGAGAATGAATCTGATTGTGTGGGATAAGATTTGTAAACCAATAAGAAAGGGAGGTCTGGGTCTAAGAAGAATAAGAGACATGAATGAGTTTCTTATGGCCAAGCAGATTTGGAGAGGGTATAATAACCAGGGAGAATGGAAACTAATATGGGACAACAAGTATAAAAGACAATATCCTACTCTTCTAATCTTCCTCAATACGAAAGATATCCCAATTGGATCCAATATTTGGAAAAATGTTTCAAGAACAAGAGATCTAATTGGCAAAGGTGTGAAATGGAAGATGTGGAAAGGAAACCTTATCAAATTTTGGGAAGACTCCTGGCTGCTCGAGTCCCTGTTGAGTGAAAGACATGATTGGAGTAGATTTCAGAATCAGTGCAAGGAAAAATATGGCTCTATGGTGGGTGACTACTGGAAAGATGGATAGTGGAAGGATTTATCCCAAGTTGATCCCTCCGTGGGTAGTCTGAACAAAATAATGAACTCCATGGTGGTGGTGGAAGATGAAGATCAGTTAATCTAGAAACTCACACCAAATGGTAAATTTACTATGGCCTCTCTTTATTATCATCAATTTTCTAAAGTGGATAGTCCTTGTTGGGCTAAGGCTTGGGTGAAAGGCCTAATTCCTAAAATTAATATTTTCTTCTGGACAACCCTTCAAGATAAAGTTCTAACTATTGATAACCTTAGAAAAAGAGGTATTTGTATGCCTAGTGTTTGTTTTCTTTGTATGTAGAATGAGGAGACCATTAACCACCTACTCCTTCATTGTCCCTTCTCTGCTGATATCTGGGGAAGATGTCTGGATCACTTCAATATCAGTTGGAGTTTCCCAAAATCAGTTCAAGAGGTTTTTAATTCTTGGCAGCACCCCTCAAGGAATAAGTCTACAATTTTGTTATGGAAATTGGCCTTACCCCATATATGCTGGGGAATATGGAAAGAGAGAAATGAAAGAGTGTTCAGAGAGAAAGTGTCTAAGGCTCAAATTGTGTTTGAGAAAATAAAACGAAACATATTGGAAAATATTAATATTATAGGTGGTAATGCTAACCCTCAAGACAAGGATGATCAAATTATCTTCAAGAATTGGAGATTAAAGGGACGAGATTACTTTCAGACTGATCCTAGAGAGGGTGTGAAATGGGAATGTCCTCCCAATGGTTGGATGAAAATCAACTTTGATGGCGCTTCAAAGGGTAACCCTGGTAATGCGAGATGTGGTGTGGTCCTAAGGGACGAATGGGGAAAATGCAAAATCATTAAATGCATACCTATAGGAAATAAAACTAATCATGTTGTTGAGGCTATGGCAGCTTATCATGGGATGGTCCTAGCAAAGGAAGCCAACTACACCAGAGTCTAGTGTGAAGGAGACTCTTTGAATATAATAAATTGTTTGAACAAGGAGTTCCCACCATCTTGGTCAATAAACAATGCAATTAAAGCAGTGAAGAAAATAAGTGACACATTTAATATGTGTGTTTTCACACACGTGTACAAGGAAGCTAATTCGTGTGCTGACTAGGCTGCCAACCTAGTTTGCCGAACTGAGGAAATCATTACTATTAATGGTGAGAGCGAACTTGCATGTGAAGCAAAATCCTTGTTCGATATGGACCGTATCCAGATGAGGCAATGTGGCATCATCAATCATAATTTCTAAATGCTTCTTCCACTTATTTCAATGAAAGCTTACAACGACGGTGATGAGCATTTATTTAAGTGTCTTATCATAATAACTTGGCATGGATTCAGGGCTATTTTTCAGGGAAACAATAGAAACCAGAGAAGAAGAATCAGAGCCGAGAGTAGGAAATTCAGTGATTGCAAAGGAAAAATGGGAGGGAACAAAAAAAGGTTTGAACCAACCTCTTGTTCGAAATGGAAGAAGAACAGAGAGGTTTGGGATATTCTATAGGAGGGGGGTTTAAGTGTGTTTATGGAGAGGCTTAGTGGGAAAGATCCAACGGTCACTAAGCACTTTATCAAGAATTGGAAGAATGGCAAAGTTTTGGTGGGGACCCAGATGATGACTGTGGATGAGGAGATTATTGTAGAAGCCACGGGGATGGTGACAGAGGGCATGAAATTCTATAGAGATTGTAGTATCTCTGATAAGACAACGGACAAATTTCCTGTCACGGATGGTGAGAAGAAGAAAATGGTGAAGGTCGACAACTCCTATCACTCCCGAAAACGTATATGTAGGCCATGGAGGTTCATTTTGTTTGCTACAATTACCTATATAATGTTGGATGGTAGATTTACGAGAGCTTACAGACACCATTTTGTGTTGCTCAACCATTTCCACCATGGTGAAAAGGTAAGCCTACCATATTATCTTGCATGTTCTATGGACCATACAATCAAAGAGATACATAAAGACCCCAAGGGCGACCATGCTCTTCATCAGGGTCTTATGGCTCTTATGTAGAAACTACTGAAAGGGAAATGCATTGATAAACCTATTAGAGGTAAAAATGCAAGGGATGAGGAAACAGAGAGTGAGGTTAGTGGTTTTAACTTTGACTCGAAAACTAAAGGCGAGTTGAAGGAGCTAAGAAAAAAGGGGAGGAACAAGGGGAAGAGGAAGAGGATAGTGGTGGATTCCAATATCTCGGAGTCTGAGGATGAGTCCTTCAAAGGTAAATTCATCAAAAGCAAGAAAGGTAAAGGTACCAGAAAGCAAACCCAGAGGAAGAAGAACATCAGCAGGGGAGGTAACAAAGATATTAATCAAATTTTGATTGATTCTGATGAGGAGGTAGAGGAGGATAAAAATGATAATGGGTAGGGTAAGGAGGGGGATGATATCTCGGTTGTGGGCAGAAATGAGGATTTGAATACTCAAGGTCTGCAAAAAGAGGACCAAGAGGACAAAAGGGGTAAATCTAGTGATTGTGTTGGAGATAATGAGAGTATTAAGGGTTTCTGTGATACCGTCAACATAATGGTGAAAGACATAGGTAGCCTGAAGAAGGATATGAATGTTGTCAAAAGAGCCATGATAGGTGACAAACCTCTGTCTGAAAATGTCAAAGAATTGGCAGTGGCAATTAATAATGTTGAATCCATTGAAAACACGGTGAGTAAAATTATTGAAACTGAAAAGAAGGTTAAGGAGATGGAAGGAAATAAAGATGTGAAAGGGATGGAAATTGCTATGAATAATCTGGGCAACAGAGTTGACAAGATGGAACTTACAATGAAGAAGATAGTTGAACAAAACTTCCAGATTCTCAAAGCCTTGGTGGACAATATGAACATTTTGATTAACATATTTGATAACATCAAAGATAAATAGGGCAACAAAGATCAGCTAGATAAAAAAGGTCATGAGAAGAGGACTAGATCCAACACCAAGAATAAGGGCGACATCAAGGGTCGAGAGATGGATGATTTAAAGACCTCTGCGAACAACATGAAGTAGATGGTGGTCCATGCTGAAGATATTATAAAATATATATAGCTGTCTCAGTCTCGGTCTCTGTCTTAGTCTTTGTGTTGTCCTTTTGCTTTCCTTTTGCTGTCTTTTTGTAGTTCTTTATGTTATTTGTGTTGAGATCCCTTTTTGTTCGGGTGGGATCATTTTTTGTTGTTGGAGTGATCAGACACGTTTCTTTCAAGCTCTAATGCTCTCCTGATTTGTAAAAGGCTCGAGTTCCTTTCAAAAACCTGTTTTTACTTAATCAAAACAAGTGCAAAAACATAGTTTAATCGACATAGTATTAGGCAATATTTATAAAGTTATAACAGAATTTCAAAGATGCACAAAAAAAAATCAATGCACACTAAATAACAACAATCATAAAGGTCGCAGACACAATTTGATCATCTTGTCTTTAGAAATACAAAACACAGATTAAAGGTAAAATTCCTATAGAATATCAATATATATCTTTCAAAAAATAAGTCTGAACCTTTTATCAAGCAAAAATCGCCATTCTTAAAGATCGAGGCCTAATAACCCCTGAACTGGAGAAACAAAAAAACATCCCCCAAAGATATGTTGGCGGCTCCTTTGCACTTGGCGACATGCAAAAACCTGCAAATGAAAACCACTCTCAGCTTCTAGTGAAACTATATCTGTTACACGGTTATCCGGATCAAAAGATCTACCGGTGGTTCACTTGCAACTGATAACGCAAAACATTTCAAGATGCCACTATGGAAGACACGTGGCAATAGGAGGGAGAGAGGTCAGGGCTCTGCAAACTGCAACCTTAGGACCTCTCGGGGAGTTGCCAAGCAACACAACATCTTGCTTTGTAAATTGTGGGCCTAGCCTCTTTGGGTTTGCAACATAAAATCCTGCAAACCAAAATTCCACGTGTCAAGAGCACATGACCTAACCAACACGTGGCGGGCGAGAGCCAACATCTTCAAAACATAACATGGACAAAATAAAGTACACAGTCATCAATGAATGAAATGAAATACACATATTTTGAAATCGAAGGAATATTAACATGACCAAAAATATCAAAATGTATCAAGTCCAACAACTTAGAAGATTTGTGAGAACTAGAGTAAAACTGAACACGGTTTTGTTTACCATAGATGCAGTATTCACATAAATCAAACTCAAGTTTACAATCACCAAGCCCCTCTACAAGGCATTTATTTTTTAGGGTTTTGAGACCCTTCTCACCAATGTGACCAAGTCTTTGGTGACATAA
Source organism: Cryptomeria japonica (assembly GCF_030272615.1). Taxonomy (NCBI): domain Eukaryota; kingdom Viridiplantae; phylum Streptophyta; class Pinopsida; order Cupressales; family Cupressaceae; genus Cryptomeria; species Cryptomeria japonica. The sequence continues at coordinate 400,651,834 of NC_081408.1, forward strand.
CATTGTCTTCTCAGTTGGGAGTTTCATCTCCAAAGCATTGGCACCCTTAGGTACCCAGAAAGCACAAGCATCAAATGTAAAAACTAGTCCTCTTCACAGCTTGATCTGATGGTGAGGATGAAGAATATAGAGCCCTCTTCTTTGACTCCACATAAGCACTATTTCAATGAACAGTGCATGCATCTAGCTTATACAAGGTTCCTATCCATACACCCTTAGCAAGCACCATAGAACCTCTAGTCATCTTGCATACGCTTTATGAGAAAATAACTTGCACACCCAAGTCACTCAACTTACTTATAGAGAGTAGATTATACGCCAAACTTGGGATGTGCTTTACACCATCGATCCCCTTCACTCTGCCATCAGGGAATCTAATCTTGACTCTTCCACAACAAACAACTTTCAAATGAGATTCATCCGCGGGATACACCTTCCCACCATCATATTCTTCATACTTTGAAAACCAACCCTGATGTGAGGTCATGTGAAAAGATGCACCCGAACTTATCAGCCACACATCTTCTTCTGCATGCATTCTAAGGCTACGATAAATGCTTCACCATAATCTTGAGGAGATTTGTCTGAATTTAAATCAGAGGCTCTCTTCTTTTTCTTTTTCTTTTTCTTTTTCTTTTTCTCCTCCTTACTATTTTATAGAAATGGCAAGTTTTGTCACAGTTCCAACATTTTTGCCTTGGACTTCCCATGAGACTTAGATCTCCCCCGAGGATTTGGACCTACTTCTTTCGTCTTTCTTGTCCTTCTTTCCTTTCTCTTTCATTCTACCACAAACCACAAGAGCCTCCTTAGTTAACTCAGAAGTTTTCCTTCGCATCTCTTTAGATAACAATGAACCAACCACATCCTCTATCTTGAAAGTGGTTATTGTGCTTCCAATGGCCATCACAAGATGATCCCATGAGTCCAACAAAGAACAAAATAAAAGCATACATTTATCTTGATCTTCAATCTTATCACCAATATAATTTAGCTAAGCAACCAACATATTGAACACATTCATGTGAACTACAAAAGATCCTCGAGAATATAACTTCTTTCTTAGGAATAACTTATTTCCAAAGGATTTCCCTTTCTAAATATCACCAAACTTTTTCAAAAGTGCAACTGTAGTATTCTCCTCATGGACATTTAGGAGCACCGAATCAACTAGACAGAGTCTTATCAAACCCTTGACTTTCTGATCCATTTTATCCTAAACATCTTGCATCATGGTCTGAGGTCGTGTTCCAGATGTTACATCCCATAGATATCTATCCATGAGCATATCCTCCATTTTCAACTTCCAAAGTTTGAAGTTGTTGCAATTAAACTTCTCCATGTCAACTTTTAGAGATGTGATTTCCATCTTCTTCCTACAACAAGATTTTGAAAATACTTTGCAAAAGCTCCCACTCAAACTGGGATCAATACAAAAAACCTGCTACCCAACAACAAAACCAAAACTGGTCAGGCTCTGATACCAACTGAAAGGAAGCTAAGGTGCAGAAAATGCTTTCTAACACTAATCTAGTGGAGGAGATAGTGCAAATTTTCTTTACAAATCTTCTATTATAGAATCAGATACATTCACAAGTAGATAATAAGAATGAATAAAGATAAACACAATGAACACAATATATATCATGGGGAAAACCCTTTCAGATGAAAAACCCCACACTCTAAAAGCACAGTACTTTGTATTCCTATAATCAAATTCTTATAATACAATATCAACACATAGCTTTGTCAATAAGAGTCTACAACTACAACCCACGACTTGGATTAATTACGAAAACATAACACTTCACTTGCAAACTTAACATGATGAATACTCTCCAAGGCTACCATTTATATATAGAAATACATCAAAGAAAGAATCTTCTAGATGAAGCAAGAAGATGGGGTCATGCAAAGCATTTGGTTCTATTTTTCGACCACCAAGAAGCATGCAAATGACACATGTACATCTCCAAATGACTCCCCATTCAAACCTCCTAAGTTGGGAACCCATAATTTACTATTTGGAGGTATGATGGATGCTCTTACACATCTTACAACCATCATAACTTACAACGCCTATAGTTGTAAGAGTATTCATCATAAATGACTAATATTATCTTATTCTCTTACAACTCGTCATAACCCAACTTGGGCACCCACCCTCTCCATGTCAAATGTATCTCCTACCACTTGTCCAATATGTCATAGAATTTGTCTTAGGCTGACACTTGTCAAGATAGTCAAAGCGGGGATCCTACCTCCACATGTGCAACATATGTGTCATACAGTCATTGCCAAGTAGGATGCCACCAAGATTGTGGGTCCAACTAGATGACTAGACATTTGTAGGGAAATAATAAAAAAATACAAAATCAATGTTAGGATTTGCAAAGGTTGAGACACCTTAATCTCAACATAACCAATTCTATTTTTTACCTAGAATATTTAATTTAATAGAATTATTTATAGTTGGTGGTAAATATGAAAGAAGAAAATTAAATTGCACAAGATAAATAGCATTATAATGATTTTGAAAGCTATGCAAAGCTTCTTTTACTTTCTTTTGCTCATAGATTCCACTATATAGCAACATGCATGAGCTATGGAAATAGAGCTTATTTCTATCATAATTCAAAGGATTTACAATGGAGAAAACCAAAGAAACTTCAATAAAAAAATCTTAAGAACTTGTAATAAAAAGAAAATGACAATGCCTTTTTCAATGGGCTCGTGGTAATGTAATGTTTTTAGAAAACATAATTCTATGTTATTTTAATAATGATAAAGTAAAAACAAAATTGATTTTGAACAAATAAAAGCAAAAAAATAAATAGCTATCAATTCTTGTTTCTAAAAAATAAGGAAAATTGAAATCACTATCAAATGTGGTGATATAATCTCCAAATAAATCTAAGTGTGAAAGGAATAAAAGACTCCAGCAAAAATTTACTTTTACATATTTAATTAAGGTGGAGTTAATGTACCATGCATAAGTAAATTGCCATATGTATTCTAAAATTGTTGCTCACACAATTAAATGCACTTAAATATGTATCGATTGTTTCACCTAATAAATTGAAACAGTGTATAAAAGCTTGATATGCCAATAAAGGTAATTACAATAAATATCTTTTTTTTTATAAATTTTTTAGTAGATCGGTCTATTTGTGGGGAAAAAAAAACTTTAAAAAACTTTAAAAATTATCATCTCCGAGATTTTGAAAAATTTGTTGTTATAATGTCAATTTTTTAAAACCAATCATATTGCAGATAAATAATTTTAAAAATTTATTGTTTAAAATATACATCTTGACTATTTTTTTTAAAGAGGAGAAAAATTAATTAATTGAAAGTAATTAATACAAAGTAGAAAGAACCAACAAACCTAGCAACATCTCATAAATCAAGAAATAATACAACCATCCAATCAAGGCCCTCTCGAAGCCCCCAAATTACTCTCATTTCCTCCATAACTAACTCTTCTAATGTTCAAAAGTACTCTATGGACAAATGTACCTGATCCCCAACTCACATCCTCATCTACTTAGAAGCTTATTTCACTAAGAAATCTCCTACCTTGTTCCACTCAGGAGGAATGTGACAAAAAGTAACAAAATCCAAATAACTACTAAGTCTACAAATATGATTGACCAATAAGGCCAATTGCCAATTCATTCCTTCCACTTGCCACTTATTCAACATATCAATCACCATCTATAAATTATATTCACATATAATCTTTCTCCAACCAAGAGCGCAACCCCTTTCTAGAGAATAAAGCATAGCAAAAGCTTCCATAAAGTTATTAGTATGTTGTCCTTTATACAAAAAAAAAAAGAATTGGTCAACCCTCGAACTATCTCTACCAGTACCACCAATAACATGCCTGGAATTTCCTTTAGAAGAACCATCAGTATTAATCTTTAACACATCACGAGGATGGGGTGACCAACAATTGTCCTAATGGACCTTTCTTTTGGCATGTTGATACATCCTAGGCAAGGGGAACCTCATATCACAACCAACCAAGCCCAACTTCTGAATTTCATCCAAATCATTTAAATCTACATGAGTAGGCAAATAACATTTTGCCTATAAGGTCTCCTAAAGAACACTATTTGATTATCATTCATAGTTGATGAAACAACATTTTCTTATCCTTAAAAATCCTTTGAGCTTCTTCCAATCATAATTACCAAAAAATAAAAGTACTCCCAATATTCCAAGCAATATGAAGGAAGCCTTAGCTAGGGTATTTTCCAAAAGACTCCAAAACTCAATTAAAGAGGAGGTATAAAAATAAATAAAAACCCCCCACCATAAGTGTCACATTTCCCTAGAGAAGGGACATTGAAAGAAAATGTGTGAGGAACATTGCTCACTACTATTGCATAAAACACATATAAAAGGACCTTGAAATATTCTCTTTTGTAAATTCTCCAAGTGAGGCATCTATTTTGGATAGCCAGACACATGAAGAAATTGCATTTAGGCGAAGTAAACTTGTTCCATGCCCGTTTCCACTAAGGAACACAAGTTATCCCATGAATCTACCTATCCAACTCTGGTAACCTGAAGCAACTAAGAACTTTCCCTTCAAATCAATGCTCTAGGCAAGAATATCTCTCCTCGATAAAGAATTGCAAACTTTGCCTGCCGAAATTCTAACAATACTCCTCTGAGACTCTTGGTGGCCACTCATGAGGTTCTTTTCATCTAAACATTTTCACTTGACCTAGGACTTGGGATATTTTGATGTCTTCCACCTTATTCCAACTTGCCTCAAGAAAATTGTTATATAAAGATTGCAAGTGCAAGAACATTGAAATGATGGGTGGGAGCCCATCCCATGAATCGAAGAAAAATAGAGCCTCAATTGAAAGCCACTTGTAGGTCCAATGACTATCTCTTTTGTGAAACTTATATAAAACACCCTACTAAAACCTTATAGGTGGAGAGCCCACAACAAGGGGAATACCAAGATAAACAAAAGAAAGAGAGCCAATCTAGAATCTAATAATCTGAGAAATCCTAGTTTGAATAAGTTTAGGAGTATTAAAGAAAAAGACGGAGGCCTTGTCCTCATTAATCCTTTCTCCTGAGGCCACCATAAATATTCAAAGACCATCTTAGGTTAACAACCTCATTGACTTTGGCTAAGCCCATCAAACCTCTATCATGGACAAATTATAAATGAGAGTGGGAAGAAACCTGTACCGCTATTTCATTCTCAATTCAAACCTTGCCTCACATAAAAATTGAAAAATCTCCCCAAACCTTCAACCATCAAAATTAATAACTAATTTGAAAATGAATCACCTTGTTGAAGACCCCAATAAGTTCTATAAAGCTTAGAGGGATTTCTATTGATAAGAATTGAGAAAGAAGAGGAAGTGACACAACTCATGACCCACTTGATCCAGTCACTACCAAACCCAAGAGCTACAAGAACCTTATGTAGGAAATCCCATTTAACACAGTCATGGGCTTTGGCCATTTCTAACTTCATAAACATAGCCTTATCTTTGGAAGTCACCATGGAATGAATAACCTCCATTTGGGCAACAATCCCATATAGAATTTATCTATAAACAACAAGCCATATTGCTCCTGATAAATTAAATAACTGAGGCACAACTAGAGTCTTTTTATGATCGACTTAGTAATAATTTTATAGACAACATTGCACAAGGATATAGGTCTAAAAAGGTCCAATGTATTAGCTCCTCCTTTTAGAATAAGATCAAGTAAAGTAGCATTCATGGCTCTTGATATTTTTTTATTCCTTTGATATTCTTGCACCAGCTCCAATAGATCCATCTTGATAATTTCCCATAACTCTTGGTAAAATTCTATTGGAAAACCATTAGGGCCAAGGGCTTTCCCTTTCTTCATCTAGAACACGATATCCTCTAATTCATCCAATGTGATAGGTTTTATCAACGAATCATTCATCTCATTAGAGACTAATGAAGGAATATACTCCATATTGAGATTCTCTTTCTCCGTTGCAAGAGGAGAATCCTTGACAAATAGTGTGGTGTAGTATTGAATAATCTCTCAAAATCTCCTTAAAATATGAAAGTTGATTCCCTTTAGAGTACTTGAGAGAGGTAATTAGATTCCAATACCATATATCTTTAACAAAGTTATAGAAAAAAGTAGTGTTTCTATCACCTTCATGTAGCTAGTCAATTCGTGACTTCTACTTGTAGAGAATTTATTCACTCAACTCCCATTCCTCCAGCTCATTCATAGTTGTAGCGTCCATTCTATAATTTTCCTTGGTTAAACTATGATCCTAAATATAATGAGTAATGGCATCTAAATGGGATTGGGTAGCTTCTTTAGCCATATAAACATTACCATAACATTGTCTATTACATCTTTTCAACATGTACACGTTGAATAAGTTATGAACACATCATGAAGATGCACACATTTCAATGGAGTAACCAAGAAACTATCCAACCACACACGAGAATGTTGCAACTTGAGCAAGAATGAACAATGGATATTGAACTGATATGCTAGACAAGAACTTGCTATGAATCAATATGATACAATGTACAAATGAGCTTGATTATATAGGCAAGAGATGAGGGAATAGTTAGAACTACCCTGTGACATAATTAAACACATAGAACTAATATGTTGACACCTGAGATAACTAACATGAACAAAATTAAATTAGTATGTCATTTGACAACTAAGCCATCCTAAGTAAACTTAAGATGTGTGAATAGGTTCTAACCAAGACCTAGTTAGAAAATATCCTTATTCATACCAACACCACCCCTTAAGTGCAACTTAGGAAGTGTAGCGTCGTAAATTGTACACCCTTGATTAGGTTGTCCAATTTCATGCTTAGGTTAGCACCCACCTTAGTGTGTTGCATTTACATTTTAAAATTCCTTTAAGCATTTAATTATTAATTTAATTAAATTTAAAATCCCCTCTCATCATTCCACACATTATAAAATTGGGCCCATAACCCCAAGAATGCCCCTTTTTATTTCATCGTCTTTAATTAATTAATTAAATTAAATCCTAATAAGGTCCTATTTTGACTTTCAAGGCTAATTTTTGCATATCTAAACACGTTGGATTAACACACTGAGATGGGTTTGACTTTGTAATCACGATATCTTGCATCCCTTAAAAAATGGAAAAAAGTTAGTTGGATCGGTGTGAATCACAATGGTCTTGACTTTTCTCCCCAAATTTCGGGATCTTAATTTGGTAGTATTAGAATGTCTAAATCTAGCTTTGTGCGAAATTTTATCAATTCTAGGTTGGCCTATGATAAAAAATAAAGTTAGAGTTTCATATATATAAACTTTTCTTTCCTCATTTGAAGGATCCATTCTCTAACAATTGAAGGAGCCTCTTATGAAGTGAAAGTGCAGTTTTATGTGGAGTCTACAATCAGAAAATTCAAGCATTCATCAAGTCTTCATCAACCTTTTCATCATCAATTGAAGCTTATGAGATATTGAAGAATAATAAGGAGATCATCGACTATAGATTGGATTGTACCTCTCCCTTAGGGTTTGGTATGGTTTCATGTTATTTTCATATCTCTATGTGAGTTTCACATCATTCATTTTCATATTTATATTATTTTCTTTAGATCCATATTGCATTTGTGATTTGAAGCATTTACATTATGTTCATTTAGGGTTTTTACTCCAAGTGTAGGGTAGAACTATAATTTTGCATTTTAGCTCATTAGGATCTTACAAACACATGATATTCTAGGGAAAACACACTTTTCAATACATTATTGGCTATTTGTAGAGGTGTAAATCACCAAAACAAGGGGTTTTACTAAAGCAAAACCCTATATAGCAACCCATACACCTTTTTCCAGCTTGCAAGTACATTTGTAGGTTTCAAGCGGAGCTTCAAACTTTCGGGAAGCTAGAATCAACAGAGATAGTTCCAGATCCACAAAAGGTCTCAGATCCCTAGCGCTCTGGTCTAGGACTAGAACGCCCAATGCATTGGTCCTCTGCATTCAATGACAAATTTTGGCAGTTCAGACCTTCAGGACCTCAATTTGCAAATTCCAGATTTCTAGCTCAATTCTGCAATAGGGACCAGAAGGCCCATCACCCTGGTCCTACTCAATCAAGCCCAATCTCTGATATCAGGTGCACATCAAAATTCCTTTGTTATATTTTTTGTATGTATCTCACTTTCATCTCTGTATTTTTTGTTGTTGTCATTGATATAGTTTTTTTCATACATTTCATTAGCTTAGCTCATATTACTTTACATTTGACTTATTTCCCTCATATCAACAAAGGAATAGAAACCCTAAAAGTATTCCTTGACTCTCTTTCACAAGAGGAAGTCGAACTGAATCACTTCCTCAGGCTCTTTCGTATTCTAATATGTGAAGGAGAGTGGGATTAGGTCTTAGTTTACCCAATTCCATTTTAACCCTACGTAGGAAGAAAAAATATTATGAAAATGACGCAAGACTAATTTGAGAATGCAATATATAGGTCTTGGAACAACTAGGCCATGTTAGGTACCCATGCACAAATAATTATGCAACTAATCTCTCACAAACAAAGAAAAGGAGAAAACCTTGTGGGACAAAAATCCTCTCCAAAAAAGATATATGCAAGATATATGCAAATGATAGATCATGTGATGTATGGAGGTCTCACATAAATACCCCCTCGAGAACTAAATCCATCATGAGAATACAATACAATCACCCCTCCAATGAAAGGAAATATAGAGACAACATTGCCTCCCCTAAATGAAGTATTATCAAAACCACTGAAGTATGTTTGAGGCTAAAAGAGAATCCAATGGAGACAAACAACATATATCCCCTTGGGAAGAAATAAATCCAATGGTGCATATAGAAGAAACTCCATATCCATAATGCAAGGAGAATGAATAATTCTCAACAATGAAAGCTTAGAAGTTGAGTCAACTTCCTCCACAAATGTCTCATCGAGACTTGAAAAATCCTCAATCAAGGAAGAGGCAATAAATGAAGGAGATTCAAGATCATCCACCGATGTAAAATATGCAAAGAGAAGAGATACCTCATCAAGCATGTCTACCAAATCTAAAGTATAGCAATGAGAGGCCAAATCTGCAAGGCATGAAATGAAACCATCCTAGAACCATACATCTAAAGAACTAAATAACTCTTTCTATGTCGAAGTCTTGGAATCCATGTCTACTATCAACTCTGATGTAGCAAGGAATGAAGAATTCATGAGAAGGTCCACAAACCCATGATGAGGAACTCCATTACTCCCCTCACTATATGGGGGAGTAAAAGGAATATAAGAGTCATCACCATCCTCAATGAAGTTAAAATTATATACACCTTATATTGATGATTGGTGATACTTATTGCAAGAAGATCACCATATGCATGATAAATATAAACTGCATCTATGGTGAACTGAATTGTGGTGCCATTGTGTGTAAGCTGGTAAACTAAAAGTAGATTATGTGTTATCATAGGAACATGAAAAAATTTAGTCACTACCCCATCACCCAAGTCAAAATCACCTATGAAAGCAACTTGCACGCGTTGATTGCTTGCAGTCAAGAGCTTAGGATATGGTGGGGGACTTAGAGAACTTGGAATCATGTTGTCAACTGAATTGGAAATGTGTTATGATGCTCTTGAATAAAGAATCTGACCAATGTTTCTAGGTGCATAAGTGGTAATCAAGACACAAACATTTCCTTTGAGATCAAGAGATCTATTCTCATTTTTGGTAGACGATGAACTAGATGAAGAAGGAGCATAAATGTTATGCATCTTGAGTAATTGTCTCAACTATTAATTTTTCTTATTTTAGCAATTTTCTTCATCATGTTCAACTTTTTTGCAAAAAACACATGGGGGTTTGTCCTTCTTACTACATTTCTCATCGCCATGCCTAAAATTATTACAAAAAAAATATTTGGGTCTCTCCTTCTTAGAATCTGCCTGTTTGGAAGAGGGAGATGAAGTGTCATTGGATTCTGCCTTGGTCTTGTTTGTGATCTTCCCCTTGCCCTTTGAGGATTGAAACACCAAAGCATGACTCTTAGGAAGAGCATCCATCTGAACCAACTTCCCTTCTCCCTAATCAATCGATCACAAAACTCCTCAAAAGAAGTCATCTTATAATCTCCCCCAATAGCATCCATAGTAGAACAAAAGGTAGAAGCAAATACTATAAATGGACCTTGAAGCTTAGACATGATCAGGAAAATACATTCCTTATCTTCTTTTTCATGAACATACCCTTTCATATGTGATAATACCAACTTCAACTAGGTGAGGAAATCTTGAATTATGGAAAATGTATTTAAAGTGAGATAAGTGAGTTCAACTTCAAGCTGCAAGATTGAATTGATTAAAATTTCCATACAACTCTACAGGCTTATCCCACACCTTTTTTTGGTGCTCCACACTTAGTAATATGAAACAACAAATTATCTGACACGTGATCAAGACTTATGTGTCTTTCGCATCATCTATTTTGTTTCTATGAACAAATTGTTCAAATGCCTTAGTGAATTTAGGTTGGTCTTCATCTAGTAGTTGCCAAAGACCTCGTGATTGCAACAATTGAGCCATTTTGAGTTTCCATGTGTGATAATTGTGTGGAGTGAGCAATTTGATCCTCAAATATGACATGATTACAAGAGCACACAAAGGACGAATATGCAATAGAAACCAAGATAATTTTACAATTCCCATATGCCAAATTTGCCAAGTGAACAAACAATTACAACTATGAGAAATTGGAAAAATAGCTTATGAAGTTGGAACAAAGCACCTAATCAAATGAGAACAACTGGTAAATGGGGCGTGCAAGAGTGATTGATGATGATTGACTGGCGTTGGAAGTCACTAGTGTTGATGGATAAAAAGGTCACTAAATAAAAACTCCTTATGATTCACAACCTTTTGAGATAATATAAGGTCTAATCAGCAAATAATATTATCACAATAGTCAATAAAGTATTATCGTAGCTAGTATGCTCATAGAGTAAGAAATAGATATCATAGCAACACAACCTTTGCTTGGAATAGGATATCATGGTCAAAGCAAAAGGTGAATCAATCCTCCTTTGTATGTTGTGCAACCTTCAATAAATAGCGGCTTGGAGTTTATTTCGTTGCTCTTTCACAACTTAGATAAGACTAATTTAAATGAAACCTTGAATAGATTCCTCAAACTTGCAAATAAATTGTTGGAGTAAAATATATATCGCTCCACCAAGCAAAATTGACTTTCAACTTTAATAAATGTTTTAACCACAAAACGACTCAATAAGATGTCTATCAACTATCAACTAAAAACTATTCACCACCTTGAATAATATGATGTCTATATTGAATGTCAACTTCAATATATATTGCCCCAAAAAAGAGTAGAGTTGTTGGCAAAGCAAATAATAAACCCTGCAATAACCGTTTACAAAGTTGATGCAGGTAAAAAACAGGCCCAACTTGATTTGGAAAAAGCACTTAATAATATCGCTTCTAATGGATAAACAATATTCCTACCTTTAGTAGTGCGAGAAGGAATATTATTGTAGCAAAAAAAAAAACTCAATGTTTAGATTGATTGATATATCACTCCAAGTTGATTTGTATCGCTGGAACTACAACATTTGGAAAAATAATAAATCACTCTCTCTAGTCACTACAGGTATGTATGTCATCGCTATGAATAGACAAAATAAGTGTTAATTTATATAACACAACAACAAATCAATTATTCAATAAATATTACAGAAAAGAGACTATCTAATTTGTAACAATTAATACACCAGGTTAATTAACATATTGAACAACGGAAGCAAAAACAATAAGTCAATCACAATAACACAGATAACACCGATATACCCAGGAAACCCCAATATGTGGAAAAACCTGCAAATGTTGAATCTTCTATTCAACTTCAAGAGCAAACTATCCTTCTGAATACCATCCTAGCTGCTACAACAATTTTACATATATAGCCTTCTTGATGAAAACATTAATAATGCAAGAGAAGTGAAACTTTCCTCACATGACACATCCTAAGAGAAACATTCCTTACATGACTCAAGAAAGAAACTTTCCTCATATGATGCAAACTGGAACTTTCCTTACATGACGCAAGAGAAAGGAAACTTGTGTCACACAACTCAGACTATCTCACACATAAAACGCTCTTGGTGTTAACCTCACAACTCTAATAAATATTTTAATTACATAATAGAAAATATCCTCTTGCTGAACATCCAACACAAGCTACACTTAAGTAGCTTCCACAACCACACCTTCCAAACTACAAAAAACTTAACAATAAGGAGACCAAATAACAATATCACCATAGTTAGATACAACACTGGAGAGGTCACATGAAAATTCTAAGAATTTTTAATGTTGAAATGATATCAAATATGTGAATTGGATTGTGGGAAGGATGAATGATAGATCTCTATCAACTACTCATTCTCTGAGAAAGAAGGTAATTTTCTTGGACAAAGCTCTGATACCATGTTGGAGAAATTATGAACCAATCATGAATGCACACTTTAATGGATCAATCAAGAAATTATCGAACCACACGTGATAATGTTGCAACTTCAACAATGGAGATTGAATTGAGATGCTAGACAAGAACTTGCTATGAATTGATATGATATAATGTACAAATGAGCTTGCTTATATAGGCAAGAGATGAGGGAGTAGTTACAACTACCCAGTGACAAAATCAAATACATAAAACTAATATGATGAGACCTAAGATAACTAACATGAACAATATTAAATGATTGTGTCATGTGACAACTAAGCTATCCTAAGTAAACTTAACATGTGTGAATAGGTGCTAACCAATAACTAGTTAGGAAATATCCTTATTCACACCAACAATACAAGTTGACAAATTGAAGAGTCTTAGCAAATGAGTACATTTTCATGCCATACATAGGCTTCCCTTTGCACCACCACTTTGAAATAAACTCCTATAGAGAAGAATCTCAAAGCCACATAAGTTGAATTTTGAAAGAGGGAATTTTTGAGGTTCTACAAAAAGTAGTAGAGAATTTGATAGGTCAATGATCATAACCTTTGCAATCAAGAATCTTTGAATTGGTGGTCCAACTATCTCCAATCAAATAATTAGACACGAGGAACCTGTATAGCCTATCAAAAATGATATATTCTCCCCATCTCCTATTATTCCAAGTAAACATGTCATTAGATGACGTTATAGCCACCAAATTCAACTGGTCTATATTATCCATTAGGAGCCTAGATGAATGCTCGAGCTTGACAACACCCCCCTTCTCCTCTAAACTAGAAACAACATTAAAGTCTCTTGCTAAGATCCAAGGGAGATATGGGGCTAGGGACCTCATTGACCTGACATGAGACCAAAACAATGACTTCCTAAAAGACCAGTCGAAGCATAAACATTGGTAAGGAGAATAGCTTCACCTAATTCCATGCTTAAAGCAACTACAAAAATAGAAGATCTACTAGAGATCCAACAAAGTAGAATAACATTGTGTGATTACTAGAGGAAAGAAACACCATTTGAATTGCCTCGTGCCTCAATACATTGACATTCACCTCTCGCCCAAATATTGGAAGCCATCATACCTTCCACAAAAAACTTAGTTTTCTAGATGAAAACAATATCAGGAGAATGAATGCATATCAACTCTTGAATAGCCTTTTTTTAGGGATGCTATTCATACCCCTTATGTTCAATGCAAACTTGGGCATAAGAGATTACCTTTTTATCCAACATTTGTTGTAATGGGCTAATTGTTTTCTTGAGCAACAAAGTGATCATATGCAAAATATCATTCCTCTAGAACTTAAGTTGAAGTCTTGGGAGACGAACCTAGACATGCACTCTTGAAGGGATCTTTGTTGTTGAATTGAATCTTTCATGCCATGGTTTGATGAAAAGGACCACCTAATTGTAAGAGTATGCTCCCCCTCAAAGGCCTTATTTCTGTTTGCCATGCATAAAAAGACCACCACAAAATAATTATTAGCTGCCATCGTAATTTCAAAATCACCCTTAGGGTTCTAGGTTCGGTGAGCCCATGCCTTAAAAAATAGAAGAGAGACTCAAATCTTCATAAACTTATAAATTAATGCATGATTACTTAGATAACTGACATCTTTTGTAACTGATTCCAACTAGATTACTAGAATTGGATGATCTTGGCTTATTTCCAAACACTTGTTCACTTTTTGGAGTCAAAACCCTCATTTAAAGAGGAACCCTCTCCATCCTTATTCATACACTCCATCTCCTTTGCATTCAATGAGGATATTGGATCTACCCTTACTAGGGCCTCAACAAACAACATGCTTGAACCAGTGTTGAACCTACCCCCGACACACCAAAAGCACCAAAACAAAACCCACAACAAAGACGCTTTCAAGAGAAACAAACAACAAAACTACACCCACTAGCAACCCCACACTAAACAACACCAAAAACCGTAGCTAGAACCCCAAACATAACAACCAACAAACCCCACACACCTTATGCACCAACTAACCTTGTAAGAAACAAAAGAAAACACCTCCTCTCAATGAAAAACCCCAACCAAATGCTCCTATGAAACAAAAAACCACCCCTAATAGCCCTCACAAAATAGGAAAATCGACCTGGGTGTGCAACTAGAGTCGAAATGCCCCTAGTCCATGCATCACATTGCCTCCCTCAAACACCATCACAGAGAAATCTTAAAAAAATCAAAATACCCAAAAATGCATCTTAACTTTAGAAAAAATAAATTTATTAGTACTTGTCGTTAGGCTAGTACTATTGTAATTGGTTGCACCCAACTTTCATTAGCTCCTTATTATTCAAATTTTTTTTACCAATAATATCTATGAATTTTTTCTTTCGATATTTTTTTGTAATTTTTCAATAGTTAAGATGCATGATTTTTAAATTTGCAAATTACAGAAATTGTTTTTCTTCAATGTAATTGGCTCAAATAATTTACATCAATAACTGATTTCTCGGATCCTCTTTGTGCATGATTTTTTTAGGCAACTTTTTAGGTCATTAAAATAATATTTGGTATAATATCGTCAATATTTGTAAGGCCCGTGTAATAGATATTTTAAAAGTTTAGGCTGGTGAAATCAAGCTTTTCAATTTGCGAGATTTCATATTTGTGGGCTATTTTTTTTTAGAGTTTCTTTAATCAATGTTTTGAATGATATTTTATGATTCATCATTATGATGGTGAGCTAGAGAAGAAAACATGATGGTGAGTTATAAAAAGAGAACATATTTGTTTTAATAAAATTTTATATTATAAAATATAGTTAATAATTATTTGTGAATATTTTTATAAAATATTTTTTTAAAATATAGATATTGCAGTCATGCATTTATTAAATACTTTCATTAGGTTGATTATTTTACGATAAACTTTTTTTTGATTGGTGTTATTTTATGATAAACTTATTAATACATTTCTTTGTGATTGAAAATAAAAAATAATGTGTAATAAGTAAAATAAGTTATGTAATAATTTATTTTTTTATATATATTTTCAATTCAAACAAATTAATTTGTTGCCTACCTTATCATATGGTTAATCTGATAATTTAAATCATGATTAAAAAATGACATAATAAAATGTAAAAATGTTAGTGAAAGATAATAAATTCCTAGTATTTTCTATTTTAATGTTGTTTATAAACAAAAAATTGAAAATAAAAAAATAAAAAAATACTACAAACAATGCAATAAATTCAGCACTTCAATTTGTGCAAACTTCATATTAATTTTGTTTCATCTTTCGAAAAATGTGAATGTAAAATAATAACATAAAACTTTGATTCATCTAAGAAATCTACATTTTATCAATTCCAACAAATAAATATTAAATTAAATGTTAGTCATATAATATGTTTCTCTCAACTCTTCATGCTAATACCCTAAACATAATATATAAAATAAAAAATAAGAAAAAAATTACATCAGACCAACAACTTAAAATTCGCTCTAAACTCATGCTTTTACCCCAACCTAGACCACGATCTTGTAGATCGTTCACACCACCATCATAGACTTGAATTTAAATGACTTAAAATAGCCTTAAATTAACTGACTTTGGTTTCGACCACTCTTTATATCCTAGTGGTAAATTGTCCATGATGCCTTTAAATTCCTCTGCTTGAAAGAACTCCAATGGAAAATATTTCTTTTTATCTTATGCATCTTGTCTTCATTTGTGCTTCATTAGAGTCTGGTTTTATTATCGCTTGCAATCACGAATATGGGAAGAGAAATATAACTTCATGTTCAGATCTTCATTCATACGGTACAATAGGCAACAAATTGGAAGATGATACATTGGTAGTTTATTTGTTTTGTCTTGTTTTACTCAAATCTTTAAATGCAGACTTCAAACATTTTTTCAATTTAAGAAAAACAATTTCATCACTCGGAAAACACCGCTTTTGTAATGTTAATGGCAGTCTCTAACATCATTACTTTTGCCTAAATTTACGGAGTACAATGCGTGGTTGTTTAGTGATAAAATCCTAGATGTTGTCAATCATTTATTTAACTTTCTCAATAGACTTGCTACATGCTAAAGCCTGATATTAAGAAGTAAATTTTTTTTTGAAAGAAATGTATATTTTTTCTCTAACATGATTACTTTTGTGTGTAGTTGTTTAGTGTTAAAATCCTAGATGTTGTCAGTCATTTATTTAACTTTCTTAATAGACTTGCTACATGCTAAAGCCTGATATTAAGAAGTAAAATTTCTTTTGAAAGGAATCTATTTTTTTTTTGTCAATCATTTATTTAACTTTCTTAATAGACTTGCTACATGCTAAAGCTTGATATTAAGAAGTAAAATTTCTTTTGAAAGGAATGTATATTTTTTCTTTGTCAGATTGATATTAATGTTTTTGCTTTTGTATCCAAAATAATATTTTGGACGCTGTATTTTGAATCAAAGGAAATTTTCTGTCCACAAGAGAATTATATTTCGATGAGTACAAACTATTGTATATAAACTTTTGTTTTTGTTTGCTATGTACATTATTTAGCATTATAGTGATATTGTTATAATTAAAACCTTAATTTGAATGACCTTTAGAGTAAATCCAAAGCTTCTTTGCACAAAAACTTTAAAAAAAAGTCAAGCATACAACATTTGTGCAAAAACCTAAAAAAGCGAATTGATGTCTTTGTTAACTTTGGCCTAGCAGTGTATTTCCTTTGAATTACTTTAATTTAATTTATTAAGATTTGTTTTAGTGTTCAATTTGATTTATTAAAAGTTTATTTTAATGATTATACATTCTAATTCTAATATTTAATTTCATTCTTGGAAATAATTTTTTTAAAATAATTTATTGGAAATAAATTCAATAAATTATTATACTTATAAATTAATAAATGTTTCCTTATTTAATCTGTCAGCTTCCTTTATACATATTTATAATACTAATTGAATGTTAATTTAAATAAATGGATTCTCTAGTATTCAATAAGATTACACATATTTACACATATTAGTTCAATTATAATTATAGTTAGGTTTAATTATAGTTAGGGTTAGAATTATATGTTCAATTAGTTTAGTGTTAGAGTTTAATTAGGAGTAGGGTTCAATTAGGGTTAGGACTATGATTCAACTGTTGTTTAATCAAAGTTATAAAAGAATTTTTTGAGTTAGAGTTAAATTATGATTTAGTTCAAACATAATTAGGATACGGGTTTAATTAGGGTAAGGGTTAGGTATAAAGTTAAATTTGAGTTAAGATTAAAGACCAAATATAATTAATACAGTATAAATTATTAATCTCTTCTATTTGCTAATTGTGTGAACAAAAAAAAACATATTCAATTCTATTTGCTAATTGTGTGCAAAAAAAACATATTCAATTACTATTACAAATCTACATGACAAATACTCGTGACACTTGTTTTTTATTGTGAAATTTTGCCAAGATCTAGAGGCAATGGAAAACACAAATAAGAGAGAACAAAATAGATGATAGGAATAAACCGTATTCTATCAAGATGAAAATACTGATCAACTAGATCATCAAACGATAATAAATCGTTACATACAATGAATATGAGCTTGCTTATATAGGCAAGGCTATATGGATATGTGAGCACACAAACATGACATGTGACTCAATAAGAAACAAGAGTAGGTAGGAAATAGGTGTGGGTAGGTAGGAGAAACAATATAATAATCCACATGAGGTGGATCACCCACTGGATGTGGAGTGTAACAACAAGATCACACCATAAAAGGTGGAAATTCTCCTACACACACTATCCCAATGTGGCACAAACACCCAAGTGTCTCATACCCAAACTACTATGAAATGCATTTCCTAAGTAAACTTAAGTAAGGTGTAATAATATCCATGATGAATAATTATTTACACCAACACCCCCCCTTAAGTGCAACTTAGGGGAATGCACTTAAGTCTACAATGCAACTAAGCAATGCAAGATGGGTCCCGGCTACGAGGCCATGTTAGGTACCCATGTACAAATGCAAATGCATGCAAACCAATGCAAGGAAATCTCTCACAAAGCGGGGAAAGAGAGAAAAGCCCAATGGGAAAAAACCCTCCCCCCAAAAAGAGATGAAAACTAGATACAAAGAACTCTCATAGAAGTATGTGAAGGACAAAACCCCATGTGAGGAAAAAGTCCCCCCCATATGAGAGAAGAAGAAGAGAGACTAGGAAGCCCTCCCTCAATTTGGAATCTACACCAATGATAGAAGCTTGAAGATGAATGAAGAAACTGCTCCATGAACGTCGAACAACATTCCTCCCCTTAGGAAGAAACAAAACCAAAGGTGTATCCATGAAATCTCCCCAACCATGAAGGAAGATGTAGGAAAAATACTCATGATGAAAGGAATCTTTGAAAATTGCTCAAGTGTCCCCATGTCGATGCTGAAAGGTACCCCCTCCAAAGGTGGTAAACTGTGCCACACTGCTGAAAAAGGCACTCCAAGATCTAGTGGAGATGAATGTAGAATAATATCCAAAGACTCATATGTCTCCTCAAAAGATAAAGAGACCTCCTCCAAGTGTTGTACAAAAGTATCCACGATCATGTCAACCTCTAAAGATTGATCATGTAGAGAATGCACAAGAGGGTCAGAGTGATCCCTCGCAACAATCAAAGAAGGATCATCTTCATCAAATAGAAGATGAATGTCATGAATGGTGTCTCCCGAATCTGCAATGTAGGAATCCACAAACAAATCTGCAATATCTGTCAAGTAGGCATCCCAATCAACTGAAGCTGGAAGACATGAAATATCTTGCTGCACTGAATCATAAGAAGGCAAAACTGTCGCACTAGCTGCATCATCAGGTGTAATAGGTGGTGTGATATCAATAGAAGGAGATGGAATGCAAGGCTCAAGAACGAGGTCACATGTGAGAATCCCCAAGTTCAAATGGCCAAAGTTATCCTCAAAATCTGAATCATCAATATAGGAAGAATGAACCTCATCAATAGGACCAAAATCTGAAAAAGAGTACAACCGAGATGCATGATCAACCACCCCAGTTGCAATGATAGCTCCACTCTCCAAGTCTCTAATGATAACTGAATCGGGTGTGAACTCCACAGTTTTCCTAGTTGCCCCATGTGTGATTTGATAGATGGAAAGAAGATTATTTGTCAAGTGGGGTACACACAACACATCATTGAAGGAGTTATCCCCAATGGCAATAGATCCTTTCCCAATCACATCCATGTATGTATGATTTCCCATCAAAATCTATGGCATGTGGCAAGACTCAAATGTAGAAAATATAGACTGCGAAGATGCCATATGATGAGAAGCCCCTAAATCTAGAAGCCATCTCCCTGAATCATGACTTCTAGTAGCACAAAGAGCTTGTCCCTTTCCTTTATCTGTCCCAAAAGAGTGATCCTTTCCTTTATCCTTGGAAGAAGAAGTCGATGTAGACATTCTAGAAGGTAGGTTGATTCTATTCTTCTTAAGAAGATTCTTCAACTCATCAATATCCTTCTTATAACAATGATGTTCATCATGTCCTGACTTCTTGCAATATCCACAAAAAAGATTGTCCTTATATGATTTCCTCTTAGGTGAGAATGGTGAATCACCTTGTTGTGGAGAGGAAGATTGTGCTCCATCTTGTTATTGTTTTGACTTAGGTTGCTTTTGATTCTTGCCTTTTCCTTGATTACTTTGATTCCCTTTGTTAGCCACCAAAGCTTGTGACTTTGAAGATTTGAGAATCCCCATTGTGGTCAACTTAGATTGCTCAAGTACCAACATCTCCGTGAATGAATTAAATGAGGGAGAAGTGTATGAGGAACCTTGAGCTAACCTATGGGTGTGAAAGCTAAATACAAAGGCCGCATACTCCAAAGGAAGCTTGTCCAACAAGTTATAAACCAATTGAGCATCCTTTCTGTCAATTCCACAATCCTTTAGCTTTGCTCTTAGCTCAGTTGCTTTTGTGACATAATCTTGGATTGTATCAAAATCCTTGGAATCCAAAGTTGTGAGTTCACTATCAAGCTTGTAGCTCTTAATCTCATCAACTTGACCATACAATTTCTTAAAAATATCCCAAGCCTCTTTAATTGTTGTACACTTATCAATGTGAAAAATGAGGTCATCTGATACATACTTTCTAAGAGTTCCAAGTGCCATAGCATTCTTAGTAAGCCATTCAATTTGAGCTTTAGGATCAGCCTTAGGATCAGGTGGTGTTGTTATAGTTTCATTTACATAATGAATGAGTCCTTTTTCCATTAGTTTACTCCATGCCTTAATTTTCCATGATGCATAATTATGAGGAGTTAAAAGTGGAAATTTAGGAGAACCCATAGCACCAAAATGAAAAAAACACAAGATAGAGAGAGAGGCACAATCACACAAGACACCCCCCAAAATACTTAATTAAGAAATCCCCCAAAATGGTGATTTTGGCACTTTATACTTAGTGCGTATACAATGGGCCACTTGCAAAACAAGGCAAAGTGGACTTCTGATTTCAATTTACAACTTTTCAAAATGAGATCTAAGAGACTTCAACAAATACTACTAGCAATCTAAACTGAGACCTAAGCAAAATGCAAGTACCAAATATGCCAAAAGTGGCAAAATACTGAAAGTACTATTTCTACTTAAAATCACTGCAAACAGATGACAGATTATGAAAGTAGATGAAAAAATATGCACTTTAATAAAAAATGACACCTGAAAAGGAGTCCATATGAGCCCAAACGAAGCCTCCAAAGTTGTAAAAATTGAGATTTCGCGATTTCCAAAAAACTTGTATCCGAAAATCAGAAAAATTCTGCACCATTGTACATATCACAAAATTCTACCCCCAAACAAAAAACATTGCTCGAAAAAACGAGTCCGGATGAGTGAGATATCACTATTTGAAAATTGCCTGCAAAATTATAATTTCTGGAAAATTTCCGCCGCAGCGTCAAACTTCAAATGCCTCTAGATTTGGCCTCCAAAGTCCGAATTGGATGAAACAAAAGGCAAAAATGACTTTCTTGGACCTCCTCAATCCAATGGTGACCTCAGATTTGACCCATCAAGCTTCAATATTAACTTGCAATAGAAAACTCCAAAATACACAACCCCAAATAGCATCAAATTTCTCTCAATTAGCAAACCAATGACACTCTAATGGCTCTTATACCATGTAAGATTTTGCCAAGATCTAGAGGCAATGGAAAGCACAAATAAGAGAGAACAAAATAGATGATAGGAATAAACTGTATTCTATCAAGATGAAAATACTGGTCAACTGGATCATCAAGCGATAATAAATCGTTACATACAATGAATATAAGCTTGCTTATATAGGCAAGACTATATGGATATGTGAGCACACAAACATGACATGTGGCTCAATAAGAAGCAAGGGTAGGTAGGAAATAGGTGTGGGTAGGTAGGAGAAACAATATAATAGTCCACATGAGGTGGATCACCCACTGAATGTAGAGTGTAACAACAAGATCACACCATAAAAGGTGGAAATTCTCTTACACACACTATCCCAATGTGGCACAAACACCCAAGTGTCTCACACCCAAACTACTATGAAATGCATTTCCTAAGTAAACTTAAGTAAGGTGTAATAATATCCATGATGAATAATTATTTACACCAACATTGATATCAAAAGTAGCCAAAAAACAAGGGGACTGACCCTTTGGAACAATAAGGAAAACAATGGCAGAACCACTATCGGCATAATAACAGCAGAGTTATAGCCCTTTACCTCTATCAAAAACTATGATCATTCTACGTAAGTTTAGCATATATAAAACAATATTAAACAAAGTTTTAGACATATGCCACGTAGGGCAATAAACATAAAAGTTCAAATAAAAACATAGACTAACGCTATCCACCCACATGTTGCTAGGAGTAGACAAAAAACGAGCCTTCGACAACATAGAGACAAATCATTTCTTTTTCCCGTGGCTCCTCTTAGGGAGGAGCTTTCTTGCCCATTCCTTTGTGAGGAATTTGAACAGGGCCTTGTAGTCCTCATCGTCCTTGCCTTTGCCTTTGGAAGCACTTTCCTGCATAAGGCACAAAATGGTAGCCGAACAACGCATCACATCCAACACAAATTTAGATACATCATGCATTTTGGTTTTCATAGCCTCCAGCCTGCTGGTGATATCCTGCACATTATCAGACATGGCCTCCACTTTTTCCCCCAGCTCCACCAGGTTGTTGTCGTCCTCCTCCTTTATGCTACTCGCCTCCTCCACAACCATCAATTTCTCAAACTTGAGAGTCAGGGAGGGGGAATTTGTTTGGGACTTAGGGCTAGGCTCCAGACTCTTAGAAATTGTGGGGCTTTTGGAGGCATGGGTGGAACCGATAGAGTGGGGGGTTGGGTTAGGGTGGAACAGAACCACATTATCAGTTGGGCTTGAGTTCCCAGTGTCATGCGAGGAGGAGGGGTCCCTCAGAGATTTTTCGAGGGTTTAGAGGCTAGTTTGCTTGAGCGGTGAGGGGTGTTGGACTCGTCAATGATTTCCATGTCAAAATCAATCTCCTGGATTCTGACTTTCTTTGGGGTTCTGACCTCTTTAGGGGAGTGCTTTTTATTTTTCTTGCTGCGAGAGCCAATTTTCGAGAGTTGAGGGGGGCTAGCATTATGTTTAGCAGTAGGGTAGGCCGATGGACTGGTATTAGTCACATTCTAGATGAAGATAGAACAGAGTGGGTAGAGGGCGAGGTGGAAGTTGTAAAGGCGCAGGATGAGGCCCTGGTGAAGGAAGGGGAAATCTTTACCCTTTTTCTTAGCCTAGACAATATCCTTGATATTAGCATCCAGAGAATGCAGCAAGAAAAACAGAATGGAAATATAGTTCTTATTTCTCAGATGGTTAAGGAAAGGGAGATGGTAGTAATAGAAGATTCCATACCTTCCCTCCAGCGTGAAGTATTTCATCACAATGTAACATACCTCATCCCACAAAGATGGGAACTCCTCCCGGTTGAAGCTGCCCGCCCTCTTCAGCGAGTTTGGCCTTCATGGAAGAACTGGTTCAGGCTGGTGGTATCCGCAATATGACTTTGCTTTTTCCATTTTCTCCCCTCCATAGATAGACCCGTCGCCTGTGCAATAACTTCTTCATTAATTTCGAAAGAGATACCCCCATGGTAACTCTTCTGTCCTCCCAGGAATTCACAAATTGCTTGGATAGTCTCTCATCGTTCCCCTTCATGCTTTCCATGAATTTATCAATGCCTCCTTCCGAACAGACAAACCACACCGCCGACTTAGCTTTAAAATCATCAACTTCATCGGGTTCCAGTCTGAGCCCGTCCCCCCCCCCCCCCCCATTTTCGTTTCTTCTAGTTTAACAGAGTAAATGTGAGACCTGCTAGCAAAATCGCAGAGCTGAAACAGGGCCAAAGCAAGGTTGTAATAAAATCTGCGTCGAACTTGAGATAAAAGCACGCAATAAATGGTGTGATTATTATCTCTTATGTCCGAGTAGATATCAAAATTAGGAAATCTACTAGAAACGTGCAGACCTTCAATCCAACCAATATGATTTGACCTATCCCATCTATCGTCTTTATCGCCGTCAGTTGGCTCCGTCCAAGTAATAATTAGGAAATACTCGTGACACTTGTTAAAATAATAAATAATTATGTTTAATTGATAAAAGACCAATTTATTAATCCTAACAAATAAAATTGCCTCCGATAAGTACTAATAAAATGGGTGAATGTATAAGATGGTTGCCTAACGGCAAGCACTAAAAGATACACCTATGGGAATGTATAAGGATGGTTTCGGAGTGGGTGGGTAAGTACTAATCTACAGGTACAGGTAATGTGAAAAGGGAAGAACAGGAAATCGTGTCATTAAGTGGAATAATTGATTTATGTGCAGATGTTGGTAGCGAAAGAGGAGGGACGGAAGGTCGTGTAAGAAATGGAAAACGAGGAACACGAGGAATGGTGGATGGACGGGGAGAGGGAGAAAGTGAAGCAGGCTCGTAATTTCTTCTATGCCGGATTCTTCCTTCTTCCGGGCCTTTGGTTTGTCAATGTCTTCTACTTTTGGCCGGCCCTCGCACATCCTCCAATTCGACCCTGTAAGTATAACTTCACATTCAAAATATTTCTAGGGACTTTAAAGGGTTTTGAGTATCTAAAGAAAAATTAGAAGGTTCCAGGTTTGTAAGAATTGGCATTCACTCGTTACACACTGACTGTTCGTGTTACAAATCCCCTAAGTTACTGGTCTCCCGCTGTACTGGTCTGAGATAAAATGGTTAATATGAAGCGTTTGAAAACCCCCGAGAAGGGTTAATCGAACATCCACATTGCTGGATTCAATGATTTGAATCAAAATAGAAAAAAAAGGGGTGAAGCACAACTGATAAGAAAATTGCTTACATATCTATTGCCCGTCAGGGTGAAAATCCCAAAGCAGCAGTGAATGTGTTTGTGTTGAAAGTGGGTCACTTATCTTTAAAAAATATCATTAGTATAATGATTATTCTTTAAGGTCACCTTGTGATGGCTAAAACATACAGGTCAAATTCTTAAAAAATTAAAATTAAAAATAAAAAAATACATGTGAACATTGTTATTTAAGTATTGTAAAGGAAAAAAGTCTTTAGTTAGACTTAGGCTATGCTAATCGCTTCCCCTGCCATGGAAGCAGGCGTCCTCGTTCCCTAGGCGTTTTGGGAACGGCAGAACGTGCAGAACGTCAAAGGGGACGTTCCCCTGCTGTCCCTCCTGTCTGGGAATTTGTAGGAAACAGGGGAAATGCCCCCATGCTGTTTGGGGATGCCATTTTTATATTATTGATTTATGTGGTTTTTAATTTTGGACTGCCGTTATCAATCATATATAGGCATAGGTTAGCAGATTTTAAGAGATTTTCCTTGTATCGTGTTGTTTGTAAGGCGTTTAGTCATTAGAACTACTGAAAATAATTTTTCCAGCCACCATACTACTGTTTTGAATGAGGTTTTACATGATTTATGACTGCTGCAACTTCATTTTCGCTTGCACACAATTTGATTTGTACAAATTAATGAGGGTTTCTGCCTACAGTAGAGTTGTATGATCTATTGGAACTCAAGAAAGTTATTGTATTGCTCAATTAGAGGTTTTATAATCTTTAGCTTATAATGAAGATAGTATGGTGCAGCAAAAACATGGTGGTAGGTTCATAAGATATCCTTTAGCATAGCAAGAGATTGAGGATATCCTCAAGCATTGGAGAGGGAACACAATTTGCTAACAAATCAATACGAAGCATAATGTGACTTGGTTGAATTTATTTCCTAATCTAATTCAAGAGTGTTCTCATTGCCTCCTTAAGGTTTACATTCATTTTGCTGATAAACTAACTAATGTTGCCGGGAATAATCATTATGTCATGTTGTCGTATTATGTTATGTTGTCGTCGGTAATTATGAGTTACGGCAGTCAGTTAGTCGTTCCGAAGGGCAGTTGGACGCGACGATTGGTCGCATCCCTTCGGGTATTATATATTGCATACCTTCCCTTCGTAGTGGCATCATCATAGTCGTATCTGGGTGTAATGTTATAAGCACTTGATGTACATGGACTGTTGAATTAATACAGAAACTGGTTCTTTAATATATTTGAATTATGTTCTGTGCATTTACTTCCTGCGTTTAATCGTTTACCCGTATGTGGCAAACAACTAATTCTACATACTTCTTTGTTAATTACGCTGAATTAGTCAAATTGTTTTTCAAATAAATGGTTAAGTTTCAGGGGCTGCATAAAAATGTTGTGGAAAATCTCTCATGATATATATATATATATATATATATATATATATATATAGTCCCCTGCTATCCTGGCCCTTGGACTGCTGTCCCTGAAACATGCCCCCTGCTGTCCCCGAAACGCTGGGGAACATAGAATAAAATAATACATATATTAGTGGATTTAACCTAGACTAATTAATTATGAGCTGAAAATTTGAATATTGAAGCTAACAATTGAAATGTAAGAATCATAAATATAAATAAATATACTTAGCTATATAACTAACAAATGCACAAAGATTGATGAAGTTCTGAACTATATATAACTTGGGATTAGGAACAATAGATGACAGACTGGTAGGTACCTTGGGATTATAATTTCTGTTGACTTTATTCAGGGACAAGTCCAGTAATCTGAAATTAATCCACGAGTACAAACTTGTCTTGTACCCACAAATCCATCTTGTGTGTCCTATAGATTTGTGCTCTTCAATTCATTTGATCACCTTTGGATTCTGCTTTGTGTTTCTTGAATATTTGGGTACTTGATGGCATCTAGAAATATCTTAAGGGCTGTCAATGAGTCACAGAGAGTCAAGTTCTCCTAGATCAATCCTCAAAAAGTGAATAAAAATTGAAAATGGTAATCATCAATCATGCAAATGCTTCTATTAGTGCTTGTGCAGAATTAGATTCCCTTTAGTGCACCTATTGGGCTTTGTAATGTGAATACAACTTTCATGTCATCAATAATCAAAATGAATGCAATAAATGCCTTTAAATGCAAGGACATAGCAACAAACAATGCAAATTTGCATTAGTCAGCCCTAGGTAGTAAGGGTAATGTGATGAACCCTTGCTGGTTCAACTCTTCAACCTGCTGTAATTTGTAGATCTTCTTTGTAATTTTTAATTATTAAGATGGTCTTTCAGAAATAGACAGAAGTTGCAGAAGAGGGTTTCTTTAATTTGCAACACATATTGAATAATACATGAATTTAATCAACTGAAACAATGAATTGGAGAATTTAGAAGCATACCCGTAGGTCCTTAGCCAATTTATTGAAAAGAAAGAATAAATCAACAACTTACAAAGTTCTAATTTTTATTCTGGAACAATTCAGATCTGCTCTTATTTAAATACTAAGACACCCAAACAGTGAAAGATGGTGCCAATAAATGAGCAAGTTGTGTGTTTGGGAAAAGAAGCCTCCAAACCATAGAAGAATCAACAACAAAACAGTAAATAGGAAAACCCTACAACAAATCTGCCTTGTAAGAAGCCAAATCTGCCCCAATTCAATTCAATTTGACTTTTGAATGAAGCCAACCAAGCTGCAACAATTCGATTGATCTTTCACAATCTCAAAGCTACTGAATTCTGAAGAATGCATGCTCTCCAAAACAGGTCCAAACCCTAGCCGCCATAGCCAAGTGCTCAGAAGAAAATGTCAAATGCTCAATATCAAGAATGAGGTTTAATTTCCATCTTGGCTGCCTAAATACCCAAAAGGTGCAATTTTTGGCAATTAGGGATTAAAAACTAATAACTTGCTTTTAGGGTTCCCAACTTAACCCTAAAAGCAATGCCTAGCTTAGGAGATAATAAATTTTCACTTAAATAAATTTAAGTGATGCACTTTATGATTTTATAGTAATATTTCATCAAAATATTAATTGCCTGTGGAACCACTTAAAAATTCATCTCTCTCATTATTGCTCGGAAATTGAATCTGTCAGAAGCTAGGGCCACAGTTCGCCATGCCAATGAAAATAGGACCATGTCTATTTTTAGCAATTTTTCCCTAAAAAATAGGAAATCCTCATAAAGTGTCAGAAACTAATGAAACGAAGACCAGAACTGAACTCAACACTGAACTGGGACAAATAGACAAACCACTCAAGGTACTGCACTACTGACCCCTTTATCCATACTCTATTAGCCTACAAGGGTCCAAAAATAGGCTAACTCTTCAATCCCAAGTCCTTGACTAGGATGGGGACATTACAAGTAAAGGTCTAAAGTTGGTAACATTTGAATTTAAATTATAAAATCTGAGTGGGATGAGTTTGTAACATTGTGCCTCCAAATTTGAACATGTGTGGAAGTGAGGGAAACACCATAAGATTAATGTGTGAAAGTTTGTATTGATTAACAAAGAGGCTCCATATGGGCAAGATAATGCAATTAGGTGCAACAATGTGTAAATGGGGAAGGCTCAATGCCTCCAAGAAGCTGCCAATTGTTTGAGGGGTTACAACACTTCTTTTTAAAAATCCACACTCCTACAAGGTATTATTTTATTTGTTGCTTCTATTTTCCCAAATTGTGGCTCCTTTATTTTATATATATTTTTTATCCTTATTAGGAAAATGAGGATAGGGCTTGCACGAGCTACTTAATTAACAAGGGACATTATACCCCATTGTCAAAAGATATGGTAATGCTAGCTCAAATATAAGTGGGGGTTGGGTAGGCGGGGGAGATGATGTCCCCCATAAAGACAGCCTTGAATGGCTTGATAGGATTGTGTATTAAGCAATAATGTGTACCATGCCAATGGTTAAGTGTGAAAAGCATGTGCGAATAAGATATGATCAATAAAGTATGTGTGAAATTGAATATTTGTCTATCAAGAATTAGGCTGATAGTCCAAGAATGATGAAGCAAAAAATGTGCATGAGCATGAAGGATAAAATTGATGATAGATGTCTTCGAACATGTAGTGTCGCGGTTAAAACACTTCGTTGGTGAAGCGGCCACCAAGGTTCAAACCCCTATTGGGCCATTGTGCTTGTAGGCCTTGTGTCTTCGTTGGGCCATTGTGCTTGCGGGTTTGAACAAGTGAAGTGTGGGGATGAGGTCCCCCGTTTGTGGCCTCACCAGTTCATAGCTCCGGGTCAAAAGCGTTTCACGTGAAGGCGGAGGGCATGTCATGCAAGCGTCGCCGGTCACATTAAAAAGTTTACCAGGCATTAAATTTTTAAAAAAATAAAAATTGATTATAAATTGGCACTTGTGTGGACTTAGGATATGTCAATGTGTATAGATAGGTGTTATAGGTCAATGTGTAATGATATGAATAGACAATCATGAAGCCACAAGTAAATGGTATGCATAGATGCAATCACTTAAGGACATGTGTAGCTAAATACCCCTAGATGGGTAGAATAACATAGTGTAGCACATAAGGTTTGGGGAAGGCATGATACCTTTGATGTGGCCATGGAGGCACAAAGTATAAATAAGAAGGCACGATGTTTCCCAATGTAAAGATGTAACCATGAAGGTGCAAAGTAAAAATAGTGAAGGCATGATGCTCTCAATTTTAAGATAAATTTGCTAATGATGTGCGAATAGGAGTGCCCAAGGTGGGGGGAAATCATGATGCTTCCAAGGATATAGCAATAGAAACTCAACGTATGATGAGGGAAGGCATGATGCCCTCAAAGTAAGGATATGCTGAATCTTTGAAGCTCTATGAAGCAAAACGTGTCAAGAGAAGATTAAAGTATAATCTCTACTAAGAATAATGTAGCAATGTAAGATCGGTAGGAAATAAGCAATGATCAAAGGCTTAGGAACAAACATGGCAATAAGAATAGGATATAAAACGAGAAGCAATATGATAAAAGGGTAAAAGCTATGAAAGCAAAGGCAAGTGTGTAACCCAAGTGTGAAATAAGACAATGGTAAATAAAGCATGGGCATAAAGAGGATGTAAACAAGAATAGGGGGAAATATGTCAAGCAAGGAAAATGGAAGCCAAAATGACTCCCCAAGTGTGTAAGATAAGCATGAATAAGGTAGAAGATGAAATGGGTGTGAAAAGCACAACAAACAAGGGGTAATAAGAAAGGTCAAAATTTAAGGAACACAAGGTAAATGCAACTGTAAGGATATGTGAACTAGGAAAGTGGACATTAAAACATAAAGCCAAAAAAGTAAAGCAAAAAGTACAAAATGTGCCAAGTAGTGAAAATGATGAATAAGGATATCTAAGCAATGGATTCATTTGTCATATCAGGTGGTTTATCTTTAAGGCCATAGAATATAGGGGCTGTGATGATAAAAAGTAGGTTTAGTGTTTGTATAAGCCACGTGGACAATAGGAAAACAGCGATCAAATGATAAATCACGAGAAAATATTTCTAACTCCAAATTATACTCACATGAAGTAGGCCTAGAAAAATATGCAATAAAAGCATTGGCTAAGCTAGAAAAAGAAGTGTGGAGCAATCAATATGAATCAAATCATTGTAAAACTCTACAACTTAGGTATAATATAAATTCACCAATCAATAGAATTCCATCATCTATATGCATATAATTAGCAAGTAAGAAAGATTTCACATGTAAGGATGAATCATTGGAACTATCATAATGATCATGCAATAGTTCCCCCTAAGGCTTATAAGGTCATCATGCAGTGTAAGATAAGGTGATGGAGCATCAATAAATGAACAAAGAAAATGAGAAGCTAATCTAGTATCATCAAGGCATAACTATCATCATGTGAAGAATGAGTATCGATTGATTCAACATGAGATATAGACAAATAATCGTCATGTATCACATTATTATGTATAAAAGAAGGCAATGCATATAAAGCACATGAATCTATGAAACTATAATGACATGTAAGATATGCATAATCACTAGGTACACTAATGTTTTGCATATCACATGATGGATCCTTGCTTAGTATGTGATTGTCATTGTTACATGGCATAGGATCATCATGGAATGTGTGAATAAATGAACAGCATCTCTTATAAGTATAACATAGCATAGGCACTAATCAATTCAATGAAAGAAGGAAAATGTAGTACATGATAGAATAACCCCTCTATACAAAACACATGCGTATCCATAGCATAAAGTTCCACAATTATATTGAGGATAGATGTGTCTTATGATATGAAAGATAAAACAATGTCATAATCAGAAATAAATGAATGCAAATAAGCCACGGAACAAACCCTGATAACTGCCATAGCGATGGGAAAATCTAGGGTTGGAGGCTGAGATAAAGGATACCTCATCAGGTAAACATAAACCCTAATAAAATATATGAAAAATCAGAATTATAACAATCTGAAAATGTGAATTGGAAACCCTAAAGTCGATAAGATTGTGTAAGCTTGATCAGGTTCATCATGTAGAGAAAAATAACCTTTCCCTAGGCTTATCTAGCCTTGTTTTGGATCCTAGGTAGTCTCGTGGATAAACCACTCCTGTGAAGGATGGGGTTTGTATATGTGCACATGGAAAACAAAAGATAATAAGCCAAATACACAATCAAAGTAGAAGACTTTAGCAAAGGTGTGCTACTCCTATTCACAAACAAAAATGAATAGGTACAACATATGTTTATAAATGGCACAGCAAGGAATGAGAATCCCTGTAGCCAAAAAGGGATATGCATATTAGTCTAGTGTTACTAAGACTAGACAGTTATTTGTCATCGAACTGATCTCAATGTGAGAGGGGTACTGATATAAAGAATACATTATGTTCCAGTTACAAAACAAGAAATAGAAGTTGTAATGATCCATTTTGAATTGTTGACATTCCAGCTGTCCTGTAAGTTTCACTCCCTAATTGTTGGCATTTTGTTACATGGTTAGAGTTGTCCATGTGTAGATCTGTTGAAATCACCAGGTGTTTGCTCAAAGTTATGCACAGTCATGCATGATAGTATATGATGAGCAATGCATAGTGTCATGTGTGGTCATGCTCAATGACATCTAGAGTTGTGTGCGCACACGTGTTGTAGAAGGGAGTGCAGAATTCAAGACACACACAATGTTTTCAAAGGCTTGCATGACTGCTGGAATCATTTGCCCTTTCTTGAGAATCAATGTTCCCTATTGAGTCTTTGGCAATTTGTGGAAGTTAAGCATAGATCTGTCAAATTGATGTGAGCCTTGGCGCATGTGTATTGTGGTAGTGTGTAAGTGTGTAAATGCTTAGGATCTAAGTTTGAAGGATGAAAGTCGAAGCTTGTTCAAAAAGAGGCAAAAAATATGGCTCGAGGAGATCCACATTTAACATTGGATTCAAATCTAAGTATTTGCAGGAGATTGAGAGCAAAAGCATTCTCACTAGTTGCATGTAGAATGGTGTGTGGACCATAGCATAGAGGCTTCATCTTTTGGTGTGGAATCTTAAAGCATACCTTATGAATATGCAACTAGACACTATCACTGACCTCGAATAAGGTGTGAGCTGCGTGCCATGGTGGTTTTTGTACTTATGCTGTTTGCATGAAGAATCTGCTAAACCTATTGGTGAACACTCTGAATGTGTTGTAGAAATTTTTGCACTCTATTTGCTTCCCATTCC
The DNA here is from genome assembly GCF_030272615.1 of Cryptomeria japonica. Taxonomy (NCBI): domain Eukaryota; kingdom Viridiplantae; phylum Streptophyta; class Pinopsida; order Cupressales; family Cupressaceae; genus Cryptomeria; species Cryptomeria japonica. The sequence continues at coordinate 400,684,504 of NC_081408.1, forward strand.
TGTATGTATGACTCAAAGTGCAGTAGTGCACAGTACGATATGTCTAGGAGTGCTGCTGGCTGAACCCAAGGCATGTTTGGAAAGGACTATGACATGTCGAACTGCGCATTTGTTGTAGGCATGTTGGATGTATTGAAGGTTGTTGTCCCAAGCGTGTAGGTGTACACAATTGTAGATGCACAATAGTTGTATAATTGTGTGATTCACAATCTGCATCTAAACATTTGTTTGTGGATAAAAGATTGTGGACCAATCCAACTGTGTATCCAATCTTTCCCATGAGGACTACCAAAATGCATTGATGAATCTCAGGTCACAGTCAGACACAATAGATATAGGTAGCCCAAAATGAACACATACATGCTTGAAGAAGAGGTGCATGGTTTCAAAGATTCCCCTTTTGTTTTCTCAAAGAGACTTTAGTTAATTATGTGAAGGGAGCTACAGTGATTTGCAAAGTTCAAGAATGACATATCAATACAAGCTTGAGTATTTGATGCCAGGTTTGGATTCATCTGTAAAAGGATATCAGGCATAGGATTGTTACACATGAATAAAATTCTTTGCCTTGAAATTAAAGAGAAAGCTGACACATGATTGAGAAAGAAATTCATTGTGGACCACAGGATTGGTTGATGCAGTTGCATTTTTCAGTACAATTCTTCACCCACGGCTCATACTGATTTGTGTTAGGCAATGTAATGCCAAGAACAGACAAATTTCTGTGTTTCAGGTGAGATAATCAGAGACTTAAAGAAATGCTTCAGTTTTTCTATGCAAAATATTAACACACTAAACAAGTAGTGGTTGAGGCTTTTGATAGAAACACTAATAAATAAAAGATATAGCAACAAGAGATGGCTTAAAAAGCAGTAGAAACTCTACATCCATTTCCTCACTGCCAAAAGGTTTAGATTTCAAAAAGAATTTGTGGATGTTTGTATTCTATACAATATAATAGGAGGTATGTGTAATGTCCCCTACTAGGATGCTGCCAATTTCCCAATATTCAATACCCATTACTCAATATTATCATGCTTTAAATTAATTTATTGAACTAGAGGACCATATTTATTCATAATACAATTGATAGTGGCTATATTCAAGCCCCAATTCTTACTCCCTTATCCTCAACCCTGGATGGGGATTTACTTGTCTAGGGTGCGCTGACACCACCTCCATAATTGGGCCCAGGTTTCAGTAACATCTGTCCAGACCACCCTCGGGGATCACCTAATTTGGGATGGATTTACTCTGCCTCTCCCTAACAACACCATGCGTCTCTTTATGGGGTAAAATAAAATTGATTAAGCAGTTGGACTATGAATATGCCAATCTCTTTTTTATTAAGAATATATATGTCATCAATGGAAATTAACAAACGATTATAAACTTGATTAACCATTATAGATCTGATTAGTTCTATTATATGTACAAAATAAGAAATAATGTAACTGTTGTGCTATAGTATTCAGATATAATATAGTTGTAAGTAAATAATTGGTTCATCAGTAAGACACAACATGCTGATCTGATGTCTCAGTAATAATCTGCCTGTGAACAAGTATTGTCTGTAGAGAATCTGATCTGCAATCCAAATAATTATCCTCTGATGCCCTTCCTTGAATGCTGGCATCTTTCTTTTATACCCCTCTATCGGGTTTGTAGGGTGGCATCTTTGCTTCAGGGTTGTGACTGATGAGATGGAATGTGTCCATTTGCCACCCATCGCACCTCTTCAGTATTTAATCTGTCTCTCTTTCCATCCTTGTTAAGACTAACTAATCCTTCATTGATCTTAGGAGGGGATCACTGTTAGGAAGGAAGGCAATCATCCCTTACTATGTTACACGGTAATAACCATGACCTTCACACAATAAGATTTACGATCTGCTCATATTAATGATCACGATCTGCAGCTATTGCTCTGGTTGAGGTTAGAAGTAAGAAATTGTGAAGTTTTACTATCGTAAGACAATTTCTTATTAAGTTGCTGATAACGATCAGCTCATATTAATGATCATGATCTGCAGCTATTGCTCTGGTCGAGGTTAGAAGTAAGAAATTGTGAAGTTATACTATCGTAAGACAATTTCTTATTAAGTTGCTGATAACGGATTTCAGAATTGGGCCATGACAGTCCATCCTTCCCGAGATTGCTTGTCCTCAAGCAATGGTTGAATGATCATGAAGTCTAATTCATAATCCACCTTTCTCTGCGCTATTCTGATATTATTATAAGTTTGAATTAAGACATATATGTTTTTCCTTGAATGTGAGTTGTAACCAATAGTTGGAAATTGGCAAGGTTTTAATTTAAGACAAGTTTTCTCTCATCCTTGTTTCACATCACTTTGATTATTGTCCCAATGTATGCCTCATAGCATAGATATCTCTTACTGTTAATGAAAGAATTTAGAAGCATGACACACATCTTTGAATTTAAGTGCAATGTTCTTTTCTAAATAAATTCATATCTTTTTTGGTTTACTGTAGTTACTCTCATATTCTAGATTATTCCAAAAATATAAATCTTATGATGATATGAATATGTCTATAGTAATCATAAACATTCATAGAGTAGACAAACACATCAGGTATGAACCAAACATGGAGCGTACACATGCCAATTATTACTAGATCCTTGTTATTTAAGTAGAATGTATTCCTTCCCTTCTTGACAATGAAACCTTGAGGTTTTATGAAGAGGTTTCATCTGTCATATTTATGAGGGTGTTGTGATTACTAGATTGGTTCTTCCATAAAGCTCCATCTGTTTGTTGTCCCTTCTTCTTTGGTTGGGCTTTATTAATTTTGCCCCTTAAAAAAATTATTCTGGGTTTTTGTAATTTTTTTTCCTTAAAAAAATATATATTTTGGGTTTTGATAATTTTTTTTTCCTAAAAAATTATTTATGGGTTTTGATAATTTTTTCCTAAAATTTATTTTTGGGTTTTATTAATTTTTTCCACAAATTATTATTAATTTCTGGGTTTAAACCTCGAAATTCGTGCATTGGGATTTGTGCCTCGATTTCCACTCCAGGGTTTTAGATTCATTTTGCAGCTGCTTCTATTTTAATTTTTTAATCAAATTCTTCTGTCTTGTGCCTTCACTAGGTTGACCTCGTTCAACCTCGATTTTCGTGATGGCATCTTTGACCAACATCATGTTGGAATATAGTCAGAAGTTCAAGAACTGCCACAACACCTCGAAACAGTGCTTGTTCACGATATTTAAATATCGTCGCCTTGATCAGATTGATTAAACCTAGACCTCCTCCTACAGGTCCTAGGGTTTTCACATTTTTTGCTCAAAATTTTTTCGTAGGGTTTATAATTTTCCTTTAAAAATTATCTCATCTGTAATTCGCGATGTTCGCCTAAGATTTTAGTTTATCTGGGTTTTACCGTTTTTTCCACAAAAATGATGTTTTGTAACCTTAGATTTCTAGGGTTTTCATGATTTTTCCTGGTGTATTGCTTGCATGGTTTTTACAGATGATTTTTTCCTCAAAAATCATTTGTAATATGCAAAGTTCGCGTGGGGTTTGTGATTCCAGAAGTTCTATGGTTTTGATCGATTTTTCTCCTCAAAAATTGTGCTTTGTTGTAGTCAGTTTGGGTCACACCTGCCAGGCGAACATCTGCAACCGTGGTATCTTGCAGTCAGTTTTGGAGTTGGTACTCTTCTGCAAAAGGGTTCGCTGATTTTTCCTCAAAATCATGGTTTCAGGCTTCAGCAATTCGCGTGTGCCAGATCTCTAATTCGCGTGTGAGAGCTACATTACCTTGGATGGCTTTTGGTACTCTTGGTCATTTACATTCTGCAGATCTTGGGAGGGTCTTCATAGCAGCAGATGGTCTTTGCATTTGTGATCATAACACCTGCAGTGTCTTTTGTAGGGTATCGAGTACGATGACCATTAGGGAGGGTGTAAAAATAATATTAATATCTTCTATAATGGTCATCTTCTATTCTTAGTGGTCATCTTAGTTGTCGACTTTTTTAGCTATTTAGCTTTTTAGTTGTCTTATTTAGCTTGTTTAATTAGCTTTTTATTATTTAGCTTTTTAAGTTTTTTAGCTTATTTGATTTCACTTTAACGACTAGTTCTATTTAGAGAACATTGTCTTGTAGGCTCTATATATACGTGTGTATATCGTTCAATGTAATTAATCCGATTATTTTGTTCAATCAATTTTTCAAACATGACCTTCACACAATCAAATCCAGAAACTGTTTACCTTAATAACCATGACATTCACACAATAAGATTTATGATCTGCGCATATTAATAATCACGATCTGCAGCTATTGCTCTAGCCAAGGTTAAAAATAAGAAAATGCGAAGTCTTACTATTGTAACTGGTAAGACTATTTCTTATTAAGTTGCTGATATTGAATTTCAGAATTGGGCCATGACAGTATGAGGTGAGCCATGCACTTTAACTTTCAGGCCCTGGATGTTTTGCTCTAATGGAGAAGTTAGTGATATAAAATCATTTATATGGTTGTGTGTTATATGTGATTTAATGAGAAATTGTTACAGGTGCATCAGATATAGCAGTTCTCTGTGACCACACAGCCGGTCTCTTACTTTGTAATATATACACTAAAATATCATATCTAAAGAAGATACTTAAAAAGATATATCAAATTATTAGTGATGGTTTTAGTTATAGAGGTGTTGGAGAGGTGAATGATGACTTCGATTTCTCACTGTTGGTAGGAGGGTTCTTAACTTTTTAGCTATCAAGTAATGGGTTGACTGGTACATCAAACCAAAGGATAATTCTTCTGTTAGGGATTTTGATTTTGAAGGACAACCTTATTGTCCACCTAGGCATGTGTGGATGATAAATTCTTTCAAGAGTTTGCTAGATGAAATTTGCCAGTCCATAAAGAGTCATCTGAAAATACTAATAGAAGTTCCACACTAAATATCTAATTGAAATTGGGTATTATTCATATAAAAACAAAATTTGCACCGTAAAACTGGAGGTTGAAAAACAAAAGTATGAACTAGAGTCATGTAATTTCCACAGTCCATATTGTTATTTTTTTTCTTTTCTGGTTTCAACTGTGTGTGTTTTTTCATCATCAACGTTTTGGATCATACTACATGATCCATCATCAGGATGAAAGAAATAGTTAGAGAGAAGAAATGAGAGGATAGCTGCAGACCGATGAGCTTAAATAGAGGTAGTGGGGGAGGATTTTAGGGTTTGGAGGAGAGGGAAGGGAAAATAGTTTATCTATATATAAAATACAAACTAACAATAAAAACATAGAAGTGTAAATATATATCAACTAATATGACCAAAGGATTAATAAAATACTAAAAAAACAAAAGTCGTTAAACATATAAATAAAGAAAAAAATAAAAATGATAAATAAATGTGCATATATGAATAACAAAGGTGTACAAGCTAATTGATATGACATAAATATAAAACATATGTTTATTAATGCATAAAATAATAACATATGACACGAATAAAATACAAACAAATGAAAAATCAACTAAATAAATCTAAACAAATAAATAAGTATAATATAAAACAATGACAAAGGATACTAGTATTTTATATGGTCGCTATAATTTGCATATTTAATACTTGTTATATGTGATCTTGGGGCCTTTTATATATATGTTCAAAATGATTAACCTTTGTCGCCATGTTGGAGTTCATATACAGAGCATGAGTCACAAAGGGTAAACCCTAGCACTATCCTAGGTACATACTACATCAGAACAAAAGAACTGAACATCTAAAAACTATAGTTGCTATCACTGGAACTGATATCCTGCACAACAAATGACTCAACCCCTTTCTCCTTGGCCTAGCTCTTGATGGCTACATTGCACATTATAAAGAAATTGGCGTTGATTACAATCTTGGTATGGTCTGTTAAGTCCCCATTGAGAGCTTTTCGTTGACAGCCCAGCATCACTCTAAATGCAACCAAGGAACCGACAACAAGGCTGTTCCTGGCTGCAAAGTGAAGGGCATTGGCATCTATAGAAGAGGTAAGAAGATCTCATTGCTGAATGTGACATTGACAACATACACCACTCAATGTTTGTGATAACATTGCCTTAGTGAGTGGTATAAAATCCTTGACTCATGCCTTGCACATTGCATACCTGGCCTTATCATGTCTTTGCATGATCTCAAAAGAGAAGGAAGATGTTGCGATTTCAAAGGATAGCTGTCCAATCCATGAACTAATTTTTTCTGGCAGTCCCAAGGGTATTAATCTATCATGTTGTGAGGGCAGCGAATTGACCGCCATGGTCCTTGGGCATTTTGCATGAGCAAGAGTGATATCTTATATAATGAATAGTTTCCAACTTTGGTTAAGGCTTCAAGCAAGTGCCATCTCCCTTAACTCCTTGCGCATGGATATACTTTGGCTTATGATTTTGTACCCGCTTTGATCTAGGCATAATTTGCTGATGTGTTTGCGTATTTGTTCCCTTCCCTAAAACAATGCTGTACTGTGTATGAGTTTAGCAATGTTAATTTCTGCCAGACTTGTTCCATGATATTCTTGATTTTCCAGCTTGCTGAACTTTTATTTTTTATGGTGTTTATAATAACCATGTAATTTCCTTCTATAATTATATTCTGAATATCATTTTTTATGCAATTTTGAAGGCTGAAGGGTAATGCTTGAGCCTCGGTCTCATTACTGGTCCCATTGACAAGCCTTTGGAAGCAGGCCATATCATATTTCCACTCTAGCCCCTTATGTTGCAGCCAACATTTGATGCTCTTGGGTTGTGTTGTGAGGTATTTACACATCACCCCATTGCAAACGGGGACCCCCACTTTTTCCTGCTTCCTAGGATAGTGTTAGACTCCTTAGCTATTAGCCTTTGCATTGAAGAGGTATATGGTCAAGATGCCGGGAGTCAAGAGGATAGCTCTTCTTTTGGGGGTGAAATGAGGTCAAAATGAACATAAAGAAAAAGAGGTCTGATGGAAGAACTCTTCAAGATCAAGCCCGATCAAGCAATGCAAGGAAACATCAATTGGGTCAAGTACGTAGGCAACTTCAAGTGCCCCTCTCCCACAACGAATTCACTCTTGTTGCCTCAAGTCGAAGGACAAATCATATTCAAGGTGACTTTTGAGGTCTTTAGGCATGAAGTAATAAAATTCAACCCAAAAGTGCGTTTTCAAGCTACTTCGAGTGCTTAAGGTTGAGGGCGATTAACTTCAAGTGCTCCTCTCTAGGAGCAAAATTCACTTTAAATGCCCTTAGTTGAATGCGAAATTGTTTCTAGAATGCCTTATGAGCCTAGTTTCATCAAAATTGAATGAATGGAATGAAAGAGAATGGGCAAGAAAATACTAAGTGTCAAGTTTCAATCCACTTCATGTGCATCCACTTTGGAGCGAACTTCACTTCATGTGCACCCCTTGTGGAGCTAACTTCATGTGTCTATCTCTTAGAGCGAAATTCCTCCTAAGACTTCATGTTGAGCATGGTATGATGCATTAGAGTTGAGAGAGTGAGTGAAAGTGAGCGAAGGAGAGTTAGAGTTTTGATTTGAAATTCACATCAAGTGCATAGCCTCAGGAGCGAACTTCAGGTGCATAGCCTCAGGAGCGAACTTCATGTGCATGAACCTTGGAGTGAATTTGCCTCATTTGCCCAAGATAAGATGAGAAATTGCTTACAGATCATTGCCTTGAGCTGATTTGATATCATCATATGCTTAGAAAAGAACATTTTTGAATTTGAGATGATGAAGGGCAAGATAGAGGGCTACTTCATGTGCACCCATCTTGGAGCGAACTTCATGTGCTCCACTCTCGGAGTGAAATTCCTATAAAGGCCTTCCCTAAGGTTAGGTTGTCATGTTTGCATCAATAAATGGTTGAAAGACTCAATGTTAAAACCCATAGAATGAAGGGAAACGAGTGAAAGCAAGTTCAAGGGCAAGTTTGAAGATCACTTCATGTGCTCCCAAGTTGGAGCGAACTTCATGAGCATCAAGGTTGGAGCGAACTTCATGAGCATCAAGGTTGGAGCGAACTTCAAGTGCTCCCCTCTAGGAGCGAAAACACTTCAATTGCTTCTTCATGAGAGCAAATTCTCTCTAAATCCTCTTATATAGAGGTTATGTATCATGTGTGTTTGATGCTCATTTGTTTGTTTTGCAGGTAATGAAGAAAGAAATCAAGGGGATCACAGTGGAGGAGGATTGAAACAAGTCTCTCAAGGAGCAAATTTCAACATCAAGATCAAGATACAAGGAAGATATCTTCTAGGGAACTTCATAAACAAGCACAAGAAGGTGATTACACAAGAAGCATTCACGTGCACAAGGATATGATCCACAACACCAACAACATGAAGGGAGTCACAAAGAAGGAATTTCAAAGCAGAGAAGTAGTTGTGCCATCAAGAGTTCGTTCCAAGGCAACATCAATACTTCAAAACTAAGAGTATAACTTGCACCTCCATGATTGAGACATTCAAAGGGATAGTTTCAGAAGAGTTAATTAAAGTTAGAAGATCCTCATCATCACCGCTAAAGCTGGATAATGATATTCATTCATGATGATCTACCAAGTCTATAGGTGCAAAGTTGAAGTGGCGTCCTAATCATCATCCCAGTCACCACTCTATCAATCAGAAAAGTTCCACATCAACATGTCTAGATGCAATGTACTTGACTCATCCATGATGGCACAAACTCCGAGGCACCTACCCCTATTATCCATCGGTCGAATATTCCAGAGATGACATGTGTCAAAGTGTTGTGATTACTTCATTTGCCAGAATTGAGTTTGTTGTAACAAACCCTAATTAGGGTTTTCATTGTAAAATCTCGGCCATTGATCTCAAATTGATCTGAGCCATTGAATTGTGTTGAGAGCAGTATAAAAGGCTCACGCTCTTCATTTGTAAAGGTTAATAGTGAATATATAGTCTTAGAAGAATAGAATAGAGAATAGTTCAATAGCAGATAGCAATTAGAGTAGAAGTTAGATTAGGAGAAGGCAAAGATTGTTGCCAAACCTTGTTGTAAAGAGCAGTTGATTTCATTGAAGTTATGGTGAATTTGATTTGTTACTTCAACAACTGACATGTTCTTTACTTCTCATTTGCTTTCAAGTTAATTAGATTGGATGGAGGAAATTGTTGAATGCATTTATGTGGAATCCGTTTAGTTCATACCACTAGCCTCTTGTTGATTGTAAGTGAGCCTTGCGTGGTCAATTGGAATGATATGAGCTTAACTTCAAATTGTTATGCATCCATTGTTTATGCATTAACTTGAATGGTGATCAATGTTTGATGGTAATGATTTGAACATCTTTGAAATGTCCTTAGAAGATTGCATTGAGCTTGTGTCAAATTGTTCAAGTTGATGGTGAGACCTCGCCCAGTAGGATTCCATTTGATCATTCACCTATCTTCTTACATTCTAGGTCTTAGGATAGAGACTCTCAACCCTTTCCTTTTGCCCTTTTTTCAACTCAAGCTAGTTTAGGACAAAAAACATCACAAGATTGCAACATCAGATGATTGAGTTCTAGTGATTGAAGCATTCAACAATTCAACGTAAGTCCCCCTCGTGATTCCAGCATAATCACATCAAACCAACGAGCTTATCCACTCGTTGTAACGCGACATACCAGAACCTGGGAGTTGCCTCAAGTGATCCTTAGGCTAATCTTCAACATTTGAGTAACTTTGTTCAAGAGAGGATAAGATACTTTTGGGTATTTTGTTCCGTGTTCGCATGTGCATGAAAAACACATCAACAGGTTGCCTTGAGGTACACCATCAAATTTCAGTTTAAACATCCCATTTGATGGTAGGTTCCATTTGATGTTAGCACCCTGGTTTATTTGGATTAACCCACAACACCCTTGAATGGGCACTATAAATATATTTGGAATGGAATAACGAATGCTATTTTGATTTTCATGAATATTTTATTGTTTTATTGATGACATGTTTTACCTTGCTATTCATGTTTAAAATCCAGGTACTTGAAAAAAAAAATACTATTTTCATGTTATGTAAATGGAATGCTATTATGTACTACACCCTTAATCCTAAAGTGTGCATAGGGATATGAGTAGTCAGCTTGTGGCTACAATTGCTCGTAACTAAATTATATAATTATTCATATTGTCTTATATAGGTAGTTAAGCTCACTTGGGTGGCATCCAAGGCATAATTAGGGTATATATAGGAGCTAGTGGTTTGTTTATGACCATCATGTTGTATGTTGTGTTCTTATAGAAGACTATTAGAAGTAGTCCCCTTGAAATGGCTTTACTATTCTCAAGTATTTGTAGGACATTGCCTATTATATCTTCCTCTTTTGCAAGTTTTTTCATTACATCAAGATCAAACTCTGTGTTGTAGTATATGAGTCAACAATGTTTACAAGAAGTAAAGAGTGTTATTTGAGGAAATGCAATCTGGTTTGGAAATTGTTAACAAGACTCCAAAACATTTGTCATCCTTAAATTTTGGTGAGTAAAATAATGTATGTAAAGACCATAAAAAACACTACATAACATAATTATTTCTGCTATTAACATTATCTTTTTTACAAGTTTGTAAAGCTCAAGTGCTTATCCTCTAGACAAGCATTGACAAATTAGTATAAATAGCAGGTCTGTTTTTTTCATTACAATTACACAAGTGACGAGACAAGGAGCAAGCTCCCTACATAATGTGTTCACTAGGAGTCCCACCATCACTAGATTACCTTTAAAAACCTACACTCAAGATGTTGTTTTGCCAAGGCTAATTAGGGAAGTCAATGTGCAAATCTTATTTTGAGAGATGATTAATTTCATTTTGTAATTTACACTTGTTTATACTTAGCACTAACCTTAACTGCAGAGTTGCATTAAGTCAACTCTTCATAAAACAAAACTAAGAGGACCTTTCTTTCTGTAATGTCCCCAATTTGAAATATAATTTAATAATGAATAATAATAATAAAATTAAAATACAAAAGAATAGAAATAAAAATTAAATAAAAATATGAAAGAATATAATTAAACTCCCCCAAATATGAGGTATAAAAGGGAGATGAGAACTCAGTTGAAGGGGGGATAATTTGGGAATCAGAAGTGCAGATCTGATTTAAATAGGAAGTGCAGATCTGATTGTGAAAGGTCGTGTCCCTTTCAAAGGGCAGAAATAATGAAGAGTTGCACTCTTTCAAAGGGTGCTAATTATTAAAATAATATTATATCTATTCTATAATGGTCATCTTAGTTGTCGACTTAGTTGGCTTTTTTAGTTTGTTTAGTGTAACTACTACTTTTATTAGAAGGTGAGTTAGCTTTTTAGTTTTTAGCTTTTTAGCTTCATGTTGAAGCTTCAGGTAAACGGTTCGTTCTTTTTAGAACACCGTCTTGTAATTCGCTTTATATACATTGTATATTTGTAAATATAATCATTCAATTATTTTTCATGGAATTTATTTCTAGAATTTTTTTTAAGTGATTTTTTAATGAAAAAAATCCTTAGTACTTTTTTCATTGAAGGGAGGGTTTCTGGGAATCGTGGCTGTGTTCGTGTTTTTTGGATCCGCATTTTTTTTTTGATTGGTAATTATTGCTTTTTTATATTAACATCGAGATATAAATCTGGCTTGAACTAGGTGGGGGTTACAACAAGGGAACTCCCTCCCCAGACAACCAATGCTCCAAAGTGCAAGACCCCTTAACAGGTCATCTGTTACAAGTTGTTCTAAAACCATTCTTATCATGGGAACGAAAAACTATATTGAACGAAAAATCCTCCCTAGCCCACTTATTTCTTTTCCTTTTCACCTCTGTCCATCCCTCCTCGTGACCCCTAACATCTTGCAGCTCTTTCTTGTATCCATCAACAGGAGATGGTCGAAGCACTGAGCTTCTTACACAACCTTGCTTTACCTTCTCCTTACTCCCATCTTCACAAACTACCTTTGGGCTATGTTTTGTTCTCGCTCCTTGATTACTGTCATGTTCTGGTGTGTTGACCCTGGAGCCAACATCAATGTTGGCCTTAGCCAAAGTACCTGAAACATCTTCAGTAATAGAAGAAGAAGTGTCAGCACACAAAGATGTGGCATGCTCAGCTCCTATCCCCATAGAGGCTTGTGAGATATTGTTTTGGTTGCTGTTTTCCACCACATAATGGGAATCAAAGACATCTTTCCACCACAAACTTTGCTGTTTTGAGTTCTTCTGCTCACAACTTGCAGCTAAATGGCCCATCTGGAAACAATGACGACATCGAAAGGGAATACCCTCATAATCCATTGATTGTAGCCACTTTCCTTCTCCATATTTCAAAAGCAACTCAACTGGAAAACCCTTTTTTAGATCCATTTCTACCAGAATACGAGCAAATGTTGTGTGTTGAAACCCTAGGGAACCCTCATCCGCTCCCAAGAATTTACCTAGTGAGTCTCCAGTAGCCTCAAAACATATTCAAACTAGAATTGCAAAGGATGGTATGGAAGTCTTACCCACATTGGGACTTTGTCGAAAGATTTCGTGGTGGGATTGAAGGTCAGGTACCACGGTTTCAGGAACAATAAGAATTTATCCTCCCAACTCCATTGGAAGTCATAGAGGACCTTCTTCCGGTCTGATTCAAAATAAAAAACAACCACGAAATGGCCTCGTTCCCCTGGAAAAATCTAGACATCTCCCTCAAGAATGGGTTTTGAGAAAGTTGTGATCCATTTGTGAAGATCACACAAACTTGGCCAGACACCCTTGAATCTCCTGATTAAACCCAGTTCAGAGAAATGTTTTTCATTTTCTTTTATTTCGTTATCTATCTCCTCCCCTAGAAGTATTGTCGATCTATCTGCTGTTGGAATACCTTGAAAATGGTTCCCGTGTTTCTTTGTGGCTCTCGCCAACCTCCTTTGCCCCCATGCCACGATCGATGGTTCTGCTAATGCCGTTCTTGAAAGCATTTCGTCTCCCTAACGATATACTCATGAGAAATTCTTGTTGGCAGAGAACCTTAGCTGGTTTGGACTAGGGGAAGCGCCCATATCCCATCCTTACCCTTGTCGTTGTGGAAAAAATCATTTGCTTGTCACGTGGTTCCACCTCTGCAAACCCTAGCGTACGAGAGCCTTGACAGCACCATTTGGATCCACATTTTTTTCTTGACAAGGGTTTTTGCTTGCATTTGGTGTTCGTCCTCCCCATGTTCGTGTTGCCTGTTTCTGAAAATCGTGAAGGATTTTTTTCTTTGATAGATCGCGACATTGTTTTGCTAAAAAATTCATGGTTTTTAAATCTAAAAATAGTGGGCTGTATTTCAAAATTTTTCAGACATGTTCTTTCTGGAGCAGCTTGTGATGTTTCTGCAAGCATTTTCCGCATCGATGTGCCCTTCTTTCCATGGTGTAAGGTTTTCTGCCCATGCGCTAGCTTTCTATAAGGTGCAAAACGCGATTTTTTTCTCTCCTGACTTTTTTGTGTCTGATTTTCATCGGGTTTCGGCAATTTTTTTTTTTTCGAATGAACTTTTTCATCCGCGCGTTGGGGTTTTTGGCGATGCAATTCATATTCGCAATGTGTTTTTGTGCTTTGCACGATGTGAATTTTGCGTTTATTTTTTTGGTGCGATTTTCGTGACTTCAACTTGTTGGTTTTCTTTTGGGTTACAGACGCAATTTTTTTTGTTATTGGCAGCATTTTTTTTTTGCGCCGCGACGTTTTTAGACTGTGCGTGGTCTCAGAATTTTTGCCACGCGATACCTCTTGTTTTGTGTGCATGGGTCTATTTGTTTTGGTGCAGAAAAAAAACCTGTAACTGTTAAATTTTTGGTTTTTTTGGCGGCGATTGTGAAGGACTTCCCGTGGACTTCCCGCATGTTTTCTGCAAGGTTTCGTGTTCCTTTTTGGAGCGATCTGTTTTCGACCTTATCAATTTTCCACGACGTCAGTTTTCAACTTCCTGCTCGCAAGTTTTGTGGATTGGACGGGCTCTGTCGAATGCAGCCAGAGTGTTGGGTTTTTATATTTTTTTCCTTGAAAAAAAAATTGGGTTTTTAATAATTTTTATCCCAAAAAATTATTCCTGGTTTTTTATAATTTTTTTGCTTAAAAATTTTATTTCAGGTTTTTATAATTTGTTTTCCTTAAAAAAATTATTTTGGGTTTTTCTAGTTTTTCCCTTGAAAAAAATTATTTTTTTAGGCTTTATAACAATTCTGAAAATTAATCACTAGCTGCAATGGCTCTCCTTATAATTTTGGCAATATATATATATATATATAGAGAGAGAGAGAGAGAGAGAGAGAGAGAGAGAGAGAGAGAGAGAGAGAGATTAACAACAACAATATAACATGACAATTTATAATCTAAGTTGCAGGGTTCGCCCCTGGGAAGCCCTGGTACGGGTCCGGGTTCGACCGGGTCCGTGGTACGGGTCCGGTTCGACCCGGGTTCGACCAGGGTTCGTAAAACCCAGGGTGGGTTCGACCCGGGTCGAACCCAGTCGAACCCGGGCGGACCCAGTCGAACCCGCGTGGCTGGGCGGCCCAATAAGTTAAAAAACAAACCAAATTTTTTTTTTTTTTCAATTCCGCCTTTAAAAAAGCGAAAATTATAACCTAAAAAACACTTCTAAAACATCTTATTGACACATTTCACCTCATTTGTGTTGCAAACAAATTTTTTATGAGAGCAGGTTGAAGAGAGGTTGAACAAAATTTGGCTTCCAAGATCAAAGAGGAGGAGTTGAAGACTGATTTTAGAAGCTTCAACAAGTGTTGCAGCATCATTTCCATACATTTTCAAGCTTCCATTGGCAGCAAGAGGTAGGTTTTTAAACATTTTTTTCCAACTATTTTTGTTTCACAAATTGTCAAACATGAAACTTGAATTTTTTTTCATTATTTAGTTTTTGTTTTTGAATATGTTTATTTTATTTCTTGCCATAGGAACTAGAATGGCATCTACATCTTCCTCCATTGGCAATGAACAAGTAATTGCAAAACAAAGAAATGATCCAAATTCTCCCTTATGGAAATATGTGGACATTATAAAACAACTTCCGGGAGGTGGGGGATTCCGTTGGAAATGCCATGGATGTGATATTGAACGTAATAGTTCATATTATCGAGTGGTAGGCCATTTGTGTGGAATAAAAGGAAGAGGCATCAAAAAATGCCCTGGCAAAAATGGTAAACCTATACCAGATGAGATAGTGATGAAATATATTAGGGAGCATGAGGCGGCAGAAGAGAGGGAAGCCCGTAGATTGAACCAAACCGCATCAAAGAAAACAAGGGGAATGCAAGGCCCTTCTAATCCCAGTATTGTAGTAGAAGACCACCCCTTCTTTGCCACAAATGAACCTCAAAGTGAACCACCCTTGACACGTAAAAGAACAAAAGGGCCTTTAGAAACCGCATTCCAAAATGAGAGTAGAGACAATGCTGATCAAGATATAGTAAGGTGCATTTATGCAAATGGTTTGTCATTCAATGTTGTTCGCTCCCCATATTGGAAGCAAATGATAAAAAGTGTTAATGAGGCACCAAGAGGGTATAAGGGCCCCGGTTATGAGAAGGTACGTGGAACATTATTGGAGAAAGAGGTGAAGAGGGTTGAAGATGCATTGAAACCCATAAGGGATTCGTGGGTTGAGACAGGTGTAACAATTGTTTCAGATGGGTGGAAAGATGCTAAAAACCGTCCCTTGATCAATGTCATAGCGGTGTCCCCTAAAGGGGCAATGTTTTTGAGAGCTGTGGATTGTGAGGGCCAAATAAAAGATGGCGAATTTATTGCAGAAATTCTCATCTCTGCCATTGAGTCTGTGGGACCCCGCAATGTTGTCCAAGTCATAACGGACAATGCAAAAAATTGTAGAGCTGCTGGTTTGTTGGTTGAGCAACGCTATGATCACATCTTTTGGACACCTTGTGCGGTACATTCACTCAATCTTATGCTACAAAGGATTGGGCAAAAAATAAAATGGATCAGAGATGTGTATGCAGAGGCTGAGGACATCCAGATGTTCATCACAAACCACCACATGTCTCAAGGGATTTTTAGAACCTATTCGAATTTGGAGCTATTGAAGGTAAGTGAAATAGTAATTTAATTTTACATTTTCTGATTTTTTTGAATTTTCAATGTTAATAATATCATTGTGTAAGCTATATTGTGTATTCTTCTTTAAAGTTTGGCTTTATTTTTTAATAATTTGGCATTAATTTGTGTTATAGGTTGCTGAGACCCGTTTTGCATCAAACACAATCGTCTTAAGACGACTTGTGAAAGTTAGAGTGGCACTATGCAATATGGTGATCAGCACCAATTGGACTGTATGGAAGCAAAGTAGCACTGAGAGGGCAGGAAAAATTAGGGATAGAATATTGGATGAGAAATGGTGGGATCTTGTTACATATCTCCTAAGTATCACTGAGCCCATCATGAGCATGATTCGCTATACAGACATGGATAGGCCTTGCATAGGTGAGATTTATGATGGCATTGATTCAATGCTTGAAAAAATAAAGTTCACTATAAATGAAAAAGAGAATGATCCTCAGGAGAAATTCTTCAAAGAACTGGAATTAATTATTGTAGAGAGGTGGAATAAGATGACCACTCCTTTGCACCTTCTTGCCTATGCCTTGACACCTAAGTACTATAGCAATCAGTTTCTTGATAAACCAGGAAGGATTCCACCATGGAGAGATCTAGAAGTATCTGATGGGTATAAGGCAGCATTTCTTAGACTATATCCCGATGATGATTTGCGAGATGTTGTTACAAATGAGTTCATAGAATTTGCAAATGGGAATGGTCTAAGTGTTGATGCACTTCGTCATAGATCCAAGAAAGATGCTCATAGCTGGTGGTACTTCCATGGCACATGCTTCCAACACCTACAACCCCTCGCTATAAAAGTTTTATCACAAGTAAGTTTAATTAATTAAAATTTTTAATTTACAAGTTTTAGTTTATTTATAGTTTACTTTGTCTTCATAGGTTGCTAGTAATTTTATTTTTATTAATGTATAACTTTAATTGTTTACTTTGTCTTCATAGGTTGCTAGTTCATCTGCTTCAGAAAGAAATTGGAGCACATACTCTTTCATCCACTCAGTAAAGCGCAATAGGCTGCTATCAAAAAGAGCGGAGAATTTAGTATATGTGCATTCCAACCTACGTCTTCTTTCACACAAACAACATGACTACACACAAGGGGAAACAAAGATGTGGGATATAGAGCCAGAGCATACTGATTTGGATGCTCCTGGTTCTCAGCTTCTTGCATTGACACTTGATGACTCGGAAATTGAGCCAACTTATAGTGCAAGTGCAAGTGGCATTGGCTCATGTAATGTCAATGTCAATGAGGATGAGGAGGAGGAGGAGGAGGAGGATGAAGAATTAGATGATCCATTTGATGATTAAACTTTTAAGTTTATATTTTTGAAAGTTGAAACAATGATACTTGAATATTTTGTCATTTTGATATTAAACTTGATGTATATGATGCTATTATCAATTATGGTATGATCATGATGCTATGATTACAAGTTTATGTTTGTTTTGTTGTTCATATGATGCTATGTGACATGCATATTTTAATTCATGCTTATAGGCTTTGATATATATATATATAATATATATATAAATTTACATGTTTTTGTACTAACGAACCCAAACGAACCCAAACCCCTTTTCAAAATTTTGCCGTACCGGCGTACCGGGTTCTTCGAACCCGAACCGGAACCCGAACCCGAACCGGCAACTTAGTTTATAATGATGGATGATGTTTGCAGAAGTCTGCATGCCAACCACTTTTCAAAAAGAAAGTTTTTTTTTGTACTTCTCACATAATACAACACTTGACCAAACCATGGCCAACACACCTTTGATCTCTTTTGCAACTGACAATAATAACTGACACTATATCATATCAAGAATTTTGAAGTTTTATGCTTTTTTGAATGATGATCAGAAACCCAAATTATTGCTGTTAATATGTAATGTCCCCAATTTTTATGGTGACATTTAATTAAATTGATTTTTATCAAAATATAAATGAAATATTCATATGACGACTTAATATTAATTAATTTAATTAGATAACAATAAAATAATAAAATATTATTATAATGTCACTTTATTAAACAAAGTTTTCCAACATTCAAGTCGGCCTTATCTTCTAGAAAGTTCGTGGAGGTCTTTATAAGGAGGCTTGCTGGGAGTTGTGAAGCATGCTTATGGATTGGATAAACAGTTTATGATTTCTGGAGATGAAAACCTTCAGGAGTTGGAGAGAAGGGCTGGATGAAACCCTAGTTCTTCCAAAGGGGTGGATTCGTGATGGTGTCTACATTTGAGCCAAATTTGTGAAGTCTCCTTTGGAGACAAGTTTGCAGATAAGTTCTATCATCAGATTCCTATAAGATAGTATTTGTGCGGCTGGTTTATATTCTGAATTGGGATAACGGGAATATTATATTCTAAGTGTTGTAGTTCATACTCAGTGACCTTTGGGGGTTTATGATTTTGCCGAAATAATAAAGGGAGTCGATAATATTCTTTGTGGTGAATTCTACATATATATTTCATTTTGAGGATGGATACTATGAAATCGTGGTTGGGGTCTAT
The DNA here is from genome assembly GCF_030272615.1 of Cryptomeria japonica. Lineage (NCBI taxonomy): Eukaryota > Viridiplantae > Streptophyta > Pinopsida > Cupressales > Cupressaceae > Cryptomeria > Cryptomeria japonica. Next base: position 400,703,157 of record NC_081408.1, read on the forward strand.
TGTTTACAATCTGCGGAATAATTGAATCGAATAATGTTGTGTGACGGTGGGCTGATTAACCCGACTCCTCATTTGGCTTTCTTTTAATATCCGTGTGAGAATATAGGAGCAAGTATTATATCATCGATATTCTGGAGTTATTGATGAACGGAGGCACTTATATTGGTTAATCAATCTTATATTTATTGGGCTAACCTGTGCAAAGCCTGGCACGGAAGTATTTGCATGTAAACAGAGAACAGTTGCAACGGTGTGTAGGAGTTCCAGACATAGCAAGAGCAGACAGCGATACAGATCATTGTCTCTACCGTAAGTGGCACTGAGAAGTACTGGAGCTTGTAATAAATTGGTAACCCAAGACTTGATATATTTTGGAGCTTAGATGAATGCGTAGGAACTTCCAATGCTAGCATTCAGCCTTCTATATCTTGTATCGACCTCTTGCCTGTCCTACCCATCAAATAAAGGGTCAGAGATTTTTTGTAATAGCTATGTATCTGTCAAATAGTCTTATTAAGCTAAGCATCAATATTTTGGTTCTGTTATTATTTCTCTACAAGTTCTGAATGACATATATGTAAATCTGAAGCAAACATCTAATATGTTAAAGTGGTTCAGAATGGAATGCATTCATCTGTGACTTTTTGTGGGAGTTTTGCTAGAATTTGTGTTTAGGGATATTACAGTGGTATCGGAGCTGTGCATCCTGCTAGCCTAGGGGTGATAGTCAAAGATGGATAAGATTATTGATGGTTTGGAATATTGTGTTAAGATGATGGAAAAATTTGTGCAAACTAGAGAAACGGGACTCGCCCGGACTCGCCTAAACTCGGCGAGTCCGAGTCCGAGTCATGCTCGCCGAGTCTCTGGGGCTCGGTCTCGGATTTGTCCGAGTTTGGCGAGCAAACTCGCCAGACTCGCCGAGTTGGCGAGTTTGGCTCAAACTCGCCAAACTCAGCGAGTCCCAAGCCTCAAACTCGGCTACTCGCTGGGTTACTAAAATGACAAAAAAAATACATTTTAAAAAGTTTTTTTTAAATGAATGGTATCGTCTTTGTTCACTACAACCTTCGCCTGAGAATGAGAAAAATTAGGGTTACAACATGTTAGCCAATAGAAAAATAACACCCAACACCTTTATTAAATAATAAGTTTTTTTGGCCTCGCGGGGCGCTGCCCCTCGACCCCGCCCTGTATGCCCCTTGACCCCACAAGGGGCGATGCCCCTTGACCCCACCTTGGGGGCGCTGCCCCCAAATCCCCGTCAAAAAATATGGGGGGAAACTGCGTCAATAGAAGTAGGGAAAATTTAAGCTCCGAGTTTGACACTGATTGGATCGACCAGGTATGTATAGAGGTTGAGGCTGTAGCCATGGCAGAGGAGGAGCGGAGAGCACGAGCATAGACAGGAGATTTAGAGGCAGATAGTGACACGGATGTTCCTGATGTTGGTGAGCATGGCATGGTGTCACGGGGAGCGGCTATGGCTGTCGAATAATCCAGGACCTACCTTAGACGCCTTCGCAGGGGGCCGGGGCCAGAGGGTGCAGGCTCCTCTAAGCCATAGGCTTGTACTTGTATTTACCTTTGGTATTTGTATGAAACATTTGATGATGATCATATGATGACATGGATTTTTTATTCCATGAGTTTTGTAATATTGTATACATTTGACAATATTTATATATCTATGTTTGTTATTTCCTTCAGCTACAATTATCTTTAAAAATCTCTAAATTTCTTGAGTTTTTCACTTTCCCGAGTCCAGCCGAGTTTGGAGCCGAGTCTGACGCCGAGTCCCGAGTCCGAGTCTGAGTCGGCCTTGTCGAGTCCGAGCCGAGTCCGAGTCCCGTTTCTTTGGTGCAAACCAATCGGAAATATCAACATAACATAATCAAAATGTTGCAACATCCGAACATGAGATGCTATATGGAAGAGGATTTGCTTCCATGAAATTCACAGTCGACAAATTATCAAGGGGAAAAGCCAGAATCAAAACAAAAAGAAGTTGCTAAGGACATTAATGAGCATGAGTTCAAGAATTTCAAAGAACAGTCAAAGACAGAGCAAAGTATTGATGAAGTCTTGCTGGACCAGACCATGCTTATTAAGCATGAAGATGCCAAGATAGAAATAAATGTTCCAATCCAAGTACCATACACTAATCTGTCAAAAGGAGAGCCATTGCAGCAAGTGATTAATTTTCAGAATTGTTATGTTGAGGATGATGCTTTAGTTGATCCTAATAATAAGATTAGGAGTCACAGTAATGATTGTGTGGGACTGAATATTCCAAAAGCATCTAATTCTAAAGGAGGTAAGAACTCTCATTACTTCTGTTCAACTCATGAAACTAATAGCAGATATGTATGTCAGTTTTGCTATCATGAAAAGCATTTATTCAATATGGAAGGGTGTATATTTTTTGTTATCCAAATCTGCCAGTATATTTCAGTTTGGGATCCAGGAGATCATTTATCATGGATAAGGAGTATTCAAAAGCATGATTTTGGACCCTCAACTCTTGCAACATTAACAGAAGGCTTAGCATATGGTTTCGGTGGAGAAAAGGACATTATCATGACCACTGTTAGAACCAACAAAATTGGTTTCCTTTCAAATTGGAGTGATGCAAATACTGTTTTAATGTATGAACCATTCTGTTTGGGGACTGGCTCCATGCTTGTTAAAACTGACTCCGTGTGGAAGGAGTTGGCAAAGAATGCAATTGAGAGAAAGTACTTTTTAGATCCAAATGTAGACAGCAAAATGGTGGAAGTAATAAGAAATGTGGTGGACCAGCTTAATGATCTATCAAATAAGGATTCCATCTTGCTCAACAACACAGTTTGGAAGATTACATACATTAATGAGTTTAAAAAACTATTTACCAGGCTGAAAAATTTATATGTACAGAAGCACACAATCAACACATTATGGAGATTGGTTAATGATAGGCAATGGGCTAGGAAACATGCTGGTCCTGCTGAGCAAAGCCTTATAAATGAACATGCGATCTTGGAATTACACTTAGCAGAAATTGGACAAGGAATGCAGGTATCTCAAGTATTGAAAATATGGAATGTTCTTACCCTTAAAGAACTTCATGGCCTTGGACAAGGCTTAGAAAATGTTATCGCAACATATACTCTAGGGAATGTTGAGCAGTGCAAGGTAAAGTGTTTGGGCAGCAATGGAAGAAGAGTGCCACCAATGCAATGGAAGGATGATCCTGAGTTTTGGTATAAATGTATACAAAAATCTGAAATGCTTGAGACTCCACTTTTGGAAGCTTATGAACAGAAAACCATTTCATTGGAGCTAGCCAGAGTCAAAGAAAATTTATTGTTAATGGAGTTCTATTCTTTGATTTGGGGCATTACAGATCAATTGCTAACAGCGACAGAAGGGTCAGACATTGTTTTCCAGTTAAGGTAAATAAGGAAATTGATGCAAGGATGGTGGAAATCAAGCAAGTAATGGAGGATCTTTATGGAGAAGAGGATTTAGTTTGCAACCATTTTCAGTTGGATAATTCTTTTGGACCAGCGTTTGTTGGGGAAAAACCTCTTAGTGAAGAAGTTGCAATGAAGGCTCAAACTATGATTAAAGGAGAAAAGATTGTTTGTACTCCTTGTGGGCCAACAACAGATGATAGTGGTGCAGTTGGGAAAAAAATTATTCTTGACTCAGAATGGAATTCACCTCCTTGTGTTTTGACATCTCATCTTGGAGAGGATGATTTCTTGTTTGGACATGATGCTGCCCTAAATTCAGAAAATCCTGATTTACAATTGTTGACAACATTATTCAATTGGAACAGTTGACAACGTTGAGGTTTATGATTTTTGGTGTGGTACACACTCTGGGACAACAAAAATCAATGGCACACCTATGAACATGACAGCCAAGAGGATGGAGGCTCAGATCAAGCTTGAAGCATGTGATTTTCACTTAGAGATATCTCTTGGAGTGGCGCTTGATGAAGAACCTTCAACAAAGAAGGAAGGATTATTAGAGGCCCTAGAGGACACTAGAAAAAGGTATGACTGCCATTCTGATTTTTCGCTTGGCAACAATAGTCCCTCACCTTGGCATAATCATGAGATAGCAGCCACTTCACATGAGGATGACGATATTAAGGAGTCTCCCAATGCGGGCACTCCAATTTTGTGTGAGGAATGTATTAAAGATTCAAGCCACGAAGGTTCTGACTTTGCACATCATACCTTGGAGGATGTTAAGAAGTCACAAAGTATGTGTGATCAATGGCTACAAAGAGATAGGAAGGCCAAGTTGTTGACTGCCCAAGATTGACAGCACTTACAAGAGGATCATTCAGATTTGTGTGGACATGGGAAGTGGTATGGTTCAGAAAATTTAATTTTAATGCATCATGAAGTTAATGAGTTTCTTCTTTTAGAGAATCCATTGAAAGCTCAAATCACAGAGGAAGATGGAATGGTTGAGCACACACTTGGGTAGATTAGCCACTAGTGTTATATCTACTTGTGTAGAGGGAGGCTTAAGTGTCTTGATTGGATCTTTGATCATTTGTGGAGAGTCTGAAGAGTTCTCTCCTAGAGGCTTCCATGATAGAGCTTGCTTTGTTTGGACTTTCTTATAAAGGAGTGAACATGGATGGGAGCATTAGTGATTCAACTTTGCTTAATCATTTAGACACTCTTGGAGAAGCTGTTGCTAATCTTCTACCTCACGATACATTATTGGAGTGTGAAGTTGCTCAATTTTCAGAATACGAAGTACGCATAATCAATGTTCTTCTTATTGTGTGGCGTTTACTTGGAGCGGATAAGCCTCAGCTGAGCTTTGATACATGGTAAGATGGCACCGCAAAGATTTCAGGGATAGCATCTAATTGGAAGAGTTGGAAAGGATTGTATCATCTTTTTCATATTGGAGTTGGCTTATTGATAAACTCCTATCTTCTATTGTCATTGGAGGTACTTATTACTTCACTTGGTGTGAAATTCTTAGGCGAATAGATGCTGTCCTCATTTACAACAACATATGGTACATTATCACGGCTGATTATGCACTTAGGATGATCATTGTTCTCATCCTCTGGAACTCATACAAACTTGGATGGACATTGGGTGTTGGTGACATGATAAGAGGCTTCTACCCGTCCACTTTTTGTTGGCATGAGAGTGTGATGATTTGGGATCCCTTAATCAGCTTGGTAATCGGAATGCTTCAAGATAACAGAGTTACAAATTCCAGTACTACTGGTTGCGTCAGAATAGAGCAGCAGAGTGATGTAATATTTTTCATATGGCTAGTTTGGGATCCTGGTGGTGCATTAGAGAATTGCTTGAGGACAAGCAATGTTTGGGCCGGGAGGACTGTAATGTCCCCAATTTTTAAGGTGACATTTAATTAAATTGATTTTTATTAAGTTATCAAAATATCAAAATATAAATGAAATATTCATATGACGACTTAATATTAATTAATTTAATTAGATAACAATAAAATAATAAAATATTATTATAATGTCACTTTATTAAATAAAGTTTTCCAATGTTCAACTCGGCCTTATCTTCTAGAAAGTTCCTGGAGGTCTTTATAAGGAGGCTTTCTGGGAGTTGTGAAGCATGCTTATGGATTGGACAAACGGTTTATGATTTCTGGAGACAAAAACCGTCAGGAGTTGGAGAGAAGGGCTGGACGAAACCCTAGTTCTTCCAAAGGGGTGGATTTGTGACGGAGTCTACATTTGAGCCAAATTTGTGAAGTCTCCTTTGTAGACAAATTTGCAGATAAGTTCTATCATCAGATTCATATAAGATAGTATTTGTTCGGTTGGTTTATATTCTGAATTGGGATAACAGGAATATTATATTCTAAGTGTTGTAGTTCATATTCAGTGACCTTTGGGGGTTTATTATTTTGCCGAAATATTAAAGGGAGTCGATAATATTCTTTATGGTGAATTCTACATATATATTTCATATTGAGGATGGATACTATGAAATCGTGTTTGGGGTCTAATGTTGACAATCTGCGGAATAATTGAATCGAATAATGTTGTGTGATGGTGGGCTGATTAACCTGACTCCTCATTTGGCTTTCTTTTAATATCCGTGTGAGAATATAGGAGCAGGTATTATATCATCGATATTCTGGAGTTATTGATGAACGGAAGCACTTATATTGGTTAATCAATCTTATATTTATTGGGCTAACCTGTGCAAAGCCTGGCACGGAAGTATTTGCATGTAAACGGGGAACAGTTGCAACGGTGTGTAGGAGTTCCAGACATAGCAAGAGCAGACAGCGATACAGATCATTGTCTCTACCATAAGTGGCACTGAGGAGTACTGGAGCCTGTAATAAATTGGGAACCCAAGACTTGATATCTTTTGGAGCTTAGATGAATGTGTAGTGACTTCCAATGCTAGCATTCAGCCTTCTATATCTTGTACCGACCTCTTGCCTGTCCTACCCATCAAATAAAGGGTTAGAGATTTTTTTGTAATAGCTATGTATCTATCAAATACTCTTATTCAGCTAAGCATCAATATTTTGGTTCTGTTATTATTTCTCTACAAGTTCGGAATGACATATATGTAAATCTGAAGCAAACATCTAATATGTTAAAGTGGTTCAGAATGGAATGCATTCATCTGTGACTTTTTGTGGGAGTTTTGCTAGAATTCGTGTTTAGGGATATTACATATTATTAATTTTTACATAATCTATATCATTACTATGAATCTGAATCATGATATATTTATCGCTGTTATACTACAGTTGTTGCTGTCACTGCTGTCATGATTAAATTGATTGTTGTTATAGTGCTGTCATGATATATTTATTGCGCTGTTATGATGCTGTCATGATATATTTATTGCGCTGTTATAATGCTGTCATGTTATATTTAACAGTCTTTTTTAAATGTTATGAACCGTTTTTTTCAAAACATTATTTAAAAATTGCTTTTCAACAGGGAATGCTTGGCCGTCCCCGGGATGGTCAAGGGACGTCTGAGACATCCTTGGCTGTCTTGGGGAAGGTCAGGCGCTCCCAATATTGGGGATCCATTTCTGCATTTTCTCAGTTGGCAGGGTTGGCTAGGGGATGCCCCCTCAAGTCCCTCCATCCTCGAAATGACTCAGGCGACGGGGACAATGGTTTGAGGGGTGGGGCTTTGTCCCCGTGTACCAGAGGATGGAATAGAAAGTATAAGTTGTGCAATCCTATGATTCAGTGCTGATTAAGCCTAAAGGTAATGCAACAAGGTAGTATTCACTATTCATTGAAGGGCAGATAAAATTCAAACAAATCATAGGGTATGATACTTTAGGGGGGACATGGTGTTAATGTTGAGAACACAGAGCAGTTGGGCTTCAAGATGCTTTGAGAACTCTATAAAGAATAGGTGGCTGAGTGAGATGTGAAAGCAGAACCTGTGAGGGAAGCAACATCCAAATGACCATTTGACAAGAAGGCTTCTGATATGAAAAATTCTGAAAATGGTGAGGTGATACAGGGAAGACAATGAAAAGGAAGAGGGGTGGCAGCTATCTTACAGTTGTTTTGTAGCTAATCTTAACTAGAGAATGCTTTTAATCAATTAATACATTATTGCAGTTTTATGTAAAAAGGATAGTAAAGTATGGAAAGAGACTTTTGTCTGGATGTATTTTAACACATATGAAAAGTACAAATATTTTACATGGATAAATCCTTTGGGATATAAAACACTGGAAAAATTGTGGAACCTTATTTATTCACTCTGGAATAGTCTATGATAGGAGTTGCAGAAGTATCAGTTCCTTTTGGAACAATTATTTTGTGATTCCTCATTTGTGGAAAATGCAATTGGTTTCCCTTTTTACGATTCCTCTCCTTTGAAAATGGTCTTTGAGGATGTGTAGTGAAATTTTTATCACTTTGAAATGAATGCTTGATTTTGTGAGTTCCAGGTTCTTTCTACCTTTGGCTTTTTCCGAACAGAAAAGTATCTAATTTTGAATAAATGCTTGCTAAAGATAAAAGCTGAATATTTTACTATTATGCTATTGTAATGTTTAACTTTATGATTGCTTATGTAAGCTTTGAAGAGGTAGTACCTCTGATTAAAATATGGGGCAGAAAATAAAAGAAAGCTAAAGCCCCATATATTTATTAAATTATAAGGGAGGCATGGGCTTCGCAAAACTAAAATAGAATAAAGTTAAAAATGATGAGGTATTCGCATGAGAAATTGAAAAGCTGTAAAGAATACTATTCATTAAGAAAGGAAATGAAACATTTCTTTGTGGATAAAAAGGCAAAGTCAATAAATAAAATCTTTAGACTGTTGTGGGGCCTGTATGCCTTTTATTCCAGAAACTAGAGTTTTGTGAGCTTTTATGGGACTTTGATAAGGAAGATGACCATGATAGGTTTTGAAAACTCTTTCAGCCACCCAGATTTGTTTGAACTGTGTATAGTAAATAAATAAGCAAATCATCTGAGCTTTGCAAGAGGTTGCTGCCATTGTAATATTTCTTGCTTAGGTAGCTGTTTTATCTTTGTATTCTACATGTTTTTGACCTTTAGAGAGCTGTGTTACCGTGTATTTTCAGAATCTTCCAAAAAAAGATTATGTAGTTTTTTCATTCCACCCTCAATTTTGAGTTTTATATGGATGGTTACCCTTATCAGAGCATTAAATTTCCTGCCTCTGGCATTGGTTATTTACTATGTCTATTTTGTTCTTGAATGTTTAGATTTATAGCTAGTTTGTGCATATCTTGTTCATTTTGAAGTAACCACAGACTCTTTTGACACAGTCCTTTTATTTTTGTGTTTGCTATTTTTACTGCCTCATCCTTTTCACTTAAGCATTGTAGATAGTGTTAGAACAAGGGAGCTTGCCCAAATATGGAGGTTTTCTTTGAGATTGAAACACTTGAGCTTTCCATTTGTACACCTTGATTGCGGGTGCACTTTGAATCAAACAATAGGAAGTATCACAATTTGTAGGGATGCTGGGTGGGATAAGTCTGCAATTTTTTTTAAGAAATTGCATGGGTTCCTCATTGATAAGAACTTTATATTATGATCTGGTGATTCTTGGGAATCGGCTCATCAAAGAGCTATAGATGCATTTTCACCTTGTGACTCTAAATTTGTAAATATCACTTGGTAAATAGAAACCAATTGCCTATGAGACAAATCCTAACTAGATATGCTATAAAACGAAATGAAGGCTCCTCTAGATATAAACAAAGAGAGGGAGGTCAAATGTTGTTTTGGGAATCCAATCCTTTAACCGGTAGCTCATTCTTTGCTTCTGTAGTTGGCTCTTCTCCATTCCCTGTCTTGACTAATCCTATAAAAAGAATGGCTGCTAGAAGACAATAACCCTTTGATGCATGGGATTGTTGGAGTCCATTAAATTTATTGCAATGGAATGATATCTCTGCTTTCCCCTTGAAGCTGTTTACCTACAGTAGTGGAGATGGTTCCACAACCCCTCTAGACCACAAACAGGATATAGCAAATATCTGTGCATTGCATCATGTTACAGCCTCTGATATGATCCTCAGATTTCCTGCAGCTTCTTTCAAGGGTGAAGACCCTTGATTGGTTCAGACGTTTGGCACCAACATAAATTTCTACTTGGGATGGGTTGGGGGTTTGTTATATAACCAATTTTAAGAGATTTGAGATGTTTCATCTCTATTAGAGCAGCTCATGACTAACAAGAGGCTTCCATGGCTACGTAGAAGATTCCAACAGCATATTTAAAGGGACTTGGGAAATAATACTGATGGAGGTCTTTCCTTTGCCTGGTATGTCTTTCTTATGTTATTTAAAATCTTTAAATTTTAATATAGCTGCAATGAGTCAATCAGTGGGAGGAAGGAATACCCTGAAAGCTTTATGTTTTAGCTGAAGATTGCCTTACACTGTGGGAAACTTGCTCCCAAGTTTACAATACCTCTATTTCCTTAGATATATAACAGTGACCACATTCGAATTTCTCCATATTCCCAGCTGCTAGCAATGATTCCACCCCCTAAAACTCTTACTTCCTGGATTTACATGCCAAGTTCCTAACAATATAAACTGAAATGAAGAGCCTATTAAGGACAATATCAAATGAATGGATGTCTTTTAAAAAGCAGTGTGCCCAAAATGTTGAAGGCCCCATTATGCTAATAATCTGGCTGTCATCCCAATAAATTGCAGCATGCTCTGCAACTCCATCAGATAGAAGCTAGGAGAATTGCTTCCAATAATTTTAATAACGTTCCCCTCAAGTTCAAGCATGCTCCAAGGATGAATGGCATTAGCAAATGATGACAAGGCACACCTCTCTTGCTGGTTTTGTTCCTCACAGGAAAGATGAGTTGACATTTTTCTTTTCTGTCAGTTTGAAACAAGAGTTTATTGAAGTGCATGCTTCTGCGGGTTAAAAGATTACAACAGCAGACCATGCTGGTGCCAGGTATTTCTTGCAATAGTCTTGGTTTTAATAAGTTTCACAGCTTTTATGAAGCATTTTATAAAGATAATAGCAGGAGAGAAATGTCTTTTAATGATAAAGAGAAAGATTAAAACTGTTGTAAGAGATATTTCTAAATTGCTTTGGGTCTAATAATGAACAGAGTATGCCTCTTGAAGAGAAGGAGGCCCTTTTGTTGAAGAGAAATTTATTGAAGTGTTGTTATTGCTGGAATATGTCTTGAGGCAATTTAAGTTATAATCCAGATTCCCCCCAAAACCCCCCATGAATATTGGGATGATTATGAGAAATGCTCTCTACATGAAATATTGCTCACTACTCAAGACACTCCCAAGAAGGCCAGAGAGTTGATCATAGCAGAGTTCATTGAAGCTGATGCCATGGATGGATTTTTAAATACTATACATTCATTTCTATTTTTCATACATATAAATAGGTTCCTCTCGTTTTGAGGAGCTACTTCAGCAGTTATGCTAAAGGAGATTTGAAATCCTGATATTGTTAATTGATGAAGCACAATATTTTTCTTGGAAGAGGACAAAATTTTATTGGATGACCTTGAAGAAGGTAAGCTTGTTACATGAAGAATTCAATAATGATCAATCTTGGATCAATTCTAAGGATAATGGGCAAAGTCCACAGGAGAAGCCTTTGAGATTTACATACTTTTGGGAACTGCTGTGCATTTCAAGCCAATTTTGTAGTTCAGAATTAGTTGCTGAGAGTCAATGAAGAAATTGTATTCTATGATGAGGAATCGCCAATCATAATTTTCTGGAAGTATGACAGAGCTCTAGCTTTTAATTTTCAAGCTTAAAAGCCTGCATTAGAGAAATTAGTATTAAACAATGATGACAAGTGGATAAAAAATACACAACAATTTTATTTTAGAGAGCTGAGGAAGGCTAAGAATTACAAATTTTCGCTGTTATATTTCATGTTTTGCATCCAGCTTTTTGCTGGTATGTTCGAAATAGTGTTATGGCACTGAATAAGGAGGATGGGCAGCTATATTCTGATCTTTGTGGACTGATTTGTTGTACTAGTTGGTTGCAAGAGCTTATTTTAAAGAATTGTAGGCTGCAGATGCAAAAATTGGGGGGCTCTGTCCTTTGTTTTTACTTATCTTCAATGATGTTTCTTAGTGTCTGCTATTCTTTGATCTAATAAGATCCAACGGTGGGGAGTTTGTTGAAAATATAATGGTGGATCTTTATTCTTTTTAATGTTTTGGACCTTGGTTGGGTCGGTGCTATATATTTTTACTTTAGCTGTGAGGAGGATCTTATTTCTTTTTTAAAAAGGCTTTGCCTTGTTGAATTTTTGCTGTTAGATTTTTTTCATAGTGTTTTAAAGAGTGGAGGTGCTTGAGGAAATGTGAATCTCGTGCATCTTTTGTTGGAGTTCTTATTTGCCATAGATCACAAAAACTTGCTTTCTAGCAAAAAATTGCAAGTTTTCTCCATCACCAGCACTAGCAGCATCAATAGCAGAGGAAGCAGTTTCATTTCCTCTACCAGCAGCAGGACCAGAAGTAGCTGGTTAATAACCAGTTTCAGTAACATCAGAGCAAGTAGCTTTGGTTGATCTTGTAGGCCTTCTAGAATGATTCGAGAGAATGTAGATTAGAACATTGCTTGTTGCATTTATGGCAATAGGTTTCTTTTCGATCTTGTTAGATCATATTTGCAGGAAATGGTGGTGGCAATTGCTTATGCACTTGTTGATTACACTAGTCTTGGATATCAAAAGGTTCACACCACCTTATTGGGTAGGAAAAATCTTTCATAGACATCATTAAGGGCAATTGAGGATAAATGGTTTGAAAAAAAGAGTCCATTTTTGATAGGTGGAAGGATTGTAAAAATAGACCACTATTAATGTCATTACGGTGTGCCCTAAAGGGATGGTGTTTTTGAAGACAATTGATTGTGAAGGGCAAGTGAAGGATGCAAATTTTATGGAATTATTTTCATGGAATTCACTGAGATGGTGGGCCTTAAACCCTAAAATGTTCAAGTCAAAATGGACAATACTAAATTTTTTAGGGAAGTTGGTTTAATGGTGGAGCGTAAATATGGACATTTTTTCAACACTGTGTCATCGACTTCCTCAACTTAGTGATGTAAATGATTCCAATGCTTGTCACTCTCTCGAGTCTCCAGTTGGTATGGATCCATGGGCTCCAGTTAGAACCCTGGGCAAACCCAGTCCCTACCTGGACTGGTTACAGGCTGGTTCTGAGCGAACCTGGAGGCATAGGCACCAACTCAATCCCCAAAACTGTTAAAGTATTCAGAAGTGCCCTGGGTGGATCCACAGACCTACAGGTCTTGAATGGAACCCTCAGGGAGTCCAGCTAGTATCCTGTCTGAGTATAAGCTGAATTCTGAGCAAACCTTGTAGAAACAGGCACCATCTCAACCCCAGAATTTTTCAAGCACAACGTGGGTGCTGAATTGGCCAAGACGCAGTCTCCATAGACTTTTGCACAGAATGCCATCTCTCCAAAAATACATTATACTAACACCTAAGATCCCACTTATAGTTGTTCCACTTTAACTTACGGAGGATAATTAGACTACAAAAATAATTTACTTACAGAAAAGTATAACTGTCTGAGAAAACATAAAATATGTCAACTAATGAAAATAAAAACGACTATTTATATCTAATGTTGAATTGGCCAAGACAGCCTCCGTTGACTTTTTGCACCGAGTCCCTTTATCCAGAATTACAACACCATACTAGCACCTTAGATCCTTGTTATAGTTAATGTCCACCTGAATTCCTTTATATTCTGCATGTAGGATAATTAGATTTACTAAAACTGTCAACCAATAGAAGAGTACAACCGTCTTGAGATAACACAACATCTGTCATCTGTTGAAAATCAAAATATAAAAAAGTATCAATATATCTGGCGATACATGAATGTAGCCATAACTACTACTGAAGTGGATTATAATTTATCATCAAGTATTTGTGACATTCTATTTCCTCTAATTTCTGTTCCATTCCCTTTCTTATGCTGTATCCATAAATGACAAATCCTACTGACAGTTTCCAAGTACTAGATTTCTTCTCTGGGGCTGCCAAAATTTCCTTCCAGACCAGGAACACGTTAACCATCTAGTGTAGGTGAAGAATCTTAAGTCTTAAACATTTTCGCTTGTCATTACCTATGTGGCATTTCAAGAGAGTATGCAACCTGGACTCTGCTTGTAAGGTTATAATCGGAATGAGATCTGATTTCCAATTTTAAATTTTTACTGTTTGTAGTTCTGATTCTATTTTGGGCCAATTTCTGATTCTCCCAAGCTGCTTCATCATCTGCTGGTATTCTGATAGGAAGTCTTTAACTGCTAAAACTTGAGTGTCTCCAAGAATCAAATTGACCTTAAATGTCGACATTTCTGTTGATATATCATATTAATTCTTTTCCAAATGAGAACAATATGGCCATGAAGCTTATTGATCTGCATTATATTCCTTTAAATTCTGCATGAAACATTTGTTTACTATTCCAATCTTCCCAGCTGTTTGAGAGTGGTAATTTGTACTTGGGGTCAAGAAGGTACCAGCACAGTTCAAATAGTTCATTCTAGAAGCTGCATTGGATTTTCATCAGTAGTAATTTTGTTTGGAAGTCCATTTAACCTGCATGACTTGCGAAGTTACCTTGGTGAGCTCATGCCTTATCAGGAAAATCCACGGCAAACTAGGTATGCAAAGGAATGTGGCCTCACCTCCTAGCTGCGCACTCCTGGCCCCACACCTATCCCTAGGACACAGGGATGGCAAGGGAAATCTCTTGGCCATCTTCTGTGACTAGGGTCGATGATTCTTAACTTGTTCTGTAGCAGACTGTTGTCGAATGTTTTTTGGGACCAGTTTCCCTCATTTTATGGACTTAATATCACTTTCTGCAAAGCTTTATCATCAAAAGTTGTTTTGTGTGAAATTCAATGCCGAGTAAAGCATTCTCACAGCGAATGAGATGGGGAAAGTTTTGGCTTAAAGATATAGTACTTGTCTATATAGCATTGTATTGTTGTTGTATCTATTTATTTTTTGTGTTATGACTCACATTGTGTTTTGCGAAGGAGAAAATAATCTTCTATTGTATTCTTTATATATTCATTAAATGAGAACTTACTCCATGTAGGTTAATAATATAACGGAAGCTAAAAGCAATCGCTCTATTTCTGAGTTTAAACGTTGCACTGATTTCTTTTTATATGCTTGCAGATGTTGTTTGGTCAGCCATTGGATTTATAGTGTATACTCTGGTACTTGTGTCATGGGCCCTTACATTTTCTGTAGGTGGTGAACACCTCTTTGGTTCTGTTTGGAAACATCTTGCTGTTTATGATATAGCTGATACCTACGATCTTATTGGATCATGAATAAATTTGTTCTCAGTGACATTAGTATTTTGGTATGGTTCATCTCTCTAGTTCCATTTATAATTGATACGAATAAAATGACATTTTATTCAAATTCAAGTTTTGAGGTGGTGTTCTTGTTGGCATTTAATAGTTTCTGTGGATAAAATGTTTTTTTATTCAACTTCAGGTTTTGAGTGCATTACAAGAAATTACAAGTCAAAAAGGACCTTATTTCCTTTTACAGCTGATTGAAAAGGATTTAGTAAGTGGTAACATGGATTACAAAAATAATACCTGTCAGAACTCTAACCTATTTTGCAGGGTCTACAACTTTTCCAGATCATTGAGGAATTTAATATGTTATGATCTATTAAACTCAAAAAAACATTACTGATTCAGTGATTCACCCTTACGTATGTTAGAAACTAGCCATATATCATAGTAATTCTTTTTTATTTCTTTTGACAATTTTATAGTTAACGGATTCAAAATATGCAACCAGATAGCTGAGACTATTTGTTTGAAGAATATGTTGAGCCGAATATAGGTGCAGTTGTTATTTCATTTTGCTTCTAATTATACACATAATTGTAAGAAGAGGAAGAGAGTGCATTTTCCAGGAATTGTGAACATGAGAAAGAATGTAAATGCCAAGAATTGTCTTTTGCAATCACTTCACTGATCCTGTTTCTCAGAAACCTTTCCTTTGATATCTTTGGAAACCATTCCCTTTTTCTTTGTTTTTTTTTTGTGTTTGGTGCAGTTGGCCGGACAGAAATCAAATAATATTTAATGAATTTTTTTCTAGCAACCACATAATTGCTCCAAAACAAAATCTGAGATCACTCTCAATGCTAAAGTTTATTTTAAGCAAAAAATGTTTTCAACTATTTCTTTTGTTGTTGAAATGCATATCATTAATTATTGGCATCTTTTAGAGCTTCTCTAGTTGGGAGATATTCCTAATGTGCCCGCCTAGTCTCTTTCTTTGACGGGGCATTCAAATTCAATCCTGGAGCTGTTGGTGTTGGCAGAGTGAACTCCAAACTCTTTAATTTTTCTATCAACATTGGCAAGGCTACTAACAATGTGCGTGAGCTATCGACTCGTGAATTCAGACTTCGAATGGACCCCAAAGCAAATTTAAACAATTCACTATTTATGGAGATTCAATGCTTTCCATCTATGCCTAAAAAATAAAAAAGGTTTCACTTGGTTCAACTCCAGATTATTCATTGCATAGTTAAATTTTGAAAAAAAAATTTGACTCTAATTATAGACACATAATCTATTGTATATGCCTTCATCAAAAGCCTCATAAACAGAAGGCTGTATGTCAATGATTTTTTGGTCCTACCCATGATAGGCTTCTTGTCTCCCCATGTTAATTTTGTTGAATTCTTCATGAATATAAGTGTGTTTTTTTTTCTGTATTATTAAGTCTATTTTATGCTCCAATTGTAGCAAGCGGTCTCATATTGTGAAAATGTACATGGAAATCCTTTATTAATTTTGAAAGTCATTTGCATATCAAATAATTAATATTTAATGATAAATTATTAATTTAATAAATACATTTATCTATAAATTGTTGAGAAATATAATTTGAAGCTATTTTATTTTTCAATAAAAAAAAAATAGTTTCAAATTGATAATATATTGACAACAAATATATACACAAACCATTTTAATATAATGATATTATAATAAATGTAGTCATATATTTGTTATGATAATAAATTGAAACTTTAAAAGTATATTTAATTTTTGAAATTATATATCCATATAAGTTGTGTAAAGATATACTAGATGTTGCAATGCTATAATTGAAGCTCAAAATGAAGACCTAGAAGGAAGTGTTTTCGTCACACAAGTTATTGGGCCATTGCTGTAAGGACCAGATCATGAGTTAGGTGATCCATAATACGTGAGTATTTGTGACCCACCTAGTCATTCGATCCTTTTGCATACATTTTTTGTAGATACATTTGTAGATACCATTATGTTTGTGATTGTGTTATAATAAGTGTACTAGTAAGTTGCTCCTTAAGGGTTTACATGGCCCTCTTACATTGCTTTATTCACCCAAAAACTTTTTCCTTTTATATTGAAGGAAAGCGGCGTGAGGTGCAATCCTAGAGAAGTGCTAGACAAACCTATAGTAATAACCTAACAAACTTGGTGGGTGCCAGCCAATGCGTAATAGGTTTTATCTTTGAGGGATCCATTGAGATACCCTTACTAGATATGTGGTGGTCATGTATTGAACCTTAATTTGGTGGAAGATGCATTTTGCAACTTTCCATAAAGTTGGGTTTCCATTGGACATTGGAGAATTTGACTTAGTTCCCTTGATGATCCTCTTCTATTTGAGAGTAGATTAAATTCATGCAAGAACTTGAGCACAAAATAATCCAAAAAGTTACAAAACACATGTTTTATGACGCTTATGAACTTGACATTGATATCATCTACTCTAATAAAACCATGGTGAATTCATTTGAATTGCAAGGTGTATAGCACCTAGCTCTAACAATCTTCAACTTGCATACATGTTACTCATCATAAGGAGTTGCCAACAAAGTGAACTAATTATTAGGAGATAAGATGGTCATAGCCATCTCACATTTCACAATGCTTATAAGCCTTTTTGATGGATCCACAACTCTGTCATCCTCTAGCTATGCCCCAAACAAAATAGTTCTACACTTTAACGTGCTTTATCTTCATGTGGAAAGTAGGTTCCATAACAAGTTTATGACATTTGATTGTCACAATGAATATGCATTGC
Source organism: Cryptomeria japonica (assembly GCF_030272615.1). NCBI lineage: Eukaryota > Viridiplantae > Streptophyta > Pinopsida > Cupressales > Cupressaceae > Cryptomeria > Cryptomeria japonica. The sequence continues at coordinate 400,720,825 of NC_081408.1, forward strand.
ATCTTGACTCAACCTACCATTCAAACACAATATCTAGAGTCAAACTAACTTTTTAGAAGCATGAGTAATTACTATGCACTTTGCCTTCATAATCAAAATAATAACTACAACTTGTCTTGCTCATACAACTTGTTGCGCTATTCACTAGGTTAATTGCAACCTTCAGAAGACCACCTCCTATCCATATCTCTTGCTATGTACTCTACCTCTATAGTTGAACAAGAAACTACATCTCGTTTCTTTCTTATCCAATTCATTGCACCATCGAAAATGCTAGATAATACTTACTAGGCCTCATGCTATCCATATCAAATGTCTAGTTTGATTTTAATAATATTTGTATCCATTATTTTGCTCAAATAATGCTCTCTCTAATAGCAAATTGAATACTTTGAAGTGCTATGAAACATATTTGAAGACCCTCTTCATTACAATCCATTGTTTCTTGCCCATATTTGATATATACTTGGTTAGGGCTTCCATTGAGTGGCCAATGTTTGGTTGGTTGGAGGCCATAACATATATTAGATTGCCAATTACACTTTTATAAGATATGCTTGATGTTATCAATTTCATCAGATGTTGAAGGGCACTATTCAACTAACTACTTTTTTCCACATGAATGCAAACATTTATTGATTTGTAATTCTATATCTTGAATATTGTCAAAACAAAGTCAACATGGTTCTCTAACTTCAACTTTTTTTGGTAGCTCTATCTCTCATGATCTCCATTGCTAAGATAAACTTATTAGCCCTTAAATTCTTCATATAAAATTGTAACTAGAGCTTACACTTCAAAACCATAATAATTGCTTTGGTGTTATCGATCAACATTCCTTAACATAAAGAATGATAACAATAAACTAGTGACCTATTTGTGTAGAATAATCATAGTGATTTGATTGAACTCTAAGAAATGTTAACTTCAAAACATCTAAATCCAATTTTTTATATGGCCTGATCAAGTGGGACTATTTTAAACTAAAATGTATTTTTTCACTTTGCAAACCATGTCATCTTTACTTTTTACCATGGAGTTCTTTGACTATGTCTCTTAGATTACCTCCTTTGGATCCACATGTAATCAAGGTGTTAACATTTATTTGCTCAACCTTAGTTAAATGTAGCAACAATAGATGAAAGCAATCTAATGGATGTAAAATTTGTAACTGTTGGCAATTGACACTCATACGGTGGATACTGATACTTGATTATTGGTTTAAGGGTTGTCATTGATGACAACTCTTCATGGAATTCTATGTGGTAGCTATAGATCTTGATAATAAAAAATGTATGTGAACTAGTAACCAGATAGCCGGTATTTTAGGTTGAGCAGAGCAGTTTTTGGTCCGAAAGCTTTTCGGTGATTGCGGTGTGAATTGTGCATGAGATGATAGGGCCGACATAGAGACATCATTTTATCATCTTTTTGGTGATCCGGTCAAGCCGACACGTTACACTACAGGCCGACTTGATAATAGTCTATTTTGTGATTGCAGATATATAAGATCGGTGCAAAAGATCTTTTTGATGTATGGTATGAAGTAATATGAGCGAGTAGTGATCGAGAATCCCTTTTGGCGCAGTTTCACATGCGCATTCTTGATCCGATAGCTGATTGAGACAGAGAACATAGCAGAGTTGTTGAGCAGATACAGTAAGAGTTTTGCATTTAACCAGAATTCATCTAGACATTGTTAGATGCTATTTTGGAGTTCATTCATTGTAATTCATTATTGTAGATGATCTGTAAGGCAGTGAGCTTTCCAGGGTTGTAGCCCTTATTGTAATTGAGCTATAAGCTCTAGGCAGTGTGCCTGAATTCTTGTGCATTCCCTTTCATATAGTATTGTTTTGCTACTGGCCATAGTGGAATAATATTGTGGGTCCAAATCCCATCGTAGTTTTTCCCATTTGGGTTTCCATGTAAAAATCCTGGTGTTATGATTTTGTGTTTCTGTATTTCAGTTTCATGCATATGCTTCCAGTGGTTTAAGGTTAAGTTAGTAACTGGTAGAACACTGATTCACACCCCCCTCTCAGTGTTCCTTGATTCCAACAATTGGTATAAGAGCCTAGTTCTTCTGAGGAAGCCTAACCGCTTGAGGAAGGTTCGAAAGATTGAATCAATGGATTCCGGTTTTCAGAGACAACTTAGTGTGGCATTTGAGGATCTTGATGCAACAAGAAATGAGATCAGCTCCTTAAAGAGAAATCTGAATGCAACATAAGACTTCATTAATGATTTGAAAGATCAGGTCAACACTTCAAGAGACGAGGAATAAATTGATGGACAAGCTGAAAGAGAAGGAAGAACAATGCATGGAGAGTCATGACAAAGCTGATGAATGTGACAAGCTTGCTAGAGAGAATGCTGTGTTGAAGAATGAGATGCAATCCATTGTGATGAAGATGACTTAGGAGATTGAAGACCAGAAGAAGAATGAAGAGATTTTGACTCGATCATTGAAGGAAAAAGCAGATGAATGCTTCGGGCTTACCTATGAGAATGATCAGTTGAAGCTTGAGTTGACACAATCAAGGAATAATGGTCAAGAATTTGAGAGACATGTTGTTGCCCTAAGATATCAACTTGCTACTACAAATGAATACAAAGACAAATTCAACGCTAGCTCAGCAAGGCTTGATGAGATGCTAGAAAATTAGAGGAAAGGACATGCGAGGACTTGGATTTGAGAAAGGTGACTCCTCCAGATCTGGACAAACCAATGCAAAACCTAATCATAAGAAGAGCAAGAATCCTTCAGTAGGACAACCTAATGCCTATAAATTCAATGGTAGATGTTTTACTTGCAATAAATTTGGTCATATGGCGAATCAATGCAGAAGTAGGATGAATAATGGAATGAACAATATGAACAATGATCTTACCTTTACCGATCAGTGTTTCATATGCAATAATTTTGGTCACAAGTCAAATATGTGCAGAGCAATAATGAATAATTTTCAAAACAAGAGATGCTATGCTTGTGGGATGTTTGGACATATCTCTAACCAGTGCAGGATGAGACCAAATCAGATGAACTTTAGACCTATCCAGAATGTTGTTTCCTGTGCATGCAATAAAACTGGTCACATTGCAAAATATTGCAGAAGCAAAGATGTGAACAAGAGTGCTCCGGTAGACAAGAACAAAGCTGATGATAAAGGTAAGGCAAAGGTAGAGGAGATCAGAGACAAGCATGAGAAGATGTGGGTTAGAAAAGATGAATCCAAGACAAACAGTGGAGCTGCACCCGAATCCAGTGCAGGGTCTTCATTCGGTAACTAAGGCATTTGGCTTTAGGGGGTGGCATCTTCGTGCAAAATCTTGCAAAACCCCCTTGGAGAGATTTGTGATCGATCATGGTAGATTGCAAATGCTTGGAGATGATTATCCGGATCTTTAGATCATCCGATGAGTTGATTGATGCTGGACAAGGCATTTGGTTGAACCTTATCAATGCATTTATGTCAACTTGAAATTAGGGTTTGCGAGGTTAAAAAGGGCAATGTGAATCATTTCTCACATTGCGAGCGAAGAGAAGAAGCAACAGAGCTAGGCAAACCAGTTTCCAAGGAGATCAAAAGCTTTGAGGCGATCCGATAGAAGTTATTGTGCATTTGTCTGGAACAAGAGGTATTTACAGAAGAACACTCTTAATCCTAAATTTCTCAGAATGACATCATCTTCTGTTAATACTCCTTTGGTAGTTGAGGTTTTAGAGAGAGCAAGGTCGCAATTTAAAAAGCACCCATTTAAGTTAGTCGAGGATGATCCAAATGGTGCCTTCTCATCCGTGCCCTATGGTGTTTTGCATGTTGACGATGTAAGAGCCTATATTCACTGCAACATTGAGGAGACCGGAAATGAGGCGATTCTAGCACTTTGCAATAAATTTGCTGATCTACCTTTTTTGGAACAAATATTGTGTCCCTAAGGTTGGTGCGTTTGCATGGATGTCTACACATAAATAGATATTGACCGTGAAAAGGCTAAGGAAGCTCGAAATATAGGGACCTGTAAGATGCGTGTTGTGTAAAGAAAGTGAAGAAAGTGTTGATTACATACTCTTATCTTGTCCTTACTTAGATTATTGTTGGAAGTACTTCATGACCAAATTGAATTAGCAGTGCTCGCTTCCTTATGATATTAGAGAATGGTTTGTAAGGCTGACTGGTAAGAAGAAAGCCTTGTATGCAAGTATTTGGAAAGTTCTCTCATCAAGCATTATTTGGGAAATTTGGAAAGAGTGCAATTGAAGGGTCTTCTAGGATAAAGAGATGACTAAGGAAGCTTTGGTCGAGAATATTGAAAGACCGGTCATAGAACTAGCTAATAGTGCAACTAGAAACCCAAAGATGGAGAAAAAACTTTTTACACATTGGGACAATGAGATGACAAAGGTCTTTTGTGGTTTAAAAGCACCCCCCTCCCATTAATGAGGTGAGAAAGGTTGACCTTCCTAACAACCTGTGGGAAGGTGTAGTTTGGAAGCAACATGATATTGGATAGGTGAAGGTTTATTTCGACGGGTCCTCTAGAGGCAATCTTGTCCCGAGCGGTGTTGGTTGTGTGGTGAGAGACCATGTTGGAAAATCGTCAACAAGAAGTTAATTTTTTGGGTGAAACGAAAAATAATATTTCTAAATTTCGTGTTGACCTCTTAGGATTAAAAAGTGGGTTAGAGCTAAAAGAAAATCAATTGCATTTGGAAGGTGAATCTCTCATCACAGTTAATGTTATTTGTCAAAATTTGACCTCAAATTGGAAGCTCAAAAGATGATTAAAACCTATAAGGGATCTAATAGATAAGCTAGCAGAATTCAAAATATCCCCTGTGTATCTTGAAGGCAACAAGATGTGAATTAGCAAAGAAGGCGGTTGGGTAAATTAATGTTGCCAAGTTAGATTATTCCTCATCGAATGGAATTCATTACTTAACTTTAATATTTTTTTTTGATGAGATAGGGATGTAATGTTTATAATTCATGATCCCAGTACTCGTACGTGCAATCCAGTCCCAAGGACATTTTTGGGTTATTGTACCACAACATTAATGTCATGCCACATCTTTTGGCTTGATTAAAATAATAAAATACACTTGATTTGTTTATTAATTAGTTAATTTTGATTAATTTTAAATGATAAAATATGTTAGAATAGTGATGTATTTAAATTACAAATGAGAAAATGATGATCTAATTATGATAGTGTATGTTTTCCTTACCATGTACTTATGTTGATTATGATTTTGAGGACTCACCTATTGACGTGCAAATGAGTTTGAATAAGTGCATGTTTAGTTGAAGAAATGGACATGGTTGAAGAGATGAGTCTAATCATTTGGTAAAGAATTGATATGATGGAACCGTCACGCACACCATGTAGTTTCATAAAGAAATTGCATTTGAATGAAATGATGGATGTTTTCCACATGATTGATGATGTTTTCTTAAAATCATTATCATGTTGTTTTAATTATTATGAAAACTGTAAAGAAACTTGTAGCCAATTTTATGACAATTTCCACATAACCCAATTTAGATTTTAATCAAATCAACACAAAATCCACATGTAAAGAATATACAACATACCCATGAAAATGTGACACAAGAAATATCCTGGGAAAACCCTCATGAGGGAAAAGCCTAACCTCCAAAAGCATCATCCACCATGTATTATGAGCAATGCGTCCATTGCAATACAACTATGGAAAGCCTTTGAAAAGCTATCCATAACCAAGCACTCCATGTGACCAAGCATGAATCCACACATCCCATGCCATGCTTCCTCCTTCACAAATGCTAACCTGGCTAATTGACCAACCCAAACAACTACCCTTGTGGTGCTTTTATAAACACAAGCAACCACAAAACCACCAAGTGGTATTACATCAAAACCATGTGACAATAAAAATAATATTTTTCCTACATACCCTTGACCCACATTTAATATAGGGTACTTCATGACAATTACATTCCCCAATATTAAATAAATACAATATAATATTACCAATGTGTCAATACAACTCATCAAGTGGTTACAAGAATATTTCAAGGGAATCTTTACATGTTGCACGTCCATCTAGGTGCTCCTAGGTGCAACAATACAATAAGATATTACAATATAATTCCATTCCACCTCACACAATAATAAAATAATTTAATAATGAAACATTATTATGCAAGGTGTACAACACCATTTTCCCAACATTCTCCCACTTGTTGTATACATTGCATAAGGGCCAAGAAGTAATCAATCACATGAACAAGAGAATGATCTCTCCATGCACATATACCATCATGGAATCCAAGTGCTCCATGTGCTCCATCAAGATATCTGCAACAACTATAAGAAGTCAAAAAATTGACACTCCTAGCCCAAGTTTTGCTCCATGGAAGAAAAAAACCAATTAGGCTAAACTGACAAATATATGGACTCCAAATATTTTCCCAATATGCCACGAAAATACATTTTCCATATTTTTCTCCAATATGCCTCAAAATAATTTTCAAATTTTCAATAATAACTTCGAGTGGGGCCCACTGACTGGGCCCATAGACCATACAAATATCGATATATAAATAAAATACATGGCATATAATAAAAAAATTAAAATAAAGTGGGAGTACGTAGAGGGGGTGGGAGGTATGGGGTCTGTGGACCCAGCCCCCCCAAAACATTTAAAATTTTTTTTTAACCTTTTTCCCCCTTGCAAATTTTTTAATTTTTTTCTTTTTTGGATTTTTACAGGAGTCTTTTTAATTTGACAGGATTTTTAAATAATTTTTATTTTCTGAGACCAAGTTTCAGGCGGTACAACCGTACGATCATACCGTCTAATTTTTTTTCAAACTTGGGCATCCGACACCGAAATAGGGCAAATTATATATCATTTTTCGTCTCTCGGCCAAGCTGAATCCATCCATGAGGTCCGTTTTGTCCCACAGGGCCATTTATGAAATATCACCCCCAAAACCCTCATTCAAAGCATTTTTCAATGATGCCCTAGATTGACCAAAATTCTTCCAACCCAAAATCTGCAAACAACCCATCATAACAACAAACCCAAATAACATAGATCTGCAATAACAATATACAAAACCATATATCTTGCCTTATTTTTTCATTCTTTCATGCATTCATGGATTCCAGCTAGGCTTATAAACACCATTAAACCGAAAGCTCTGATACCACTTGTAAGGAAACTTGCAACCAACTTTTTGACAATTTCCACATAAGCCTAATTTAGATTTTAATCAAATCAAAACATAGAATCCACATGCAAAGAATAGACAACATACCCATGAAAATGTGAGACAAGATATATCTTGAGAAAACCCTCATGAGGGAAAAACCCAACCTCCAAAAGCATCATCCACCATGTATTATGAGTAATGCGTCCATTACAATACAATTATGGAAAGCCTTCGAAAAGATAGCCATAACCAAGCACTCCGTGTGACCAAACATGAATCCACACATCCCATGCCATGCTTCCTCCTTCACAAATGCTAACCTGACTAACTGACCAACCCAAACAACTACACTTGTGGTGCTTTTATAAACACAAGCAACCACAAAACCACCAAGTGGTATTACATCAAAACCATGTGACAATAAAAATAATATTTTTCCTACGTACCCTTGACCCACATTTAATATTGGGTACTTCATGACAATTACATTCCCCAATATTAAATAAATACAATATAATAATACCAATGTGTCAATACAACTCATCAAGTGGTTACAAGAATATTCCAAGTGAATCTCTACATGTTGCACATCCATCTAGGTGCTCCTAGGTGCAACAATACAATATGATATTACAATATAACTCCATGTCCACCTCACACAATAATAAAATAATATAATAATGAAACATCATTATGCAAGGTGTTCAACATCATTTTCCCAACAAAAACATGAGATTGTACTTGCATACCATGTTTGTGACTTTGTATACCCTTGCTTTGATAACAAGAATATGTCAACTGTCTTTGATATGGATGATGTTATTTTATTCATACTTCTTACACACATACTAGAAAAATAAATGCTTGATGTCAATGAATACATATAAACATGACTACATCGATATACACATACGTAGTGTATGAACACGTACAAATATATTTGTATATAGACATATGAGCACACACAAACATGTATAGCGGTATAGGAACACATACATATCATTATAAGTGCATTACGCTACATATTTTATCAAGCCTCCAATCCCACTAAAGAGGCCGATGTGGTTAGAAATAAAATTTCACTTGTACTGTAAGCATTGTGTATTCAAATCAAATGTTTATTCCTTTATCACTAAATAATATGCTCATGCTATGTTTACTAAATGAAGCATTATGTTATTCTATGCGTACCATGACTTAGTTGTCCATGAAGGCCAATTCCTTTGAAAACAAAGATTACATTTTACCATATCAAAATCTATGCTTAAAGAGGACCATATAAACATAGTTTTTGGCATCGATTTAATATGCTCTCAACCCATGTTATGGGAACCACAATGATATTATTTTGTTGCACTGGTTGGGTGCATATGCCAGCCACCCCCTATCACCTCTTAGCTACTAAAAAGCTTTTTAACTTTCTAAATTAGACAAAAATAAGGGTTCAATGATACCATTCAAAACTTCACATAAATTGATTTATAACAGGTTATATAGGCTATGTTTAAATAACATTATTCCTCCATTGTGTGTGTAACACCCACCATAGGCAAATATGTTTTGTAAAATTGATGCTTTCATTAGTCAAGATGGTAAAAACCAACTATATTCTTTGGAAAATGACTCCATAATGGAGTTGCCCTCTCAAAAAGGGAGGTGGCTACATTATGAGAGTCGTCCAAAAATATCAAAATATTCTTTTCATACAATATAATGGGAAGAATGGGTCAACTGCACATAAACCCAAAAAATCACGACCTTCATTATTATCAACCTTGCATATAGAGAGCTTTCTTTTCTTAGATTTTTGCATTCAAAAAGTGAAAATCATTGCCAAAGACCAATTTGATCCCAAAATATAACTTATTTTTACAAGTCAATCAAGTATTCAATAATAAGGATTTTATTAGATCTTAGTTTGGCACATATGAAAGGAGAATGAATCAATAGGCATTGGGAAATATAGAGGGGTGGAGATAGGAACAAGGAAGTTTTGCATCAACCTTGGATTGGTTTGATTATAGAGCTCACATCAAGCTACTATATTGACCAAGTAGGGTTATTATTATTTTTTTGCTATTTTCTTTGTTCAACCATTCAAAAAGCTTGTGAAAATATCATTGAAGTCTGAAATCTTTATTTGAATGTTCTTCTATTTACAAATCCTATAGGAATGGTTTCTTTCAAGAATATATAATTATAAACATATAGAAATATTGTATATTAAAATACTTTGATATTTGAATATACATACTTACATATGATTTTATACAGAGAATCACAAAAACAAACCAAAATATAAATGAATCATTATTGTTATCATTTTGAATCAATACTGTCATCTTGAAATCTAGAAACTAGCATAGAAAACCATTCTTCACTATAGAAAACAAAAACAAAGAATAAATAGAATAGACAAATGAAATAGTAAACCACTATTTTTGATTAAAAAAACAACATTAATTAGGGCGCCGACCCTTTACATAGTCAGAGACTATCAACAATACAATTACACGTAGTCAGGGACTATCAACAACACCATTAGAATAACAAAAATCTTATAAACCATCAACAACCCAGGCCCAACTCAAGGAGGGGTAGGTATACCCAAGCCTTGACAAGGAGGGGATTGGGGGGGGTAGGGAAAACTTCCCCTTCTGCCTGCGACAAACAACCGTCCATGCGATACTGTCATTGGGACTGCCAAGAGAGTGGTCAAGTGGTAAGGTCCTCACCTGGGTACCAACAATAGGTTCAGGAGAATGCATTTGTAATGCAGCAGTTAATTGCTCTAGAACAACAGGGGGTTGTTGTAGTAAAACAACAGGCTGTTGGAGAGGAGCAAAAGTAATAGGTGTAGAGAGGAGCTACAAGTCGGAGGCGACAAGAGTAGAATCCAAATCAGGAGCCACAAAGGTTGAATCCTCACATATATCAATCACACCAGTAGAAACATCATTAGCGCAAAGCGATTCATTAGATTAGTTAGTAGCATAAATAGTCAAATGGTCCAAGGTGACATTCTTCCACCAAGTAGCCACCCCCTTGTGACACAGGAGGGAGCAGTCTGACGCTAAATGACCTGTGGTGAAACATTTTTTGTAGTGAAAGGGGAGGCCCTCAAAATCTAGTGGTTGAGTTCAAGGTCTATCCCCAACTATAAGGACCACATCCTCAAGGAGGGGTGAGGAAATGTCAATATCCACCAAGATGCGAGCAAAGGTGGAGTGACCCATAGAAGTCATGGCATCATCAACCATAAAAAATGACCAATAGAGTTGCGAATGGCTTCATAGCAAGATTATTCCTAAAAGTGGAGAGGAAAATTCGATAGTCGAACACGAACTAGATGCACATTGAACGGTTCAGTAAGGGGATTGAAGGAGGTAGTCTAGGGCTTAACAGAAAGTTAATGAACTCCCCAGGCCGACATCTTGTCCAAAATATGGTCACGATCAAAAGAAGACGTAAAAGAAGCAATGAAAAAACCTTTAGCACAGGGGAAGGGTTCAATAGTCTGATCAATTAGAGGCTTCCATGAGATACTCACCCAAGAATGGAGATCTGGTAGAGAAGGCAAAATCCCAGAGAATCTGCACACCAGAGCACATCTTTGGTAAAACACAATGTTGTCCAAAACATCCCGTCCTCAGACCACCATTGGGGAGGACTTGGCATAGGGAAGAGGACGAACCCCTCTGGAGGTCTGAGCAATAGATCTAGCCACACAAGAAAAGCTATGATTTCTAGCAAAGGAAGTTCGAGGTAGAGCATTAGCATCCATAGTAAGGTTGCCACTAGCATCACCCAACCAAGAGGAATCCAAAACCCCACAAGGAACAAGAGTATCACCATCCACCTGGGGAGTAGGGCACTCAGATGCAACAACTACGACAACCTCAGACTCAACATCCACACCATGGTCCATGACATCACCAGGAGGGAACACAATGAAGGGAGCGAGAAAGCCGTTGAGGCTGACAAAATCATTATTCAAGAACGCAACCTGGGCGGAGACAGAGGCGTAGCCAACAACATCGACAAAGGTAGAGGCCATCACACCATTGTTGTGTATAGGAGTTGTTGAAGCCATTCAAAAATTTGAAGGAGCCTCCACTTTTCTATAAACCATTTTTATCATCTTTGCATTCTAAAATAATGCACGTTAGCTTTTAGTTACCAAATGAAATTCCATTGTCTACTTCTCAGTAACCTAGAAAGGATAGGAAATAGTTGATTTTGTTATATACAAACAAAAACTTAGAAAAAAAAGAAACTTAATAGATGTAGCATCATAAATTGTACACCCTTAATTAGATTGTCCAATTTGATGCTTAGTTAGCACTCTCCTTAGTATGTCCCATTGCATTTTGCATTATAGAACTTCTTTGGGCATTTAATTAATAATTTAATTAAACCTAAGTCCTCTCTCATCAATCCACATTGCATAAATTTGGCCCCTTAATCCTAGGTGTGCCCCATTTTATCATTTAATCCTAATCTTACCCTAGTTTCAATCTTCAAAGCACATCCTGCATATCTACACATCTTGGTTTGAGCCACCAAGTTGGAATCGACATTAGAATCCCATTATCCCGCATCCGTAAAAATTCAAAAAAAAGTTGATAAGACCAAGGTGAATCTGTACTACTTGGTCCTGAACTATTTCCCCTGAATTTCGAGAGGGTAATTTGGTAGTCTTTTCTAATTCAAATCTCACTCCGTGTCTAATTATGTTAATTCTAAGTCAACTTTTCATTAAATTCAAACCTAGGGTTTCATATATAAGGCAAATCTTTCCCTAATTTGGGGATCTATCTAGGAATTCAAGATGAGATCCTTGTGAAGTGAAAGTGTTGCCATATGTGAAGTTTCAGACCTACAATTCATCCATCATTCAATTCTTCATCAACCATGGAAGTTTCAAGAGGCATTGGAGAATAATAAGGGAATCATCGATTGATGATTGGCTTGTACCCTTCCTAAGGATTTGGTATGATTTCATGTTGTTCTTATGTCTACATTGAGATTCAGATTTGCATAACATTAGTTTTTAGACTACATTATTTTTTAAGGTTGGTATTGCAATTGTAATCTAAAGCATATTCATTACTATCATTTAGGGTTTTCTCTAACACACTTGGGTATAATTCTAGTTTGCATTTAGCTAATAACAATCTTACCAACACACAAGATTCAAGAGCAAACACACTTTTTCTGTTACAATACCGACTATTTCTAGAGGTGGAAATCACCAAAAAAAGGGGGTGGACTAAGGCAAACCCCTTTATAGCCACAAATATACCATTTTCAACTTGCAAGTAAAATTACAGCTATCCGATAGAGCGAGAAGTTTTTGGAAGAACTGAACAAATAGGTGCAAGTTTTCTATCAGAAGTTAGACGTAGTTTTCAAGACCAGGCCCCCCTACCCTTGTCCCAGGACCAGGGTGCCCCATGCCCTAGTCCTCCTTGCTCTGCACTATGTTTTCAAGTCATTGTTCAGTTTGTTCCAGAAGCTAGATCTCCAAATCATAGGTCAACAAACCAAAGTGCCCAATGCCCTAGTTTTGTTAATTCCGCTCCAGATTTTGATCACAGGTGTACAACATAATCCTCTTCTTAGATCTGCATTCATTGTCTTAGTTCAACTATCTATTAGTTTGCTTCAATTCTTGTTTATTCACTTGTCTTTGCCCCTTCATTATAGTTTTACATTCTCCTATATTTTACATATCCCTTTACATAACAATGAAGGAATAAAAAACCTAGAAGTATCCCTTGACTCTCTTTCACAATAGTTAGTCAAAGATGATCACTCCTCAAGGTGCTTTTGTATTTGAATGTTTGTGCGAAAGTGGATTTAGATCCTGATACTATGCGATTCTATTTTCATCCAAAACATTTTTGTGAACTCGACTCTCTTGTATTGCATTTTCTATCTTGATCTTATCATTGAATGTTTCTTTCATGTGAAAAACATAAAAAATTCAAAAATCTTATTTTATGCATTGTGTGTGTTAAGTTTTATATGCACTTTTCATTTCAAAAGTTAGTTTTCAATAATGTCAGATCTCTATTTGCAGGATTTTCGTTCATATGATAATCCTTTAGATCAGTCAGATGACTCTCCTCATGAAGACATCCCTATCAAGTCATCCTCCAAATCTAGTAACATGGTGATATATGACAATCCTCTTTATGATGATTTACCTCCTTTCCAATCTAATAATCAACCATTTAGTTGTAATGACTATTCTATGCTAGATGATGTTCTTGATGGTTTCATGTCTACTAAAACTTCTTCAAACGAAATAACCACTTCTATGTCTAATAGATTGATTAACATGATAAATGTGAATGACTATGAACCTAATTTCTAAACACCTAATAAGCCTCTTTTTGTGGTTCAAGGTGATAGTTCTCCTCAAACTTTTCAATCTCTCAAAAGGCCTCTCTTTGTGGTTCAAGGTGGTTATAGTAATGATACCTTTTGCACTCCTAACAAAATAGTTATTATTGTGCAAGGAGGTTATACCACGATGAGTCCTTATGAGTATGCTAAAAAAATCACTCGAGAGAGTTATAAATAGATTACCCATACCTATAATACAAGAAACAATAGGCAAACTAATCCTCCTCCAATTATTCCTCCTTCTCAACCAATACTTCCACCAACACCTCGTTTATCACAACTTCTTGGTAAAGAGTGATCTTATTGAACAAATTAAACCTACTCCCGCCAAGATTTCCCTTTGGTATTTGATTCAAACTTCATCCACATATCATGTAATATTACAAGATTAATTAAAGAACTTATATTCCCCACATTCAGTGACACCTAATAATATGGCTTCTTTGATTGACTCTATGAAAACACCTAAAGCTCAAATTGTGTTTTCACAAGATGAGTTATCTTCTAAGGAAATTCAAAATCAATATGATTCTCTTATGATTGTTGTCCTTATTAATGGTAATGCTATAACACAAACACTCATTGACAATGGATGTGGCCTTAATGTTTGTTGCATTGATTTATTGCATAAGATTAATGTGGATACTTCTCTTATTAAACATTAATCTCTTTCTATTCATGGTTTTGACAATGTTGCTAGAGATTCTTTAGGTACTATAACCTTTCCTATTAAGTTAGGACCTGTTATTTTACCTATTCTTATTCATGCCCGATAATCTTACTTACAATCTTTTGTTAGGACAACCTTGGATTCATAGTATACAAGATGTCCCTTCTACTCTTCATCGTCAAGTTGAACTCATTCATAACAATAAGATGTATACTTTGCATGTTGATACCAATTTATAAGCTTGTTTGCAAGTCTCATCTGATTCCAAATCTTCTTCAAGTACTCCTACTTCTTCTATCACCCAAGATGAGTCACCATATCCTCTTGAAGATACTTCTTCATCTGAAGAGGTAATCTTAGATGATGATTAGAGGTCTTTAGATTTTATACCTTCTTTCATAAAAGAATATAAAAAGCCTCAACAGAGCCTAAGACTAAAAAGGAGGATGATATGGTTGAACCTAAAAAGCAACCCAATTTGTCCAAACAACTTAGTAACAATTTTGTGGCTGCTTCAAAATCAAGAACTTCTTCTACTTCTCTACTTATGACATTGGGACATATGAGGCTCCGCCTTCCCTTACGGAAATGACTTCTCTTTATGGTCCTAGTATCCAAATCTTTGCTAAAAGTGGATATAATGGCAATGATTGTGACGCAAATGAGAGAGGAATAAAAGTTCCTTTAGAGAGTCATATTCATGAGGCATCTTTTGGAGTTGGTTATAATCACTCTAAGCCCACCAAAGCATCTAAGAGACCATCCCTTAATGTCAATGCCATATTTTCCTCTAGTTCCCTTTCTCTAATGCATCCTCACTTAATTGATTCCGAATCATTGCCTTCCCTTGATATCTTTTTTATTGATGATTCCTTAGTTGAATTTTTAGGAGTCTATGATAATCTTCCTCATTATCACCATGATCATGGATTTATTTATTGTTTAAATACTGAGGCATACTTTGGGAAAGACACTATATTAGAAGGTGATAATGAAGAGATGATTCATGAATTTCCTCAACCAATGGACGTTCCTCAACAAAGTAATATTCTTGTGAGTGATACCATTGATACTAAAATGGATGCTTACAATGAGGAGAAAGATCGAGAAGCGTTTAAATGATGATGCGAAAGATTAACATTCTTCATTATTATATGAATTCCTTAAAATATTTTCTTGGATTTATTTAGATATGCTTGGCATTGACCCTAATATTGTAGCATAACATTGTGTTGATTCTCGATGCTAAACCCGTGAAGCAGAAGATTAGGAAAATGAATCCCAAGATAGCTTTTCTTGTTAAAGATAAAATAGATAAACTTATAGAGGCTAGTTTCATCTTCTCTATTGATTACTCTCCTTGGATTTCAGATATTGTTGGTGTTTCTAAACTTGATAATAAGATAATAATGTGCACCGACTTTCGAGATCTCAATAAGGCTTCTTTGAAAGATGATTTTCCACTTTCGAACATCAATATGATAGTTGATTCTACTGTAAGTCATGCTTTGTTATCTTTCATGGATGGTTTTTTTGGATATAATCAAATCTTTTATTTATCCTCAAGATCAATATAAATTGCTTTTACAATTCCTTGTGGTAGTTTTTGTTGAGTTGTGATGCCTTTTGGGTTGAAAAAAGTTGGTGCCACCTATCAACATGCTATGACCCTTATATTTCATGATTATATGCATAAAATCTTGGAAGATTATGTTGATGATATCCTAGATAAGTCTATCTCTCGTCAAGACCATGTTAGGATCATTAGCCAAATTTTTGAAAGAATTTGTCAATACAACATGCGCTTGAATCCTCAAGAATGTATTTTTGGTGTGGATAGTGGACAACTATTAGGGTTCATTGTTTCACATCGTGGTATTGAAGTGAATACAAAGAAAATAGATGCCATTGTCAACATGCCACCTCCTTGAAAAGTTTCTCAATTGCTAAGTTTACAAGGAAAAAATCATGCTATGCGTAGCTTTGTTTTACAACTTGCGGATCAAACTTTCTGTTTTACTCAATTGCTTAAGAAAGACTAATTTTTGGTGGAATTTTTGTCATGAAGGATTGCATCCTGATGCTAAGCATGAAACTCAACAATCCTGTGAAATATGGAAACACCTTCAAGCTCATGGGTTGCTCAAAATGAAGGTAAATCTCTAGAGCGAGCTAGTTCTCCTAATGGATACCTCCTAAAAACTCACTTTTTGATAGGAAAAGGATAGAAGGATTGTTTGAATTGAAGACTATCCTAGGAGGAGGTGATACACCAAAATATAGCTAAGATCTGCAACTTGACTAACTCACAATTTGACTCAACATGAAGCAAAGACACAATTCAACTTTAGTAATCTTCATACATCAGATATTCATAAGGGCTTTGAGCTTTCAGGTTTGTTGAAGAAGAACTGAATGTTCTTACAACTTCAAATTGCTACAAGGTATAAACACAACTTACAACTTGCATACATCAATTACATTCCATCGAAAGGTTCTTAAATGCGACATGGAAGGAGTTTGCATAATAGCTCACAAAAATCACATCAATCACCCATACAACGCACAAAAGAATAGAGTAGAATAGGTCCAAGCTGCTATTTTATTAAAATAAAGGAGCTATTTGTTGTTACAAAACTCAAATTATGAGTTACAATGCTGAAAGCTTGTTATGTGTGCAAGAAAAAAGAAAAGAACTGGATGAAAAAGAATGAAGAAAGAAGACATAGAAAAAGTCTTGAAATGACCTTTGAGGTGTAATTGATTGTGCCTTCTCAAACTTGACCTCAACTAATTGCTTCTATCTTGATTCTATCCTCAAATTGCATGGATGTAGTGTTTGGGGTCGAATTTGAAGAAAAGTCATGCAGAAGGAAACCCAAAATTGATGATAACTGAAGGTTGACTGCTTCAAAACTTGCCTCAAGTGGTGACTAGCCCATGTGGGGTCTTAACTGGCCCCGAACTACTTGAAACTGCTTGAAAACTCCTTATTTTCAGGGTCACAACTACTCATGATCTTTAAACTCTACCTTTTCTTATAAGAATGATCCCTAAATTGATTGATGAACTAAATTGTTTGTATTTATTATATCGATGCTTGGTTTAGAATCCATTTAAAGACTACTTCATCCTTCTAGGTGTAGATTATCCTTGTAGGGACTTCTCATATTCATTGATGATTCCAAGAGATGTGCTCTTTGAATTTATTGATAATAGCTAGGTATAAGACCATTGGAAAAGACACAAAACCTTGGCATGGAATGCTTTTAATGCTTATGAAGCCATTGAAGTAATTACTTTTTAATTATTCTATTTCCCTGTATCTCTGTTCTATGTCTGCTTACTCTATTTTGCCTAGGATCTACAACAACCTCTTTCTTACTACCTTCAGTCTATCCCTAGGTATGCACCTCATCACTCTAATTTTTTTGAGCCTCTATTTTGTCCTTTATGACTGTCATTAAGGTTTGAACTATGATAAAATATTACTTTACTAACACCTTTTGTGCTTGGTATCTCTGTCTTTTGTCTTAAGCCTGTAAACATTGATTATGCTTCTTTGAATATACCGCTTACGAATTTTAGGATTGTCTCTTATTTACTGTCTATTTTCTTTGATGGACTATATTTTCTCCTTAGTGATGTTTGATCTCTAATATTTATCTTGACAATGATCTTTAAGCTTTGATTGACCATTTTTCACCTCATTGACTGTGTATGATATCTCATTGTCCTTTGAATGCTTGCTATTGTTTACCCCATTCTACTGCTCTAGTCTTCTTTTGGGATTCTGTCACTGTTGGGGCTGATTGTGGCTTTGCATTGATATTAAAATCTTTATCTTGTGATTATCATTGTTCTTTTGAAACCTTGACTCCTTTGATCAAGAGTCTTCATTCTTCTTTTTTGGGTTGTATTCCATTGCTATTCACTATTATCTTCCTTTAGGTCTACTCTCTGTGCATGCCTTATCACTGCCATAGAGCTTGCCTTTTAGTGTTGTGGTGTTTCTGCTAATATTTTGCTTTGACAAGATCACTGTGACTGAGTTTTTGAAGTCTTGTTCATACATCCTTTACTTGAGCCCTTTTGATGGATAGGATACCTTTAGGGATTGCTATCATTACTTTCTTTCATTGAAGATTGTCTCATAAATGCTACCCATGATCTATTTTACTGTGGCTAAGATCTCAGTGATCTATGCTCATGGAGATACTCACTGTCTTTCTCCATTCTTGTGTAGAGGGTTGCAACCCTTCTTTCACTTTGAATCTATGATAGTCCATTCTAATTTTGTTCTACTCTCAAACCCTGTCTTTCATTTACCTTGACTAACTTTTATAAAGTCTATGTATCCTACTCTCAAACTCCGTCTTTCTACTTTTTCTACTACTCTCAAACCCTGTCTTTCTACTTTTGCTACTACTCTCAAACCCTGTCTTTCATTTACCTTGACTATCTTTTATAAAGACTATGTATCTTCATTGCCACTATTTTCTAGTAATATTATTTGAAAGCTTTCAATGCTTATTCTAGCTCCTTACTTCCTTGACCCTTGGCATCAAGCTATGGGATGCTCTAAGTCTATAGTTCATGACTGTATTTTGCATTCCAATGTTTCTTGTGCCTTTGTGTTGGTGTGTTTATAGACCTGGGATTGGCTCTATTTTGGTTGATCACATTGAATGACTTTAGCTGCTCGTGGACTTAAAGCATCACTATCTTAACCATTCATTATAATTGTTGTCATACTTGTCTAAGATCCTATGATCTACAATGTGAGTGCATTTAGAAGCTTTGCTCAAAGATGTCACAACAACCCTTGTCTTTTGAGCTGTAACAAGTCATGAGGTTTGACACAATATTTCAATAATGAGATGATTGTTATATATTTCTTTTTTTTAATGCTGTCTTTTTGCTCAATGTATCCCCTTATGGATGGAGTCCTTTTTGTTGTTGATTTTGGTTCTTGATTGTGATAGGGATTTCTTTGTAATGTTCTTTTGAAGCACTTCATTGTCAAAACACATCAAAGTGCTGACATTATTACAAGAGCGGTTGCCGTTGCACCAAAAGATCGGCCTATTAATGTCTGATACAACCACTAGACTTATAGAATCCATGGGAGACAGTTAAGCCATGTCACAAACCCAAGCGCTACATTGCATATCACAAGGATATCAAGGGCGCACACCTTGCAACAATCCCCCCCAATGCAAGTGAGGGGTTTGAACTTGTGACCAAGCTTTGATACCACTTGTTACAAGTGTAGTTGCCGTTGCACCAAAAGATTGACCTATTAATACCCGATACAACCACTAGACTTATAGAATCCATAGGAGATAGTTAAGCTATGTCACAAACCCGAGCGCTACACTGCACAACACAAGGAGACCGAGGGCACACACCTTGCAACAAACATTAACATTGTCTTTCCTTCATTTTCATTTCAATACATATTGCTTCAATCTGTTGACGTTCCTTGATGACACGCAACCTTCATTCTTCCACTTCATGTGACTGCATTTGTGGACATGAGGACTGTCTTATTCATGCTACAGAAAAGAGAAATGGATTGATCTCTATTATTTGAATTCTTTTTCACTTGATAGTGATTGAAGATCTTATTATTGATTGCTTTTTGTACACCCCTATGATCTATCCTTGGTATGTTTGACAGTGATAAAGGCAAGTTATCAACAACATTTTATCATGAATTGTCACATTTTACGATAAATTAACCCTGAAGAGTTTGGAAGAAAAACATACAGATATAACAAAAACAAAATATTTTCATCATCAAAATTGTCATGACTTGAAAACTTGAACAAAACATTGACTCACTCATAACATCTTTTCAGTGACTTACATTTATTGCAAAAAAAGAAGAAGAGAAGCCCCTTAAGTGCATATGAGATCGAACCCCTTTCAAGACATTTTGAAAGGTGAAACCGGCTTGTCTCCTTGAAGGATGGTGTGCATGCCCTTTGCTGTCATATGCACATGGGAAAGTTTGAGATGGTTTCTTGTTGATACTAAAACATAAACTGAAGATGCACCTCTCCCTCCTCAAATTACAACAACTAGAGTAATGAGAACTATAAGATTTATCAGTCAAATCTCATGCTCAAGGCTGGAAATGACCTTAGCTTCCATGGCCATCATGCAAACTTCTCTTTGGAGAAGAAAACAAAGTGAAAAATACCCTAATACTTAACTTAGATCGAAAAAGAGCTAAACATAACACTTTCATCTTGTCATGCAACGTGGAAATAGTAGCTTGATAACTTTACTTCCTTCCAAATGTTTAAAAATTAGACCCTCTTATGCACTTCAACTCACGTGGGAAGCATGGAATTTTTTGCAATTTTAAAAGGTTTGACCATCAAAAAGGGTTTTAATGGTTGTAATTAACTGTATTAAATCAAAGATATTTAACTAGGATAATTTGACCTGTTATCATCTATAAATCCTCTAAAATTGACTAAAAAGACCAATGATCCTATGTGGAGGCTATTTTTGGCCTAAAAAGAGAAAAAAGGTAACAAGAATATGGATTGTCAAAAAGATTTTGAAGATTTGAAACTTTATTAGGCCAATCCTCCTATTTTACAACCTTCTATTCCTAGTCAACCTTTCCTTCTTTATACAGCTGGTTCTTCTCATGCTCTCATAACTTTATTGACACAACATAATCATGATGGTAAAGAATGTTAGATTTATTATATAAGTCACACTTTACTTAATTATGAGGTTCGATATATTGCAATCCTAAAGCAATGTTTGGCTCTTGTTTTTGCAACTCAGAAGGTAAGGCATTATCTTTTGAACATTGAGACACATGTTATTATCAAATTTGACCCTTTAAAACATCTCTTTTCTAAAACTGATCTTTCAGGGCACTTACCAAAATGGGTTATGTTTTTAACTGAATTTGACCTTAAGTATTTTTTCCCAAAAATCAAAGGACAAGCTTTAATTGACCATTTGGATGATGCTCCTTCTTATCTTACTTTACCTAATTAGGATTCATTTCCTGATGACTTTGTTCTCCTCCTAGATATTGATAATTCTTGGGAATTGTTCTTTGATTGATCTAAGTGTCGAATGTGTTTAGGCAATGGTATTATTTTGACACCACCTTCCGGAAAACCAATTATTATCTCCATTTCCTATGTACTAACAATATCTTTGAGTACAGAGTCGCTATTGCCGGTCTAAAAGTGGCTTTGTCCTTTAACATTCAAGTTTTGCATATCTATGGTGACTCACAATTGATTATAAGACAAGTAATGGGAACATATCAAGCTAAACAAAATAAACTATCGTAATACCATAAATTAGTCTTATCATTGTTAAAGAAGTTTTCTTCTTATACCATAGATCCTATCCCTCGAAAGGACAATCGACATGCAGATTCTGTGGCAAGTGCAACTTCCCTTAAAGACCTTGAAGATCCTTCTATGTATTATAAATTCATCAGTCACAACATCAACTAAGTTTCTATTACTGATAGTCCTAGTGAAGTGTCTTGTTGTTATGCTTTAGATCCTGATGAATAGTATTCTCATATCTTCCAATATTTGACAGATGATAACTTTCCACACTTTAAGAGTAAGAACACTATAGCTCATATGCATAATCTTACCGCAAGATACATCATTAATTCCAATGTTCTTTATAGAAGGGGTTATAATGGACTTCTTCTTTGTCCTCTCAACAAGATTGAGATCCCCATTTCTCTTGATGAATCACATTTAGGAGCTTGTGGGGAGTATTTTAGTGGGAAATATTTGGTGCAATGGTTGCTCCGAATTGGATAATATTGGCAAACTATGGAAAAAGACTCTTTTTCTTTTGTCAAAAAGTGTCATTAGTGCCAACAGAACAACAAATTGATTTATTCTCCCTCTCATGAACTTAGGTCCCAAGTTGCCTCTTGGCCCTTTTCATTATGGGGTTTGGATCTTATTGGTAAAATTTCCCCTCCATCACAAGGACATATTTTCATTCTCACTACCACATATTATTTTATGAAGTGGGTAGAGGTTGTCCCTCTTCACTCTAAAGTCCATCATCGTTGATGTAATGTGCCAGTTCATTCTCGATAATATAATTTCTCTTTGGTATACACACTTTGATTTATGATAATGGTACCTCATTTAAGAACAAATATGTGAAGAAGTTCCTAGAGAAATTTCATATCCAATATCGATTTTCTACTCTATATTACCCTTAATCAAATGATCAAGTTGAGGCTTGTAATAAGATTATTGAACAAATTCTTCATAAGACTATAAATAAGCATGGTAAGGATTGGCATACTTAGTTGACCTATTCTCTTTGGGCCTATCAAACAAGTGTTTACATAGATATAGGTACCATAGATGGAGGAAATGGAGTGTCTGAATCAAAGATTCAAACTTGTTTCCAACATCTAACAATGAAATTTTCCTGCCAAAGCACACATGCAAATCAAAATCTAAACTAGAAACACACATGCATGTCACACAATCTACTCCATTACACTCCTTAAACCAAGATCTTATGTAGATAATATGACTCTTAGAAGCACACACAAGAAGCTATGGTTTATTGGAGATTCAAGATGATGAATGCAAAGAAAGCTAAATAAAGTGAAATGCAAGATAAGATGAATGCAAAAGTAAACCAATTTCTAGATTGCTAGATAGCTTATGAGAGAGAGGCTGAGCTTAAATAGAAGTTCTCCGGGTGGATCCATATTGTAAGATGAATGTGGGACAAAAGATGATTTTGAAATTTTTAAGTGTTTATCCCACATGCGTGTGGTGAATGCAAGTGTACATAGGAGAAAGCATAAATGAATGATGCAAATGCTTGTGTGCATATTTGTAAAAATGGATAAATAATAATAATATTATTAATTGATAAATGGAATATGAGATATTAATAATATTAGTAATGGATGAATGATAATAATTTATAATGGTGTTAATGAATTAATGATAATATTATTGGGTAAATGAATAATGATATATGATAATATTAGTAAATAAATAATGGATAAATGATAATAATAATATTAATGATAATAGACGGAATAATGTGTGAGAATGAAATCGATCCACTTGGGATAAAAAAATAATTAATACGAAATTTTTTATGTGTCTACATTTTGCCCCTCTTTGAGACAATACAACATGTCGCGTTGTTTCAAAGAAAAAGATTGACTGGTATAGCCCCAAAGATATCCTGGTAAGGGTGATGATTGATCAATTATGCCCCCTCGAAAGATTGATAGAATAGATTGATGGAGATTGATCTCTTAGTAGATTATGAAAAAGAGATTGGATGATTGATATTGTGCAAGTGATTAAATTTAGATGCACATTTGGTGGAAATGCACAGTTGATTAGGCATAACTGAACAATTGATGGAAATGAATAGGATAGCTATGTGGATAAGCTGATTAAGATGATTGAGCTGATTAAGTTGATAGGAATTGATGCTAGTGCAAGATAATTTGAGATATAGATTGAGTGATTAGGGGGGAAATGAGATTCCAAGGAGCAAGTTGGTTGACTTGATAAAGCGATTAAAGTTTCAGAGACATGCATCAGTTGGATAAAGCATTTGATTGATCTCACTGCAATGAAAAGAATGAAGAAGATGATGGAATAAATGATGAAAAAGAGAGAGAGAGAAGAAAGGTGATGAAAGGAGAAAAATGATGAGAAAGAAGATGAACGAGTGAGGAGAAAGAGGATATGAAAGTGATGGAAATTCTTATGCCTTTTGAAGCATTGATATCATCATCGACTTTATTATAGTAAAATGATAAAACTCATCTAGATATGAATGAACCAAATGAATTGTCATACCAATTGAGTGAAAGAAAATACATCAGATAAGAAAGTATTGCCTCAATTTGTATTAGACCATTATGTCCTCAATGATCTTAGATGATCATGTCCTAGGATGAGTCATCATATTACTAAGGAATAAGTCATATGTACCAAATAGGTGAAGATGCCCCATCATCGCCTTTCTAGTCAAAGACATCTTGGAGATAAAATCTCTAGTCAGAGACATCTCAGAAAAGCTAAAAGACATCACCAAAAATGAAATCCAAAATAATCAAGAGACTGTTTGCAATTTGGAGTAATTGATTATGTGTTGCATTGATGGAAACACTGGCTGTTTTGGTTGTTTACCGGTTTCCGGTTGGTTCTGGTAGAGTGGTTGGATTATGATATTGATTTGGTATGCTCCGATATGCTTTGGTTTGTGGAATTGATTTGGATCTGTCATTCATGCTTTTCAGATGCGTATCACGACTAGTTGGTTCAGGATTTGATGACTCATGTACTATCATTATTTCTAGTAAGCCTTTTGATCACTGTTAAGGGTTTTATCGACAGAGCTTTGTTGAAGATATTTTGATGCACATGATAAGGGGTGTTGGTGCAGCTTCTAGATGGCTTTCACGATGCTGTTGGTTATCTTGTTTGTGTTCTTGTTGATCAGTGCTGTTGCATTTAGGACCAGACCTAATGCTATCTTATTCTACTAGGTTATTGACCGACTTATGTAACGTGTTGATGGGTGATCCCGATGCATTACCAAATGGATTCATTGATTGGATTATGTTGTTTCAGTCTTAAGATGACTTGGTTGATCATTGGATTGTGGGTTTATGTTATGAATTTATTGTACTATCTTTTAGGTGGCCGACCTAATTGTTTAGGTCTCAGGTTGGTATATATATGATGTAAAATCTCTTTGTAGATCATGGGATTATAGTTATGGGATGGTTATGTGATTACCTGTGTGAATAATGTTGTATAATATGCAGGATTTTGGGTCGATCATAGGTGATTGAATTGGGTTGGTAAGAGAGGTTTAAGACCTCTGGTACCGAGATTAACCGAAATTGTACTCAGGCATAGGAGATGCTATCTTTGTAGTTCACTCTTCTTTCTAGATTGTAGTCTGGATTTATATTGTAGTCAGTGAGGATTATTTTGTGATGAGTAGTGCGCTCTAGGCTATTGGCCTTCCTGCATGTGCATGCTCCTCATTTTGTAATCACATACTTACTGCAGAAGTATTATTTGATTGTGGGTAGGCTTCCCACTGTGTTTTTTCCCTTTACCAGGTTTTCCACGTACAAATCTTGGTGTCATGTGTTCTGGACAGATGGTAACTATTCCTTTATTTATGTTTATGCTTAATTGCTATATCAGTTATTCTGGTATTTGGTTTATGCATTCCGGTATTGAGTTTATGTGTTTCGATAATAAGGATTTGAATGCTTAAAGTTCTGTAATCCATTGACAACTTACTCACCCCCCTCTCAGTTGTCCTCTGGTTATTTGAGTTGTCTAACAATTGGTATCAAAGCCTGGTCCTCTCTGTAGAAGCTTAACCTCTTGAGGAAGATGCTATGGCATCTAATAGTTCAAGTTCATCAAATACGTCTGCAACTATTTTCCAGAGAGAAATTCCTAGGCTTGATGGAACAAATTACAGGGTATGGAAGATTCAGATGGAGACTAATCTGAGATGTCTTGTAAGGGAAATTTGGGAGATCATTGAGAAAGGAGTAACACCTTTTAATTCTACATCTGGCAATCCTCCTCCAACAGGCTTGGATAAGGAGCTTGAGAATGATTGTAGAGCTAGAGAAGCCCTTTTGTGTGCACTTTCTGATCAATAAATAATGTGACTAACTGACAAATCAACTGCAAAGGCTATATGGGATAAATTGGAGATTCTGAATGAAGGTGAACCTACTGTTAAAATTTCTAAACTTGATGGTTACCGGGTGAGGTACGAGAACCTAAAGATGGAAGAAGATGAAAGGATTACTGCTTTTATGGAGAGAGTTAATGAGATTGTTATGAGAATTCAATGTTGTGGTGGATCTTTGAGTGAAGATGAAATAGTTTCTAAAGTACTAAGAGCTTTGCCACCAGCTTATAAGATGAAGGCTACTACAATTAATGAGCTAAGAACTATGGCAAACACCTATGTTAATAGGGATACCTTGGTTGGGAAGTTATCTGCTTTTGAACTTGAGGAATTTGGACCTTCTGGAGCTATAAAATATGAACCTGCTTTTCATGCATCTACATCATCTACCAGAAAGAGTGTTTGGAAAGCTTTATATGCGAATGAACTAGAGGATATGAAGAAATAAGATGAAGAGATTGAGCAACTTGAAACCTTATTTGCTAGAAGAGTACCTAAAGGACTGACATGAAGTAAGTATGAAGGAAAATCACCTTTTAAATGCTTTGCATGTAATAAGATAGGTCATTTTGCATCTAGATGTCCTGAAAGGAATTCAAGATTTGAAGAAAGAGCTAGAAGATCTTTTAGGCCTAACCATGATTATCAGCACAAGCATAAGTACAGGAGGAACAAAGACAAATCATGCTACTTTGCTGATGAGGAAGGTGTGACTGATTCTGATGATGAACCGACACAAGATTCAGCTAGTGGATCCGATAATGAAAAAGAATGGGTATTTTTGGATATCAAGGAAGATGATCCAGTATCTAAAGATAAGGCCCTTGCTGTTAAAATTGAAGACAAGGATGAATGTGTGATTGACAACGAATGTTCACATTATTTGACTGGAGATAAAAGGAAGTTCTTATCTTTGCAAGAATTCGATGGTGGTCTGGTTAGATTTGGAGATGACAAAACATACATGATTAAGGGAAGAGGAACAATATCATTGGATGGTAAACATAACACTGATAATGTTTATTATGTTAAAGGTTTAAGGCATAATATTTTGAGTGTAGGACAATTGGTGGATAAGGGAATTCAGTTACAGTTCAAGGATAGAAAATGCAAGATTATCAACAGATCTGGATTGAAGATTGCAACCGGTACACAGACTAAAGGTAACATCTTTCATTTGAACTCTAGTGAGAAGACATGTTTGATTGCACAAACTGATGAGAGTTGGGTGTGGCATAAGAGGTTGTGTCATGTGAATTTTGATTGCATTGTGAAGATCAGTTTTACTAAGGCAGTTAGAGATATACCTAAGATTGTAAAGCCCTATAATTTGGTATGTAAGGAATGTCAAATGGGAAAGCAAATCAGAACTTATGAGAGAGAACCAATGATGGAAATGATCATAACTGAACCAGTAGCACCTACACCGAAACAAAATGTTGAACCAATTACTCCGGTAGTATTAGAAAATTCAACAGTAACTGAAGACCAAGCTAGAGGAATAGAAAATCAGAAGACTCCTAGGTATGCAAGGTTGAATCATTCAGAAGATCAGATCATTGGAGACAAAAACAAAGGAGTGATGAGAAGAAGAAGGTTGGTAGCTGATGAGGTATGTTTAATTTCTCAAGTTGAATTGGCATCAGTAATTGAAGCTTGTAAAGATGAATGTTGGATGAAAGATATGGAAGAAGAATTAGATCAAATAAAAAAGAATAACACATGGACTTTAGTTCCCCGACCTAAAAACAAGAATGTTATTGGAACTAAATGGGTTTTTAGGAATAAATTGAATGAAGATGGATAAGTTGTGAGGAATAACACTAGATTGGTTTGTAAAGGATATTCTCAGAAGGAGAGAATTGATTATGATGAAACCTTTGCACTAGTAGCTAGGATTGAAGATGTGAGATTATTTCTTGCTTATGCTGCACATAAGAACTAAAAGGTTTATTAGATAGATGTTAAGTGTGCATTTCTAAATGGAGATCTTGAAGAGGAAGTTTATATTGAGAAATATGATGGATTTTAACTTTCAGATGACAAAAATATGCTTTGCAGGTTAAAGAAAGCTTTATATGGATTGAAACAAGCCCCTAGAGATTGGTATGCAAGACTAGATAAATATCTTTTGAAGCTTGGTTTCACTAAAGGTAATGCTGATAGTAATTAATGATGGTATGATGAATCAATAAGAATCCGTTCAACTACTAAGAGGGGGGGTGAATCAACAGATAGAAAACTGACATAAACTTTTCACCAAACTCAAAATTAACCTCTCAAAGCAAACTCTAAATTGACTGGTTTAAACACTGAATTTCAAATGCAATAATACTGACAAGTTAAACTGGTTGACTGTTATAATAGACTAATAGTAAAACATCTTTTAAACTCTCAAAACCTTTTGACTAAATTATTAAAATACTTTGCTGACAATAGTTAAAACATATTTCAGATTGCTACCAGTTAACATAACATATCAAAGTGGATTTAGTAGTTAAGCAATTTAACCATAGTAAACATAACCATAAAAGCATTCACCACTTGAAACAATATTTTTGACGTGGAAACCCAAATGAGAAAAACCACGGTGGGGATGAAAACCCACAAGTATTCTAAACTCTTCTGAAGTTCGCCCTGTTAGGAGCCAAGCCTGTTAAAGCTTTACAATAGGTCCTGTTAAGAACACATCCTGTTAGGGACCACCCAACTAAGGGATTGACTATAATGCCTTATTAGAAGAAATACCCTACTAGGAGTAACCTTGGTAGAGGATTTTAAATCCAAGCTAATGGACCACCTGGTTAGAGGATTTAGATGACACTAAGCTTGTTAGAGCTTACCTGGTTAAGGGGTTTGATTGTTGTAATTGTTAGAAAACAATAGGGTTTGCTGATCTATTTGAATAGCACTACACTTTCTTGTTCAGATCCTTTTCATGCTCCTATATGCCTTTACACATACTGCAGATACATCTCCCAGTTCAGAAACCACACTCTCTTATTCTCAACCACAAATTGCCAACTCTACAACAAAACAACTCATTGACCTTATAAACAAAACAATAGGTTGATAACACATCACAAACCTAAAAATCTCATAGATATTACAAACAAATCAGTTCAAGTATGACCATTGGATTACATAACAATCACTGCACATCATTCAAGACAACCTCAACCGCTCCTTGATCACCGCTTCATCAAACACTGTAACTCATCAGGCGGTTTCCATTACATGAAATGAACTTGCTCATTCCCAAGACAAAAATTATCATCTCTACGTGCCAAAAACCTTTTGAAACTCTTCTCATACAACATGCATATGTGTCATAATCATTACCACTCACCATTAGATCATAAACCAATTCAATCGATTCACCAAGCTCCATTGGTTAGAGTTTAGCATATCAACAGGTAGGGTTTACCAGTTGGTCTCACTTCTTCTCTAGTAATACCGGTTTCCTTCACAAGCTCACTTACCGGTTACAATACAACATTATTACAAAATCATTACCGGTTACAATTGACATCAATGACAACATAGAAGTTCATCAATGCAATCTTCATGCAAATGCCAACAATTTATATTTTAAGATCACGGATGATGACATATTGATTATTGAAGTCTTTGTTGATAATACCATTTTTGAAGGTGAAGATAAGTTGTGTATGGAATTCTCTAACAATATGAAGAATGAATTTGAGATGTCTATGATTGGGGAGATGAAATTTTTCTTAGGTTTGTAGATCACTCAAATTGATAAAGGTATTTTTATCTGTCAAACTAAGTATGCTAGAGAGCTGTTGAAGAGATTTGGGTTGGAAAATTCTAAACCGGTTGGTACTCCGATGGTTACAAGTGAGAAATTGACAAAAAAAGATGCATCTGCACTGGTAAATCCTACAAGGTACAAGTCTATGATTGGAGGTTTGTTATATCCGACCCAGACTAGACTGGATATAATGAATGTAGTTTGTATTGTATCAAGATATCAGAGTGATCCTAGAGAAAATCATGAGAGTGCGGTGAAAAGGATTTTCAGGTATTTGCAGGGAACAACTGAATATGGTTTGTGGTATCCTAAAAATGATGACTTTACATTATGTGCATATACAGATGCAGATTGGGCTGAAGATGTTTATGACCGGAAGAGAACATCCGGTGGAGCTTTCTTTCTTGGAAAGAAACTTGTTTCATGGATCAACAAAAAGCAGTCATGTACCTCTTTATCTACTACTGAAGCTGAGTATGTTACTACTGCTACTAAATGTACACAAGTTCTATGGATGAAGCAAATGTTGAAGGATATAAAGGTGGATTGTAATGAACCGATAGTTATTCATTATGATAACTATGCTGCTATTGATATATCAAAGAATCCGGTATTTCATTCTAAGACAAAACACATATCTATCAATTATAACTTTTTCAAGGAGAAGGTAGAAGCAAATGAAGTCAAACTGGTTTATGTGAACACTAAAGAGAATATTGTGGACATCTTCACTAAACCTTTTCCTAAAGAATCATTTGAGTACTTCAGAGACAGATTGGGGGTTTCTGCCCCTCCGCCAGAGACTTGAGTGATGCTGATTGTCATAAGTCCGATATGCATTATCAGAGCTATTACAAATTTAGGATTGATATGGTGGTACTACTACTCTGGGGGAGTAGTTAGCTATAAGGATTAGAGGATTTATGATTTTTCTTTGATATTTATGTTATATCTTTGGCATTGATGTCAAAGGGGGAGAGTTATTATTGTGAAAAAACATAAGGGAGAGATATTTCTTAGGGGAGTTTGGTTCAGAGCTTCATTGCTATATCATTTTGTGCGAGATTGTTGGTTGTCTTCCATAGGGGAAGACTTGTTTGGCACTTAGATGTTTTTCACATCTAGTGTTGCCATCAATGCTGAAGGGGGATATTGTTGGCAATTTGGAGGAATTGATTATGTGTTGCATTGATGTTTTGTCATTGATGACAACACTGATTGTTTTGTTTATTTACCAATTTTTGATTGATTTCGGTAGAGTGGTTGGATTATGATATTGATCCGGTATGCTTTGGTTTGTGAAATTGATTTGGATCTGTCATTCATGCTATTCAGATGCATAGCATGATCAGTTGGTTCGGGATTTGATGACTCAGATACTATCATTAGTTATAGTAAGCCTTTTGGTCACCGGTAAGAATTTTATCGACAAAGATTTATTGAAGATCTTTTGATGCACTTGATAAGTGGTGTTGGTGCGGCTTCTAGATGGATTTCAGGATGTTGTTGGTTATCTTGTTCGTGTTCCTGTTGATCGGTGGTGTTGCATTTAGGACTAGACCTAATGCTATCTTATTCTGCTAGGTTATGGACCGACTTATGTAACGTGTTGATGGGTGATCCCGACGTGTTACCAAATGGATTCATTGATTGGATTATATTGTTTTGGAATTAGGATGACTTGGTTGATCATTAGATTGTGGGTTTACATTATGAATATATTGTACTATCTTTTAGGTGGCCAACCTAATTGTTTAGGTCTCAGGTTGGTATATATATATGATGTAAGATCTCTTTGTAGATAATGAGATTATGGTTATGGGATGGTTATGCGATTACCTGCGTGAATAATGTTATAATAATATGCAGGTTTTTTGGTCGATCATAGGTGATTGAATTGGGTTGGTATGAGAGGTTTAAGACCTCTAGTACCGACCTTAACCGGAATTGTACTCATGCATAGGAGATGCTATCTTTGCAGTTCACTCTTCTTTCCAGATTGTAGTTAGGATTTATTTTGTAGTCAGTGAGGCTTCTTTTGTGATGAGTAGTGCGCTCTAGGCTATTGGCCTTCCTGCATGTGCAGGCCCCTCATTTTGTAATCACATACTTACTACAAAAGTATCATCTGATTGTGGGTAGGCTTCCCACCGTGGTTTTTCCCTTTACCAAGTTTTTCACGTACAATCTTGGTGTCATGTGTTCTGGATGGATGGTAATTGCTCTGTGATTTATGTTTATGCTTAATTGCTATATTAGTTATTCCGGTATTTGGTTTATGCATTCCGGTATTGAGTTTATGTATTCCGATAATAAGGATTTGGATGCTTAAAGTTCTGTAATCCGTTGACAACTGATTCACCCCCCCTCTCATTTGTACTCTAGTTATTTGAGTTGTCTAACAGAGACATAATCAAACAAACAAACAATATGATTGATGCCAAAGTGATTTTTGTCTAGTTATCATGTTGATTTTAGATATGTCGATAGGGTGTTGTTATGTTTGCTCAATTGTAGTCTCACCATACAATGATTTTGTTAAAGTTCAAAGTTGCATGCTCATTCGAAGTGTTTGTGTCTCCATGATGTTTATTAAATGTCTTTGGATTTTGGGGGAAGAGTTTTATGATTTTTAGGGTTTTTCAAATGTTTTAATTTTTTAGGGTTTTTTCAAGACATTTTATGATTTTTTGGATTTTTTCAAGACATTTTATGGTTTTTTTAGGACATTTTATGATTTGTAGGATTTTTTTAGGATATTTTATGATTTTTTTAAGGAAATTTTATGATTTTCAATGATTTTTTAAGGACATTTTAGGATTTTAAGGATTTTTTTCAGGATATTTTATGATTTGTAGGGTTTTTGAGGACTTTTTATGATTTTTTAGGTTTTTTTTAGGACTGTTTAGAAGATAGTTCCTCTGATAGTGAGATGCCAAATATCCCAACCCACTACTAAGGTTGAGGAGATACCCCAGTAAGGGATAAGACTAGCTTAGTATGCAAGAGCAACACATGCATGAGTTATGCAAAACAAATCCACAAGCTATGATGGGGGTGGGAAGGCTATTATGGAATGGTAGAGCATATATGGATAGGGCATGATCAAGTAGAGTATTGAAGGAAAAAGGAGGGAAATCTCTATGCATGGTGTTGGTTGCCAGCTTTCACCATTGTACTTGTCCAAGGCGCCTGATTGCCAAGTTTTCACTAGTGGACAAATTTATTTTTTCTTTACTTTTTTTCTATTTTTCATTTCTTTTTTTGTGTCACAAGGCACCTGTTTGCCAGTTTTTCACCAAAGTGACAATTTTTTAAAGATCTTTTCTCATTTTTTTGGTATTTTTTCAAGATCTTTTAAAGAAATTCTCTAAAATACTCAGGTGTAAAACTTGCTAAGGTGAATGATATTAATTAGATCTTCAAGTGGTTCACCTTCTGGAGTAGCCAGCTAATATGCTCCTTCTATATATGTAGTTGTAATGATGTATGAACCCAGCCAATTTGACTCAAACTTGCCTTTATTCTTTTCTCAATCTTGCCGATAAACTCGATATTTGATTGGATGATGAGTATCTTTGTGTTTTTCCTTCTTTTCTGAAGAAACTAGGGTATAATTACTAATGTGTTTCCCACATAGGCCCATATGCGTATCAACTAAAGAGGTTTGGGTAACTCTGATAGGAAAGCCCTTTGAGGAAGTGCGACAAAAGGTCCACTGATGTGTTGTATCGCCAAAAGGGGATGGATGTGTGGAATAAATGAATGTGGGATTAATGCTTATGAGTGTGAAAAGAAGTGAACGTAGCATGACATGATGGAGATATAAGATCAACAAGTATGCGTTTTGACTTGAGATTTTATAACTTTTGCCCCTAGTTATTTTAGCATTAGGGGCAATCAATTCGCCTTCTTCTTTCTTCATAGAATTTTTATTCTCAACTTTTGTTTTTGTAGAGTCCAATAGCTTTTGATTTTGATTTGGACTAGAAGACTTTTTCTTATTTTTGATTTTTGAATTTTTTTTCACCACTTGATTTTTTATCTCCGATGAGCAAGGGATATTGTAATTATTGTTGATCCAAGTCTAGGAGAGGAGTAGAAATGGAAGGGGTGGATGAGATGGTAAGGTTGCATGAGTTATCAAAGGGTTTGACAATATATTCAATGGATTCTTTGTTGGACCCACTCTCAAGACTATTGATATCAAGAGTTGCTTGCACCTCTAGAGAAGATTTGCATTTAGGATTAGTAGCCACAACATCAGGTGATTCATACCGAATTCCTTGACATTCTGAATTATCTTATCCTATCCTTTCACCATATGGAGCTTCACATTTCATTTTAGTCTACCATAAGTTTGAGGAGATTTTGGTGACTTTTCGATGCAAAGATCACAACTCACAAAATATTCTCCCACTCCATGTTCTATCACTTGTATTCTAATCTCAGTCTCATTAGATTTGGATGTGGACACTTTCAAAGACTCAGGGTCAACATACATTAGAGAAGGAGGCACTTCACGATTGTTAGGAATGATGGATTCAGTCTTAGAACCCAGATTGTTGCAATACATAAAAGGATTTGGATATGCTAGTATTGTAACTTCAACCCCATTATGCAGAAACTTGATGCATTGATGGTATGTAGAAGGTAAAAATTGCATTGCATGGATCCATTACCTTCCAAGGAGAATATAGGTTAGGGGGAGATCAAGGACTTGGAAAACTACATCCTTCACCACAGGTCCCACTTTGATAGGCAATATAATTAATCCCTTAGATGAGCGTTCCTCTTGAACATGTGCCTTTATGGTAATCTTTTTCTTTGGATCAACTACACTTTCAATGAACCCTAGTTTTGTGATTAACTTCAAGGTACAAGTGTTTAGACCTGCTCCTCTATCTATCAAAACTTGCTTGATCTTGACTATATGGACAAGATGCATGAATGAATCGTAATTCTTGGTGAAAGTGAGGGTATGAGGGGAGGCGATGTGTCCCACCATAGCTTGAAATTAATCTACATGTAGGTCTATAGGCACTGTAGCAGTAGCGAGCGCTTTATCAAGGATACGTTTATATTTAGAGGATAGGCATAGCAACTCAAGTATATAAATATGCGTGGGCGTCTTCCCTAAATTCTTTAAAAGATTGTATTGTGAAGATGGTGCAACAGGTTTAGAATTAGGGCCTTTAAGGATAAATGTACCTCTGCAGGTGGTAGCATTACAAATTAGTTTCTTTTCCCTTTATGATGAAGGTGTTCAAATGATTATTGGCCTCACTAATGTTATTTATGGTATAATCATTTTTGGCATTGGTATAGTTCACATCGTCAATAGATTTGGGGGCCTTCCCTTTATCCTTGTCATGCTTGTGTGTGTGAAAAGTGGTAACCTGTAAGCTGTAAGACACAAACACTTCAATAAATCATTGCATACATGGTTAAACATATATAATCAATGATTATTAAAACCATAACAAATCAATCTATTGCCTTCTAAAAGATGCGAGTGTAGATTTGCTCTCAGATTTGTCTAAGCAATACCAGTGACTAGACTACACCAAGATGAAAGATTTAATCTATATGAGCACAAAATTGAGCTAAATGGATGCAATATTAAGCTATATGGATGCAAGATTAAGCTAGATATGCAAGATTAAGCTAGACATGATTAAACTAAATATGCAAAAAGATAAGGTGCATTAATCTTAAAGCACAATATTCTCAATGACTAGAGAAAAAATTGCATAATAACAATAAATCTCGAGGGTGTCTTGAATGAGAGATGAAAGGCTGAATTTATAGAGAATCCAAAGAGAGACCAATGGTCAAGATCAATTAATGATGAGCGGTTGAGATTCCTCAAGAGAAAGCACAATCCAAGTGAAATGAAATAATTGGATGGTTTGATTCAGTTTCAGAGAAGATTAGATTGATTTAATCTTGAGATAAATTCCAATTAAAGCTTGGTTGAATGCATTGAGATTACAAGTCTGAGTTTGCATTGGAGATTAAATTAGTTGATTCCATGCATATTCCTCTTATTTACTCAAGATTTTTATTAGAAAAAGACTTTTCATAGCAACTAAACTTCTTTCCTCAAGATTTGCTTTGGAGTTTTAATTTTAGAGAAAATGATTTATTCAATTTAATTGCTTTTCTTGCTTTTCTGAGATTTCTCAAGTTATCTCAAATTTAGAAAAAGAAATATCTCAAGTTGATTTCTTTTCTCAATTTAATTCCTTTTTGTAAATCAAATTCATTTTTTTAAATAAATTCCTTTTTGATGATTTAATGGCAAATTTAATTATTAATTAATTATGATAGGATATTTAATTAAATAAATAGAATAATTGATTAAAATGATATACTTGGAATGATTAATTAATTAAATAAATATTTAATTAATATAGAATGATTTATTTGCCATATGACATTGATGATTTAGGAATTAATTAATTAGGTGCTCAAGGTTGATTTAATTTCCTTTGGTTAGGATCTTGGTGATATAGTCGAGATTAGGGGCCCATGGCTTAGGTGACCATTTTTAGGGTATTACAATGCTTAGGGAAAGGATTCTTGAATATCTCACAATTGAAGTTACCAGAATGAGTATGTCCATCAACTGAAATATTCCCCTCATCAAGAAGGTATTGTATCACTTGTCAGAGTTTATTGCAACTGTTAGTCTTGTGACCTTTATTTCTATGATAGTTGCAAAAGTGATCGTCATTCCACCATGGGGGTTTGACTTGAGGATTATATTCCCTTATCTCTGGAAATGTTATAAGATTATTTTCAAGGAGTTATTTCAACGTTGAATTGAAAGATTGTCTCAATGGTGTAAAATTTTGTTTAGGGAAGCTTCTTTGTTTCTTTTTTCCTTTGTCTAAGGATGAAACCTTAAGGTTGTAAACAGGTGGTAATTTTTTAGATTTTTTTTGCATCAACAACTCCGTCATTAACCATATTCTTGTTCTTAGCCCAAAAGGGTGTTTTGTGGTTTGAACTCAAGCCTTTGTGATCTTTATCATCGTTTATCTTTATAGTACCATCGACAATAAGGGTTTGTTCAATGCGAAATCCCATGTATATGACCTCATCAGAGGTATCCAAACAATTGAGGCGAAGTTCTCTTCCAATTTCCTTTTTTAAAATGCAACAAAAGAGATCAACAAGTGGTTTATCAGGAATGTCATCAAGTGCTCTTTTTGTCAAATGTCTCCATCTTTGCAAAAATGATACCAAGGATTCTCCTTGTTTTTGTTTTGTGTTGAAGAGGTCCATCATGGTCACATCATGTTCACAGTTATAAGTGTTGTCACCAAGATTGTACCCGTGATGCATAAGCTGAAAGCTCAACAATCTTGTGAAACTTTGGAAGATTTCTAGGCCCGTGGATTTCCTATGGTGAAAATCAACATCCAGAGTGAGCTGGTTCTCTTGGTGAAACCCCCTAGAAAACAAATATTGATAGAGAAAAGGGATGAGAAAAGTTTGTTGAATAATGAAATCCTACTGCTAATGGGAGGTGATGCACCAAATTTTTTTTATACTACTTTCTGTCCTAAACTTATATCAACTTCAAAATAATTGATAATTGATTCACAACCTAGCTAAGACCATAAAATTCATAAATTTTTCTTGTGAAGGTTTGAAAGGTTTTCAATGTTGTATAAAAAAAATGTGTTTTTACAACATTCATCTAATTGAAAAACCAAAATAACGCAACACAAAACTTGAATTTAATATGGAATTTTGTTGTTTAACAAACCATTCATGGGACAAAAAATAAAGGATTTGTAATAAACCACAATATTCTGATCAAATCATATGCATGACAATGAATAAGACAAGAAGATGCTGGAAGGAATCACTATTTTTATTGATAACCTCATTAAAAAAAGTCTTCTATTACAACACTTTAATTTGAAAATACATGAGCTACATTCAACTTCTTGCTGTGTGTATGCAAGAAAAGAAAGAACTAGCTGAGAAAAAGAGAGGAGAGAAATCCTTATCGAAAGGAAGAGTAGAAGAAGTTGAAGAAGTTGAAGAAGAACTGATGTTGAATTGCTGTCTCCATCTTGGATTCATCTTCATTTGCTTGAAAATATCTTTTTTTGGTCGAAATT
Source organism: Cryptomeria japonica (assembly GCF_030272615.1). Taxonomy (NCBI): domain Eukaryota; kingdom Viridiplantae; phylum Streptophyta; class Pinopsida; order Cupressales; family Cupressaceae; genus Cryptomeria; species Cryptomeria japonica. Next base: position 400,758,769 of record NC_081408.1, read on the forward strand.
GATCCAAATCCATGCAAAAAGGTACTCATAACAGCTGGAAACTGACTGTTGACTGCTCCAAAAGTTGTCTTGATTGATGTGGAACCCATGAGGGGGTATGAACTGTGGTGGAATTTCCGTAAACTCTCTCAAAACCCCTTATTTTTAGGGTTAACTGATGTGTGACTTGGAAACTCTACCTTTTGCATGATTTGCAGGTTTAATTCACTGATGGTCAATGATTGATAATCCACTAAGAGCATTAGGTCGGATTTGAGCTTTATTATGCCATAAACACCTTTGAAAGGTGTCAAAAATGAGATATTTAATTACAAAATGTTCCTAATAGACATATATATCCATATTTTGACATAAACTCATATTTTGAATGTGTATGTTGTCCTTAATGTTGCTCTCAAAGGCTTAAAGACTATTTATGTTCATTAGGACTTCTCTTTGGGACTATATCTATCCTTTGAAGGTTACTGTATTTGAAAGTCATTGTATTCTTCACTGATTTTCTTGACATTGTGATGGTAATTAGCTACAAATTACCCTTTGACAAATGAATGCTTCATTTTTCTCCTTTAAAAAATGACACATAGATTGTTATTTGGACTAAGAATATAATCTTTGTCCTAACATCTGCTTGTATAATTGTCTAAGATCTGGGTCTTATTGTTAGGCCATTGAGCACAAATTGGCCATTTCTCTATGATCCAACTCAATGGTTTCTGAGATTAACCATCTTGATGATTGTAAACTCTTCTTTGTTGATTGTGCCTCTTCAAATATCAAGACTGTTCTTATATTGTGTATACACTGCACTAAGATTCTCATGATTGTTCTTTGGGTGTCTCATACTCTTGCAAAGGCTCTAAGGCTGTCACGTACACTTGGAAGAATTTCTTTATAACATGCTTTGGACTGTCCTATATATTGAGGCTATTTTCTTTTTCTTTGTAATCTTTTGATGGTTATCACATATTCATAGCCCTTCGTTTAGGGCTACTTTCACCTCTTAAATATTTTTCCCATATGGATCATTATGCTTGGCATGATGGCTCCTTCAAAAATGACGACTATGCTTTCATAAGTGCTTACTGTTGTGTATAATCCATACTTATAATCCACCCATTGTACTACCATGATTGGACTTTTTTTTTTTGTGATTCTAGCTGTGTGATAGTGTTGTTCTTGGTGTTTATCTTCTTGACTTACACTATTGGGGATTATTGCCATTTCATGCACTATCTTTTAGCCCATTGGGATCTGTGAGTATACTCTACCACAAGGTCACTTTGTATTCTCTTTCTCAGATTTGATCATATGTATGTTGTTTGCTGCTTTATACCACTGATTCCTGGGATTTAGCAGTCTTTTCTTGTATTATTGTCATTGGGCTGTGACACATGCATTATAACAGTCACATTAGGACTGTATATGACTGCCTCTTGGTGTTTTGATCTTATTTGTGATTCTATTTGACATTTATGATTATGAATACACTTCACTACTTAATCTGCCCTTTGTTGACTGAGACTATAGGTGATGTTCTATATCCACCATTTGACAATGACTATTTCTTTAATGGCTATGACATCCTTTGTTTGCTTCCCTTGAAGATTGTATTTGGACTCTTCCATTACTACACCCTATCTGTTTCCAACTGATTAAGGATTTTTATGATCTGACCTCAAGGCATAAATAAAAACCTTAATTATGTACGATTTTATAAAAGTTGAGGTATTTGTTCAATGTGTGCACTTTTACTGTCAATATGGCTCTTACCAATATTTGGATAACACATTACCCCTTAAGGTTGGTGACTGTCCTCATGAAAAGACTACCTTAATGCCTTAAGAAACTTCTGTACATTACTTATTGTTTCCCTTGACATTATCATGGTGAGCTGCTGTATATATGACTACATTGTTTCAACATTAAAACTATAGTTTGCTTTGTTGACTATGACAGTCAATAAACACTCTTGATCTAATAACTTTATTTCATGACTACAACAAATTCACCTTTGTCTCTGTACCTTTTTCTAAACTGTAAAGCTTTGAACCATTTGCTCAAAACCCAAACGGTAACAACAACAAATAGATGGTGAACATAAAATAGTATGTCTTATTGGTTCAAATCATGGCATGCTCATTGTATCACTTCTAATCTTTAGAGCTCCACATGAAATACTCTTATAACTATCTTAGATCCCACACCTATCTTTAGTGTGATTGTCTGTATGTCATTAATGCTTCTACAATGTTATTCCTTACTGTCAAATGGCTTCTCTCTCTCAGATCTACACTCCTGACTTTCTATTTTCACCTTAATGTCTATTCAAACCTTATACCTATTCATGGCTCTAGCTTATCATGTTTGCATTACTGTGATAGAGGAGATTGATTTGAATGGAAAGTCATCTTTGTGTACTTCTTTCTATCAAGGTACAATGAGTGCATTCATGAATGTATTCTATGTCTTCACTGCCAGGAAGCTCCAACAATGCTACTCTTGTCATTGTTTTTCCAGTCCTTTCACCTTAGAGCTCTAAAACTATCTTTAGATGGTTCTTGGCTGCATTTTGAGAGTCTATTCTAATAGAGGACTATCAATATTCTTTCACTGTATTCTTTGGATGCCACTGTAATTGATATTACTGCTTATGCCCTCTTTAAAACTGACTGTGTCCTCAAAGATAATCCTTTGTCCTTTTTGTGATCTTCCATTCTCTGCTACAAGACTGTGACCTTGTGGTAGTTGTACTTGTTCATGTACCCTTCTTATCTTGTGCTACCGCTATGATATTTTTGTTCTCAACCCTTCCCAAATGAATGAGTTATTCATGACAAGATTTTGAAAAGAGGAGTGAGGATAATTTTATATGAAGATCAAATGAAGTGTATTATGGATAACACAAATGAAACATAGACCTTTTGAAAGGAAGCATGATATCTTTAATTTTTTTTTTTTTTACACACACGACCCGAATATCCAAGGAATATATTAAAGTACTGAGGTATGCGGGTTGAACTCGAAACCCTACCTTTATTTGTGGATCTTGACTAAGATTTTTCCTCCTTATTGTTGTATGAAGCTTTGACATGAACTCTCCTTGACATCTTAATGCAGATTTCACACCCAAATCACTGAGATAATTCCTTGTCCGTCAATGAAACTGAGGTGTGAAGCCTTGAGGCTGTCATTTTTATGCATTAGTTGTTGCATGGTTCTGATTATTGATTTTCAACAAGTCCAAGGTGGTGAGACTGAAGTGTACAAGGGCTTGCATAGAGTTGTTTATGTAGAGATGCTCTACTTATTTCCATGTGATGTGGAGAACAAAGAAGGAACTACGTGTAAACCAAGAGAAACCCTAAAACTACATGGCCAAGATTTTTAAGCCTTTTTTTCTTTTCCCTCTTACTTGCATGTTCTTTCCACGTAGGGGCTTAATTTTCTTTAAAAATTGAACTTCCCTCCAATAACATGCACGATTCTCTTCACCTTATAATATGGAATATACCTTAAATAAAGCATGGAAAGTGTCTTTTTTGAAAGATTTTCCTTTCAAATATGATATTAAATAAAGCCAAAAGCATTATTTAATCCTTTGTTATATTGACACTATCTTAAAATTAAATAATAAAATTTTGGTCTTAAGCCATTCTAAACCTCCCTAAAACCTTTCAAAGATGAGATCCAAAATTTATTAAATTTGTTTAGGCTATTTTGGCTCAAACGAGGAAAAAATAGGTAATATTTTGGCGACCTCTCAGGGATGTTTTCCTGCTAAACATCTTGACTTGTGACCTCAAGCGTCCATTGGGCATAGGAGTCATGGGAAACCTTGAACTAAACTAGACTTGAACTCAACTATGCTGTTAGAAACATTGAACAAGAGCAACACAACCTTCTAACAAGGCTAGAAAATGTGCATCGGTACTTAGGGAAAGGAAAACAACTAAACTAAAAGATGTGCAACAATACTTAGAGGGAAACAAAAACTTAGAGTACAAAGGTGCATCAACACTTATTGAAAACTGAAATCTACTCTAATATGTACAAGATGAAACATTCACCTCAATAACAAAGCTTGAGGTGTATCCCATTGACTGGGATAGGGAGCTCCTCTCCTTCCAAGTTGGACATCTAGAAGGCATTATGTGGCTTTCATTTAGTAATCAGGTAAGGACCACTCCAAATAGGATCAAATTTAGTGTGCTTTTCGGGCCTACTCTTTAGCTCATCCCACTTAAGAACTAAATCACCCTCATTGAAGACTCTGAGGACTGCCTTCTTGTCAAATGTTCTTTTCATTTGAGTTTGGTGATTTTCAATGGTTTGTAATGCATTCTTTCTTACCTCTTCCAACTCCATAAGTTCTGCAAATCTGAGCTGCATGGGTTCTTCTTCTAACATTTCCATCTCTTTAATCAAATTTAGTGTTGGTAATTCAACTGAAATTGGAAGCCTTGCTTCCCTACCATAAACAAGAACATAGGGATAAATACATGTATCTCTTTTAGATGTGATCTTATCAACCCATAATGCTTGCTTGAGCTGATTGTGCCAAGTCCTCTGATTGTCTTCTACTGTTCTGTTGATGGTCCTAATCAAGTTCTTGTTAGTGGACTTTTCTTGTCCATTACCTTGAGGGTAATAATTGGACGAAGTGCTAATTAATATACTATTCTTAACAACCCATTCAGTTATTCTAAAGCCTACAAAAGCTAGTGCATTATCAAAGATAATAGAATCATGAACTCCAAACCTTGCTACCAAGTCTTGATAGAAACTTAGGACTGCACTTTCATTTTCCTCTTTTAGAGCCACACCTTCAATCCACTTGGTAAATTAATCAGTGGGTGTTAGGATTTGTGCCTTGAACTGGAAGATGGATTGATGAACCCAATAAAATCAAGGCCCCATTTCATGTATGGCTTCTCAGCCTAAATAGGTTGCAAGGGTAAGGCTGCTAATCTTTGTTTGCCTGCAAAAATTGCACACTTTCTACACCTTTTACCCAAGCATATGAATCTTTATGTAAATCAGGCCAAATGTACCCAACTTTCATGATTTTTAGAGTTGTGGTCCTTGGTGCAAAATGACCACCAACTGGTCCATCATGGAATTCTTCTAATATTCTATCAGCCTAATTTGAATCTATGCATCTCAAGAATACACCATTAAAATATTTTCTAAACAAGATTCTATTAGGATTCCCAAAGATACTGAGAAGGGGGGGTGAATTAGTATCTAACTGGTTATAAGATTTTCTTAACTTAAAACATGTAAAGCATATCAATACTATATACCGATAAACAAGAAATAATGCAATAAATAGAGATAACAACCACCACATGAAAAACACACCATAACACAGTAGTTTAACAAGGAAACCCGGTGTGGGAAAAACCTCAGTGGGATTTGTGACCCACAATATTCACTTACTGGCCAATAAGAGAATATTACTGCTACAAGAGGGACCCGCACATGCAGGAAAGCCAAGTGCCTAGAGCTCACTGCTCAATTACAAAATGGGAAGTCTCACTGACTTACAAAAATGGATTATATAAATCCAATGTCTTGTACTACTTCAAAATAGCATCTACTATGCCAGATCCAGTACTGGTTTAAGCTTTGGTTTATACATAAACCCTTAACCTATAATTCACATAATAGGTCTGCCTTATTTCACCTATCTTCTTCCTTCCATCTATCTCTAAAATGTTCTACAATGATCTCTTATATATATGAGTCATTTTACAACTTGCCAAGTCAGCTTACAATAATTTTACAATGATTTACAAAATATATTATAAACAAAATTCCTGTCGGCTTTTGTGCCGATATACTTCCTTTCACTGCCGGTGGTCTATGTGTTGGTGTAGAGTCTGACCTTGCTGGTGCCGATAAATTGTCTTGCCGGTGTCATAGGATTGTAAGGTTGCCATCAATGACAAAACCTTCAATCACCTACAATATATCATTGGAGTGTGCATTTGCCAACAATCTCCCCCTTTGGCGTTGATGGCAACACTAATGAGAAAAATCCAAAAATTGTCATCCAAAAAGAATATGCTAGAATTGTCTTGCCAAAAATTTGTGTACCAAAAGAATATGTGCTCCCCCTGAGCTGATGAGCCATTTGCTGATTATTTTTCTCATACCACTACTCCCCCTTTGGCATCAATGACAAAGAATGTCAAAGTGTCAATTGAGTGTGGTTTCCAGTTAATGCGGCCTCTGTCCTTTGAATTGTACTGGTGAGGTGTTGCATTTTCTCTGCCAGTATTTTCTGTCCTTGAATTAAAGCATCAGATATTTCTTTTCTTAAGGAGGTGAGGTAGTCCAATTTTGGATTTAGTCTCCATTTTAGATCTTTAGCCTTTCCTTTTATTCTCTCCTTTTCTCTTTCCAACTTTAGAAGTTCCTCCTCGAAACCTGTTATTTTCTGCTCAAAAACTGATAATGGTTTAGATGAATTGATGAAATTATCAGCTAGTAACTTTGTTTAGCATTGTTTAAACCCTTAGGACACTCACCAATTTGAAAAAAATGCATCATTTCATTAACCCAACTTGTAGGAGGTGCCGCTACAAGAGTTTGTTCTTTATCTTCATGAATTATGACAACTTCTTCAATCTCTTGTTCACTGTTCTTTGTGTGACTAGCAAGTTGTTCACATAGTCCCTTACCTCTAATCAACTTGGTCACCTTGATATTGACATCATACTCCATCACTTTCATGATCCAATTAGCTCTTTTGTCATTAAGATCTTTATTTAACAAAAAAATCTTTTATACTAGGATGAGCAACCATTAGCTGGATTTTTTTATTTGAAAGCATGTGTCTAAATTTATTTAGACTCCTAATGACTGCTAATGCATGTTTCTCAACAAAAGAATAATTTTTTTAATACCCCTCTAGGCCTTGGTTGAAGAATGCTATTGGCTGTTCCAATCCTTCATCATTCTGCTGTATCAACATAGCTGAAATAGTGTCAAAAGTACCAAAAGCATATAACACCAAATCCTTTGCAAAGTCTGGATTTATCAAGGTGGGAGCTGATGCTATAGCACTTATAATCTCTTCAAAATTACTTTTAGCTTCTTTAGACTAGCTGAAAGTGATATTCTTTATAAGCATGCTATTCAAAGGCTTCATAAGAAATACTATATTGGGGATGAATCTCCTTACAAACTTGATTCTACCTATAAAACATTGAAGACCCTTCTTATGTGCAGGTAAAGGCAAAGCTAAAATAACACTTACCCTTTCTGGATCTATGGTTATGCCATGTTTGGAGACAATATATCCCAACAACTTACCCTCATGGACAACAAAGATGCATTTCTTAGGATTCAGAGATACTCCATATTATCTACACCTTTCAAAAATCAGCCTTAAGTGAGAAAAGTGCTCTTTTGCATGCTTTAAAAATATAGGTATATCGTCAAGATAAACCAAAACAAATTTATGTATGAGACCTTGCAAGGACATATACATTGCCCTCTGAAAGTTTGCTCCTACATTAGACAAACCAATAGGTATTTTACTATATGCCATTGTTCCCCATTTTGTAGTGAAGACTATCTTAAATTGGTCATCCTCTTTTACTAGGATCTGATTATAACCAAAATATCCATCAAGTAGTAAAAATCTATCTGAACCTGAAACTACTTGTAGGATTTTCTCCATTGAGGGTAGTGGGTAATGATATTTTAGAGAGGCCCTATTAAGATCTCTAAAGTCTACACAAAGTATAAGCCCACCATTCTTTTTCCTTATAGGAACTAAATTAGAAACCCAATATCTATGATTTATAGAAAAGATGATATTACCTTGGATCAACTTGTTTAGTTCTATCTTCATGAGATGCTCAAGCTTTGGATTGAGAGGCATTTACTTTTGTCTTACAGGTTTGGTATTTGATTCCAACTCTATGGTATGTTGGGCTAATTCAGGATTAAATACCTTAAAATCTTCATACTGCCATGCAAACACATCATTGAACTCTTGACAAAGAAAAACAAAAGCATGCTTCTCCTCAGCTGTACATACCTTGCCAAGCTTCAATAACTTATCCTTGAAAATTGTAATTGGTTTATAGTGCTCTTCTTTCACAAACATGCTTCCATTTTCCTTCCTAACCTGATCATCAGTGTTAAAGATTGACTCAAGGGTTACCAATACTTTTGGCAGTTTGTTACTCTTCAATTGAAGAATCTGATTTTCATATTGCTTCACAAATTTATGCTGATTACTAGCTGCAAATTCAACCTCTTCAATAAGAAAATTTATAATTTGCTCATCTGAATCAAAGACTTGCCAATTGACACTATTACCTAGAATTGAAGGCCTAACAACCACTTTGACATATTGCTGCACTTCAACATTCTTTACTTCATTTGGGACATCAAATTGAGCACCCAAAGCAACCAATCTATTTGCTTCCTTATTCTAATTTCTAGGCACTGGCAATAGATTAAAAGCATCAAACTCTTCAATTAAATCCCATATTCTATGCTTATACATTTTAAGGACATCATTCTTAGTCACATTGGTGCTTCTTACTTGATTTACCACTAGTTCACTATCCCCAAATACTTGCAAACACTTTACATTTCTCTTTCTAACCCATTCTAATCCATGTGCAAGTGACTCATATTCAGTTCTATTATTAGTATAGCTGAAAGAAAATCTAAAGGCCCAAAAGTATTTCTTACCTTTAGGAGAAATCAACATAGGACCACCTCTAGAACCAACCTTGCTCCTTGAGCCATCAAAATAAAGTTGCCACAATTCATTGCTTTGCTATTCACACTGCTGATTGGACTATTGTTTGTCATGTTTTTCAAGATTAGGGACAACAATACGCTCTTCATGAATCATATAGACACCAAGATCTAACTCTTCCATATGATTGAATGGATCTTCCTCATCATTCTCAATTGCCCATTTATCTAATAATACATTAGGTATCCCTTCTATTGAGGTGTTTGGATCTTGGATATTGGGTTGTTCATCAGGTTCTTGTATGGACAAATTTTCATTGACAACACTTGGGATATATGGTTCTATATGATCATTAGCTAATAATTCTGATTTTATGGTCACTTTGGTACCATATCTTGTTCTGAAGAACATGTGTGACCAATCAGAAGACAAATACCCATCCAACTTAGCTATGAAATCTCTAGACAAGAATAAGGCAAAGTGAGGTGGAAGATCTCTGATATAGACATCTTGTGGAATTGAGAAGTATGGGCATGAATGTAATGTGAGACCTAAATTCTTAATCACACCTACTGTGTTTACTGTTGTCCCATCTAGTTGGACTACCCCTTTTGAAAGAGGCTCATATGTCAAACCCAACCTATCAACCACCTTCTTTGGCATGACATAACTACTTGCACCTGAATCAATCATACAATTATGCACTAGGTGCTGTCCTATGATCAATGTTAGATAAAAAGGATGGGGTTTAATCTTTTTAATTTTTTGTTCATTCTTCTTTTCTTGAGAAGTATTGGATAAGACAACTTTGGGCTTCTCATTAAGAGACTCTTGTGATAAAGAGAGGTTAGACAAGGCACTTTGTAGCAAATCCTTTTTCCCTGGAAGAGCTAAGGAATTGATCCAAAATGTTAAATGAACTTGTACTAGCCTTCTGCTGTCCCTTTTTAACAACAACATCTTCTTGAACTTGTGCTATTTGTGGTTGGCCTCTTGGCTAATCCTTATTGACCACTGGTTGCCCTCTTGGTAGAATTTGTGTATTTTGAGTAGGTAGAGGTCCAGGTGGTGCTTGTTGGCTTGTAGAAGCTTGATTGGTTCCTTTATCAGCTTGTTGTCCTATATCAATGGCCCTCTTTTTGGACCTTGTATTTGCTGCAATAGAAGTGTAGGACTGATTCTGAGCTTGTGGTTGATTAACTCCACAAAATTCTTCACCTTGCCAATTGACCAAGGTGACATCTGGGCCTTATTCAGAATGAGAACCTTGTTGTTCATGAGTTCCATGAGTATTATCTTCTGGCAAAATAGTCTTATTCTGAACCATGAGCGCTTGATGTAGCATACCATGTAAACAAGTGGTCTGATTATGAGGTTGGTTGCAAGGATAACACCAATCATAATCTGATTCCATGTTGTTCTAAGTTGGGACAATATCCCTAGATGTGCTGGTAGTGTTAGGATTGTAAGGTATATTGGATCTTTCGTTATAATTCCTTCTTTGACCCTGAGGGTTAGCTTGATAAGGAGGCCTATTCCATTGGTTATTCTGATAGGGGGATTGATAAGGCTTGGTATTTTGGGCTACTTGCTTCTCAATATTGGTCATTTTGTTCCCAAAACCTTGGAACATGGTTTTCATCTCATTTTTAAATTCCCAAAACTCTTGATTCGGGAGTGTAATAGTATTTGCTTGGGTTGCAACTTGATAATTTAATGCTAGTGAAGGTGGGACAAAAACTAGAGGAGGGTCTAAAAGAGGTACAATAGGATTTATTTCTAGAAATATGGGCATTGGGGGTCTAGAGACTATTTTACTAGCCTGAATTAGACAATTTTCTACTCTAATAGCAACATCAAATGCATTTGGGAGAGTATTTTTACTTATAGACTGGATCATGACTGAAATGTCACTATTAAGGGCCTTAAGATAAGACAAAAATGCATGTGTAGGAGTAGGCATTACCATGACAGGGATTCTTTTCCAAGTCTTTTGGAAACAAAAATTGAAATCACTCATTTTCTCTTGAGGAGCCCTTCTTATCGTACTTAGTTGCTCTAACATCGATAAATGATCAGATTTGGCTTCAAAATGTGAGTTCAACCTGTCACCCAGCTCATCCCAGGTAGCAATCGAGTTTACAGGTAACCCTTTGAACCACTGAAGCGCTTTCCCTTTGAATGAGGCAGCTAGGAGTCTGATTGCAATATTCTCTTGTGTGATATGATGTACACCACAAAGCGAAGCTGCATCCCTTATATGCTCAATGGGTGTGGTTTGATCTTCTCCTGTGAAGAAAGGTATGATTTTCAATGCTGCTACCGGAATATCATCATGATGTGTAAGGTTCAAGGGGTTGCCTTGATTGAAAGGCACAAAAGGCAGAGCTCTTAGCAGAGCCATTGGGATAACATGTGGAGTAATAGGTGGATTTATTGGTGCTTGAGCTGAAGAACTTGAAAGAAAAGGATTATTGTAAGTTATAACTGGAGGTTGAACAATGAGAGAAGTAGGAAAAACTTGAACTGAAGGAGTTGATGAATTTGCTAGGTTTGTTGTCTTCTTTACTGCCTTACTCTTCCTCTTTGGTGGATAGATGAGAATTCTCAACAAGATCCTTACTTGATCTATTTTGTGTTGGCCCTATTATAGAAGTGATTATGTGTTGCATTGATATTTTGTCATTGATGTCAACACTTTTTGTTTTGGTTGTTTACAGGTTTCCGGTAGGAGGATTGGATTGGGAAGATAATCAGTTGATTACCACCGGTATGATCTAATTGATGGAATATGTTTGTATGGATGGTTCATATGCTTTTGAAGTATGTTTCAGTCAGTTGGTATTGAATTGATAATCAGATGCTATCTTATGTTCTAGTAAGTTTGCCTTATTGGTCCGGCAAGGGTTTCACCGACAAAGCTTTATTCAAGATCATTGATGTAACACATAAGTAGTGTTGGTGCAGATTCTAGAAGGGATTCAAGATGCTAATGGTGATTGTGTTCATGCTTCGACTGATTCGTGTCATTTCTTTGGCATGTGTGGATCTAATTTAGGTCAGGTGCTATCTAGGTTATGGATTGGTTTGCATGAAACATGTTGGTGGATCTTCCAATGCACTTGCAGGATGTTTCATTGATTGGATGTTGTTTGTTTGGCCTTAGGCCGACATGTTTTATAATTTCATTTCATGATCTATTGTATTATCATTTGTGTGGCCAACCTAATTGGTTAGGTCCTGGGTTGGTATAAATATATGTAAGATCTCATTGTAGATTAAGGCGTGGATATATGGATATGGGCAAGGAGTGAATAATGTAATAATAATTTGTGTAGAGTATTTGGTCAATCATAGGTGATCGAGTTGGGTTTATGTAAGAGGTTTTAGACCTTTGGTATTGAGCTTAACCAGAACTATAATCTGGCATGTTTGATGCTATCACTGACAGTTTTTCTCTCTGGATTGTAGTCAAAACATCTTGAGGTGGTTGACATATCTATAGTCAGTGAGACTCCATTATGATGAGTAGTGCGCTCTAGGCAGTGTGCCTTCCTGCATGTGTAAGCCCCTATTGTAATCATATACTTGTTGTAGAAGTATCATCTGACTATGGGTAGGGTTTCCCACCATGGTTTTTCCTCATTAAGGTTTTCCACATACAAATCATGGTGTTATGTGTTATGGTTGCATGGTATTGATTCTCTAGTTTTCATTATACTTTAAAGCTTAATCAATTATACCGGTATAAGGTTTTAAGTGCTTTAATTCACATAATCTCTTAACAACTGATTCACCCCCCCTCTTAGTTGTTCACTGGTTATCCTAACAATTGGTATAAGAGCTTGTTCCTCTTTTGCAAAAGCTTAACTACTTGAGGAAGATCCTATGGCAACTAATAGTTCAACTCATGTTTTCTAGAAGGACAACCTTAGGCTTGATGGAACAAACTATGGAGTATAGAAGATTCAGATGGAGACTCATTTAAGATGTATTGGAAAGGAAATTTGGGAAATAACTCAGAATGGTTACACTCCTCATAATCCGACATTTGGCATTCCTGCACCATCAGACTTGGATAAGAACATTGAGAATGATTGCAGAGCTAGGAAGCTCTCTTAAGCGCCTTATCAGATCAACAAATCATGGGACTATCAGATAAATCATAAAAAAAAGCTATATGGGATAAGTTGGAGACTCTAAATGAAGGTGATCTTACTGTTAAAATTGCAAAACTTGAATGTTACCGGGTAGGATATGAAAGCTTGAAGATGGAAGAAGATGAAAGTATTTCTGCATTGATGGAATGGGTTAATGAAACTGTATTCCGAATTCAGTGCTATGGTGGATCTCTGAGCGAGGAAGGGATTGTTTCAAAAGTATTAAGGGTTTTGCCACCGACATATAAGATGAAGGTAACTGCAATTAATGAGCTAAGAACCATGCCTCATTCTTTTGTCAATAGAGATACTCTTGTTGGGAAGATATCTGCTTTTGATCTTGAAGAATTTGGTCCTCCTGTGGTGCAGGAGCACCCTTCAAAGGGCTCCCACCATTTTCTTTTGATTGTGTTCTTGCTTCTTTATGAAGCCATTGTATATAAAATAAAGAGCCATGTGCTCATTGGTCCTAGTTGAGGTCCAAGGGTCATAAGTCAAAGTTGAGTTTTTCTTGTAAGTAGAGGATATGTGTGCCTCTAAGGTGTTTAGGGTCCTTCTTAGCATGGTGGTGTCCTTAGGTTAGCCCAATGTGGGACTAGGAGTGAAGACAAGAAACATTGAGAAAGTTGCTCAAAAGTTGCAAAAGTTGCATGACAACTTTTCAAAGTTGTCAAGCAACTTTTCCACCTAGAGGTCAAAATCTTTAGTTTAGCATGGACAACCCTAATATGGGCACATAGACCGAGGAGAGGGTAGTATAAGTAGTTACAAACCCTAAGATAATGGGTTGGATGTCAGATGTTGTAAGACCCAAGCAAAGTGACTTGACTGTGACTGCAATTTTGTTGCCAGTCGGCACAAAAGGAGCAAAAGAAGATTGTTAATGGATTGATTTTCGAGCAAAACTATGTGGAGTGTCTTGTATGGTGTATTTAATTTCATTGTGAGAAATTAGATTAGGTTTTGTTTTGCAGGTTGTGTGTGTTTGTAAATAGTTTGTAAACTTGCTTCTCACTGTCCAGTTTTGGACTAGTTTGTGTCAATGGGCTCATAACTCCATTCCCCATTTTGGAATCACCATGAAACCATGGGGAATGAGAGTACAGACCTTGTACTATACTTCAAATCAAGAAGGGCCCTTGAAAATTCAAGGAGGCCATCAAAAGATCCACTCCTAGGCGAGACCGGACAGTGCCTGACTAGGAAGGGTTAAGTTGCAGAGGTCTTGGAGAGCAAGGAAGGTCAGAGGAGGAGGCACCCTTTAGAGGAGTTGTAGAAGGGTGAGTGGAGCACCATTGGTGTGAAGGCAGAGCTTCCACCAATCTAGACAAGGTGGCAAGAGTACCAAACCTACACTGTGACCCTGGCAGGCCTAAAAACCCTCTTAAAAACCCTTAAAAACCTTAAAATCCACCTAGGGCAGTGTACGAACACTTGGAGGCCTAAAACCAAGAAAATCCTTGAACCCTTGCCAAATGAATAGTATGTCTTTTAGGAAGTTTCACAAGCAGGTGCATCATTTGTAAGAGGGAGCCCTAAAGGACTGGGTAGGAGGCCTAATTGGTCACAATCCTTGTAGCCCTATTTTGTAGGCAAAAGACAAAATTGTGAAATCGGTAAGGGGTAGGAAGCTTGAAACCTCTTGGGGGCACATGAATGGGTGGAAAAACCATGTATTAGACCTGACCTATCCTTGCTAAGACCTAGGAAGGTGTGGAACAAGCCAAGCCCTTATTAGCCTAAGTAAGGGTTCCTTGAAACTCATGAGTAGGTGAGACCTTAGGAGTAGTTTTCCAAGTTGTTGGTGGGTGGATTGGGCAAGGTCAGGGGATTCCACAAGTAGAGGAAGTCCTAGAGACCCTAGGGGTGTTTAGAACACCTGGTGATCCAAGGAAAGGATCCAAGAGCATAGACTAGGCAAGTTTATCCCAAACCCCATCCCATCATCCGGGAGCTACAAAGATTGATATTTCATTTAAGGCATCTACACCCTAAACCGGCAAGAAAGATTGGAAAGTTTTATATGCAAAGGAATTGGAAGAGACCAGGAAAGAAAATGAAGAGATTGAGTAACTTGAAGCCCTATTTTCTAGAAGGATACCTAGAGGTCCATCAAGAAGTAAGTATGAAGGAAAATATCCTTTCAAATGTTTTGCATGTAATAAGATAGGTCATTTTTCATCTAGATATCCTGAAAGGAATTCAAAATTGGAAGAAAGAGAAAGATCTTTTAAGCCTAACCCTAAATATAAGATCAAGCATAAGTACAGGAAATACAAAAAAAAATCATGCTACTATGCTAATGAGGAAAGAGTAACTGATGAATCAGAAGAAGAACTGACAGGAGATTTAGTTAGTGGATCTGACAATAGAAAAGATTGGGTATTTTATGCTATGAAGGAAGATGATTCGGAGCCAGTTATCAAGAATGAGAAAAAGGCCCTTGTAGCAAAAGTTGAAGACACAGATGAATGGGTAATAGATAGTGGATGTTCTCATCATATGACAGGTGACAAAGGAAAGTTTTTAACCCTGGAAGAATTTGATGGTGGTCAAGTCAGATTTGGTAATAACAAGGCATGCATGATTAAAGGAAGAGGAACCATTTCATTGGATGGTAAGCATAACACTGATAATGTCTATTATGTTGAAGGTTTGAAGAATAATATTTTGAGTGTAGGATAGTTGGTAGACATAGGCTTTCAATTACAATTCAAGGACGGAAAGTGCAAAATCATTAGCAAATCAGGTTTGGAGATTGCAACCGGTACATAGACAAAAGGTAACATCTTTCATTTGAACTTTGGTGAAAAGACATGTTTGATTGCACATATTGATGAAAGTTGGCTATGACATAAGAGGTTGTGTCATGTAAATTTTTATTGCATTTTAAAGATCAGTTCAACTAAGGCAGTTAGAGATTTACCTAAGATTGTGAAGCCTCATAATCCAGTATGTAAAGAATGCTGAATGGGTAACCAAATCAGAACTTCTTTTAAGAGCATACCTAATAAATCTAATGATGTTCTTGATTTGATTCATATTGACCTATGTGGTCTTGCTAATACAAGATGATTTCAAGGTGATAGATATTTCATGTTAATCATTGATGACTATTCTAGAATGATGTGGGTTGCTTTTCTAAGGGAGAAATATGAAGCCTTTGATAAATTCAAGATCTTTAAAGCCACAGTTGAGACAAAGAAAAGAATGAAAATCAAGTGTCTGAGATCAGATCAAGGTGGTGAATTCACATCCGGTGAATTTAACAGTTTTTCTAACAGTTATTATGAGAAAAATGGCATTAGGAGACAGTTATCTACACCCCAGACACCTCAACAAAATGGCATTGTGGAAAGAAAGAATATAACCATTTTGGATGCAACCAGAAGCATGATGATGGAAGCTAATTTGCCTCATATCTACTGGAGAGAAGTAGTAAGTACAATGGTTTATACATTCAATAGAGTTCATATAAAAGGAGATACCGGTAAGACACCTTATGAATTATGGTTTGGTCATTCTCCTACTCTTAAATATTTCAGAATCTTTGGAAGTAAGTGTTATATCGGAAGAGATGATTCCATTGGAAAGTTTGACCCTAGATGTGATGAAGGAACATTTCTTAGTTATTCAACTAAAAGAAAAGCATATAGATGTTATAACAAAAAATTGTAGAGAATTGTGGAGAGCGATAATATGAAAGTGGATGAGCAGTACAAAGACCAAGCTAAAATCTTATGATAGTGAACCGGTAGTGGAAATGATCATAACTGAACCGGTAGTGCCTTTACTAGAATAGTGATGAATAAATGATGAACAGTTAGTACCAAACCGGTACTGAGAGGGGGGGGGGTGAATCAGTACAGGCAAAAACACTTTTCCTGAACCGGTTTGACTACAAACACTGCACTTTATTGGCAAGCAATAACACTAGTCAAAATCAGATTACTATCGGTAAAACACAATGAGAATGTGAAAGACACAAACCGGTAACCCTTAGCTTTCCATACAATCTAATACCTCATTTCCACTTCACCCTTATGCATAAATAGGTAATTTATCATCAAAAACATAATGACTGCTAGTTCAACATATTTTACCAGTTTGACATAAAACACTAAACCATCACATGAAAGGCATCACACATGACACACTGATTTTTCAGGTTTGAAATCCAACTGGGAAAAACCACAGTGGGGATGAATACCCACAAGCTTCTCTTTGAACTCTTTTGAAGTCCGCTATGTTAGGAGCCTAGTTTGGTTAAAAATTATTACAATAGGTTCTGCTAGGAACCGATCCTGCTAGGGATCACCCGATTAAGGGATGGCTAAATACGTGGTTAAAGGTTAGAACCTTGTTAAAGGTTACCTCGCAAGAGGATTTGAAGAACTCATTGAATTGAGTCACCCTGTTAAAGGATTTACATAAAATCCTGTTAAAGCTACCCGGTTTAGGGATTTTCCAACTGCTAAAATGGTTATGTCAACAAGTAATACAATGATCTAATAACAACACTCAATGCCAAGGCAGATCCACTTTAGCTCCTTTTCTTCTGTAATCACACTCTGCAGGTATCAACACACTTCTTTGGTCTAGCAAGAATCAAGTATCACTCACTAGGATACACATAACATTTGTCAACAACTTCAACATGAAAAACATCATCGACCTTATAGGAAACAGATAGGTCGATAGCATAAACCCTAAACCCTAAACATTTAGGTTTTACAATCCAGTCGGTTCAATCCTGACTAGTTAATCATACTGCATCAAATACAACAGTCTTGAACAGATCTCAAGACATTTTCCAACATTCATTCTTTGCCGCTTCGGGAAGCTGATAACTCATCACGCGCTCTCTAAGGTTTACAAAGACTTCGCACATTCCCAAGGTAGATAGGATCAATCTCCATGCAAGATCCTCAAAGAAATCCTTCACGTGGACAAGGCTAACATGGCAACACTTATCTGGTCTTGATTACAATGCTAACTCATCACAAGATGTCATCGGTTGAATCGCACAATCTTGGAATGCATCAACCGGAAACCCTAAAGATGAGACTACCAACCGGTAGTCATGCCAAGTGAAACCCTGATACAAAACTTCCATTTACTGGTTCTCATTCCAACATACCGGTTCACCTTGAACAAACACACCGCTTCACTTTTTCACAAATACCGGTTTACATCATCATACAGGTTCTCTTGCCAGTTTGCTTACTACAACATACCGGTTCATACTTTAGCATATTGACAAACATACCAGTTCATACTTCAGCATATTGACATCAATGACAACATACAATATCATCATGTCATCATGCTTTGCACATATTCCAACAATCTCCCCCTTTGGTATTGATGGCAATATACAAAGATATCTTTCTACTTCACATCTTCTCCCTAATACGACATATATCTTTTCCGCTTCACATCTTCTCCCCCTTTGACAACAATGCCAAAGTGGAGGCATACACATCTATGTTCCACTATGCTGCTCCCTCTAAGGAGTAGCATCCTTCAACACACCAATCTTGAAAAATATATATCAATGTAAGACCTGATTGATGTGGAGTACACACCTTTAGTTCACCTCTTGAAGGGGCAACACCCCTAATTCACCTCTCAAATAGGTAAAGGTAGCCTTTACTAGAGGCTTGGTGAATATGTCTTCTAATTGCTCCTTACTGGAAACATGTTCTAGTACAACCTCTTTGTTTTGAACTTTCTCCCTCAAGAAATGATACTTGAGCTCGAAGTGCTTGGTTCTAGCATGTAAAATCGGATTCTTGGAGATGTTAATTGCATTTGTATTGTCACAAAATATAATTACCTGTTCAGATATAGGAACTTTGAAGCCATTTAGTACATGCTTCATCCAAATTGTCTGGGTACAGTTCATAAATTCTGCAACATACTCTGCTTCTGCTGTAGATTGAGAGATACAACTCTGCTTCTTACTCATCCATGAGACTAGTATACCACTAAGAAAGAATGCACCACAGGTTGTACTCTTCCGGTCGTCCACATTACCAGCCTAATCAGCATTTGTAAACACTTTCAGGTTGAAATCCTTACTGTATGGATACCATAATCCATAGTCAATAGTTCCCTTCAGATATCTAAGAATTCGCTTGACTGCTACCAAGTGGGATTTTCTTGGGCTTTTCTAGAACCGTTCAGTAATGCCCACTGCATGTGCAATGTCTGGTCTGCTATGTACTACATAGTGCCATTTACCAATCATTGATCAGTATTCCTTCTCATTTACCAACACCGAGTCATCCTCTTTTGATAATTTACAACTGGTCACCATCGGTGTACCAACTAGTTTGCTGTCTTTCATGCCAAAGGTCTTCAACACCTCTTTGACATACTTGGACTGAGTGATAAAGATTCCATCTTTCATTTGTTGAATCTGTAGTCCAATGAAGAACTTAATCTCCCCTATAAGTGACATCTCAAATTCCTTCTTCATCTCATCTGCAAAGTCATGACTCGTCTTGTCATCTCCACCAAAAATTATGTCATCAACAAATACTTCACAGATCAGAATATGATATCCTTCTGATTTCAATTCGATATTGCTATCTTCACTTGTTCTTTCAAATCCAATCTTCACAAGATGGGAGTGAAAGCGTTCATACCATGCTCTAGGTGCCTTCTTTAGTCCATACAAGGCTTTAAGTAGCCTACACACCATGTCTCTGTCTTCTGATAGGGCAAATCCATCTGGTTGCTCTATATACACCTCCTCTTCTAGTATTCCATTAAGGGATGTAGATTTTACATCCATTTGATATACTTTGAATCCCTTGAATGTTGCATATGCAGGAAGCATACGAACTCCTTCCAATCTAGCTACTGGAGCAAAGGTTTCTCCATAGTCTTCTCCTTCTTCTTGAGCATATCCTTTACACACTAGTCTGGCTTTGTTTCTTACCACTGTGCCATCTTCATTCAGCTTATTTCTGAAAACCCATTTGGTCCCTATGACATTTTTTTGCTCAAGTCTGGGTACCAAAGACCACGTACCATTCTTTTCTATCTGGTCAAGTTCCTCTTCCATTGCCTTGATCTAGTCTTCATCTTTATGTGCCTCTTTGAATGTTTTAGGGTCAAATTCAAAGATCATGCAAGAATTTTCTCTGACCTTTCTTCTTGTAAGAATTCCTACATCCTTGTCTCCTATGATTCACTTTGGATCATGATTCAAATTAAAATACTTAGGAATGATCTTACTTGTTTCCTCTTTCTTTTATTCTTCATCCCCATCTTCATCAGCATCAACATCTACAGGTGTAGGAGTACTGTTATTGGTGCTAGGCTGTTTTGCAACCAGTTCCCAGAAGGTTGCTACCGGTTCCTCTCCTACTTGCTTACTGCCGATTTCCTCAGGTTTCTCAGAGGTTTCATCAACTCTAACATTGATACTTTCAACAATTCTCCGAGTCCTATTGTTGAAACACTTAAGAGCTTTACTTTTGGTGGAATATCCTAGGAATATTCCCTCATCACATTTTGCATCAAACTTGCTCTGATGTTCACTCCTCTTGATATAATATTTGCTACCAAACACTCTAAAGTAGCTTACCACTAGTGTCTTACCGGTCCAATACTCATAAGGAGTTTTATCCTTACCTTTCTTGATGAGTACCCGGTTCATTGTGTAGACTGCAGTGCTCACCGCTTCTCTCCAAAAAGTGTGAGCAACTTTTCCTTGGATCAACATTGTTCTGGCTGCTTCAAATATAGTCCGGTTGTTTCTCTTTGCTTGGCCATTTTGTTATGGAGTCTGGGGGGCAGACAGTTGCCTCTTGATTCTGTTCTCTTCACAATACTTGTTGAATTCACTGGAAGTGAATTCTCCTCCTTGATCAGTTCTCAAGCACTTAATCCTCTTACTGCTTTCTTTTTCAACCAGTGCTTTGAAGGCTTTGAAATTTCCAAAGGCTTTAGACTTGTCCTTCAAGAATGTGGCCCACATCATTCTTGAGCAATCATTAGTAAGAATCATAAAATACCTATCTCCCTGCACACTCCTAGTTTTTATAGGACCACACAAATCAGTATGCACAAGATCAAGTAAATTGTCTATAGTGAAAGATTTACCTTTGAAGGTTGATGAAGACATTTTCCCCAGTTGGCACTCTTTGCACAAAGGATTCTTCAGTTTTCTTAGCATAGGCAATCCTCTAACTGCCTTGATCTTACTAGCCTTCACAATATTATCAAAGTTTAAATGGCAGAGTCTCCTATGCCATATCCAACTATCATCAAACTTAGCCATTAGACATGTACTGATGTTTGCATTCAGCTAAAATAGGCTACCTTTGGTTTGCATACCAGTGGCCATTAGTTCACCACTCTTACCTTTTATGGTACACACTCCATCTCTGAATTCCAGAGTGAGTCCATTATCATTCAGTTGGGCAACACTCAAAAGGTTGTGTCTGAGACCTTCTACCCAATACACATTGTCAGCACTGCTTTTTCCATTCAGAGAGATGGACCTTCTGCCTTTTACCATACATAGTGCATCACTACCAAAATGAACCACACCACCATCATACTCTTCCAGAGATAGAAACTTAGTCCAGTCACCAGTCATATGGTGAGAACAACCACTATCAATAATCCACTCATTGGAATTATCAAAGTGGGAGACAAGAGGCTTCTTGTCTGACACATCTTCCTTAACTGCTA
Source organism: Cryptomeria japonica (assembly GCF_030272615.1). NCBI lineage: Eukaryota > Viridiplantae > Streptophyta > Pinopsida > Cupressales > Cupressaceae > Cryptomeria > Cryptomeria japonica. The sequence continues at coordinate 400,780,369 of NC_081408.1, forward strand.
CAAACACAATGTCTTCACTTTCTTCATCTTCTAATTCCTCATCAATGACACCTTCATCAACTGCTACAAAATAGTTTCTCCTGTTTCCTCCTTTGAACTTCTTGAACTTCTCTGGTTTGTCATTATTATCACCATTAGGACAATTTACAGCAATGTGTCCTATCCTATTACAAGAAAAGCATTTCAAAGGGAGCTTACCTCTGTATTTACTATTTCCCTTAGGAAGTCTCTTGGGAAGAAGAGCTTCAAATTCCATTAGGATCTCCTTATCATCCATTTCTTTGCTTTGTCTTGGTTCACCACCGGTACTAGCTTCTTTTTCCTTTCTAGATGGTGTAGCAGATTCTCTAAAGGCCGATTCAGTCTTCTGAATACTGCCATCATAATTATTTAGCTCATAAGCTGTCAACTTAGCAATGATGGAGTCTAGGGATACTTTTGTCTAGTCTATAGACCTCAACTCCTGAATAGCAGCAACCCTTATTGAATAGACCGGTAATAAAGATCTCAAGACTTTGCTAACGATAGTGGAATCATCTATTATACCACATGCACTCTTGATGTCTCCAAAAACAATTTTGATTCTTATTCCATATTGTTGAATAGTCTCTCCTTCAACCATCCACATGTCTTCAAACTTTCCCCTAAGGCTCTCTTCCTTAGCTTGTTTCACATGCTCATCACCGCCATAGATATTCTCAAGAGCATCCCATACTTCTTTGGGATTGTCTTTATCTTGAACATCAATAAATTCAATGTTAGATAGACTACTGATTAGGGCTTCCATGACTTGCCCATTCTCCTAAATCTCTCTCTTTTGATCATCGGTGAGAGTACCGATAGGGATAACATAAGCATTCTCAACATAGCTCCAGTGTTGAGCACCCATTCTTCTGATGTATATCTTCATCTGTCCTTCCATATTTTAAAGTTGTCTCTGTTGAACTTTGGACCTTCCCTCTTCATCATTAGAGTAGGATATTTTCCTCAAGTGGTTAAGATTACAACACAGAGGACCTGGAAGATTCTTTGATACCAATTGATGAATAAATGATGAACAGTTAGTACCAAACCAGTACTGAGAGGGGGGGGGGTGAATCAATACAGGCAAAAACAATTTTCCTAAACCGGTTTGACTGCAAACACTGCACTTGATTAGCAAGCAATAAAATCGGTCTAGATCAGATAAACATAGTGAGAATGTGAAAGACACAAATCGATAACCCTTAGCTTTCCATACAATCTAATACCTCATTTCCACTTCACCCTTATGCATAAACAGGTAATCTATCATAAAAAATATAACGACTGCTAGTTCAACATATTTTACTAGTTTGACATAAAACACTAAACCATCACATGAAAGGCATCAAACATGACACACTAATTTTTCATGTGGAAACCCAACAGGGAAAAACCTCGGTGGGGATGAATACCCACAAGCTACTCTTTGAACTCTTTTGAAGCCCGCTCTATTAGGAGCCTAGTCCGGTTAAAGACTATTACAATAGGTTCTGCTAGGAACCGATCCTGCTAGGGATCACCCAGTTAAGGGATGGATAAATACCCTGTTAAAGGTTAGAACCCTGTAAAAGGTTACCTCGCAAGAGGATTTGAAGAACTCATTGAATTGAGTCACCCTGTTAAAGGATTTACATAAAATCCTGTTAAAGCTACCCGGTTAAGGGATTTTCCAACTGTTGAAATGGTTAGAAGTCAATAGGTAATACACTAATCTGATAACAACACTCAATGCCAAGGCAGATCCACTTTAGCTCCTTTTCTTCTGCAATCATACTTTGCAGGTATCAACACACTTCTCTGATCTAGCAAGAATCAAGTATCACTCACTCGGATACACACATAAAATTTGCCAGCAACTTCAACATGAAAAACATCATCAACCTTATAGGAAACAGATAGGTCGGTAGCATAAACCCTAAACCCTAAACATTTAGGTTTTACAATCCAGTCGGTTCAATCTTGATCGTTAATCAAATTGCATCGAATACAACAGTCTTGAACAGATCTCAAGATGTTCTCCAACGTTCATTCTTTGCTTCTTCAGGAAGCTGATAACTCATCACGCGCTCTCCAATGTTTACAAAGACTTTGCACATTCCCGAGGTAGATAGGATCAATCTCCATGCAAGATCCTCAAGGAAATCCTTCACGCACACAAGGCTGACGTGGCAACACTTATCTGGTCTTCATTACAATGCTAACTCATCACAAGATGTCATCAGTTGAATCGCACAATCTTGGAATGCATCAACCGGAAACCCTGAAGTTGAGAATACCAACCAGTAGTCATGCCAAGTGAAACCCTGATACAAAAATTCCATTTACCGGTTCTTATTCCAACATACCGGTTCACCTTGAACAAACACACCGCTTCACTTTTTCACAAATACCGGTTTACATCATCATACCGGTTCTCTTGCCAGTTTGTTTACTACAACATACCGGTTCATACTTCAGCATATTGACATCAATGACAACATACAATATCATCATGTCATCATGCTCTGCACATATGCCAACAAATAGAATACTGAACCATTTACCCTGACATTATCAGAAAACTCAACTGCAATTGAAGGGCAACACAGAGAACCTAAAAATCAGAAAACACCAAGGTATGTAAGGCTAAATCATTTTTAAAAATCAAATCATTGGAGACAAAAACATGAGAGCTATGACAAGGACAAGATTGGCAAATCAAGAGGTATGTTTCATTTCTTAGATTGAACTGACATCGGTAGTTGAAGCTTGTAAAGATGAATGTTGGATGAAAGCTATGGAAGATAAATTAGATCAGAGAGAAAATAACAATACTTGGACTTTAGTTTCTCGACCTAAAAATAAGAATTTTATTGGAACTAAATGGGTTTTTAGAAACAAACTGAATGAGGATGGACAAGTTGTAAGAAACAAGGCTAGATTAGTCTGCAAAGGATATTCTCAGAAGGAAGGAATTGATTATGGTGAAACTTTTGCACCGGTAGCTAGAATTGAAGCAGTTATACTATTTCTTGCTTATGCAACCTATAAGAACTACAAGGTCTATTAGATGGATGTTAAGTGTGCATTTCTGAATGGAGAACTTGAAGAAGAAGTCTTTATTGAGAAACCAAATGTATTTTTACTGACAGATGATAAAAATATGGTTTATAGAGTAAGGAAAGCCCTATATGGACTAAAACAGGCTCCTAGAGCTTGGTATGCAAGGTTGGATAACTATCTTTTGAAGCATGATTTTATTAAAGGTAATGCTGATAGTAACCTATATTATAAGATCACTAATGATAATATTCTAATTATTGAAGTATTTGTTGATGATATCATTTTTGGAGGTGAAGAAAAATTGTGCATGGAATTTTCTGATAACATGCAGAGTGAATTTGAAATGTGTATGACTGGAGAAGTAAGATTTTTTCTAGGTTTGGAGATTACTTAGAGTAACAAAGACATATTTATCTGTCAGACTAAGTATCTAAGGGAATTGTTGAAGAAATTTGGTATGGAAAATTCTAAACCAATTAGTACTCCTATGGTTACAAGTGAAAAATTATTAATTAAGGATGTATCCCCTTCAGCAAATTCTACAAGATATAAATACATGATTGGTGGTTTGCTATATTTAACTCAAACTAGACCGGATATAATGAATGCAGTCAATATTGTATCAAGATTTCAAAGTAATCCAAGAGAAAACCATGAAAGTGCAGTAAAAAGGATATTTTGGTATTTGCAAGGAACAATTGAATATGGTTTATGGTACCCTAAAGATGATGACTTTACTTTATGTGCATATACAAATGTAGATTGTGCAGGTGATGTTGATGACTAGAAGAGAACATTCGATGGAGCATTCTTCCTTGGGAAGAAGTTGGTTTCATGGATCAACAAGAAGCAGTCATGCATTTCTTTATCTACTGCTGAAGCTGAATATGTTGCAGTTGCAACCAATTGTACTCAAGCTCTATGGATGAAGCAGATGTTGAAGGATATACAAGTGAGTTGTAATGACCTAGTAGTTATCCATTGTGATAATTGTGCAGCTATTGACATATCAAAGAATCCAATATTTCACTCCAAGACTAAGCACATATCAATCAAGTATAACTTTTTGAAGGAAAAGGTGGAAGCAAAATAAGTTAGATTGGTTTATGTGAACATTAAAGAGCAGATAGTCACTAGTACATTTGGAGCTGATTTCCGATGGCTGTTTGTCGGATTTGCGATGAATTTTTGTCAGAGTGCTAACAAAATCAATCGTCGAATTGGTCGACGATGCCATACCCATTGGAAATACGACAATCCAATGGACTCTGCCGACGTTGTATGTCCGCCGATTACATTGTCGGTCGAAAGCTTGGTAGTCGTCGTAATTCCGACGATGATAATTTTTATCAAAAAAAAATAATTATTATCGATGTTGGCGTTTCCTTCCTTCGATGGCTCTTTTATATTGACGAGCCATCGAAGGAAGGAAATGCCGATGAATTCTAGAAAGGACTCACCAAAGATAATAACTTCATCGACAAAAGATATCGAAGAAAGCAGAGAGGGTCTTCATCGACAGGAAAAGTTCTCAAGGAAATAATACTATCAGTACCCACCGAAAGGAGCGTTTTCATTGAAAGAATAATATCGATCCAACAAAAGGAAGCTATATTGATAAAAGATATCAATGAGGATATAGGTTTTGAGGAGGTTAAAAGGCATGTTCTCGATATGCGTGGTTTTGCTGATGTAACTTTATCGGTGAGATAATAGACTCATTCATCGACAGGGCATAGTGATATCGATGAAAGAAGTATTTCGATGGAAAAATAAAGGAACACACCGAAGCCCAAGGTTTCTTCGACATAAGACCTGATGGATATCAAATATGTTTCGATGAGGAGATAGCCATACTGATCGAATACAGTATTTTGATGAAGGGAAAAATACTTGATCGAAGTAATATTTGAAACAAAAGTATTGTTGATAGAAACAAAGAGATCGATGGACTAAAGAAACAAATGATTGAAAGACATATCCTCATCGAAATGATTATTGATTAGCGCAAAAATCAGAAACAAATCCCACAGAAGGTCATATTGCCATTAAATTCAAACGTGTGCCCGAGTGACCATTGTCCAAACCACCATTACTAACTGATTAAATACGCCATAAGTAGTGGATCAACATCAAAGGACACAACCTTAAGGAATTCACAGGTGACAAACTGAAAGCAGGAATTGGGTGAATTCACAGATAAAGCTCAGTAATTCAAAGTAAGTTGTTTGCATATAGACCTCTTTTTTAAAATTCAAATGGAATCATCATCTAAAACTAATAAGACCAGAAAGGGAAAAGAACCTATCGCTGTAGAAGAAAAACCTAAAAGATAGAAAAGGGAAGGGCGTTCTTTGGCCCAGGACCTGATTGACCAGTGGCCATCATCCAGTTTGAGGTCCAAGAAGATTAGCGCTGATGAGGAAGGCCTGGAGGACCAGTTTGAGGATCTTGGAGACATATGGACATAATTGAGAGGGTATGAATTATTCATATATGGGCACAACAGAAGAGTTTCGCTCAACCTATCAACAATTTATGGCGATTGAACTTAGGAAGGTTAGTTGTGGCTAATGTATTCATGAATGTGGAGCTCATGAAGGCATTGGCAAACAATTATGACCCTAAAACCAGGACCATATATAACTACATGGGTGAGCCAAATCTTGCAATAAAAAAGGACGTTATTGACACCGTGTTCGAGTTGGATTGGTGATTTGAAGAATTGATTGACCTCAAGAAGTTAACAAGTGAATATTTTAACCTAGAGCACATTTAAAAAATGTGGAGACTCCCTATACATAGACCTAGGAATGCAGGGTCCTTAGTGCCACTAGGCCAGGATGACAAAGCTCCCTATGATGTCAACTCTTTCCATCCATATTTCAAGTATACCTATTACTGTATTGCCCAAGTGCTAGGGATAAAAGCCCATCCTTTGATGGATGTTGCAGCCATGGTAATTTGTGCCGATTTGCAGTCTATGGACCCCCGCTTCTTTGATTTTTTTGCTTATTTGGTTGAGGTTTTGAATCATGGGTTAGAAAAGTTAAAGGGGGATGTCGTCAATGTTCATTTCAAGCATTATTCCTTACTTATGAATATGCTATTGTATGTGGGCCAAGATGAAGGGTTATGGCCAGAAGAGTTATGTGTCAAGACATATGACAATGCTGGGATGAGAAAACCAGTGCAACTATGGGTTTCTTCATGGGACCAGAGGTATGCGAATAATCAATATTGGCATTTTGAGGAGTTCTTTGTCAAGCCATTATATAGACTGTTGGGATGCCTGTGTGATCATGCCCTTGCACCAGAGGTTCAAAGATTCCTAAGACCAAAAGATTTCACTAAAGATCCCTCAATTGAACACAATTGGGGAGATTGGTATTGTTTTTTAGTCTGAACACAAGTCAGGGTATATGGGTTCAGAGGGAGGCCATACTTACTACCACTTACAATCCCTAATAGAGTGGCTTGTCTGGAAATTGTGAGGCAACTATCAATAGTGAGTACAAAACATCTGACAAGCCATGGGAAACAATCAATTGTACCTGGGTTGTTAGTATTTTTAGATTTTATTGTGAAAAGTTCAAAGAGTTATGGCCTGCTGCACACAAAATTGGATTATTATGGCATGGCTATGGGGGATCCAAGGCCTACTTTTGATCTTGAAGGATACATAAGGATAGCCCTGTAATCACAAAAGATGAAGGTTGGAGAGCATAAATCTTACCTACCGGATGACCTCATTAAGAACATTGGTAGAGAAGAGGCCAGAGTGAAGCGAATAAAGTTTGAGAAAGCAATGCAGACTTATAAATGGAAGATTTTTAGAAGGAAAATGGATGAGAATGTGCTACAAAAGATTGAAGACCCCTTGGAGTTGGCCAACAAACTTGTGGAGCATGAATTGGAAATACTTTAGGGAGTCCTGCCTCATGTTTTTAGGAATTACATTGATACTATTAGGAATATAGAGCCTTTGGCTCATATGTCCCCTGCTTCCACATCTGACATCATTCCATTCACTCCTCGAGAGGATTACCCCCCTGGTTATGAAAAGGATACACCAATAGAATTGGCAATAGGACAACTAAATGTCTGAGAAGTGGCTAACATCAGATTTATGGAGCATGAGGATTTCATTGCTGATAGTGATTTCATTGCTTCCAAGGAGTTCACCGCATTCCTCTATCAACATAAAGGATCTCAAATTAGGAATAACATGAGAAATAGTGAAGAAGAGCAGCAGCTTCAAAAGTTACAAGAGGAGATGGATCTTGTGATGAGAGAAATGACACCTGAGAAGGGAAGACAGTTGCTTAAGGAAGCTAGTGTGCTATTATACTCTGGATGGGACATGAACTCTGCCTTGTTGTTTGATGGATTCCTTAAGAAACAGGACCCAAGTAGGAAAATGATGCTAAAAGAGATTGATAAACTCTTTAGAGGATTAGGATATGATCCAGATCAGAAGGCTCTTCTACAGTGGGCTATCTATCCCAAAGATAAAAGACCTATATTGGTTGATACAGAAGAAGATTTTGGACATTTGATGGTGCAGTAGGTTGGAAAGACTGACTCTAGAATAACTGCCAAAAAGAATTTGGATGTTGCTAAACTGAACCAAGGTCAGATAGAGTTTCTGGTCTGAGAAAATTCTACATACAAAATCCTATATGAGAAAACTGATGAAGAAAAATAGAGGCTACAAGCAAGATTGCTTCAGATTGATTCAAGTACCAGTCAAACATGGATGACATACGGTGTTGACAGAGATGCCATAGATGCCTTGACAGACGCTATGTATTGGAGGAACAGGGCCAAAAAGACATCTCAACAAGTAGAAAAGGTACAACAAAAGATGGATAAGTTGATTCTAGAGATCATTGAACATAGGTTCAGAAGTATGATGCAAGTTACAAAAATCTATTGGAAAACATACATTGGAATAGTCAGAGATTTGAAAGAGCATGAAAGGCTCAGGTCTTGGTTGGAAGACATGATGAATGACAACAATCTGATTAATCCAGGTGAGAAAATTGAAGTCAAGGCTTAGTTGAAGTCCCATGATGAATTGACAAATCAATTAAGGAAAGAGCTTCAGAGGCTGGATGATGGGAATAGCCCTAGGGTGCCCTCTTTTTATGGTAATGGTGAGTTAGTATTGTTCGAACACTGGAAACAAGAGATCATTGATGAGAATAATCGAGCAGTAGTAGAGTTGGATCGGGACAAAGAATTGTCACTTTGTGTTAAGCATATTCTATCCAATCATTTCCAGACAGAAAGTGACATGAGGACACTAAACAATGACATTCTAATGTATAAAGATGATAAGTACATTCAACACATAGGAATGCTGAACTTGTTTATCTTCCAGTTTGTTCTGATTGATTAAAAAATAGGTTTTAAGGACCCGAAACCATTACATCATGGAAAGAAAAAGAGCAGCAAAAGGATTAAAAGTCCGCATACATAACGACTGGCCAAAAGACCAGTGAACAGAAAGAACATCAAAACAACAAAACACAACAAAGAAACTGGGGAGACGCAACATTGTAATTTTCTTTAGCAGGTCCTCTGCCTTTATCACCAACTCATCGTAGGTAGCCCCGATAGCTTTCAGCTCTTCCAGATCCTTGTTCATTTTCTTTTCCTTCCTCTTGCCTCTAGTGCGGGTTCTGGGACCTTGAGCTTCCCCAGTACCTTCAGCGTCCAGGTTAATTTCCTGGATTTCCTTGTCATCATCAAGCTTACTGATGAGGGTATGCGTATTATTGGCCAAGATTTTCAGAATACTAAGGCTTTGCTCCGCGATATTCTTAAGGCACTCCTCAATTTTTTCCACTTTGGTGACTGTATCCGAGAGTGTTTTTTCACTAGTTTCCGCAAGGCTTTTTCTGCCTAGCATCTCCTTTTCAATCTTCTCAAACCTGGGGTTAAAAGCATCTCTGATGTCTTCTGCTTTAGCAATAGTGTTTTTCAAATCGTCGATATAGTTAGCCATTGTATTCCCCTCTCCTATATTAATGGTCTCTAGAATCAGGACTCTGTTGTATAGTTTTTTATACTCATCCACAACTTTCTTGTAACCATCAATGAGCCATTCCATAGTTTTCATAAAACCATTCAAGCCCTCGGGAGGAGGGCCATAGGGGGGAGTCGCTTTTCCAGGGGTTACCTGTTCATCTTTAGGGATATGGAGGGTGAAGATAGTGTCGGCAGCCCTGAGAGTCTCTTCCATTGTCTCCTTTTCCAGGCTATGCTCGGCTTCCAGGGTCCTAGCTTGCTTGTCATCTTCCGGTTCCTTGCTAGTCTCCTCTTTTTTCTTATGCTTTTTCCGGGTCTGGGCTTGGTTTTTACTTTTCTTCTTCAGCAACCCTTTAGGGTTCTTCTTCTCGTCAGAATAATCTGAATCCTCTTCTTCTGAAGAGATGCTAATCAAGGGTTTGCTTTGAAGTTTTTTGCCCTTAGAAGATGAGGGTCTTGATTTCCTCTTCTTACTGCTCTCATACTCTGAATCATTAGAGCTATCCTCATTATTAGATGAGGAATCATTGTCAGATTCCTCCTCCTCTGAAAAAGCAGAATCAGACATATCTTCCTCAGAGTCCACAGAGGGCTGCATCTGGTTAATTTGACTGGCCTTTAAATGGTCATAAATGAGGACCATAAGGCCTTGGTGCATTGTGATATCACCTAGAGGATTATCTTTGTAGGCTTTTAGGGAAGCATTCATTGAGAAAAGAAAGAAATAAAGAAAATTCACCTTATCATTATGCCTAAAGTGGTTTAACAGAACAAAATGATAGCCATAGACTTTCGTAAACCTACCATCTAGGGCAATATACTGCATTAAAACAAAGAGAATTTCCCGCCAGGGTTTGGCAAAAGCCCTAGGTGGGTAATAGGTTTTGCTCAACTTTACCAGTCGTCTTTTCTCTTTCTCAGTAACCGGGTACCTTTCAATGGCTTCTCTGCTGACCTTCCCGTCTCTATAGAAGTTGCAGCCTTCCCTGTTGAGACCCGTAGCTTTAACAATTAAATCTTCATCAATTTCCACCATTTGGTCACCCATTTTTAGCATGCCCTTCTTCCAGTTTTTGCAGAAGAGGCTAGTTAACATTCCATCATGGCCGTGGAGTCTCTCTATGAAGTTCGAGAGACCACCCTTCTGCAAAATACCCCACACCTCCTCCTTCTATTTCCACTCCTTGCAACTACTTGGCTCATATCATCTCCTATTTCCACCCATGATGTCGCTTCTCACAGCCAAATTTTGAAACTTGCAGAGTTGGTAAAATAGAGAGCTTTTCGGAGCTAAAACAAATACCTAGAAAGCATGTGAGTTGTTGGCCGTAATGATTTGATTGATTAAAAAATAGGTATTGATGGCACTGATGTTATAATGAGTGATTTTCTCATTATAGAAATAAGTCAAAGTGCTTACATCAGTACTTTTCATTATTACCCTATCAATCAAGAGTCTTTGGGGTACTTCTATATTGTTCATCACTTATGATTTGTCTGACATCTTTGGGGAGTCCGCTCTCACCCATCCACGTGGTAATTGTCTCATTTTTAACCGCCACATTGGCAACCCAATCAACAGAACAGTTGGCCTCCCAATAGATATGGGAGATATGACATTTTTTAAAGGTTCTAATGATGTCAATAGCAGAATTGATTATGTTGTGAATTGACCATGAGGGTTTTGAAGTCCCATTGAGGCACTTTATTATATTATTTGAGTCCCCTTCTATCCATAGATAGGGGCAATTCCATTTTTTGGCTAGGATAATGCCTTGAAGAGCTGCCATAGCTTCCACTTTATGATTGGTTTGGGTTCCAATAGGGACAACAATCATCTCTTTGCAGATTCCTCTATGATCTCTAAGAATAGCTCCATAGCTTGAAGGACCTGGGTTACCTTTGGCTACACCATCAAAATTGATTTTGAGCTAGCCTTGAGGAGGGGTTTGCCATTTAGCTTCAAGCCTTTTATTGTAGTTGAGATTAGGACCATCGGTGATCTTCATATTCCAAGCCCTTAAGATATTTGACTCCAAGGAGTTATTTGAGTAACAAGAACCCTCCATGATTCCCATATTTTCCTGTATAGCCCTTTGAATTTTCTGGAAAATAGTATCTTGATTTAGGGAGACATCCCTGAAGATTCGGTTGTTTCTTTCTTTCCAAAGACCCCACAAAATGTGAGGAAGAGAGAGCTACCACATACATCTCAAAAAAGAGTTAGTCCATTGAATTTGCCAGGAGGAGAACAAATCTTTGATGTTACTAGGAAACACCCAAGCTAAACTAAAGCTCTTGAGGAAACTTTCCCAAACAGAAGCTGAGAAGGAACAGTGGAGGGCAAGGTGGTCCACAAACTCTTCCTCTTGAAAGCACAACACACACCTATTTGGAAGGGAAAAACATTTGCCTTTTAGGTTGTCAACGGTAAGGATCTTATTTTGGAGGATAGTCCAGAAGAAAAAATTGATTTTGGGAGTGAGACCTTTTATCCATGCTTTAGACTAGAAAGGATTTATAGGAGGGGGGGAGGGGAAAGGACACAATACATCGAAGACACAGTTAAAGTACCTTTGTGATCATGTTTCCAAATCAGGGAATCCTCTTCATTATTCAGCCATATAGCAGACAAATGGGTCTTGAGCTTAGAAAGGCTAGGGTGGATACTATCAATGTTCTGTCAATTGTTCCCATCCTAGTAATCTGCCACTAAGGAGCCAAAAGAGCCAATACAGGAAGGGGCATGGGAGGCCCATTCATGCGAGTCCATTAGGGGTTTATCAAAAAGCCAGGGATCCTCCCAGAATCTAACTTTTCTGCCATTTCCAAGTTTCCATATCACTCCTTTAGCAATCACATCTTTACATTTAGAAACATGGTTCCAAATATGGGATCCATTTATGCTGAAATCCGAATTAAGAAAAGAAGAGAGAGAAGAAGAGAGAAGAAAGTACTTACTTCTCCAAATTTTGTACCATTCAGAATCAGAATGGAACCATCTCCAAGCTTGTTTGGACAAGAGAGCTTCATTTAAAGTATGAATCCTCCTGAGACCCAGACCACCTTTGCTTTTCGGCCTACAGACCTGATCCCAAGACACCAAGGACATTCTTTGCTTTTCCTCAACCCTAGACCATAGGAATCTTCTTTGAATTTTCTCAATTGCTTTAGCATACTTGACTGGAATTTTGAAGAGACTAAGAGCATAAATAGGAATACTTTGAAGAGTAGCCTTAAGGAGTAGGAGCTTACCAGCTTGACTTAAGAGGGCCCCTTTCCAACCTACAAGTTTTTTGTGAAATTTGTCAACTAGAGAACTCCAGAAGGAATCGGGAGGGGAAATCCCCATGGGGAGTCAAAGGTAGGTAGTAGGAAGGTCAGCAATCTTACACTCCAGAATTTTGCTGATCCTCTGTTGTCTTCTCTCTAGAGTATTAATGAAAAAGACATCACTTTTGGCCTAGTTAATAAGCTGCCTCGTAGCAGAGGCAAATTTACACAGGGTACTCTTCAGTACTTTAGCTTCTAAGATACTTGATTCCCCCATAATAAATGTGTCATCAACAAACTGCTGGTGGGAATAGATAAGGTCAACAGAAGAAGGTTGGAGGCCCTTAAAGGACCTTTGCTGCACCAAATTTTCCATGGTCCGACCAAAGCATTTTGCCAAAATTATGAAAAGGATGGGGGAGATAGGATCTCCTTTCCTAAGACCTCTCGATGCTTGGAAAATAGTAGAAGGAGAACCATTGACAAGAACAACAAAAGATGCAGAGGTAGTAAGTTGGGAGAAAAGATCCACAACTCTAGGGGCAAACCCAAAAGAAGTGAGAAGTTTCTGAAGAAGAGACCAGTCAACCCTATCATAGGCTTTGGATAGGTCAAGCTTAAGGATGAGATCCTGCTTCTTAGCTCTAACAAGAGAGTGAATGTTCTCATGAACTGTAATAATGGAATCAAGAATTTTTCTTCCAGGAAGAAACCCATTTTGCTGGTGTTTAATTAAGGCAGGAAGGATAGACAAAACTCTAGTAGTCAGGACCTTAGAAATAATCTTGTAAAAGGAGTTGCAGAGGCTAATGGGTCTGAATTTGTCCAAAGAGTCAGCACCTTGAATATTGGGGATAAGAGCAATAAAAGTACCATTGATTTCTTTCAAGAGTTTTCTAGCCCCAAAGAATTCCTTAACCCCATTGGCAACATCAGTACCAATAATATCCAGTTTGTTAACAAAAGTGCTAATTAGTAGTTATGTGCTGAAAAGCCACGATGCTTGGTGACAATGTATACCCTCATATAAATGAGGGAACTTTTGTAACAATAAGGATCATTAGAGAAGAAGTAGAATATAGCCTCAGGCTTACTATTGTACCATTTTGCGAACATACATAATATAATTAGTCATCTTTCCTTTGTGTATATGCTGTGGATTACTGCATCTTTTTGTAGGCAGTTGCTTGTGATATTATCTAAAGGAGATAAGGTTACTTGTGTTCTTCCAGTAAAACTCTGTGTTTCATATTGTGGATTTGAATAAAAGATTTACTTGCGAATATAGTTTTGTATATAGTGCGCCTGCATATTATCTCAACCATGGTGCACCTGCATATGTATATAGTTTTGTTTATAGGTGGGAAGCTCGAGGTTCAATGTCAAACTTGGTTGCTCTGATACTACATGTAATATTCCACATCTGGCATACACTTGAGCCAACTAACTCACTGGTTTACTAACCAACTATCTAGCGAACTGCTTAATGTCTACTAAGAATAACGGTCATAAATGACCATCATAAGAAAATTAACATACACTTGAGTCAGTTGATTCATTGGTTACTGAACTTCTAAGTTTAGCTGATCCAATTCGTTACATAGCAGTCTCATGTCTACTAACATTAACGGTTTACAAGGACCTTCATAGGGTTGTGACATAACCTAACAAGCCAACTTCTACAAATCCCCTATCTGTAACAAGCTTCAACTATCATCATGGAATTAAACCTAATACAACATTGGTTCCCTTATTTAGCTAAATTAACACATCATATTATGACTCAACAAAAATACGGTTCTAATATTTTTTTTTGTCTTTCTATATTCCCAAAAGTATACATCTAATTGATGATAAGAATCCTTCTTCAGGTCTTGCAACCATGGAGACTGGTTATAATCTAATTATAACCAATGTGCATTGATTCCAAGATGAACCATATTTGGTTGAACTATGAGTTAAGAGTGGAAAACAAATAAACATAGAAAACAAATAAACATACAATAGCTACAAATTATAGCAAGGTATTGTGACTATAAGATAGAAACCATCCTAGGAGCCTCCAATATATCAAAAGTTGAGAAAGTAGCAAGCTTACTATACAAAGACAGTGATCACTATAAAGTTGTAGTCAAGTTCAAAGCATTGACTTGTGGGAACAAAGGGTTTCATATGGGGATAGAGCAGTCTCATGAAATATCATGACGGTCATAATCATAATCTAAAGAGTAGTCAAATCTTCAAGATAGATTGGTGATAGTACAGTCATTCTGTTGAGCATCAAATCTGAATTAAGTAAAATATCTTGATTTGAGAAATTAAATCATAGAAGCCATCTCTCTTTGGAAGAAATCATCATTTTTATTGATACCATAATAACCCATAAGTTATCAAACAAGTCTAAAAGCATTCTATCGAAGTATCTAAGATTCAAACAGTATTGATGAGATGCAGCGATGTCCTATTGATATAAAAGGGGCATCGAAGAAAGAAAATGCCGATCAACTTCAGAAAGGACTCATCGAAGACAATAACTCCATCAATAAAAGATTTTGAGGAAAGTGGAGATGGTTCTCATCGACAAGAAAAGGTCTTCAAGGATATAACACTATTAGTGCAAAAAGACTCACCGAAAGAGATGGTCCTATTTATCAGGCCCTGTAAGTGTCATGCAACTCTTTGTTGATCCAACGACCTGCATTGATTCGTAGCCAGGAGATGCTCGTGGTTTACCTATTGCAAAGCAGCGAAAAGATGGTAGGCCCGAGCGAGGTGGTCAATAGAAGGAATAAAAGTAGTGCAAGTCCCTGAGATCTAACGACCCGCGTTATTTCATGGGATGAAGATGATCGCGAGTTACCTATCGCAAAATGGTGAAAAGAAAAGTGGGTCCATGCGGTAGTAAAGCTAAAGTTAAAGACTGATCATTTCTCTTTTGATCGAATGGATCGCGTGGTTTCGTAGGATGAAGATGATCGAGTTTTACCCTCCGTGAAATAGCGAAAAGTGGCGGGTCCTAGAAGAAGGCAAGTTTTCCAAAGAGTAAAGAGTGGTTGGTTCAGATAATGATGAACGACCCACGTTGATTCGTGGCCAAAAGGTGCTCAAGATTTAGCCTTCGTGAAGTAGCGAAATGACATGGCAGTCCAGTTAGTGGTCCAGGTGGTTTAGGTGGCAAATCAGAAAGTCACAAGTGGCCTCGAGGTTAAGTAAATCAAAGAATAATCGTAGCGACTAGGTGGTGGGCCCAATAGATAGATTGAATCATACTGCTAATGAAGAGGTGACCTATCAGGAAGAGGTGGCAGTTTAGAAGTGGATCCCATGGAAGTTTTTTGGCAAGTAAGAAGTTGCCACGTCGGTTTCTTAGGAGATCAAATTCCAGGGTGGATAGTCCTGAATTAGAGGGCCCACATCTGCCGGATTTAAGTTGTTAAAGAGCGGGTATCTCGAGGAGGATCCAATGATGGGTGCTATTTCGTAGCCCGAAGGAGCAGGACAGTTACCGTTCATGAAACAATGAAGACTGTTAGCCTTAACCGCTTGGTGCACGTTTAGTGAGGTAAACTGTCAGGTTAGGACATGATAAAGACCAATCAAGTTTTATCTGATCGGACGACTAGCGTGGTTTTGTTGGGTTAAAGTGCATGATGGTTACTGTTCATGAAATAGCGAAAGGAATTTTAGCCCATTGCCGGATGAGGAAAAGTCAAAAGGTAAAAGCAGTGCAAGCTCTATCTAATCGCACGGTTGGCGTGACTTTGCTAAATGAACATGCAAGGGTTTTATGCTCTGTGAAATAGCAAAAGAGCGAAAAGAGAAAATACTCTGGATAGTTTTGACCCGTTGGAGCCAAATTTTCAAATTCTTTCATGAATTCAATTCTGAAGGGACGACCAAAGCATGCAACATTAAGGGATGACCGAAGCATGCGGTGTTAATGTCGCAGTTAAGAAGCCCAATTGCCATATATACTCTCTCATCAATTGAATGAAGGTATCATTTCAAAGAAGTTGTTGCAGAGAAAGTTGGTGCAGAGTAGAATTCTTCAAGCCTAAATCAGGTTTTCTTGTTCTTTGCTTACCCATTGCTTGAAAATTGTTGAATTATGGTTTTGTTCTGTTAAAGAACTGCTTTGATTGATAATTGGCATAGTTGCATACTTTCAAAATGGCACCCAAATGGGAATTGATAGGAAAGGTGAACTATCAGGACAGAAACATCTGTGATGACTTTCTAGAGCAGTTAACCATGTCAACTAATGTCGGGGCTAGGGCCAAAGAGTTAGTACCAAAAAACCCTCGTTTGAAAATTGGGGATGGCCTGTATGACAAAGGAAATTGGTTAAGGGACCCTGAAATAGGGATATCAGGTCTAATTTTTATTAAAGTTGGTTTTGGTCAAAGACATGCCCCCACCCCTTTGAATAGCATCTGGGAACTAGATGTGGGGAAGCTTGTGGTCCCTGGCGTGTTCATGGATGTAAATTTGTTGGCCCTGATTGCACAGAATTATGACCTTGCTGCTAGATGTATCAGAAATATAAAGGGATCAACCCTAGTTGAAATCAAAGATGATGAGTTTAGAAATGTTTTCAAGCTTAGTGAAGCTTCAAATTATCTTGAGCCTATTGATTTTAAAGCATTAGCTCAAGTCTAAAATGCACAAAGAGATTATCTTAAGAGTGACCCATTGAGAGAATTCTTTGTTAAAATAGGAGGGTTAACAGTTGTAGGCCCCAGTACAATGGAGCCATTTTCCCTGAATTTGTTTACTTTAAGAGCTAAGGGTATGTATTGGACACTGTGTCAGATCTTTGGAGAAGATGCTGAGAAACATATGACAACTCATTATATGCTGATGATTGTCCAAATTCTAAACCCTTCCCTGGCAATAACATTTGATTTTGCCCCATACCTCACTGATGCTATTCATGCAGGACTTGTAGGGATTAAAAATGGTAAGGTGGATTGGCCATTTGGATGGTACTCTTTGTTAATGCACATGTTTTTGTTCAAAGGTGCTGATTATTTTGCAAAAGATATGGATTTGGTCAAGGTTAAAGATAAAGAGGAGATGCCTATGCAACTTTGGAGCACTGTTCTATCTTGGGATAGAGAGGATGCTAGTTTTCTAAAGTTTGATAGATGCTTTGCATCTAAGATTAGAGTTCTTTTATGTGCAGAAAACCCTAGGATTCCTAAGGCTATTTTGGAATTCCTTAGGCCTAAAGAGTTTGCAAAAGCTATCAAGATTGTTCACAACTGGGGAGACATGTATTTGTACCCTATTTCTACTATTTTCAGAGTATATGGCTTTAGAGGAACCCCCTATCTACTGCCCTATCAGGTCCCATTGAAGATAGGGATTGCAGAAGTGTTGAGACAGATTGGAGGAGTACAAGAGGCCGAGCTGACCAATAGGGGTAAAGGGACCATTTTCCCAACTATTACCATGGCCCATCATTTTGTAATTACCAAAAGTGGTTGGAAATACTTTGAAGAATTCTTTAAGCCATATATGTTGTCAACTGCAGTTTCAAGGTGTGCAAACCCTGAGGATTTCTTCAATGGCATGTTCAGAAAGAGGGCAGTATGTAAAAGTAGGCCTCACCAAATTCAATTTCCTGAAGATTTAATTATAAATGAATTCATCTTAGACGAGCAGGAATTAAGAAAGTAGAAGTGGGTTGCATACAAAAGAGGACTTGATTTTATTCATCAATTTGATTCTAGCTATGACCCTCTTTCTAGTTTTACCCCTTTTGAAGAGAAGGTTAAATTCTTAATTCTTTATTTTGAAGACCTAATGCAAATCCTGAAAGAAAAAAGGGAGGCTATAATGCAAAATGATCCTGATAGGGCTAAATTGGTCTTAGCTAAACCTACCTTTGCTAAGGCTATCCCACCTGGTAATTATATGATGCATAAAAAATCTAAATATACTATGATGATGCCAGTGACAAGTGATCCTTCCACTTCAAGAGGAAAAAGGGCCATTGAAGATGTCATTGATATTCAAGATTCCCCTAAAAGGCAAAGAGTAGGGAAGGAGGTTGAAGCTAATGAGCCTCAATACTCTCCATCTCAATCCCCTATTCACATAGGAGATGAGCAAGCAGTGGCTGAACAATTGCTATAGTTAGGGAGTCTCGGTGAAATTGCATACACCTATGATGAGAACCAAGAGGGAATGCCAAAAGAGCCACCTAGTGCTGAAATGAATATAACTGATGGTGAGCTAAAGGGAAAGGAATTAGACCTCACTGTCAAACAAGCTAGTGAAGAGTTTCTAGCTGACAACAATTATTTCACAACAGGGGCTTTCATGCAATTTGTATGGAAACAAAACATTGAACAATTCAAGGCTAGATGTGAAAAGAGAATGACTGAGCAGCCTCACAAAGATACAAATTCAGTGGAAGAAGAGGTTAAACAAGAAATGATGGCTAAATTCAAAGCTATCACTCCTAAAGCTGGAAGAGAGATGGTGTCAAAGGCTGGTGTTCTAATCCTCCCTGAATGGGATATAGTAGATGCATTGGTTCTTGAAGCCGTTAGAAAAGAAACCAAGCCAATGAAGGGAGTGACATTTAGCAAAGATAATGCTTCTTTGGTCATGTGGTCCCTCAAGAGGGATGAAAGTAGAAGAAGGAAAGATACCTCGGGATCTAATCTTCTAGGAGGTATGATAGTACATGTAATACCCTGAAATTGGTCATCTAAACCATGGGCCCCTAATCTCGACAAAATCACCAAGGTCCTAGCCAAAGGAGATTAAATTCATCTTGAGCACATTATTAATTCTTTAATTATAAAAAATCACATGGCAAATCAACCACTCAACATTAATTAAATATTGATTTAATTAATTGAATCATTTCCAAGAATATCATTTTGATCAATTATCCCATTTTAATTTATTAAATATCCTTGCATATTTAATTAATTAATAAATTTGCCATTCAATCATGCAAAAAGGATTAATTTATTACAAAGAGTTGAATTGAAACAAAACAAAAATCAAAAAAAGAATTGAAATAAGAGAGAAATCAAACTTGAGATATTATTTCTTTTTCTAAATTTAGAACTTGAAATCATAAAAGCAATTTAATTGAATTATGGAATTATTCTCTAAAATTGGAACTTCAAGCTTTTCAGAAAAAAGAAGTTCACTTGCATTGAAAAGACCTTTTTCTTGAATAAATTAAAGAATTATCTATTTTTATCAGATGTGCATGGAATTAATTTATTAATATTTTCCAATGCAACTTGGACTTCTAATTTGAATGCATTTCAATTAAACTATAATTGGAATCTATCTCAAGGTTAATTGAACATGATTTCTCAATTATTTTCAATTAATCCTAAATTGAGCTTTTTGTGATTCTCTATAAATTCAGTCTTCAGCTCTCATTCCAATTCACCCCAAAGATTTTTGAGAACATGCTTGGAGATTATTATCATGCTAATTTTGCTCTGGAGTCATTGAAATCATTGTGCTTTTTTAGATTACTTGCATCCATTTTACATTCATTATTGCTTGCATCCATTGTTGCTTGAATTGATTATTTTCTTGAATTATTCATCCATCTTGCATCCATTACAACAAACATAATACTGGTTATCATTTTCCTGAGCATAAATAGATCAAGACAGTGTACCTTTGCCATTTGCGTTGCACGATTTGGTCGATCACCTCTCAACTAGTTCAATCAACTACCTATCAAATTTTAGTCACTTAGATAATGTCTTATACAAGATAGATCATTCCTGAAACCAGACTGCATCTTACACTACGCTTAGAATCAACTTGGATAATGTCTTAGATAGGATAGATCGTTCCTGAAATCGGACAAAATCTCAGTTGTTTCTCCCAAACAATACTCTAAACAGAATAACTAGCTCTGAAATTGATCTTGACCTCTGCATCACAAAACAACTCTAGGTCACACTAATCCATAAAAATGCCTATTCAAACCAGGAGTTCTCGTAAGAAACAAGCCAAAGGCAAAGAACAAACCTTCACTTATCAAGATAATCCATTCTACGTGAAGGATCCCCTCACTGACATACCGTCGTCATCAGGCGGACCAATTTTTGATGAACCGAAATCTCCCACTATACATGAGACAAAATACAATGATGGAAACAAAAATGACAGTAATATTCCTGAAAATCATAATGACTCCTCATCATCAAGTGAGATTGACGAAGCTGTTGAACCTCCAGAAAAAGAAATCATTGACTGTCAGAAAGACAAAGACTTTAGAAAAATGATGAAAACTATCATGACCCGAGAAAAGGAAGACTATTTCTTAGAACTAGCAAATCAAGGTGCCAAACTTCCTATTGGATATGATGTTCAGACACTTGTTACTAAAAGGGAAGACTCACCTATAATCATGGTACACAAATAGTTACTAGCTTTGCGAACAGAGCTCATAGAGCTGAAGAATAAGGACAAGTCCCCGAAACAATATTCTCTGGAAACAATATGTCCCTTTCCATTTGACAAGAATTTACACATGCCTCCATTCCCTTCACGAGTGGAAATCCCAAAATTTGACAAATATGACGGTACCTCAGATCCTCAAGATCATGTTAGGGAATTTAGTGCTGCTTGTATGGAATTCATGCACGATCAAACGTACCTCATGTGTCTCTTCCTAAGGAGTTTAGGGGGTCAAGCAATGGAATGGTTCTCAAGTCTACCCAAAGGAATAAAAACATTCGAAGAACTAATCCAACTATTTTTACAACAATACTCATACAAAATTCAACATTCTGTGACTATGATCGATCTTTTTAATACTCAACAGAAAACAGGGGAACCTGTTGTTACTTTTCTCCAATGCTGGAGAAGGATGTTCTCTAGGTACCCACGACCTATTCCAAACTCTGAGAAAATGGATATATTTGTCAATAACTTGGTCCCTGAACTGAAATATAGTGTACAAATGCAAGTACACCCATCATTTAACAAAATGGTAGATAATGCCATTCGAATGGAAGATGTGCTCATAAAGAAGGGAGATATCACACCTTGGAAAGAAACACAAACGGGATCTAGCTCTAAAGAGAAGAACAAGTATTGGAAATTTTCCAAAGACAACAACAAGAATGTTGTTAATGATGGAGTAGTAGACACTATCAAAACCAACTCAAAATCAACAATATTTAACTTGGCTAGTGGTACACAAACGCTTAAAGCCGCTGAGATTGCTGCAGAAAATCCGCCAAAGAAAACAAAGGAATGGTTCAAAGAAAAGTCTTGGCTTTCCAAACCTAAGCATGATTTTACTCCTCTTGAAGAATCATATGAGTCTTTTTTCAAAACTCCGTTGGCAAACAACTTGATAACACTACCAGATAACTCCAGACCATATGATCTGGATGTCAAACCAAGATGGTGGAGAGAAAATGAATACTGTGACTTCCATCGGAATAAGGGTCATAACATAAACAATTGCATGAAGCTAAAACATGAGATTTAGGATCTCATAGACGCTGGTAAAGTTTTTGTTGGGAATCATCCAACCAATGCTGATCATAAAGCATTTAAAGACCCTTTGCCTGCTTATGAACAAGGTGATTCCTCAAAGACCAAAGGAGGTGCCAAGGTAAATTATGCTTATGCCAGCCAGGACAACGTTATCAACATGATTGAACCTTCACACTTAGAATATTGCAATGCAATTATAGTTCAAGATAAACCAAATGAATCACGATATGCAAAAGCTCTGACCAGATCTCAAAAGAAAGTTACCCTCCAAGGAGCTAGTTCTTCCAAACTGGCTCAAGAAACATCAAATCCAACAGCCGTGCCAAACAAACAAAAGGAATCAACCTTGGACAAATTTAAAAGATTAACCTCATCATCATCCTCTAGATATAGCGTGGTTGAATAGTTGAAAAGGACAAATGCTCAAATTTCAATTTTTGAATTGCTACAACTCTCATCTGCTCACAAGGAAATCCTAGACAAAGCATTGCTCACTACCAATGTTCCAAAAGATTTAGACATTGATCGGTTTCAGTCTATGGTGGGTCATCTGGCTTCACCTCACTATTTGACCTTCTTTGAGGAAGATGACAATTCATTAAATCATCCACATAACCAACCATTGCATATTGAAGCCATGATCCACAAACACAAAGTTAAATGTGTTTTGATAGATGGAGGCACGAGGTTGAATATCTATACTTATCATGTGCTTACACAACTAGGATTCTCTAAAAATGTCATTGATCCAGGCAAGAAAATAACAATTAAAGCCTATGATGAAGAAGAGAGGACCTCTAAAGGTTTGGTATCATTACCAATCAGAGTGGGACCGGTAGAGAGAGATGTCCTTTTCTAGGTTCTCGACATTCCATTGTCATACAATATATTATTGGGCAGGCCATGGATTCATGAAATGAAGGTAGTACCATCAACATATCACCAATGCTTAAAGTGTCCTTATAATGGAGCTGAAGTCAATATTCCTGCTGATACAAATGTCATCTGTAATGGATTGACAAAAGGTGCAGATACTTTTGTGCCTCATAATAGGGCAGCCTCTCCAAATGAAGATCCAGAAACATTGATGAAAGACTTAGAAAAGAGATTGAAGATTACAGATACCGGCATGGATGGCTACAAGATAGAACCGGTACTATCATTAGTTTCTCTCCCTCCATTGCCAAAATAGTTGGGCAAGCCATCAGAGGCTATGAGAACACAAAATTCAGCTCCGAATACTATATATGATGGTCTCTTCATACACTCTTCTACCTCCTTGGCAGATGAAATAGAAGAGGATGTTGTTCTTAACTGGCTCTTTAAGGAAGATAGTCCAAATGAGGAGGTACGACATTGTGAGATTTGCTCAAACCAATATGGTCATGGTTACAAAATGATTCAGTGCATGGGGTACTCAAGTACTGGTCCTTTGGGCAAACAAAAAGAAGGTATTACTAAACCAATTCAGCTACAAACCAAACCCACACATGATAAAGCTAGACTGGGATACAATCCTAAAAAGACATTAGAACAAAAACATGTTTCTAAGTCTAAAGGCTTGAAAAAGATATCGCCTTTAACATTACATGAAGAAAACACTAAACAAAAAAAAGAAGAGTGTAGAAAAGAGAAAGATGAATCAATAGTCAAGAAAGAAGAAATAGTCAGTGCTCAAGCTTCGATGTTATCAGCTATGATAATACAAGAAGTTGAGGTTCCTGAGGATATAAGAGATGAAATGGTAAGAATCAAAGAATTGTTTGCACCATTAAAATTTCCAGTCACATATACTGGCAGGCAACAAGTCGATGATTCAGAGACTGATTCAAACAAGTATGAATGGGGTCCTGACTATCTTTCAGACACATCCGCTACAGAAACTCCAGAAGAATCTAGTGGTGTCATAGACGATACTCAAGAGCTGATGTGCATAAAAATAGAGAGGGAAATACAAGAAATTAGACAAAAGAGGCAGGCAAATTATGAACAAGCATTGAAAGAAGGAACAATACCAGAAAGCTTCTCATCTATGTGTCCTTATCCTAAAATAGAACAAATCAGTTATAGCACTACACAGAAAGAGTTAGAAGCTGCAGAACAAGAACCAGTTATCAGTCCAGAAGAAGCTGAATGGAGTAGATGACAAAAAATCATAGAAACAATGAGACCATGTCAACAGGTGTGTCAGATACAAATGACAAATGAACTACAATATGAAGGAATTTGTAGCATTAAAGATGTTAGTATTGATACCATACATATGCTTACTAAATCACCTAAAAGAGACTTGGAAACTTCATCCGATAACTCTGATGATTCTGATGACTCTGATGACAGTCCTGTTCATGATGATACCCACTCATTCTCAAATTCTGAATCATCTGATACAAACAATGAAAAGTTGCCTACTAGTCTTATTGCTATTAAACCACGACATGACGTCTAGTCTGGCATAGTAAATGATGTTACAAGTATGTCTATTGGATTAGATCGATTAAATATTATTGTGAACTTTAATAATCATGATCGAACTCTTCCTGGTCTCGAGACACTTACATAAGGTATCATTCTGGAACTTGATTTTTCGATTCGTAGTTGTGATAACAATACCATGAATGCTCTTGAACCTATCCAAAATTTATCCTTAATACATCCCGAATTGATTGACTGTACTTTATAGAATCAACCCATGGATATACCTACTTTTGCCAATGACTATACATTATCCTATTATCTCAATGCAGTCGAACCTATGAACTCTTCCACTAGTGAATGGAGTGAAAATATGACTGAAGAGGATATCAAGTATCTTAGTCGCAAAAACAAGAAAAATAAAAATAAAAGATCTGATGGCGAAAACCATATTGTGGCGGTGTCAGAATCTAAAAAAGAGAAAATAAAGGACGTACCTAAAGGTGAAAACCTCTCTGAGGCGCCTGAAGGTGAGATACTTGGTATACTGCCCAGTCATTTTTAGGAGCGGTCTTCCATATTGATTGAGCCAACTCAGCCAGTGAATATCGAGAATCAAGAGACACCACAAATTATTCACGTAGCTCAATCACTATCAGCAGAGGAATTGAAGGATTTCACTCAGCTATTCTTAGAGAAGAAAATAAATTTTGCATGGACGTACTTTGATATGCCAGGCTTGGATCCTGATCTCATTATGCACCATCTCTCAATCACACTAGGAGTAAAATCAGTTAAACAAAAACTTCGTAAGATGCACCCGCATGTCGCACTATTGGTCAAAGCTGAACTAGAGAAACTACTCAAAGCTGGATTTATTAGAGCAATAGATTATGCTGAATGGATTTCAAACATAGTACCTGTGTTGAAGGCAGATAAATCTATCAGAGTTTGTACAGATTTTAGAGATCTCAAAAAAGCATGTCTAAAAGATGACTTTCCATTGCCAAATATTGATATGATAGTCGACATGACAGCTGGGTATGAGATGTACTCACTAATGGATGGATTTTCTGGCTACAGTTAGATTAAAATCACTCCTGGAGATCAAGAAAAGACAACTTTCACCTGTGCATGGGGAACCTTTTCCTAGAATGTTATGCCATTTGGGTTAAAGAACATAGGAGTGACCTATCAAAGAGCAGTTACAACTATCTTTCATGACATGATGCATAAGAATATGGAAGATTATGTTGATGACACCTTAGTGAAGACTATGAAAAGATCAACACATATTCAAGAGTTAGGTCCTATACTTGACAGAATGGAAAAGTTCAAGCTTTGATTAAATCCAAAGAAGTGTGCATTCAGAGTGACATCTGGTAAACTAATTGGCTACATCATTTCAAAGAAGGGCATCGAGGTTGATCCTGAGAAGGTCCAAGCTGTAATGGAAATGCCACCTCCAAAGAACATCAGTCAAATGAGAAGTCTACAGGGACGTCTCCAATCCATTAGAAGATTCATTTCTCAACTAGCAGACAAGGCTCAACCTTTTGCAAAAGTATTGAGAAAAGGAATAATATACAACTGGGATCAGCAGTGTGAACAACATCTTCAACAGATAAAAGAGTACCTGTCTAATCCACCGATATTGATGCCACCTATTCAGGGTGAGCCACTAATCTTATATATTTCAACAACTGATTCATCACTGGGGGCACTTTTGGCACAACAGGATGACAACAAAAAGGAAAGAGCTATTTATTACATCAGCAGGACATTGGTGTCTTATGAAATGAGCTACGGTATAATAGAAAAAGCATGCTTGGCATTAGTCTTTGCTTCACAGAAACTGAGGCACTATATGCTTGCACATTCAATCAAGTTGGTAGCCAAAATTGATCCACTCAGGTATCTTCTTAATAAAGCAACACTCACCGGACGATTGGCAAAGTGGTTAATGATCCTTACAGAGTTTGACATTGAATATGTGGAACGCAAAGCCATAAAAGGACAGGTAATTGCTGATCAACTTGCTGAAGCTCCACTTGAGGCTACTCAACCACTACATATTGAGTTCCTAGATGAATCAATAATGCATCTTACTCAACAACCCTAGAAGATGTTCTTTGATGGTTCCTTTACTCAAAATGGTTCAGGTGCTGGCATACTATTCATTACTCCTCAGAAGTACTCAATTCCAAAGTCTTATAAGATTCTATTCCCTTGCACAAACAACATTGCAGAATATGAAGCTTTGGTGAATGGAATAAAACTAGCCATTGAATGGAAGATTGCTGAATTACATATTTATGGATATTCTCAGCTGGTCATCAATCAAATCAACGATACATATCAGACTCGAGATGAGAAATTGATGCCTTACAAGAGGATGGTAGATGATTTCAAGAAGTATTTTTTTTTTGTATCATTCCAACAAATTCCTAGATCAGCGAATAGAGCAGCAGATGCTATGGCTACCTTGGCATCTATACCTAAGCTACAGGAGTCTAATTTTTGCTTTGATTTCCTGGTGGAAGAGTTATATTACCCTGCTTATGATTCTCCTGAGACCCAAATAGTCTGTTCTATTATTGGACACGACTCATCCCGATACAGCCACATCTATTCCTATCTATGTAATCAAATTATCCCTGAAAACCTTAATCGTAACGAGAAAAGAAACCTAACTCGAAATGCTTCATGGTATGTTATCATAGCTAATGATTTATTTAGATGAGGTTTGGATGGTACTTTGCTTAGATGTCTAGAAACTGAAGAATCTAAACGTGCATTATCGGAAGTCCATGAAGGTATTTGTGGATCTCATTCAAATGGTTTTACTTTAGCTTGGAAACTATTACGGGCTGGCTACTACTGGCCAGATATGGAAAAAGACGCCATAAAATTTGCTAAGATTTGTGAAAAATGTCAGCTTCATGGAAATCTCATGCATGTCCCGACAAGGGACCTCATACCATTTATAACACACTGGCCTTTTCAGCAATGGGCCTTTGATCTCATTGGTCAGTCATCATAACTGCCACTGAATATTTCACCAAGTGGGTAGAGGCAATTCTGCTCACCAAGGCAACTGGTAAACAAGTCGCCTTATTCATCCTAAACTATATAATTTGCAGGTATGGGATACCTTCGTCCATCGTGACTGATAATGGAGGACAATTCAAAAATAAAGATCTGGATGAGCTTTGTGAGAAATTCAAAATAAAGCAACACTGGTCATCAGTATATTACCCTCAAGGTAATAGACAAGCTGAGGGGTCTAACAAAAACCTACTGACTATCTTGCACAGAACAGTGAACAAGTCTGGGAAGGATTGACATTTGCAGCTCAATCCTGCACTATGGGTTTACAGAACCAATATCAGAACACCTACTAGGGCTACACCTTTTTCTTTGGTGTACGGGTCCGAAGCAGTATTACCTATTGAAGTAGAAATACCATCTCTAAGAGTTTCGTTGCAAGGTCTTGTTATTGATGAAGATCGTAGAATATCTAGATTGCAAGAACTCGAATTGCTGGATGAGCATCGGAAAGTGGCGTTTGATCATCTCAGAGTGTATTAGAAGAGAATGTCCAGAGGGTATAACAAGAAAGTTTGACAAAGAGAATTTCAAGTTGGTGACCTAGTTCTGAGAGAAAATCCAAAAAATCAACAGTTTCGCAACAACAAAGGGAAGTTTGAACCCAACTGGCTGGGTCCCTACATTGTTACTACAGTATTCGGCTCTAGTGCCTATCAACTCTCAAACTCAGAAGGAGAATAGCTCTATGAACCGATTAACACCATCCACTTGAAGAAATTCTTCACTTAGCACTCTCTGCTCCAGCAAACTTGTACAGTTGGAAAAAGTCCTAAAAAAATCCTAAAAATCAGAAAAAGTCCTGAAGAAACCAAAAAAAAAAAAAAAATAGAAAAGAAAAAAAAAGAAAAAAAAAGAAAAAAAAAGAAAAAGAGAAAAATTGTCCTGGTGAAAACCTGGTAAACAGGCACCTTGGTTAAAAAAAAATGAATCTCTGCCAAGCAGGTGAAAACCTGGCAAACAGGCGCCTCTTGTACTCAAGTGCTCCATCTATCAACGCAATGTTGGCATTTCCCATTTTCAAGTATCTTTTGCTTTCGCTTATACATATTTTTAGTCACTTTTGTGACATCTTGGTTCGTTGGAACCCTCATGAATTGAAATAGATCAACATCCTAGTCTTAGGTTACTCAACAGAGCACATTACATATCCTAAGCAGTGTCAACCAAGTCATTATTCTGTCAGTGAAACCTGGTCATCCACTCCGAGCCAGTTACCTGTCTCCTAACTACTACAGAGTTTTTATCATTGAGTTCACAAGCAAAACAACATAACGAAAAACAATTACTAAACAGTTTGAGCTATGAATGAAAATTTTCTTTGTATGTTGTCTTTTATATTGATTTTCGATTAATGTCCCTTTGAGTAACTCAAGGAAGTCTATTGTGACTAAGAGAAGCAAGGATTGGGGGCGTAATATTTTCTTTGTTTTCTGCTTGTAGGAATGATCCCGATGATCTGGAAACATATAAATTAGCTGGGTGTCTGTGATAAGAGACTTCACATTAAGGTGAAATCGCCTCACATACCTTGAGTCCACTTATTTGTATGCTACAAGGAGGTCCATGTCATTTCTTTGTCTATTTTGAGGGAATTTCTTTATGATGCAATTCGAGTCCCCACGAAATCTATCCAAGGATATGAACAAAAAAAGGGTCATTGCGGACAAGATAACTAATATTGCACATTGAAAAAGAAAGGAACTCTAACTTGCCTGTTGTGTTTGTTATGCTCAGTGATGAATCTTAAGTATTTTAAATCCAGTGACTAGGTTTAGGTTGCATTTTGCATTTCATTCTGCATTTTTGTGAATCTAGAGTGATTTTGGTGTGATAATAACGATCTCTTCATTTGCTGAATGAGAGTTGAGAATGTCATCATTTCTTACGCTAGGTGGTCTTCTTTTTTATCATTATTTCTTTGATCGAGTACTTGTGTTTTGAGATGTTTAGCTGCATACATAACATTTCATATAGATTCATTCATTCATTTTATTATAAATCATTTGCATTCATCTTATTGCATAAAAAGAAAACAAAAAAAATTGCACTACTCATTTTCATTCATTTATTTGCATATGAAAAGAAACAAAAACATAGACATTCATTATCATTTGCAATACATACATTCATGCTGAAAGAAATACATACATGTAGAATAAAGCATATAGAAACATCTCATAATCGAATTGACACAAGTATAATTTAGTCAAATTAGATCTCATATATATATCATCTCAAGTCTAAGAGTACAAAATGATTTCCGATGACATGTACAAACTCCCATCAGAGCAAGAATCATATCGGCTACAAAAAAATGGGTGTGTCTACAAAAAAGATCCTAGCTACAAAAAGAATCATCTAGCTGGCACCCTCTCCCTCATCGCCTGGTGGAGGAGGAGGAGTCTGATGCCCGAGATCTTGGCACGGTGCTCGTGCTCCCTTTGATATGGCCATATATTGTGAATAGGGTTGCACCTGTTGTGCAACATGAACTGTGACACTATATGCCGCCACATAATATGCAGCTCTACTACTCTAGAGCAGCACCTCCTGTCGAAGAGACTCTATCTTTGCTCTCGACTTGGCTCTCAATGCTGTGATCTGGTGATCACGCTCTGCCCTAACCTCGACTAGCTATCAGTCTCGCTCTGCCAGCTGAGTTTGAGCCACTGTCAACTGTGACTGCAACTCTGCAAGGCGTGCTCTCATCGACCGACCCGTGTCAGCCCCCTGCTCTCTCACAGGCTCTCCGCCACCATCTCCACCACCATCTCCACCTGTGGCTCCACCCTGCTCCTCCCGCTGCTGCCGGACCTGCCTCAAGGTTGCTTGCTCCTCCTCTCCCCCACCCAATCTCATGCCTACTCTCCCAAGGGATCCACCCTCACCCCTCTACTGTCCAACATTAGCTCACACTCTGCTACTGCTAGCACCAGGATCACCACCAGTCCATCATGGAGCATCTGGTCTCTGGCCCTGTCCCTACCTATGGCCCCATCTCTGTGCCTATCCCTATGCCGGTGCGGGGGCATCATCCTCCACATCTTCAATATGAGGAGCATGCTCTCCAGGATCCGTAAACCGAGGGAATGGATGCTGCTGAAAATAATCCCTGTACTGGGGCAATACCCCCACATTTTCTATATCCTTTAGGTAATCCCACCTCAGCCGGTGTAAACCTGTCAGCTCCTGCATCACTAAAGCATAGGATAGCCTAGGTGACCATCCTTGTCTCTCCTCATCAGTGTATCGAGCATACGCCGTATACTCCTGAGAGATCCCCTACGGTCGGCCATACTGCCTCATCACTCATGAAATGATGAATCGCTCCACAACAGTTTGTGATCTCCCAATCAGTGGCCATGTAACAAAAAGATCTCTCCGCACCGCCCGCCAGTCATCCCATGACTCCAATCCCCTGTACGGTCTCCATATAACAGCTATCAGATCATCGAGCTGTCATCACCAGAAGTCTGTCTTGCCCAGATGGGGCTACATAATATATTTGGCATAATTGTAGATAATAGGCTGCCCAGGCTCTCTGCTATCATCGACTATTAGCCGACAAATGGGAAGGTGCTCCCAAGCCCACACCTGTAAAATGTAAACCCCCGCAGCCATGCTCCGCCCATCTCTGTAGACAATCTCATGCATCTCCCGATACATGTGGGCCAATAAGCAAGAGCCCCAACCAAGTCTCTGAGGGGTCTCTATCAACCTCTTTAGCATATGACCCCATCCGCTCTGAAAACCCTGTTGCCCTCTATCTGGCATCAAGAAGCAACCAATGAAACCTACTAGGACACATGCCAGCATATACTTATCACTGTACCTGCCCATCAATATATCCCAACTCATAGAATGAGTCAAGATATCAGGATCCCTGAATATGTTCCTAAGAGCCTGTAGTCCAGGTAACAATGCAGTATCATAATCCACCTTATCCCCAGCAAAAGGGATACGAAGGATCCTGTACACATCCTGGGGAGTGATAGTCAACTCCCCAACTGGTAAATGAAAGGTATTATGCTCTGAATGAAATCG
Source organism: Cryptomeria japonica (assembly GCF_030272615.1). NCBI lineage: Eukaryota > Viridiplantae > Streptophyta > Pinopsida > Cupressales > Cupressaceae > Cryptomeria > Cryptomeria japonica. The sequence goes on from NC_081408.1 coordinate 400,811,818, forward strand.
CTCTACCAACGCTGTCAACATCCCATGGTTCACACGGATATCAAGTAACCTCATCAGGTGAGTAAAACCACACATATCAATATGAGCCTGCTCGACCTCAGACAAATCACAAACCAAAGACATAGTGGGAGGATATACACATCTGAAAAGCACAGGAGGTAAGTACACCTGCACAAAAACCCAAGAATGATCATCAGAAAACATTCCACACGAGCCTACAAGAGAAGTTAAACATCACACAAATCTAAATAAGTCAAATGCAAAACCAAAATTTTATGTTTACACTTTCAAAAATGGTCACTGTTTTTCAAATGACAAAATACATTTAAACCGAATCTCGTACAAGTTAGGAATGAATTTCATACGAGAAAACAACCTCAAACGACACTTTATTGGACCCCACACGACAAAATGGTCTCCTAACCGACCTATCGTACGACACAAGGGTTACTCCCATACAACAAATCTAATGGTCTTAAATGATAAAAGAAAAATTGTCAGTTTCTCATACGAGACAGGATCCTGTCTCGCACGATAAACCGAGACACCCGACCCAAAACCCGTCAAAAACGTGAAAAATAAACAAAAAAATTCAAAATTGGAAACATAAAGAGGCTAAAGATCGATCACTTACCGCTGGCTCATAGTTTCGGGGTTGATTGTGATGTCTTTGGCACTCAAATCGATGCTGATGAGTAGGGACCACCATTTTTCTTCGCAGAAGGCTTTTTGAATTTTCAAACTTGGAGGGTTCAAATGAATTGAAAATGATACTTTTGTCCTATATACAGATAGCTTAAAACCTAATTTTTCAACTTGCTCTAATGGTCACGAAAATTGTACTCTTAGCTAATATGCCTGCTCTGATTCCATTTTCGGGATCGAAATCGAAATTCGAGATCATCTTGCTAGTCAATTTCAAAATTTTGACCACTTAGCGCTTTTTTTTTTCATCAAATGCTCATTTTTTCTTCAAATTGCGCTCACTTTCAAACACTAAATCTTAATTCAATTTCATTCTACGCTCAACATTACAATTAACTCTACGCTCAAATTCTTATCAATCATCGCCAAAATTTTCAAAAAAAAAATCCTCATGATCAATTTGTGCTCAAATAAGTTATTTTTTGTCACACAATTGCCTATAATCAATCCCTCGCTATCTTTCGATTTCGCTCCCGAGGGGGCATACTCATGACCTTATGACTTCACATCTCACAAGTCGAGAAATTTTTTCAAAAGTCGAGCAAAATCTTTTCAATTAAAGAAAATCAATCCTTATCGCTAAGGGGCATCTTAGCTTCATCGCTTCACATCAAGTTGAGATCTCTCGATCATCTAAATCAATCAATCGCTAGGGGCATATCAATTTCATCACTTCAAATCAAGCTGATATTTGTCTTTCATCTGAATTAATCTCTTAACATTAATCAGTTTCATCGCTTCAAATCAAACTGATTATTCATTTAAACTCAATCAAAAGTTTAAAGAGTTTCTTTGATCACTCTAAATCTAAGCAGGTGTTCAGTATTTGTTTCTCGATCAAGCCTGGACAGTTTATTCTTCGCTCATCGTGTCTTGATCAATCAAGTTCAAGATCGATTTTTATCATCACTCACTGCATCTAAGATCAATCAAGTTCTAGATCAGTAAGATCCGCTTCTTGATCAATCAAGTTCAAGTTCGGTATCTTTGTTTTCTATCGTTCCTCAGTTCAATCAAGTTCGGGATCGGTATCACTTTAATCAGACCTCATTTAGCTTTGTCGCTTCGAAACAAGCTAAACACCTTGCTTTTTTTTATCTAGTTCGTGATCAATCAAGTTCAGAATTGACATCCCCTAGACATCACACATTCTTTGAATCAAAGCGCTGCTCGCACATTAATTCAAAGAGGGGCAAATGTAATACCCTAAAATTGGTCATCTAAACCATGAGCCCCTAATCTTGACAACATCACCAAGGTCCTAACCAAAGGCAATTAAATTAATCTTGAACACATTATTAATTCTTTAATTATAAAAAATCACATGGCAAATCAACCACTCAACATTAATTAAATATTGATTTAATTAATTGAATCATTTCCAAGAATATCATTTTGATCAATTATCCCATTTTAATTTATTAAATATCCTTGCATATTTAATTAATTAATAAATTTGCCATTCAATCATGCAAAAATGATTAATTTATTACAAAGAGTTGAATTGAAACAAAACAAAAATAAAAAAAAGAATTGAATTAAGAGAGAAATCAAACTTGAGATATTATTTCTTTTTCTGAATTTAGAACTTGAAATCATAAAAACAATTTAATTGAATTATGGAATTATTCTCTAAAATTGGAACTCCAAGCTTTTCAGAAAAAAGAAGTTCAGTTGCATTGAAAATACCTTTTTCTTGAATAAACTAAAGAATTATCTATTTTTATCAGATGTGCATGGAATTAATTTATTATTATTTTCCAATGCAACTTGGACTTCTAATTTGAATGCATTTCAATTAAACTATAATTGGAATCTATCTCAAGGTTAGCTAAACATGATTTCTCAATTATTTTCAATTAATCCTAAATTGAGCTTTTTGTGATTCTCTATAAATTCAGTCTTTAGCTCTCATTCCAATTCACCCCAGAGATTTTTGAGAACACGCTTGGAGATTATTATCAGGCTAATTTCACTCTGGAGTCATTGAAATCATTGTGCATTTTTAGATTACTTGCATCCATTGTTGCTTGAATTGATTATTTGCTTGAATTATTCATCCATCTTGTTGTTCACCAAAAGTGATAACCCAAGTATACCTGCAAATCTATCTATGAGATAGCCAATCTCAATCAATGAAACACCTCAGGGTTTGGACAACATGACAAGGATATGAATCCTTCTACTCTTCAGGCTCTGCAAAACCTAGGCGGGTATACCTTTGATGCATTTAATCAGACCTATTACACACAAGACTGCATCAATCAAAAGCAGATGGATCTCAAAAGGTTCAAAAACTAAGAGATAACTGCAGATGGGCTAGATCCACACTTGCAACTCAACATTTTGAATCATGATATGGAGGGACACTTCCACATAACATAAAATATAAAAAGATATTCTGATTTTGGATTTTAAAATGGTGTTTTGACAACCTTTCAACATTACAAGAGACCAGTGCCTTATCCAGGCCACAGAGTCATGCATAAAACTGGATGAGAAATCTCAGATGCAAGTTCTTTTCAACATTAAATTTTCATGTATCAATGCCTTACATTAATACAATCCTCTGCTCTGTCACAAAACCATACTTATATGTATATATCCAATATGCATTCAAAATCATTAATGCTGGGTTTTAGGATTTAAATCCTTCTTTGAAGAATACCCAAAAGACAACATTACACTCTTAGAGAAATCTAAAAGAGACAACTCAAATTATCCTTGATAATATGAAATTATATGAATCTGAGTACATTTTGGAGACAATTTCATGGAAACTCACACATGCCTTGCATATGTGTGAACCTGCAAACTGAAACTAAACCTACAGTAAAGACAACACTGAAAACATAGACGAACACACTGTCATTTGCATTGATAAAAGGATGCCATCACTAGAACCTGCAATTTCGGATTTCTCCCTTGGAGCAAATCTCTCAAAAAATGGAACCCCTACAACTGAGAAGAATGGGGAATAAAAAGGAGAGGGAAGAGAATCAAATCTACAACTGAAAATTGCCAAGTGTCTCCCCTCTAACTGAATTTTGTTTCCGTGGAAACTACTTCCAAAATATCCAACATTTGTCAAAATTAACCTCATAATCAGATTCCTTACTCCGAGAGCTTTCCGAAAACATATAACACTTTATACTTTGGCAAAAAATTGAGCCCTGTGCGAATTAATCCTCAACATGGACCCATCATTTAAATTTTTCGAATTTCTCTATAGTTTAAACTATATCATTTATTCATTTTAATTTTGATTTTTGCCTCCATTTGTGCTCTGACACCTTGCCACATGGCGGCCTCTGATTGGTCGATGGGGTTGACCGGACGCCACCTGGGATGACACCTCACCACCGCCACGTCATTTGCTTCGTCACTGCCACTTCGCTGCCACGTCATCGCCACTGGACTGCCACCTGTGCGCCAACTGTGTGCCACCTCACCGGGACCCGCCTGCTGGACTGCCACCTATCACGACACGTGGACGACTCTCGTTCACTTTCGCTATTTCGTGGGGTTTAAACGACGTGCATCTTCCCTTCGCGAAATAGCGCGCACCGTTGATTCATCTTGAACCTGCTCACTCGTTAACCCGACCTTCCTCTGCAAAATTTTGCCTGTCTGCCTCGGGAAGCGTGCCTGTGTGGGGTCCACTTGGTCTTCGTTGACTAACCTCCTACGTCGCCTCGAGAAGCATGCTCACGCATGGGCCCACCTTGGGCGCCCATAGGCACCATCTGTCAAAAGTCTTTATGGCTTAGACATATTACTATAGTGCGTTTTTGCATATAAACATTAAAATATCCCACTTCCCAGCCAATGTGGGATTAAAACATTAATCCTTGGACTGCATTTTGGAGGTTTCTGAGACTTGCCAATGGCGTTTTCCAGATTCGTTTGCATTGCTTGGAAGTTTATAAAACATTTGAAACTCCATTCCACACAGCTGCACCTCACATCATTGCATATGGTTGGGGTTTCTAATTTCTTTTCAATACCACAAAGAGGGGATGGCAAAGTCATGTGGCTGCTATGTTTGTTTGATGATATTGTTGCTGGTAACCATACTGTGAATCTCCCTGTTTGAAATGCATTATCTACTGTCTAAATGGGGGGCGATCCATCATTCCATATTTGGTGCTGGTTGCATTCATTGAAAGTTCCAAGTGCTGAGAGACCACGCAGAGGAGAGTATTGGGGACAAAACACTTTCCATTTGCATTTTATAAAATCCAATGTGCCCAATCCATGCTACTGCTACACATTGCCTCATGCTACTGCTGGAAGACTTCAACCTGCCCAATCTCCGGCCATCGTGAGAGACTAAACTGTTGTTATTCTTGTTTTAATGGCTTTTCATTAAGCTCATGCAAGAGGAGAGGATATTAGCCTTGCCAATGTGCATTCGTTGGAGTTCCATTGAAAACTTAACCAGACCCATCCACGCAGGGGCTGCCATTAAGTGTTTGCATTTAATTGAAAGCTTCTACATTTTAAACTTCACTCCACGTAGAGGGAGGCTGCTGGTAGAGGCAATTTCATTTGGTTAAAAGCTGCCCCCCAAAACTCCACACAAAGGATTAAATTGCTGTTTGTATTGGCTGGAGTTTTAAAATGCACTCCCAGACATCACACACAACAAGGAGAATGCTGGGAAGGTTGTGGAATTTGGCTTTCAACCTCCCAAATTACATTTGGTTGAAAGGTTTAATAAATTTCCACATGCCAATGCATTTGGTTTGAAACTTTTAAATGGTCTTCTCAACACCACAGCTGCCAAGTGCATTTGCATCAAAACATGTCAACTTTATTTAATTTGAAAACCTTTCAATTTTCCACATACCAATTCGCATTTGGTATTGGAGTTTCTCTTCTCTCTCACTGTCCGACTGGTGAATTGCATTCAAGCCAATATGGATACACATATATTGCCAAGAAAAAAGAACATTTCACCATTAAAATTAAAGCACAGGCATGAGCTAGGTCGGGCCCCAAAGTGGGTTTGACTAAAAAAAATTTCGTTTTCAAGCTACTGGCCTCTGGAATATCTTAGGAACCTCAAACATACCTCTGGAATCGATCGGCACCATTTTCGGATCATAAAATTGCATTTTGCAACTTTCAGGCAATTACGCCATATTTTTCGCATTTAATCGTGAAGACGTAATTTTCAAACCTGTCAAAACACCTTTCTGGAGCTCGCCATCTGACAGGCATGTACTTTGATATACAAGGACGATATCTACCAAACGGTTTCTCAAGACGAGTCTCGAGCGAAGAGATATTAATTTCCGAAAACGGCCAACTGGCTTTGTCGACACTGCAGACCTGATGAAGTCAATGTTCTGGCAACACATGATGCCTTTCTCAAAAATATCAAACGACCTCCGTAGGCCCTCAAATTTGGAACACAGGTACCTTTAAGTACATATTAAATCTTTGAATTCTCAGTTCGATCACCAGACTGACAGGATGCAAACGACATGCTCACAAAAATGGCTACATTAACTGATATAACACTGGAAGTGCGGATAACTGAATTTGATGGCAAAATGAATCCTTTTGAAAACCGATCAAACGGATTGATAAAGGCTTGAAATTTGAAACGTAGCTCACCATTTATACCAACATTAGCCCGGAACAAACATTCTAACATGACATTCACCGGGACATTTTTACACTTGTGCAAACCTCACAAACTACAAACGGATTTGGGTATGAAAACGGAGCAAACGGATTCGTTAGGACTTGAAATTTTGTAGGCTGACTCACATTTATGCATAGAATTGAATCCACTTTTAATTTCTTCATGACGATCAAAAGGGAAAAAGATATAATCGCTCAAAGTAGGCTACTTAATAAAATTTGCACTTGTGCCTAAAATGCACTTCCAGCTCACCCCTCAAAATGGGTACCTCATAAAATTATCGAAATTGAATTATAAAAGTTGCACATCACTGAATAGGCCAAATGAAAGGTGTAGGACATGAATCCCGAGCCTTACCCTCTGAAAATCAACTGGCTCCATTTTACCCCCTTGCTAACTAGGCATTCAAACTGACTTATTTAGGTACTTTTCTGACATGCAGAGCAAAATTTTGTTCCGAATTCCCCGTTAACATCTTATAACATTCATTCATTAATTCTTTCTACCATTAATAAAATATAGCATTCATTCATTAATATCACATAACGTTTGTTAACACATAACATTGATTAACATTAATTAACACGCAACATTCATCAATATTAATTAACACATATCATCCATAACCATTAATTAGCACATAATTACATTCACTAACACATAAAAATCAGTCATTATCAAATAAGTTAGATTAAAATCATTTATTTCTTTGTTTTTTCTTTGAAGCTATGAAAAGACTATGTGGAACATCAGTTTCTTCATCATTTCCCCCCTCTGCAGATGTTCCGCCAACTACTCATGATCTCAATGTATGCCTAGTCCTATATTGAGGACGAGGACATTGAAGCGAAGGGAGGTCCTCTGCAATAACAAAGAAATGGGTTAAATTCAATTTATTTATTTATTATTGTTACAAGTATTTCATTAATTTAGAGAACATAATTGTTGTGCTCTTTACCTGATGGGGCCACATCATTTTGTGTAGCCTCAACCTCAAATGCTGAACACCCTCTAGATCTGTTGGAGTTGAAATACTAAAGGTTACATTAATGCTGAACACCAATTGCAATTATATTTGTTTAAAGCAATAACAATGGTCCTCTTTACCTAAGTGGGGAACATCACGTTCTTGAGGTTGTGTATGCAGATCATGCTCCACTTGCTCACCACCGACTACATGCTCTAAAATATTAACAAAAAAGGTTACATTAATTACTACTCTAATTACAAATTAAGATGTTTAATTGTATTAATATCTAAATAAATAAATTTGAATAACAAATGAATACCTCCACTACTGGGATGCACATCTGGACCTTCATGTGCAAGTGGTGTTTCACAATTAGTAGGCTGCATTCCAATGACATGCACATTATTATCATTACTTGCTTATTTAAAACAAATATAGTCATTTTATGTTGGAACTCAACATCAATTAGATTATTGGTAAAGTATTCAATTTGAAACAACTTCCATTTACCATATTTACCTGTGTGACATATGCACTCGAATGTTGTGTATGCCTACTCAACTCTCGTAGCCGATCAGCCACGACTGAATAGCCTTGCTGGTAGGCAATTCTCTTGTCATCTTATGTGGGTGCTCTATTGAATTCAGAGCCTTGCATTTTTGCTTGGTACCATCACCATCACCGTCATCATCATCATCATCTTCTTCTTGTTCTTCTTCATCATCATTGAGAAACTGTCGATCATGATCATCATCCACTTCATCTTCTACTTCTTTGGTATCTTCTTCTTCCATCACATTATACTTTATCGGCCTTCCTCTTGGATCATGTCTAACAAAAAATGACCAACCCAGTTTATGTGGAACCTCTGAGTAAAATACTTGCTCACATTGGCTTGGAAGAACATAGGGCTCATCCCCAATTGGTTCAAATGAACTTGTATTTAGCATTATAAAACCATTATCATGTTCAATAACAGTTCTATCAGGATCATTTTTATTCAATCATAGCCTGTACCATTTGACGACGAGCAAAACTAATTTGAAGGAATTAAAGTCACACTCAAGTATATCATCCAAAATGTCATAGTATCGATTTTGAGAATGTTGAGGATGGATGTCATTTCTCGATGAAATATTTGTCACCTCAAAGACTGTAGTGATGCTAGAATCACAAGTTTTCTTCGTGTCATCCAACTTTTTTATGCGAAATTTATGACCATTGCAGCACATAGTGTTGTGGTGTTTGACCTGCGATATGTCAAACATGTAAAATTTATTGCATTGTGAGTTGATAAACATATGGGTGATTAATAAATTTATATGTACCTGTTTATCTCTTAAACCATATGCTAAATCAATTTCCCTTTGTGTAACATTGGAATCTCCATTACGATGTGCTTCTTTAGCCAATGAAGCCACACCTTCCCATGTTAACGTGAGTCCAGAATGTTGACAACGTTCAATCCATACCGTCATCCAATCAAGATTGTTTGCAATATACAAATGTAGTGCATCCCACTCTCGACCAACTGTACAAAAAATAAATAGACGTCTTACAATCGATTTATTTTGAAGATTAAGAATTAATTAAATACAATAACATCTTATAATTACCTCTCACTTTCCTCAATCTACCTTTCCCCATCAAGTACTCCCTTTCGAATTTGTTAATGGTGTTGGGATCCCAAATGCGATCCACATGGATCTTTGCTGCAAACTTAGGAAGATATTCAGAAATGTACACCATAGTTTGGTATCCCTCCACCATAGAACACTCAGGATGTGCTCTTTGTTGAACCAAAGCCTTCAAAAATTTCAAGTGCCTCTCAACCATCCACATTGACCTAGTATGTACAGGTCCACACAATTCAATCTCCTCAACTTGGTGTATGAGGTAGTGTTCTTGTGCATTGAAAAAAGCTGGAGGTAAAGACTTTTGCATTTCACACATTAAATGAGGAATTTTTCTCTTCCAATATTTTATATCGTCTTTATGGATTTCTTTACATGACAACCACCTACAAGGTATTCAAGATGCAAAAAAATATATTACATAACAAGTAAAACAAATCACAAATATAATATCTATACAACAAACTAAACAAATATCACTACTTACCTCATGTATTTTCCAGGATCATATATGAGTTGCTTGACATTATTGTCGAAGTCATCTGGGAGAGATAGAGGTAGAACGTACTGCAACAATTCTAAAATTATCTTTTCATTTTTTTGTAACATAATGAAAAGTACACGTACGCGCAGTACTTAAATACATACTAAAAACACAAGAACATGAATTACCTTAATGAAGGTATGCCAATCATGCGTTTTCATCCCTGGCCCAAATTCACTTTTCTTTGATATGAGATTGTTTATGTTCACAACAAATCCTGTGGGAAATCAAATTTTTCGTATGACTTCTTTTATAGCATTGCTTTGCTGGTTCGTTAATAACCAAGGAAGCTCACTTATATTAATCTGGTCTCCATGGCTATTTGATTGAATGACATTTATCATTGCATGATTGGAATCCTGAATGTCAATACATATTTTGACAATTTTTTCTTTGTCACGCTTTCCATCCAATATTTTCCATACCGTCTCTGTTATATTCTTTCCAATATGCATACTATCAAACAAATGAACAATTTGTAACTACTCGTAGTAGGGCAACCTACTAAATTGTCGGGGATAACTTTTTATTCCCTTAGGAAGGTGGTCATTTATGCCTTCACGACCTTCATGATCATCAATCACATCATCAGTAAACAAAATAAAATAGAAAAGATGTTTTATGACAAACCAATAGATGGAATGGCATTACCTTGACGATTAATTCTATTATATTCCAACTTCCACAGGTGAGGTGTCATTCTTCGTGGCTTTGATGTATTCTCTTCTTTCCCATTGAAAAGATGTTTTTCAGTATTTTGATACTTATGATTTTTGTGGAGAAAGTGCCTATACTCATCAAACACCTGCTTTCCTAAACTTTTTGAATGATGAGATTTCATCTTTGGACCACAAACAGGACATGCAAATTTTCCCTTTGTTTGAAGACCTACAAGATAATGTATAATTGGATTAAATATGATAATTTTTTGAATTATAATGTTCATGCACAACTTAAACACTATAACATACCACAAAAATGTGTTATCCCCGGGGCATCGTGTATTGTCCATAGAAGCATCACATGGAATTGAAATTGTCTTTGTCCTATTGGTCTAGAGACGTCATACATAGTGGCACCATTCCATAGCTCCAGCAACTCATTGATAAGAGGCTCGATATATTCATTCATATCTTTAACTTGGTACTTACCTAATTGAATAAAAAAAAACATTACATAATTATTATGACCATTTTACTACAATATTTATAATTAAATTTAGACGACTATATTTAAATGATAAAATACCTAGAACAATGTTATTGTGGATAACAAAAACAGGCCACACTGAGTAAACAGATCTCATCTCTCCAAATGGATTGACACTGTCCGCTGCCAATGAAAGCCTGAGATTATGAGGTTCTTCTTTAAAGTGTGGCCACTTTTCCTCTATGTCCATAAATGCTAAACCATCTACAGACATTCGAATAATGTCATCTCGACTTCTATTGCGTGCATGGTAATCCATAAATTGTGCCAAGCTAGTGCACTTGAATAATCGTTGCATACGTGGAATAATGGGAATATAGCGAAGAACCTTGCGAGGAACCCTTTTTTTATTTGATCTATTCAATATCTACTGATATGACATTTAGGGCATTCAGTTTGAAATTCATGTTGTTTGTGATATATAATATGATCATTTGGACAAGCATCTATTGCTTGATACTCCATTCCAATATCTTTCATAACGACAGATAATTCTTGGTATGAGGGAGGTAGAATATTTGATGGTGGTAACAAAAACTCACCTATCAATCTACAGTGAAAAAATATAATTTGTTATAATAAAGAATATTAATGGTACAAAATGATTGACATTTTATTATGACATATATGACATACTTTAACATATGTGACATTGTTATGTTAGATAAACCATTCATAACCTTCAACTTCACCAACAACAATACAATGGAGAGAAGAGCTGCCTATGAGCCTTCGTAAAGGGCCTCAGATGCCTTCTCAAGTAGAGGGACATCATGAACAACATCAAGGTCATCTTCATCATCATGATCATCTACATGAGTACTAAATGAGTCATGGATCAATGTATTTGTACCATCATCTTCAATTGTGTTTTCTGGCTGATGATCGTCATCTTCCATGGGATCATTATCTTCAGCTTTGATATTCACACCTCCATGTTCTTCCAATTTGAAAACCATATTCTCAGGGTTGTGTTGATCCATACCATGTGCTCCGGGGTGCTCAACCTATATAAAATTGATAGGAACAAATAAACCATGATCATGATCTCATCATCACGTGATTTATTATGTATATAAATTGTCGCCACGATATAATGAAAAAAATACCAATGGATGATAATCATGTCCACCTTCAATGTGACCATGCAGCCTACAATGTTTCTTTGCTGTTTTGATTAGAAGTCTTCTAGTCTTTAACCCCTTACAAATTTTGCACGGACAATAACATTTTCCATCACCTTTTCTTTTCAAGTTAGACCACAATCTAGCAATTGTCTCCTTATTTTGTTGTTCATTGATATTGTCTGACATGGTCTTTCTTCACTAGCAAGAAAATAGAAATTATCATCATTAAACAGAGCATCTTATTGAATTTAGATTTCTAGTTTGCCTATTTTGCATATAAGCTCGCCCAAATATTTTACAGTTATTTTTCATCAAGATTCCCTCAAGAGTTGGCAGATCCTACTTCCATACTTTAATTCTGTTTTCTCAAAGGACAATCCTAAAAATCCATGCATTGCAAACAACTTTTTACACCTTTTTTGGTTGTGGTGGCGTCATAGAGAGTTTACATCAATAAATGAAGAACATGCCAATGCTTTCAATGCAACAGTAGAAGTCTATCTCTTATTCAATATCTCTAGTGAAACCCCCATGATCTTTTGTTGGAGTAGAATTTGTTATATTCTAGAAAGGGTCTTGTCCTTTGTTGATGTGATATTCATCTACCTCAAGAAGTAACTGTTCTTTTCTCCAACAAGAAGTGGAACTAAATGAAGATCTAACACCATGAAATGAATCCTCAAAAAGATTACTATAGTTAGTTTGTGATATATAATATGATCATTGGGACAAGCATCTATTGCTTGATACTCCATTCCAATATCTTTCATAACGACAGATAATTCTTGGTATGAGGGAGGTAGAATATTTGATGGTGGTAACAAAAACTCACCTATCAATCTACAGTGAAAAAATATAATTTGTTATAATAAAGAATATTAATGGTACAACATGATTGACATTTTATTATGACATATATGACATACTTTAACATACGTGACATTGTTATGTTGGATAAACCATTCATAACCTTCAACTTCAGCAACAACAATACAATGGAGAGAAGAGCTGCCTACGAGCCTTCGTAAAGGGCCTCAGATGCCTTCTCAAGTAGAGGGACATCATGAACAACATCAAGGTCATCTTCATCATCATGATCATCTACATGAGTACTAAATGAGTCATGGATCAATGTATTTGTACCATCATCTTCAATTGTGTTTTCTGGCTGATGATCGTCATCTTCCATGGGATCATTATCTTCATCTTCGATATTCACACCTCCATGTTCGTCCAATTCAAAAACTATATTCTCAGGGTTGTGTTGATCCATACCATGTGCTCCGGGGTGCTCGACCTATATAAAATTGATAGGAACAAATAAACCATGATCATGATCTCATCATCACGTGATTTATTATGTATATAAATTGTCGCCACGATATAATGAAAAAAATACCAATGGATGATAATCATGTCCACCTTCAATGTGACCATGCAACCTACAATGTTTCTTTGTTGTTTTGATTAGAAGTCTTCTAGTCTTTAACCCCTTACAAATTTTGCACGGACAATAACATTTTCCATCACCTTTTCTTTTCAAGTTAGACCACAATCTAGCAATTGTCTCCTTATTTTGTTGTTCATTGATATTGTTTGACATGGTCTTTCTTCACTAGCAAGAAAATAGAAATTATCATCATTAAACAGAGCATCTTATTGAATTTAGATTTCTAGTTTGCTTATTTTGCATATAAGCTCGCCCAAATATTTTACAGTTATTTTTCATCAAGATTCCCTCAGGAGTTGGCGGATCCCGCTTCCATACTTTAATTCCGTTTTCTCAAAGGACAATCCTAAAAATCCATGCATTGCAAACAACGTTTTACACCTTTGTTGGTTGTGGTGGCGTCATAGAGAGTTTACATCAATAAATGAAGAACATGCCAATGCTTTCAATGCAACAGTAGAAGTCTATCTCTTATTCAATATCTCTAGTGAAGCCCCCATGATCTTTTGTTGGAGTAGAATTTGTTATATTCTAGAAAGGGTCTTGTCCTTTGTTGATGTGATATTCATCTACCTCAAGAAGTAACTGTTCTTTTCTCCAACAAGAAGTGGAACTAAATGAAGATCTAGCACCATGAAATGAATCTTCAAAAAGATTACTGTAGTTAGTTTGTGATATATAATATGATCATTGGGACAAGCATCTATTGCTTGATACTCCATTCCAATATCTTTCATAATGACAGATAATTCTTGGTATGAGGGAGGTAGAATATTTGATGGTGGTAACAAAAACTCACCTATCAATCTACAGTGAAAAAATATAATTTTTTATAATAAAGAATATTAATGGTACAACATGATTGACATTTTATTATGACATATATGACATACTTTAACATACGTGACATTGTTATGTTGGATAAACCATTCATAACCTTCAACTTCAGCAACAACAATACAATGGAGAGAAGAGCTGCCTACGAGCCTTCGTAAAGGGCCTCAGATGCCTTCTCAAGTAGAGGGACATCATGAACAACATCAAGGTCATCTTCATCATCATGATCATCTACATGAGTACTAAATGAGTCATGGATCAATGTATTTGTACCATCATCTTCAATTGTGTTTTCTGGTTGATGATCGTCATCTTCCATGGGATCATTATTTTCAGCTTCGATATTCACACCTCCATGTTCGTCCAATTCGAAAACCATATTCTCAGGGTTGTGTTGATCCATACCATGTGCTCCGGGGTGCTCGACCTATATAAAATTGATAGGAACAAATAAACCATGATCATGATCTCATCATCACGTGATTTATTATGTATATAAATTGTCGCCACGATATAATGAAAAAAATACCAATGGATGATAATCATGTCCACCTTCAATGTGACCATGTAGCCTACAATGTTTCTTTGCTGTTTTGATTAGAAGTCTTCTAGTCTTTAACCCCTTACAAATTTTGCACGGACAATAACATTTTCCATCACCTTTTCTTTTCAAGTTAGACCACAATCTAGCAATTGTCTCCTTATTTTGTTGTTCATTGATATTGTCTGACATGGTCTTTCTTCACTAGCAAGAAAATAGAAATTATCATCATTAAACAGAGCATCTTATTGAATTTAGATTTCTAGTTTGCTTATTTTGCATATAAGCTCGCCCAAATATTTTATAGTTATTTTTCATCAAGATTCCCTCAGGAGTTGGCAGATCCTGCTTCCATACTTTAATTCTATTTTCTCAAAGGACAATCCTAATAATCCATGCATTGCAAACAACTTTTTACACCTTTGTTGGTTGTGGTGGCGTTATAGAGAGTTTACATCAATAAATGAAGAACATGCCAATGCTTTCAATGCAGCAGTAGAAGTCTATCTCTTATTCAATATCTCTAGTGAAACCCCCATGATCTTTTGTTGGAGTAGAATTTGTTATATTCTAGAAAGGGTCTTGTCCTTTGTTGATGTGATATTCATCTACCTCAAGAAGTAACTGTTCTTTTCTCCAACAAGAAGTGGAACTAAATGAAGATCTAGCACCATGAAATGAATCCTCAAAAAGATTACTATAGTTAGTTTTGGTAGATAATGATCTGGGTAAAATACTAATGTGGCTTTAGGAAACATTATGTACTAGCTTAGCATACTCTAACAAATTTGGTGCGACATGCTACATCCAATTAAGTCTCCATCGGTTTCTCTATTGTGTTTATGGATTGGGATTCAATGTACTCTTTTTATACACAGATTTTACTTTCAATTGAAGAGTTTGTATTTACTTACTTGTCTTTCGACTGTATTCCTATTTCAATAATTTCTTCTATCAACAAATCATTTGTTGTAAGTTGTACAAGTGGAAGCTTGAACATTCATTCCATGCTAGCCTTGTTGATACATTCAACACCATCTTGTGCAACAAATCTTTAGAACTCCACTATTTCATTGAAGAGTGAGTAGTAGGGACAATCTAGGACACTTACAGAGGTTTTGCAAGAGAGATAAATAGACCTAAATATTATGGCTTAATAATGATCAATAGGTAAACATATAAGAAACTCTCAATATCCAAATGACTTTCTCAATTGTCTTTACTAGAAATGGATAGATCTGCTAATAATAGCTTTATGACTATATGTCAACTTTAGACTCAATCCAAGAAGAGCTAGAACTAATATGCAATATCTAAATTTATGATCTCTATAATATAACAATCCCATAATTGTTTCCACGCATCTATACCCCAACACAAACATCATGCTAGTGTTCAGCCATAGCAATTGATATCCTAATTATAGAATGTGAAATATGTACATAACTATGAATAAAGATTAAGAAAAACAAAGAAAGATGCTTATTGCAAACATAAATGACTAATGGACAAGAATTGAATTCATTGTAGATAGTTTTGAATATCAAATTCACTTATTTGTGTGCATTTACTAACTCATGTACTTGTGGCCAACCATTTATCTCTTTCATAAATTAAACACTTATTAATAACATTAAATGGATGAGTAATTATGTTTTAGTTGAAATTGAAAATAAAATATTTTATTTCAGGACAGCTCACACTATTCCCTATCATATTTTAGACTCTCGGTTTTGTTAGTAGTGGTTTGATGTCTTCAGAGCTGATCATTGCATTTCTTTAGTTACATTTGCTAGCGTACTCCCAGCCTGTGCCAAAATGGGAGCTTTGGAATAGGGTATGGACATCCATCAAAGCATAAAAGATAGAGGAATTTTGTGAGATGTAGTTGCAACTGTACAAAATGGATTTGTTGAGAAGGCTTTAGAAACTTTCAAACAAATGCAATCGGCAAGTGTAAAGCCAAATTCCATGACGATTGCTACTATCCTCCCCACCTGTGCCAAAATGGGAGATTTGGAACAGGGTATGGACATTCATTGAAGCATAAAGGATAGAGAAATTTTGTCAGATATTGTAGTTGTAACTGCCCTGGTAGACATGTATGCAAAATGTGGAAGCATAGACAAGGAACGTGAACTGTTTGATAGAATGCCTGAAAGAAATGTTGTCTCGTGGACTACAATGATTGCTGGATATGCACAAAATGGATTTGTCGAAAAGGCTTTAGACACTTTCAAGCAAATGAAATTGGAAGGCATACAACCAAATTCCACAACCTTTTCCAACATCGTCCCTGCTTGTGCAAAAATGGGAGCTTTGGAACAGGGTATGGACATCCATCAAAGCATAATGGATAGAGGAATTTTGTTAGGTGTTGTACTTGCAAATGCCCTGCTTGACATGAATGCAAAATGTGGAAACATGGACAAGGCTCGTGAATTGTTTGATACGATGCCGCAAAGAGATGTGATCTCATGTGAACAATCAACACGCGTGTATATGAGAGGAAGGGATTGCTGCTACAAAATTGAACGCTCACTCCTCAATCACAATTCTATGGTTTTACGAGATTAAACTAGGACAATTAACCACCACATGTATACTTTTTGTAACATGAAACTAAAAAATAGGGCAATTTGAATCTACCTCCTGTGCGGGATTGCCTTCGACGCGGGTTTGATGTTCTTGGGGGTTGAATTTGCCACGAACGCCTACGCGGGATTGAAATTCACAAATGAATTCCCCGTCTCTTTTTTCATTTTGTAATGGCCGCTGTCATCGGAATTACAACAAACATGAGCACTTTTTTGAAAAAAAAGAAAATTCTCATTTCTAATGCCTGCTTCGTCGAAACCAAATGGGAAATTTCCATCGGAATTACGACGAATGCGGGCATTTTTTCAAAAAAATCAAATTTGGCCACAATATACCTTCTCCATTAGAAACCTCAGTCGAAAATCTAGTCCAAATGTATTAGTGAGTAGATATCATCACTAAACCTTTGTCTTGAGAATGATTTGAGCATTTGAGAGACAGATTAGGGGTTTCTACCCCTCCGGTAGAGACTTAATTGATGCAGTTGTGCATCAGTCTGGTATGCATTATCAGAGCTACCTTTTGCTCCGAATTGATGAATCAATGCTACTAATCAGGGGGAGTAGTCAGCCTTGAGTTTTAGAGTTATTTATTCTGTTTGATTGTTTGGCATTACTGTCAAAGGGGGAGGAATATATGTGAAAAAACATTGGTTGCACTCCTTAGGGGGAGTTTGGCAATATTTGGTCCTTTTGTTTCAGTTTTGGTTTAGAACTTCATTGCTATATCATTTCACGGGGAGATTGTTGGTGGTCTTCCATTGGGGGAGACTTGTTTGACATTTTCATGGCACTTGGATGTTTTTCACATCTAGTGTTGCCATCAATGCCAAAGGGGGAGATTGTTGGCCATATGATGGAGTTGATTATGTGTTGCATTGATCTGTTGTCATTGATGTCAACACTTGCTTTTTTGGTTGTTTACTGGCTTCCGGTAGGAGGATTGGATTGGGAGATAATTAATTGATTACCACTGGTATGATCTGGTTGATGGAATATGTTTGTATGGATGGTTCATATTCTTCTGAAGTATGTTTCAGTCAGTTGGTATTGACTTGATGATCAGATGCTATCTTATGTTCTAGTAAGCTTTCCTTTTTGGTTCGACAAGGGTTTCACCGACAAAGCTTTATTGAAGATCATTGATGTATTGGATAAGTAGTGTTGCTACAACTTCTAGAAGGGATTCAAGATGCTGATGGTGATTGTGTTCGTTCCTCGACTGATTGGTGTCATTGCTTTGGCATGTGTGGATCTAATTTAGGTCTGGTGCTATCTAGGTTATGGATCATTTTGCATAAAACGTGTTGGTGGATCCTCTAATGCACTTCCAGGATGTTTCATTGATTGGATGTTGTTTGTTTGGCCTTAGGATGACATGTGTTATAATTTTATTTTAGGATCTATTGTATTATCATTTGTGTGGCTGGCCTAATTGGTTAGGTCTCAGGTTGGTATAAATGTATGTTAGATCTCATTGTAGATTAAGGTGTGGATATATGGATATGGGAAAGGAGCAAATAATGTAATAATCATGTGTGCAGAGGATTTGGTTGATCATGGGTGATCATGTTGGGTTTATGTAAGAGGTTTTAGACCTCTGGTATTGAGCTTAACTGGAACTGTAATCTGACATGTTTGATGCTATCACTGGTAGTTCTTCTCTCTAGAATGTGGTCCAAACATCTTGAGGTGGTTGACATCTTTGTAGTTAGTGAGAATCCATTGTGATGAGCAATATGCTCTAGGCAGTGTGCCTTCCTGTATGTGTAGGCCCTTATTGTAATCATATACTTGCTGCAGAAGTATCATCTGACTATGGGCAGGGTTTCCCACCATGGTTTTTCCTCATTGAGGTTTTCCACTTACAAATCATGGTGTTATGTGTTATGGTTGCATGGTATTGATTCTTTGGTTTTCATTTATACTTTAATGCTTAATCAGTTATACTGGTATAAGGTTTTAAGTGCTTTAATTCACATAATCTGTTAACAACTAATTCACCCCCCCTCTCAGTTGTTCACCAGTTATCCTAAAAGTTCTAATCTTTGTCATAGGCTATATGTAACTGAATCTGCTTGAAACTAAGAAAATGAGTCACCAGGTATGAAATTTTTTGCCTCTGAATGTTCTAATTACTGTTGCTCAGACCAAAATAGCATCAAGAAAGGATATTTGCTAAGCTGATATAGCTCAAAATAGGTCCCACCGGGCATGCCAAAAACTATTGTTACCAAGATTGCACCCGTGATGCATAAACTGAAAGCTCAACAATCTTGTGAAACATTGGAATATTTCCAAGCATGTGGGTTGCCTATGATGGAAATCAACCTCCAGAGTGAGATGGTTCTCTTGGTGAAACCCCCTAGAAAACTAATATTGACTGAGAAAAGGGATGAGAAAATCTTGTTGAATAATGAAATCCTACTGCTAATGGGAGGTGATGCACCAAAATGTTTTGATACCATTTGTTATCCTAAACTTATATCAGTTTCAAAATAATTGATATCTGATTCACAACCTAGCTAAGACCATAAAATTCATAAATGTTTCTTGTGAAGGTTTGAAAGGTTTTCAATGTTGTATTAAAAAAAAGTGTTTTTACAACATTCAACTGATTGAAAAACCCAAATAACATAGCACAAAACTGGAATTTAATATGGAATTTTCTTGTTTAAAAAAGAATTCATGAGACATTAAATAAAGGATAAGTAATAAACCATAATATTTTGATAAAATCATATGCATGAAAATGAATAAGACACGAAGATGCTGGAAGGAATCACTAATTTTATTGATAACCTGATAAAAAAATGTCTGTTGTTACAATGCTTTAATATGAAAATACATGAGCTACATTCAACTTCTTGTTGTGTGTATGCAAGAAAAGAAAGAACTAGCTGAGAAAAAGAGAGGAGAAAAAGCCTTATAGAAAGGAAGAGTAGAAGAAGTTGAAGAAGAACTGATGTTGAACTACTGTCTCCATCTTGGATTCATCTTCATTTGCTTGAAAGTATCTTCTTTTGGTCGAAATTGATCCAAATCCATGCAAAAAGGTGCTCATAACAACTGGAACTGACTGTTTACTTATCCAAAAGTTGTCTTGATTGATGTGGAACCTATGAGGGGGTATGAATTGTGGTGGAATTGCCATAAACTCCCTCAAAATCCCCTATTTTTAGGGTTAACTGATGTGTGACTTGGAAACTCTACCTTTTGCATGATTTGTAGGTTTAATTCATTGATGGTCTTTGATTGATAATCCACTAAGAGCATTGGGTCGGATTTGAGCTTTATTATGCCATAGAAACCTTTGAAAGGTGTCAAAAATGAGATATTTAGTTACAAAATGTTCTTAATAGACATATATATCCATATTTTGACATAAACTCATATTTTGAATGTGTATTTTATCCTTAATGTTTCTATAAAAGGCTTAAAGACTATATATTTTCATTAGGACTGCTCTTTGGGACTATATCTATCATTTGAAGGTCACTGTATTTGAAATTCACTATATTCTTCATTGGTTTTCTTGACATTGTGATTGTAATTAGCTGCAAATTACCCTTTGACAAATGAATGCTTCATTTCTCTCCTTTGACAAATGACACATAGATTGTTATTTAGACTAAGAATATAATCTTTGTCCTAACCTCTACCTGTGTAACTATCTAAGATCTAGGTCTTATTGTTAGGCCATTGAGCACAAATTGGTCATTACTCTATGATCCAACTCAATGGTCTTGCGAGATTAACCATCTTGATAACTGCAAACTCTCCTTTGCTGACTGTGCCTCTTCAAATCTCAAGATTGTCCTTATACTATGTATAGGTTGCACTAAGATTCTCATGATTGTTCTTTTGGTGTCTCATGCTCTTGCAAAGGCTCTAAGGCTATCACCTAAGCTTGGAAGACTGTCTTTATAGCATGGTTTGGACTATCCTATATATTGAGGCTATTTTCTCTATCTTTGTAAGCTTTTGATGGTTATCACATATTCATAGCTCTGCCTTTAGGGCTGCTTTCACCTCTTAATTTTTTTTCCCATATGGATCATTATGCTTGGCATGATGGCTCCTTCAAAACTAATGACTATGGCTTTCATAAGTGCTTACTGCCATGTATACTCCATACTTATAATCCACCCATTGTACTGCCATTATTGTACATTTTTTTTTGTGATTCTAGCTGTGTGATAGTGTTGTTGTTGGTGTCTATATTCTTGACTTATACTATTAGGGATGAATGCCATTTCATGCACTATCTTTTAGCCCATTGGGATGTGTGAGTATACTCTACCACAAGGTCACTTTGTATTCTCTTTCTCAGATTTTATCATATCTATGTTCTTTGCTTCTCTAGACCACAAATTCTTGGGACTTAGCAGTATTTTCTTTCATTATTGTCACTGGGCTATGACACATGCATTATAATAGTCACTTTAGTACTGTATATGGCTATCTCTTTGCATTTTGATCTTCTTTGTGATTCCATTTGACATTTATCATTGTGAATACACTTCACTACTTAAGCTGCCCTTTGTTGACTACTTAAGCTGGATATGTGATGTTCGATATCCACCATTTGACAATGATTGGTTCTTTAATGGCTATGACATCCTTTGTTTACTGCCCTTCAAGACTGTATTTGGACTCTTCCGTTACTGCACCCCATGTATTACCAACTGATGAAGGATTTTTATGATCTGACCTCAAGGCATAAACCAACCTTAATTATGTACAGTTTTACAAAAGTTGAGGTATTTGTTCACTGTGTGCACATTTACTGTCAATATGGCTCTTACCAATATTTGGATAACACATTACCCCTTAAGGTTTGTGATTGTCCTCATGAAAAGACTACCTTAATGACTTAAGAAACTTCTGTACATTACTTATTGTTGCCCTTGACATTATCATGGTGAGCTGCTGTATATATGACTACATTATTTCAACATTAAAAATATAGTTTTCTTTGTTGACTATGACTATCAAT
Source organism: Cryptomeria japonica (assembly GCF_030272615.1). Lineage (NCBI taxonomy): Eukaryota > Viridiplantae > Streptophyta > Pinopsida > Cupressales > Cupressaceae > Cryptomeria > Cryptomeria japonica. Next base: position 400,834,087 of record NC_081408.1, read on the forward strand.
AAACACTCTTGATCTAATAACTTTATTTCATGACTGCAACAAATTCACCTTTGTCTCTGTACCTTTTTCTAAACTGTAAATCTTTGAACAATTTTCTCAAAACCCAAACAGTAACAACAACAAATAGATGGTGAACATAATTAAATAGTATGTCTTATTGGATCAAATCATGATATGGTCATTGTATCACTTATAATCTTTAGAGCTCCACACAAAATACTCTTATAACTCTCTTAGATCCCACACCTATCTTTGGTGTGATTGTCTGTATGTCATTAATGATTCTACAATGTTATTCCTTACTGTCAAATGGTTGTTCTCTCTCAGATCTACACCCTTGACTTTCTATTTTCACCTTAATGTCTATTTAAACCTTATACCTATTCATGGCTCTAGCTTATCATGTTTGCATTACTATGATAGAGGAGCTTGATTTGAATGGCAAGTCATCTTTGTGTACTACTTTCTATCAAGGTACAATGAGTGCATTCATGACTGTATTCTATGTCTTCAATGTCAGGAAGCTCCAACAATGTTGCTATTGTCATTGTTTTGCCAGTCCTTTCACCTTAGAGCTCTAAAACTATCTTTAGATGGTTCTTGGATGCATTTTGAGAGTCTATTCTAATAGAGGACTACCAATCTTCTTTCATTGTATTTTTTGGATTCCAATGTGACTGATATTGCTGCTTATGCCCTCTTTGACAGTGATTGTGTCCTCAAAGATAATCCTCTGTCCTTTTTATGATCTTCCATTCTCTGATACAAGATTGTGACCTTGTGGTAGTTGTACTTGTTCATCTACCCTTCTTATCTTGTGCTACCACTATGATATTTCTTTGTTAAACCCTTCCCAAATGAATGAGTTATTCATGACAAGATTTTGAAAAGAGGAGTGAGGATAATGTTATCTAAAGATCAAATGAAAGGTATTATGGATAATACAAATGAAACATAGACCTTTTGAAAGGAAGCATGGTATCTCTAACAACAATAAAGTTTTTACACACACGACCCGAATCCAAGGGATACATTAAAGTACTGAGGTATGTGGGTTGAACTCAAAACCCTACCTTTATTTGTGGATCTTGATTAAGACTTTTCCTCCTTACTAATTTATGAAGCTTTGACATGAGCGCTCCTTGACATCATATTGCAAATTTCACACCCAAATCACTGAGATAAATCCTTGTCCTCTGATGAAACTGAGGTGTGAAGCCTTGAGGCTGTCATTTTTATGCTTTAGCTGTTGCATGGTTCTGATCATTGATTTTCAGTGAGTCCAAGGTAGTGAGACTGAAGTGTACAAGGGCTTGCATAGATTTGTTTATGCACATATGTTCTACTTCTTTCCATGTGATGTGGACAACAAGGAAGGAACTGTGTGTAAAGCAAGAGAAACCTGAAAACTACGTGGCCAAGCTTTTTAAGCCTTTATTGCTTTTCCCTCTTAATCTTTCCACGTAGGGGTTTAATTTTCTTATAAAATTTAACTTCCTTGCAATGAAATGCATGATTCTCTTCACCTTATAATATGGAATATACCTGTTGGAAAACAGATTTGTCACTGTGAATTCTCCTTCAAAATTGATCCTGTTCGCCTGAAGAGAAGTGACAAACTTTCCAACAGTTAGAGAGATATGGTGAAGCCACAATCTTCCTTTGCATTTGAGAGGGGCAAATCCCTCGTATGATGGGTTTTTTTTAGGATTTTAATATACTTTTTACCCTGAAAGTACAAAAAGGAGACAAAACTAAACTAAAGAAAGATAAATAAGAGAAACTCTAATGACAAACATACGAATGCCATTTGAGATTCACAATGAATAACAATTACAAAAGGGTTTTAAGCATGAGATATGTTTTAGATATGTGATGATGAAAGAAAGACAACAAACCTCAACATATGAAGAAATGAGTTGTACTAACACACACATTTTAGGATACCGGGAAATGATGTATTTCATCAAAATGCATATATTTTGGAATTGAAAACCAATGGATTGCACCAATACACAAAATGGATTACTAATTAAACATACAAGAAATTAGTAATAATATATTATGAATACATTAAAGACATATGAACTCCATGCATTCTTCATTATTCTTTTAAAAGTATACAAGTTCAAAAGCTGAGTACAAAATGTAAAATCCAAAAGTTCTCCAACATCTTCCCTTCTGTCAGCGTCCCCTTTTACAATGCCAAAGCCCTGTATTTATAAGCTTGAGAGAATAACTAACTTGATAAACAACTCATAGCCACCTTGAATAACTACCTTAGGTAACTACTTTGGATAACTACCTAGGAGAATAACTTAAAATAACTACCTAACTTATTCACTTGGGATAACTACCTAATCCAATGCTTAGAATAACTACCCTTTACAAATAAGTTAGGATTAACCTAACTTTCACAAAAGAAAAGCCCAAATTCTAACTTTAATTACAATAAGTGACTTAGGTCACTTTTACAAAGAACAACTTGAAACATTAAAATATTAAAGTTAGGACCAATGTGAGGTACTTATCCATCTTCATCTTCTTTATTGATCTTCATGACTGTCTCGTCATCTATTCATCTTTATTGACATCAAGAATTAGTTTTTGCCAACAAATATTCTTCAAGTACATATGTGCTTCAACTATTCCATTAAGCATCTTTCACTTCCATGAATACACCTTCTTCCAGAAACCAAGGAGTCTTGCATCAATGTGACTAACTTTATTTCAAAATATTGCATATTTTGTTCACATTTCCCCATAACCATCTTGACATGACTTTAAGAGAGAAGAGTTGAATGTCTTCACTAAATGATAAATTTATATACATCTATACATTCTTTGTCATGGTGATATCTTTCTAGTCACAACATTCTTGTAACAATACTCTCAAGTGATATGCTCCTTAAGTGTACCATAAAGCACATTGAAATGTCATTCATTTGGGCTAATAATGTATCAAATATTGAATCACAAGATCACCAATCTTATCAATAGGATCAACAATACCGCAAGGACAAACAATCATTATTGTATTCTTGTTCACATAGCACCTTGAGTAGCATGTCCATAATTACTATTGAGAGCATTTTTGAGCCATTTTGTGCCTTAAAAAGAAAATATGTTCATTGGAATCATCTCCCACAATGGTACCCTTGTTGTCTTTATTTTTAAAGATGATGTTCTGTGTTTTGGTGTGATATTTCTTTGATGCATTTTGTCAATACTTCCTGCACTTCTCTTCATCTCCACATAGGCAAGGTTCTGGATATTGACTTTGGGATTTTTTTGACATATCTGCTCATAAGCTTTTAAATTCATTCTAACATGTCTTTTGTGTGCAACCTTCTATTATTTCATTTTTATCCATGAGATGACATCTTTTGGAGGCATTTTTCAAATGGATCTTTTGCTATGCAAATGCTTTCACGACTTGCAGTCATGTCGGTTAGAGCATTTCAAATTATAATATCAAATAAACTTCTATTATCCGGTGTGCTTCGGTGGGTGTCCATACCACGCAGTCTTTCCTTCAAGCCATTTTGAGAATATAAAACATATAAGCATCCATTTCAGAGGAGAAGACAACTCTAAGGCTCCTCGTACTGAGTAAAAGGATCGAGTATTGGAAAATACCAATAGTTCATTGTTAGCACAATTTTATTCCATGAGCATGAAATAATGTTTCTCTCAAGCATCCTTTTGAACAATTCATGATGCCATGTCTATGTTTTTCATGCTACACACAGATTGACCAATGCCTCTCCTTTACTTTGTATGCTTGCGTGATAATGTTGATTGCTAGGACATAGTTAAAACTAACATTTTTCATAGGCAATTTAAGGAGTATTGACAATGTTTAATTCTTTTTTCTCCCTCTTCATCGACGTTATGGGATGTGTGAGAATCTTAACTTTGGCAACCTAGGAAGAGTTTACAACTTGTTGATGATGACCAACATGCTGCCTTGAAACCTTTTCTTCACCTTGTTTATACTTACATTCTTTTATTGAACATTTTCAATTAGTCCATTTTGTACAAAATCTACAATCATTTCATTTCTTTTCTTGAGATGATATCCTTCTTCATTGAGGCATTTCAACAAATAGCTCATATGCCTGGAAATGCTTCCACCTTTCGTATACATGTCTACACAGGAACCTGCAACTGTAACTTGAACATTTTGTAATGCCCATACCCTGGTCGGACTTTTAAAACCCGTTTAACCTTGATTGACTTCCTATGTGGCATTCTCGAATGGTAGATTAACCGATATGCAATGTGTAGTTTAGATAATATAAATAAATTGTGCATACTTATTATTGTGCTTTTGCATCGATTTTCGTGTAAATGCAATTGTTCCCTAACCCTTGAGATAAATCTCGAGCTAACGCCTTCATTGAATATGTATATGTATATGCATGCTTGTAGGAGTTCATGGGTGCAGGAGATTGCAGGTACAACACCGCTTAGGGCAAGGTTCACCTCCTTTGGAACTTGCAAGGTTGAGTATGCTCTTTCATCTTTTGAATTCAGAATTAGTGGTCATATAACGCTCGTCTTGCCTTAGCCATGGTTAGGTGAGCATCGTGCGTGGATTCGTGGAGCTTGCCTTTCATTGGGATGCGTGTCGAGAGATTTGGAGGACTACCTCGATTTGCGTGCCTTGCACGAGGTAAGTGAGGTTTGTTATCCTAAGTATTAAATTTAAAATTATGATTAAACGTACACATTAGAGATATAGAAATTTAAATAGGTAGCTTATTTATACGATTAATCAGTAATTAAAGAGATTTGCTTTAAATTATTATTGTAGCAAGTTTAAGGTATTTAACTGAGGTTAGTGTGCTCATTTACGCATTTGTAACTTTTATGCATTTGTAGTCGAGAAATTAGAATAAATTAAACTTTGCATTAGATTAGTCATTTATTTAAAAATATTGCTTTATTATGTTGTAGCGAGTTAATTTAATAGCTAATTTTAAAATAATGAATTTAATGAGATTATGCGTTTTTGGAAAGGAAAAATTTAAAGACATTTGGGGAGATAGCAATAAATTACGCATTTTCGCATTTGGAGGGAAAAGGGAAAATTATTATTATTTAAAAGAAATTATTTCTTCTTACTTGTATAGTTGATAAAATATAAAAGTTTGATTTTCAGTAAATTAAATTAAAGTTGAATATGAAATAGAAGCTTTTAAATTTTAAAAGAAAAATGAACAAGGAGGGAATGAATGATTCCCATTTGGATTTTCATTTATTGTATTTTAGAAATAAAACCCTAAATTCGAAATTGAAATTAGGGCAAAATTAGGGCTTTTTCTTTTAACCTAGTTTTGGGAGACATTTTGGGGGTTCTGGGGTTTGGGAGTTTTTTTTGAAAGAAAAATGGAAGATTTGGATTGGAGCAGCAGAATGGGAAGCTTTTCATCAAGATTCATGCCTGGAAATTGCATTTTGAGGTAGGATTCGAATCCACTACCTTATTTATTTGTTGAATACAAAAAGAAATAGTCTTATCCATGAATGATTTGGGGTTAGTTTCCAGATTAGTTTCAATCTAGTTGTTCTTGAATCAAACCCTCGTTGCTTGATGGATTTTGTGATTTCTAACTTGTTAGAAAATTTTCTCCCATAATGGAGATTTTGGTGTAATTCTGGAAATTTATTATATGACTGCAAAATGGGGTTTTATTTTGTTTACATCTTCATTTTGGGTGTTTTGTTTCATGATAAAAAAAATAAACAAAAAAAGAGGATTGCTGGAAAACGTTTTTTTTTAACCCCTGTCTGTGAGACTGTGAGTTAAGCTTCTGGAAATAGTTATTTTTTTTATGACTGTTATTTCTGTTTGTTTCCATAGCAAATATATTTTAAAGACAAATTTTTTTTTTTAAAAAAAAGGGGTTTATTGCCCCCCACGGCATTGCTACCAGTTGGTAGCGATCTGCTACCAAATGGTAGCAGCGCTACCTTTGGTAGCGCCCTGCTACCATTTGGTAGCAACGCTACCAAAAGGTAGCTACGCTGCCAACAATGGGGGAGGGCCCACGTGGATGTCCACGTGGGTACCCTCTCCCCTCTCTTTTTTCTTTGAAATTTAAAAAATATAGTTTATGTTATTGTTTTATCTAACTATTATTATTTTATTTTAAATAATTTGTTTTCTTAAGAAAAAAGGGGGTTCAGTCTAATGGATTTATAATTATTAATTGTTTATTATTTTATGTAATATGTTTAGAAAAACAAAGGGGGATATATATGCATGTCACATAAAAGAGAAGAATTCAGATTTATTTAGTGAACTAAAAAGAAAATTTAGTATAAGGGATTTACTTTTAATTCCTTGATAATATTCAATTTTAAATTCAGTTCTTATCCTATTAATCTTGGATTATAAATTAATATATATATGGACCTTAGGGAATCAACTTTAGTAAACCCATACTTGAATACAAGTTTCTTTTAAACTTCATATTGGTCCCAGCATACTCAAGTTAACTCTTATTTTTTTTATGGTCTAAATAGTCATGGTGGACCAAAACGAATTTTTGAATAAAAGTTAAATTATCAAATCCGTAAACTTGTTCGACATTAGTGGTTAGACAGATATGGTAAACGAACACCTCTTCCGGATTATGCTTACGTAGGTTTAAATTTTTCTATAATAGAAGTTGGTGATGGAATGGCAAGACTTGTCATGATAGTGGATGGTTATATGTCGGTTTAACCCCCTTAGTTAGGCTACCGTCAAGCAATAGAATCTAGTTTTGTTGTTTTCCTTTGGTTATAATTCAATTTGACCCGCTTTTAAAAGGGATCACTGTGTAATAAGCAATCGAAATAGATGTTGAATAGTGTAGGTGTTCGCCTAAACGACAAAGTTGTAAAGACATGTAACTATGTATTCCTGACAATATAATACCAAAGGGGTCTTGCAGTTGAGCAGACCCGGAGATGTAGCCCATCCGGGGTGAACTCCGAGATCATATTTTGTGTCATGCGATGTTTATAGCGTACTTTGTTTTATGTTTTAAATTTTCTTGAATGGTTGTATTTTTACAAAGTGTATGGTGTAAATTAAATGAATTCAAGTTTAAATGTATAACATTTTTCATATGGATAAACGTAGTTATTCAAGTTCATAAAACATTGTGAATTATGAATATGGCATGGTACTTATATATTGAAAATTAAAGTGTAAAAAAAAAAAAAGAAAAAAAAAAAGGGTAAATTGGTAACGTTAATTTGAATGGTAATAGTGGCAGAAATCTAATTAGAGTTGCTTTATGGGATCATCTTGATATTAAGTATATAAATGGAATGGATGTAAAAAGGAAACAAAGATAAAACTATGTCACTATTCTTTAATTGAAATCTAAAAGATGAACATAATAGAAATATCTATCCTTTACCTTAGTAAACGAACCTCGCCATGTCAATTATGTTTCATTGCATTGGGTAAATTTGTTAAGTTATTTCACGATTTAATCTTAACAATAAACCTCACCAGAGTAATTCGATAACCGTGTGGGCTTAATTAGGTATTCATGTTGTATAAGGGATGCATATGCTTAGTTATTCAGGTTGTAATTAAAAACAATAATCCTCACTAAATTAACTTTATAATTGTGTGAACCCAACTGGAAAACCCATATGTTAATCTTATAAAAAGGAATCCCTCATGTTTGTTAAGATTGAACCAGAATGGGGAACGTTATGATAATTATGTTTCATTATATCGGATATAGTTGTTTGGTCAAATACGTTTAATCTTAACAGATCAACCTTACCGAAATTTAACTTGATAATTGGTGAAACTCATTTAGGCATTTGCCATCTTACCCTTGTAAATGAACATCGCCATGTTAATTGTAATTCACTTTATCAAATGAAATCACTTAGTTGTTTACGTTTTAATCCTAACAAATATTCTTTATCAGATTAATTTCATACAAGAGTGAACTCAACTAGTATCTATATTTGTAACCTTAAATAACGAATCCCTTATGAATGCTGAAATGGATCTAAAAAAAAAAGGAAGTTTTGGTATAGTTATTTAAACCTTAATCTTAATATAATATATGTACCATCTCATATTAACCTCGTTTATAAGAAGAGATATGCAAAAAGATAATTGTATTCTAATCCTAATAGAAGAACATCACTATGGTCTGAATTATTCGAACCTTGAGATGATGAATGTAATCTCGTTAACGATATTTTAAATTGAAGGATGCTCTCGGGGGTTTTAATGCATATCCAACTTAATGAAGTTAGTCCATTTATTACATTATTAAAAATTCAAATGAGATCTATGGCTACTCATAACCTACCCTTCGTATAAGCACTACAACTCATTAGTTGAATATGCATGAAACCAAATGAGGGGACTTCACTCTATTAATTGTGGTTAATCCTTAAGAAATAAATCTCTCTCATTAACCATGCTTTTAATATAAAAAAAAAGAGATAACAAATGTGGGTGAATATTTTAAAATCAAATGATGAAACCCTCGCTTTACTAATCATAGTTTAACCTTGAATGAATGAACCTCATTAGGCATATTCTTAAAACATTAAAGGATGAAATCAATTGTGAATGGATACCACAACCCAAGGAATGGAATTCACGAACCCATTTTGGGGGCCTCTTAAAGTAATTATGAATTAAAGTGCGATGGATAAATAATCTCCTCAATGGCCTCCTAACCATCGAAGTAATTGAATGCCTCCTAAAGATATAAGGTGTTAAACCATTGAACACATATTTAATCAAGGACTATGCATTATCTCGTAATTAAGTTATCCAGTTTAATAGATCTATTGACGCAAGTTGAGTTAGGTGTAAGGTTGTGTAATCGCGTTAGGAAACTCCTTAGGGTTGGCTGAGCCTTCCGCTGTGATATCTAAGTTGACAGGTAATCCCCATTGTATTTTAATGTCGTGTCTAATAATGAATTGAGTTAACTTCAATTTATCTTAATATCGTAACCTCTTCGTTAACACTCTTAATTACTATAAAAAAAAAAAAAACAATTTACACTCTATTTGAGTGTTTTAATTTAAACCCATAGGGGTTTCCTGGCGGGGCATTACACATTTGATAAACCCCTTAACCGATAATGCTCCGCTCCATGCTTCACATTCTGCATGCACCAAGACAACATGTCCACACATACACCGTATCCAATTGCATCTTAATTCAAGCATCTCCTGGAATCATGTATTCACGAGCTGGTGTCTATTCGAAGGAGTCTATCAAACATTCATATGTCTTCTATAGGATTAAATAATTAACTATCTTCTATATGCACCAGGAAAATACGTCCTCATTAAAGCAAGTGTCGATAGAAGTTGTAAGACAAATACATTTTATTGAACATTTTCAATGAATTCATTTTGTGCGGACTCTACAATCATCTCATTTCATTCCTTGACACAATACTTATTTTCCCTCAAGGCATTTTGTCATACAAATCATGAGGGATTTTGTCAACCTGGGTGTTCGGCCCCCACAAATATATAGATATATTGGATAACCTTTGTGGGTTTTATATCTCGAACTGTTGTTGGAGGATCTGCATACAGAGTGAATAGAAAAACACTACTTTTGGGAACATCACCATGTAATAATATTATAACACCATTGATTAGAGCATCATAGGATGACGAAACCCAACAAAGGAGAATATGTGGCTATGTGGGGGAACCAGGACTAGATATAGTGCTCACTGTGCTACTGTCTCTATCGCTTGTCCCTCTATCATCCCTGGTGCCTATGCCTTTGCTATGGGTGAATCTCAAAATGGAAGGAATATAGCTGGGTAAACTTCAATGGATGGATCAACTAAATCAATTGCCAAAGCCATCTTTTCTATCCACGTTGCAACTGTATAATTTTCTATCCATGTTTTCATGCCATGGGATTTAACTGGTATTCATATTTACTTCAAAGTTGTTTCATCATATATGTTGAATGCCCACTACCAAAATTGTAGGAGAGTTAGTTATAATAATTGATTTTAATTTGGGAGATATCGGCTAGCTTCAACTTAAGCAATTTGCGGATTGGGATTTATCGGAACTTGCATCACTCTTACAACTTACCGATGAAATAATTACTTTTTCTTAAGAATGCATCGCGGTTCATTTGCAACTCTATCAAATTGCCCAAAAATAAGTTATAACTCTTTTAATGAGTGAGAGTGTGTAATCGGTCACTTAATAACTTGTTCCAACTTGTTGATTTAGTCGATAACCTTGAATGATGTATGACAACTACTTTATGTCCTCGACGTTTTTGAAAACTGAAACAGGCTTATCATTGATGCGATTTTGAAAAATGAAACATGGCAAACATGTATGCAAGTATATTGTTGATAATGACTTTGTCACCACCCATATATTATGTTTGAATACCGTCTCTTTACGATATCACCATTATGCTTTGATGGATCTCCAGTTGCTATTTTAAAGCTCCCATTTTGGCCAAAGCAGAATGCTGGTAAAAAGGTCATGGAATTCGGCTATGCATCTGTGAATCTCATTTGTTTGAAAGTTTCTGGTTATCTACGTCAACTGTGATCATTTTATTGCATTCCTTGAGATGGAATCTCTTTGATGCCTTCTATCAAACCATTGCATGAGTGTTTAATGAATTCATCTCTTTCATGTATTCCTTTAAACAACACATATACCCTATCTACATCTCCATTTCAGCACGATCTGGGAGCATCTAGGAAACGATATTATCCTGAGTTGATTTTTTTTTGTATTGAGAAGCTTTAGCATCAGCATAAGTTGTTTAGTATTGGAAAGAGCCGAATAGAGGAGCTTTGAATCTGTTTGAGAGTTAGTTATAAAAAACTAACATTGCATTCATTTGTGGGCCACATGGTGAGTTCCTTATGCTAATTGGAGCTTCATGCGAGCTTTGTGGAGGTGCCACTTTTCAAATAGAAGAGTATCGACATGTTGATCATCTCTGCCAAGTTGCCGATAACTACCAATTCATACTTCACTCAAACACGTTGCTTGCTTGTCGACTCAAGTTTGAAAGTTGGTTGCTGATATTTGTATTCGGATTATTTATCTTTTTGGCCAACTTCACCAATATCATCTCATACATGGGTAAATTTAATGCAACTACCAGTTTGAGTGGGGAGAAATTTGAGTTTGAATGCGAATTGATACTAACCATACTATCGGCCAGTGTTCAAAAATTTGCAAATTTGATAAGATGCTAAGTGATAAAAAGAGATATATCACCACTTTCTTGCAACTTCATATCGGCACCCTTTATCCATTTCAGAACTTGCCAACTTGAAAATTGATGAACACTTGAACTCTTTGAATGTACCCGGAAAGATCGTATCTCCGATTCATCGACTTTCACTAATCTTATTCAAAACTAGTCTTGAGCATTCTGAAGAATCAACCAACTTGAATATCTGAACAAATCATCCCAACTATTTTTCCTTCATCGATCATGATTTGAGATTGACACTTATGCAGGGTTTATAATCTCACAAAGACTAAAAATTTCAACTGTTGAACCCATGAGGCAAACAATTCAATATTGGATGACAATTGGATAAATTTCTATCTATGAGGCTCTTAATACAAGATTGAACACAAAGCTTAAATTTATCAAGTTTTGGGTCAACAATACCTTAAATAAAGCATGGAAAGTGTCCTTTTTGAAAGCTTTTCCTTTCAAATATGATATTAAATAAAGCCAAAAGAATTATTTAATCCTTTGTTATATTGACACTATCTTAAAATCAAATAATAAAATTTTGATCTTAAACCATTCTAAACCTCCCTAAAACCTTTCAAAGATGAGATCCAAAATTTATTAAATTTGTTTAGGCTATTTTGGCTTGAAGGAGGAAAAAATAGGTAACGATAAGTATAGTATAAACTTATTCGTAAATTATTGGAAAGATTAGATAGTCGAGGGTAATTGGGAGAACCATCTCATAGCACGTCGTCCAAGACTATGATAAAATAGTCTTATGAGGTATGTTTCATCTACTGAAAATTTGAAGGTACCCGTGCAAAATTCTCTCAAGTGATCTTTAGAGTCTCCTTTTCCTCTATACTTATCTAGTTTTGGTATCTTCCAATGACTAGGAAAAGGTGGTATCAGAATGAAGGTACACAATAGGTTACTGAGAGGGGGAGTGAATTAGTGGTAATAAAAAACTTGAACTTTCCAAATGATCAAATCTTTAGCATCATTAATTAGGAAGTATGAGCAGAGATATTAATCATAATTGCACACACACACACACATAGGACAAACTCAAAACACAATATCTACGAGGAAAACCCAATGTGGGGAAAAACCTCAGTGAGAATAGCTGCTCAAGTCTACTGCTCCAATCCAGCTTCACAATATAAAATTGATTACAACATTTATGGACACCAACCCAAAGGACCATCAACCCCTAAAGTTTATGGGAACCTACCTAAAGGAGCACCAACCCCTAATTTTTATGAGCACCTACCCCTGCTCTGAGCACCCACTTAGAGAGTTACAATGAATTAATAATTTAAAAACAATATAGTAATAAGCCTTGTTAAAAATGAGTTTTGTAACACCTAGAAACTATTGACATACATACATACATACACTGTTTCTCTCTCTTGTGCCGATTCTTCAATGTATTTCTTCCGTCTTTTGATCTCTGCAACTCAATAAAATCTTTTTCTCAATGTATTCTTCTATCTCTCTAATGACTTCTCTTCTTCACAAGTACTCCCTTATCCACATACAATTGCCTCTTTATTCTACTCTCTCTCTTTTCTTTGATTACACTTTCATACGATTGACACCTTCCAATATTCAACATGCACACTCTCTTTCTGCTACACTCTTCTCAAGATGAACACTCTTCTATGTTTGGGTCTGCAACTTCCTTCTCTGTCTTTTGCAACTCACTTCTCCCACACACTCTCTTCTGGTTTCTTTTATGCTATACTTCCTCTTGTCTTTGCACTGTATTTATGTTCTACATATTACTCAATTATTTCTCAAGGATTATATGCTACTCCACCCAACTCAGTTGTATATTCACTTGTATCTTCTATCTGCCTTCTACTATTTTTATTGTCCTCTCTACTCATTTACTTGCCTCTGCTATCTCTGGTCAACATGCACACTACTCACATTCACTCCTGTTCTTCTCTCATTTATCTCTTCACAAGTTTGAACTTTTCTTGCTTGCACACTTTATCTTCTAGTCTTTGGTTTCTTCTCTAGACACTATCCTCTTTGTTTATTTTTCTTAGTGTGTGTGGTCACTATGTTCTTCACACATTCTTCTTTGTTCTCTACTCTTTTTTACTCTGCATACAGGTCACTCTTTATCCCCACAACTGCGTGCTTGCATAGAAACCTTAATTCATCTGCCTACCATAGATGTCACACTTAGCAGATCTCTCTACATGTACCAATGTTGGCAATATGGAGGAATTGATTATGTGTTGCATTGATGTCAACACTATCTTATTTGGTTGTCTACCAGATTCTGATAGAGTGGTTGGACTTTGATGATGATCAAGAGATTTGTCTCTGGTATATTCCAATTGGTGGAATTGTTTTGGTTTGGTCATTCATGTGGTTCAGATGCTTGTCACATTCAATTGGTTCAAGATTTGGTGATCTGGAAGCTATCATATGTTCTAGTAAGCCTTTTGGTTATTGGTAAGGGTTTTACCAGCAATGCTTTGTTGAAGATCTTTTGATGGATTCGATAAGTGGTGTTGGTGTGACTTCTAGAAGGTTTTCAGGATGTTGATGGTTATCATGTTCGTGTTCCAGTTGATTGGTTGTATTTCATTTGGCTTATGGTGACCTATTTTAGGTTCAATGTTATTCTGCTAGGTTATGGACCAATTTATGTAACATGTTGTCGGATGCTCCTGATGCATTACTGGTTGGATTTATTGTTTGGTTAATGTTGTTTCGGTCTTAGGGCGACTTGGTTTATCATTGGTTTGTGGGTTTATGTAATGGATCTATTGTATTATCTTTTAGGTGGCCGACCTAATTGTTTAGGTCCCGGGTTGGTATAAATATGATGTAAGTTCTCTTTGTATATCATGGCATGTGGTCATGGTTATGGGATTATCTATGTGCGAATAAAGTTGTAATCATATGCATAGGATTTGGTCAATCATAGGTGATCAATTTGGGTTTGTGTAAGAGGGTTTAGATCTCAAGTATTGAGCTTAGTCGGAACTGTACTTAGGAATAAGAGATGTTATTCTTGCAGTTCATTCTTATTTCTGGATTGTAGTATGGATTTCTTTGTAGTTAGTGAGGCTCCTTTGTGATGAGAAGTATGCTCTAGGTTGTTGGCCTTCCTGCATGTGCAGGCCCCTTATTGTAATCACATACTTACTACAGATGTATTATCTAACTGTGGGTAGGCTTCCCACCATGGTTTTTCCCTTACTATGTTTTCCACATACAAATCTTGGTGTTATGTGCCGTGGATGCATGGTAATTGGTTTATGGTTTATGTATGTGCTTAATTGATATATTTGCTATTCCGGTATTTAGTTTATACATTCTAGTAAAAGGTTTTAAGTTCTTAAAGTTTCATAATATGTTAACAACTGATTCACCCCCCCCCTCTTAGTTGTACACCAATTATCCTAACAGCCAAGTCATTCCCTCCAAAACTGGATTCAAAAAAAATCTTTTCGAGCATCTGAGAAAAAATCATTTCTACAGGTTGATTGGATCCTTTGTTCATCTTCTTCAGACAACTAGTCACCATTAATAAATTCATTTTCTTCTTTTTCTTTTGTGTGCAGATCATTTTCTATGATAAGATTACAATATTCAGTAATGGTTGGTCTGATATGTTTCCTTGAGTCTCACAATAGGCTGCAAATGAATCTCCATTAAATGTAGGTACTTCTTCAGTTCATCCTCAACTAGTTCTAATTTGATTTCCAATCTACCAAATTTGGTGCATTTAATTTGACCAACTTTTGCAAGCAAAAGTTCTTTCATTCGATTGGAAGTTTGTTCCTTCAATGTGTTCTGTGCTTAAAATTTCCTTCCAAGTCATCTGGACAACCCTTGTCAGACGCCCACGTGGATCACTCAACAATTAGGTTGTACTTGAGCCGTCAAAGTCTTCCCGTTTGGCCAAAATCTACATTGGGAGTATTTCACCCATACTTGATCTCCATCATGGTGAAAAGACCTTCTTATCACTATAGCTTTTGTTGATTCCTGATAATGCCCTAGTAATTAAGACACATTTCCTTGACTGAAGGGTTCAATTGTTTGCATCACTTGATCACTAATTCATTAATAAAAAGCTCATTCACTTGTCAACCCAAGAACTTATACTTGAAATAGGTCTGCACTATATGTACACTAAGAAACTCATAAAGAATATTAACTTAAGCTTGAAGCAACTAAATAAGGAGTTAATGGAAAGCATCAAATTCTAGTGCTAGTTCTACTGATATTGATTTAATCTAATTAATATGAAACTTATAACTTTGTGCACAAAATAAACTAACTAGCTGGTAATCATAAACTTTGTTTTCCTTTGGTTGCAAGAAAAGTCACAAAATGGAGTTTCTATGGTTGCATGATAGACAACTGAAAGATTCTAACCAACAAAAATGAGCTTGCTAATGAAATCACTTAGTAGAGAATAAAAGTAAATGAATATGGATGCTCCCTAAGTGGGCCCCCTTGGATGAGCTTCCAGAATCTTAACCAAATCTAAATATTACAAAAACAACATAAACACATTGATACTCTCAACAACAAAAGATGGTAGAACTGAAATCTCTTTTATTATTTAGACTATAAAAACAAAGTACACTTGATACTTAGAAAAGATAAAAATTGCATTACATACTCCATCCTTAACCAATGGATTTATAAGAGATTCTACAACTAACTAACTACACAACCGATCCACTCCCAACAAACTACGAGGATGACTTTTATTAGAAATAAAAGCATAGAAAGATGAATCATTCAAGGAATCAGGCTTATGCACAAATATAGGCCAAGGTTCCCTCTAGATTTCGTTGACAACTAGACACATGTTTTGAAGCAACAACTGCATCAACCACAACTAGGAGTTTTGTCATTATCATCAACTACTGGCTTGAATAGTTCAATAGTCCTATTTGATCATGTTTGCAATTCTTGGAATTAGCAACAAATGTCCTTTGTTGACTTGGTCTCACAACCAGCTGCATACACAAGGGTTAACACATACAACATATATTTGCATAATACTACCCTTAATCAACATGTAATAAATCATTCCCTTATCATTGATATTGATTTAGCATATCATCTATAAGGTTGATCAATATATAGAAAAATTCATGGGTTTTAAACATAAAAAGGCTTATATCTATCTTAACCGTAATGTCTGAGTCATAAAATGACAAATCTAACATAACATAAAGTTCATATAAGACGACCAAAAAGGTGACTCATCACCTCTCCCAAACCTAACTAATGCTTGTCCTCAAGCATTTGCATGTTCCTCTAATGTTTCAATCCTAAAATCTGTCACCTTTGTCTCCCCTATAGCTTGAACATATGATTCCCAATAAAATCCCTGATTTTCCTCTATTTCTTTCCACCAGGCATCCTCAGCTTCTTTGTCATATGTTTGGAGATTCTTCGAATATGGAACAAGGTATAGCAAGAGTGGAGGGTGAAAAGTAAGATGAATCCACCTTTCCTACAATGATCTTCCCAATTGGATGTACCTAACTACCCTTTTCAACATTGCATGGTAGTTCTGTAGAGAGTGTGGTTCCTGCTACTTTAACTCATTTGGCAACCCATTCCATCACTGAGAAAGGTGTCTAAACACCATGCATGTTGAAGTCAACCATTGCTTCATACTCTTGGTACATTTTTCCCTTTTTATCAAAAAACGGTCTCTGTTCTTGTTGTCGCTTAAAATCTTATTCCATTCGCATAATACATTGTTTGAATTAGATGTCTTAGCTCTTAGTTCCAATGGGAAAGTTAATTCCAGATCTCTATATTGCATATATTGTTGCCCCCAACTATTATGATTTTTAATGTAAGACATGAATGCCTTGAGTTGAACATCACCAATGTATAATAAATGGTTCCAATGAGTGTCAACTGGAACAACATAATTATGCAAATATAATTCACAAAGAAAAGTTTTGTCAACAGAACTTGAAGTCTCATATGCACATAAGAATTCCTTTGGAGTTAGTAGAGAAGAACATAAACTAGAAAACTCCCTTGATAACTGATAGGAAAGACATAATTCTTTTAAATACAGAGAATATACTCTAGGCAGAGGTCGACATTGCACAATTTGAGGGACTGACTCCATGACCTCTCTCATTCTAGCTTTCAATTTCATAATTTCCTTATCCTTCCTATTGATTCCATTATGTAATTTTTACTTCTCTTGTTTCCAGGTTTCCTGTTCCTCTTGAATGGTTTAGTACATTTGAAACAAAAATTCTGGCCACATGAATGTTGGAGGAATCAGTAAGTGCATCTTTATTTTCATTTGACATGCAGAAGCCATTTGCTCTGCAACTATGACAAGCTTATCTAAACCAATGATCCCTCCAGTTCCTAATTTACTATCATCTTGCAATGGCACATTCAGTTTAGTTGTTAGCTTTATCCCCTCTTTCTCCTTCATGCCTATATTTTCTTGTGAAAAAATATCTAGAGGAGACGAAGGAGTTTGAAATCTGGATGGTGATTTATTGTACATCATCCTTACCAATTCTCCTACAGAGTCATTATGTGACTCCATTTCACTTTCTATGACCACATGCCAAAAAATAAACTCTTCTTTTCCTTTAGCTTTTCCTAGATTCCGATTACTATGCCTCAAAGGCAAATCAGAGGGTTTGGAGAGCATTATTTTTGCTTTGGCTGCAGAAGGAATTATAGGTGAAGGTTTTTCTTTCTTTACTTTAGGTCTTAGAGGACTATCCTTTTTAACATCAGACACCCTTTGCATAGGAATTTCTTCCTGTTCCTTAGGCGTTTCCTTTAATATTTTATCTTTTATAGATTCCTTCTACTTTTTAGAAGGGGGTGAGGGTACTAGGGTTTCTGTTCCCTCTATATTTTTTCAGGGTTTGCATCTTTTTCAAAAAAAAGATTGCTCATCATGGTTTTTTGAAGAGGAGGCTTCTACTGCTGATTTTATTGATTTTTTATTTCTAAAAGTAGTGCGTTGAGACACAAACCCTACAATCTAAATTAGTTCCCCTCTAAGAAAACTATCCCAAGATAACCTAGGATTCATTTCCTACACACTTCTCTCTACTAATAACTTAATCAAACAATGGCGAGATATAAAATTTTCCCTACCTTTTTGTGTTTCCACAAATATCTTTTTCAGCATGTGGTACAAAACACCTGGGACATTCATGTGTCTTCCATGGAAGAGATGAGAGCGAAGCTTAAAATGTACAACATGTAGAAGAGACTGACGACCTTCATAGGTAATATAATTGATAATGTATACTTCTCTAGGAGCCCATTCTTCTGGAAGAGATGTCCTACTTGTACTTTGCTTGGTAACCATTAATGGAGGATCCCAAAGAAGTGTGAATTCAACCCTTGTTGACCTTATATCAAAGGTGTCTAAGCACTTTTCCCTAAGTGCAGGTAGTCTCGTTACCTCAGCTATCGTTCCTCTGTGGCTACTACCTTGATTCCTCACCACCTCTTGTAATGTGGATGCAAACTCATAGGCCATGAAATTATCAAGACTATCAAGCTTCAATAAGTAATCCAACCACCCCCTTTCTCAAAATACTGGCTCATAGCTTGCATTTGTAAGAAGAAGTTCATGGTCTACTGGCTCATGCCTAATTGGAGGTCCTCCCATTTTTGTAGACTCAAATACTATCTCAACTCAAATCAACTCCATTCCTTCTGAAGCTTAATAATTTCCTAACTTGCTATCCACAACCTTCACATATTACAGATCTAATTATAGCACTTCATTCATCACATGTATAAACCGAAGACAACAGGGTGACAAGAAAGATATTTTGAAGGAAAAACACGACTTTAGGCTTAGGATAGTTTAAAATCAATCTTTTTGCAAGGTGACTAATATACAAATTTGCATAATTCTACTTAGTACTTTGAAAAAAAAACACATCAAGATAACCCCTCCCCCCAACCAAAATTTCATATGGGTCCACACATGGGAAGGGATATTAAAATAAGTAGGTTGGGAAATAAATGGTATCGACTAATGATAAATAAATAACTCAAATTATATGCGATTAATAGTAATAAGCACAAAAATATTTGCACATGTACCTGAAGTTGTGATGCATAATAAGTAATAAATAATGGTGTTGATGTGATTGCCGATAAGTGTGCAATGTAACAATAGAGCCAAAGAATGAAAGGAAATGAGTACAGATGAAAAAGTGAAAGATAGAAATATGGAAAGATGGAAGATAGAAGAAAGCATTTTCATGTGGACACAAAAAATTTATTAGGAAGATGGAAAGTTGAACCTTATTTAGCTTGTGGTGAACTAGGAAGTTAGCCAAATGTTCTTGTAGCAAATTTGAAATTTGGATCATCCATGAATTGCTGTAGGAACTCCTGTTTAGATCTAGGCCTGTGATAAAGGTGAAGTCGATGGCCGTTTACCAACAACTTAAAATGGACCAGATCTATTGTGGTAAGTCGCACAACACCATTGTCAAAGATCTCAGTAACTTCATATGGTCCCATCCAACGTGTCTGCAGCTAGCCCTAATTATCCTGATATTTGGAGTCATATAGTAATGCCCAATCTCGAGGAGAAAATTTATAATTTCTAATATGCTTATCATGCCATTTGACATGCTACTGCTGAATGATCTCTGCATGATGAAGAGATTTCTTTTTGCATTCATCAAGGGCATTAAGCTGCATGATGCGCTCCTGTTGAGCTTTAGCAATATCTATATTTAGGTCAAGGGTTATCCAAAGAGTCTTGTATTCAAATTCTATTGGAAGAATAGTTTTTTTTCTATAAAGTTTCTCAAATGGTGTGAAGCCAGTGGTTTTCTTCTATGTTATTCTGTAAGCCTAGACTACCTTAGGTAACCTATATGCCTAGTCTTTCTTATAGAGATCTATAGTTTTTGTGAGAATGGCCTCAATTTTCCTGCTCATGACCTCTTCCTGGCCATTGGCTTGGGGGTGGTATGGAGTTGATTTTTTATGATGAATGTTGTATTCATTCATTAGGGCTATTATTAAAGTGGAAGTGAATTGTGGCCCCTAATCAGTGATTAGCTCCCTAGGGACTCCATACCTAGTAAAAATTTATTCATAAAGGAACTCTGCAACTTTGTTATCCCTAGCATGTTTCATAGCTCCAACTTCCACCCATTTGGTAACATAATTAGTACAAACAAGGATATAAGATTTACCATTAGAAGGAGGATCAATAGGACCAATAAAGTCCATTCCCCATCTATCACATGGAGTGACAACTACCTATGATTGTAGAGGCATCTCATCAGATTTAGTTGGTCTCCCCATTCGTTGACATCGGTCACACTTCCTGGTATATTTGATGGCATCCTTGTGGAGGGTTGGCTAATAATAACCAATGTTGAGTATCTTCATGGAGGTCCTTTTTGCAACAAAATGTCCTCACATGGATCATCATTGCATGCATACAAAATATCATAGGTTTCATCTTCTCTAAAAAATTTATGCATTAAATGGTCTGGTGCAGTATAGTATAGGCATCCTGCAATACAAGAATATGGAAAAATCTTTTCAACCAACAACCTTTTCTCCTTTGGGGAAAAATAGGCAGGAACTTTTCTTGAAGCTAGATAGTTTTTTATATCGACATACCATGGTGTACAAGTATTGATAGAAAATAGGTGTTCATCTGGGAATGAATCATCAATGATAGGCTCAGAGCTAGATGTTGTAAGCCTTGAAAGAAAATTTGCTACTACATTGGCCTCCCCTGGTTTGTCCACTATTGTAATGTCAAAATATTGTAGTAATAACAACCACCTGGCTAACCTACCTACTACCAAAGGTTTGTCCATGAGATATTTTATGTCTGCATGATCAATATGGACAAACACTAGATACCCAATGATATAATGCCTGATTTGTTTAAGGCATAAACCACTGCTAGCATTTCCTTTTCTGTCACTGTGTAGTTCAACTCATCTCCTTGTAGGTTCTTGCTGATGAAATATATGGCATGTTCACTGGCTCCCTCCTTTTGACCCAAGACAAAACCAAATTTATAGTCAAAGGCATCTATATGAACATTAAATGGAAGTTCCTATTTAGATCCTTTGGGAACAGCTGTTTTAGTCAAAGAATCCTTGAGTGTGAAGAATTCTTGATCACAAGAATTTGTCTAGTTGAATTCAACATCTTTTGTTAAGAGTCCATACAGTGGTCCAACTATTTTGCTAAAGTCTTGGATAAATATTTTGTAATAGACTGTGTGACCAAGGAAGCTCCTTACATCCTTTTTCTTTATAGGCGCTGCTATATTTTTGATAACTTTTATTTTAGAAGGGTCCACTTTAATGCCTGATTGAGATATGTGATGGTCTAGAACTATACCTTTTGTCATCATCATGAAGAACTTCTTACTATTTAAGGATAAATGATGATCTTCACACCTTTGCAAGACCTTCTCTAAATTGGATAGGTCTCCATCAAATATTTCTTCATAGGTTGTGAAATCATCCATGTATATTTCCATTCCGTTGAGAGAAATATCAGAGAAGATACTGATAACTACCCTTTGAAATGTTATAGGGGCATTGCACAAGCCAAAAGGGGGAACTGAATAAGCATATGTACCCCAAGGGAATGTGAAGGTAGTTTTCTCCTGATCCTCAAGAGAAATTCTGATCTGGTTATATCCACTAAACCCATCTAAAAAGGAGAAATATTTCTTCCCTGCTAGATTATCCAATACTTGATCAATAAAAGGTAATGGGAAGTGATCCTTCTTAGTGGCTGCATTTAGTTCTCTATAGTCAACACACACTATCCACTTTACTTCTTTCTTTGGTACAATGACCAAAGGAGATACCCACTGGCTATGTAAGATAGGATAGATGAAGTCCGCATCTAACAATTTTTGTAATTCTTGTTTAACAAATTCTCTTACTGCAGGGTTCACTCTCCTTTGTGGTTGTCGGATTGGTTTGCAATCTTTTTTGATGTAAATTCTATGCATACAAAGCATAGGATCCAATCCCTTCATGTTATAATAGTCCCAAGCAAAGACATGTTGGTGGGTTTTTAGGAGTGTTGCCAAAGATTCATGTTGGGTTCTAGTCAACTTATTGTTGATATTTAGGAATCTTCTTGGAGAAACTTCTAATTGCTTAGTCAATTCTATCATAGATGCTAGACTAATAGTGGGGGTATTCACTTCATGTGGGAGAAATGCATGCAGTAGGTGTGACTGGTCTTGGAATTCAGGGGTAGAGGGTGATGGTAACAACATTTACAAAGGACATAAGAGATGATGCTTTGTTTCAACTCCCAAATTATAATTATTCTGGATAATTTGGGATAAAATTTCATCATCATCTTGAAATTTCAAGATAGAACTCCTATTAATCATCATTAATGATTATACAAAATTAACCTCATCAACATTATCACCCAATTTAGGCCAAACTACAATATCATTCTCTTCATGAGGCTTGGCTGGTGGAAAAAGAACAAGCCTTGAAATGGTCATACTATTGGCATTTGCATGGAGATTGCATTGATGAACTTTAATGTTGTCATTGATGTCAATTATAATCGGTAATGATGTTGTATTAATGTTGTTTTACAACTGGTAGGAGAGATTGTGAAGGAAACCGATATTACTAGAGGAGTGAGATCAACCGATAAACCCTACCTATTGATATGCTAAACCCTAACCGATGAAGTTTAGCGAATTGGTTGTATTGGTTTATGATCAAATGATGAGCGGTAATGATTATGACATGTATGCATGTTGTATGAGAAGAGTTTCAAATGGTTTTTGGTGCATAGAGATAACGGTTTTTGTCTTGGGAATGAGCAAGTTCATTGCATGTAATGGAAACTACATGATGAGTTACAAAGATTGATGAAGCAGTGATCAAGGAGTGGCTGACGTTGTCTTGAATGATGTGCAGTGATTGCTATGTAAATCCAACGGTCATACTTGAACCGATTTGTTTGTGTGAGATTTTGCCAAGATCAAGAGCTCAATGAAAAGTACAATAGAGACAAAATATAGGATAAGAATAAATTGTATTCTCATCAATAGATAAATGATCAATTGTTCCATTTTTATACAATGTAGATGAGCTTGCTTATATAGGCAAGGCTTATGGATATGTGAGCACATAAACATGACATGTGGCTCAATAAGAAACAAGGGTAGGTAGGAAATAGGTGTGGGTAGGTAGGAGAAACAATATAATAGTCCACATGAGGTGGATCACCCACTGAATGTGGAGTGTAACAACAAGATCAACACCATAAAAGGTGGAAATTCTCCTACACACACTATCCCAATGTAACACAAACACCCAAGTGTCTCATACCCAAACTACTATGAAATGCATTTCCTAAGTAAACTTAAGTAAGTGTAATAATATCCAAGATGAATAATTATTTACATCAACACCCCCCCTTAAGTGAAACTTAGGGGAATGTACTTAAGTCTAAAATGCAACTAAGCAATGCAAGATGGGCCCTGGCTACTAGGCCATGTTAGGTACGCATTTACAAATGCAAATGCATGAAAACCAATGCAATGAAATATCTCACAAAGTGGGGAAAGAGAGAAAAACCCAATGGGAAAAAACCCTCCCCCAAAAGAGAGATGAAAAATGGATACAAAGAACTCTCATAGAAGTATGTGAAGGACAAAACCCCATGCGAGGAAAAAGTCCCCCCCATATGAGAGAAGAAGAGAAGCTAGGAAGCCCCCCCTCAATGTTGAATCTACACCAATGATAGAAGCTCAATGTATGAAGAAACTGCTCCACAAATGTCGAACAACATTCCTCCCCTTAGGAAGAAACAAAACCAAAGGTGTATCCAAGAAGTCTCCCCAATCATGAAGGGAAGATGTATGAAGAAAATTCATGATGAAAGGAATCTCTGAAAAACTGCTCAGGTGTCCCCATGTCGATGTTGAAAGATACCCCCTCCAAAGGTGTAAACTGTGCCACACTGCTGAAAAAGGCACTCCAAGATCTAGTGGAGATGGATGTAGAACATATCCAAAAGACTCACATGTCTCCTCAAAAAATAAAGACACCTCCTCCAACTGTTGTACATAAGTATCCACAATCATGTCAACCTCGAAAGAATGATCATGTAGAGAATGAACAAGAGGGTCAGAGTGTTCCCTCACAACAATCGAAGAAGGATAACCTTCATCAAAGAGAAGATGAATTTCATCAATGATGTCTCCCAAATATGCAATGTAGGATTCCATAAATAAACTTGCAATGTCTGTCAAGTAATCATCCCATGAATTTGAAGCTGGAAGACAATGAATATCGTGTTGGACTGAATCACATGAAGGCAAAACTATCGCACTATCTACATCATCAGGTGCAATAGGTGATGTGATATCAATATGAGGAGATGAAATACAAGGTTCAAGAATGGGGTTACATGTGAGAATCCCCATGTTCAAGTGTCCAAAGTTCTCCTAAAAAACCGAACCATCACAAGAAGTGTGATCATCATGTGTAGAATCATCAAATGTGAAATCATCATCATCAACAAAATCTGAAAAGGAGTATAAATGAGATACATGATCAACCATCCCAGTCACAATGATAGCTCTAGTATCCAAGTCTCTAATGAAAACTGACTCAGGTGTGAACTACACAACTCTCTTAGTTGCGCCATGTGTGATTTGATAGATAGAAAGGAGATTGTTTGTCAAGTGGGGTACACACAACACATTATTGAAGGAGTTATCCCCAATGTCAATAGATCCTTTCCCAATCACATCCATGTATGTATGATTGCCCATCAAAATTTGTGGCATGGTGCAAGGCTCAAATGTAGAGAACATAGACTGTGAAGATGCCATATGACGAGAAGCCCCTAAATCTAGAAGCCATCTCTCTAAATCATGACTAATAGTAGCACATAGAGCTTTTCCTTTTCTTGTCCCAAAAGAGTGAGTCTTCCCACTTGTAGAAGCCATGAATGCTTGCCCTTTTCCTTTTGAATGTGAGGAAATGGAAGTTGATGAATCATCCTTTTTGTAGACATTAGGCAAATCAATGTTATGCTTTTTGATGATATGTGTGAGCTCATCAATCTTCTTAGAATGGCAATGATGCTCCTTATGACCAACCTTTTTACAATAGGCACAAGTAGGTCTCTCCCTCTTTGGTGAATTATCCCTCTTGGAAGAGGATGTATCTCCTTGTTGTGGAGAGGATGATGCTTTGTCCTTAGGCTTTGATTGCTATTTCTTCTTGTTTGAGTTGTCCTTTCCTTAATTTCCTTTGTTCCCTTGATTTGCCACTAATGCTTGAGACTTAGAAGCCTTAAGAATGCCCATGCTTATCAACTTAATTTGTTACATCATCAACATTTCATTGAAAGTGTCAAATGTAGGCATTGTGTAGCTTGAACCCATTGTCATCCTATGGGTTTGGAAACTAGAAACAAATATTGCATATTCTTGTGGAAGCTTGCCTATCAAGTTGAATATCAATTGAGTATCCTTCTTATCAATGCCACAATCTTTGAGTTGTGCCCTCAACTCATTTGCCTTAGTGACATAATCTTGTATAGTATCAAAGTTCTTGGGATCGTTCTTGGGATCTAACATGGTGAGATCACTATCAATTTGATATCCCCTAATCTCATCAACTTGACCATACAAGTTTTGAAACTTTTGCCAAGCATCCTTGATTAGAGTACACTTCTCAATATGAAAATGAGATCCTTTGATACATACTTTCTTAAGGTACCAATTGCCATGATATTTTTAGTGAGCCAATCCAAGTGACCAACTGGATCAACCTTAGGATTAGCGGGAGCAACAATAGTTACATCAATGTAATGAGTGAGTCCTTTTTCCATAAGTTTACTCCATGCATCAAGTTTCCAAGTAGCATAATTATGAGGAGTTAAGAGAGGAAACTTAGAAGAACCCATAGCAGCAAAAAGGAAGGAACACAAGAGTACAAAAGCACAAGAGACACCCCCCCAAATTCACTCAATCAAAGCACCCCCCCAAAAATGATGATTTTGGCACTTTATATGTAGTGCGTGTACAATAGGCCACTTGCAAACAATGGCAAGGTGGACTTCTGATTTTGTTTTACAACTGCCCCAATAGGTTGAGAACTATAAAGAAAAAGATCAGAGAGATAGATCTATGCAAGACAAATGCCAAATTGGCCAAATAAGACCATATGATGAAAGTAAAATTTCTACCTACAATTATTGCAAACTAATAGCATATTCTGAGAGTAGACAAAAAATAATGCACTTTAAAAAAGAAACGACACTTGAAAAGAAGTTCGTATGAGCCCGAACGGAGACCTGGAAGTTGCAGAAACAGGGATTGGACAAGTACAGTCACTAAAAACTGAGAATTCTGAACAATATGTCCATCAAAATCAGAAAATAATTCCACCACGTGAAAGTACACAAAATTATAGCTCATTTCACAAAACATTGCACCAAAAAAGGAGCAAAATGAGCAAGATATGGCCATTTGAAGTTGAACTGCAAAATCAAAAAGCTCAATGAGAGGGGCCTACAAATTTTTTGAAAAAATGATGATGTCAGTGGACTGTAGGGTTAAATTTGATGGTTGTATGACCGTCACCCAAACTTCATGGCTGATTGAGCGCTGACTGTGCAAGTGATTTGGCAGGTGATGTGGCAGCCAACTGGGCTGCTGACGTGGCAGGGTGATTTGGCAGCCAACTGGACTGCTGATGTGGAATGGACTGTGCGTTGCTGACTGGGTAGAAGGAACGGATCCCAAAAAATAATTTCCAAAAATAATTTTTTTTTTTTGAAAAAAAATCCGAAAATTCTGTACCGTACTGCCCAAATTGGGCAGAAAATTTCCTCCACACCCAAAAATTGATTTTCACCAAAATAGGTCGAATTTATACTCGATTTTTATGGAAATAGCCTCCCGGATGCAATGGTGAGGTCAAAAGCACTCTAAGATGCCTCCAAAAAATGTAGTCACTCAGATCCGAAAATTGAAGCCTTCCACAATGTCTCCAAAAACCAATCAATGAAGCCCCAATGGCTCTGATACCATGTGAGATTTTGCCAAGATCAAAAGCTCAATAAAAAGTACAATAGAGATAAAATATAGGATAAAAATAAATTGTATTCTCATCAATAGATAAATGATCAATTGTTCCATTTTTATACAATGTAGATGAGCCTACTTATATAGGCAAGGCTTATGGATATGTGAGCACACAAACATGAGATGTGGCTCAATAAGAAACAAGGGTAGGTAGGAAATAGGTGTGTGTAGGTAGGATAAACAATATAATAGTCCACATGAGGTGGATCACCCACTGAATGTGGAGTGTAACAACAAGATCAACACCATAAAAGGTGGAAATTCTCCTACACACACTATCCCAATGTAACACAAACACCCAAGTGTCTCATACCCAAACTACTATGAAATGCATTTCCTAAGTAAACTTAAGTAAGTGTAATAATATCCAAGATGAATAATTATTTACACCAACAGTTTGTAATCTCTATGAGATCCTAGGTTTGTGATGTGTTACCAATCTATTGTTTTGTTTATAAGGTCGATAAGTTATTTTGTTGTAGTGTTGGCAATTTTGGTCAAATGTAAGAGTGATTGGTTGCCGAACTAGATAATGTATCTGCAGTATGTGTAAAGGTACATAGAAGCATGAAAAGGATCTGATCAAGCAGAGTAGTGCTATTCACCAGATCAACAAACCCCTGTTGTTCTCTAACAATTACAACAGTCAAATCCCCTAACCGGGTAAGCTCTAACAAGCTTAGTGTTATCTAAATCCTCTAACCAGGTGATCCATTAGCTTGGATTTCAAATCCTCTACCGAGGTTACTCCTAATAGGGCATTTCTTCTAATAGGGAATTATAGTCAATCCCTTAACCGAGTGGTCCCTAACAACATCTGTTCTTAACAAGACTTATTATAAAGCTTTAACAGGCTTGTCTCCTAATAGGGCAAACTTTAGAAGAGTTCAGAATACTTGTGGGTATTCATCCCCACCGTGGTTTTTCCCATTTGGATTTCCACATCAAAATCATTGTGTCAAGTGGTGAATATTTTTATGGTTATGTTTGATATAGTTAATTTGCTTAATAGCTAAATCCACTTAGATATCATATGATGACCGACAACAATCTGAAATGAGCTTTTACTTTGGTCAGTAAAGTATTTGGATGTTTTGGTTAAAAGGTTTGAGAGTTTCAGAGTTGTTTTATTGTTATTCTGTAATGACAGTCAACCGGTTTACTTGACAGTGATATTGTAATTTGTAGATTAGTGTTTAAACCAGTCAGTTCTGAGTTTGTCTTGAGAGGTTGTTTTTGTTTGCTGAAAAGTTTATGTCACTTTTATATCTACTGATTCACCCCACCTCTCAGTAGTTTACCGTATCCTTATTTGATTCATCATACCATCAATTGGTATCAGAGCATTTCAAGTCCTCTAAGGTCTAGGCCTAATAGCTTGAGGTAAATATCTTGAAGAACATGATGAAGAAAGAAGGTCCGAAGTTTAATAGGGAAAACTACAGACTATGGAGTGATAGAATGAAAATTTATATTGAGTCTAGAAGGTCAATACTGGGAACATGTTGGTACTCAATATGTTGCACCTAGTGGGACTATGACTAATGATCAAAATAAAGAGCAACAAGAAAATAATCAAGCATTGGAGGCCATTATCAGTTCTTTGTCTTATTTAGAGTGTGCTGATGTCCATGGTCTAGAGACTGCTTATGAGGTATGGAAGAAACTTGAAGAAATCTATAGAGGTGATGAGCATATAAAGATTTCCAAAGAAGAAAGTCTGAGAGGAAAATTTGATGACATGTGGATGGATGAAGGTGAGAATATACAACAGTATGGTCAGAGGATCAAAGAGATAGTTGGTGAGATCAAGAGTGTTGGTGGTAAAGTGGAAGATGCCACAATGTTTAGTAAGGTGTTGAGAACCCTTCTATAGGTCTACGCTATTCGAGTTGCAGCCATTCAGGAGCTAAAGTCTATTGATAAAACTAAGGTTACTCTTGACTCCATCATTGATAAGCTTATTGCATTTAAATTAAATGGTTATGATTGTGAGATTTTTCCAAGATCAAGAGGCAATGGAAAGCACAAATAAGAGAGACAAAATATATGATGCAAGGCTATATGGATATGTGAGCACACAAACATGACATGTGGCTCAATAAGAAACAAGGGTAGGTAGAAAATAGGTGTGGGTAGGTAGTAGAAACAATATAATATTCCACATGAGGTGGATTACCCACTGAATGTGGAATATAACAACAAAATAAGTCCACAAAAGGTGAAAATTCTCCTACACACACTATCCCAATGTGGCACAAACACCCAAGTGTCTCATACCCAAACTACTATGAAATGCATTTACCTAAGTAAACTTAAGTATAGTGTAATAATATCCAAGATGAATAATTATTTACACCAATACCACCCCTTAAGTGCAACTTAGGGGAATGCACTAAAGTCTACAATGAAACTAAGATGGGTCCCAACTACAAGGCCATGTTAGGTACCCATGTAAAAATGCAAATGCAATCTCCCATAAACGGAGAAAGAGAGAAAAACCCAATGGGAAAAAAGCCTCCCCCAAAAGAGAGATGATGAAAGCACACAATGCTCTCAATGATGA
This sequence comes from Cryptomeria japonica, assembly GCF_030272615.1. Lineage (NCBI taxonomy): Eukaryota > Viridiplantae > Streptophyta > Pinopsida > Cupressales > Cupressaceae > Cryptomeria > Cryptomeria japonica. The sequence continues at coordinate 400,864,054 of NC_081408.1, forward strand.
ATGAGAAGAACAAAACATGTCCCTCCCATAAGAGAGAAGAAGAGACCATGAAGCCCTCCCTCAATGTCAAATCTCCTGCAAGGATAGGCCAAGGTTTTGACCAAAAATACCTCCCCATAAGGAAGAATGAGAGCCTATGTTGCACCAATAATGTCAAAGTGTGACAAAACTAGGTACCAATGTCGATGACGATGAATCACTCACTGCAACAAAATGAAGATCAGGCATGGAGACAACCTGCTCTGAGCATCATCCGGATACTCGTAAATGGCAAAAATACTAGTACAATCTAAGTCTCATGGGAGCCATGCACAAATGTGTACAATCTAAGTCTCAACTGGAGCCATGCACCAAGTCTCACAAGATATTCCTAATCTATGTGTACAAGAGGATTACATGAAATAGTCAACAATGACAAGATACAAAGAGGTGTGGTACTATATGATAGTGTGAGTACAACATTGCTCAAGCAAGAGATACATCATGATAAAATATTCAAATGTGGAAACATGAAAATGATGCCACCAACAAAGAAGCCTTGTAGAATACTGCAAATGAAGATGCTTCCGAATTGAATTTCACCAAGAGATATAAATGAACAACTGACCCCCCATATAAAGATCATGTTGGCACTTGCAAATAATGGCAAAGTGGACTTCTGATTTCAACTTTACAACTTCTCAAAATGAGATATAAGAGACTTCAACAAATACTGCTAGTGATCTAAACTAAGATCCAAGCAAAATACAAGTACCAAATAGGCCAAAAAATGACCAAATAATGAAAGTACAATTTCTACTCAATATCACTGCAAAAAAATGGTAGATTTTGAAAGTAGACAAAAAATTATGCACTTTAAAAAAAAACAACACCTGAAAATGAGTCCTTATGAGCCCAAACGAAACCTCCAAAGTTGTAAAAATCAGGATTTCATGAGTTTAGAAAAACCTGTATTCGAAAATCAAAAAAATTTTGCACCATTGTACAGATCACGAAATTCTACCCCAAAAGCAAAAAAAATTGCTCGAAAAAAGAGTCTGGATGAGTAAGATATCACTATTTGAAAATTGCCTGCAAAATTATAATTTTTGAAAAATTTGTGCCGCAGCTTTAAATTTCAAATGCCCCTAAATTTGGCCTTCGAAGTCTGATTTGGATGAAACAAAAGACAAAACCAACTTTCTTGGACCTCCTCAATCCAATGGTGACGTCAGATTTGACCCATCAAGCTTCAATAAAAACCTGCAATAGAAAGCTCCAAAATGCAAACCCCAAATTTCTCTCAATTGACAAACCAATGGCACTCTAATGACTCTGATACCATGTGAGATTTTTCCAAGATCAAGAGGCAATGGAAAAAACAAATAAGAGAGACAAAATATATGATAGTAATAAACTGTATTCTATCAAGATGAAAATACTGATCAACTGGATCATCAAACGTTACATACAATGAATATGAGCCTGCTTATATAGGTAAGGTTATATGGATATGTGAGTACACAAACATGACATGTGGCTTAATAAGAAACAAGGGTAGGTAGGAAATAGATGTGGGTAGATAGGAGAAACAATATAATATTCCACATGAGGTGGATCACCCACTGAATGTGGAATGTAACAACAAAATAAGTCCACAAAAGGTGGAAATTCTCCTACACACACTATCCCAATGTGGCACAAACACCCAAGTGTTTCATACCCAAACTACTATGAAATGCATTTACCTAAGTAAACTTAAGTATAGTGTATTAATATCCAAGATGAATAATTATTTACACCAACAATGATGGTAGTGTTCAGAAATCCGAATTTGGATTTAGAGAATCAGTTTCTAACCCTCCTATGAGGAAAAGTAGAGATGCCAGTCACTGTTGGTATTATGGATATGTTGCATTGGTTTTGTCATTGATGTCAACACTTATCAACACTTATCCTTCTGGAGATCTTTGGTTATGTTCACCGACAAGTTCGGTGACTTATGCACTGTCACTGGTATTTGGTTCACCGACAGGTTATATTGTTCACTGACACTGAGGATGACTTGTTATCATCTGGATATCACTTGGTTATGTCGAAGACATGGTTTGGACACTTGGTTTTGATGATTTGGTTATTGGTCTAATCGGGTTGACATATTTGCTGTTACTGGAAAATAGGTCTAGGTTATGGACAAACACGCGTTATCTATTCCAGATCAGCACGCCACGTTATGGAGATGGTTTAATCAATTAATATTGTTGTTAAGCTGACATGATGCATCACATCTTGACTTAATTGTAATAGATTTTATTGTATTATTTTTAGTAAGCCGACCTACACATTTGGTTTTAGCTTTTGGTATATATGTAAGATCTCAATTGTGAGATTAATGTAGAGGAGATGTAATAAGGTATCATAAAGTTGTGATATTCGGTATATGCGAATATAAGCAGAGCTACTCATGCAGACATCATTTGAAGATTCAAGGAAGGTTTGAAGAAGACAATCAGAGCTTAACCGGTATTGAATCCAGCATTGGAGATGCTACTTTGTGCAGTACATTATTATTGGATTTAATCATCCAATTGTAGTCAGTGTGACTCCCATCTTGTGATTGAAAAGTAAGCTCTAGGCAGCTGGCCTTTCTGCATGTGCAGATCCCATTTGTATACACATACTATCTGCAGTAGTATCATTTGATTGTGGGTAATGTTTCCCACCATGGTTTTTCCCCTTATAGGGTTTCCATGTACAAATATTCGTGTTATGTGTTGTGGATATTGTTTCTCTTTCTGTTTCATGCATTAAGTTTCACTGGTACTGTTATTAACTGTTAATCTGTTTACCGACATTAAGATTGGTTTACCAGTATTAAGTATCAAGTTTGGTTAAGTTTTATTTGGGTTGAAATTAATAGACAACTGATTCAACCCCCCCTCTCAGTTGCCTCTAGGTCCTAACAATTGGTATCAAAGCTAAGTCCTCTTTTTGCAGAAGTTTAAACAACTTGAGGAGATTCTATGACAACTAATTATTCCAATAAGGACAGTCCGAAACTTGATGGAACTAACTATGGTATATGGAAGATCAGAATGGAGACTCATCTAAATTGCATTGTAAGAGACATATGGGATGTTACATAGAATGGTTATGTTGGTCCTACACTGAATCAACCTAGTCCACCTACATTGGGTAAGGATCAAGAGAATGATTGCAAAGCAAGAGAAGCACTTTTGAGCGCCTTGTTAGATCAGAAAATCATGGGATTACCAGACCGATCTACTGCTAAAGCTATTTGGGATAAATTGGAAACATTGAATGAAGGAGATACCACTGTCAAAATTGCAAAACTAGAATGCTTCTGGGTTAGGTATGAAAATTTGAAAATGGAAGAAGATGAAAGAATTTTTGCTTTTATGGAAAGGGTTAATGAAATTGTTTTGGGAATACAATGCTATGGAGGTTCCTTAAGTGAAGATGAAATTATTTCTAAAGTTTTAGGAGCATTTCCACTGACATACAAAATGAAAGTAACTGCTATTATTGAGTTGAGAACTATGCCTAATACATCAGTATCTAGAGATACCTTGGTTGGAAAAATTTCAGCATTTGAGCTTGAGGAATTTTGTCCTGTTGCTACAATTAAGACAGATTTAGCTTTCAAAGCATCATCATCTGCAACATCTTCATCATCAGTTGATAAATTTGATTGGAAAGCACTTTATGCAAGAGAACTTGAAGACATCAGGAGGGGAAATGAAGAACTTGAAGAGCTTGAAGCACTATTTGCAAGGAAAATGCCTAAAGGTCCTATTGGAAGTATGAAGGTAAAGCACCTTTTAAATGTTTTAATTGTAATAAAATTGGTCATATGGCATCTAGATGTCCGGATAGACATGCAAGATTGAGAGAAGAAGATAAAAGAACATACAAGCCTAACCCTGGATATTAGAGATATAGATTCAAGAAAAATAGAGACAAATCTTGTTACTATGCTGATGAAGGAGTTACTGATGATTCTGATGAAGAACCAGAAGACAATGGATGGGCTTTTGTAGCAATAATAGAAGATCAACCAGAACCTACTGTTCCACCAGTAGAGCAGGTCCTGGCAGCTAAAATTGAAGAAAAGGATGAATGGATTATAGATTTCAGATGTTCACATCATTTGACTGGTGATAAAAGTAAATTCTTATCTTTTCAGGAATACAATGGAGGTCTGCTAAGATTTGGAGATGACAAAGCTTGTTTGATAAGAGGAAAAAGCACTATATTTTTTGATGGTAAGCACAATACTGACAATGTCTATTATGTTGAAGGTTTGAAGCATAATCTTTTGAGTATTGGACAATTAGTTGAAAAAGGATTTCAGTTACAATTCAAGAATGGTAAATGCAAAATCATGAATAGAACTGGTTTTGAAATTGCAACCGGTAATCAAACTAGAGGTAATGTCTTTCATTTGAATAACATTGAAAATACATGCTTGATTGCACACATTGATGAAAGTTGGTTATGGCATAAAAGACTCTGTCATGTGAATTTTGATTGCATTGTGAAGATTAGTTCATCTAAGACAGTAAGGGATTTACCTAAGATTGTAAAACATCATAATTTGGTATGTAAGGAATGCCAACTGGGAAAGCAAGTTAGAACAAATTTTAAGAGTATTTATGAGAAAACCAATGATGTTCTTGATTTAATTCATACTGACTTATGTGGTCCGGCAAGAACAAGAAGTCTACAGGGAGATAGATACTTTATGCTAATCATTGATGATTATTCTAGAATGTGTTGGGTTACTTTTCTTAGGGAGAAATCATAAGCTTTTGGGAAATTCAAATTATTCAAGGCACTTGTAGAGAATGAAACCGACAAGAAAATCAAATGTTTAAGATTAGATCAAGGAGGTGAATTTACATCTAAGGAGTTCAATACATTTTTTGAAGTGAATGGAATTAGAAGACAACTATCAACACCCTGGACACCTCAGCAAAATGGACTTGTAAAAAGGAAGAATAAAAATATTTTGGATGTAGCTAGAAGCATGATATCAGAAGCAAATCTACCTCATGTGTATTGGAGAGAAGCAATGACTACATTGGTTTACACTTTCAATAGAGTTCACATCAAAGGTGAAACCGGTAAGACACCCTATGAACTATGGTTTGGTAATATTCCTACTCTTAAGTACTTTAAAATATTTGGAAGCAAATGCTACATTAGGAGAGATGAGTATATTGGAAAATTTGATCCTAGAAGTGATGAAGGAATATTTCTTGGGTATTCATCTAAAAACAAATAATATAGATGTTTTAATAAGAGATTGCAGAAAATCATTGAGAGTGAAAATGTGAAGATTGATGAACACTTTAGAAGAAATTCAAGGTCTATGGATTCTGAACCAACAGTTGAGATAATAGAAAATGAACCTATACAGAGTGCACTGGTACAAAATGTTGATCCCATTACACCGACATCATCAGAGAATTCCACAGTGACTGAACAACAACAACAAGTGAACACACCCAGGTATGTAAGATTGAATCACTCTAAAAGTCAGATAATTGGGAATAAGTATCAAGGAGTTATGACAAGAGGAAGACTGGCAAATGAAGAGGTATGTTTAATTTCTCAAATTGAACCAACATCTGCCATTGAGGCATGTGAAGATAAACATTGGATTAAGGCTATGGAAGATGAATTGGAACAAATTGAAAAGAACAATACATGGACATTGGTTCCCTGGCCTAAAAATAAAAATGTGATTGGAACTAAATGGGTATTCAGAAATAAACTTAATGAAGATGGTAAGGTAATAAAAAACAAAGCAAGATTAGTGTGTAAGGGATATTCACAGAAAGAGGGAATTGATTACAATGAAACCTTTGCACTGGTAGCTAGAATTGAGGTAGTCAGATTATTTCTTGCATTTGCAACACACAAAAACTATAAAGTATATCAAATGGATGTTAAATGTACATTTCTGAAAGCTTTATATGGATTGAAGCAAGCTCTTAGAGCTTGGTATGATAGATTGGACAAATACCTTATGAAGCTTGGTTACACTAAAGGTAATGCTGACAACAACTTATATTTCAAAGTGACTAATGAAGAAATTTTGGTTATTGAAGTTTTTGTGGATGACATCATTTTTTGAGGAGAAGATGGATTGTGTAAAGACTTTTCTAACAAGATGCAGGAAGAATTTGAAATGTCTATGATTGGGGAGATAAAATTCATTTTAGGATTGTAGATTTCACAGACTGATAAAGGTATATTATTATGTCAATCAAAGTATTTGAAGGAATTACTGAAGAAATTTGGTATGGAAAACTCTAAACCGGTAAGTACTCCTATGACTACAACTGATAAACTATCATTGAAGGATGATGCAGCTCCTATTAATCCGACAAGATACAAATCTATGATTGAAGGTTTACTGTATTTGACACAAACAAGACTTGATATAATGAATGCAGAGTGTACTGTTTCAAGATTTAAGAGTAATCCTAGAGAAAATCATGAATCAACAGTGAAAAGGATTTTCCGGTATTTACAAGGCACAACAAATCTTGGTTTATGGTATCCTAAAGATGAAAATTTTAATTTATGTTCATATATCGATGCTAATTGGGAAGGAGATGTAGATGACAGAAAGAGCACCACCGACGAGGCATTCTTTCTTGGTAGCAGATTGATTTCATGGTTGAGCAAGAAACAAAGTTGTACATTATTATCAACAGCAGAATCAGAATATATTGCAGCAGCAACCAATTGTACTTAGGTATTATGGATTAAACAAATGTTGAAGGACATAAAGGTAAAATGCAAAGAACCTATAATCATCTATTGTGATAATTCAATAGCAATTGATATATCTAAGAATCCGGTATTTCACTCTAAAACTAAACATGTCTCTATCAAATACAATTTTCTAAAAGAGAATGTTGAAGCAAGATTGGTTTATGTGAACACTAAAGAGCAGATTGCAAACATCTTTACTAAGCCTTTTCCTAAGGAAACTTTTGAATCTCAAAGAGTAGCTTGGGTTCATACCCTCACTGGTAGAGACTTAGACAATTGATGCTTGGCATCAAACTGACAGAATTTACAGAGAAACCTTTTTCTGGCTTTGATGGAGGAGAGCTACTTCTTATGGGGAGTAGTTGGATAAGTTGGTATTTATAATTGGTTTTATGAATTGGTTGCATCTGGTATTTGTATTGCTTTGGCATTTGATGTCAAAGGGGGAGAGATATCTATGGAAAAACACATTATCCTTTGGGGAGAGATTATTCATTGGGGGAGTGATTATACAAATGTTGTATTTTGATTTTTGGTATTGATCTATTCTAGAGATTGTTGGTTTTTTGGTTTTTGGCATTTCTACTTTGGCACTTAGTTTTTCCATCTTGTGTTGCCATCAATGCCAAAGGGGGAGATTGTTGGTATTATGGATATGTTGCATTGGTTTTGTTATTGATGTCAACACTTATCAACACTTATCCTTTTGGAGATCTTTGGCTATGTTCACCGACAAGTTTAGTGACATGCACAGTCACTGGTATTTGGTTCACCGACAGGTTATATTGTTCATCGATACTGAGGATGACTTGTTATCATCTGGATATCACTTGGTTATGTAAAAGACATGGTTTGGACACTTGGTTTTGATGATTTGGTTATTGGTCTAATTAGGTTGACATATTAGCTATTACCGGCAAATAGGTCTAGGTTATGGACCGACATGCATTATCTATTCCAGATCAGCACGACACGTTATGGAGATGGTTTAATCAATTAATATTATTGTTAAGCCAACATGATGCATCACATCTTGACTTACTTGTAATAGATTTTATTGTATTATTCTTAGTAAGCCAACCTACACATTTGGTCTTAGGTTTTGGTATATATGTAAGATCTCAATTGTGAGATTAATGTAGAGGAGATGTAATAAGGTATCATAAGGTTGTGATATTCAATATATGTGACTATAAGAAGAGCTACTCACATAGACATCATTTGAAGATTCAAGGAAGGTTTGAAGAAGACAATCAGAGCTTAACTGGTACTAAATCCAGCATTGGAGATTCTACTTTGTGCAGTACATTATTATTGGATTTAATCATCCAATTGTAGTCAGTGTGACTCCCATCTTGTGATTGAATAGTGAGCTCTAGGAAGCTGGCCTTTCTGCATGTGCATACCCCATTTGTATACACATACTATCTGTAGTAGTATCATTTGATTTTGGGTAAGGTTTCCCACCATGGTTTTTCCCCTTATAGGGTTTCCACCTACAAATCTCTGTGTTATGTGTTGTGGATATTGTTTCTCTTTCTGTTTCATGCATTAAGTTTCACCGGTACTGTTATTAACTATTAATTTGTTTTCCATCATTAAGATTGGTTTATCGGTATTAAGTATTAAGTTTGGTTAAGTTGTATTTGGGTTGAAATTAATAGATAACTGATTCACCCTCCCCCTCTCAGTTGCCTCCGGGTCGTAACAATCACATCTATGAATCTAGATCCAACAGAGAAGTTGATGATGAAAATAATTTGATTGATCTTGAAGCATTGTTGGCCAAGCGGTTACCTAGAGGTACTGGTAAGTACAAAGGTAAATTACCTTTAAAATGTTTTGCATGTAACAAGATTGGACACATTGCAGCTAATTGTCCTAATGGTGACAATGAGAAAAAGTGTGAGAAGTACAAGAAGTACAAAGGAAAAGGCAAAAGAGATTGTCTCATTGCAGTTGATGGTGGTATCACTGATGAGGAATTTGAGGGAGATGATAATGAAGACATTGTCTTTGTAGCCATTAAAGAGGAGTCATCTGATCATAAAGCATTAGTTTCTTGCATGGATAGTTATGATGATTGGATCATTGATAGTGGTTGTTCACACCACATGACCGATGATCGAAGTAAATTTATTACTTTGTAGGAATTTGATGGAGGAGTTGTAATATTTGGAAATGACTCACCTTGCATGGTAAAAGGAAAGGGAACCATTTCTCTTAATGGAAAGAGCAGTGCAGATGATGTTTACTGGGTTGAAGGATTAAAGAACAATCTTTTAAGTGTAGCTCAACTCAATGACAAAGGTTATCCATTGGAATTCAAGAATGGAATGTGCAAAATCTATGGGAGCAAAGGTGAACTGATTGCAACTGGCAAGCAGACAAAATGTAACTTTCTTCACCTGAATCCTAAAGTCAACAACTGTTTAATTGCTAAAGTAGACGATAGTTGGCTTTGGCATCTGATATTTTATCATTCTAAATTTTGATAATATTGTTAAGGTTAGTAATTCCAAGTCGGTAAGAGGTTTGCCTCAATTGGACAAACCAATGTATGCTCTATGTAAGGAATGTCAGTTAGGAAAGATGAAATCCTCAACTTTTAAGAGTAAATTTTATTTAGTAGAACATTTGTTAGATTTGGTTCATACAGATCTCTGTGGACCAATAACGACTAAGAGTATTCAAGGTGATATATATTTTATGATCTTCACTGATTATTGCTCAAGAATGATGTGGGTCACATTATTGAAGGACAAAATAGAAGCCTTTAGTAAGTTCAAGGCATTCAAGGCCTTAGATGAAAAGAAAAGTGATAAGATAAAGTGTCCAAGGATTGATCAAGGTGGTGAATTTACTTCAGTGGAATTCACTAGATATTGTGAAGATAATGGAATCAAGAGGCAAATTTCTACATCAAGGAAACCACAATAGAATGGTATTGCAAAGAGGAACAACCGGTCAGTTGTTGAAGCTACTAGAATGATACTTATACAAGGAGGAGTAGCAAAAACTTTCTGGAGAGAGGCTGTTAGCACAACTGTTTACACTATGAACCAGATATTGATAAAGAGAGGTAAGGATAAAACTCCTTATGAATACTGGTATGGTAGATCACCTAATGTCAGTTATTTTAAGATTTTTGGCAGTAAATGCTTTATTAAGAGAGGTGACTATGTTAGTAAGTTTGAGGTTAAAAGTGATGAAGACATATTTCTTGGTTACTCCACCAAGAGTAAGGCCTACAAATGTTATAACAACCAGACACAAAGAATCATTGAAAGTGCTGATGTTTGAGTGGATGAGTATCTTGAAGTCTCAAGAGAAACCAGTGTGGAGAAAAATGATGAAGAACCTTGCATTCAAAATTTGGAACCGGAACCGGTGAAGCCAGAAACTGATGAAGTGAATGTTGTAGTACCAGTTCAACCGGAACAGGTAGATTCAAAAGAAGAGGATGATATTGAGAAAGAACAACCCGAAGGTAATGATCATGTTATTCCAAGGTATGTGAGACTCAATCATAATCCTAACTAGATTATTGGAGATAAAGATGCTAGAGTGTTAACCAGAAGAAGAATTAGAGAGAATTATTTCATGATCTCCACTATTGAGCCTAGAAGTGCTAAGGAAGAATTTGGAGATGATCACTGGATTAAATCTATGGAGGAGGAGCTTGACTAGATTAAGAAGAATAATACATGGACCCTAGTACCCAGACTGATGAATAAAAATGTGATAGGTACTAAATGGGTATTCAGGAACAAATTGAATGAAGATGGAGTGGTAGTCAGAAACAAAGCTAGATTGGTATGAAAAGGTTATGCACATGAAGAAGGTGAATACTATGGTGAGACATTTGCACCAGTTGCTAGATTGGAAGGTGTTAGGACTCTACTTGCATTTGCAGCATATAAGGGATTCAAAGTATATCAGATGGATGTGAAGTCAACATTTCTAAATGGAATACTGGAAGAAGTATAAATTGAGCAACTAGATGGTTATGCTTTGACTGATGCAAAATATATGGTGTGTAAATTGCACAAGGAACTATATGGTTTGGAGCAAGCACCAAGAGCATGATATGAAAGGATACATTCACACCTAATGAAGATAGGTTTTCAGAGAACTAGTGAAGACAATAATATATATCTCAAATCTAAAGGAGATAAGATACTGGTTAGTGAAGTGTTTGTGGATGATATCATATTTGGAGGCAATGATGACATGGGTGATGACTTTGCAAATGAAATGAAAAGTGAATTTGAAATGTCTCTAGTAGGAGAGATAAAATTCTTCATAGGTTTGGAAATTGAGTAGATGAAGAGTGGTATTTTCATCACATAGTCTAAATATGTAAAAGAGGTATTGAAGATTTTTGGAATGAGTGATTGTAAACTGGTTGGGATGCCAATGGTTACAGGTTGTAAACTATCCAAGGAAGATGAAGCCACATCTGTTGATGAAAAGGAGTACAGGTCAATGATAGGAAAACTGTATTATGTTGTTCACAATAGACTGGATATTGCTCATGCCATTGGTTTAGTTGCCAGATTTTAGAAGAATCCAAAGGAGACACACTTGATAGCAACCAGGAGGATATTCCAATATTTGAAAGGTACTATTGACTATGGATTATGGTATCCATATGCAGGTAACTTTGATTTGAAGGTTTATACGGATACATACTGGGTAGGTAATGTTGATGATAGGAAGAGCACAACTGGTGGTGCATTCTTTCTTGGAGGAAGACTTGTTCCATGGAGCAACAAGAAGAAGAGTTGTATATCAAAGTCCATTGCTAAAGCTGAGTATGCTGCAGCATATATGAATTGTAGCCAGACAATCTGGATGAAACACATTCTGGAAGGATTCAAGCTGAAGATTACAAAACCTATAAAGATTTTATGTGATAAAACAAGTGCAATAAATATTTTAAAGAACTCGATGTTGCATGCTAGAACCAAGCATATTGAGCTGAAATATCATTTCTTGAGAGAGAAAATGTAGAGTAAAGACGTGTTATTGGAACATGTATGTACCAAGGAGCAGCTAGCAGATATCTTTACTAAACCTCTGCCTAAGACTACTTTTGAGTATCTTAGAGGTCAGCTAGGGGTTGTGCCCCTACATGAAGTCAATTGACCATGATATGGAATACATCAGTCTCGGAGCTAATTGCAGAATCTTGAAGAAGGATTGGTGTACAATGGAGTTAATCCATAGGGGGAGCATCAAGTTGTAGGTTGATGTTGTAGAACAATGAAGTATGACACTGCATGTTTTACTTTCACTTTGGTATTATTGTCAAAGGGGGAGAAGAACTATATGATTGATAGAGAGAAGATCTATAGCCAGTTACCAGCTGAAGACATGAAGACTCATTTGAAGGAGAGTACATGGTAAAATGTAAAGCAAGATTCCTATTCACATTCATAGCAATCAAGGGTATTGATACTTGTATTGTCATCAATGCCAAAGGGGGAGATTGTTGGAATTTGCATGAAGATTGCATTGATGAACTTTTATGTTGTCATTGATGTTAATTATAACTGGTAATGATGTATTAATGTCATTTTGCAACCACTAGGAGAGCTTGTGAAGGAAACCGATATTACTAGAGAACAAGTGAGATCAATCGGTAAACCCTACTTGTTGATATGCTAAACCCTAACCTATGAATTTTGGTGAATCGGTTGTATTGGTTTATGATAAAATGATGAGCGGTAATGATTATGACACGTATGCATGTTGTATGAGAAGAGTTTAAAATGGTTTTTGGTGCGTAGAGATAACGGTTTTTGTCTTGGGAATTAGCAAGTTCATTGCATGTAATGGAAACTGCATGATGAGTTACAAAGATTGATGAAGTGATGATCAAGGAGTGGCCAAGGTTGTCTTGAATGATGTACAATGATTGCTATGTAAATCCAATGGTCATACTTGAACCGATTTGTTTTTAATCTCTATAAGATCCTAGGTTTGTGATGTGTTACCGACCTATTATTTTGTTTATAAGGTCAATGAGTTGTTTTGTTGTAGTGTTGAAAATTTTGGTTGAATGTAAGAGTGATTGGTTGCCAAACCAGATGATATATCTGCAGCATGTGTAAAGGCAGAGGAACATAAAAAGGATTTGATCAAGCAGAGTAGTGCTACTTACCAAATCAACAAACCCCTATTGTTCTCTAACAATTACAATAGTCAAATCCTCTAACCAGGTAATCTCTAACAAGCTTAGTGTTATCTAAATCCTCTAACCAGGTGATCCATTAGCTTGGATTTTAAATCCTCTACCGAGGTTACTCCTAACAGGGTATTGCTTCTAATAGGGCATTATAGTCAATCCCTTAACTGGGTGGTCCCTAACAGGATCTGTTCTTAACAAGACTTATTGTAAAGCTTAAACAAGCTTGGCTCCTAATAGGGAAAACTTCAGAATACTTGTGGGTATTCATCCCCACCATGGTTTTTCCCATTTTGGTTTCCACGTCAAAATCATTGTGTCAAGTGGTGAATGTTTTTATGGTTATATTTGATATGGTTCTTTTGCTTAACAACTAAATCCACTTAGATATGATATGATGACTGACAACAATCTGAAATGAGCTTTTACTTTGGTCAATAAAGTATTTGGATTTTTTGGTTAAAAGGTTTGAGAGTTTCAGAGTTGTTTTACTGTTATTCTATTATGATAGTCAACCGGTTTACTTGACAATGATATTGTAGTTTGTAGATAAGTGTTTGAACTAGTTAGTTCTAAGTTTGTCTTGAGAGGTTGTTTTTGTTTGGTAAAAAGTTTATGTCAGTTTTCTATCTACTGATTCACCCCCCCCCCCCTCTTAGTAGTTTACCAGATCCTTATTTGATTCATCATACCATCACATATCTCCAGAACTATATCCTATATAGGCATCTGTAGTAGCTAGCCATGGTCTTCCGAGTATAACAAGATATCCCCCAAAGTGGCTTTTAGGGATAGAATCACGAAATCTGCTAGATATTCCTAGGAATGTAGGGTGACAATGAGATCTTCAACAACCCCATCTAGTGTGACTGTGGAACTGTTAGCTAGTTGCAACATAGTGGGTGTATACCTTAGATTTGTAATGTGTAAATTTCACATTAGGCTTTTGGACATTACATTTATAATAGCTCCCAAGTCTATAAGACCATTTTTAACCAAAACCCCATTAATGGTTATGTCTACCACTAAACTACCAGGATTAGAATACTTATGAATTACAACTTTCCCCAGCATAATATTTGCTAATTGGCACATGACATGAACAGTTTGGGGATATTTTCTTTTTGTGCCTGGTTTCTTTAGGCACATGTCCCTTATGGCTTTACTATAGATGAGAACATCTTTAATGGCTTGGAATAAGGGTATTTTAACACAAACATGCTTGAGATGGTCTAGAAAAACAAAGGTTGGCTCTACTTTAGGTTCTTTGACTAATAGCCTATGGGGAAATGGAGGGTCTAGCTCAACTATCTATGTTTGCTCAAGTTGTCCTGTTGGAGTAGACTTGGTGGTTTGAGGGTGAATATTTTGTAATTGTTCTTCTTGTTTTGAAGAAAGTTTAGTAATAATAGGTGAATGAGGAACCCTCAATTCCTTCCCTAAGCGCAATTGCATGTTACTGATATTCACAACATAGGTAGGGTATTGGATAAAATTAGTAATAAATGCCCACTGCTGTGTTTTTCTGTTAGGATTTGGTGCAGGTTGTGTTGGCAATTGAGTGGATCTAGGAGCATTGGCATTTAGGATAGCTTGAGGCAATAGAGCTTAATGAGGAGGAGGAACAAGTGGTTGCATGTAGCCAACAAATTTCTTTTTCCATTGTTGTCCTCATTAGAAAGATACACTATTCTAGTGAAGATTGGTGCACGATAGATGTTTATGGGTTGTCATTGATGGGAACTCGGTTTGCAAACCACATCCAGTGTCCATAAATATGGTTGACCGGAAGTCATTTTTCTCATAGTCATAAATCTGGAAGGTGGAACTCATTAACCAGTAGAGCATGAGATCATGGTGCACATCTTGACATTAGTGTTTTAATTTTGGTTGTGGTGATCAAGGTAGTTGATTCAAGGTTCGAGATAGATTATCTCATGATCCTGATATCCAGTGTTGAATTATGTGCAAGTTTAGAGCTCTGGTATTTAGTAATTTAGTTAGAACAGAGCTAACTTTGTGTAACGTGTGTTGTGGATTCGATGGGTTGATTTCAGTGATTAGTTTTGTGTTTGAGGTGATTGGGCCGACTTATGGGAAGCCTATTATCTTCTTGTTTTGGTCCGCATTTGGATTTGTGGACGGATTGAGCCAACTTTGTGTTACATGTTTCATGTTGCATGTTATGCAATTTTTGGAAGCCGACTTGGTTAATGATTTTTTTTATTGGTGCAGATATATATAGGATTGATTTGGTTGATCATTTTGGTGTGTTATAAGCAAAAGAAGTTTGTGTGAGAGAATTTATAAGCTTGGTGAGAAGATTGAATATTTTGGTATTCTGGTGTGTGACAAAGCAAAAGAATAAAATAGAATAACATATTAGTGGTAGAAGATAGTCAGAGCCTAACTAGAACTGCATTTTGGCATAGTTAGATGCTATACTTCTGTTCACTCATTATTGTAATCAATTATATTAGCATGTAAGGTTGTGAGCCATCCTCTGGGTTGTAGCCCTTTTGTAATTGAGCAGTGAACTCTAGATAGTGTGCCTGAATGCAAGTGCATTCCCCTAATGTAATATTATCATACTTCCAGCCATAGTATAATAATATTGTGGGTTCAAATCCCACCATGGTTTTTCCCTTTCCGGGTTTCCACATAAAATTTTTGGTGTTATGGTTGCATGGTTAATTATTTTATGTTTCTATATTCTGCTCTCTTTCTTGTGCATCTGGTGGTTTAAGAATCAACTTAATAAGTTTTCAAATTACAAAAAACTGATTCACCCCCCCTCTTAGTGTTTATTGATTCCAACAATTGGTATTAGAGCGTTGTGCCTCAGAAGAAGCCTATTATCTTGAGGAAGATCTGAAAGATTGAATTAATGGACTCTGGTTTGCAGAGACAACTTAGTGTGGCACTTGAAGATCTTGATGCAACAAGAAATGATATGAGTTCCTTGAAAAGAAACCTGAATGCAACTAAAGGTTTCATTGAAACCCTGAAAGATCAAGTGAGCACATCAAGAGAGGAGAGAAAGGAATTGATGGATAAACTAAAGGAGAAAGAAGAAAAAAGTGTTGAAAATCAATCTCTACAAGACAAGACAAATGAATGTGAGAAGTTGGCTAGGGAGAATGTTGTCTTGAAGAATGAGATGATGAAGCTGACAAAGGAGATTGAAGAACAGAATAAGATTGAAGATAATCTGACTTAGTTGTTGAAGGACAAATGCGATGAATGTTGCATATTGACATATGAGAATGATCAGTTGAATCTTGAATTGGTGCAAACAAAGAATGATGGATAAGAACTTGAAAGGTAGATCATAATCCTAAGAGATGAGCTTTCTACTGCTAATGAGTACAAAGAAAAATTCAAAGCTATTTCAGCCCAGTTGGGTGAGACGCTGGAAAGTTAGAGACATGGGAAAGACATGCAATGACTTGGATTTGAGAAAGGAGAATCCTCTAGTTCTGGTCAGAGCAATCATTAGTAGAAGAACAAGAAACCTCCAGTAAGATAGCCTAATGCCTATAAATTCAGTGGTAAATGTTTTGTTTTTGGTAAATTCGGTCATATGACAAGTAATTGCAAAAGTAGGATGAATAATGGGATGATGAATAATATGATGAACAATTGTTCTACCTTTATCAGGCAATGTTTCATATGCAACAACTTTGGCCATAAGTCAAATATGTGCAGAATGATGAACATTTTTTAGAATAAGAGATACTATGCTTGTGGAATGTTTGGGCAAATTTCTAACCAATGCAGGATGAGACCAAATCAGATGAAGTTAAGACCTATGCAAAGAAATATTATTTGTCATGAATGCAACAAATCCAATCATATTGCAAAATATTGCAGAAGTAAGAACATGAACAACAATGGTCCGGTAAACAAGAACATATCAGATGAAAAGGGCAAAGCTAAGGTGGAAGAGATTAGAGATCATCATAAGAAGATGTGGGTTAAAAAGGAAGACTTGAATGTGCAGAATGGCTCCACACCTGATTTTGATGTAGGAACCTCATTCGGTATCTAAGGCCTGATGCCTTAGGGGGAAGATTTCCATGCAGATCTTTAGAAACCCCCTTTCAAAGATCTGTAACTAGTCAAGGATGGTTGCAGATGATATCCAAAAGATTTCATGGCAGTTTGGGATTCCAGTGAGTAAATTCAAGAAAATCAGTATCCAGAAGTCTTTAGGGTTGTGCATTTATTACAACTTAAAATTAGGTCTTCAGTGGATAAAAGGTCATTCTACTATTCATTTCTCACAATGCGAATGAGAGAAAAGAGAAAAGCAGTAAAGTGAAAAGAGTTTTAGTAGTGAAATCGGAGCTTGAAGTGATCAGTTAGTGATTCCGAGCATCCGGTTGTGATTGAAAAGGTATTTATCCGTTTATGAGCTATTTGTTCATACCCTAGTTTCAAAATAGCATCTGCATTTGTATCTGGTGTTGTGACTCCATTGGTGGTCAAGATTAATGAAAGAGCTAGGCCCGTATTCAAAAGGCACCCATTCAAATCTACTGAATATGATCCAGAAGGTGCATTTTCTTCTATCTCGTATGGCCTACTACACAACAAAGATATTGGGGAATATATCCACTGCAACATTGAAGAGCTTAGGAATGCATATATGCTCTCACTTTATACTAAGCATATGATGGATGGTATGGGAAATTTGAAGCCAAAATCCAAGTCATTGCAAGATAAGGGTTTCATCCAATTCATTCATTTCCCGGTGTTTGATGAACTTGAATGGGTCTGATACATTCTAAGTCGAATCCATGATGAATTCATGTGGTTGGACCGACCTCACAAAATCACCAAGAAATCCATTCAAGTGGTTACATGTTTAAATGCAACCGGTGAGATCCCTAAATTGAGGAAAGTTTAGAATACAACAGTGACAAAGGTTACCGAATCTCAGCATGATAGGCAGTCGATGACTATCAACAATATCATAGAGCATGATGTGAGATTTTCTTCAATGGTGTTTGGATATAAAGTGTATCAATCCAACAGGAAAAACTCTGTATCCAGTATTCCTATATTTGCAGCCTATGAGATTCTCAAGGAAGACAAGAGGTATGATCTTTGTGCAGTTCTTCTTAGTGAGTTGTTAAGAAATCTGAAGAAGATAAGGCAGGACAAGAGACATGTATTCAAATTTGGCTCCTTGATTGTTTGCTTAGCACTGCATTTCCTAAATGAAATCCCCGGTATTGGAAATATTTTGTGGGCTTGTGATAAACCAATGGTCGTTCAAATCAAGGAAGGATTACAAGGTTTAGGTGATTTGTTGTGCAATTTTCTTTATGGGGCTATTTTAAATCATTTAAAGAAACAATACAAAGCACTGAGAGGATTCCTAAGGACATTGTTGAGAAATATGAGAAAACCATTTGTTTTATTGTTGACAAGGACCAATGTCACATGGAGGCAGATGAGCCGAGAACGGTTTGGATCATGCCCATGGGGTGTAAGGTAGATGCAACCACTCTTGATGCATATGCTCAACATTTGTTGAGCCAACTGATGGATGATAAGGAAGAAAGGTTCAATACTTGCAAAGAAAAAGACTTATACTTGCATAAGAAGTTTACAGGAACTGCAAGAAAGAGGAAAGTAAGAAAGGAAGTTGAGGAGTTAATAGAACAAATGGGTATATCCAAGGAGGTTGTACAAAGGGAAAGTGAACAAAATATACTAAAGGTGGATATGACAAAGCCCAAGAAGTCAAAACATGTTCCCATTGCTATGAAATAGGCCAAGACTAGATAGTATTAGTCTGCACCTACCTCTGGTGTGTAGAAGCCCATTCCTCCACCTAAGCCACAATCCACATCAACCGGTGGAGCAGAAAAGAGGAAGAAGGAGAAACCCCAAAGAGTGTATGTTGTTGCCACTGTTGAGGACATAGAGATAGAATCTGATGAAGCATTGAAAGAGGTGAAGAAGACAACCACCTATGCTAGAGTGGTGAAGAAGCCACAACTGGTGGAGTTCAACAATCAAAGAAGCCAAGAGTAGAAACTGAGTCATCTGAAAAAGCCAGACCATGTAAGAAACAAAAATAAGAATTGGATGCAGCTCTCAAATCTAGTAAAATTGAAGGTACATTTGAAGTTTTGCCCCAATTGACCTTAAAAGAGTTGATTGATGAAAATATTAAGAATGGGAATTTGAAAAATGTGCCTATATGCTATGAAAATTTTGATGATAAAGATCAAAGGGAATTGAAGAAGCAATTGTTGAGTATATGGATGTTTATAGCAAGGCATTGATAGAAGTTGCATCTATGATCCCTAAAAGCCTGTATGACATTTTGGATACTAGAAGACATACAACTAGTTTAGAGGATGAGAGAATAAAAGAGTATGTACTAGTAAATCTATCCTCATTCATTTCTAAGGATTAAGTTATTAGATAATTTTTGAAGGATAAATATCGAATTAAGAAGAGGGTGAATAAGCTTATGCTTGACAAGATCGATGAGGTAACTAAAGAAACATAGACAATTTTGAAACAGTTTTTAATAGATCAAAGAATTGATTTGAATCCAGAAGAACCATCTTAGGACACATCTATTTCAGAAGTACATGTCACTGTTCTTGACAAGCAAAAGGATCAAACATCTGAGGAGGCCATTTCAGGAGGTTAGTCAAATGATCAGACCATAGTTGATGATGTCTATAGTGCTAATTATATATCTGATAAAGATGTACAAGAACCTCTGGTTATAGAAGTTGTGTCAGAGAAAGAAGCTAAGGAGATAATGGATGTAGATAAGGATAGGGATGATGATGAGAAAGGTGAGAAGGATGAGATTGCAAAGGTTGCAGATAAGGAGAAAGGGGAGGAGAGGGCAGATCAGGTTCCAAAAATAGTGGCTAGAGACATTGGTGATGTTAAAGGGAAAGAAGTTGCTATTGATTCAGATAATTTTGGTCAAGGGTCGATTGACCTGAGCTCATTATCTTCAACTCAAGCATTAAAATTAGCAACTCTCACTCAAGACAAAGCTAGTGAGGACTTGATTAAGTCTCATTCTGCCAAGAAAGAGTTGATATCATTGGCAGGAGATATGATGGAGAAAATCATACCATCTTTCAAACCAGACACACCTGATCCCTCTGGTAAGCTTAAGAGTTTGCTAAATGTTGTTGGCTCTTATTTTGATTATTTGGAGAAGGTAGTAGATATAAGAGTTTTGAATCAATTAAATGCTATGAGATTGAAACAAATTTTGAAGATGATTGAAGATGATAGAGTAAGTTTGAAAACTGCACTGAAAAGTATTCAGGATGCAATTGACAAAGGTGGTAACATATACAAGTCATGCATGATTTTTCCCAAGTTCACTATAGACACTGACAAGAAAATAAGGGAATGTGAAGGCCAGCTAGCGACCATATCTCAGTCATATGCACCTCAATTAGTCCTGGCTAGCAATTTTAAACCCCAATTTTTGAGTGTATTGAATAAGATCAAGAGTTTAAATCATGAAAAGGAAAGAGTTTTGGGTAGAGTGTCATAAGTGCGAAGTCGTATTTCTACCCCAATAGATTCATTGATGAGTAGCATATAGGATGCTAAGGATGCTTTGGATAAGCCTATTTTGGTAGATAGAAGAGGAGTAGAGATGCATGCTTACCTTTTTAGCAGGATGATAAGCATTTTGGAAATCTTAAGAAAGGCATGGGATAATTTTGGCGGATTCCTATCTTTTGCATTGTTATCAAAGGGGGAGAGAGAATAATGAAAAATGGTGTAAATTCTCAGGGGGAGCTTGTATATTCTTGGTGGGTTTGAAAATTTGAAGTTTTGAAGCCTTGGATGTATAATTCATTTTTCACAGTGTTGCCATCAATGCCAAAGGGGGAGATTATTGGCAAGAGATACTATTTCGGCGAAGTTTGGTGCATGATAGATGTTTAGGGGTTGCCATTTATGGAAACTAAGTTTGCAAACCACATCCAGTGTCCATAAATTTGGTTTACCGGAAGTTATTTTATTAATAGGCATAAATCTGGAAGGTGGAACTCCGTAACCGGTAGAGCGTGAGATAATGGTGCACATCTTGACATTGGTTTTGTAATTTCGGTTGCGATGATCAAGGAAATTGAGTCAAGGTTCAAGATAGATTATCTCATGATCCTAATATTTGGCGTTGAAGTGTGTGCAAGTTTAGAGCTCCAGTATCTGGTAATTTAGTCAGAACAGAGCTTTCTTCATGTAATGTGTGTTGCGGATTCGATGGGTTGATTTTGGTGATTAGTTTCATGTTTGAGGTGATTGGGCCAACTTATGGGAAACCTATTATCTTCTTTTTTTGGTTTGCATTTGGATTTGTGGACGGATTGAGTTGACTTTGTGTTACATGTTTTATATTATGTGTTATGCGGTTTTTGGAAGCCAACTTGGTTAATGAATCTTTTTGCTAGTGTGGATATATATAAGATTGATTTGTGTTGGCAATTTTGTGCCAACCTTGGTAGAGGGCATGATAAGGATTTTAGTCGGCTAAGGGTTGCTCCCTTATCTCAAAGAACTTTGGGAGTAATCATGTGGCCTCACAGGATAAGAGAAATATGCAGCGGTGGGGCTCTTTTCTATTTGGGCTCCAAAATTCTATTTCTCAGCTGACTGACTTGGGCGGTCAACTCACTTAAGGTCATCGGCTAGAGGGTTCCCTATCGTTCGCAGGCCGGTTCTCCTATTTCCTCTTACCAAGTAATGATGTTTTCCCTCAACTATGAAGGGCCCCCTCACCCGTAGGGTTTTGTAAGGCCAATCGATGATGTCATAGGATAGTGGGATGGTGATCCGGCTTATGTCCCCACTACCCCCGATAGACAAAAGATAAAGGTCAAGTTGAATGCGGGATAGTGGGAGAATACTAAGGAAGTCTCTTCTCCACTACCCCACGAGGAAAGAAAAAGCACACAAGGGTATAGCAGGATAAGTGAACAAAGAGAAGCAAAGGGCTTCCTCGCTATCCTGTGAGGATTTTTGAGAAGCATTTGGACCTCACGGGATATATAACAAGCGGTTAATGTCCCCACTACCCTGCGAGTATTTTTTGGGAGATGGAGTGGCCCGCGGGATAAGAAACAAATCAAAAGCAAAGAACCTGTTAGTCTCAATTTTTGATTTCCCTTCTATTAGTCCTGTACGAAATAAAATAACTATGTCTGCATATGAAAAGATCAGGGAAATAGAACTCAAGAGTAACATATAACAAGGTTTTGAGACCTTCTACACTTTGAACTTATCCAAAGTTTAGGTGGGTATACCTTCTGTGAATATTTTCACACTTTAAAATTGAGATCCACAGTAAACCAGTGCTAAAAACCTGTGGATTTCATCACCTCAATGAAACTGAAACACTGAAAGAAAAACTTGTATTCATTTTCAGTATTGATCTTCAAGAAAGGATAGAAAGAAATCCTACAATCGGATACCAGTGCCTTATCCAGGCCATAGAGTCACCTAAATCAAGCAATAATTTTCAAAACTGAACACTCTCATACATCTCATCATCTCAGCTTTTATGAACCCCATACATGCCTAACATATACACAGGTCCTTTCCCATTTAACTAAAATAATTCATCAGATTCATAGAAATAAACAATAGACTTACTGATAGAAGTATTTCATGCACATTTAATCCCTCTCCTGAAGAGAAAAGCCAGAAATAACGTCTATAAGATTGCCTTAAAATCCATATTCATTTGAACAATCCTAGATTATCCAAATGAAACCAAAAAACTAAAGAATGCACACCAGAGGACAAAGAAATTTTAGGCCTAGAACTTTGATCTGTATATTCATATTCATTTTTGAAAATATTACATAACTCAGAGTAATCTTCTTAAAACCAGAAAAAAGGCCCTAAATATATTTTGGCAGAATTTCTTTACAAAATTCTTGTGATCCTCTTTCTAATAGTCCTGGTATCCATTTATAATATCATGGATGCATACAAGCTTCTAAAATTTCCTAAGAAAAGTTTGTTACCAACCGCAATGTTCCCCAAGAAATAGTTACAAGTCTTTTTCAATATCAACGGCCTCTTCATTCAGTTGCTCCACTGCAACATATTCTAACTATTTTGGAATATCTTCTTTTTGTCCGTCATACTTTCCCTTCCACTCCTGGAACACGTCATCACTCGGGCAAGAGAAGCTAACAATTTTCTTCTTCATTCCTTCTAGCCTTTTCCACGTGATCCTTAATTGCCCAATTTCTGTTTCCATGAAACTATAATGTGATTTCACCTTTTCAATCTCTTCAATTGTCTTGACAAATAAGGATGTTTCATCAGTGTTAATGATTTCATTAATCCTTTGGGACAATTTATGATCTAGCTCTTCTAGCCATGTCTTCTCCTCTTTTAACTGAGTAGGACCAGCAAAACCCCCTGGAAACAATTCATACTTGTGATCAACATATTCCTTTCTATATAGTTGGGCCTTTCTTTTTACACCTGCCCTTTCTTTTGAGAGTATATTCATTTCTTTTATGAATTCACTAGTGGACCTGAGATTGTCATTTGCCTCTGCATCTGCATGGGATGAACAAATGAGATCTAACTCCTTACCTCTAGGCATCCACTTATTAAGAATTGGTTCCAAGGTGGTTTCATCCTCTCTTAATTCAGTCAAAATATTCAGAATCCTCTTCATAGAAATGTGAACGACAGAGGGCCTAACTGAATCAACAAACTTCAAAATTGTGGCTTTTACCTTTTCCTCATACTTGCTTGCAAATAGGGCTTGAGCCTGTTTCAACTTTTCCAACTCATGTTGAACAATTTTAGCTGACTGGAAACCAGAAGGCATAGGAGAAGGGGGATATTCTATGATAGGGCTCGTAGGTGGAGGTCTTGCTAGAGAAGAGGCTATCATAAGAGTAGAGGATTCACCTGGATGATGCTGACCTGCCAACTAAACCTGAAGTCTAGCAATAATATTGTCTTTGTTGGCTATTCCTTCTTTGCCCTCATTGTAAGCCTTTAAGATAGTTTCCAATTTTAATTGGAGATTAGCCTTTTCTTTTGCCTCTTTTTCTGCCACTGCTACACTGAAATTTGTAGTTTCCAAGACTATGCTTGCAGCTTCCACCACTCCTATATCTTGGACTCTTTTTACAATCATGCCTCCTAGGAGACTAGAATCTGATACATCTTTCCTTATTTTATTTTCATCCTTCTTTAGTGACCACATGACTATAGCAGCATTATCTCTGCTGAAGGTCACTCCTTCCATGGGTTTAGTTTCTTTCCTGACTGCTTCAAGTACCAAAGCATCAACTATATCCCACTCGGGGAGGATTAAAACACCAGCTTTTGACACCATCTCTCTTCCCTTTTCAGGAGTAATGGTCTTAAATTATTCAATCATCTCTTGTTTCACCTCTTCCTCCACCTGAGTTACATCTCTATGAGGCTTCTCACTCTTCCTTTGTTCACATCTGGCTTTAAATTATTCCATGTTTTGCTTCCATACAAATTGCATGAAGGCCCCTATTGTAACAAAGTTGCTATCAGCCAGGAACTCCTCACTAGCTTGCTTGATAGTTGGGTTCAACTCTTTACCTGTGAACTCACCTTCAGTCAAATTCATTTCAGCACTAGGTGGCTCTTCTGGTATCCCCTCTTGTGTCTCCTCATATGTATAAGAAATCTCCTTGAGACTCCCTAACTATAACAACTGCTCGGCCACTGCCTGCTCATCTCCTATGTGGATGGGGGATAGAGATGGAGAATACAAAGGCTCATTGGTTTGCACTTCCTTTCCCACTCTTTGCCTTTTAGGGGAGTCTTGGATGTCAATGACATCTTCAATTGCTCTTTTCCCTCTTGAAGTAGAAGGCTCACCAGTCACTAGCATCATCACACTGTATTTTGATTTCTTATGCATGACATAATCACCTGGTGGGATAGCCTTAGCAAAAGTAGGATTAGCTAAAACCAATTTAACCTTGTCAGGATCATTTCTCATTATAGCCTCCCTTTTTTCTTTCAAAGTTTGCATGAGGTCTTCAAAATAAAGAATTAAGATTTTAATTTTTTCCTCAAAGGGATTGAAACTAGAAAGAGGGTCATAACTGCTATCAAACTGATGAATGAAGTCAAGAGCCCTTTTATATGCAACCCACTTCTCTTTCCTTAATTCTTTCTCATCCAAATTGAATTCATTCCTAATTAGATCTTTAGGGAACTCAAATTGGTGAGGCCTACCTTTACAAACTACTCTCTTCCTAAACATGTCGTTGAAAAAGTCTTCAGGGTCTGCAAATCTTGAAATGACATTTGACAATCTATATGGTTTAAAGAATTCTTCAAAATACTTCTAGCCACCTTTAGTGATCATAAAATGATGTGCCATGGTAATAGTTGGGAAAATGGTCCCTTTACCCCTATTTGTCAGCTCTGCCTCTTGTACACGTCCAATTTTCCTTAAGACTTCAGCAATTCCTATCTTCAGTGGGACTTGATAAGGCAATAAATATGGAGTACCTCTGAAACCATATACTCTTAAAAACTATAGAAACAAGGTACAAATACATATCTCCCCAATTATGAAAAATCTTAATACCTTCTGCAAACTCCTTGTGCCTAAGGAATTCCAGGAGAGCCTTAGGAATCCTAGGGTTTTCTGTACACAAAAGAATCCTAATCTTAGATGTAAAGCATCTATCAAACTTTAAATAGCTAGCATCCTCTTTGTGCCAGGATAAAATAGTACTCCAAAGTTGAACAGGCATCTCTTCCTTATCTTTCACCTTAACCAAATCCATTTCTTTTGCAAAATAATCAACACCCTTGAACAAAAACATGTGCATTAAAAGAGAATACCATCCAAATGGTCTGTCCACCTTACCATTTTTTATCCCTACCAGACCTGCATGAATTGCATCAGTGAGGTATGGCGCATAATCAAATGTTATTGCCAGAGAGGGGTTTAGAATTTGTGCAATCATCAACATGTAATGGGTTGGCATATTTTTCTCGGCATCTTCTCCAAAAATTTGACAAAGTGCCCAATACATACCCTTAGCTCTTAGAGTAAATAGATTCAAGGAGAAGGGCTCCATGGTGCTAGGGCCTACAACAGTTAACACTCCTATCTTAACAAAGAACTCTTTCAATGGGCCACTCCTAAGGTGATCCCTTTGTGCATTATAAACCTGGGCTAGTGATTCAAAATCAATAGGCTCTAACAAATTTGAAGCTTCACTGAGCTTAAACACACTTCTAAATTCATCATCATTAATTTCAATCAGGGCTGACCCCTTCACATTTTTGATACATCTATAGGGTCATAATTTTGTGCAATTAGAGTCAACAAATCTACATCCATGAGTACACCAGGGACTATAAGCTTCCCCACATACAATTCCCATATGCTATTTAAAGGGGCAAGGGAATGTCTCTGACCAAAACCTACTTTGAACAATCCTAAACCTGACATCCCTATTTGTGGATCCCTTAACCAATTACCTTTGTCATATAGGCCATCCCTGATTCTTAAACGAGGGTTCTTTGGTACCAATTCTTTAGCCTTGGCCTCAACATTGGTAGACATAGTTAGCTATTCTAGAAAATCATCACAAATATTCCTATCCTGATAGTTTACTTTTCCTGTTAAATCCCTTCTTGGCGCCATCCCGTTAATGCAACTATATCAATTGAGATTTGCACAAAAATCTAATGAAATAGTTCACATAGCAATCACCAATTTTCAAACTGCAATTGGCAAGAAAAAGCACAAAAAACCTGGTTATTCACCTGAAGAAACTCACTCTGCACTAGCTCCTGTGCAACAAACTTGTCAAAATGGTACCAATATTCAATTGATGTAGACCTTAATATAGCAAGTTGGCATTGAATTGAGAAATTAATCTCGCATGCTTCGTCCATCACCTCAGAATTGAATTCATAAAAATCAAATTCAAAAACAGGCTCCAATGGACCACAAGTTCTCTGAGTCTTTCTTTGTTTTAGTCATTTCGCCATTTTGCAGAGTTTAAAACCCCCGCACATTTCTTTCATGAAGCAATGACAATCGTTGGATCTCATAAAATTGTACTGCTTTTACTCCTTCCAGTCTTTCTGTGTTAGTGATGGGCCCTACCTTCTTTTCACCATTTTGCGTACTAAACCATGCACACTTTTACCTCATGAAACAACGCTGGCCATTAGATCATCATCCACTTGCTCGGTCTTTACTTCCTACAATGACTACTAGTATTCCTGACTAACTGCGCTCAACCATGATGGCTAACGGTTTTCGCCACTTCGCGAAGACTAAACTATAGGCATCTTCGGGCTGCGAAACAATGACAACCGTTGGATCCACTATGAGATGAACACCATTTAACATGCTTTAGACCTTCCAAGTGGGCCCTTTAACTTGGATACCACTTGCTTTATTGCATCACTGGTTAACAAATGCCATGTGGTAGTCGGCTATTTTCTTAGGAAGTTCCATCGGGTTCCATTCTGAAGCCGCCACATGTTTTACTTCACCATTCTCAACATAAATGCCGGTTGAACCAAGGCGGGCCCTCAACTACCCTTCATAGCCACATGTATCTAACAAGTCACTAATTCTTTCCATGGAACAACCTATCTGTCCTGCCATGTCAGCCATCATGTGATTACCACATCATTTCGCTATTTCACAAACATTAATCTCGGCTTGACTTGAGGCTATGAATCCACGACAACCGTCTGATTCAATCCTACTTAATCGACCTTGAAAAATTATGACATGCCTGTCCTTTGGGCTCACTGGCCCTTTCGCTATTTCACAGAGCTTAAACCTCGGGCCACTTATCTTTGCGAAGCAGCGACAACCATTGGATCTCAGCAACTTGCTCGTCTATTACCTTTGTCGTGACCACCTCGCACGGGCCCTCCACCTTTTTGCAACTTCACGAAAGGTAAACAATGGGTATCTTTAGGCCACGAATCAACGTGAGCTGTTGATCTTTTCTGAGCTAATCATCCTTTAACCAAAGGAGCCACTCACCTCTGGGACCCACCAAGTCTTTCGCTACTTCGCAAAGGGTAGATCACGTGCACTTTGGGCTAGTGAAGCAATGCAAGCTGTTGAATTCAAAACAAGATGCAATCCTTTAATCAGATGGTCAATCATCTGGTCAGGCCCGCCTAGCCTTTTTGCCATTTCATGAACATTAACTTGCTAGCATCTTTGCCTGGAGAAACAATGACAATCGTAGGATTAACAATGAGTTGCACAATTATTAAGAATCTCGACAAACATTAGAATAAGACATAGGCAAAGGCGTAAATTTTGAAAATATTTGAAAGATCACCTAGGGAAAACCTATGGGGGAACACTTTTAATGATAGACCGACCCTTCCTTAAGTGGAAAAAGGTAACGCAAGGATTTTTCAAACCTGGGAAGGGTTAGAACCTCAAAAACCTTAACCCTCATTTGACCCAAGAAACTCAGAGGTAACAAGGCCATGCTAAACACATTTTTGTAGACTTCTAGCCAACTATGGGACAAGAACACCCAATTTTTAAACAGTGATAACAGAACCCTTATTCTTTGGTGTGAAATGAAGACAAAGGTAGTCTTGCGGGATAAGAAAGAAGAAAAAGGCCGACAAAGCAAAATATAGCGGGGCCTTATCCTGCGGGGGTAAAAAGAATATATCCAAGCATGTGGGATAACGAAAGAAAAAGGTGATAAAGCAAATAATTATCCTATGAGGATAAGGAGGGTTTCCCCACAATGTGCGAGATAAGTAAACAAGGAAAGACCAAGAAGGGCTCACCCTGCGGGGTAAAAATAGACCCACAAAGATGTTGCGGAATAAGAACTTAGGGAAAATCAACAGTCAAACACAACCAAGAAAGCATGGACCACATCAGCTATTTGCGGTCGTTGGATCTTCATAAATGCCCGATCTGAGGATCATGTTTTAATCTTCTATTGGGCCTATTGGATGCCTACATGGAGATATCTCACGCGTCCATCTTCACATGAATCTCTCAGATTGATGGTGGTCATTGAATTTTTGCGGTGGTTGTTGAGTTTTGAATGCTCTATGCAGGGTGATTGTCGATCCGATGCTCGAGGCCATTGTTTTCTCAGTTGGTGCCCAATTTTAGACCCGATCTCACTCCAACCACCTGATTTGCTCATCTTTATTCCAAATTAGACCTGCAGGCTAATTTAATATGCCACCCATGCCTCTTCAATGTGATACAAAGATTTTTTGTCCCTGCAAGAGTGCTCGCCCATGCTTATTGACAGGGATTACTTCAGCAAGGGTTGGTTTTTCTCTTCCAGAGGCAGAGAATGCCTTTAGAGGCTAGATTCAACATGCCATCAAATCATCCTCGATCTGATCTTCTTCTCCCCTCTCAGATTTTTTGTAACCTAACCTAGGTAGGGTCAGGATTTTTTTATTGTAACCATCTTAGTTATGCCTAAACTATAAAGTCAATTTTGTAACATGTTCTCAGGAGCTTCTCCTCTTTTTCTCTTATAATAATCCATGATTTATGTAACTGTAAAATCACCTTGTCTCTACATTAATAAAATTTGCTTTCCTTACTTAGTTTTAGTTTATGCAAATATGTGTATCTCTTTTACCTGTTTGTATGAATGCATCTTCTCTTGCTTTCTCAACATCTGTGATAGTGTTGACTCCTCTTAGGGTGGCATCTGAGAACATTGTTCATTCCTCTTCCATTGTTAAGAATTCCAACCTTGACTTAGTCTTAGAAATCTAGACTTAGATAGAAATTTGTGTATCTTTTGGGCAGTTTTATTGATGTTTTGTGCAATTACAGGTGGGGGTAGATAAACTTTCAGTCTACATGTAAGCCTTATTTACCTTCTTTCATGCAACCGTACTCTCTCTCTCTCTCTCTCTCTCCCCCTTTCCATATCAAAAAATAGGTTAGTTTTAGCAGTGTTGGGTTGGTCCAACACTTGCATCAGATTGAAGAGGAAGTCGACCTTCTCTAGAGATTCAACCTCACATTTAACAAGGTCCCACACTTGAGAGGTTGATTCAATGTTTTACAAGGTTGATGATCTAGGTTTTTTGGGTCATCAAGGGTGCAAAATTTTGTGACAACAGTTTTTGGCACGCTCGGTGGGAAACAATTTCAACATACTTGCTGAGGATTTAGTACTTTTCTTGAGCAATTCCACCTTTGGAGGCAATCAATCAAGCACTTGATGACTCTAAGGGATAAATTTTACCAGTTGCAACTCTATGCCAAGAAGACACACCAAATCATCATCGAGAGATATTTTTCAATCCCTTCAACTCCCTTATTCTAATTAAAGGAGAAGAAGAGGTAGACATTGTTTATCACCAATTAGGGGAACCCAAGCAGAAACATCCACACCCCTAAGGTCCCAGTCTACCCCTCCTATTACAAGATTAGCACATCCTAAAGGCCCTTCCATCCATATTAACAAACCCTTATTTGCAATGGTGGTCCCAAGAGCAAATAACTTTGTCACCTTCAATGGTGGCAGTCCTTTGCTTCTTTCCCAAAAGAATGATATCCAGTGGTAGCCTTGAAGGCTATTCCATATTTCACAGGAGAGACATATACTTCCCGTGAGGAACACATACAAGATATGTCAATCATCTGCACTGTGTTTGATGTCACTAAAGACAATGTTGCAGTGAGGCTTCTTGCCTCCTCATTCAAGGAAAAAACCCTCAAATGGTATAAAGGGCTAGCTCCTAACTCCATTCGCAATTGGGATGAGTTAGGAGAAAATTTGTGCAAACATTTCGATGACAAAAGTGACCATCTGTCACTTATGGAGCAGCTGACCACAATAAAAAGAGCACCCCATGAGTTTATGGGTGATTTCAACTATAGATTTCAAAAGACATGGGATAGAATCCCATCATTAGTAAAGCCTTCATCAAACCATGATTTTTTGTATTTTCTTAAGGCTTTGAACAATGACATAGCTATGATGATTCAATCTATGGGAGGAAATAATCTCCCATTAGCTTATGATACTACTATAAGGGCATAAAATTGCTTAATACAGGCAGGAAAGTTGTCTCCTAGGCATCCAATGCCCTTATTTCTAGAGGCACCTACCCAACAGCCTGTTTTACCACCAATACCAACAATTTCTTCAAGCCATTTGCTTACCCCTGCACCCCCTCCAGTTTCTAAAATCCAAGAGTTCAGGGTTGCTATGGAGGATTGAATGCAAAAAATGAGCCAACAACTATAGGGATATGGAAATGAATTGGTCTCAGTCAAGAGATAGTTACCACAGGCTAACAATAGGCCTTATCAAGCATAAAATCAAAACTATTAGCAACATAGGCCTAAATTTCAAGGGCAGAACCAATAGAGCAATGCTAGGCCCTTGAACAGTTTGAATCCCATAGCTGCAAGTACCTCAAAGGCTATAGTGCCAATTTAGAACGACCTTGCTCAGGAACAAGGTTGGTATCTTCCATGCAATCAGCCACACAATCAGACCTCATGTCAGAATGGTGAGTTTTCTCAGACCCTGGTAGCACAAGAGAAGCCAACAACATCAAGGCAACAACAATTTGTTGAATGTTCTATCCATCCACAGGGGGATACAATTTTCATGAATTGGTAGGAGGCTGACTTTTGTGGCATGAATCAGACAATTGGGGATAGTGTGGCCAACAACACAAGATCAAAAATGAGGGCCATAGATCCTAGTGCTAATTCTGCAATAGCTGCTTAGACTCCATCTGTAGCTCAAGCTTCATAATCTGTCCTACAATCTTCAATGCCAAAGTCATTTGCTAAGGCAACTTCTCCAAACAAAGAGGGAGACTTGATACAAAATGTCAAGTAGGGAGAGACACGTAAGGTTCCTATCACACCAAAATCAGACCTAGTTTCTACAAAGGTCCCTGCTAAGGCTGTCATCTCCTTTAATATTGTTGAATAGATGAATAGGGCCAACCTCAATGTATCAATGTGGGATACTCTGACTATCCCATCTCAAAGGGACCTACTTCAGGAAGCCCTAAAGGAGATGGATGTTGCATTTCTTCAACTTCCACAAGCTTGGTGCAACCTTTGGATATAGAAAGTTCAAATAAAATCAGTAAGCCTCCCCCTTTTTATCTATCATTAATCATAGGAGATAAACTTTTTCATAATTGCATGATAGATAGTGGGGCTAGTAGTTTAGTTATGCCAAAACGGATAGCTGACCACCTAGGTATCAAGTATTAACCTATAACAAGAAGAGTGGTGTTGCTTGATGGCACACAAGTTCAAACTGTTAGAGACATTAAAGATTTAAATCTAACCTTGCATGCCTGCCCGGGTTGTAGTTTGTTGCAAGACATCTTAGTGATTGACCTCCTTGCTTATTTTGCCATTTGTTTATCTAGGGAATTCACTGCTAAGATAGGTGGCTACCTATCTTCTGATTGGTCTCACATGTTGTTTAGGACAAGATATGGTACTAAAGTAACCATTAGGGTTGAACCTATTTCCAATGATCATATAGATCCCTATACCCCAAGTCCTATCAACATGAATTGCACTCTCCATGAGGAGAAATAAATTTTTTTGACAAGAGAGCTCGCAACTCAGTTGGATGAGGTTCCAACTGCCTACTTGATGAGAGGGAAAATGCATTTTAGTTTGGCCCCATTGATAAGGTCAATAATATTGGTCTAGGTACATATTGTATACATAAAGAAGACACCCACATTCCCAATCTTTCAAAGGAAGATAATTATATGCAGGGGATATGGGACATGTTCTTTGATGGTTCAAGGAAAAAAAATAGTGCAGAGGCTGGTGTACTACTGATTTCTCCTAAAGGGGAGAAATGTTTCTTTTCTTTTAGACTTCAGTTTAGTTGCACTAATAATGTAGCTGAGTACGAAGCTTTGATTTTGGGTCTCCAAATAGCACAGAGGAGAGGGATCGAATCTTTGAAGGTGCATGGAGACTCTGAGTTGGTTGTAAATCAGGTGAGATATCATAATACCACTAAGAGCAACTTTCTCAAGTCCTAAAAACATAGAGCATGGGACTTAATTGAAGGATTTGAGGCTTTCAATATTTCTAGTGTCCCTAAAAATCAAAATAAACATGCTGACCGATTAGCAACAATTGGTGCTCAACATGACATTCTATCTCATGTTGCAGTAGAGAAATAACAACAGATTAGACTTGTGGTGAGACTAGCAATGCCTGATAACCAAGTGAATTGGTAGGTCTTTGATTCTGATCAATAGATTATGAGCTTCTTGGAAGATGAAGCAGAGTTTTCACATAAGAAGCAGGGCATGTTGCAAGACTAGTATGGGGATCAAATCATGTAGCTAAGTTCAAACAAGGTGCCCAAGGGGCTGATAACCTTGGAGGGGATTTTCAACACTGATGATTAGATGAAAAGGAAGAGAAATAAACCTGGCCACAAAGAAGGGAGACTACAAATCAGTCTCCATATCTAATGGCGGAGCTCTCAACTTGGGAAAGGTATGTTCCCAAAGTGATCAAGGTACTTTTGTCAATCTTTGTCAAGAGTATAATGATATTTTTTCTTTTACATATAAGGATCTAAAAGGGTTTGACCCTAGATTTGCTCAACATACCATAGATTTAGATCCTAATACAAAGCCAGCTAGACAAAAGCAAAGGCCCATAAACCCCAAAATTGATCCTTTGATGAGGAGAGAACTATCCAAGCTTATAGAATCTAGCATTATTTTTCTAATTAAGCATTCTTCTTGGGTAGCCAATCTTGTTCTAGTTAGGAAGAAAAATGGGGAAATCAGACTATGTGTAGACTTTAGGGACCTCAACAGAGCCTCCCTTAAAGACCATTATCCCCTTCCTTATATGGAACAAATTTTAGCCAAGGTTAGTGGCTCTGAAATGTTTTCATTTTTTATGGATACTCAGGGTATAACCAAATCTTATTCCAATAATCTGACCAATACAGGACCACATTTACTACTAAGTGGGGCACCTATGCCTATTGTAAAATGCCCTTTGGACTAACAAATGCAGGTGCAACTTTTCAGAGAGCCATGGATATGGCCTTTAAGGGAGTATTAGAAGAATTTGTACTAGTATATCTTGATTATATTATTGTATACTCCAAGCATGCGGCATACCATTTTTCTCATCTTAAGCAAATTTTCAAAAAGTACAAGGAATATGGTGTGCCCGTGAACCCCAACAAGTGTGTATTTGCCACTGATCAGGGAAAACTACTTGGACACATTGTATCCAAAGATGGTTTGACCATAGACCAAAGAGTGGAAGCCATTGTGTCTCTTCCACTTCCACATCATAAGAAGGGACTCCAGAGCTTTCTGGGTAGATTCAACTTTGTCTACAGGTTTATCCCAAACCTTGCAGTTTTGGTTAAGGCTCTCACAACCTTTCTAAAGAAGGATTTTCCCTTCAAATGGACTAGTGAAGGGAAGGAAGGCTTTGATCAGATCAAGTAGGCCATTGATCAAGCTCCTACCTTGGTGATCCCTAACTATGAGAAGGATTTCATGCTTTACACCTTGGGAGGAGAATCAAGTATATCTGCCATCCTAACATAGTTAAATCGAGATGATTTGGAGTAGCCCATTTCTTTTTTCAGTGAAGGACTAAAGGAATATGAACTCAGGTACAACTATGTGAAAAAAAAGTCATCACAGTTGTCAAAGAACTAAAAAAGTTCAGACACATGCTCTCAAACAACAATATTCAGCTCTTAGTCCCACATGCTAGCATTAAGGATTTCCTTCTCAACAAAGATATAGGTGAGAAAGTTGGATGGATCACTAAGGTCATGGAGTATGACCTTGAGATCAAAATTACCAGGTTAGTGAGGGGAAGATGACACTATGAGTAGTTCAATTCATCTTTTGGGAAAGATTCTGAGACCTCCTTCTTGCTGTAGGAAGAATAACAATTTGAAAACTAGGAAAATGTGCAATCTAAGTGGTTCCAAAATATGATTACCTTCCTAAAAGATGGCAGCTATCCTCCCCACTTTGATAGAACCAAGAGGAGACATCTCATATTTCAATCCATACCCTATACTTTAGTGGATGGTATATTATTCAAAAGAAGCCTAGATGGTGTATTATTGAGGTGCATCCATGGAGATCAGACCGACAGGTTGTTAGAGGAATTCCATAATGGGTCATTTGGTGGCCATTTCTCAGCAAAAACTACAACTATGAAGATCATGAAAGCAGCCTATTATTGGCCTTCTCTATTCAATGATGCTCACAAATGGGTTAGACAGTACATAGAAAGTGCAATTTTTGTAGGTAAACAGACATTGGTAGCCCTTCCCCTTCATCACATCTCTGCTGATCAACCCTTTGCATAATAGGGGCTTGATTTCATTGGCCCTATCAACCCAATGTCAAGTGCAGGCCACAAGTGGATTTTGTCTGCCATAGACTATTTCACAAGGTGGACAAAGGATGTTTCTTTGAAGGATGCAACCGAGAATTCAGTGGTTCATTTCCTTGAAGGGATTACGACCAAATTTGGAGCCCCTTCCACAATTATATCATATAATACTAAGTCCTTTATGGGATCTCTGATCAGTCCAACATGATGTGTTTCTAAAAAATATCATTAAATTATTATCCTCAAGCTAATTGCTTGGTTGAGTCCTCCAAAAAGAATCTAATTAGGATCATCAAAAGGACTCTTCAAGGCAATCAGAGAGAATGACACTTAAAGTTGGGAACAACCCTGTGGGCTAATATAATTACTCCTAAGAGAACTTTGGGAAACTCACCTTTCATGCTAGTATATGGAAGGGAAGCAAGGCTCCCCTTATCCCTTGAGTTGTCATCTCTAGACCTAGCACATCAATTGGAGCTCTTGGAAAATGATACCTTGTTAGTAAGGTATACTGAACTTACAGAGCTTGAAGAGGTCAAAGAGAAGGCGAGATAGATTTTCAATGTCCATGAATAATAGGTAAAGATATACTTTGACAAGAAGGCCATTTTGACGACCTTCCAAGTTGAAGATTTTGTCCTAAAATGGGATGCTGATAGAGAAAAACCTAGGAGGCACTCAAAATTAGATGCAATATGGAGTGGTCTCTATGTGATTAGAGGCTACAAGGAGGATAGTAATTTCAAGTTATCTAGGTTGAATGGAGAAGATCTCCCTATTGCGATGAATGGGATTCACCATAAAGCATGCACTTAAGGGTCATTGTTGCATCTTATTTTGTAAATATTGTAATTTATGTTCTTTTTTCTTCAAGTTTTGACTCTACGCCCAATGGACTTCATAAGGCTACTAATCAATGTGCCAAGCAGGCTTGCCATCCCCGTCGAGTCACTAGAAATGTTGGCAATTTTTGTGCCAATGTTAGTAGAGCACATGATAAGGATTTCATTCAGCTAAGAGTTGCTCCCTTATCCCACAACACTTTGAGAGAAAACATGTGTCATCACAGGATAAGAGCAACATGCAGCGGTGGGGCTCTTTTTCTATTATGGCTCCAAATTTTTTTTTCTATTTATGAGTTGACCGGCTTGGGTGGTCAACTCACTTAAGGTCACCGGTCGGAGGGTTCCCTATCATTCGTGGGTTGGTTCCCCTATTTCCTCTTACCGAATGATGACGGTTTTCCCTCTGCTATGAAGGGCCTCATCACCTACGGGGTTTACTAAGGCCAGTAGATGATGTCACGGGATAGTGAAATGGTGATCCAACTTATGTCCCTATTACTCCGCACATGCAAAAGATAAGGTGAAGTTGCATGCAGGGTAGTGGGAGAATAGTAAGGAAGTCTCTTTCCCGCTACACCACGAGGAAGGAAAAAACACACAAGGGCATAGCAAGGTAAGTGAATAAAGAGAAGCGAAGGGCTTCCTCGCTATCCTACGAGCATTTTTGAGAAGCATTTGGACCTCATAGGATAATGAACAACGAGCGGGTAGTGTCCCTACTATCCTGCGAGGATTTTTTGGGAGGTGGAGTGGCTCATGGGATAAGAAACAAAGAAAAAGAAAAGAACCCTTATTCCACGGGGTAAAATGAAGACAATTGTAGTCTCACGGGATAAGAAAGAAGCAAAAGGTTGACAAAGCAAAATATAGCAGGGCTTTATCTCGTGGAGATAAAAAGAATATCTCCAAGCATGCAGGATGAGGAAAGACAAAGGCGATAAAGTAAAGGCTTATCTTGCAAGGATAAGGAGAGTATCCCCATAATGCATAGGATAAGTAACCAAGGAAGGACCAAGGAGGGCTTATCCCACGGGGTAAAAATAGACCCACAGAGATGCCTTGGGATAAGAACTCAGGGTAGCTTAGCGGTCAAACATAGCCAAGGAAGCATGGACCCAGGGTGCCATGTTGGATATCTGTGGTTGTCAGATCTTCATAAAGGCTCGATTCGACGACCATGTTTTAATATTCTATTGGGCCTTCTAGATTCCTACATGGAGAGATCTTGTGCATCCATCTTCACACGAATCTCTCAGATCGATGTTGGATATTTGATTTTGTGGTGGTCGTTGAGTTTTGAATGCTCTGTGCAAGGTGGTTGTTGACCCGATGGTCAAGGTCGTTCTTTGCTCAGTCAACGCCTGATTTTGGACCCGATGTCACTCCAACCACCTGATTTGCTTGCCTTTACTCTAGATTAGACTCTGCAGGACAATTTCAGATGCCACCCATGCATCTTCATTGAGATACAAATATATTTTTTTTGCCTGAAGGAGTTCTTGACCATGCTTGTTGACAGGGATTACTTCACTGAGGGGTGGTTTTTCTCTTCCAGAGGCAGAGGATGCCTTCAGAGGCTAGATTCAGAATGCCATCAAATCATCCTCGATCTGATCTTCTTCTCCCCTCTCAGATGTTTTATAACCTAACTTGGGTAGGGTTAGGGTTTCTTAATTGTAACCATCTTAGTTATGCCTAAAAAATAAAGACAATTTTGTTACCCATTCTTAGGATCTTCTCCTCTTTTTCTCTTACAGTAATCCATGATTTATGTAACTGTAAAATCACCTTGTCTCTGTATTAATAAAATTTGCTTGCCTTACTTAGTTTCAATTTATGCAAATTTATGTATCTCTTTTACCTGTTTGTATGAATGCATCTTCTCTTTCTTTCTTAGCATTTGTGATAGTGTTGACTCCTCTTAGGTTGGCATCTGAGAACATTGTTTATTTCTCTGCCACTGTTAAGAATTCCAACCTCGATTCAGTAATAGAAAGATATACTTAGATAGAAATTTGTGTATCTTGTGGGCAGTTTTATTGATATTCTGTGCAATTACAGGTGGGGGTAGATCAAATTTCAGTCTAGGTGCAAGCCTTATTTCCCTTCTTTCATGCAACCCTTCTCTCTCTCTCCCTTTACCCTGTTAGAACATAGGTTAGTTTTATCAGTGTTGGGTTGGTCCAATACCTACATCAGATTGAAGAGGAAGTCAGCCTTCTCCAGAGATTCAACCTCACATTTAGCAAGGTCCCATACTTGAGAGGTTGATTCAATGTTTCACAAGGTTGATGATCAAGGTTTCTTGGGTCATTAAGGGTAAATTTTTTTGTGAAAACAATTTGGTTGATCATTTTGGTGTGTTATGAGCGAAGGAAGTCTATGTGAGTGAATTTGTAAGTTTGGTGAGGTGATTGAATATTTTGGTACTCTGGTGTGTGACAGAGCAAAAGAACAGAGCAGAATGATAGATCAATTGTAGAAGATAATCAGAGCCTAACCAAAATTGCATTTTGGCATAGTTAGATTCTATACTTTAGTTCTCTCACTATTGTAATAAATTATGTTAGCTTGTAAGGAAATGAGCCTTCCTCTAGGTTGTAGCCTTTTGTAATTGAGCAGTGAGCTCTAGCCAATGTGCCTACATGCAAATGCATTCACCTCATGTAATATTATCATACTTTTGGCCATAGTATAATAATATTGGGTTCAATTTTCACCATGGTTTTTCCCTTTCCAGGTTTCCACGTAAAAATCTTGGTGTGATGGTTGCATGGTTAATTGTTTTATATTTCTACATTCTTCTTTCTTTCTTGTGCATCTAGTGGTTTAAGAATTAGCTTAATAAGGTTGCAAATTATAAAACACTAATTCAGCCCCCCCCACTCTCAGTGTTCATTGATTCCAACACTCCTCTCCATTAAGGTGGTGACTTCTAGTTCCCCTAAGGAGGTTATTGATTACCTTGGGGTGGCTACATGTTCATATTTGGGTAATTTGGCCATGAAGGATGTTGGTTTCCCCAATAATTTTTCCCATAATTTAACCAATTGGAAGGATTTTGGGAATTCCAATTATTTCTATTAGCATTGGGATTTGCATAAGGAAGATTGAAAGAAAGAGGATCTTGAGGCATACCTTATCTTGGTGCCCATGGTCTCCTTTGTGCCATAAAGAAGACTTGTCCTTCCTGATCCTCAATTGGTCTAAATTCTAGATACTCCCACTTGCTATCAATGCTTGAAATGTTTTTGCATCTGCAATCTTTCTTTTGTCTACAATGAGGGTAATATTTGGCTAACATAGCTTCTGCTTCAACATGCTTCTGGTTGGCTTGAAGTGTGTCCAATTGTGTTGCCATATTTTTGATAATATATTCCTTGAAATATTTCAATAGATGAGTTATCTCCATCTTGAAAAATTGTTGAAGATGCTTTTACTGCTCTAGAGCCAGGCCTATAGTATCTACTCTTCTTAGCAGAAGCCTTGGAATATTTCTGACAAATCTTCCTGATATCATTGCATTCATCTTAAGTAATGTCTCCTCCTCCCATAAGGTCAACTGCTTCAATACAATCCTCATTGATTCCCCTTAGAAAAATCAATTTCAAGGATTCTTCACTCAAAGTGTTATGCTTGGACTTGTTGACACTGAACATAAATGTTTCATGATAATCTTCTAGACTTTTATCCTCTTTTTGTGCCATTCGAAAGATATCATCACCATGTCAATCAATTCCTCTGCAATAATCTTTATATTTTTCCAAAAACTTTGTCTTCATTTCATCCCAATTAGTTATTGCATCCCTACCTAAACTCATAAATCACCTAAGAGTAGCTTCTTTTAGTGTAGCAGTGAATAGCTTGAGTTTATGAGCATCGGTGGTATAATTATAACTTATGCATAGGATATCAAATTAAAACAAAAAGGTGTCTATGTCTTCAATGACTAGGCCATATAATTTTGGAAGAGAGGAGGCTAGAATATATTTTAGATTTGCATTATCATGCTAGTCAAGAATAGGGAATTCAAAAGTAGGATTAGGAGGTGGGTTACCTCCTCCACCAAGAGCTGCCATTGGAATTTGATAAAGAACCAGAGGTAAAATATTTTCTTCAGGGGGTTCATTTAATAAATCAAGGAGCTTCCAAAAAGACTTCAACAAAAGGATTTATATATGGGACTTGGTTAGGACTTATTTCAAGATTAGACTGAGAGGGAAGGAATCTTCCTAATGCATCCCTCCTTCTTCCTCTATGTATACAATTGTTTTCTCAATTACCAATATACCTACACAAAATGTTGGGTGATAGGTTTATGCTTCTTCTCTAAAATGATTCAAAGGTGCCACTACCTCTAATAACATCAACTGGAGGCTTGAAAATTCTAAATCCTATATTCCTAATAAGTTCTTAGTTTGACAATGTCCCCGACAACAATGGCAAAAATATTGGTTCCTAATAATTCCCTAGTAATTAAGACACATTTCCTTGATGAAAGGGTTCAATTCTCTACATCACTTGATCACTAATTCATTAATCATAATATCATTCACTTGTCAACCTAGGAACGTATACTTGAAATAGGTCCGCACTATGTGTGCACTAAGTAACTCATAAGGAATATTAACTTAAGTTTGAAGCAACTAAATAAGGAATTTATGGAAAGCATTGAATTCTAGTGCTAGTTATACTAATATTGATTTAATCTACTTAATATGAAACTTATAACTTTGTGTAGAAAATCAACTAACCAGCTAGAAATCACAAACTCTGTTTTCCTTTGGCTACAAGAGCAGTCACAGTATGGAGTTTTTGTGGCTGCATGACAGTCAACTGAAAGATTCTAACCAACAAACATGAGCTTGCTAATGAACTCACTTAGTAGAGCATGAAAGTAAATGAACGTGGATGCTCCCCAAGTGGGCCCCCTTGGCTGAGCTTCCAAAATCTTAACCAAATCTAAAGATTACAATAGCATCATAAACACATTGATACTTTAAAAAACAAAAGATGGCAAAATTGAAATCTCTTTTATTATTTAGACTATGAAAACAAAGTACACTTGATACTCAAAAAAAGATAAAAATTGCATTATATACTTCACCCTTTACCAATGGATTTATAAGAGATTCTACAACTAACTAACTACATAGCTAATCCACTCCCAACAAACTAGGAGGATGACTTTTATTAGAAATAAAAGCATACAAAGATGAATCATTCAAAGACTCTGTCTTATGCACAAATATAGGTCAAGGTTCCCTCTGGATTTCCTCGACAACCCGAGACATGTTCTGAAGAAAAAACTGCATCAACCACAACTAGGAGTTTTTTCATAATCATCAGCTACTAGCTTGACTGGTTCAACATTCCTATTTGATCATGATCACAATTCTTTGAATCGGCAATAGATGTCCTTTTTTGACTTGGTCTCACAACCAGCTGCATACATAAGGGTTAACACTTACAACATATATTTGCATAATATTTCCCTTAATGAACATTTAATCAAACATTGCCTTATCATTAATATGCATTCAACATCATTTATAAGGTTGATCAATAGATAGCAAAGTTCATAGGTTTGAAACATAAAAAGGCTTATATCTATCTCAACTGTAATGTTTGAGTCACAAAATGAAAAATCTAACCTAACTTAAAGTTCATATAAGATGACCAAAAAGGTGACTTTTCAGCTTCCAAGGTCTGCAAGAGGTGATTTGGTGTCATAGAAAAACACTAGGTCACACCCAAAAAAATAACTTTATCGACAAGACACAAAGCATGTCACACTGACAAAAGTCTTTTCAGTGTAACACCAAGAGCCGACAAGAGGTAGGATCAATTTTTCCGAAAGGAAAGGTCTTGCCAAAATAGATAGATGGGCCCCACATGAACAACACACTGCCAAGTGGACCGATGAGATATTGCTAGCTAGATACCATAGGACACAGGGACGAAGTGGGTGCGGCAAGGGTCCCACCATAAATACATGTACCACCACACCACTGAGGGGCCCCATACAAATGGACCACTACAAAGGTGGATGAATCAATAGGCACCAATTGGACACCATTAAACATGAGGGCAAAGTAGACCTAAACATAAAAGGGGGCATATCGACATAACACCTTAGGCTACCAAAACAAAAGGTGAGTCTTGTCGAAAGGTAAGGTTTCACCGAATGAAAATGATGTCAGCGAAAAACAACCATTGTCACATTGAACCCAAACTCATGTCGGTCAGACATCTCAAAGTCACAGCAAAGAAACCATATATCACTAGGAGTCGTCTCCAGTCACAATGAACTAGAAGGTTATCCGTGTAACCTAAAAAAGGCTGATGAGAGACATAAATGGTCACATTGAAAGACCAAGTCTCATCTATAATGGGACATGTTGATGAGAGACTATTGATGTTTCACCGAAAATAAACCTTGTTGCTCAGACACAAGTGCCATCACACTGAAACCCTTTGTGTCGCCTAGACCGACCGAATATCACACCAAAATAGAGTTCTTATCGATGAAACACATAAAGGCTGATAAGAGGAGAATTATGTCATGACAATAGAAGCAGTCAACCCAAAACACAAGATATCACTGAGATAGAAGGAGGGTCTTGTTGAAAAACTACAACACTAAGAATTTTCACCATTTTTCATCTGAAATAAAAGCCAATCAAACTCGATGGACCAAACATAGCATGAGGCCAATTCAGAACCATAAAGCCACATCATTTTCACCTTTACAACACATGAATCCATCATTTTTAGCACATCTGCAATCTATTTTTTCTGCATCTCATCTTTTTTGCAACCTACAACAAACCTAGTTGACATCAATGACAACATTATGTCAATAATCTCCCCCTTTGGCATTGATGTCAACACCTAAATCAGCTTTCCCCATTTGAAAATAATGGAAAAGGGTCTGGACACCTAGAATAAATCATTCTGCACATGATATAACTTAACTCCTCCTCAAACCATATTGCTCTGCTAGAAACGTTCAACCTGCACATAGGTTGTCATAAGGCTATAGATAATTCTCAACCTGTGATAATTCTGCAATATGTAACTGAAACACTCATCTCCCCCTATATTCTTTTGCATTTTCTGAGCATAACCATTTAATTAGTCTCCCCTTTTAACTCGAGCTACAGTTTCCCTGTATCAATTAGTTGCACCTGTGTATATTTACCTTGTGGACCCTCTAATCTATAGATGTTCCTAAGCATATGCATTGGTAAATTTGAATGAAAGTTTTTATCTCCCCTTGAGAATAAGAATTAGTATACTTCGATACTAAAAATATACACTGGTTCAAGGATATACAATATATAATCAATAACCTCCCCCTGAACCACACACATCCAAAAATGCATTTAGGTGTTGAATGAGGGAGGGACAACTCCAAACTTGAGTTTGAGATACTCAAATGTGTCTTTAGGTAGTGGTTTAGTAAATATATTTGCAACATGCACACTTGTGCTAACATACTCAACTCTAACCTCTTTTTCAACTACCTTATTGTTGGATTTTTCCAAGATCAAGAGCTCAATGAAATATACAAAATAGAGACATAATATGGACAAGAATAAATTGTATTCTCATCAATAGAAATGATCAATAACATAGCTACATACAATGTAGATGAGCCTGCTTATATAGGCAAGGCTAGGGATATGTATGAGCACACAAAAATGACATGTGGCTCAATGAGAAACAAGGGTAGGTAGGAAATAGGTGTGGGTAGGTAGGAGAAATAATATAATATTCCACATGAGGTGGATCACCCACCAAAGGTGGAATTATCACTCCACAATAAGTGGATATGATAGTGTAATAACAAGATCAACACCATAAAAGGTGGAATTTCTCCTACACACACTATCCCAATGTGGCACAAACACCCAAGTGTCTCATATCCAAACTACTATGAAATGCATTATCCTAAGTAAACTTAAGTAAGTGTAATAATATCCATGATGAATAATTATTTACACCAACACCCCCCCTTAAGTGCAACTTAGGGGAATGCATTTAAGTCTACAATGCAACTAAGCAATGCAAGATGGGTCCCGGCTACTAGGCCATGTTAGGTACCCATGTACAAATGCAAATGCATGCAAACCAATGCAATGAAATCTCTCACAAAGTGGGGAAAGAGAGAAAAACCCAATGGGAAAAAACCCTCCCCCAGAAAGAGAGATGAAAGCTATACAAGAGAACTCTCATAGAAGAATGTGAGGAACAAAACCCCATGTGAGGAAAAAGTCCCCCCCATATGAGAGAAGACGAGAAGTCAAACTGTGACCCCCCCTCAATGGAGAATCTGCACCAATGATAGAAGCTCGATGTATGAAGAAACTGCTCCATGAACATCGAACAACATTCCTCCCCTTAGGAAGAAACAAAACCAAAGGTGTATCCATGAAGTCTCCCCAATCATGAAGGGAAGATGTATGAAGAAAACTCATGATGAAAGGAATCTCTGAAAACTGCTCAAGTGTCCCCATGTTGATGCTGAAAGATACCCCCTCCAAAGGTGGTAAACTGTGCCACACTGCTGAAAAAGGCACTCCAAGATCTAGTGGAGATGGATGTAGAACATGTCCCAAAGACTCACATGTCTCCTCAAAACATAAAGAGACCTCGTCCAACTGCTGTACATAAGTATCCACAATCATGTCA
This sequence comes from Cryptomeria japonica, assembly GCF_030272615.1. NCBI lineage: Eukaryota > Viridiplantae > Streptophyta > Pinopsida > Cupressales > Cupressaceae > Cryptomeria > Cryptomeria japonica. Next base: position 400,909,010 of record NC_081408.1, read on the forward strand.
ACCTCGAAAGAATGATCATGTAGAGAATGAACAAGAGGGTCGGAGTGTGCCCTCACAACAATCGAAGAAGGATCACCTTCATCAAAGAGAAGATGTATGTCATCAATGATGTCTCCCAAATCTGCAATGGAGGATTCCACAAACAAACCTGCAATGTCTGTCAAGTAATCATCCCATGAATCTGAAGCTAGAAGACAATGAATATCCTGCTGCACTGAATCACATGAAGGCAAAACTGTCGCACTATCCGCATCATCAGGTGCAATAGGTGATGTGATATCAATATGAGGAGATGAAATACAAGGCTCAAGAATGGGGTCACATGTGAGAATCCCCATGTTCAAGTGCCCAAAGTTCTCCTCAAAATCTGAATCATCACAAGAAGTGTGATCATCATGTATAGAATCATCAAATGTGAAATCATCATCATCAACAAAATCTGAAAAGGAGTATAACCGAGATGCATGATCAACCACCCCAGTCGCAATGATAGCTCTAGTCTCCATGTCTCTAATGAAAACTGAGTCAGGTGTGAACTCCACAACTTTCTTAGCTGCGCCATGTGTGATTTGATAGATAGAAAGGAGATTGTTTGTCAAGTGGGGTACACACAACACATCATTGAAGGAGTTATCCCCAATGTCAATAGATCCTTTCCCAATCACATCCATGTATGTATGATTGCCCATCAAAATCTGTGGCATGGTGCAAGGCTCAAATGTAGAGAACATAGACTACGAAGATGCCATATGATGAGAAGCCCCTGAATCTAGAAGCCATCTCTCTGAATCATGACTGATAGTAGCACATAGAGCTTTTCCTTTTCTTGTTCCAAAAGAGTGAGTCTTACCACTTGTAGAAGCCATGAATGCTTGCCCTTTTCCTTTTGAATGTGAGGAAGTGGAAGTTGATGAATCATCCTTCTTGTAGACTTTAGGCAAATCAATGTTATGCTTTTTGATGATATGTGTAAGCTCATCAATCTTCTTAGAATGGCAACGATGCTCCTCATGACCAATCTTTTTACAATAAGCACAAGTAGGTCTCTCCCTCTTTGGTGAATTATCTCTCTTGGAAGAGGATGAATCTCCTTGTTTTGGAGAAGATGGTGCTTTGTCTTTAGGCTTTGATTGCCATTTCTTCTTGTTTGAGTTGTCCTTTCCTTGATTTCCTTTGTTTCCTTGATTTGCCACTAATGCTTGAGACTTAGAAGCCTTAAGAATGCCCATGCTTATCAACTTAGTTTGTTCCATCATCAACATTTCATTGAAAGCATCAAATGTAGGCATTGTGTAGCTTGAACCCATTGTCATCCTATGGGTTTGGAAACTAGAAACAAATGTTGCATATTCTTGTGGAAGCTTGCCTATCAAGTTGAATATCAATTGAGTATCCTTCTTATCAATGCCACAATCTTTGAGTTGTGCCCTCAACTCATTTACCTTAGTGACATAATCTTGTATAGTATCAAAGTTCTTGGGATCTAACATGGTGAGATCACTATCAATTTGATATCCCCTAATCTCATCAACTTGACCATACAAGTCTTGAAACTTTTGCCAAGCATCCTTGATTAGAGTACGCTTCTCAATATGAAAAATGAGATCCTTTGATACATACTTTCTTAAGGTACCAATTGCCATGATATTTTTAGTGAGCCAATCTAAGTGACCAACTGGATCAGCCTTAGGATCAGCTGGAGCAACAATAGTTCCATCAATGTAATGAGTGAGTCCTTTTTCCATAAGTTTACTCCTTGCATCAATTTTCCAAGTAGCATAGTTATGTGGAGTTAAGAGAGGAAACTTAGAAGAAACTATAGCAGCAAAAAGGAAGGAACACAAGAGCACAAAAGCACAAGAAACACCCCCCCAAATTCACTCAATCAAAGTACCCCCCCCCAAAGTGATGATTTTGGCACTTTATACTTAGTGCGATTACAATGAGCCACTTGCAAAACAAGGCAAAGTGGACTTATGATGCAAATTTTACAACTTCTCAAGTGAGATACAAGAGACTTCAATCAATAGTGCAATGAATCTAACTGAGATTCAAGCAAATATACAAGTACCAAGAGAGCCAAAAATGGCCAAGATCTGAAAGTACAATTTCTACTTACAATAGCATCAATCTGATAGCATCATGTGAAAGTAGATGAAAAAATATGCACTTTCAAAAAAAACGACACCTGAAAAGGAGGTCGTATGACCCCAAACGAAGCCTCTGAAGTTGCAAAAACAGGGATTACTCAGGGACAGTCACCAAAAACTACATTTTCTGAAAAATCCATGCATCAAAATCAAAAACTTTCTTCACCACTGCGGAGAGCACGAAATTCTAGCCCATTTCAAAAAAAATTGCACCCAAAAAGGAGCAAAAATGAGCAAGTTATGGCCATTTGAAGTTGAACTGCAAAATCAAAAAGCTCAATGAGAGGGGGGTCCAAAATTTTCAAACCTTGCTGATGTGGTGCTGATGTCATCAAGTCACGGGGTTAAATTTGACAGCCATATGACCATCGCAAAAACTTCGCCCTGCTGACTGGACGTCCGTACTGTACGGACAGATGGCGTGGATAGCTGACTGTGTATTACGTACTGTACGGATTTGCTGACTGGGCAGGCTGAGTGGCAGGTTGTGTGGCGTCCGTACGGATGATGTGGCGTATGAAAAACCTGACTGTGCATATGGAAGGTACCCACGGGCCAGTGGCCGCCTGCCACGTGGCGAGCGTGGGTTCGCCGGTTTGGTTGAATTGTGTCCGCGTGGCGAGGCGGGCGCTGCCTGAGAGGATGCCGACGGCGCTGGTCAGACGGGCCGGAGGTGGAGGTAGCGGGACGGGCGGCGGTCAGTGTCGCTGGAGGCCGAGGCGGGGGCGCCGTCGGCGGCGGAGTCCGGCAGGTAGCGGGAGATGGAGGCGCTCGGTGTCGCTGGAGGCGGAGGAACCTGCGGGAGGCGGCGGCTGTCGGCGACGTACGGGCGGTAGACGGCGGTGTCAGACCTGCAGACAGGTACGTATCTGCAACCTGCGGGTCACGGGGGTACGGGGGTCTGCGGACCCCCAAACAAATGGTTTTTTTTTTATTTTTGAAAAAAAAAAATTTCATAAAAAGAATTTTTTTTTTTTTTCGAAAAAATACAATAATATTCCGAAAATCCGTACGATACAAGCAAAATTGGAGAAAATTTTTTTCTCACCAAAATAGGCCGAATTTATAACCAAAATTCATGGAAACGGCCTTCTGGACGCAATGGGAATTGTATGCACCTATGTTGCCTTTATTATAGATGAACCATTATTAAAATATAAAATCTACAACTAGATGAACTATTTTTACAATATAGAATCTGCAACTTCTACTTATCTCCCTCTGTGAATCAAAACCAAAATGCTCCATTTGTACTCTTGTTGGCCTGTCCTCTGAAACCAACACTTGGGCTAATACAACATTTGTTGGGCTTTGTGACTGCTATGATTTGAACCCCACCATCCTTTGAAAATCATGACTGTTATAAGATTGCCTTTATCCACTTTGTCTTCTAGAATCACATTGCAAAGTCAATTTCCAACTTAAGGGCTTATTCATACTATGAGGATGTTGAAGGACTATGACATTCATGCTAACCTCTTTATACTATTCCAATGACTTTTGGATAGAAAAAGACATCACTATATTTTCTCTTCATGGTCCAGGCTATTATCATAAGCTAATATGGACCTTGGATAGGGTTACAAATGCCAAAATAGTGGATTGTGACAATAGATTTGAATATCTCATGCCAAAATACTCAAGTTTGATAAGTGATAGATGACAAACAATTACATGCACATATGAGGTCTCATGGTCACAATTCATCATAGGAGGACTTATCTTAGTTTATGACAGTATTCCACACATTTTATTCATCATCATGAATCTACACCTTATGACTGATTCACCACTCATTATAGCTTGTTTTCAAATTTGATGCACTGTCTTCTTTGTCGTTGTAAGCACATAGCCTTATTGTTACATACACATAACAGTTGTCCCATGCACACTCTCCTTATGGCTTCAACACTATCTTGAAAATCAAATTCATCTTTCACAAATTTTAACTCTTCCTCTGTTGTTGTTATATAACTTCCTCATTTCCCTCAAGTCGTTATATCAGTCATTTAACTTTTATGCTTTACCATACATATTCTTTCACTGATCCATTGAAAGAGTATCATCACCAACATCAGTGTGACACAAACTATATGCTCAAACCTTTCAGACTTAGACTCTTAATAGTGACACATAATATTCCCTTCATACACATGCTTTGCTGAAATAATTTGTTTGCAATGACTAGCTGCAACCACTTAATATAAATCATTTTCACACTTGTAAATAGTCTTAAAAATATCTTTAGCACTTGTATCTATACTCAACCTTATATATGCAACTTTGAAACTATAACTAGATGCCTTTTCACAGTGATCTATATGTTCTTGTGCTTCGATGTTGTAGAGAGTTGGTTTGGTTGGTATATTGCAAATATATTTATATGGATTCAAGGATTCAGAGATTAGTATCTTGAGTTGATTCAACATGAGTTTTTGTGTTCCAGAAGGTGATTTGATCAGGTTATGTGATCTGGTATGGTGACTAGTTTTTCTATTGGTTCTGCATTGCAGAGTTGTAATTTATGGTTTGTATTGCTCCGAAATTGATTCATTATGTTGTGCGGATTTAGGAGAGTTTTTGGGACATTCATGTGTGTGGTTCATGATTTGAAACTTCACAAGCATATCTTTCAGTTTGTCAGTTCGTGTTCTTGAGCTCTGGAAGAGAGATGATGATGATTCTAGTGATCTAAGTTGTTGTGGAGGAATTCACATTGCTTGTTGGTGTTTCTAGATCATGTGCTATGCGTATTACTTGTTCACATTGTTTTTTGTGTGTGTTATTGAAGATTTTATTGGTCTGGTGGTATTCTTCATCTTATACGACTTTCTGGATGACCCGATGGTTCTTGCGTGTTGCGATTGATCTTGGCGAGATATTCGGTGGTGTTGTGTGTTTGAGGATTTGATTTGGGTCCATGTTATGTCCTTGATGATATTGTATTGGTCCAAATATAGATTTATGTATCATTTGATTTAATTTTGTAATTATTTCCTATGAGTTGAGCCGAGCTTGAAATTAAGGTTCATGATTTGTATAAATAAGTGTAATATTCATGTAAGATGTGTGTCTGTGTTCTTTGCGAGTTTTGTATGTGCGAACAAGAGAATCGATCTTTTGATAGAGTGTTGAAGAGAAGATAAGTGTGGTAGAGCAGATAGTGTGCTTAACTGGAACTGTTATGAATTTGGAGATTCTATTCTTTTAGTTCATGTAATCCAAATTGGTGTCTAATCTTTGTAAGGAAGTGAGCCTTCCCAGGGTTGTAGCCCTTTGTTGTTTTTGAGTAGTGAGCTCTAGGCAGTGTGTTTGAATGCATGTACATTCTTCATTGTAATATTTACACATACTACTGCAGAGTATCATCTTATTGTGGGTAGATTCCCATCGTGTTTTTTCCCTTAACCGGGTTTTCCATGTCAAAAATTTATCTTATGTGTGTTGTTGATGTGGTGTTTATTTTTGTTATTGCTTCTCTTGATCAGATCTTAAGTTGAGGCTAATTTGTTTAAGTTTGGTGTCACCCCACCCCCCCTCTCAATTTTCCCGCATTGTTGTTGCCAACAATTGGTATCATAGCTAGATCCTCTGGAAGAAGTGTAGACACCTAAAAATGTCTCATTGATCATGTACTAATTATTCCTCTAGTTGATTAAATAACTCTTTAATTATTTAATTAATTAATCTTATTCTTCTAATTTCACATTTCTTCTATAATCTTACTAATTGTTTCAATTTCAATTCTATCACCGTTTAATCATTTAAACTATTTTCTAATGATTAATTAAATATTTATTATTTAATTAATTATGATTTTAATCTTTCAATTTAAATAATTTTTATTATTAAAATAAATTTATTCTCAATTTCTATTTCTAATCAATTAATCATTAACCCTCTTCTAAATATTAATTAAATATTTATTTTTTAATTAATTATGATTTTAATCCTTTAATTTAAATAATCTTTATTATTTAAATAAATTCATATTCTTCTAATTTCATCTAAATTCAAATACATGTGCATGATTTCAAAAATCAAATTGAAAATCAAAGTCAAGTTCTAAATATATTCAAACAACAAATTGAATTTAAAATAAATTCAATATTTGAATTGAATCTCATGCAAAGATTAAATTGAAAATCAAAGTCAAAGTGCAAGCACATACTAAATTAATTAATTAAATCATTATCTTTCCAATCTCTATTTCTATCTTCCACTTTGGTTTTTTCCAAAAAGCTTTCATTCAGTTAACTATTCCATCTATTTTAATTAATTATTTCAATTAAATGATTAATTACATCATTCTTTAATTATCCTCCAATCATTATTTTCCTATCTTTCAATCAACTTTTTTTTTCTCAATCAGTTAACTCAATTAACTATTCAATCTATTATGTTTCACCCCCAAATCGACAGTTCAACTAGCAATCAACATGTGAGCTCACCTGAGTTCCACCTCTTGATCATTTTATTCCACCTCTCAATCAATCCTCTCCAATAATCTAAAAATTGAGCATTCAATCTCCATTTTTAGAATCACGAACTTTGAATCTTTGTGTCAATTGCAGGTTGCCATCGTAATATCTGAGAGCCATCATACCACGAAGAAGAGAAGAACAATGGAAGCCATATGTAGTCATGGGATAGGGAGTCTTAATTGATATTTTACATCCTTATTGCTTTGATTGTGTTATTCTATTGATGTTGTTTGAATTTATTAGCTAGAATAGGGATTCGTGGATTTCCTTATTATTTTTAGTTTAGCAATGATGATTTTAAGCATGCGACATTTTGGTGAACCCGACATGAACAACAACTAATTAACCCTCTATGTTTTTTGTGTGATTTTGCAAGATCGTACAAATTTTGAGAATTTTTGTAGGTTTTGTACAGATTTCAAAGGGTGATTTAATCATCACGCAACCATGCAGACATCATCACACAATCGCAAAGACAAAATTACGCATTCGACCTGACAGGATCACGTATTTGTGTTGATACCTTCACACATTCGCCTAGACATAATTACACATTCGTCATTCATATTTAAGAATTCTGTTTTGTTTTCCTATTTTTTAATCCCCCTTCTATCTAAATTATGTATTCAATTCTGCAAATCTGAAGATTTTTTATCCTTATATGGTGATTTCAATATAACATCTCATGGCACATAAGGTAAAATTTAAGATTTCAGGTGCTCGAAGAACAACAAAACAAAGGAGGCAAGCCAAAATTACCTGCGAATCCTAAAGGTAGAAAAGAGAATACAAGACCTTGAAGACCAACCAGTTATTGGTAGATACAACAACCTTGTTCTACCATACAGAGTGAAATATGACTTGCTTAATATAGAATGGTTGATGAGAGATCTGACTAGGGCCTCACAGTCTCTTTTGCAAGTTTCTGGTGAAGTTTAAGCTTTTTTGTATATTTTCTTAATTCTTTGTTTGTTTGTCACGCATTTGCCCTATCAGTTTCACACATTCGCTCTATTAGTTTCATGCATTCGCTCTGTTAGTTTCACGCATTTTCTCACTCATCATAATGCAATTGCCTAGACATTATTATGCATTCGCTCAATTAGGATCATGCATTTGTTTGATAACTAGTTTGACTTTCTATTTTCTAGTTTTCCTGTGTTTTCTAGTTACTGATTCCCTGTTTGCAGCGTGTGGCAAAATTACAGAGAAGGCTTGATCATCCCAGATTATTTTGGAAACCACTAACAATTTGATGATAGGATCCTTTAGGGTTAAATCACTTTTGGATTTTGGGTTTAAAATTGACATGCATGATCTCACACTTTAGCTTGGTGCTTAAAATTGATCTTGGGATTTGTTAGTCCCCCCCGCAATTTTTCCTTTTGAATGTTCATACTCGTGGGTTGCCTTTTGTGCCTTTTTCTTTTGTCGGGTCATTTGTTTTCCTTTGCACTTGAACCGTTGAACTCTTTCTAAAAATTTCAATAGGTTCAAGGTTCAAAGCGCGTTTATGAAGAAAGTCATTTGTGGTCTTTGTTGTCGTGTGAGCAAGTGTGCTTTATTTTACATCTTGAAGTTTTGAACCAGTTGAACTTTTTGTTAAATGGTTCAAGGTTCAAAATGCCTTTTGTGAGTCACGGAAATGCATCGTTGTATAACGAGCATGGGTCCATATGTTTTAAGTTGATTTTTCATATTGAACCTTGAACCAAATCTCAAGTGGTTTAAAGGGTTCAAGGTTCACGTTTAATAGTCATTGTTGTCGCTCGTTCCTGGTGTTGTTATGTGTTGCTCACTCACTGTTATATTTCTTAAATGAACTTGAACCGTTGAACTTTTTGTCAAATGGTTCAAGGTTCATGAGTTCATTTCAAAACTAACTCTAAGGTTTTTTTTGGATGAAAATGAAAGTGGCATGACAAGAAGGAATATTCCCTTTTCAGTAGTTTAAAATTCTAAATATGGAAAGTAATCACGAGTGCATCAGACTATTTGTGCGGAAGTGATGGATAATTAAGAAGGTGTCAGATTTTGGTCATTTCACCATTACTTCGCACGCTTGGGTAAATCACGATGAAGCGTGTGTGGCTTTATAGATATTTTCCCGTCTGATTGAAGGAAATGTATGAATTTATTTCCATAGTTGAGAAGGTTGCAGCTACCATACTTGAGCAAATTGGAGGTGTCGAAGGTAAAAGCGGCTTTGATTTCCTGAGGAATTTCCAGTTTTCATGGAGGTAACGGGTAATTTCAGATGATTTTTCCTAAGTTGTGTTTCTTTAAGTTCTGAAGATTTATCAGTATAGAAAGAAAAATCTCTAAATTGTTGGAGTAGGATTCTGCCTTGTTTTAGAATTTCTTGGTTAGAAGTATAGATAGGCAGTATGAGGCCAATACTGCTGAAGCTTGGTCGGACCTCGTGTCTAGTGAGTATTTTACCAGAGCTAGAAGACACCTCCTTGGTTCATGAAGATTTAGGGGATTTCCTAGAAAGAGCCAAGAACCCTCAAACCGGTTCATTGATGGAGAAAATAGTGAAAAGTGGTCTTGTGGAAGTTGTTGCATTCCCGCTTGTCGCACTGTGTCTGGATTTAGTGATGGCCTGCATGAACTGATATGACACAGAGAACATATGTATCAGAACTAGTAATGGTGAGTTGTTGGTCAATATCAACAGAGAAATAGTAGTGGTGACAATGGGAATTCCACACAAGGACGAATATGAGGACTGGACTATTGGGAACTCGTATGCCTACTTCTCGGAAAAGAAGAATAAGTACAAGAGTGTGGTTGCTATGAATTGGCTCCTAAAAGTTCAAAAAGGAGGGTCACGACTGCCAAAACCCCTGACTAGAGAGAACTTCATTACAAAAGTGTGAGATATTGTGATACTTCTAAACAAGGTGAAGGGAAAATTAGATTCTTTCTATTTGGAAGATTGGATGTACTTTTTCATCCAAGTGGTGTTATCTAGTGACAGGTATCTCGATTGGTCTCAGGTAATTGCAAAGAGACTTCATTAAGGGTTGAGTAATTTTGTGGGAATGACAGGTTTTTATAGGTCTTCTTTTCTTTTTTACATACTAGCTTGTACAAGGGGTTGGCCTGGTCTTCCTAATGAACCTTGGGTAGATGGGATGAGGGTGTATAATTTTTATCCCCTATTACAACAGTAGAGACATGTTGAGCAGATTGATAAATGGAATGGAGTCTTCATGGGAAGACTTATTTCTGAGCTTCAGGGGAATGTGAACAAGAGGATGTCTATTGAAGCAATGGAATTCATGAGCATATATGGTATCTTCTTTCTTCAATTTCCCAAGTTTACTTATCTACAAGTAGGCGGTTTTGAGGGCCAACCATTCAAGCTGCCTAGGTATGCTTTTGACAGTTATGTACTTATAGAGGTAAGCAGGCAGCTAGCTTACATTGACAAAAGATTGGGAACAAAGGGCGAGTCTGGAGTTGTATTACCTGTTGAACTCAGATACTATAGCTGCAAATTTGTATCAGATGCTTTGAACCTGGAACTAGAATTGAAAAGGATGAAGCTACAGCCATATGTGGCAAGGCAAAAGTTTGACAGTAGGGGCTATGCAATGGAACACCTAAATGTAGATAGTCATTTTTGTCATGAACCTTAGTTAGAGGATTATTAGGAGAACTATAGTGACGAGTATGAGGTAAGGAAGAGACTATGGTCCAGGTTCACTTTGTAGCAAATAACTACCATGAGGCTTCCAATTAATATATCCGAAGTATCAGAAGATACAAGGGAGGATGTTTTAGATCTTGAGTTTGACACAAAGGTTCATGGAAAACCGATTCCAGAAATTGATTGGAACAAAAAGGAGGATGACAGTATCCAAGCTAGAACCTTCAACGTTGTGAGGAGAACAAAAAGATGGTTGAGGAACCAAAATTTTATGGAGGGACCTCACATGTCCTCGCATGAACTAAGAATTGATTCACACATTGTGACTCAATCTCCCATTTCTTCCACTAACAAAATTGTTAATGTTGCAGGTGTTTCAAGACCTATTGTTGAGAAAATCCAACCAAGGAGATCAAAGAGATCGCCATTAGGTCTCACAAGTGCTCGGGTAACTCACTCTAGGAGCAAGAAGAAGAGTAAGGAGCCCATATCAAAATAGATTGTTGTAGACTTAGACCCTAGTGAAGAGGTTGAGGAGACAATGGATTTATAGAATCTGGATGAACCTAAAATGCAGGAAATAGACACGAGCAAGGAAGAAGAAATCCAACAAGAGCCCATGAACACCATGGTTATTGTCACTTCACCCGATATACAGACAACTCCTCCACCTAAGGAACCTATGGGTGCACCACAATGGTTGGAAGCTGTTGTTGGAAAGAAATGGAGTGTAGTGCCGATTACAATCCCTATTGAAGACATGGTCAACCGATGTTTAGGAAAGACATCAAAGTCAAAGAAACTCAAGACACAGACAATGCTTGAAGTGGAAGAAGCAACATATCACTAGACGACTGAGATAGCCAAACCAATTCTAGGGAAGGATGTAGATAAAGCTACTAAGGAAGATTTTACCATTGAAAAGATAGATTTGGGAGTTGCTTCACGTGTTGTGGATGTTAAGCATTTGGAATAATCCACAAAAAGAATAATTTCAAGAACATGGAAGGATGAAAAATGACAAAAGAGAATTGAAACAAGTTGTTACTTTGATGGCCAAGTATATCAATGCCATCCATGGTCCAAATCCCCAACCTTTGTCACAGATACTGATATCATTTGATCCCAAATCTTCGGCCAATCAGAAGATGTTGGACCAGGTTCAAAGGAATAGAGTAGTTACATAAATGTTCAATAAATGGTTTGATCTTATTATGCAATAGGGATCAGATTATATTGTTAATCTAGTAAAAGTTTATAAAGATGCCGAAACTGTCATCAAGGAATTAGAGCTGGAAACGGTGGCTTGGGAGAAAGAAAGAATCAAATGGGTGGTGATCCTTGCGTAAATGAATGATATACAAAAATATGGGGTAATGAAGTTCTTGGCCGAAAAACAAGTAGAAAATCTAGATGAAAATGTATTGTATGTATCAAGGAAGAACGTGGAGTGGCGCAACTTGATCATTAAACAAGGTCATGAAGAATCCACCAAATTTCTTAGAGGATTGACATATTTGATAGATACAATACAAAAGGATCTCAAGTGCATTGACATTTAGCTCATGAAAGACGGTGCCAAGACAATTGAGGCAACTGAGGATATGACCAAGATTTTTCAGGAAAGAATCCAATCCATTCAGATGACAAAATCTTTGACCACAGACGAATTCTCAAAGGTGGCAAGGATTGAATCAATGCTCATAGTCTGTTATGACCATTTGGAGGTTCACAAGGCAAAAGTAGCACAGGTAAACATGGACAAATAGGTGTGGAAGCAGAGAATCCAACACATCGGTCTTTCGTATTTTCAAGTTATCCTAAACTTCTCGATGGCGCACCTAGAATGGCATGGTTCTGCGGAAAAGTAGGACAGATCTGTAACCTCCTCTACCACAGTGGAAGCATAGTTGATCCAAAGATGAAGTGTCAACCTCCCAATGGTTGTTGATTTAGTTTTCTTTCCTGTTGTTTTAAATGGTTTCTTTTACTTTGATAAAAAGTAAATGTAATTTGATTATGTAAAAACTATGAGCCTGGAGGCTATTTAAGCTGAAAAGCTTGTCTTTGTAAGGGTTCTGAAAACTATGATTTTTAGGAGCAGCAGATAATATTTTGGTTCGCATATGAATTGTTTGAAAATACAATAGCTGATTATCAATGAAATGCTATGTTATGCAATCTTTGAATCTGTGTGTTTAAAGATTCGTAATCTTTCTTGAGAAAGTTGTTATGGGCATGATATAATTATGTGATCAGTTATCTCTATATTTTTCTTCAGTTCATGGTGATCATTAGTTGTTATAAGACTCGCATGTATTGATTTTCTTGATCCCCCTTGCCTTGTGAGGCATGAGAGAGTATCGATTAGCCATCAGTATTGATGAGCCTCTATTGTGTTTTGAATTTATATAGTGAGCATGTTTCTAAATAAAAGTCTGTGAACTCTCTTTAAATATTCTTTCAAAAAAAATTCTATGTTTACAGTTTTGAAGGCATTTATTTGTGTTGATGAATGAATGTTGAATCCTTTCAATGCTTTCTGGTAAAAAGTATTAGCATATCATTTGTATAGTAAATTCATTGCAAATCATACGAGGAGCTGCCCTCTAATGTAGAGGTTGAATTTTCATTAATTCATCCAACTGTTGGTAGTTTGTCTCCTTTTATAAAGGGCGAAACAGAGTTATATTTTTGCTTAAGGAATATAATTGTTAAGATTTCAAAAAAGGGGAAATATGTTTACCAATAGGATTAAAATTGACATGCATGATCTCACACTTTAGCTTGGTGCTTAAAATTGATCTTGGGATTAAAATTGACATGCATGATCTCACACTTCAGTTTGGTGCTTAAAATTGGTCTTGGGATTAAAATTGACATGCATGATCTCACACTTCAGCCTGGTGCTTAAAATTAATATTGGATTAAAATTGACATGCATGATCTCACACTTCAGCTTGGTGCTTAAAATTGATCTTGGGATTATGATTGACATGCATGATCTCACACTTCACTATGGTGTTTTAAAATAGACATGCACATGCGTATCTCACACCTCAGTTTGGGCTTTAAAATTGACGTGAATCTAGCTTATGAATAGAATAAATCATACATTGCGATATTTAAGGGAAAAATAACTTTTTGTGTGTCTTAGGTGGACCTATTGTTGCATTAAGTACCCTTCCACCCACCTTCAGGGTCTTGGGAGTGAGGGAAAGGTGATAACGACACCCAATTTTATTTTTAGTAGTGAGGGGTATCTTTGACTGGGGATTTCATCACCCCACAGAGGTACTTTGAATTGGGATGCGTGTTGGCATTTGGCATAACTGATGCAGATGAGGTGATGTAGTTGAAGATTGATGACTGGACCGGTAGAGGATAGAAGTCTATTTGTGATGACGAGATTGAGATCTTGTGATTAGATGACTTGATCAGTTATTTGTGTTGTCATTGATGGCAACTGATGTCAAATTATGATTTTTGATGTTCTTGATGTTTTGTTTTGTCATCTAAGTGATTTGGTTTACCGTAAGACAGGGTTTATCAGCAAAGAACTGAAGCCTATGAAATAGGACTTTAACTGGTAAAGCAGAGATGTTTTGGTTGAATCGGATGATCGACGATGTTTGGTGATTTGCGGTTTGGAATGTGAGTTTGTATCATGGAAAGGATTATATGACCGGAATTGTAACTTGTGATGACTATCAGAAGGTATGTTTCAAATTTACGATGAATTTTTGCTAAAGTTTTAGTAGGGTTTAAGATTGGTGAAGAAATCATCAAACTGGTAATGATTTTTTTAATGGCGGTGATCGACTGCGAGTCTACATGAAGGTGGTAACATGGCACAACCCGCGTGAATGATTTGATTTCTTTTTTAGCGCGATTCAAGGAAGAATTTCTTTGGAAATAGAGAAACGCTTAGTGGATTGTTTTGAGGTTTTGACTTTGGTATAGATCGGATTTTTCGTGAAGGGTTACAATCAACCAACGGTTGATACTACATTATAATTTTATGTAATGATCTGTATATTGATCTAAGATGATCTCTTATGATTTGTATTGTAATTTCATGATGTAATTAGGGTTTAGTGGTTGACCTAGTTGAGATGGCTATTTAGGATGACACAATTGATGTTTATCATGTCGGTGGTCTTAGAGAATGTGTTGAGCCATCCAAGAGAAGTGTGAGATCTACCTAAGAGTTTCAAAGTTGAGCATAACTGGATCTAATTTATCAAGTTGAGAAGTGCAAGTAACATATCACTTTTTCACTGTTGTTCCCTAACAATTGTAATAGGTTAAAGCCCTTAACCAAGTAGGTCCTAATAGGCCTTAAACATTTAAGTCCCCTAACAGGGTAGCTCTCAAAAGAGTGTTAAATACTCTCATGAGGTTGATCCTAATAGATCGTTAAGCTCCCAACCGGGCTTCTAGGAAAATCCCTTAATCGAGTGACTTCTAATAGGGTCTGCTCCTAACAGGGCGTATTGTAAGCTCCTAACAACGCTAAGCTCCTAACAGGGAATACTTCAAAAGAGTACAAATATTTGTGGGTGCCAACTCCCATCATGTTTTTTCCCTATTTGGGTTTCCACATTAAAAATTACGGTGTTCATGTGTGGAATGCTTTTCTTGTGATTTTCTTGTTTATGTTAAATTTCATGCACTATTTCTGAGTACACCGGTTATGATATTTTATTAGAGGTTTATCAAAGGTTACCGGTACTGATATGTGTTGGTATAGAAAGTGTTTGGTTTGATAATGAGTTGGTAAATGATCAAATTTATATGATTGCTTATGTGGTAAATGATTTGATTAATGTGTTAGCAAATCTGATAAAGAGGTAGTTAGATCTGATAAAAGAAGTTGAGATATTTGATTTCAGATCTGATATAAGTTTGGTTTTGGTTTAAAGTTTCAACTAGTATTAATACTAATTCACCCCTCCCTCTCAGTATTAACTGGATCCTCATAAAATTAACAATGCGTTGGGGATATCATCTCTCCCAGCATACTCTCAAGTGGGTTTTTTTGAGCCGCTATATAAACATATTAGTCAGGTTGCTAGAGTTCTGAGTGAATTCGATGTATGTGGGGGCCTTCCTTGCACTAATAAGCTTAACTAAAGCCTTAAGTGGCTTGGTATGAGAATCCCTCATTAGATCGGGATCCCTCAATACTTACAATAAGAATCAACTTCGTAGCCCAAATCCCACATTTATTGGTTCCGGGTGTGCAGATTGTACCCCATAGATACCCTCCATGTACCTTGCATGATGAGACAAAAAATTCTTGGTGATAAGATCTTTGGATCTTCGAGGTAAGAGAGATTGGCATGCCTGAGAAGTGTGTGTCATGGAGTGGAGCAAGTGCTGCTAGACTCTCTATCTATTCATCTTGTTTTGGTATTTTTATGCGGGGGCCCCATTGAATGGTTTCCACTTTCAAGCCTAAGATTTTCTTCTATGTTTTTATGTGTATCATTGTGCTAGACTAGTATTGAGTCAGTATTTGGTCTATTTTATACCCTACCTTGTGTATCTCTGAATTCTTAGAGTTTGCCAGAACACAGTTCATCCGGCTATACTTATTTACCAACCAATTCAATCATCTAGTCAAAATAAAAGTGTACATATAGAAAATAACACAGTGTCAACAAATGCAAATGCTACACAAGCTACAAACACAAGATTCCCAAGAATGAATGCTCCCAGAGGGAACTACACACCACTAGGTGAGCCCACTGAATCAGCATTAAAGAAATTAATACAAACAAATATGATCACTTTGCCAAAAATTAGAGTGTATGAACTGGGTCCTTTCAAACCAACCTGGTGGAATGATAACAACATCTGTGACTATCTTCATAGAAAAGGTCATAAGACTACAAGTTGCTATAAGTTGAAGAACTTAATCCAGGATCTGATAGATCAAGGTGATATCATAGTAGACACCAACAAAACTTTGGTAAACACAAATAACACCATCTTTAAAGACCCTTTTGTCAAACATGACAAAGGTAAGGCATCAACATCAAGAACACAAGACAACACTGCTAACCACACAAAAGTCTCATATGACTATACCATTCATGCTATTAGCTCAAGACATGTAGTAAATGTTGATTCACAAGAAGAACTTGATGATGATGAGAAAGATCAATGGACTGATAACTATGATAACCAAGTTTGCATGATGTCAGAAGCACCAAAATATGATAAAGATGAGAATATTTGTCTTATGGACTGGGGGCAACAAGAACCACCTTATTCAGGATGGTTTGAAGATGAAATTATAACACAAATCATGGATGGCAGACTTGCACATGTTGACTATAAGATGGGATATTAAATAAACCTTGATAGAACAACATATGTTGAAGAAATGTCCCTCACAAGAGATAATACAGTGGCAACTATCATAATAAATCCAAGAGACAAAGATTGTGCAGTAGTTACCTGCAGATCAAAAGTAACCTTGCAAGGAGTACCATCAAATCAGTCACCCGCAGTGGGGAATAATAATGTGGTTGAGCAACTGAAGAAAACCCCATCATGGATATCCCTCTTTGATCTCTTGCATATATCTCCAAATCACAGAGCTATCCTAGATAAAACACTTCAAGATTTAGTAGTCGACAGAGACATAGATAAAAATGCTTTTCAATCCATGGTAGGGAATCTGACTGATTCTACCCATATTTCTTTCATAGAACGAGATGTTCCTAATGATAGACTTTTCCATAATGATCTACTACATCTAGAGGCTCACATACATAAGAGGAAAGTCATAAGAGTACTCATAGATGGAGGATCTGGTCTTAACATCTGTACACTAAAGTTGGTCAAGGCATTGGGTTATTTTGAACTTCACATTGATCCTACAAAGAGAATAAACATCAAAGCATATGATGATGATTAACACCCTTCAAAAGGTGTAGTCACACTACTAGTACAAGTAGGACCTATCACAATAGAGGTTACCTTTCAAGTCTTGGATAGAAAACTGGGGTATAACATGCTCTTAGGCCACCCATAGATTCATATCATGCAGGTCATACCTTTGGCATTCCACTAATGTGTTAAGTTCCCATACAACGGTATTGAAATCACCATCCAGGGTGATCCCAACCCATTTCAACATTGTAATTATTTAAAAGCAAGTGTGGATAACCAAGTACCTATTAATCAAGTAGCACCACTTACTACAAAAATGGATTCATTGACAATCACAAAAACAAGGAAAGATACACCTACAACATCTTCTTTATAGATTAATGATGTTGGTTGTGGGGAATACTCCATTTCAAGTAAGTCGAATGTCAGACAATTATCTCTTTCTCCTAGGTCTCTTGGGAAACCTCAAAACATTGTGATGAAACAAGATAAAACAAAAGAGATAGCCAAATACTTAGATTCATGCTCATTCATTAGATGGGGAGACTTACAGGAATAATCCTTAAATGAAGATATCAACCAATGGATATATAAAGAAGAAGATGGCATGACAATACCAAGGTTACCTTTAGATCAGTATGGTAATGGTTTCAAAATGCTACACAAACATGGGTATGATGGTACCATAGGCTTGGGACTACAGAAACAAGGAAGATTGGAACCTATTTTACCTTGGGAAAACCCAAAGAATGAAGGGTTAGGTTATAAACACGTCCCAAAGATAATAGAGGCAAGACAACAGACACTTGACATATTTAACAAACCTAGGCTACCATCAGAGTACATACCTCAGAATTGGTTATCAACAAGGGTATTTCCTCCTTTATCTCAGAGAAGTAAGAAAGCAACAACATATCCTAGTATGGAATCATATGGTGAAGATATGAGGCATCTTCTACAAGAAACTAATGCGGAATCATCTAACAATATGGTACCTGGAATATCTTCACAAGCAAATGTGGTAACGGAAATGGGTGTAGCACCAACAAATGGGCGTAATCCTTGGATTCTATCGACACTTTTTCCAAGAGAAAAAACACAATCTCTACCAAATGGGTTAGATGAAGAAAGACTGCAACGTATTATGCCAAGCTTGAGAAGGGTATCCACCACACAAAGGAGATCCACAAGTCAAGAACAAATTCACTTACAAGAAAAAGATGAGATAAGTGACATGGCCTCAGAAAGTGGAACATACATAGAAAGTGTGATAGATTCTCATGACTATGAATTCCTATCTAACCATGATAGCATCCCACAAGCAATAGACATGACATATGATAACCAACCACCCATTGATGAAAACATTACCTATGAGGATATACTTGGTCATCCAAATTTAGTAAAACATGTTTAAAATAACCAGGTATGCATGTTGTCAGAGACTTTTTCAATAGAAGAAAGCAATGAATTACCCCTTATACATTCACATTTAATATATTGGGGGCGAGAAGAGTCAACAACTCTAGACTAGTTTGAGAATGATGAATCCATTGTAGAATTCCTTGGTGTCAAAGAAGGATTTCCCCATGGTGATCATAAGGCAGGATTGGCTATAGACTTGGATAGAACAACATACTTTGAAGAGGCAAGTTCCTCTATGTCATAAGATATAGATGAATGTGATAACAATGGAAAAAGCAAGTTAAATAACCTCCCATTTGAGCAAGAGAATTCAACATTACTCATGAAAAAAACTGAAGAAGTCAATATAGCAGAAGGAGAAGTTATATACAATATTCACTTAGCAGAATCATTAAATCAGGAAGAAAAAGACAAGTTCATACATTTCTTCAAACAATGTCTAATAAATTTTGCTTGGTCATATGCAAATATGCCAGGTTTAGATCAAGAAATAGTATTACATCACTTACCATTGCTACCAGAAATCAAACCGTTCAAACAAAAACTCAGAAAGATGCATCCACGGATTACATTACTGGTAAAAGTGGAACTACAAAAACTTTTGGATGTGGGCTTCATTAGACCTATTGGCTATGTAGAGTGGATATCCAATATAGTACCTATGACTAAGCCCATTGGGGGCATAATAATTTGCACAGACTTTTGAGATCTAAACAAGGCATGTCCTAAAGATGATTTCCCATTACCTAACATAGACATGATAGTTGACTTAACTATTGGGAATGAAATGCTTTCATTAATGGATGGTTTCTCAGGATACAACCAGATCAAGGTTGCACCAGAAGATCAACACAAGACAACAATTACATGTCCATGGGGAACATACTATTGGAACATCATGTCGTTTGGTCTTAAGAATGCTAGAGCAACATATAAAAGGGCTATGACAATATTATTTCATGACATGATCCACGATATCATGGAAGACTATGTTGATGATCTATTGGCTAAATCACAAACAAGAGGACACTTGGAGGTCCTTGCTAATATATTTGATTGATTAGAACAATACAATGTCAAATTAAACCCAAAGAAGTGTCTGTTTGGTGTAACAATGGGCAAACTTCTAGGCTTTATTGTTTCTAACTAAGGAATTGAGGTAGATCCAGCAAAGGTCAAAGCAATCATTGATATGCAACCTCCATCAACACTCAAGTAGTTAAGAGGGTTACAAGGAAGATTATAGTCTATAAGAAGGTTTATAGCACAACTAGCAGATAAATGTCATCCATTTTAGCATTTATTTAGAAAAGGAGTCGCCTTCAAATGGAAAAAACAGTGCCAAAAAGCTTTTCAAGATTTAAAATATTATCTTTTGAATACTCTAGTATTAGTTCCACCAACTCAAGGCAAGTCTTTATTACTATATATGTCAGCAACAAACTCATCTCTGGGAGCCCTTTTGGCACAACATGATGATCAAGGAAAGGAAAGAGCAATCTACTATATAAGTAGAACCCTAATTGTATATGAGCTTAATTACACTCCTATAGAATGAGCATTTCTAGCACTAATCTTCAGATATCAGAAACTAAGACACTATATGTTGAGTCACAAGGTTCACTCATATCATGATTTGATCCACTCAAGTATCTGTTGAGTAGAGAAACATTAACTGGAAGATTGACCAAGTGGTTCATGATTTTAAGTGAGTTTGACATAGAGTATGTAGATAGAAAGGCAATCAAAGGGCAGATTATAGAAGATCAATTAGCAAAAGCTCCCTTACAAGACTGTCACCTACTACTAGTGGATTTTCTTGATGAATCCATATTTACATTGACAACATCCACCACTTGGGAATTATACTTTGATGGATCTTACACAAATCATGGAGCAGGAGATGAGATTATTTTCATCACACCTCAAGGTGATTCTATCCTGAAGTTATTCAGAAACAATTTTCTCTATACAAACAATATAGCTGAATATGAAGCTCTCATCATAGGACTTCATACCGCTATATAGTGGAGGATAAAAGAACTACAAGTGTATGGTGACTGACAACTGATTATCAATCAAGTCAATGATGACTATAACACAAAAGATGATAAATTGATGCCTTATAAACAAATGGTAGAATATTTCAAAGAACACTTCAGTAACATCACTTTTGAGCAGATTCCAAGAATGCAAAACAAGGCAGTGGATGCCATGGCTACAGTAGGGTCTCTCCTAGACATGCATAATAATGAAACTTAGTTTGAGTTCATTTTAGAACAATTGATGGTACTGACATATGAAATTACCTCATCAAAATATGTATATGTCATTGTGGGCTCTGAATCCCCATGGTATAATGAGATATACACATACTTACATAAAAAGTATATGTCTCCTAATTTGTCAAGAAATCTAAAGAAGACTATTATTTGTCAAGCATCTAGACACACTATTATTTCTTACACATTGTACAAAAAGAGCCTTGATGTGACACTTATTTGATGTCTTGATGTTGAAGAAGCACAAATTGCCTTAAAAGAGGTACATGATGGAATTTGTGATGCACATCCAAGTGGACCGACACTATCAAAGAAATTACTAAGAACTAGATACTATTAGCCTACTATGGAAAAGGATGCCTATAAATATGTACAGAAGTGTAGACAATGTAAAGTGCATTGGAACCTCATTCATGCATCAACACAGGATCTCCAACCTATCACATCACCCTAGCCATTTTCACAATGGGGTTAGATCTTGTTGGTAAAGTTAATCCTATGTCATCCAATGGGCACAAATTCATCTTTACAGCTACTGAGTATTTTACTAAATGGGTAGAAGCAATTCCTCTAACATACATCATGGGTAAGAAGATACTAAAATTCATCTTAACTACATCATTTGCCGGTATGGGATTCCAATGTGTATAGTGACTGACAATGGATGTTCGTTTAAGAATCAAGAAATGAGAGAATTGTGTGAACAATTCCAGATATAACAAAGATTTGCAACACACTATTATCCACAAAGTAATGGACAAGAAGATGCAAAAAATAAGATAATATTGAAGATCCTAAAGAAAGTTGTCAATAACATGGGACATGACTGACATCTGCAGTTAAATCCCACTCTATGGGCCTACAGAATAGGGGTACACACACCTACTGGAGCAACACCCTATTCATTGGTTTATGGTACATAAGCAATATTACCTTTTGAAATAGAACTACCTTCTTTAAGAGTCTCCTTAAAATACTGTTGGTAATTTGGAGGAATTGATTATGTGTTGCATTGATGGCAACACCAACTGTTTTGGTTGTTTACTGGTTTTCGATTGGTTTCGGTAGAGTGGTTTGATTATGATATTGGTTCCGGTATGCTCTGATATGATTTGGTTTGTGGAATTGATTTGGATTTGTCATTCAAGCTATTCAGATGTGTATCTCGATCAGTTAGTTCGGGATTTGATGACTCGGGAGCTATCATTTATTCTAGTAAACCTTTTGGTCACCAGTAAGGGTTTCATCGATAGAGATTTGTTGAATATCTTTTGATGCACATGATAAGTAGTGTTGGTGTGTGGCTTCTAGATGGCTTTCGGGATGTTGTTAGTTATCTTGTTCATGTTCCAGTTCATCGGTGGTGTTGGATTTGGTTTATGGCGACCTATTTTGGGTTTGGTGTTATCTAAGTTATGGACCATTTTCTGTAATGTGTTGGAGTATATTTTTGATAATAAAAGTAGCCAAAAATGAGGGGGCTGACCCATGGGTACAATTAAGAGAACAATGAAAGGACCATTGTCTGCAAACAATCAACACAGAATCAGCCTTTTATAACCTCTATCAAAAACAAAAACCATCTTATGAGAGTTTATCAACAATAAAATACTACCAGTCAGAGTATACTTCCGGTGCCACGCAGGGCTATCAACATTAAAATATAAACATAAGCCGAAACTAGACCTATCTAGCCTACTACACCGCATAGACAAAAAACTTCTCCACATGCAGAAAATTAATTCTTTTTCCCTCGGCTCTTCTTAGGGAGCAGCTTCTTAGCCCATTCCTTAGTGAGGAACTTGAACAGGCCTTTAAAGTCCTCGTCCTCCTTGCCTTTACCTTTGTCCGTGCTATCTTGCAAAAGGCACAGAGTAGTAGTTGAGCATCTCATGACATTCAGAGCGAATTTAGACACATCATGCATCTTGGACTCCGTCGCCTCCAGTCTGTTGGTAATCACTTGCAGGTTGTCAGAGAGGGATTCTATATTTTTCTCAAGCTCTGCTAGGTTGGGATCTTCTTCCTTCACACTACTGGCCTCTTCAATAACCAGCATTTTCTCAATCTGGAAGGTTGAGGAAGGGAAATTGGCTGGCTCCAGACTCATAGAGGCGGTCGGGCTTTTGGAAACATGGGTTGAGCTCACAGAAAGGGGGGACTGTTTGTGCTGGGCCTGGGGGATATTATTAGTTGGAATGGATTTACCCATGTCGTGCGAGGAGGAGGGGTCTCTTAGGGATTTATCAGAGGGCTTAGAGGCCAATCTACTAGAGTGGTGGGGCGTGTTGGCATCTTCGGTAATGTCCAGGTCCGAATCAATTTCTTGGATTTTAACTTTTTTAGGGGTTTTGACCTCCTCTGAGGAGTGATTCTTGGTTTTCTTGCTAGAGGAGCCAGATTTTGTGCAACGAGGGCTCAAATTATTAATGGCCAGAGGTTGGGTCGAGGGGCCGACATTCTGCATAGACATGGAACGGGGTAGGCAGAGGGCGAGGTGGAAGTTGAAAAGGCAGAGCATAAGGCCCTGGTGTAGGATAGGAAAGTCTTTTCCTTTCTTTTTAGCTTCAGCTATATCTTTAATGTTAGCATCCATCGAGTGCAATAAAAAGAACAGAATGGAAATGAGGTCTTTGTTCCTCAAATGGTTCGGGAAGGGGAGGTGGTAGTAGTAGAAAATGTCATACTTGCCTTCAAGCGTAAAATACTTCATCACTATGTAGCAGACTTCATCCCAAGGGTGCGGGAGTTCCTCTTTGTTAAAGCCTCCGGCCCTCTTGACAGGGTTCTCGCCATGGCGGAAAAATTGGTTAAGGCTAGTAGAGTCCGCAATGCGGCTCTGTTTTTTCCATTTTCTACCCTCCATTGAGAGGCCCGTAGCTTGGGCTATGACCTCTTCATTTATTTTGAAGGAGATTCCCCCCATAGTCACCCTTCTATCCTCCCAGGAGGACATGAATTGTTTAGAGAGTCTCTTGTTGTTGCCATTCATGTTCTCCATGAATTTGTCAATGCCTCCTTCCGTGCACACGAACTAGGCCGCAGGCTTGGCTTTGAACTCCTTCACTTTGTTGGGTTCCAATCTGAGCTTGTCCCCCCCCATTTTAGAATCCTCCAGCTTCTCTGTATGAAAATGACAGAAAGCCAGAATGCAGAGCCGAAGCAATCTCAAGACGGAATAGTTAGGGAAAATGTGTTAGACTTGGGTTAAACGGTCATAATAATCATAGTGATTATTATCCCTTAAAGTCTCATAGATATCGCTGGCCGGAGATCTACTTAGAGCATGCGAGCCTTTACTCGGGCCAATGTGAGTTGACAGCTCTTTACTTAGGCCAATGTGAGTTGACAGCTCCCCAATGCCGCCTTTTTCGTCAGCAGTTGGCACCGTCTGAGTCATAATTGAATGGTAATCATTCCCGATGTTAGTCCTTTCTTTATAAATTCGACCCCTGTGGTAGTGATGACTCCGCATACCTTTGCTATGTGTCCGTCTGTGGTACAAATTGGTGAAATCTCTAGGCCAATTTGAAAAAATTAACACATTTTCCTTCATCATTGGGCGGAAGGGTTAAGTCCTTTCTTGGCACAAGGCTTTTTCCTTATCTAGGATTTCCTTAACAGTGATTGGCAATAGATTGGGGTCCCTCCAGCATTGTAAGCCCATCTGCAGCCTTCCTTTAGCCACCATGGAATCCGCCACTCTATTTCCTTCTTTGAAGATGTGGTCTATGGTGAAGTCCTCCATTTTGACCAGCAAGCACCTGATATCCCTCAGAATGGGTTCCACTCTCCATCCTGTGGAAGCATTCCCTTTGATAGAGTCGATAATAACTTGAGAGTCTCCTTCGATTTCTAGATGTTTTATTCCTATGTCATTAGCCATTTTCAGCCCCTAGAGGAGGGCCATTCGCTCAGCTTGAGTGACCGAACTTTCACTGAGGTTGCCAGCATAGGTTGCAACCATGTTCCCTAGATGATCCTTGATGACTCCACCACCAGCCTAACTGTTGCACTGAGCAGAGTCATCAAAATTCAATTTAAACTAGTTAATTCTAGGGGAAGACCACCTAGTCATCTGTCTCTTTTTCTTGGTGTTGTTGTTGAAACGATCAAAGCCAGGGGGGAGCTTCCAACTGCCAGTGATCTTGTTATCCGTCTCATCAGGAGGATAGGGGGGGATTTTCCATTTTGTAGTTTCTATATTCTCAGACATCAACTTAAAGTAGGTGAGGGCTACAGAGTCTGGAGGGGTGTCAGTGTCTCTAAAAATTCTATTGTTTCTCTCCTTCCACAAAGCCCAGCAGATGTGCGGAGGAATTTGTTTCTAAAGTTGAATGATGAGGGGATGATGGGAAGGGGGGATCCAATCAAACACAAATTTTTTTATATTCTTGTGGAAGACCCAACATAGACCACATTTCTGAAGAGTGATAGACCAAATGTGAGCTGCAAAGGGACATAGAACAAAAAGGTGCTCAATAGATTCCTCATCCTTTTTAAATAAGCTGCATCTATTGCAGAGATGGAAACCCCTCTTTTTCAAGTTATCAAGCGTGAGGGTTTTTCCATGCATGAGGGACCACCAAAAGAAATTAATTTTGGGAATTAACTAAGGGTTCCAGACTTTCTTCCAACCTTCCGCATCCATAGGGTGTTTTAGGAGCTGAGAGTAAGCAGATTTGACAGAGAACTGGCCCGATTGTGTCTCTTTCCAGATGAAGCTATCTTCGTTCGTGGTCATGGGAATTCTAGTTTTCAGCAATAAGAGTTGCAACTCCTGAGCCACGGGGACCAGATTTGGTTGATTGCTGTAGATGGGAACTAAGTCCTTCCAGCCATTTCCTGGGACCAAATAATCCACAGCATAATCCCCCAAGATAGCCTTGAAATGGTTCCTGATTTGATGAAAGCGAGTGTTGATTAACGGTCTATCCTCCATCCAAAAGTCCTCCCATAATCTCACCTTTTTGCCATCTCCAAGCTACCACTTCAGACCTTCCCTGACCATCACTCTGTTCTTTAGGATGTTGTTCCATAATTTGGAGCCTTGGGGAAGGTCAGAAGTATTTAGATTATAAAAGAAATGCTCCCGGTCCAAATACTTAGCTTTGATGATGTTGCACCAGTCTGCCTCCCCTTTAGCCAAGGTCCATCCCACCTTGGCAATTAGCGCCTTATTGAGGGCATTGATCTTTCATATACCCAAACCTCCCAAAGATTTGGGTAAACAAACAGTATCCCAGTTGACCAGAGCCAGGCATTTTTTTTCCTCTAAACTAGTCCATAAAAAGTTTTTTTGAATTTTTTCAAGTTTTTCTCCCATGGTCCCTGATATTTTGAACATGGAGAGGAAGTAGACCAGAATTCCCTGTAGGGAGGCTGCGAGGAGCTGAAGCTTCCCCACACTACTAAGAAATTTCCCTTTCCATCCCGCAAGCTTTTTCTACATTCTTTCCAAAATAGAGTTCCAGAAGGTGGGGGTGACTTCCTTGACCGTGAGAGGGAGCCCCAGGTAGGTCCCCAGGAGAGTAGCCATTTTGCATCCAAGGATGGAGAGAATTCTAAGTTGGAGGTCATTTGGAGTGTTAAAGAAGTAGAGATTACTCTTCTCATAGTTGATGCATTGTCCGAATGCCTTGGCATAGTCCTCCAGAAGGGTCTTCCATCCTTTAGCCTCCATGACAGAAGTTCTGCCAAAAAGGAAAGTGTCATCCACAAACTGCTGGATATTAGTAGGGGGGAGCGTGGAGGCCGCATTGAATCCTTGGAGCCTACCATTGGTGACTAGATGAGTCACATTTCTGTTTAGGACTTCAGCTATCATGATAAAAAGATAAGGGGATAAGGGGTCACCTTGCCGGATACCCTTCTCAGCTTTGAAGCCTCCCCTAGGAGTCCCATTAATCAGGATTGAGAATTGGACCGTGGTAACACATTCACGAATCATACTCACCATTTTTTGGTTAAATCCCAGTTTTAGGAGCACTTTGAAAAGAAATTCCCAATTAACCTTGTCGTAAGCTTTTGATATATCAAGTTTAAAGGCCATACCTGGTAATTTGCTCCTATCCATGGAATGGATTATCTCATGAGTTGTAATGGTGGCATCCAGAATTTGCCATCCCGGGACAAAGCCTTTGTGAGACAGACTGATAATTTTTTCCAAGAAGGGTTTAATTCTGTTTACAATGACCTTAGAGAGAATCTTGTAAATGGTATTGCAGAGGCTTATGGGTCGATACTCCTTCAGGTAGCTGGTAGTGGTGGTCTTGGGGATGAGGACAATGAAAGTGTTGTTGATCTTTTTTAGCAGTCTCCCTATTTTGAAGAAATATTGGACAACCTTAGTAACATCATAGCTAACAATATCCCAAAAGTCCTGGAAGAAGGCCAGGGGAAAACCATCCGGGCCTGGAGTTTTATAAGCTCCCATTGCAAAGACCACCCTGTGAACTTCCTCAGTAGAGATGGGGGACAGAAGTTGCCGGTTGTCATCCTCCTTAATGGCCATCGACAATTTACTAATGAGGCAATCCTTGAGTGGTGAAGTCATTCCACCATCTGCATATAGACTGGTGAAAAAGTCCACCACGTTCTGTCCAATCAGAGAGTCATCAGAAATCTCCTGGCCAGTTTCATCTTTAATACTTTTGATGTAGTTCCTCCTCTTGTGGTTAGAAGCCAATCTATGGAAGAAAGCAGAATTTTTGTCCCCTTCTTTCAACCACTAGATCCTGGATCTTTGTTTCCAGTACACTTCCTCCCTGGCAAGGATATTTTTCCAGCTTTTGCGACAATCTTCCTCCTCCCTCAAAATGGGATC
This sequence comes from Cryptomeria japonica, assembly GCF_030272615.1. Taxonomy (NCBI): domain Eukaryota; kingdom Viridiplantae; phylum Streptophyta; class Pinopsida; order Cupressales; family Cupressaceae; genus Cryptomeria; species Cryptomeria japonica. The sequence continues at coordinate 400,936,741 of NC_081408.1, forward strand.
CGAGGGGTTACTAATAGCCATTAAATTTTGAAGTTGTTCCAGTCTAGATCCCAGGCCTTTTTTTCTTTTAAAGATGTCTCCAAATGTGTTCCTATTCCACCCTTTGACTTCCCTGCTGATTAACTTTATTTTCTCCCTAATTCAGAACATGGTAGTCCCTTGGATTGGGGTGGACCACCAGCCTCTAACCAAATCCCTGAAGCCAGGATGGGAGGCCCACATGATTTCATAGCAGAAGGGGGGGGGACCCTGGTAGGGTTTGTCTTTCTAATGGAGAAGAAGGGGGTTGTGATCAGACGCCGTCCTTGGGAGGGATTTCAGGAAGGAGCTCATTCCCAAATCCCAGTTGGTGGAGATCAGGAATCTGTCCAACCTGACTTGGATGAGGTGTTTCCCTTTCTTTTTATTCAACCAAGTGAAGGGGGCACCCTGAAGGTCAATATCCACTAGGTTTGAAGCATTGATGAAGCTGGCTAGGTTGCTCATGCTATCAGAGAAATCCTCCAGGCCACCACACTTCTTAGAAGGGTAGAGGGGGGCATTGAAATCCCCAACAAGCATAAATAGGTCCTTCTGATTAGTCATAATGATATTAGAGATATCCTCCCACAGGATCCGTCTTCCTGCCCTAGAGTTGGAAGCATAGATGTTGAACATCTGCCAACAAAGATCACCATAGTGGAGAGAAACTGCTAGGAAATTCTGGGAGCTAGCGAATAACTTGCCTTTTATTTTAATTGGATTCCACGAGGTAGCAATACCTCCAGACACACCCAAGGCGTCAACATACAGGTAGTCCGCTCCAGGCCAAAGTTTACCAACAATCGCAGCGAAGGTTTGGGAAGGCATCTTAACTTCTTGAATTAGACAAATGTCGATTTTCATCTCAAGAATGAGTTGTTTTATGGTGAACTGCTTCTGGGGGCTGTTCAGACCCCTTATGTTCCAAGAGAGGAACTTGATTTCTTACTTTTTCTAAGTCTGTCTAGGGTCAGTTGTCTGCCCTTTGCAATGTCCCTTGCCATAACCTTGTGTCTCAGGACTCTTACTATAGGTCTCCCAACTTTACTTTCATTTCCCCCCACATCAGCTTTCTTGGCTTTAAATTTCTTCTTCTAGGTTATCCATTCTTCATTATCTGTCTGAGGAGAACTTGGGGGCAACACTTTCACCAGAGTTGCCAGGGAGTTTCCAGAGTACTCCTCTCCATTCCTAGTTGTAGGGGAGGAAGGGGTTGAAGTGGTGGGCAAGATACTTCCAATCTTGAAAGGTTTAACCACAGCTGGGGTGGGGTCAAGGAGGACATGGGGTGAGGGGGAAGCAGAAGGGCGGGGGATAGGGGACATGATGAGGGCTATCACCTGAGGGATCTCCCCCTCTTCCAGGGGATAGTTAGAGTTTTTTACTAGGTCCGCTAGGGATTTTAAGAACTCAACGATCTTGTCTTTGTGCTGGTAATCTTCAGGAATAGCATCCTCAGTAGTCAGCTCAGGAAGGGCTTAGGATGACGAGTCACTAGGGTTGATGGGTTCAACCCAGATGGCTTTATTCTTGATCTTGGGTTCTGCTACCACCGGGGCTTTACAATCAGTATATGAATGCCCCTGAGTATTACACTTCTGGCAGTACAGGGTGGCATTTTTGTAAACAATGGCCTGGGACCATTTTCCCCATTTGGACTTTAGGGAGATAAAGTTTGGGAGGGCTTTGTTAATCGTAACATTGACACAGAAGCGAGCATACACTAACCTAGACTTGTTGAGAGTGACCGATTCCTTTGCAAAAAAGCAACCAAATGAGTTTCCTATCCAGCGGAAGATTTGTTCATCCCGAAACTCTAGGGGGAGTCCAGGTAGTCTCACCCACACTGGGGCCATGTGGTTTAGTTTTGCAGAGGGGTCAAAACTAGGTTTCCATTTAGCCATGGTTAGGAAGTGCTTTCCATAAGCCCAGGACCCTGACAGGACATAAACTAGATCCTCCTCAGTGATAAATTTGAATAGAAAGAGTCCCCCCGATATGGCTGAAACCTCCAGGCTTCCTTTAAGCTTCCAGCGTGATTTTTCCCAATGCTTGACCATATCGATAGAAGGTAGGAAGGAGAAGAAATGACCAACTATTACCAGGTGAAGGGAGGTGGCGATTCTGTCCATCAGGTTGTCCGGGAGTTTGATCTCCGTTTCGTCTTCCGTTTGGGAGAAGGAGGCCATAGCATCAAGAGGGATCAAATTTGTTGACCCAAGGAGGGTGTTCTTCCAGGTAGACTTGGGATTCACCTCCACAATATCCTTATCCGTCTGACCGATAGAAGTTTTTGATCCAAGATGAGGTATATTCCTTTCCTCCCCTTTCGATCCAAAATCAGTCAGACCTGGAGGAGTGGAAAGGGTGTGAAGACTGTCATTTTCTTCCGTATGGTCCACAGAATGTGGGGACCCCGCAACAGGCCCAGAAGCATGCGCTCCGACCATGGAATCGAGCGTTGGGTCCAGTAGGGGAGGGGGGGCCTTCCCAGAGGGGGCGAACATCCAGGAACACATAATCAAACTCAAAACGGGTGGGAAAGTTGCATGCTATGTAAATAATAACAAATTAAAATATAAAAAACTAAGCCATAACAACTAACCTGCAAGAAAATTCTGAAATGATTAGTTTACATTGTTTTTCGCCCAAGACAACTTGGTTACTGGCAGGATTTAATGATTGATTTACATTGTTTTTGGCCTAAGACAACTTGGTTGATCATTGAATTGTGGGTTTATGTTATGAATTTATTGTATTATCTTTTAGATGGCCGACCCAAATGATTAGGTCTTAGGTTGGTATAAGTATGATGTAAGATCTCTTTGTATCATAGGTCAAGGTTATGGGATTATCTGTGTGTGAATAATGTTGTAATCATATGCAGAAGGTTTGGTCAATCATAGGTGATCAAATTGGGTTTGTGTAAGAGGTTTAAGACCTTCGATACTGAGCTTAACTAAAACTGTTCTCAGGCATAGGAGATGTTATCTTTACAGTTCACTCTTCTTTCCGGATTGTAGTCTGGATTTATTTTGTAGTCAGTGAGGCTCCTTTTGTGATGAGCAGTGCACTCTAGGCTATTGGCCTTCCTGCATATGTAGGCCCCTCATATTGTAATCACATACTTACTACAAAAGTATTATTTGACTGTGGGTAGGCTTCCCACCATGGTTTTTCCTTTTACTAGGTTTTCCACGTACAAATCTTGGTGTCATGTGTTATGGATGGATGGTAACTGCTCTGTGATTTATGTTTATGTTTAATTACTATATGAGTCATTTCAGTATTTGGTTTATGCATGTTCCCGATGTGTTACTGGCGGGATTTAATGATTGGTTTACATTGTTTTTGGCCTAAGACAACTTGGTTGATCATTGGATTGTGGGTTTATGTTATGAATATATTGTATTATCTTTTAGATGGCTGACCCAAATGTTTAGGTCTTGGGCTGGTATAAATATGATGTAAGATCTCTTTGTATCATAGGTCAAGGTTATGGGATTATTTGTGTGCGAATAATGTTGTAATCATATGTAGAAGGTTTGGTCAATCATAGGTGATCAAATTGGGTTTGTGTAATAGGTTTAAGACCTTCAATACTGAGCTTAATTGAAATTGTTCTCAGGCATAGGAGATGCTATCTTTACATTTCACTCTTCTTTCCGGATTGTAGTCTGGATTTATTTTGTAGTCAGTGAGGCTCCTTTTGTGATGAGCAGTGCACTCTAGGCTATTGGCCTTCCTGTATATGGAGGCCCCTCATATTGTAATCACATGCTTACTACAGAAGTATTATTTGACTATGGGTAGGCTTCCCACCATGGTTTTTCCCTTTACCAATTTTTCCACGTACAAATCATGGTGTCATGTGTTATGGATGGATGGTAATTGCTCTGTGATTTATGTTTATGTTTAATTGCTATATCATTCATTTCAGTATTTGGTTTATGCATTTTAGTATTGATTTTGTGTGTTCTGGTAATAAGGTTTTGAATGCTTAAAGTTTTGTAATTCGATGATAACTGATTCACCCCCCCCTCTCAGTTGTCCTCTGGTTATCTGATTTGTCTAACAACCATTTATCAAAGGAAGACTATTGAGTTGCAAGGTTGCAAGAGCTTTAAATGCTCGATGAAAAGCGACAAACTACTGTAAATCACTTGCAAGGCTACCAGAATAGACTAAGAAGGAAATACAATAAATGAGTACGACCAATAATTTTTTAAGTGGGAGATCTAGTTCTCAAGGAGAACCAAAGGAACCTAGCAAAGCGTGAAAAGCCAGGGAAGTTTGAACCTAATAGGCTAGGTCCTTTCATCATAACAAGGGTCATAGGAAATGAAGCATATAACTTGGCTACCATGGAGGGAGATCTAATCCCTAACCCTATGAACAACATGCACCTTAAACGATACTACATCTAAGGGTTGGGTTAGTTTAGGTTTTACTTTCCGCATTGCATTTCATTTTATTAAAAGCACTGCATTACATATAGTTTCTTTTCAAATGCATCACATTCACAAAATTTTTGCATTTACATATAGCAACATCAATAAAACAAGGCCATTGTCCAAGTTTATCATGTGTTTGCATTCAAGAGAAACAAGGGTCATCTCCTTTCTTATATATTCAGGCATGAAGTCTTTGAGATCCTAAGGTCATTCATTTTCAACATTACCCTATGATGAAACTTTACTTATGGTTGGGTAGTGATTTCACTATTTGAGACTTGTTAACCCAAAGTCTATCAATTGCTATATCTCAAACACATTAACAAAATCTCTAATTCATTAGAGACACCTAGTTGATCATATGACTAATGAAAAATAAAAAAATTCTACTTCAGTGCCATTGTAATTGTCACACCCATGTAGGTTTCATTACTTACAAGTCAAGGCAAGAAAATAAAAAAGAAAAAATGCTCTGCCAAATATTCATCTCAAGGGAAAAGAGCAATGATATATAACTGAAATATCATGCATACAGATGCAATAAAAAGATTGACTATGGTAACATGTGAGTAACTCCATCAGGGATATGGACACCTATTGGCAATGGAGAAATATTCAAGAGATTATAGTCTATAACCTCGTCAGAGCTCTAAAATTTTTTTGGCAATGAGGCTCTATTCGGGATGCTTTTGAAGTTAGAATAATCCACGTAGCTAGTCATATAGGATGCTAAGGATCTTTAGTGAACACAAGAGCGAGAATTAACTCATTTGCACACACATGGGAAAAAGAAGATCAAAGTTTCAAGAACCAATGGGTAAGTTTTTAGTCTCTCCATTTTTAAATCCTAGTCACTAAGTGTGTTAAATTGGATGTTCCAAGAGACCTTAAGGATTGATTGACTGCTTATCTATGAAATTTTTTGCACCTTCAATTCAATTGGTGTATTACAGAATGATAAACAAACATAGTTATCCTTGTTCGAATAGGAAATGCATCTTCATCATGCATATCGCATTAACATAGGTCATGTCAAAAATTCATTGTCTCCACATGCATTCTGCATATCATTATGTCATATAAGTCTGCATATTGGGGGCATAGTTGAAAAATCATAAAAAACATATAAAGTCCTGAAAAAAAATTAAAAAACATTGAAAAACACAAAGAATCAATCCAAAAACATTTAGATAAAGTCCTAAAAAAATAAACGAAAAAACGTTCAAATATCGATCCATAAAATAAAATAAAAACAATAAAAAACCAATCAATCAAAAAACTTGCAATAAAATCTCTTTCAAGAATCAAACACCCTAGCAGATATCTAGCAAATGCTTCCCGTGAAGTTAATGAAGGATACAACTATCCAATCAAACATCTGCAATCAACTGATCAAACTGTCTTATCAATCGTATCAAATCCATATCAAGTGATCATTGTCTTGTCTTAAATAGAGATGGATACACTTGAAATCAGATAGATCAATCTTAAATGGGGTCCAAACTTTCTAAGATCAGACATTATCAACTATCACATCAAACAACTAAGAACGAAGGCACAGATTAGTATAGCTGTTGAATTTTGTCCAGGTTAGTCTCTATATTTTATCATTTGGTGACAGATTATGTTCCTATGCTACTCAAGGATGCCCACAAGTGACTAGAGGAGCCATGATGGGCATTATATTTTTCTTTGTTTGTTGTTTGTGGTGTGAACCAATGAAGTTATGGGGAAATTTCTATAGTGGTTGTTTGTGATAGGAGCATTCATCTTGTGAATGCTACGCATACCTCAACCCCTAACGTAATTCCCAGAATGGAGGGTTCACTCCTTGCCTACTACGTGTTTGTTTCTTCAATGAGATATATTTACATCTTAGTTCCTTATACCCTAATGTACTAAGCTCCATTTTTCCATAATAAAGCTCAGTGATGAATATATTGCACAATAAATAATGACACAAGTTCATGAATCAATCATTCTTATTTTATCTCATTTGCTTATTTCTAGTTTGTTGATACTTTTCTCATCATCTCTTTCTAAATCATTTTCTATCATATAATATTATTCTTTCATCAATTTATTCTCTCTTTCATCTTACTAACATTTCTTCAAAAGTATATTTGAGTCAAAATAGATAAAGCAATATTCTGACATTATCAAACAAAAACAGATTGTATACATTGCATTCATTCTAGGTTACATTCATACAAAATAGATTGCATTCATTCTAGGTTACATTCATACAAAATAGATTGCATTCACTCTAGGTTACATTCATACAATATAGATTGTATTCATTTAATCATATCCATCATATTTGTATCATGTAAAATTACATTGAATTAATCATTGCATCATAAACATATAGAAATAATTGCATTAAATAATATATATATATATCATATAGACATGCATCACATAACACATAGAATCATACATCATATAAAGAACGTAAAGCATAATAGATCATAGTCAAAAAACTGCATATCATATATATAACTCAAAAATGATAATGTGTCAGAATAAAATCATCATAAAAGGCCCAAAGGCTCAAATAATATGATCTCAATGTCTCAACCCACACTGCCTCTGTCTCCAGGTGGATCTTGCCTACTAGATCCTGCCCCGAGATGTCCCAAAGATGTCTGAGGTGGACCCATAACACCACTGCTGCTACTCCTCCATGACATAGACCTACTAGGACTTGAATGACCTCTAAACTCACTAAATCTAACAGCTCTTTGTGCCTCAGGTATGAAACTATGGTAAAGTTTTCTATAATATAAGGCCTCCTGTGCAGCGTGGTAAAGTTTGTCAGACTGTGAGCATACATCTATACTCGAAGCAAGATTTTGTTCATAAGCAGCCTAAACCAACTGCATCTGCCTTACTGGATCATCTCTCCCTCTAGAGACGATCTCTCTCATTGGCTATCTAGTCCTCTCTCTCTCTAGCACACCATAATCCTTGCAAAATAGATCTCTCTCAACACCATGTCACCCCCTCAGTCTCACCACCTCATCCTCTAGACTCCAAATCCCTACTCTAAGAATTTGTGGATCGTCGTCATCTCCGTCACCACCTCATCCTCCATCCCCTCCACCCTCTGTAGTTGGTGCATCCTCTAACTCAAGCATATCATCATCATCCCCATCCTCGCTACTCGATGATCCTGATGTAGAATCATCATCATCTCCACTGCTGCTAGACTCAGTGTCTCCACTGATGTCTATATCCTTGCCTCCCTCCTCATCTACACCACCCTCCTCATCTCCTCCTCCACCCTCATCTCCTTCATCATCTCCCACCCTCTCTTCCCTATCAACCCTCCTCCGCTCTCTCGAATGACATATCTGCTGAGATGTGATAGGAACTTTCGGATCAGTAAGTGGAACAGGTCTATGTCTATCCCACCATGCATCATACTGAGGTGCAATCCCTAGATCTGCAACACCTATCCTCCAACCCCACTTTATAGCCTAAAGTACATCAAACTCTACAGCAACCACATGTGGTTGAATACAAGCACTCCAATCTGAAACCTCACTAGAAACAAGAGCAAAATAAGTTGTGATAGTAGGTACTGCTTGTACCTCTCCAAATTGTCTAAGTACCCATCCTGGTAGGTATATCTCAATGATCCTTTGCTTCTCCACAATCCTCCCAATGAGATATGTCTATTGTCTACAGAACAATAAATATTGAGCATCATCTGCCCAACAGGGGCAATCCAAGTAAGGTCTCCAAATGAAATGCTGAAAGATGTCAAGATAATGATGCCAGTACAATGTGTTACCCGAACCCCTGTGTCTAATATCGGGTGTATATCTATAAACATATGGCTCCTCAGGTTGCAAGTCAACATGAATAACTGGCCTTGAAATAGAAATGTGCTCCCAAGCCCAAGCCTAGAGAAATGTAATGCCACAACTGACAGATCTGTATCCCAAGTAAACAATGTTGTGCATCTGGTAATAAACCATCACTAAAAGACAAGGACCCCAAGAATACACTTGTTGATGAACAATCATACCATGGAGTGCTTTGCCCCATCCAACTGGGAATTTGTGACCTCTCCTATCAGGGATGAGCACAGGGCCTACACAATGCCTACAATACTGCATAATACTATAGTGAGATCATCGTAATCTAAATGAGCCCATGGTAAATCATAATGACCACTAATTTGGAAGTCCTACTCATCACACTCAAAAAGGGCACATAGACCTGCGATACCATCATTGTGATTGTAGACACTTAAAAATAATTATTTTAACTATTTTTAAATTCCTTACATAATTAATTTATTAATTATGCCAAATTTTAATTCTCTTCAATATTAATTAATTATAATTAATATTGTCACTATAGTCTATGATTGATTTATTTAATAAATCATCCCCCTTTTATTCTTCTAAATATCCCCAATATTAAATCATCTCAAAATCCTCCTCTTAGCTAATTAATTTCAATTAATTAGTTAACCTAAGTGATTCCTACAAATCACCTTTTCCTAATCCATCATTAACCTAATAAATTCTTCTAGAAACTCCCTAAGCTCACTTAACATTATTCTTATAATTTTTAATTCTCTCCACTCATTCTCTCTCCTAGTCAAATCCTCCTACAAATCTTATCTACCCTAATCCCACCTAATCTTTCCTCTAATTCCTCTCCTAATGAGTTGCTAGTGGCTAATCATCATGATTAGCCACAAAGTCAACTCCTTGTCCCTTCCATCCAACCACTCTCCTTAAATGCCCTTTTCCTAGGTAAATGTGAGATTTTCAAAATCTCACATTCCTCTAGGCATCTCATCTTCCAAGGAATTTTTAATTCCTCATTCCTCCAATCCCCATGAACCTCCCTTTTTGAAGAATTTTTAATTCTTCCTCTCCATCCCTCAAGAAATGTCCCATCCCTTGCTCTTCTCAAGGCACTTTAGGAAGTCTTCCCAATGTACCTTGAGGAGTGTGGAGACAAGAAATGCCTTTAAGGCATATCTCTTGGTCTCCACACCTCCTCTTGGGCCTTGTGTGGGCTCACAAGGAATCCTAACCCTCCATCTTGGGTTAATCTTAGCCCTTCATTTCTTCTCCTCTCTCCCTATAAATTAAGGACTCCATCCCCTCACATATCATCTCCAATTTTAGCAAGTTCATGCTATTAGTTTGTGCCTAGGAAACCATATTTGCATCCTCACCATGCCCAAATTATCCTTCATCCATACTTAGTCATATTATCCATCCCATCCCTCAATCCATTTTATCCATTTGTGCACAATGTTGGAGAGCCAACCACATCAAGCAATCTAGGAGTAAATCAACATCACGTTGGAGGCATTTGGGCGCACTTTGACTTCATCCAACTCCATCCAAGGAAGAAGGTAAAGGTTGTAAGGTATAAGCATTTATCTTCATGTTTTCATGTGATTTGATTTATGCTTTTATGCTTTTATATGTTTTTATGTTTTTGGTTTGCATATTAACAATCCAAATCCACCTTACACAATTTTCCCATCTTCATTTTGGCACGCCCGGTGGGACCCACGTCCCTAAAAACTAATGTTTTTTGAGTTTTTGTGAATTTTTATGTCGCAGGTATCGGAAGCGCGAGAGACTGCAAATCAGCGCGAGCGATTCGGGTTCGATGTGATAGACATACTTCTTTGGTGCATGCATAGGCGCATCAGCGCGAGCACAAACGCATCAGCCCGACCATTTACAACATTTAAAAAAAAATTCCACTATTTTAATTTTAAAAAAATCACTCTTTGTTTGTTTGTTTTGACGCATGCGCAGGCGCATCAGCGCGGGCGGACGCGTTTCGGCGCAACTGATATAAACTAGCGCAATAGACATGTATAAAATCCTAGTTCGTTATGCGTTAAGTCATTATTATTTTTGTTTCTATTATCTGCAGTGTGTATGCAGGTGTTTTGGCGCTCGCGCAAGCGCTTCAGCATGCCCGTTGTGTGTGCAGGGCAGTGAGAACTGATTCTTTTTTTTTAGTGTTGCAGCTTTTCTCGATCATCCAAGACCTAGAAAACAGAAAAAAAACTACTAATCTGAACTATTTTGCAAGTGGCCTAGGAGTTCCAACCAAATATTGTGTCTCTTTTTTTTAACTAGGCACCTAGATTTAATTAAAGGATAAATAAACCATTTTCTTGTGTGTTTTGTGAAAAGCGTAAGGTAGGAGAGTATGCTCTCATCTAGCTAGATGATTAGAAATCCAGACCCTCCAAGTTTTTCACGTTTGTTGCATGCTTACCTTTAGCGGGCCTGCCCTCCCAACTTGTTGTTTGAGAAGGTAAGAGGGGAACAACCCAAGTGAGTACACCCGGACCTGGGGTTCCCAACTCACTATAATAAATAGGCCATTGATGATGAAAGGGTCAATGGTTGGGGCTATATGAGAGTTCACTCTCACATTGGATGCTTGGTAGGATCCTAGAGATCTAAATCATGCTTGCATGACTACTAAGTTCTTGGTGCTTCGTTGGGCTATAGGCCTCAATTGCGCTTGTGCAACTGCAAAGGGTAGATCCTAACGGGAAGACATATTAAACACCTTGTGCATAGTGGCCAAAACCTTCTAGTCATTGGTGCAGGAGGTCAGACCTTCGAAGTCACTTATATTTTTACGGCCCTTAGTAGAGACACAAAGTTCGTCATAAGGAGTTTTCATGGGAATTGATGCTTTTCTGCCCCGTAGAAGTGAGTGTCGTGGATGGGATCTAGTGGGGTCAAGCATCTAAGTGTCTGCTCTGGGTAAGTGTAGCTGGGAAACCAATTGGGATCTAATGACTATTGTCCTTGCTAGCCTTAAGAATGTTGTACATGAACATGAGTGTCTTTGAGCTAAAATTCATTTGATCATTGTGTTTGCTTTGCTTGATACTTGCTTGCCAAGAGTAGACTAAAAACACATCATTATACTCAAACACTTTGCAAAAACATTTGTCCAAAAGCAAATAATCATCCAAGTCATTATCCACACAAAGTCCAAATTGCATCAAAACTCCATTCGTCTCATGTTTCATAAGCTTAAGTTGTATAAACATCCTAAGAAGTCAATTCACTGTCATATCAAGAAGAAGAAGCTCACACAAGCACAACTCATTAGGTGTCAGAAATTTTAGTATACAAACTGCAAACTCTTGCTTAAACATAGGACATTCTTGCATCATTACCATGATTACGTCCATGGTCATAGCAATGAGTTTGATGCTAGTTATGAACTAAGAGTTTGTGCCCTCCACCAAGGTTCAGGTTTGTCTTTCAACACCAACTATCATGAAAATAAGGGTGGTCATGTCCCTCCATACAACTTGCCATTAGAACCAATCATCTATTGAGTCATGTTCATGCCAAGGATAACCTAGTCACAAAATTTCTTCTAATCATCACTATCATCCCTCTTCAATCAATCATCCTCAATCTTTTCCCAAGGACTTAGCACATCAATCAATCACGAAATCAAATCAATTCTCAAAATCCAAATCAAATCATCCTTTAATCCATTTTAACCTCACATTAAGGTTGCATACCTTGTGAAGTTCCATTTAGACCTCATCATTAATCACTTGGCTTTTGTGCTTGAATAAGAATCCTCTCCAATTACCTTTTCCCTTATCCTTTGAGTCAATCGAGACTCTTAACTTACACCTTTTCTTTGCTTAGGTTCATTAATCAACCCTTAGTGGAAGAAAGGCTTTTAAAACATCATTCCAAGGTCTAAATTCTACCCAACTTGGTCACTACCTTGCTTGTGGTTTCATCTACCACCTAAGATCCTCATCCAAAGACTAAGGTGTCAATCCTAATCAAATCTGGGTTCTAATCCAAGGACCCTACCAATTAGCAAAATCCCTTTTCATCAAAGACAAAATCCAAGAATCCAAAATTTTTGCTAAGTCCTCTCATCAAAAATTTCTTCCTCCAAGCTTTTCTAAGGTTATTCTTGTATGGTCACAACTCAATCTCAAAAGAAAAAGATGGTTGAGCAACAATATGGTATGTCAAACATTAGTGTCCTATATGAAGATCCTACACAAAGTGTGCAACCTAGCAATCAAGATCAAACCCAAGATCCTAATATGGTTAACCAAGATGAACTCTCTCTGGAAGTGCAAACTTTCCTAGTAGACTCTTATAACCAAGAGATGATTGAAAAATTTATCCAGCACAATCCTATTGCACTTCTAAAGACCCTCCTTGAAAATGGAGCTCAACTTCCACCTGATTTTGATAAATCCACTCTTCGCCAACAACCACAAGGAGATCTCTCTCCCACATAGAATGTTGCACCTGTCATTCAAAATCAATCAATTACGGCCCCACCCATCATTCAAACCCAATCAATAACACCTGCGGCACCCCCCCCCCCCCAATGGTCTCCATTCCACCTTCTTCTTCTTTACCATCTATACCACTATCAAATCCAGCCTCATCTATTCTCCAACATGCCTCCATACCATCTTCTTCTACTCAACCATATATTTCTATTCTGCAAACTTCACTTCCTATCAACAATGTCGCTAACCTCATTCGGGCCATACTTAATCCCATCACAATAGTTTATGGGTTGTAACCAACTGTCACTCAAGCCCCTACAACATCAGTCATCACCCATACCATCTTCTTCTACTCAACCATATATTTCTATTCCGCAAACTTCACTTCCTGTCAACAATGTCGCTAACCTCATTGGGGTCGTACTTAATCCCATCACAATAGTTTATGGGTTGTAACCAACCGTCACTCAAGCCCCTACAACATCAGTCATCACATCTCACATTCCCGCTTCCTCATAATATCAATACATTATTAATGGTACACCTTCCATAACTCATCTGATTCTAGGGGCGAACGCAATCCATCATTTCCAAAATCCACAACAAGACCTCATTAAAGAAATGCAGGACATGAAAAACATCATTAGAGACATGAAAGAAGGGACTAATAAGAGGAAACCATACTCATTTGAAGAATTTTGTCCTTGTCCTTATGATCTGTCTATATCAGTTGCACCCTACACCCCAGGGTTTTATATACCTAAATTCACCAAGTATGAAGGCAAAGGGGACCCCCGCAACCATGTTCAGAAATTTCACATCCTATGCCAAGAAGTCTCCTATAGTGACCTATACCTCTGAAGGCTCTTCCCTAAGATTCTCACAGAAGATTCCTTGGCATGGTTCTCATCCTTACCACGAGGTTCAATTATCTCCTTTCCAGACTTGGTAGAAAAGTTTGTGACTCACTATGCCTACAACATGGCTAATGATGTTTCCATGATGGACCTGTGTAACACAAAGCAAAGGCTCGGAGAGACTTTTGACAACTTCTTGCAAAGATGGTGACATCTCATCAAGAAATTCCAATGGGACATGCCAAAACAACACCAAATTGAATTATTTCAAAATAACCTGGTGCTCAAACTTTCAAGGCCTCTGACATCTCAATGTATTAAATCTTTCCAAAAATTGACTAATAAGGGCCTAGCCCTTGAACGTGTCTTGTTAGAGGAAGGAACCTTGAAACACTACCAAAGATCAACTCAAAATTCTTCCTCTTATCACAATGATAAACCAAAATTCTGGTCCAAGAACAAGATCGTAGTCAATGACAGTGTAACTGATGCAAAACGGGTCCAGACCATGGTTGCTCCTCCAAAACCCACCACAACTAATCATCAATTCAACAATCAAAACAATCACAATCAATCCCAAAAGCCTCACAACAATGTCTTAGTCCAGGGGCGACCACCCCGATCCAATAACAGGAATCCAAGAGACTTCACTCCTCTTGCTAAGCCTATTGAAGTGGTGTTTCAAAAGCTTGTTCAAGCAGGCGTAGTGGTTTTCCCAATCACTCGCCCATTTTGATCCCAATCAACCCAAACCTAGGTGGTATAATGAGAATTAATATTATGAGTATCATCGTATCAAGGGACATGATACACGAAAATACATGAAGCTTAAAATCTACATACAAGACCTCATTGATAGGGGTGACATTGAGGTAGCAAATGCAAAACCTTGTAATAACAATGACAAACTCAAAATGTACCAAGAACCTTTCCCAAAACATGATAAGGGAAAAGGCTCATCATCTAATGCAGTGAATTATGACTACACTAATCACATAACTGACTTTGACTCTTTAGTAGGTCGCATTGAGCCCACAGACAATCATGAAAATGTCATAACTATCCAAGGAGTTAATCCTCCCCCTTCCCAAAGCAGACCTAATCCCGCTAGGATAGTCATTCAAGGCGCTACACCCTCCACCACGTACTCCCAGAATGACTGCAATGTAACTACGTGCCGAGGTAAAGTCACCATCCAAGGAGCTCCTCCCCCACCAAACCCTCCACCCATATCTTCCACCCATCGATATGACCTCCTTGACCAACTTGGGAAGACCCCCGCACAGATCTCCATTTTAGAACTTCTCAAGACTTTCCCTGTCCATAAAGAAATTTTGGAACAAGCCCTCCTTGAGTCTTGCATTCTCGACAATTTCAATGCTACCCAATGGAACACCTTGTATTCACTTCCAATGATGCTCCTACAGATGAAGAGAATAATAAACCTTTGCACATTGAAGCCCTTATCCAGAAGCACAAGGTCAAATGTATCCTAATAGACGATGGATCTGGACTCAATTTGTGTACATACAAGTTAATACAGCAATTGGGACTTTCTAAGGACCTAGTAGACACATCAAGAAGGATCACAATAAAATCATATGATGATGCGGAAAGAGTTTCAAAGTGCATGATCACCTTACCTCTTCAAGTGGGCCCTATAACAATTGAAACCCCTTGACAAGTACTAGATCTTGATCTCCCCTACAACATTCTCCTCGGTCAGCCATGGATTCACTCCTTGCAAGTCGTACCCTCCACTTATCACCAATGCATTAAATTCCCCTTCAATGGAAGAGAGATCACTATCAAGGGTGATCCACAACCTTTTCAATATTGCAAGCTCTTAGAGGGGAAACATACATATCATTGCCCACTAAATAGACCCTCACCAATGCCTCCATCTGACACATCAAATGTTGCCTCCACCTCATCCAAACCAGACACACAAATCAAGATCTTGGATAATGGTTGTGCAGAATACAAATTGGAGGATGTCTTATTAATAGGAAACCTCCCCCTATCTCCTAAGTCATTTGGAAAACCAAAAGAGCTCAAAAAAGACCAGAAATCGGTCATACAATGCCAAAATACCACCTTCCAGCAATGGGGCCCACTTGATGAGGAGAGCCTCGACGTAGATGTCTCTTCATGGTTGTACTAGGAAGAAGATGAAGATCCAACAAAAATATCCAAAAAAATGTATCCAAAAGCGTTAGCTATAGTCAAAAAAATGGGTTACAGAGGACATGGCTTGGGACCAGAAGAAAAAGGAAGAAAAGAACCCATAAATCCTATCTCCTACAAGTACAACAGAGGCTTGGGGTACACCTTGGTGCCTAAGATTACTATCATTGGTGCCCCTTCAAGTCCTTCTTTGGATATCGAAAGCTCTGACGAAGAGGAGTTCCACAAAATGCCTTATGAATACGAAAATGATATCTTCTTTGACACTCACGTCAATGCCATCACCCCCGTAACCTCTCCCACTTCACATGAGCTACATCTTGTCCATCCTGAACTCATAGACTGGGACCAATGAGACAAACCCACTTTAGATATCTGCGTCGATGATAATTCTCTCATTACTCTCCTAACTATGCAAAATCTGGAAGATTGTAACAGAGTAGATGGTATTCAACTACACGAAAAAGGATACTTTGGTAGTCAGGTCAATGCCCTTAGTCACAAAAAACATGATTCCCTAGGTGAAAACCTCTCTGAGGCACCTTTGGATGAGCAAAAAATAAAAAACAAAGGGCGTATCCGAAAGTGACAACCTGGAAAAGGCACTTGACGATGAGGGACTTGACCTCCCTACCATTGGTTACCTTCCATAGGACAGAACAAATTTGCTGATAGAAGAAACAGATAGTATCAACATGGGTATCAAAGTCATTCCAAAGAATGTGCTCATTGCCAAGTCCCTCGTAGAAAAAGAGAAACAAGACTTCATAAATTTCCTTACAGAGGTAAAAAACAATTTTGCATGGTCCTATGCCGATATGCCAGGTTTAGATCCTGACTTGGTGATTCATAATCTCGTTGTCCGCCCAAACGCAAAACCTGTGAAACAGAAGTTGCACAAAATGCATCCGCATATTGAACTCTTGGTCAAGGAAGAACTCCAAAAAATGTTGGACGTAGAATTCATCAAACCAATAGACTGCGTTGAATGGGTCTCCAACATTGTACTTGTCGGAAAACCCGCCGGGGGCATCCGTATTTGTACTGATTTTCAAGATCTAAATAAGGCTTGTTCTAAAGATGATTTCCAGCTCCCCAACACAGATATTATTGTGGGCCTTACAGCGGGGTATGAGATGCTATCACTTATGGATGGATTCTCTGGATACAATCAAATCAGGATTGCAGACGAAGATCAACATAAAATTGTATTCACAACACCATGGGGGACTTTCTGTTACCAGGTCACACCTTTTGGCCTAAAAAATATTGGAGCCACATATCAGCATGCCATGATGATAATTTTTCATGACCTCTTGCATAAAATTATGGAGGACTATGTGGATGATCTGCTAGGCAAATCAAAGATGAGACAAGAACACATCGCTATCTTAAAGTAGATCTTTGAAAGATTGGAAAAATACAAATTACAGTTAAATCCTAAGAAGTGTGTTTTGGGGGGTACGTCAGGAAAATTATTAGGTTTCATTATTTCCCGTAGAGGCATCGAGATCAATCCTGCAAAGGTAAAAGCCATCATGGAAATGCCTCCACCGAAAACTCTCAGATAGTTGCGCAGCCTCCAAGGAAAACTCCAATCTGTTAGACATTTTCTTTCACAATTGGCAGATAAGTGCCATCCATTTTCACACCTATTACGCAAAGACACAAAATTCAAATGGGACTGATTGTGTCAAAAGGCCTTTGAAAAGCTAAAAGAATATCTGGCATCACCTCCAGTGCTTATGCCTCCTACTCCTGGAAAACCTCTTATTTTGTACATATGTGCTACCGCAGTAGCATTGGGGGCATTGCTGGCAGAAATAGATGATCAAGGGAAGTAACATGCCATCTGCTACATCAGTCAAACACTAGTAGGGTATGAACTCAACTATACCCCCATTGAAGGAGCATGCCTGGCATTGGTGTTTAGCACACAAAAACTCTGACACTATATGCTGAACAACAAAACAAAACTGATTGCTAAGATTGACCCGCTTAAATATCTCTTGTCAAAAGTTTCCCTCACTAGCAGAACCACTAAATGGGTCATGCTCTTAAGTGAGTGTGACATTGAATATGTAGACATAAAAGCAATCAAGGGACAAGTCATCACAGACCAGTTGGTTGACGCTCCACTTCCAGGTGACCATCATATTCTCACGGAATTATCGGATGGATTTATTATGACTGTCACCACATCCTCCACATGGAAAGTGTACATTGATGGCTCTTGCACCCAAAATGGATAAGGGGCAGGAATACTATTGATCACACCTCAAGGAGAGGGCATCCCAAAGTCATACAAGATAGCTTTTGCATGTACCAACAACATCGCAGAATATGAGGCACTCATTATAGGGTTACGCTTGGTTGTCCAGTGGAAGATAAGGGAATTACATGTCTATGGTGATTCCCAACTTGTCATAAAACAAGTCAATGATGAATACCAAACAAAGGATGACAAACTCATCCCCTATCATAGCATGGTTGAAGATCTTAAGCAACACTTCACAACAATCAGGTTTGATCAAGTCCTACGAACAAACAATAAACTTGTAGATGCAATGGCCACTATTGGCTCCCTCCTTTAGATGCCAGCACATAGTTATAAGTGTGAGTTCTTGGTCGAGCAACTATTCATACCGGCATACGATCTACCAGAGTCTAAAATGGTGTGTGTCCTTGTTGGTCCTGAGTCCCCATGGTACCAAGAAACTTTCGCTTTCCTAAAAGACAACACCATTCCACCACACCTCACCAAAACCCAACAACAAACCTTCATTCACCGATGTGCTCGTTACACCATCCTTGGAGACACCCTATTCATAAGGCAATTTGATGGTTCTCTCCTAAGGTGTTTAGATAAACAAGAGGCAGAATGGGCATTATGTGAAGTACATGAAGGCATCTGTGGGGCACACTCAAGTGGGCTCACCTTGGCTAAGAAGCTTTTGAGAACAGGATATTATTGGCCTAAGATGGAAGTAGATGCATATTACTATGTAAAGAAATGCATTCCTTGCCAACAACATGGCGACAAGATTCATGCACCATCTCAGGAATTGCAGTCGTTCATTACACCTTGGCCCTTCTCACAGTGGGGGCTTGACCTCATTGGGAAAATCCACCCCTCATCCTCCAACAGGCATAAATTCATTATCACCGCCACTGAGTACTTCACCAAGTGGGTAGAGGCTATCCCTCTTACTTTTACCACTGGAAAGCAGATATCCAAATTCATCCTGAACTACTTGATATGTCGATATGACATTCTAAAAGTTATCATTACAGGTAATGGCAGACAATTTAAAAACCAGGATGTCAAAGAACTCTGCCAAAAATTCAACATCCAACATCGCTTCTCCACCCCATATTACCCCCAAGGCAATGGTCAAGCTGAGGCTTCTAATAAAACCCTAATCAAAATCCTCAAAAACACAGTCAATGAAGCTAGCCGTGATTGGCACCTCCAACTCCATCCTGCTTTGTGGGCCTACCGCACCTCCATCCGCACACCTATAGGCGCCACCCCTTATTCCCTTGTCTTTGGCTCCAAAGTTGTACTCCCTCTTGAGATTGAGATCCCCTCTCTAAGGGTATCACTGCAAAATGTCCTACCAGAGAAAGAATACAAAATTGCATGCCTACAAGAGCTAGAATTGTTAGATGAAAGGCGCCTCAAGGCTTTGAACCATCTCTGGGTATATCAGAACCATCTGCACATGAGTTATCACAAGAAAGTCAACCCGAGAATTCCAAATTGGTGATCTTGTCCTCATGGAGAATCAAAAAAACCTTCAAGAGAGAGAAAAGAAAGGCAAGTTTGAGCCTAATTGGCTTGGACCATATGTAATCACAACGAAATATGGATCAGGAGCTTATCAGTTGGCTACTCTTGAAGGCAATCCTTTGGATGATCCAATAAATATCATGCACCTCAAAAGATTTTATGCCTAGTGCTCAGAAGGTCTTAAATTGTTAAAAATAAATAAAAAATCATAAAATTATAAAAAATGCATAAAAATAAGAAAAATATCTTGAAAAAAAAAAAACCAATTCGTCCATCAGTGAAAATGACTTTGTGGCACTATGGACAAGTACCTTGGTGAAAACCTCCATGCAGGCGCCAAGGTAAATAAAACTGGATCCATTGTCTATCAGGTCGGTACTGCAATCACCCTCCCATCTAGTCCACCCATCGCAACATCCCTTCCCTTCTACCTTCGAATAAATTAGGCGTATGATGATGAGTCTTTGCCTAAGTCATGAATAACAAATATCCCATCAATTGAGCTTGTGTGCCTCTGTGTGAGCTTCATGAAGTCTTCAGAAAAATCCTAAGTCCACAAGTTAATCTTCAAGGCCATATGATCACTTGCCCAATCCAAAAAAGTCCACCCCCTTTTCCCTAGGGATTAATCCTTCCCTCGCCTGACAACTTAATCCTCCATCCTAATCCTACTCTTGGCAAGAGGTATCAGTTGGTCATGAGTGAATGACTTGTTTGATTTCTTGAATTTTGTATTAATTACATGTTTTTGCCCTACGACTGCATCCATCTATGATTGCCCGGATTTTCAATATCCAAGTACATTTACAATAGGTGCATATTGGGGCATATTTTCATAGCATGGCATATTTTGGGATCTCTCTTGTATAAATCAGCGACCTGGTACTAGTGTTTATCAACACTTACCTTCTCATGTACAAGAGGTATCAGTGTGTTTGAGGGTTTCCTTGCATGTACCCACAACTTTGTATTAGTGTTTCTCAACACTTACATAGTTGTGTGTAAGGAATTCCCATTTGACTGTGAGTTAGTCCACGCCTTGGGTTTCTCATGGTATCCTGATTCCTATAATCAGTGGTGCAAGTCACCCTGGGCAATATCAAACTAGGTTGGCTCTCCATATTTTTGTGCACAACTTTCACCATCATTCTATAAAGTCCTAATCTAAAATTGAGTCCTCAATTTACCCCATTCCCCATCTATTCCATATTCTTCTATTTTCTAGCCAAAGATCATTGTGTTATTATGGGCATATTCCCTCTTTGCAATATTCATTCACTTTATCCATGTAGGATACATTATTAATATAGAATGCATTCTCATTTCATCACACGACTCATTTAGATTGACATTTTTTTTCCACAAACATTTAACACATAGGTTGCACTTAGATTTCATCACATGCATCATTTATAAATAAACGACATTAATTCATCCACGTATATTACATTACATTACTTATTTATTTTAATCACATCATTATATCATGACATTGCATTTATTCCTCATATAGACTGCATCATAAATTAGTTACATCTATATATCCATCATACATTTGCATACGCAGCATATCTACACATCAAAAAGCATGATCACTCATCCTGCATCCAAAACGTGTCAGCAACATATCATAGGCATACATATATAAGCATCCACATTGCATCACAAATAGGTCAGCACAACATATCCATAATTGCATCCATAAATCACATCACAAGAAAAATAAATAGAATCCATCACAATAAAAAGTACACACATCACCCATCATCACAAAATCATATATATATAAAGAGATGAATATGTCTTGCATAATACAATAATCGCCCCGAAGGGTCAAAATATGATACACATGCCAAAAAGGGAGCTAGCTCTCCCCTCCTATCTCCCCAACCCACTCCATTGTACCCCCTCCACCTGAGCCTCATGCCTCCCCTCCTCTCGGTGGCCTAAAACCCACTGATCCACCTATCTCCTGGCTCTGTGTTGGCCGCTGACTCTGTGTCCTATGAGATCAAGGTCGCTCACTATGTTGCAAGTATTGCTCCGTGATATAATCCCCTATAATACTTTGCCTCTTGAACTACCCTCTCCGCCCTATCCCTCTATTGCACAATATTAGCATATATCTTCCCAAGCCCTGCAAGAACCAACACCTAGCAGGTTGCATCCCTCTCCCCCCGTAGTCGTGTCACATCCGCCTTTGCCCTCTATACTCTGGCCTTGAGCCTGGTACAGGAGCATCTCATTGGGTAAAAACTCCCATTTCTGGATATTTAATGCTTTTATGTTTGTAAAGTCTTGTGTTAGGTTGATTTTGTTGTTTTAGGTTTTTTTGGGTCATGTTTAGTGGTTTTGATCTCATTTTGGGCTCTAGAGATCAAGTTTTGCCTTTTAGGCCTTGAGTTGACAATTTTTGGCAAAAATGTGAAAAATTGCCAAAACGGTCTCCTAATGTCTTCAAGAGAATTGAAACATGTTTTTTTAGTGTTTTTAAGCATGTCTAAGTTGTTTAGGAAAGTTGATAAGGCTAGGTTGTCAAAAATGCCTTTGTGAGCAAGAAAAGTTGTCATTTGGCTTAAGAAAGTTGTCAAAATTGTCATTTCTTGAAAAATGAAGTTATTGAAGCCTCATGTCTATACACAGGCATGAAAACCAACTAGAGAAACTATATAAGGCCTCCCCTTTCCTTGGAAAGGGTTGGTGATTGTACTTACAAGTGAAACTTAATAGAAATCAAGTTTTTTGGCTTTTATGACTATTTTCCTTTCCTTTTGAAGGGCAATCCGTACTGTAGCTATACAAATCCATACTGTACCTTCTTGGAAGTTGATATGCTGATGTAATAAGGCTTCTCATGTAATTGTTTCATTGGTTTTTCATTTGCAAGGTGTTTATACAAAAAATATTTGTAAACTGTGTATCTGCTGCCCTGCCAAGGGTTTGGAGTTGTAAAATGTCTCAACTTGGTTGATCCAGGTCTGGGATCCCACCAATGGATTATTCCAAGTTTATTCATATGTATATTGTGTACATAAATCTCTTTTTGTGCTAAATAAGTGTTTGGAATATGCAATTGAGTGAATACTAGGCAAGTGTTTGTCATTTGGCTAGTAGCTTGAATGAAACTCAAAGTTTGCACTCAAAAGTAATTTGAGTGAGCAAATGAATGTGAAAAGGGTCTAGAAATTTGGCCAAAGGCATTGAGTATACTTCTTGGAGGACTATTTTATCTTTTTCTTTCTTAAATCCTTCTCATCTTGTAATCAAACAGTGAGTTCACTATTTTCATGAATTGTATATGGCAAAATGCCCATGGAATGCTTGAAGGGCATAATCCAAGCCTTGAATCTTGAAGGCAATGTAATAGGAGTTCCTCTAATACTTCTCAGACCTCTTTGAGGTATTCTCTCTATACAAATTCTTCTTGGTGCAGTTTTAAAGTGATGACAGCAGTTGACTAGCAAAGGGCGATAAAAAGATAGTGACAGAGGCAATTCACTGTTTTCCTTCTTGTTTGCCAAGTGTTTGACATTTTCCTTGCAGGGAAAAAGTAGGGTAAGGTTATTTAAGGTGTGGTAGAGGTCCTAAACCATTGTGGAGGCTTGAAGAGTGGAGTGAGAGAGACTTTCAAACATTACTTGCCCCAAACCCTCTGTTGGGTCTCAAATCAACAGATTGGATAGGTTGTAAGGAAATGCCAACTCCTATGGTTGAACCCTCCAATTGACTTGGCCAACATATAGAGAAAACTGATTCAGATTTTACTCTCTCACTTTAGGCTCTGCAGGACCTAGGCGGGTATACCTATTCACTGAAATGTCTCCAATAACTAGTGCTTTTTATAGCAGATTTATTATCCTAATCTGATATCTCCTGATCTTGAAATGGCATAAGTTCCTTGAATGGAGATATAGCAGATGAGTTCAAGATTGTTGTTGTAATAATTATTTGTTTTATGTTTCTTAATTACTTCTATTGTTGTTAAAATAATCAATGATGAATAAAATGAGTATAATTTGTAATTAGCCAGTGCCTTCTTTGCTGTTTGGGCTACAGAGTCATTGCATTTTTCTTCAGGACTTATTGTGCGAACCTGTGAGACAGTTTTTTAATTCATCCCTTTATGATCCTGTCGGTTATTATTTCTTTTGGAACCAAACAAATGCTTATATCATATGTTGATTGAGTGAATTTAACCCTACCCTTAAGGGACCAATCAATTAAGCTCTGCAAGGAACAATTACAATCCGCAAGCAAAACCTCTGTTTCAACATCATAATACAAAGCATAGATTTGATCTTAAGAACATGAATAACCTTATCCTATCAGATAATATCACAGATGATTGCCAAAAGAAAATGAAGTGATCCGTAACACATATGCAGAGAAATAATTCATCAAAGTTTGTATTCCATTATGGTTCGTATACAGAAGACTTAAAGGATGTTAAACGTCACTATCTTGACCTTAATTCTTATCACCATATTACAAAAATCATTCTCATATATATATGAGGATGAAGGCTTTTCATGAAGAGACACGACTCTTTGGAATACTAATCGTTAGTTTCAGTGTTTCTAAACTTAAGCAAAAAGAGATTTAGAAGTCCTAAATGATGAATGTAATCATCGTCCTTGAAGGTTTTGATTCGAGAACTTTGTTTCTTTAATTCATCTCCCTGCGATAGATACTTGAATATCATCTGGTTGACAATAGGGGCCATATCTTTACTTCGATCTATTTCTGACAAGGCCCAATCCTTGACGCTGACGAGCTCTTTTCGCAAATCCTCCAGGGATATCACTTCTCCTTCTTTGTAGACGGAGGGCATTCCAACAGGTTTCTCATCATCCAAATCCTTCAGGTCTCTCCTCAGCGTATCCTCAAGTTTGATATGATTCTCCATATACGCAGTCCCCTCAGCTTTTTCCTCTGGTGTCATGGCATCGACATTATTCAGTACTTCATGCAGTCGTGCTTTTAGTCTCTCATGCTCTGTTAATGCCTTTATCGTTCTATTATATACTTTCCAATATGGTTCAACTTGCAAGAGCATGGTGTTAAACCAATGTCCTATGATGTCATTGACTAGTTTGTCCATTCTTTGTTGGATACCTTCTGTGCGTTTATTGGCCTTTTCTGCTTGATACTTCTAGTACAGAGCATCAGAGACATCGTCCAAGCTACGTCCCGTGGGGTATGAGGTGTATTCACTGATAGGAGTCCCTGTCTCTAGTTGCAATACTTTTGCCTGCAACTTTTGATTTTCCTCTTTAGATTTTTCATATAACCCCTTATATGTGACGTTTTCTCTGACCAAAAATTCTGTCTGGTCCAGGTTCAATCTAGCAACATCCAAGTTGAGTTTAGCAGTGACCCTAGGGTCTGTCTTACCAACCTGATGAACCATGAGGTGCCCAAAGGTTTCTTCAATGTCTACAATGATAGGCCTCTTCCCCTTTGGATATAATGCCCATTGTAGGAGAGCTTTCTTGTCTGGATCATATCCAGAGCCTAAGAACAATTTGTCTATCTCCTGAGGCAACACCTATTGATTTAATTTCACCAGTGTGCATATTCATCTCTGCTTCAAAACCAGGAGGATAATCTTCTCTAGGAGAATCAGCTGGGATACTACTGGCGGTCGATTTTGGTGACATGTGGGCTAAGGGCTGACTATCCTTCTCAGTATTAATGAAATGAAGGAATTACGAAGGCACTCTATGCATGATTTCTGCTTCATGTTGAAGCAGCCTTTTAGCCACTTCCAGAGGATCTTGGAGATTTCCAATTAGGTCTCCATCTATCATTCCCCTTACCCTTTTCCATTTGTAGGCCTCCCAAACTAACTCACTCTTTTCTCTCAAAGCTTTGGCCTCCTCTCTTTCAAGATTCTTAATCAGGTCATCTGGCATTTTGGCCACATGTATTCTAGCTTTGAGTTTTTGTGATACTCTGGCAGCTCTTATATATCCTTCAGGGTCGAAGTTCTCTCTAGGTTCACCCAGAGTCATGCCATAGTAGTCTAACTTGTTCTGCAGTAAATGATAACTTTTTGAACTTTTAACAATGAAATCAGAAAAAACCAATAAACCTGGAACAATGGATTGTTTACCGGAATCTGTAAGGTGTTTAGCACTGACAATAGACAATTGTCTTATAATCTCCAGGCTAGCCACCCTGTTTGGCACTGTAATTGGGAGCATGTGGGGTTTTCCTTCATATCCAAATACCCTGATTTCTGTGTGATTGTTATGGCAATACCAATCACCCCAATTATGATCAATCTGTGACTCTGGAGAGAAGTCCTTTGGTCTGAGGAATCTCTTCATTTCAGGGGACAAAGTGTAATCCCTGTGTTGCCCAAAAGCTGCACTAAGAGGTTTCACAAAATATTCTTGAAAGTGCCAGTACTGGTTGTTCATGAACCTCTGGTCCCATGCAGATACCCATAACTGAACTGGCTTCTTCAAACCATTTTTATCATAGGATCGAATGCAGAAATCATCTGACCAGAAATTAATCTCTTGTCCACAATAAAGAATGATATGCATTAACAAGGAATACAATGAAAAATGAACATTCACAAGGTCCCCTTTCAACTTTTCCAATCCATGATTTAAAGAATCTGCAACATAAGTGGCAAAATCAAATGACCTAGGGTCTTTTGACTGTAAATCAGCACACAGAAACATAACCCCAATATCCATGAGTGGATGAGCCTCTAGGCCTAATACTTGAGCTGCAGCATAGTAGGTATATTTAAAATAAGGATGGAAATGGTTGACATCAAACGGCACCTTGTCATCTTTGCTAAATGGAACAAATGACCCACCCACTTTTGGCCTGTGAATAGGTAGCCTCCAAGTCCTGTAGATGTTTTCCAAACTAAAGAATTCTTGTGAAAGTTTCTTCATATCGATACTCTCCTCCACCTCCCAGTCCAAATCAAACACCATATCAATAGTCTGTTTGTTAATTACTACTAATGTATTCCCTCTGTAATCACATATGGTTTTGGTTCTTGGATTGTAACAATCTACCAGAGCTTTCATTAATTCTACATCTACAAACACATTTGGGACTACCAATTTGCCTAAGTTCTTCTTCCATAGATTACTTATGGGTTCAGGAGCGTCCCTTCTTTTGTAACTAAATAAGAATAACTCATGTCCTCTGATTTCAGTCCAAATATCTCCTAGATTTTCAAATCTATCCTCCAATCCTTCTTCTTCACTTTTGATCTTTTTGGACCTTACACTAGATGAGGGACATTGGTCTAATAAATCCTGAGTCAGAGCTCTTCCTTCCTTCTTTTGTCTCTTGGGCTTCTCTTCAGGGTTTAACTCTTTTCCTTTCCTACTCTTTTTAGAAGAAGAAGACGAAGGTTCCATGATTACAGCGAATATAAGAAACAACACTTACTTGGAGAAATGCTCAGCTCTTCTGGTTATCGTTCGCAAGTTTCCACAAGTTCTTCGCAATTTTCAGTCTTTTAGCATTGATCTGGTTCTTATGAAAATTCAATCAGTTCAACTGTAATCGTATGGGCAACTTGTGCACATTTAATGTTCTGTGTCTACAACGGCTACTCAAGTGTTTAAACTTAATTGCAGATGTGACATTCTTCACTTGGGCCTTTAACTCTTTTGTGGGAAGTAGAGTTCGCTCAAAGTGATCATATTTCAAGTTATCGATGAAACCCTTGTCTTCGGCCGAGTGTTTAAATCTTTCATCGAAAGCCCGTTTTCTTTGATACTATTCTTTCGGTGAGTAGCCCATGTCGAGAAGCCACTTTCAAGACTCATCGAAATCGTTCTTTCATCGATAGACCTCCTTTTCGATAAGTCACTCACAAGTTTCATCGAAATCATTCTCTCGATGAGTTTCTTTCTTCGGTGAGGGCCCATGTATGTTCATCGACATTCCTTTTTCATCGATATCCTCCTTTATCGATGAAACACCTTTGCTTTTGTTCGACATTATGTCATCGATGAAAACTTGCGTTTCGATGAATGCTTTATGAGTTTCTTCGGTAATGATATTCCTTTGAAATCACTTTTGCCCTTTTGCCTTTCGTTTTTTACCTTTTCGATGAAACTTAGAGTATCAATGAGTGATTTTCTACATTCATCAAAAGTAACTTTTGCCGAAATACTCATTTTGATGAAAATACTCTTTCGATGAAACTTCTTTTGCAGTGCTCGATACAATTTCCTGGCTGAAACATCTTTCAGTCTTCATGCCTATGGGAATATACATTTTTTTTATATATTTTTTATTTTCAAATATAGTGTTCAACAGCGGCTCTGACTGAGGATGGAGGCATATTGAATATGTCTTCAAGAATTCAGAATCTCTGGTTAGCGCAGATTTATGATGGTATTTACAATGGAAATGGATCCTAATCTACTGTACATGTGATACAGAATGTTCAAGAAAAGAAGTTTTTTAAGAATTGCCCATGCACCGGCAATTCTTGGACCTCTCCTGTTGCGTTTTGAAGCAAATAGGAATCCTCCCCTTTTTTGTCTATAATCACATATGGGCCGATCCACAAGGCTTCAAATTTACCATGCTTGCCTTTGTCTTGACTCTTGGCATTCCACATTAAAACCCAATCACCTACACAAAATTTTCTGTTTGATGTCCTCTTGTCATACAATCTCTTCATTTGATTTTGAATCTTGATATTCTACTTTTGAGCTTCTGCCCTGACTTCATCAAGTTCTACCAACTGCATTATTCTTTCTTGTGATGGATCTTCAACATCTATCTCTTCTTGAATCATAAATCTGTGTACAGGCAAGAGGTTATCCAAAGGTAGTCTGGCCCTTTTGCCATAAACCAGTTCAAATGGAGACTTTCCTGTAGATTTTTTCACAGTTATCCTGTCTGCCCACAGTGCAAGATTCAACTTTGAATCCCATGCTTTTTTGTTATGTCCCAACATCTTTTTGATGATCTTTAGGATATTCTTGTTGCTAGATTCAGCTTGTCCATTCCCTTGAGGGTGGTAGGGAGAAGAATGTGATATCTTAATGCCATATTCTCCACAAAAAGTGTTGAACTCTTCTGATCTAAAGGACATGCCATTGTCTAAGATGATCCTTGCAAGGACACCGAATCTAGAAATAATGTTTTCCATTAAGAATTTTATCACCACTTTGCTAGTGGCCTGTCTAGTGGGTATTGCCTCCACCCATTTGGTAAAATAGTCTGTAGCGACCAATATCCATTTGTGTCCTCCACTGGATTTTTCTGATATTTCCCCTATAAAGTCTATTCCCCATTGTTGAAATGGTTCCTCAGCCAACATTGGTCTCAATGGGAGTGATCCTTGATACCTTATTTTGTTTGAGAACTTCTGACAAGCTTCACACTTTCTGACATATCTATAAGAATCATTGAAGACACATGGCCAATAATATCCAGCTCTCAATATTTTATGTGTTGTAGTCTTGGCCGAGAAATGACCACCACAAACCCCATCATGCATTTCATGAAGAACTTTGTCTGCCTGGTAGTTATCTAAACATAATAACAATATCCCATCTCTATTTTTCCAATATAAGTCCCCATTGATAATCACATATCTTGCTGATTTTAGCTTCAAAGCTCTCTTCTGACTATCGGTCATACCATCTGGACATTTCAAATGCTTAAGGTAATACATGATATCAGTGTACCATGCTGTTCTCTCAATACTGAAGTTAGCTTCTTCCCATCCAACCTGATTCACACCAGATTCCTCAATTTCAGTTCCTGTCATGAGTTTGGCCAACCCTTGTCCTTTGATAACCTGTGAAATTTTAAGCTCAATGTTAAATTCTTGTATCTGATTGATCCATTTGCATCTTTTTCCCGTGACCTCATTCTGTCTGAAGATATCTTTTACTGCTGCATTGGGGACATAAGCTATAACTTCAGCCCCTACTAAGTATGGTCTAAATTGTTTCACTGCTTTGACCAAAGCATAGGCTTGCTTTTCGTTCAGTTCATATTTTACTTCTGAAGGGCTCAAAGACTTGCTAAAGTATGCAATGGGCTGTTCATACCCCTCTGAATTCTTCTGTAACAACACTGCTGCTATAGTATGACAAGAGGCAAATGAAAATATTATAAAAGGTTTACCAAAATCTGGGGAAATTAATACTAGTGCCTCGGAAATTGCCCTTTTGATTGCCACAAAGGAATCCATTGCTTCTTCGGTCCAATCTATCTGGGCCTCTTTTTTTAACATCCTCACTATAGGTTTTACTATGTCTGCAAAATTCAAAATAAATCTTCTCACAAAATTAATTTGTCCCAAGAATGATTGAATGGCTTTGATAGTTCGGGGAATGGGAACCTCATTAATAGCTACTACCCTTTCAGGGTCAATTCTTACTCCCTCCTTGGATACTATGTGTCCAAGTAATTTTCCCTCTTCAACACCAAAGTGGCATTTTTTAGGATTCAAGGAAATCCCATATTCTAAGGCCCTTTTAAATATCTTTTCAAGGTGTTCACAGTGATCATCAGCCTTCTTTGAGTATGCAATCAGATCGTCTTGGTATACTACCATGATTACATCAATCAATTCTGCAAAAGCCACATCCATTGCCCTTTGAAAAGTAGCTCCAGCATTGGTCAATCCAAATGGCATTCGTGCATAGACATAAGTGCCCCATGGAGTTGTGAAGGTTGTCTTATATTTTTCAGTTTCTCTAACTTTCACCTGATTGTAACCTGAAAATCCATCCATCATAGACAGCAACTCACACCCTGTTACCTTCTGCAGCATGTTATCCATATTTGGCAATGGATAATTGTCCTTTAGAGATGATATGTTTAAATTCCTAAAGTCTACACATAATCTAATATCCCCATTTTTCTTCCTGACTGGTACCAAGTTAGAAACCCATGTGGAATATCTGCATGGTTCAATTATTCCTGCGTCTTTCATCTTTATAATCTCTTCCCTCATTTTTGGTAACAATGTTGGATTAATAGGTCTTTGCTTTTGTCTGAATGGTTTAGCTTCTGGTTTAAGTGGTATCTCATGTTGAAAGAGATCTTCCCTGTAAGCTTTTAGATCTTCATAAGACCATGCAAACACATGTTTGTATCTTTTTAGCAACATTATCAGTTGTTGCCTCATAATGGGAGTTAATTTTTTTCCAATAAAAACATTTCTGGGGGCTCCTTCACTCCCTAGGTTGATTTGTTCAACATCACTCTCTTTAACAGCTGACCCTTTGGTTTCAATCACATCTTGAGCATTAAAAGTTCTTTCTAATGCTACTAAGCCTCTTGGCAATTTATTTGACTTTAGTTGTATAATTTCATGTCCAAATAAAGTTTCCTTACCTTCAGTTTTTTCCACAAAGTCATTAAAATTTATAGCTTGAGCCTGATAATGATCAACACACTGTAAGAAGTTCAGCAGATCTGCATCATCTTGAAACACTTGCCAATTATACAAGTTGTCAGGAACAGATGGTCTTACTTTCATCTCTACTTCAGATATCCCAGTTAGCGTTATATCATTGCCTTTTAATGCAATATTTGCTAAAAAATCTGCCATGATGTTCTTCGACCTATCTATCCAGTTTATCTGAAAAGCATCAAAAAGCTCCATGGTATCCCATACAGCATTCCTGTATTGTTTCAGTCTTAAGTGTTTCGAGGCATATTTTTCCTTTACTTGTGAGACTATCAATTCTGAATCACCAAAGACACTTATCAATTTGATTCCATGTTTGACTGCTATGTTAAGACCAGTGAGTAGGGCTTCATATTCGGCAATGTTATTTGTACACTCAAATAACAACTTGAAAGAATATTTGTAAGTTTCCCCTGTGGGTGAAATAAAAAGGATTCCAGCCCCACTTCCTTCCTTGCTACAAGACCCATCAAAGAACATTTTCCATATTTGATCAGCCTTTTTAGTTAAACATGACTCAATGGGGATCCACTCTTGAAATTTAGGTTTTGTTAACTGTACCTGGAAGTTGTCCATGTCAGTTTGTAAAAAACATATTTGGTTCACTGTTTTTTCTATGTCTTCTATGATATATGTGGACCGGGGTTCCCTGTCAATCTTTATTTCCTGCCCATTGACTGGAATCGTAGCATATGACAAATCCAACTGTACATATCCACCAATCAGATTCGACCATTGTCTAGACAACAACATTCCATAATTTGGAGGAACATCTACCACTGTAATATCTGTTTTATATGATGCTTCCGGATAGGCCGCCAATCTGAACTCTACATCCTTCATGATACCAACCACTGGGACTGATCTATTATCCATGGCATAGCATTTCCCAAAGGTAGTATCAACTTTCAATCCCAGTTCTTTCATCACCCCAACAGGCATGACATTTATGGCTGCTCCTGAATTGATCATACAATTCTTTATTTTTTTGTTGTTTATCACCAAAGTAAGATAAAATGGGTCTACCTGTGTTGGGCTTTTAGTTATAGTGGACCCTAAATATATAACTGGGGCCATTTGTTCATTATTGTCACCTGTTGGGACCTCTTGTTTCTGTTCATTAACTTTTTCTTCTTGGACACCTGAAATCATCTCCAAAGTTTTTTCTCTATACTCAGGAAACCTCATTATTTCCATCAATGGAACAGAAACTTTTAATTGTGTTAATGCAGTTGAGATATCAAATGAGGTAGAGTGTTGTGATGAAGGGAGTTTTACTGTTTCTTCCTTTTGAACATTAGGACCCTTCTTATTATTCTTTGGTACAACCTCCTTAGTCATAGCTCCTTTGTTTATTCGCTTGAGTGTCTCATCAGTTTCTTTCATAAAAAGACTAGTAGGTTTACCTTGCTCTAGATTCACCACCCTATTCCTTAAATCATAAGTCTTTTTTGCTTGTGCAACGGCATAAGCTGTAATTCTTCTTTTTTCTTCTTCAGTAGGGATTCTGAGCTTAACACTTTCATTTTTGCTGGTGGTCACAGGTAAGACAGAGCATTGATCAATATTCATGGAATCTGACCTTCCTTCTTGACTAAATGATATCATATTAACAGTTGAATCATCCACATGTTCTTCATAGCTATCCTCCTTCTCTTGCAATCCTTTTGCTACTGCACACAAAGAAGAAGCGTGTGGCATATTGCAAGCGTAACACCACATGTCATCGTCTTGAGTATAATTTACTGTTCTTTTTAAAGGATCTGGAATTTGTTGATTATCTCTGTGGTTCCTGTCTACTGGTTTCCCATCCTTCCATGCAGTGTTATAAGGCATATCATGCAGTCTGGGCCTCTCAGGACGGTAGTATTGTTGTTTCTTTGTTTTGTTTACCCTTACAGATAAGTCTTTTAGGGCATTTAAAACTTTGTCAAGCTTATCTTCATCTCTATTAGCCTTGGGTGCTCTAGGATTGTATAACCTTGCATCCTCTCTCTTTCCCACTTTACCAGCAGCCTTTCTGTTGTTTTCTATAACAATGGCATCTTTCATAACATCCCGGAGGTCTCTAGGATTTCTGGTTCTCAACTCATAGTTTGTTTTACTGTCATAAGCATTGATATAATACAGAATGCTCACTTCAGGTATTGGTTTCATCCTATTGGGGATTTTGTTTAAAACCCTGTTAAATCTTTTGTTAAAATCTATCACTGATTCATTTTGCTCCTTCTTTATACTAATGATTTCGTGCAAAGCAAACTCAGGGCTGTTATGGTCTCCATACTGCTCAAGGAACAAATCTTTGAATCCTGCAAGATCTCTAATGGATGCATCAGGCAACGTCCTAAACCAATCTCTTGCATCTTCTATTAATGATTGCATAAACAACCTGATCTTGACATCTTCATATGGTAACCCAAAATCCTCAATTACTGCATCAAAGGCTTTACAATGAGCCTCACCTGAAACTGCATTACTTCCTGTGAACCTTGGTATCGCTGTCCTGATTTCATTTGGGATAGGATATGGGTACACTATCATTCCTGAAAAATCAAACTGCCTCATTTGCTCCATATTTATTAGTCCATGCCCTCCATGAGGATTCCCAAAGTTCTGGTTTACATTACCATATAAGGGTATTTGATTTTGATAAGGAAGAGGGTATTGATTCTGGTGTTGATATTGAAACTGATTAGGGGGTGGGTGTTGGTTATAAAATTGACCAGGGGGTGGGTACTGATTATGAGTATGTGAACTTTGCTGGACTGGTGGTGCACTTGATTGCACATGATCATCCCTTTTGCTACCAAACAAGGGATTCTCATAAGCTTTGAAATCATTACCGCTTGTTTTACCCACTCTTTGAGCGTATTTTTTCTTGTAGTTGTTTACATCTTTATTAAAGTCATCCTCACCAACATTTATGCCTAACTTGGCACACAGTTCCAGACATTCCTGAGTCCTTCCTGAATCTCTCATTTCAGCAGCTGCCTCCATCATTTGTCTAGTTAAATCTGTAAACCTGTCTGCAGGATCCGCCATACCTGATCCTGATGAAAGCGGTGTGTTTTGTCTGGACCGTGCTTCGTGACTTTCGAAACCAGGGGGAATTTGGCATCGCCCCTTCTGAGCTTTATATGCTGCAACCAAATCCTCATTCACTGGGCTTGAAATAGTTGCTCTATCTTGTTCTCTTAAGGGTGAATGTTGGTTGCTTTCATGTCTATACTGATTATACCTTTCTCTCATGGATTCATTCATGGATTCTTTGTCTTTGTTCTTTCGCTGAGAGAAATCTAACTGGGATAAAGATTGTCCTTTTGTGACTGATCTTGTTCCGTGCATTGATATTCTTAATTCAGAGTCGCCACCTCTTTCCTAGAGGATATAAGTTTTTTTTATTCTTTCTGAGTTCTCTCCCACAACAAAGTCTTAATAAGTGTCCCCAGCAGAGTCGCCAATCTGTTGGGTCTCAAATCAACAGATTGGATAGGTTCTAAGGAAATGCCAACTCCTATGGTTGAACCCTCCAATTGACTTGGCCAACATATAGAGCAAACTGATTCAGATTTTACTCTCTCACTTTAGGCTCTGCAGGACCTAGGCGGGTATACCTATTCACTGAAATGTCTCCAATAACCAGTGCTTTTTATAGCAGATTTATTATCCTAATCTGATATCTCCTGATCTTGAAATGGCATAAGTTCCTTGAATGGAGATATAGCAGATGAGTTCAAGATTGTTGTTGTAATAATTATTTGTTTTATGTTTCTTAATTACTTCCATTGTTGTTAAAATAACCAATGATGAATAAAATGAGTATAATTTGTAATTAGCCAGTGCCTTCTTTGCTGTTTGGGCTACAGAGTCATTGCATTTTTCTTCAGGACTTATTGTGCGAACCTGTGAGACAGTTTTTTAATTCATCCCTTTATGATCCTGTCAGTTATTATTTCTTTTGGAACCAAACAAATGCTTATATCATATGTTGATTGAGTGAATTTAACCCTACCCTTAAGGGACCAATCAATTAAGCTCTGCAAGGAACAATTACAATCCGCAAGCAAAACCTCTGTTTCAACATCATAATACAAAGCATAGATTTGATCTTAAGAACATGAATAACCTTATCCTATCAGATAATATCACAGATGATTGCCAAAAGAAAATGAAGTGATCCGTAACACATATGCAGAGAAATAATTCATCAAAGTTTGTATTCCATTATGGTTCGTATACAGAAGACTTACAGGCTGCTAAACGTCGCTATCTTGACCTTAATTCTTATCACCATATTACAAAAATCATTCTCATATATATATGAGGATGAAGGCTTTTCATGAAGAGACACGACTCTTCGGAATACTAATCGTTAGTTTTAGTGTTTCTAAACTTAAGCAAAAAGAGATTTAGAAGTCCTAAATGATGAATGTAATCATCGTCCTTGAAGGTTTTGATTCGAGCACTTTGTTTCTTTAATTCATCTCCCTGCGATAGATACTTGAATATCATCTGGTTGACAGTAGGGGCCATATCTTTACTTCGATCTATTTCTGACAAGGCCCAATCCTTGACGCTGACGAGCTCTTTTCGCAAATCCTCCAGGGATATCACTTCTCCTTCTTTGTAGACGGAGGGCATTCCAACAGGTTTCTCATCATCCAAATCCTTCAGATCTCTCCTCAGCGTATCCTCAAGTTTGATATGATTCTCCATATAAGCAGTCCCCTCATCTTTTTCCTCTGGTGTCATGGCATCGACATTATTCAGTACTTCATGCAGTCATGCCTTTAGTCTCTCATGCTCTGTTAACGCCTTTATCGTTCCATTATATACTTTCCAATATGGTTCAACCTGCAAGAGCATGGTGTTAAACCGATGTCCTATGATGTCGTTGACCAGTTTGTCCATTCTTTGTTGGATACCTTCTGTGCATTTATTGGCCTTTTCTGCTTGATACTTCCAGTACAGAGCATCAGAGACATCGTCCAAGCTACGTCCTACGGGGTATGAGGTGTATTCACTGATAGGAGTCCCTGTCTCTAGTTGCAATACTTTTGCCTGCAACTTTTGATTTTCCTCTTTAGATTTTTCATATAACCCCTTATATGTGACGTTTTCTCTGACCAAAAATTTTGTCTGGTCCAGGTTCAATCTAGCAACATCCAAGTTGAGTTTAGCAGTGACCCTAGTGTCTGTCTTACCAACCTGATGAACCATGAGGTGCCCAAAGATTTCTTCAATGTCTACAATGATAGGGCTCTTCCCCTTTGGATATAATGCCCATTGTAGGAGAGCTTTCTTGTCTGGATCATATCCAGAGCCTAAGAACAATTTTTCTATCTCCTGAGGCAACACCTGTTGATTTAAGTCTTGTTTCTTCAGGAAGCCGTCAAATAAAAGTGCTGAGTTTATATCCCAACCAGAGAAGATGATTACACCGACCTCTTTCAGTAATTTCCTCCCTTTCTCAGGAGTCATATCTTTCATGAGGACATCAATCTCATCCTGCAATTTCTTCATCTGTTCCTCCTCTGGTCTTCCAGCCATGCTTCGTTTTACATGAGCTCCTTTGTATTGGTATAAAAATGAAAGAAATTCCCTAGAGGAGGCGAATCCATCATCAGCAACAAAATCTTCATGCTCAGTCATCCTTATATCGACGACATCCTTGATGTTAATTTCACCAGTGTCCATATTCATCTCTGCTTCGAAACCAGGAGGATAATCTTCTCTAGGAGAATCAGCTGGGATACTACTGGCGGTCGATTTTGGTGACATGTGGGCTAAGGGCTGACTATCCTTCTCAGTATTAATGAAATGAAGGAATTGCGAAGGCACTCTATGCATGATTTCTGCTTCATGTTGAAGCAGCCTTTTAGCCACTTCCAGAGGATCTTGGAGATTTCCAATTAGGTCTCCATCTATCATTCCCCTTACCCTTTTCCATTTGTAGGCCTCCCAAACTAACTCACTCTTTTCTCTCAAAGCTTTGGCCTCCTCTCTTTCAAGATTCTTAATCAGGTCATTTGGCATTTTGGCCACATGTATTCCAGCTTTGAGTTTTTGTGATACTCTGGCAGCTCTTATATATCCTTCAGGGTCGAAGTTCTCTCTAGGTTCACCCAGAGTCATGCCATAGTAGTCTAACTTGTTCTGCAGTAAATGATAACTTTTTGAACTTTTAACAATGAAATCAGAAAAAACCAATAAACCTGGAACAATGGATTGTTTACCGGAATCTGTAAGGTGTTTAGCACTGACAATAGACAATTGTCTTATAATCTCCAGGCTAGCCACCCTGTTTGGCACTGTAATTGGGAGCATGTGGGGTTTTCCTTCATATCCAAATACCCTGATTTCTGTGTGATTGTTATGGCAATACCAATCACCCCAATTATGATCAATCTGTGACTCTGGAGAGAAGTCCTTTGTCTGAGGAATCTCTTCATTTCAGGGGACAAAGTGTAATCCCTGTGTTGCCCAAAAGCTGCACTAAGAGGTTTCACAAAATATTCTTGAAAGTGCCAGTACTGGTTGTTCATGAACCTCTGGTCCCATGCAGATACCCATAACTGAACTGGCTTCTTCAAACCATTTTTATCATAGGATCGAATGCAGAAATCATCTGACCATAAATTAATCTCTTGTCCACAATAAAGAATGATATGCATTAACAAGGAATACAATGAAAAATGAACATTCACAAGGTCCCCTTTCAACTTTTCCAATCCATGATTTAAAGCATCTGCAACATAAGTGGCAAAATCAAATGACTTAGGGTGTTTTGACTGTAAATCAGCACACAGAACCATAACCCCAATATCCATGAGTGGATGAGCCTCTAGGCCTAATACTTGAGCTGCAGCATAGTAGGTATATTTAAAATAAGGATGGAAATGGTTGACATCAAACGGCACCTTGTCATCTTTGCTAAATGGAACAAATGACCCACCCACTTTTGGCCTGTGAATAGGTAGCCTCCAAGTCCTGTAGATGTTTTCCAAACTAAAGAATTCTTGTGAAAGTTTCTTCATATCGATACTCTCCTCCACCTCCCAGTCCAAATCAAACACCATATCAATAGTCTGTTTGTTAATTACTACTAATGTATTCCCTCTGTAATCACATATGGTTTTGGTTCTTGGATTGTAACAATCTACCAGAGCTTTCATTAATTCTACATCTACAAACACATTTGGGACTACCAATTTGCCTAAGTTCTTCTTCCATAGATTACTTATGGGTTCAGGAGCGTCCCTTCTTTTGTAACTAAATAAGAATAACTCATGTCCTCTGATTTCAGTCCAAATATCTCCTAGATTTTCAAATCTATCCTCCAATCCTTCTTCTTCACTTTTGATCTTTTTGGACCTTACACTAGATGAGGGACATTGGTCTAATAAATCCTGAGTCAGAGCTCTTCCTTCCTTCTTTTGTCTCTTGGGCTTCTCTTCAGGGTTTAACTCTTTTCCTTTCCTACTCTTTTTAGAAGAAGAAGACGAAGGTTCCATGATTACAACAAATATAAGAAACAACACTTACTTGGAGAAATGCTCAGCTCTTCTGGTTATCGTTCGTAAGTTTCCACAAGTTCTTCGCAATTTTCAGTCTTTTAGCATTGATCTGGTTCTTATGAAAATTCAATCAGTTCAACTGTAATCGTATGGGCAACTTGTGCGTAGTTAATGTTCTGCGTCTACAACAGCTACTCAAGTGTTTAAACTTAATTGCAGATGTGACATTCTTCACTTGGGCCTTTAACTCTTTCGCGGGAAGTACAGTTCGCTCAAAGTGATCATATTTCAAGTTATCGATGAAACCCTTGTCTTCGGCCGAGTGTTTAAATCTTTCATCGAAAGCCCGTTTTCTTCGATACTATTCTTTCGGTGAGTAGCCCATGTCGAGAAGCCACTTTCAAGACTCATCGAAATCGTTCTTTCATCAATAGACCTCCTTTTCGATAAGTCACTCACAAGTTTCATCGAAATCATTCTCTCGATGAGTTTCTTTCTTCGGTGAGGGCCCATGTATGTTCATCGACATTCCTTTTTCATCGATATCCTCCTTTATCGATGAAACACCTTTGCTTTTGTTCGACATTATGTCATCGATGAAAACTTGCGTTTCAATGAATGCTTTATGAGTTTCTTCAGTAATGATATTCCTTCGAAATCACTTTTGCCCTTTTGCCTTTCGTTTTTTACCTTTTCGATGAAACTTAGAGTATCGATGAGTGATTTTCTACATTCATCAAAAGTAAATTTTGCCGAAATACTCATTTCGATGAAAATACTCTTTCGATGAAAATACTCTTTCGATGAAAATACTCTTTCGATGAAACTTCTTTTGCAGTGCTCGATACAATTTGCTGGCCGAAACATCTTTCAGTCTTCACGCCTATGGGAATATACATTTTTTTTATATATTTTTTATTTTCAAATATAGTGTTCAACACCCTCCAAATATGCCACAAAAGGTGGACATTTCTAAATCTGCACTAACAGTGGGCTAAACCTCAAAAATCCTTGAGCATACACTCCTAAAACATCATTCCAAACAATTTTTGTGGTGGAAATGACCATGGTTGACCGGTAGGAGCAAAATAAGGCCAATTAGGCCTCCACGGGCTAGCAGCCCTCTAGGACTACATAACACACAAATGACTGGGCTTTGTAAAATGCATGAACCTGATGGAAAAATGAAACTTTGAGACTTATGAAACATGTTGAGAGCAATCCAAATAGTCCAACAAGTGTACTTGGGACTCCTAGATAGTGTGCAACCTCATTTGGGGGTAGTTGAGCTTCGTTGATGAATTTGAGCAAGTTAAGGGTTATATACCTCAAACAAGATTATGAGCACTCAAAGGTGAACAATACCTTACTACCCCTGCATTTCCATGTGGAAGACCCCTAGTGCACTCTAAAACCTAAGGTTGAAGGCCCCAAGAGCCAAGCGTGAGAAAGTGTAGTTAGAAGGAATAAGCATTTGAGTAGATTTGTGCATGGGCGAGAATCATCACCAAAAAGGGAGTTTATTAGGCAAGTAAACCATGGAGTACTTGGCATTACAAAACAAGACAAATTGAGTAGTCATACACAACAAAATCTACAAGTCTTTGGCTAATGAGTTGAATCTTTTGAGCAAATTAGCCTTGTGAGTACTTTCCTAGTAAGCTCCCTATCATAGTGGTATCAGAGCCAACAAAAGATTCAGGAGAAAGACACATTAGGCAAACATGGTGACCAATGCTAAATTGGCTAAAAAGGTTGAGGACCAAGAAGAGGAAAATAGGGCACTCAAAGAGAGATTAGACCAACTAGCAATGAAACTAGATGAAGTAGTAGTGAAAACTGAAGAAGTCCAAGATAAGGTTGGAGATCAGAGTAAAATGATGGCAATAGAGGATGAAGTCCCCATGCCCGACCCTGTCATTGAGAAAGAACCCTTCTTGAAAGCCTTGAGAGCTATGAGTGGTAAGACCTTAGAAGGAATGGCTCTTTTCAGTGGGAAGATGGATCCAGATGCTCTAATAGAGTGGATTGAAGGGTTAGAAAACCATTTTGAGTGTGATGGAGTGACTGAAGCACAAAAGGTCAAGGTGGAAAAATCAAGGCTGAGAGGGGTAGCCTTAACATCGTGGAAATTCATCAAAGAGGAAACGGTGAAAGTAGGTAAGCAACCACTAGCCACATGGAAAGCAATGGTAGCCAAAATAAAAGAGACCTACCTTCCTGAAGACTATGAGATACAACTTCACAAGAAAAGACAAAACTTGAGACAAAAAGACCAAGATG
This sequence comes from Cryptomeria japonica, assembly GCF_030272615.1. Classification (NCBI taxonomy): domain Eukaryota; kingdom Viridiplantae; phylum Streptophyta; class Pinopsida; order Cupressales; family Cupressaceae; genus Cryptomeria; species Cryptomeria japonica. Next base: position 400,977,583 of record NC_081408.1, read on the forward strand.
TCAATAGCTACATTGAAGAGTTTCAGAAACTGAGCATGAGATCCAAAGTAGTAGAGGATGAGAGTATCAAAGTGGCCAGGTATTTGAATGGGTTAAGGTGGAACATCCAGGAAGAGATGAGCTTGTTGTGCCCAGAAATCGTGCACAAGTGCTATCAATTAGTACTTAAGGTGGAAGAGAAAGGTAGAAGAAAGCAAGAACAAAACAATAGAGGAAGAGGTAGGGGAAGAGATGGTATAGGACATAGAGGCAGTTTTGGGGGAAGAAACATAGATTAATGGTCCCAGGGAGAGTCTAAGCTTATTGAGCAAAGTGGGGATTCTCAGAGCAAACCCAACTATAGGGGTAGGGGATCAAGCGACCCGAGTAGGGGTAGATCTAATGGACTAGGGAGAGGGTCCTACTTCTCAACCATGAAATGCTACAACTGCCAAAAGTTAGGCCACCTTGCCTATAGATGCCCAGAGAAGCCTAGTTCATCCTATGGAGGTGAAAAGAGGGTAAATTATGTTCAGGAAGATGGATGTAGTACCAGAACTTCAGTATTGAACCACCTAGCTTCAGATCATGGTGAGAGTTTGATGATCAAGAGAATGTTAATGAAGAAGCCACATAGTACAGAGGCCTCACACAGAAGAGCATTGCTCAGGATTAAGTGTAAAATCATGGGAAAGGTGTGTAAGGTGATCATAGGTTCAGGATCCACAGATAACATCATATCAGAAGAAGCAGTAAGAAAATTAAAACTACCTAGGATACAACACAAGGAGCCATACAAAGTCACCTGGTTGAATAAGGGACAACATGTGTTGGTAAATGAGCAAGCCTGGGTAGATTTCCACATTGGGGGATACATAGATAGGATCCTATGTGACATCCTTCCTATGGATGCTTGCCACCTATTGGTTGGGTAGACCATGGAAGTTTGACCGAAAAGCACAACATGATGGGGAAAGAACTCCTATTCTTTTCAGAAAGATGGAGTAAGCTATCAGATTCAATCCCTCATTGAAGAAGGAGAGAGTAGCAACAAAGTACCTAACATCTTGTTAGTGAATGAGAAAGAGTTCATAAAAACACTAGAAGAGGGTGAGGGAGTAGGATTTGCACTCATAGTGAAGCCTAAGGAAGTAAAGGTAAAAAAGAAAGTTGAGATACCATATGAGGTGCAGAAAATCCTTGATAACTTCAAACAAATAATCAGTGATGGTACACCTGCAGCCTTACCACCTCCTAGAGCCATTAGCCATCAAATTGACTTCATACCTAGAGCCTCTTTGCCCAATAAGGCAGCCTACAAGATGACTCCTAACCAAAACAAAGAGGTAGCAAGACAAATACAAGAATTCTTAGACCAAGGGTTGATTAGGAAAAGCATTAGTCCTTGTGCAGTACCTACAGTGTTGGCACCTAAGAAGGGTGGAACATGGAGACTTTGTACGGATTCTAGAGCCATAAACAAGATCACCATCAGATATAGATTTCCCATACCCAGGATAGAGGATTTGATGGATTGTTTGGGGGGTGCACAGTATTTCAGTAAGATTTATTTGAAGAGTGGCTATCATTAGATAAGAATCAAAGAGGGGGATGAGTGGAAGACAGCTTTCAAAACAAATGAGGGACTCTATGAGTGGCTAGTCATGCCTTTTGGACTCTCTAATGCTCCCAGCACATTCATGAGGCTCATGAATGAAGTTTTACATGATTTCATTGCCAAATTTATTGTAGTGTATTTAGATGATATTCTTTTTTTCAGCAAGACTAAGGAAGAGCACTTGCAGCATTTAGCTAATGTTTTGAAATAGTTATCTGATGAATAGCTAACCATTAATCTTGAGAAATGTGATTTTATGAAGCAAGAATTGGTCTATCTTGGTTTTGTTGTATCAGGAGGCAATCTGAAAATGGATCACTCAAAAGTTACAGCAATAACTAGTTGGCCAACTCCTAAGACAACCAGTGATGTCAGAAGCTTCCATGGTTTGGCTCAGTTTTACAGGAAATTTATCAGGGGATTCAGTGAGATTTGTGCTCTAATGTTGGACACCATAAAAGGGGGTGTAAAGGTAAATTTTCAATGGACAAGTGCAGCCAATAAGGGGTTTGAATTACTGAAAACTAAAGTAGCTACTCAACCAGTGCTTATTTTACCTAGATTTGATAAGCTTTTTACTATTGAATGTGATGCTAGTAATATTGCAGTAGGAGTTGTTTTAAGTCAAGAAAATAGACTAGTTTCATTCTTTAGTGAGAAATTGAATGATGCAAAGAAAAAGTACTCATCCTATGATTTAGAACTTTATGCATTAGTAGAAGCACTTAGGAAATGGAGACACTATCTTCTTCCTAAAGAGTTTGTTGTATACACAGATAATCAGGCACTCAGTTTCTTGAACTCATAGGATAAACTAAATCATAGGCATGTTAAATGGGTAGAATACTTACAAGCTTACACTTTTACTCTTAAGCATAAGAAGGGTTAGTTGAATAAAGTAGTAGATGCTTTGAGTAGAAGGTTGTTAACTATTCATGAGATTCAAGTTCAGAGCATTGGTATTGATAGTTTCAAAGACATGTATCCTACTGATAATGATTTTTCTGAAGCTTATAAAGTTTGTAAATATTTTGAAATAACTTCCATGGTGCATATGCTAATCTCACTTTACAGGATGGTTTGTTATTCAGGGGTGGACAGTTGTGTGTTCCAAAGGGTTCTATGAGAGAGAACCTCATTCAAGAGAAGTACAATGGGTGCTTAAGTGGACATTTCAGTCTCAATAAGACCTTAGAGCTGGTTCAAAGGTTCTATTATTGGCCTAAAATGCAACAAGACATCAGGAGGTATGTTGAGCAGTGCTTGGTATGCCAGAAAGCAAAAGGTAACTCCTCTAATGCTGGTTTATATCAGCCTCTTCCCATTCCACATAGGCCTTGGGATTGCATTAGCATGGATTTTGTAGTAGGGTTACCTAGAACTCAAGCAGGATTTGATAGCATCTTTGTAGTAGTTGATAGATTCAACAAGATGGCTCACTTCATTCCTTGCAAAACAACACATGATGCAAGTCATATTGCCTATTTGTTTTTCAAAGAAGTTGTTAGAATTCATGGTTTGCCTACTAGCATTATTTCAGATAGGGATGTTAAGTTTCTTGGTCATTTCTGGAAAACATTGTGGAAGAGATTGGGTACTAATCTCTCTTTTGGTTCAACTTATCATCCACAAACTAATGGCCAAACCAATGTTGTGAACAGGTCTCTTGGAAACATGCTTAGATGTTTGACAAAGGACTATGGTCAGAGTTGGGATCAACTCATTCATCAAGTAGAATATGCCTACAATGATAGTGTTAATCGGTCTACAAGTAAAAGTCCATTTAAAGTTGTTTATGGTATGCATCCAAGGGGTATAATGGAGTTGAGGGATATCACTAACTTGCAGCATAAGAGTGGGACAACAGATGACATGGCTCACTCCATGAAGGAGGTTCATGAGGAAGTGAGACAAGCTCTCCAAGACACCTCTCAAAAAGTCAAGGCAAGAGTGGATGCTACAAAGAGAGATGTTTTGTTTGCCATAGGTGATTATGTGATGGTTCATTTGAATAAGGCAAGGATACAAAAGGGAGTTCCAAGCAAGCTTCAGATGAAGAGGATAGGCCCTTCCAAGATCTTGGCTAAGTATGGGTCTAATGCTTATAAAGTTGATTTGCCTACTAATGTTTCTTTGTCCCCCATTTTTAATGTTGCAGATCTGATTGATTTCAAAGGGAAGCCACTTGAGGAGATTCAAAGAGTTTCAAATGTTTCTCAATCCCTTTCTGATCTATCTCTCCCTTCTCTTTCTTTTCCCCAAGCTGAATAGGTTCTAGACTCCAGAGTTCTCAAAAAGACAAGGAATCACACCTACATGGAGAATCTCATCAAATGGAAGGATTAGCCTATCTCAGAGACCACTTGGATACCTAAAGTTGACTTTCAGAAAGTTGGCATTTCTTCTTCTTTGCTGCCTCAAGGAGTCACATGACTTCTTTGTTTTTGGGGGAGTATGGTGCAGGAGCACCTAGTTGGGTAAAAACTCCCATTTTTGGGTATTTAATGCTTTTATGTTTGTAAAGTCTTGTGTTAGGTTGATTTTGTTGTTTTAGGTTTTTTTGGGTCATGTTTAGTGGTTTTGATCTCATTTTGGGCTCTAGAGATCAAGTTTTGCCTTTTAGGCCTTGAGTTGACAATTTTTGGCAAAAATGTGAAAAATTGCCAAAACGGTCTCCTAATGTCTTCAAGAGAATTGAAACATGTTTTTTTAGTGTTTTTAAGCATGTCTAAGTTGTTTAGGAAAGTTGATAAGGCTAGGTTGTCAAAAATGCCTTTGTGAGCAAGAAAAGTTGTCATTTGGCTTAAGAAAGTTGTCAAAATTGTCATTTCTTGAAAAATGAAGTTATTGAAGCCTCATGTCTATACACAGGCATGAAAACCAACTAGAGAAACTATATAAGGCCTCCCCTTTCCTTGGAAAGGGTTGGTGATTGTACTTACAAGTGAAACTTAATAGAAATCAAGTTTTTTGGCTTTTATGACTATTTTCCTTTCCTTTTGAAGGGCAATCCGTACTGTAGCTATACAAATCCATACTGTACCTTCTTTTAAGTTGATATGCTGATGTAATAAGGCTTCTCATGTAATTGTTTCATTGGTTTTTCATTTGCAAGGTGTTTATACAAAAAATATTTGTAAACTGTGTATCTGCTGCCCTGCCAAGGGTTTGGAGTTGTAAAATGTCTCAACTTGGTTGATCCAGGTCTGGGATCCCACCAATGGATTATTCCAAGTTTATTCATATGTATATTGTGTACATAAATCTCTTTTTGTGCTAAATAAGTGTTTGGAATATGCAATTGAGTGAATACTAGGCAAGTGTTTGTCATTTGGCTAGTAGCTTGAATGAAACTCAAAGTTTGCACTCAAAAGTAATTTGAGTGAGCAAATGAATGTGAAAAGGGTCTAGAAATTTGGCCAAAGGCATTGAGTATACTTCTTGGAGGACTAGTTTATCTTGTTCTTTCTTAAATCCTTCTCATCTTGTAATCAAACAGTGAGTTCACTATTTTCATGAATTGTATATGGCAAAATGCCCATGGAATGCTTGAAGGGCATAATCCAAGCCTTGAATCTTGAAGGAAATGTAATAGGAGTTCCTCTAATACTTCTTAGACCTCTTTGAGGTATTCTCTCTATAGAAATTCTTCTTGGTGCAGGTTTAAAGTGATGACAGCAGTTGACTAGCAAAGGGCAGTAAAAAGACAGTGACAGAGGCAATTCACTGTTTTCCTTCTTGTTTGCCAAGTGTTTGACATTTTCCTTGCAGGGAAAAAGTAGGGTAAGGTTCTTTAAGGTGTGGCAGAGGTCCTAAACCATTGTGGAGGCTTGAAGAGTGGAGTGAGAGAGACTTTCCAACATTACTTGCCCCAAACCCTACCAAACCCTCCAAATATGCCACAAAAGGTGGACAGTCCTAAATCTGCACTAACAGTGGGCTAAACCTCAAAAATCCTTAAGAATTCACTCCTAAAACATCATTCCAAACAATTTTTGTGGTGGAAATGACCTTCGTTAACTGGTAGGAGCAAAATAAGGCCAATTATGCCTCCACGGGCTAGTAGCCCTCTAGGACTGCATAACACACAAATGACTGGTTTTTGTAAAATACATGAACCCAGTGGAAAAATGAAACTTGGAGACTTATGAAACATGTTGAGAGCAATCCAAATAGTCCAACAAGTGTATTTGGGACTCCTAGACAGTGTGCAACCTCATTTGGGGGTAGTTGAGCTTTGTTAATGAATTTGACCAAGTTAAGGGTTATAGACCTCAAACAAGGTTATGAGCACTCAAAGGTGAAAAATACCTTACTGCCCCTACATTTCCATGTGGAAGACCCCTATTACACTCTAAAACCTAAGGTTGAAGGCCCCAAGAGCCAAGCGTGAGAAAGTGTAGTTAGAAGGAATAAGCATTTTGAGTAGATCTGTGCATGGGCAAGAATCATCACCAAAAAGGGAGTTTATTAGGAAAGTAAACCATGGAGTACTTGACATTACAAAACAAGACAAATTGAGTAGTCATACACAACAGACTCCACAAATATTTGGCTAATTAATTGAATCTTTTGAGCAAATTAGCCTTGTGAGTACTTTCCTAGTAAGCTCCCTATCAGAGCCCCTCTAGCTCGGCAATGTGCTGACGAATAACATTCTAAAGACCTGCTATAGTTGTCCCTGTCTAAGCCTCCTCTATCATCCTCTCTGACTCCTCCCTCTCCTGCCTTAGGGAATCCACCTTTTTCCTTATTGTATGGAGGCTCTCACTCAAGTCTACTATCTCTCACGTCAAGCGCTCCACCTCTGCCTCCAGACTCTGTCTACCAGCTCTCTATCTGTAGCTCATCCTCAAGAGAATGGAGCCTCTCTCAGGTAGTATCTCTCTCTTGCTGCACTCTTTCAAAGTCAGCCTGTGATACCCCTCCCCTCTCCTCCACCTGTACCTCAGGAGCATCCATAGGTACAACATCATCTCCCCTGCCAGCCACGGCCTCTGTGGCCTCTCCTACTAGTGCATCTTCTCCCTATCCCTCTCCCTCCTTCGGATCCCTCCTCCATACCACCCTAACTCTCCTCTGCTGACCACCAGCACCACACCCTATACCAATCACAACTCTCTCCCCTAGGCCATCATCGTCACCACCAACTACCTGGTCTATGGCTAGTTATAGCTCATCATCTTCCAAAACCCCAGGAATGATAAGACATAATGGCAAGTGCCCCTCCTACCAGCTCATGTATCCTCCTATCATCCCGGGATCCTCACCTTCCCCCATCCGCTCAACCCAGACCAAATGAGATGTTGTCTAAAAACTGGTCCTTCCCTCCAAGGGATTCATCGTCGGGCCCCAATATCTCACCTCCCGTGTAATCTGAGGATAAACTGGGATGTCCGCCACTATATCTTGAACCTGTCTAACTTGTCAAGCCATTGTGAAGGGTGCATAATACTCCATAATATACATTGACCTGCCAAACATCCACATCTCTACATCAGCCCAGTGCAGTTGCCAGTCACCCCTTCATTTCTCACACCCCAAAAATGGTTGCCATGTAAACTGCATAAGCTCACCTAGAATCCACTGCCAAAACCATACAGACCCTATCTATGTATAATGCAATAGCCCCCTGTATCTATCCACATATGGATGTCGAGCCTGCCTGTCCTGTACCCCCAATGGTTGAGTAACTACAATATGCTCCCAATCCCAGATATGAAGAAGTGTCACTCCTGCAGATAAACTGGCATACTCCCTATACACCACCAAATGCATATCATGGTACAACTGAGCTAGCATCATTGCTCCACACGCATACTGCTGGCCATCATGAACCATAAAATAAAGGCACCTGCTCTATCCCATAGGAAATCCATGACCGCCTAGATCAGGTATGATCCACCCACTCAAAAATCCACAAATCACTAGTACTAACTGAGGAATCCACCAAATACTCATCGCCCTGCCCAAATGTTGATAACTCAATGATGAACAGTGAGTACCAAACCGATACTGAGAGGGGGGGTGGTGAATCAGTACATACACAAACTTTTCCTGAACCGGTTTGATTGCAAACAATGAACTTGATTGGCAATCACTAACACCGGTCATAAACCAAAACACTACCGGTTAAGCACAATGAGACTGTGAAAGATATAAACCGGAAACACTTATCTTACCACACAACCTACACCCTCATTTCCACATTATCCTTGTGCATAGATAGGTAATCTATCATCAAAAATATAATGACTTGCTAGATCAACATGATTCACCTCTTGACAGAAATCAACAAAGCATCACATGAAAAAGACATCACATATGACACACATATTTTTCACGTGGAAACCCAACTGGGAAAAACCATGGTGGGGATGAATACCCACAAACTATTTTTGAACTCTTTAGAAGTCTTCTCTATTAGAAGCCTAGTCTGGTTAAAGACTATTACAACAAGTTCCGTTAGGAATTGATCATGTTAGGGATCACTCAGTTAAGGGAAGGCTAGAATACCTGGTTAAGGGTTAAACCCGGTTAAAGGTTACCTTGTTAGAGGATTTTATGAACTCAATGGCTTTAAGTCACCCTGTTAAAGGATTTCTAGCAAGCTGGTTAAAGCTACCATGTTAAGGGATCTTCCAACTGTTGAAGTGATTAGAGATCAACAAGTATTACAATGATTTGGTAATAACACTCAATGCCAATGCAGACCTACTTTAGTTCCTTTCTTCTGCATACACACTCTGCAGGTATCAACCCTCTTATCTAGTCTAGCAACAATCACGTATATTTGCACTTAGATACACACACAACATTTTCCAACAAATTCAACATGAAACACAACATCGACCTTATAGGAAATAGATAGGTCGGTAACATAAACCCTAAACCCTAAACATTTAGGTTGATCAATTTATTCAGTTCAATCCTTACCATTGAACACTTTGCATTTGAATACAATGGTCTTGAACAGATCTCAAGACATTCTCCATCGTTCGTTCTTCACCGCTTCTTGGAGGCGATTACCCATCACGCATTATCCACCATTTTTAGAGACTTTGCACATTCTCGAGGTAGATAGGATCAATCCCCTTCATGCAAGATCCTTCACACGCACGAGGCTGACATGGCAGCATGATCTGATCTCCATTACAATTCTAACTCATCACACAATGCCATCGGTTGAATCACATAGGCTCAAAACACTTCAACCGGAAACCGTGAAGCTGAGGCTACCAACCGGTAGTCATACCATATTAAACCTTGATAGAAAACATTCCATATACTGGTTTACTTGGACAATCGTACCGCTTCACCTTTTGCACATATATCAGTTCACAACATTATACTGGTTCACTTTGCCAGTTGTTTAACTTCAATAAACCAGTTCACTCTTCAACATAATACCGATTCACTCTTCAGCATATTACTAGTTCATTCTTTCAGTATATTGACATCAATGACAACACAATATCATCATGTCAACATAATCTGCAAATATGCCAACAATCTCCCCCTTTGGCATTGATGGCAATATACAAAGATATCTCTCTTTCTGCATCACATCTTCTCCTTAATACTGCAGATATCTTCTCTGCTTCACATCTTCTCCCCCTTTGACAACAATGCCAAAGTGGAGGCACGAGCTTCCCTGTTCCACTATGTTGCTCCCCCTGAGGAGTAGCATCCTTCAACACATCAATCCTGAAAAGATATAGCAAAGTAAGATCTGACTGATGTGGAGCACAAACCTTTAGTTTGCCTCTTGAAGGGGTAGCACCCCTAATTCTCCTCTCAAATAGGTAAAGGTAGCCTTCGGTAGAGGCTTGGTTAATATGTCTGCTAACTACTCCTTACTGGAAACATGTTCCAATACCACCTCTTTGTTCTGAACCTTTTCCCTCAAGAAATGATACTTGAGTTCAAAGTGCTTGGTTCTAGCATGTAAAACTAGATTCTTGGAATTGTTAATTGCACTTGTATTGTCACAAAATATACTTACCGGTTCAGATACAGGAACTTTGAAGCCATTCAATACATGCTTCATCCAAATAGTCTGGGTGTAGTTCATAAAAGCTGCAACATACTCCGCTTTTGTTGTAGACTGAGAGATACAACTTTTCTTTTTACTCATCCATGAGACCAGTCTACCACCAAGAAAGAATGCACCTCTAGTTGTGCTCTTTCGGTCATCCACATTACCAGCCCAATCAGCATCTGTGAACACTTTTAGGTTGAAATCATCATTGTATGGATACCATAATCCATAGTCAATAGTTCCCTTCAGATATCTAAGAATCCACTTGATTGCTACCAAGTGGGATTCTCTTGCGCTTTTTTGAAACCGAGTGGTAATACCCATTGCATGTGCAATGTCTGGTCTGCTATGCACTACATAATGCAACTTACCAATCATTGCTCGGTATTCCTTCTCATTTACCAATGTTGAGTCATCCTCTTTTGATAGTTTACAATCGGTTTGTTGTCTTCCATGCCAAAGGTCTTGAGCACCTCTTTGACATACTTGGACTGAGTAATAAAGATTCCATCTTTCATTTGTTGAATCTACAGTCCAATGAAGAACTTAATCTCCCCTATGAGTGACATCTCAAATTCCTTCTTCATCTCATCTGCAAAGTCATGACTCATCTTGTCATCTCCACCAAAGATTATGTCATCAACAAATACTTCACAGATCAGAATCTAATCTACTTCTAATTTCAAGTAGATATTGCTATCTTCACTTTTTCTTTCAAATCCAATCTTCACAAGATGGGAGTGTAAGCATTCATACCATTCTCTAGGTGTCTGCTTCAGTCCATACAAGGCTTTATGTAGCCTACACACCATGTCACTATCTTCTGATAGGGAAAAACCATTTGGTTGCTCTATATACACCTCCTCTTCAAGTATTCCATTTAGAAATGCAGATTTTACATCCATTTGGTATACCTTGAATCCATTAAAATCTTCATATGCAAGAAGCATACGAACTCCTTCCAATCTTGCTACTTGAGCAAAGGTTTCTCTATAGTCTTATCCTTCTTCATCCTTTGCATACTAGTCTAGCTTTGTTCCTTACCATTGTGCCATCCTCATTTAGTTTATTTTTGAAGACCCATTTGGTTCCAATGACATTTTTATGCTCTGGTCTGGGTACCAAAGACCATGTACCATTCTTTTCTATCTGGTCAAGTTCTTCCATTTCCTTGATCCAGTCTTCATCTTTATGTGCCTCTTTGAATGATTTATGCTCAAATTCAGAGATCATACATGAGTTTTCTCTGACCTTTCTTCTTGTAAGAATTCCTGCATCTTTGTCTCCTATGATCTTCTTTGAATCATGATTGAGTTTTACATACCTAGGTATATTCTTAATATATTCCTCTTTCTTTTCTTCTTTGACCTCATCTTCATCAGCATCAGCATCTACCGGTGTAGGAGAACAATTACTGGTACTAGGCTGATTTGCAACCGGTTCCCAAAAGGTTAGCACCAGCTCATCTCCTACATGCTCACTGCTGGTTTCCTTAGGTTTCTCAAAGTTTTCATCAATCTTGGCATTGATGCTTTCAGTGATTCTCTGAGTCCTATTATTGAAACATTTGAGAGCTTTACTCTTGGTGGAATATCCTAAGAATATTCTCTCATCACATTTTGCATCGAACTTGCTCTGATGTTCACTTCTCTTGATATAACATTTGCTACCAAATACTCTAAAGTAGCTTACCACTGGTGTCTTACCGGTCCAGTACTCATAAGGAGTCTTATTCTTTTCTTTCTTGATGAGTACCCAGTTCATTGTGTAGACTGCAGTGCTCACCACTTCTCTCCAAAAGGTGTGAGCAACCTTTCCTTGGATCAACATAGTTCTAGCCGCTTCAACCATAGTCCGGTTGTTTCTTTCTGCTAGGCCATTTTGTTGTGGAGTCTGAGGGGCAGACAGTTGCCTCTTGATGCCATTCTCTTCACAATATTTTTTGAATTCCCCGGAACTGAATTCCCCTCCTTGATTAGTTCTAAGGCATTTGATTCTTCTACCACTTTCTTTTTCTACCAGTGCTCTGAAAGCTTTGAACTTTCCAAAGGCTTTAGACTTATCCTTCAAGAATGTGACCCACATCATTCTTGAGCAATCATCTGTAAGAATCATAAAATACCTATCTCCCTGCACACTCCTAGTTTTCATAGGACCACACAAATCAGTATGCACAAGATCAAGTAAACTGTCTGCAGTGAAAGCTTTACCTTTGAAGGTTGAGGAAGACATTTTCCCCAATTGACACTCTCTGCACAAAGGATTTTCTAGTTTGCTCAACACTGACAATCCTCTAATTGCCTTGATCTTACTGGCCTTCACAATATTGTCAAAGTTTACATGGCAGAGTCTCCTATGCCATATCCAGTTGTCTTCAAACTTAGCCATAAGACATGTACTAACATTAGCATTTAGCTGAAATAGGTTACCTTTGGTCTGCATAGTGGTAGCCATCAGTTCACCACTCTTTCCTTTGATTTTGCACACTCCATTTTTGAATTCCAGAGTGAGTCCATTATCATTCAGTTGGGCAACACTCAATAGGTTGTGTCTTAGACCTTCTATCCAATACACATTGTTAGCACTGCTTCTTCCATTCAGAGAAATGGGCCCTCTACCTTTTACCATACATGGTGCATCATTACCAAAACGAACCACACCACCATCATACTCTTCCAGAGAAAGAAACTTACTCCAGTCACCAGTCATATGGTGAGAACAACCATTGTCAATAATCCACTCATTGGAATTATCAAAGCAGGAGACAAGAGATTTCTTATCTGACACATCTTCCTTGACTGCTACAAACACAATATCCTCATTTTCTTCATCTTCTAATTCCTCATCAGTGACACCTTCATCAACTGCTACAAAACAGTTTCTCCTGTTTCCTCCTTTGAACTTCTTGAACTTTTCCGGTTTGTCCTTGCTATCACCATTTGGACAGTTTATAGCAATGTGTCCTATTTGGTTACAAGAAAAGCATTTCAAAGGGATCTTACCCCTGTATTTACCGGTTCCCTTAGGAAGTCTCTTGGCAAGAAGAGCTTCAAATTCCATCAGTTTCTCCTCATCATCCATTTCTCTACACAGTCTTGGTTCACCATTGGTACTAGCTTCTTTGCCTTTTCTAGATGGAGCAGCAGATGCTCTAAAGGTTGATTCAGTCTTCTGAACACTGCCATCAAAACTATTTAGCTCATAGGTGGTCAACTTTGCAATGATGGAGTCTAGGGATACCTTAGTTTTGTCTATTGACCTCAACTCCTGAATAGCAGCAACCCTTATTGCATAGACCGGTAATAAGGATCTCAAAACTTTGCTAACAATAGTGGAATCTTCCATTTTACCACCTACACTCTTGATATCTCCAACAACAATTTTGATTCTTATTCCATATTGTTGAATGGTCTCTCCTTCAACCATCTGCATGTCTTCAAACTTTTCTCTAAGGCTTTATTCCTTAGCTTGTTTCATATGCTCATAAACGCCATAGATGTTCTCAAGAGTATCCCATACTTCTTTGGGATTTTCTTTATCCTGGACATCAATAAACACAATGTCAGACAAACTACTAATTAGGGCTTCCATGACTTACCCATTCTCTTGAATCTCTCTCTTTTGGTCATCGGTGAGAGTTCCGGTAGGGATAACATAAGCATTCTCAACATAGCTCCAATGTTGAGCACCCATGCTTCTGATGTATATCTTCATTCTATCCTTCCATATTTTAAAGTTATCTTTGTTGAATTTTGGACCTCCCCTCTTCATCATTACAATAGGATCTTTCCCTCAAGTGGTTAAGCTTACAACATAGAGGACCTAGAGGACTCTCTGATACCAATTGATAACTCAATGATGAACAATGAGTACCAAACCGGTACTGAGAGGGGGGGTGAATCATTATAGACACAACAACTTTTCCTGAACCTGTTTGACTGCAAACAGTGAACTTGACTAGCAATCACTAACACCGGTCATAAACCAAAATACTATGTGTTAAGCACAATGAGACTGTGAAAGATATAAACTGGAAACACTTATCTTACCTGACAACCTACACCCTCATTTCCACATTATCCTTGTGCATAAATAGGTAATATATCATTAGAAATATAATAACTTGCTAGATCAACATAATTCACCTCTTGACAGAAATCAACAAAGCATCAAATGAAAAAGACATCACATATGACACACATATTTTTCACGTGGAAACCCAACTAGGAAAAACCATGGTGGGGAAGAATACCCACAAGCTATTTTTGAACTCTTTAGAAGTCCGCTCTGTTAGAAGCCTAGTCCGGTTAAAGACTGTTACAACAGGTTCTGTTAGGAACCAATCCTGTTAGAGATCACCCGATTAAGGGATGGCTAGAATACCCAGTTAAGGGTTAAACCCTGTTAAAGGTTACCTTGTTAGAGGATTTTATGAACTCAATGGCTTTGAGTCACCCTGTTAAAGGGTTTACAGCAAGCTAGTTAAAGCTACCCTGTTAAGGGATTTTCCAACTGTTGAAGTGATTAGAGATCAACAGGTATTACAATGATCTAGTAATAGCACTCAATGCCAGTGCAAACCCACTTTAGTTCCTTTCTTTTGCATACACACTCTGTAGGTATCAACCCTCTTATCCTGTTTGGCAAGAATCATGTATCTTTGCACTTAGATACACACACAACATTTGCCAACAACTTCAACATGAAACACAACATCAACCTTATAGGAAACAGATAGGTCAGTAACATAAACCCTAAACCCTAAACATTTAGGTTGATCAATTTATTCAGTTCAATCCTTACCATTGAACACTTTGCATTTGAATACAACGGTCTTGAACAGATCTCAAGACATTCTCCATCATTCATTCTTCACCGCTTCTTGGAGGCGATAACCCATCATGCATTCTCCACCATTTGCAGAGACTTCGCACATTCCTGAGGTAGATAGGATCAATCCCCTTCATGCGCACAAGGCTGACGTGGCACCACGATCTGATCTCCATTACAATGCTAACTCATCACACAATTCCATCGGTTGAATCACACAGGCTCGAAACACTTCAACCAGAAACCTTGAAGCTGAGACTACCATCCGGTAGTCATACCATATTAAACCTTGACAGAAAACATTCCATATACCAGTTCACTTGGACAATCATATTGCTTCACCTTTTGCACATATACTGGTTCACAACATTATACCGGTTCACTTTGCCAGATGCTTAACTTCAATAAACCGGTTCACTCTTCAACATATTACCAGTTCACTCTTCAACATATTACTGGTTCATTCTTTCAGCATATTGACATCAATGACAACACAATATCATCATGTCAACATACTCTGCACATATGCCAACAAATGCATCCTACTCCTATCCAACATTGGTGGGGTCTGATACTCACAAACCTCCAAGAGATAAAAATCTACTGCATCCAAGTGGTACTCTGGGATAACACCACAAATGGGGATCTTCAAGATCCTCCATACATCCAAAAGGGTCATTGTTGCCTTGCCAGTAGGAAGATAGAAGGTGTTATACCGACTGTCCCACCACTCAAATAAAGTTGTCATCATCGCAGTATGAGCCTATACCCTCGGCGACCTGCCCACATATTGCAATCCTAGAGCAGCTAGCACCTCCAACTCATCACGCCCCAACTCCTGAAATAAACTCATCGTAGCGGGCCAATGCTCCCTCAAGCCAACGGCCCCATCTCCGTCTGCATCCACCAAACAAATTCATTATGTCCATGTCCATAAGTCCTCTTTTACACTATGGAACCAACCATACCCTCATCTTATCCCAAAAATTTTAAAAATAAACCTAACCCTCCCCTTTCAAAGCACACACGCTGATTTATCCAGCGCTCGCGCCAAGACTGTGGCACTTGCACCATTCTATAGATGCTTGCGCTAATAGATAAAACTTATCCTCCCGGGCCTCCCTGCAGCCTCCATCAACACGAGTGCCCGCATAAACCCTTGAGCACACGCGCTGATGCGCGAGTGCCCGCATCAAAGTGCAATCGCCTGCGCCGAAACGCGGTCACCCGCACTAAACATCCCTCCATCCCCCAAAAACTGATTTTACCTAACCCCTCCCAGCGAGTGCCCATGCTATTCGCTAGCACTTGCACTAACCAATGGATGTGCACGCTAAAACAATGATCAGTGTGTGTGCCTCGCTAGCTCTATGTCCTAAATTTAGCCCTAATTCTACCCCTACCCTAAAAATTCCAAAAGAGGGAATGGTTCTAATACCGGGGGTCCATAGCTAGTGGCTCTGTCGAATCGTTGGATCCTTTTGGCATGATGATCACGGGTAGGAATGCGATCCATCTCTCCTTATGTTCTTCTACGCTTTGAGTGGCTCCAAGGCTTGTGTGTAACGATGACTCCTCATTGGGCCCTTTCTGGCTTATATGGGCCCCTATGAAGGCCCATTTCCTCCACGGTCTCGCATCTTCTATTCTATCTTCTAGTCTTTCTACATCTACTTCCTATTTCTTTCTCACTTATCTCCTCCACTCAAATTCTTTCTTCTTCATTTTTGAGAATTTTTTCCGTCAATTTTTTCAACAAAATTCTCAAGGGGGCATACACCTCCCACGCTTTATGCTAGGGCATCTATCTCTTCTTATTCTATTTTCTACCCATCGCCAAATTTTTTGCTGCATAAAAGAGGGGGAAAATGTAGACACTTAAAATTAATTATTTTAATTATTTTTAAATTCCTGACATAATTAATTTATTAATTATGCCAAATTTTAATTCTCCTCAATATTAATTAATTATAATTAATATTGTCACTATAGTCTATGATTGATTTATTTAATAAATCAATCCCCTTTTATTATTCTAAAAATCTCCAATATTAAATCTTCTCAAAATCCTCCTCTTAGTTAACCTAAGTGATTCCTACAAATCACCTTTTCCTAATCCATCATTAACCTAATAAATTCTTCTAGAAACTCCCTAAGCTCACTTAACATTATTCTTCTAATTTTTAATTCCCTCCACTCATTCTCTCTCCTAGTCAAATCCTCCTACAAATCTTATCTACCCTAATCCCACCTAATCTTTCCTCTAATCCCTCTCCTAATGAGTTGCTAGTGGCTAAACATCATGATTAGCCACAAAGTCAACTCCTTGTCCCTTCCATCCAACCACTCTCCTTAAATTCCCTTTTCCTAGGTAAATGTGAGATTTTCAAAATCTCACATTCCTCTAGACATCTCATCTTCCAAGGAATTTTTAATTCCTCCTTATTCCTCCAATCCCCATGAACCTCCCTTTTTGAAGAAGTTTTAGTTCTTCCTCTCCATCCCTCAAGAAATGTCCCATCCCTTGCTCTTCTCAAGGCACATTGGGAAGTCTTCCCAATGTACCTTGAGGAGTGTGGAGACAATAAATGTCTTTAAGGCATATCTCTTGGTCTCCACACCTCCTCTTGGGCCTTGTGTTGGCTCACAAGGAATCCCGACCCTCCATCTTGGGTTAATCTTAGCCCTTCATTTCTTCTCCTCTCTCCCTATAAATTAAGGACTCCATCCCCTCACATATCATCTCCAATTTTAGCAAGTTCATGCTATTAGTTTGTGCCTAGGAAACCATATTTGCATCCTCACCATGCCAAAATTATCCTTCATCCATACTTAGTCATATTATCCATCCCATCCCTCAATCCATTTTATCCATTTGTGCACAATGTTGGAGAGCCAACCACATCAAGCAATCTAGGAGCAAATCGACATCATGTTGGAGGCATTTGGGCACTTCAACTTCATCCAAGCTCCATCTAAGGAAGAAGGTAAAGGTTGTAAGGTATAAGCATTTATCTTCATGTTTTTATGTGATTTGATTTATGCTTTTATGGTTTATATGTTTTTATGTTTTGGGTTTGCATATTAACAATCCAAATCCACCTTCCACTCTTTTCCCCTCTTCATTCTGACATGCGCTAAACATCCCCCCATCCCCCAAAAACCTTCTTTACCTAACCCCTCCCAGTGAGCATCCACGCTATTCACTAGTGCTCACACTAACCAACAGATGCGCATGCTGAAACAATGATCAGCGCATGTGCTTTGCTAGGTCTATGCCCTAAATTTTGCCCTAATTCTACCCCTACTCTGAAAATTCCAAAAGAGGGAATGGTCTTACATACCAGTGGTCCATAGCTAGTGGGTCTGTCGAACCGTCGGATCCTCTCGGCGCGATGATCACGGGTAGGAATGTGATCCATCTCTCCTTATATTCTTTTACACTCTAAGTGACTCCAAGGCTTGTGTGTAACAATGAATCCTCATTGGGCCCTTTGCGTCTTATATGGGCCCTTGTGAGGGCCCATTTCCTTCGCGGTCTCGCATCTTCTATTCTATCTTCTAGTCTTTCTACATCTACTTCCTATTTATTTCTCACTTATCTCCTCCACTCAAATTCTTTCTTCTTTATTTTCAAGAATTGTTTCATCAATTTTGTTTTGACAAAATTCTCGAGGGGGCATACACCTCCCATGCTTTATGCTGGGGCATCTATCTCTTCTTCTTCTATCTTCTACCCATCGCCAAATTTGTTGTTGCGTAAAAGAGGGGCAAAATGTAGACACTTAAAAATAATTATTTTAATTATTTTTAAATTTATGACAATATTATTTATTAATTATGCCAAATTTTAATTCTCCTCAATATTAATTAATTATAATTAATATTGTCACTATAGTCTGTGATTGATTTATTTAATAAATCAACCCCCTTTTATTCTTCTAAAAATACCCAATATTAAATCTTCTCAAAATCCTCCTCTTAACTAATTAATTTCAATTAATTAGTTAACCCAAGTGATTCCTACAAATCACCTTTTCCTAATCCATCATTAACCTAATAAATTCTTCTAGAAACTCCCTAAGCTCACTTAACATTATTCTTCTGATTTTTAATTCCCTCCATCCATTCTCTCTCCTAGTCAAATCCTCCTACAAATCTTATCTACCCTAATCCCACCTAATCTTTCCTCTAATCCCTCTCCTAATGAGTTGCTAGTGTCTAATCATCATGATTAGCCACAAAGTCAACTCCTTGTCCCTACCATCCAACCACTCTCCTTAAAATCCCTTTTCCTAGGTGAATGTGAAAATCTCACATTCCTCTAGGCATCTCATCTTCAAAGGAATTTTTAATTCCTCCTTATTCCTCCAATCCCCATGAACCTCTTTTTTTGAAGAATTTTTAATTCTTCCTCTCCAACCCTCAAGAAATGTCCCATCCCTTGCTCTTCTTAAGGCACATTGGGAAGTATTCCCAATGTACCTTGAGGAGTGTGGAGACAAGAAATGTCTTTAAGGCATATCTCTTGGTCTCCACACCTCCTCTTGGGCCTTGTGTGGGCTCACAAGGAATCCTGACCCTCCGTCTTGGGTTAATCCTAGCCCTTCATTTCTTCTCCTCTCTCCCTATAAATTGAGGACTCCATCCCCTCACATATCATCTCCAATTTTAGCAAGTTCATGCTATTAGTTTGTGCCTAGGAAATGATATTTGCATCCTCACCATGCCAAAATTATCCTTCATCCATACTTAGTCATATTATCCATCCCATCCCTCAATCCATTTTATCCATTTGTGCACAATGTTGGAGAGCCAACCACATCAAGCAATCTAGGAGCAAATCGACATCACGTTGGAGGCATTTGGGTGCACTTCGACTTAATCCAAGCTCCATCTGAGGAAGAAGGTAAAGGTTGTAAGGTATAAGCATTTATCTTCATGTTTTTATGTGATTTTATTTATGCTTTTATGGTTTTATATGTTTTTTATGTTTTTGGTTTGCATATTAACAAACCAAATCCACCTTCCACTCTTTTCCCCTCTTCAGTGATCATAAACAACTCTATCTCCATGAATGGGAATATGCAATATCTGTCAGACATCCTCTAAAGTAATAGATGCCTCATCGGTAGGAAGATGGAATTACACATCTCAGAATGCCACCGCTCAACTAATGCAGTGACGAAGGCCCTATCAGCCATAATCTCTGGCAAATACAATACATGATACAATCCCAAATGTCAGATGTGAGCAACCTACTCATCGAGTACCTGATCTCAAAGATTGGGACCACTGGGTCTACTTTGTCGATAGTATAGCACTCCTATGTTCTCCTGTACAATAAAAAATGATGAAAATGTTAGATACCATACAACACGATGAAAATTCATTATACGCATGACAAGAAGAACAACTCCTTACAATGATTGTGTGACATTTACAGAGAATGCAGTACATTTAAAGTGAATGTGTTACATTTAAAGTGAATGTGTAACAATTACCACTCATATGTGACAATGTAAACCAATGCATAAACAAACAAACTTATGTGTAACACTTAATACCTATGTGTATCACTTATACTATTGCGGTATATTTAGGGCTAATGCATAACATGTAAAGCTAATGCGTAAAAATCGACAAGTGTGTGCGTAAAGCTTAAGAAACCAGGACTTTGAAAAAAATTGGAAAAAAATGACAAAAAAAGGCAACAAATTGAGCAAAATTTTGGATACATACCATGTCGCCCGTCCCTAGTGGTCTCTAATATGAACCTACTCACTCAGACAAGTGTTGTTGTGCTCTAATGCCAGCCATGGTGATCAAACACTCATAGGAAAGCACTAGACTCACAATGAACTCCAAGAACTCAAAACAATGCAAATGACCAAATGAAAGGTCAAAATCACTATTTATAGCTCAAAATTAGGGTTTCCTCACTCTAATGGTCGTGGTCCCCCTGAACTTCAAAACACTTGTAGGCTAGTCAAACTGACTCGAAATCGTATGAAACTTCACACGATTTCTCACTACCGTGATATCGAAAAAAAGGTCTTGGTTTCATAATTTTTTGACCACTTTTTTCGAGGGGGCATATTTACACCCTAAGGATCATCAGGGCATACATTTTTCATTTTCTTTGAAACAAAGTCGGAATCAGGGCATAAATTTTTATTTTCTTTGAAACAAAGTCAGAATCAGGGCATACTAGGGCATAAATTTTTCATTTTCTTTGAAACAAAGTTGTTCTGACATTGTCTCAAAGAGGGGCAAATGTAGACACCTAAAAATGTCTCATTGATCATGTACTAATTATTCCTCTAATAAATTAAATAATTATTTAATTATTTAATTAAGTTAATTAATCTTATTCTTCTAATTTCATATTTCTTCAATAATCTTACTAATTATTTCAATTTAAATTCTATCATCGTTTAATCATTTAAACCATTTTCTAATGATTAATTAAATATTTATTATTTAATTAAATATTTATTATTTAATTAATTATGATTTTAATCTTTCAATTTAAATAATCTTTATTATTTAAATAAATTTATTCTCAATTTCTATTTCTAATCAATTAATTATTAACCCTCTTCTAAATATTAGTTTAATATTTATTATTTAATTAGTTATGATTTTAATCTTTTAATTTAAATAATCTTTATTATTTAATTAAATTCAATTTTTAAGAATTAAATAGTTTCTTTAAATTATTTAATTAGCTAATTAACTCTTGTAATTCTAATTCCAAATCCCCAAATTCTAATTTCGTCTAATTTCATTAATTCTCTAAATTCAAATTCATATTCTTCTAATTTCATCTAAATTCAAATATATGTGCATGGTTTCAAAAATCAAATTGAAAATCAAAGTCAAGTTCTAAATATATTCAAATAACAAATTGAATTTCAAATAAATTCAATATTTGAATTAAATCCCATGCAAAGATTAAATTGAAAATCAAAGTCAAAGTGCAAGCACATGCTGAATTAATTAATTAATTAATTAAATCATTATCTTTCCAATCTCTATTTAGATCTTCCACTTTCTTTTTTCCAAAAAGCTTTCAATCAGTTAACTATTCCATCTATTTTAATTAATTATTTCAATTAATTGATTGATTGCATCATTCTTTAATTATCCTCGAATCATTCTTTTTCTATCTTTCAATCAACTTTTTTTTCTCAATCAGTTAACTCAATTAAATATTCAATCAATTATGTTCCACCTCCAAATCAGAACTCAAACTATCAATCAGCATGTGAGCTCACCTGAGTTCCACCTCTTGAACATTATGTTCCACCTCTCAATCAATCCTCTCCAATAATCTATAGATTGAGCATTCAATCTCCACTTTTAGAATCATGTGTTGACATTTTTTATGTTTATGTTGTGATTGTCATTGATGGACACACACTTGTATTGAGATCCCCTTTATATGTATGAGCTCATGCTCAACCGGTATTTGTTCCAACTGGTATGTTGTATTCTAGTCTTTAAACTAGTGGTGATTTTGCAGAATGTGTTTCCTGGTTTGAAGCGGCATGTCGACCCCAAGCGGTTCGCAGATCACAAGTGGTATGAGGAAGCAAAGAGGCACAACACATTCTTACCAGTCTTCATTTTTGTCAAACCGGCAACCGGCATTTTGTATGAACCGGTAACACTCTATGATGAGTTACCAACCGGCATTTTGTGATGAGTTACCAATCCACCGATTGTTTGATAGTGCCAACACATTGACGGTGATTCTTGTGTCGTGTTACTGAGTATGTCTAGATTCACTGAACCTAGGAAATTATAATGTAATCCTATTGGACCAACATGAAATCAGATTCCTTTAAAAGGACATCATGTCTAGGTTTTTTTAAGTTGTTGAAGAAGTTGCGAATAGGGTTTATGTTGAGCTAGGGTTTAAGGTGGAAGTGGAGAGCAATCTTATTAGAGAAGATCGAGTTGTAACTGAGAGAGATAGAGGAGACTGAAGTAATGTTGGAATGCATTAGCTATGAGCAATACTGGATCTAACCAAGCAATTTGTGCTAGTAGATAGATCAAACACTTGTTGATTACTCACATCTTTGACAAGTTTGTAGCCCTTAACCGGGTAGGCCTCAAAGCCTTTGTAAAATCCTCTAACAAGGTGGTTCACACATTGGAATCTAAAATCCTCTAACAAGGTAGTCTTTAATCGGACTTATCTCCTAACAGAGATTGAGATTCCTAACAGGATCTGTTCTAGTGAAGAACATTGTAAGACCTTAACTGGTCTGACCTTAACCGGTCTGGTTTCTATTCTGCAGATAGTGACTTGTGAGTTCCATCTCACCATGGTTTTTCCCAGTTGGGTTTCCACGTCAAATATCTTGTGTTATGGTTGTATTGCTTTTGTGGGTGAATGTTTTATTCGCATTTTGGTTTTTATGTGTGATAATCGGTTTGATTGTCAGACTGCTTTACCGGTTTATCTTTAGACTGTGTAAGTGTTTTAGTGCAAATATTTTTGGCATACTAATTCACCCCCCCCTCTTAGTATTCATCAATTGGTATCAGAGCCAACCTTTCTATAAGTTTAACCATTTGGAAAGAGATATGGGGGAATACACATTGAGGGAACTTACTCAACGGCTCACTAAGTTTGAGCAAGCCTATGATGATCTTATGGTCAAATACAAGGCATCTCAAGCAAAAAGAAGAGAACATGCAGAGAGGTTGATGGAACTATCTGAAAGTAGTTCTGAAGATGAAGCTAACATGGAAGCTATGATTGTTGAAGTGAATAAGCTGAATGATTCAAACTCCAATTTGAGAAAGGAGTTAGAAGGATTGACTATTCGGTTTAGCCAAGAGCTTGAGAACTGGAGAAAAGCTGAAGATCTGGTAAAAGACAGAGATCATGAGATCTCCAAGTTGAAACATGAGATTTGTGCACTAACTGCTCGCCTTCATGAGAGTAGAATGGAAAAAGAAGACATGCAAGGAGAACTGAACATTGCCATCTCTGAAAATGCAAGTCTTATGGAGACAAACACTGCTATTTCCAAAGAACTCTTTGAATCAAAGGAAATACTAGGTAAGTTTGGCAAAAGTATAGTCAGGCTAGAGAAAAAGCTTGAGTCATCTAGACTGGCAAAGAATACCAATGGTCTTGGTTTTTCTGGACATGAGGAAGGAGAATCCTCAGGGACAAATGTTGAAGCATCAAAGAAGAAACCGACACTCAAAGGAAAAGGTAAGCAAAAATTCAAACCTGTTTGCTTTAACTATCTTAAAGAAGGACACACTGCCAATGTATGTAGGAGCAAAGCCTACAATAATTTTCCTTATTTTATCAACAATGTACCTAGATCCAATAAGTTCAATGGTCATTGTTATGCATGCAACAAGTTTGGGCATAGAGCATTTGAATGCAGGTTTGTAATAGATAACACTGGAAGATATCCTCAGAGGACCAAAGGAACTGGTCCTGAATCTTTTATGAACTGGAACCACAACCGGTTTAATGTCTTCAATCATCAGTCAAGAAGCGGTGGTCATCAAGCGGCAACCGGATGGAGAGAAAGTTGTATGATCTGTCATGGTCATGGTCACACTGCTGCAACATGCAGAAGGAAGAATGGAAACATGTACAATGGACCTTGGAAAGCACCTGGACTTGTTTGCTATCACTGCAACAAACCGGGTCACATTGCAAGATTCTGCAGAAGTAGAAAAAGTATATCTGATGATATATCGGTCACTCAGGAAGGAGAAATAGAGGTTGAAAAAGTTCAAGAAGACATGAAGAAAATATGGAAGAAGAAACCAGTATTATTGGAGGAGGAACTGGTTTCTGCACCCAGTGTGGAAATATCGAAACCGGAAAACTAAGCCTCAAAGGCTTAGGGGGAGAAAATGGCAAAATACTTTCGAACCCCCGGTTAACACCAGTAAAAGACCTTAACCGGTATGCTACACCTGTTGCTTGGTAGAAGACTAGAAACGATAAAGAGGCAAATTAGAATTTACGCCCTAATATAGGAGCATTAATGATGGTAGGTGAGAGACATGTATAAATGCAATTTTCAAATCATTTCTCACTATCTATTTTTTGAGAGAAGAAAATTTTTCAAGTGGAGAGCGAAGAAAAGGTGATTTGAGTCTAGATTTCAAGAAATTGGAGAGCTTTGAAAGAGATTCAAATATAGTTTGCAAGCGGTAGTGGAGAACTCAAAGCAGTGATTCAGCATTCAACAGAGAGCAAAGTAAAGCAAAATCAGGTAGCCCTAAATTCGTGTTTGAAAGGTATTTTTTGTGTTCTTGAAATACTCTTCAATGGCTTCCGCATCTCATACTAGTTCAAGCACATCCATTGAGTCAGAAAATTTCATTCAGAGGAAGTCCAAGTATAATGCTTTGTCACAAGTTCCAGCTGGAGTCATAGTCGAAGAAGGAATTTCAGACTATATTGATTGCAAGATAGACGACCTAGGGTCCTTAGCCATTCATACTCAATTAGGTCTATTTTGCGGAAAGGACAAAAGGATCAAACCGGAGTTCAGTATCTTAGAGAAGAAGAAACTCCATAATGCGGTGTATTTTCTAGAAGATTTCATAGAGGATCACATCAGAATCATCTTGAGTAGAGTCCATGGTGACAAGATGTACCTACAGAGAACACATGATATCACGCCTAAGGCAATCCATGCAGTCACTTGTTTCTGCAACACAGGAGAAGTGCCAGCCCTAAGAACGGTAAACAAAATGGAAATTACCAAGCTCACCGGTTCGACAAGTGATTCACGAGGTATGATAGTTAATCCTATCAAGGATGAACTGGTAAAATACACCTGCATGGTGATAGGCTACAGAACATTCTCAGCCAACAGGATTAATTTTGTATCTGCTACAGCGGTAAATGCCGCTTACCGAATGATTATAGAGGATAAATCATTTGACTTATGCACGGATATGCAAAGGCAACTCCTGTTAAATCTCAAGGAAATCAAAAAGGACAATTCACTAAGATTTAAATTTGGACAACTACTGGTAGGGTTGTTTTTCTATTTCCAAGGCTACTTTCCGGGTGTAGGAGATGTCCAATGGTCCCTTGACCAACTGGTAACCAAGCAGATAAAGGAAAGTGTGCAAGCCATTGGAACTGGCTACCCTGAGACACTAATCAAATACTTTGATGAGTTCAGAAGAAAGATGAGTCAGAGGATGCGAATCTCAGGTGACATAGTGAAGAAGTATGAAGATGACATCTGTTTCACTATTCAGGTGGACAAATGTCTAATGGAGGCTGTTGAGCCTAGAATGGAGGAAGTGGAGCCTTTGGGCTATGAGGTCATGTTTGACATGCTGGAAGGGTATGCTTCAACCCTTATTGCCTTGCCTCTTGATCCAAAGGTGAAGTGAACCGGAACCTACTTGGAAAGGATCGCACTAGTTGAAGAACCATCGGTGAAAAAGGGAAAAGAACCAGCAGCCAAGAAAGCTAAGGCAGTGCCTGCGACATCAGCACCAGCTACCACTGAGACTCCAAGAGTGACCAAGTAGTCACCGGCAAAGAAGAAATTGGAGGTAACATCAGAAAAAGTATTCGAAAGAAAGAGGAAGACTAAGGTAAATGAACCAAACTTCAAAGAAACTGAGTCTGATGAACAGCTAAAGAAGGCTAGACAGACCAAGAAGGTGAAGAAGAATGAACCGGCAACATCCGCACTGGTAAATATAGATATCTCCTCTTACAAACCTTTGACACATTGTCAAATAACAGTAAAGAATATTAGGAGAAAGTTACTTCATGATTAAAGTGATTATTATGATGATTTCAATAGTGAAGAAAAAGATGAAGTACTGCAGGAAATCATTCTTTATTTATGCAAAAATGACTGGTCACCATCAGAGATTAAATCTCAGACACCGGATTCATTGTTTAAAGCATTGGATAACAAATGGTGCATTGCCATTGAAAAGGAATAAGAGATTAGGGAGAAATTTTTTGCACATTACTTCCCCGAACTCTCAAATTCAGAATTATTTGATGTATTAGATCAAAATAAAGGTCTCCTCTTCACAAGGAGAAGAAGACTCAGGTTGTTGGAAGGGAGAGTTGATGATGTAGAAAAGGATACACATCAACACATGGCCCATGCTATCAGCTCACACAAAGCTTGAATGGCCAACCTCCAAGTGGAAAAGGAATCGGTTATTTCCAAACCGGATGAAGTTTTTGATGAGGAAGGAAACCTGATGGAGGAACCAATTGACACCATAGATTTCGATGCCCTGGATATAGAAGATGTCACTCAGGACATACCTTCTAAGGGAACTGAACAGGGGCAATAGGCCGATCAGGGTGGTGAACAAGCTGTGGACACACAGCAAACGGCAAAAGACAAGGAAGAAGAGAAAAAGAAGAAGGATGAAGATGAGAAACAGAGAAAGGAGGAAGAGAAAAAGAAAGAGGAAGAGGAGAAAAGAAAAGATGAAGAAAAGAAGAAGCAAGAAGAAGAAAGGAAAAATAAAGAAGAAGAGGACATCAAAGAAAAGAAGAAGAAGGAAGAAGAAGAAAAGAGGAAGAAGGAAGAAGAAGAAAAGAAGAAGGAAGAGGAAGAGAAGAAGAAGAGGGAAGAAGAAGAAAAGGAAGAGCAGAAGAGGAGAGCAGAGGAGAAGAAAAATGTAGAAGAAGACAAGGAAGAAGAGAAGAGAAGAGAAGCGGAAAAGAAGAAAGCTGAAGAAGCCAAGGAACGTGAAGCGGCAAAAAGCTCTTAGTTGGAGACTCCGAAGGCAACCGGAAGTCAACCCTCACCGGTTGATCTTTCTAGTCCTATCGATCTCCAATTTGCAAGCGAGTCAGAGCTTATGCAGAGCATCAAGGTTGCTCAAGAGTACCTTGAGATCATTCACAGGAAAAAGGAACAAGACATCATTCAGGCAGCTGTAGACACACTTACCAGTTTAATCCTCGGTACTAATCTTCCTGACACTGATTCATCACTAACACAACTCAAACTTATGTGTACTGTAGTGGATGATCAGGTGCAGAGCCTAGAAGAAGCAACTGAGGCCAATGTAAAGAAAGAGCACCAAAAGGCTCTTAATGTTGCTCTGGTGAAGAAACTGAATGAGCTTAGGACTGAACTGTTAAAGGATCAAAAGGACATAAGGAGTGCTTTGGATGAGGGAAACTTGCTACTCAGCAAAATCTGTCAACCTCATCTGTTCTGTGATGATGTGCTAGCCAAGAAGCAATAGCTTGAAATAGACTTATAGTCCTACTCAATCACATTCAAGACTCCTTACGACTCCTTTGCAGCATATGGGCAAACCGTTCACCGGTTCCAGATCCAGTCAGCCAAGATAGAGCAAGAGATCAGCATAAGGTCTAGGGATTTGCAGGAACTTCAACTGGTATTACTTCCATGACTGC
The DNA here is from genome assembly GCF_030272615.1 of Cryptomeria japonica. Taxonomy (NCBI): domain Eukaryota; kingdom Viridiplantae; phylum Streptophyta; class Pinopsida; order Cupressales; family Cupressaceae; genus Cryptomeria; species Cryptomeria japonica. The sequence continues at coordinate 401,005,477 of NC_081408.1, forward strand.
AAATTCTCCAAAAATGCTATCTGAACCTGGATGCACTAATAGTCACCCAAGAACTAAGCACAATAGATGCCATGAAGGAACAAGTATCACAAATGCAGACAGAGAAGGAAGTGGCAACCTCCCTACTTGAGTCATGGTCTCTCTCCATGAAATAATTTTTGCAGGACTACAAAGCGGTTTTTGACAAGTATTATTCATTATTGTCATAAACTCTTTTATATATATATGGAAATAGGTTTTTGCAGTGGTACTTTGTCATTGTTGGCAAAGGGGGAGAAGTATATGGTTTTAAAATTTTGATGGTCTTAAAATTTTGAAATTTTGATATATCAGGGGGAGAAGTATATCAGAGGGAGAAGTATCTGTTTTGAAATTTTGATATATGCTATGATATATTCTATATGCTCTGATGATTAAGCTCTAAATGAAAAATTGCTATACACTCTTTTGATTAAGGAATAGTGTATATGCTTAGGGGGAGCAATTTTGTTAATGGCAAGTTTTTGTTGTAAAACACTTAGATGTCAAAATTTTATTTTCCTAAGTGTTGCCATCAATGCCAAAGGGGGAGATTGTTGGAATTTTTGATGTTTATGTTGTGATTGTCATTGATGGACACACACTTGTATTGAGATCCCCTTTATATGTATGAGCTCATGCTCAACCGGTATTTGTTCCAACTAGTATGTTGTATTCTAGTCTTTAGACTAGTGGTGATTTTGCAGAATGTGTTTCCCGGTTTGAAGCGGCATGTCGACCCCAAGCGGTTCGTAGATCACAAGCGGTATGAGAAAGCAAAGCGGCACAACACATTCTTACCAGTCTTCATTTTTGTCAAACTAGCAACCGGCATTTTGTATGAACTGGTAACACTCTATGATGAGTTACCAACTGGCATTTTGTGATGACCAATCCACCGATTGTTTGACGGTGCTGACACATTGACAGTGATTCTTGTGTCATGTTACTGAGTATGTCTAGATTCACTGAACCTAGGAAATTATAATGTAATCCTATTGGACCGACATGAAATCAGATTCCTTTAAAAGGACATCATGTCTAGGTTTTTTTAAGTTGTTGAAGAAGTTGCGATTAGGGTTTATGTTGAGCTAGGGTTTAAGGTGGAAGCGGAGAGCGATCTTATTAGAGAAGATCGAGTTGTAACTGAGAGAGACAGAGGAGACTGAAGTAATGTTGGAATGCATTAGCTGTGAGCAATACTGGATCTAACCAAGCAATTTGTGCTAGTAGATAGATCAAACACTTGTTGATTACTCACATCTTTGACAAGTTTGTAGCCCTTAACCGGGTAGGCCTCAAACCCTTTGTAAAATCCTCTAACAAGGTGGTTCACACATGTGAATCTAAAATCCTCTAACAAGGTAGTCTTTAATCGGACTTATCTCCTAATAGAGATTGAGATTCCTAACAGGATCTATTCTGGTGAAGAACATTGTAAGACCTTAACCGGTCTGACCTTAACCAGTCTGGTTTCTATTCTGCAGATAGTGACTTGTGAGTTCCATCTCATCGTGGTTTTTCCAAGTTGGGTTTCCACATCAAATATCTTGTGTTATGGTTGTATTGCTTTTGTGGGTGAATGTTTTATTCGCATTTTGGTTTGTATGTGTGATAACCGGTTTGATTGTCAAACTGCTTTACCGGTTTATCTTTAGACTGTGTAAGTGTTTTAGTGCAAAGATTTTTGGCATACTAATTCACCCCCCCCTCTTAGTATTCATCATCATGAACTTCGAATCTTTGTGTCAATTGCAGGTTGCTAGCGTAATATCTGAGAACCATCGTACCACAAAGAAGATAAGAACAATGGAAGCCATAGGAGGTCATGGGATAGGGAGTCTTAATTGATGTTTTACATCCTTATTGCTTTGATTGTGTTATTCTATTAATGGTATTTGAATTTATTAGCTAGAATAGGGATTCATGATTTTCCTTATTATTTCTAGTTATGCAATGATGATTTTAAGCATATGACAAGAAGCTTGACCACTTAAGGAGATCGGGGATGGCAATGATTGTTTTCAAGAAGGAGAGTCTGAGATTTTATGCAACTAATTACACCATATGGAAGAACCGAATGAAGTGTCACTTGTAATGTCTTGGAGAAGATTATTGGAAGATCACAAAGAATGTCTACAATGTTCCTTTGAATGGTCATGTTACTGCAAATAAGATCAAGGATGTTGAACATGACATAAGAGCCGAAGAAGCATTGTTGATTTCCCTAACTGATTCAGAAATGACTAATGTGATGGGATTGTTGACTGCTCATGAGATTTGGGAGAAGTTAGAGACCTTGTATGAAGGAGATAAACATGTGAAAGTTTCTAAATTGCATAGCTTTAAAGAAAAATATGAGACATTGAGAATGGGAGAAGATGAGAATATTTCATCCTTTATGGCTAAATTGGATGACCTTGTGTTGAACATTAGATGTGTCGGTGGAATCATTGAAGAAGATGAGATTGTAGCTAAAGTGTTGAGATCATTGCCTCTTGCTTACAAACACAAGGTTCCTGCTATTGATGAGATCCGGTTTGTGATAACTATGACAAGAGACATGTTGGTTTGTAAGCTTGCTACTTTTGAATTAAGTGAACTTGGAGAATCACATGGAAAAATTGAGACTTCATTTAAAGCTATTGTATCCAGGAAGCCGAAGTATGATCTGGGAGAGAGTTCAACTAGAGTTTCCAGATATGAAAGGGAAATGAGAGAGATGAAAGAATTGTTACCAAAATTTCACTACAGCTAAATTTTGATGGCCTAATGAGGCCTTACACATTGTAGATGAAGAAAGGTACACATTTTTTTCATAGAAATCTTCATATTGCACATCATGATCTCAAAATAGAAGCTTATTTCATTATGCAAGTATTTTTCAAGACACAACAGTAAAAGATTGCATAAAATAGCTATTGTATTACAAACAATGTGTAAGGTTACCCACACAAGCTGTGGGTATGACTGATAAATGCAACAAGTAGAATGATAAACATATGTATAAATATAATGAGAGAGAAATAAAGATCATCATTGCCTTTGAATGATGAACCGTTGGTTAGTCGAAGCTACATCTTCATTTCTTCATGCTCCTAGTGCTCCTAGTATATGTGCAAGGGGTGAAGGAAAAATGCGTTAGAGCTCAGGATCTTTATTCCTCCATAAATCTACTCATACACATATACATCAAACTATAAAATGGATAAATCAGATCAGATCAAGAAAGAGAAATCAGTGAGATCAATGTGACAAATCATCAAGAAGCTTCATGAGCTTATTTTTCTAACTTATTTGTTCATTGTGCAGGTATAGGACAAGTTTCCATTTCATGAATATCAAGTATGTGGGGAAAAATGGGCTCCCACAAGGGTTGAGCTCAGCATACCAGTAATCACTCACAAGGTGACACTAATCATCTAGTTAAACAAAGAATACAATAGTATCCATGGTCCCATATACTCTCACTCAATGACAGTATAAACTGCCATTCAATGACAGTATATGTTAGACAGATCTAATACTGGGAGTAAACTGAGAGGGGGGGTGAATCATTTTATTATCAGAAATCAAAACTATTGCCTATCAAAAACCTTTAAACTGGAGCAAAAAGAAACCATCACAATGAAGGATAAAACATGAAAGCACAGTACACACAACACCAATATTTTTGACGTGGAAAACTTGTTAAAGGGAAAAACCACGGTGGGAAACCCTACCCACAATCAGATAATACTTCTGCAACAATATGTGAAATAATTACAATGGGGATTTCACTTTCAATCAAGCCAACCACCTAGAGCTCACTGCTCATCGCAAAAGAGAAGTCTCACTGACTTACAAAACATCAGACTACAATCTAGAAAGAATGAACTGTGAAAGTAGCATCTCCTAATGCTTGATACAGTTTCAGCTAATCATAGATGTCTGCTCTGCAATACCAAAAACCTTCTACCAAATGATATCACTTGTTCGCACATAAACCTTCCTTTGATAATGTAGACATAACCATCTATCCCACACCTCTTATCGATATCAAAATTACAAGAATAAGTCACCTATAAATATAGATCATCAACCTTATGATAAGGTCGACTAAACCCTAAACCCAAAAAGCCATAATAACAAAAATTACATTACACGGTATCACCAAACCAATATTATAATTTGCATTACATAGCATGGACCTAATTCAAATATTCAAACAATTATATCCACCGAAAATTTCGTTAAGACCAAAATCTAGCATGTTTTACCAACTGGTAGAAACCCTTAGTGAAGTAACACAGAAAGTCTAACCGGATCCAAATAGGACCACCATAACAACATGCCAAGCAATGAAAAGTCACCAAACACTCAGAATATGATCAAGAAGCACCTTCATCATGATAGAAACCACTTCCATAAGACAGACCAAAATCATCTGATCAAAACATCAAATATCACTTACCGGTACCAAGATATACCAACCAGAAACATAAGAGATAGTTACCAAAGCACCAAAACATGAACCAACAGAATATGGAAAGCATATAACCATCTATAATAAGCATCCAAAACCGCATCCAAGGATCTGATCATACCAGATTAGAATCAAAGCCAAAACCAAGATAAACACCAAGACAAACTGGGATACTCCAACTGGGATACAGTCTTGACATCAATGACAACATTTAACCAAATCCAACATATTGCCAACAATCTCCCCCTTTGGCATTCATGGCAACACTGAATGTAAAAAACATCCAAGTGTCGAGGAATGCCAACAATCTCCCCCAAAGATATGACTGATTTTCACATGTATACCATCTCTCGCCCTTTGACATCAATGACAAAGGACGGATACCAAACCAAAAATAGTGAACCGCACAACTAACTACTCCCCCTGAGTAGTAGCATCATCTCATCAACTCGGATTGATGCATTCCTTCTTCTCTAAGTCTCTTCCGGAGGGTTGGTAACCCCCAACTGATCTCTCAGATATTCAAAAGTATCTTTAGGCAATGGTTTTGTTAGAATATCTACAATCTGCTCCTTAGTAGGCACATAAACCAATCTAACTTCCTTTGCTTCAACCTTTTCTTTCAAGAAAATATACCTTATAGAAATGAGTTTTGATTTGGAATGAAGTACTGGATTTTTTGACATATCAATAGCATTAGTATTATCACAATGAATAACAATAGGCTCATCATAACATCCTTATATCTTTCAACATCTATTTCATCCATAAAATCTAAGTACAGTTGGTTGTAGAAGCTACATATTCTGCTTCAACAGTAGATAATGAAGTACATGATCGTTTCTTACAAAGCCATGAAACCAGCTTCTTTCCAAGAAAGAATGCACCGTCGATGGTGCTCTTCCTACCATCCACATCTCCTGCCCATTCAGATTTTGTAGAGGCACATAATTTGAAATCATCATTCTTTGGATACCATAACCCAAGGTCTGTTGAACCTGCCAAATATCTGAATATCCTCTTGATAGAAATATCATGAGTTCTTCTAGGATCTGACTGAATTCTAGAAGCAATAAAAACAACATTCATTATACTAGGTCTAGTCTGAGTTAAGTACAACAATCCACCAATCATTTATTTGTATCTACTTGGATTCACTTTAGGGGATTCATCATCCTTTAACAATTTGCAACCGGTAATCATAGGATTACCGACAGGTTTTGAATTTTCAAGTCCAAATTTCTTAAGCAATTCCTTCACATACTTAGTTTAACAAATGAAAATACCTTTGCAAACCAATCTAGCCTTGTTTCTTACAACTTGACCTTCCTCATTCAATTTGTTCTTGAAAACCCATTTAGTTCCAATAATATTCTTATCTTTAGGTCTGGGAACTAATTCCCATGGCTTATTCTTTTCTATCTGATCTAATTCTTCTTCCATTGCTTTCATCCAATTCTAATCTTTACTTGCTTCAATAAATGATTTCAGTTCAATTTGAGAAATCAAACATACCTCTTAAGTAGCTAGCCTTCTTCTAGTCATCAGACCTTTGCTTTTATCTCCAATGATCTGATCTTCTGAATGATTTAGTTTCACATACCTGGAAGTCTTTGAATTTTTTTGATTTATTGACTCTTTCTTTTGTTCAACAGTCACAGTTGAATTTTTTATGTTGTTGGAGTCACTGATTCAATGCTTTGAGCATCTTCTTTCATTACCATTTCAGGTTTGATAAATTCATCTTCCGGTCCACAGTCATATGATCTAATCTGATTACTGCCTTGTTCATCCACCTTAACATTTATGCTCTCCATTGTCCTATTCAATCTTTTGTTATAACATCTATATGCTTTACTCTTAGTCGAATAACCCAAAAATATTCCTTCATCACTTCTAGGATCACATTTTCCTAATGCATCATCTCTTCTAATGTAGCATTTACTTCCAAAAAATATGAAATATCTAACAGTAGCAGTATGACCAAACCATAATTCATAAGGATTCTTACCGGTATCACCTTTTATGTGTACTCTATTGAAAGTGTATACAGCGGTATTCACAACTTCTCTCCAATAGATATCGGATGATTTAGATTCAGTAATCATAGTCCTTGTTGCATCCAATATGGTTCTATTTTTTCTTTCCACCAATCCATTCTGTTGTGGAGTTCTAGGTGCAGAAAGTTGTCTTCTAATTCCATTCTTCTCACAAAATTTGTTGAATTCACCGGATGTAAACTCACCACCTTGATCTGATCTTAATTATTTTATCTTCAATCCTATCTCAATCTCAACCATAGCTTTGAAGATTCTAAATTTCTCAAGAGATTCTAATTTTTCTTTTAAAAATGCAACCCACATCATTCTAGAGTAGTCATCAATAAGTAACATAAAATATCTATCGCCTTCAAAACTTTTAGTCTTTGTCAGTCCACACAGATCAGTATGAATAACATCAAGAATTTCATTAGATTTCCCATGTATGCTTCTAAAAGAAGTTTTGACTTTCTTACCCATTTGACATTCTCTACATATCAGATTATGAGGTTTGATAATCTTGGGCACATTTCTGATAGCCTGTGTTGAACTGATCTTCAATATGCAATCAAAATTTACATGACACGTCTTCTTATGCCATAACCAACTTTCATCAATCTGAGCAATCAAACAAGATTTCTCACTGGAGTTCAAATGAAAAATGTTTCCATTAGTGTGGGTTCCATAAGCAATTTCCAGTCAAGATCTACTGATGATCTTGCATTTTCCATCCTTGAATTGCAAATCAAATCCTCTATCCACCATTTGACCTACACTTAAAAGATTATGCTTCAAGCCTTCAACATAATAAACATTATCAGTATTAGTCTTACCATCCAATGATATTGTTCTTTTGCCTTTGATCTTACATGCCTTGTTGTCTCCAAATATGACTAGTCCGCCATCAAATTCTTGTACTAGTGATAGAAATTTTCTCTTGTCACCGTTCATGTGATGTGAGCATCCACTGTCTATAACCCATTCATCATTTTCTTCAATTTTAGCAGCTAAAGACTTCTCCTCAGTATGAGTTGTTTCAATGACAGGTTCAGGAGAATCATCCTTGATAGCAATAAAGACCCAATCTTTACCTGAGATTTCATTGTCGGTTCCACTTACAGGTTCATCGTCATCATCATCAGTAATACCAAAATCATCATCACCAGCATAATAGCATGATTTATCCTTATTCCTTCTAAATCTAGGTTTGTTTTGATATTCCATATTAGGCTTATAACTCTTCACAAATATTTCATGATTCCTAGCAGCTCTTTCAGGGCATCTAGAAGCAAAATGACCAATCTTATTGCATGAAAAACATTTAAAAGGTACTTTTCCTTCATACTTACTTCTAGTCGGTCCTTTAGGAATTCTTTTAGCAATCAGTGTTAGGAAACTCACAGATACTGAGAGGGGGGGGGTGAATCAGTATCTAACCAATAATTAGAATTTCTCAACTTAAAACATGCAGAACATATTATAACAATGTACCAGTATGCAAGAAATAATGAAATAAACAGAATTAAAAACATCCACATGAAAAGAACACCATGACACAAGGATTTAACGAGGAAACCCGGTGTGGGAAAAACCTCGGTGGGATTTGTGACCCACAATATCCACTTACTGGCCAATAAGAGAATATTACTTACAAAAGAGGGGCCTGCACATGCAGGAAGGCCAACTGCCTAGAGCTCGCTGCTCAATGGGAAGTCTCATTGACTTACAATGTGGATTATACAAATCCAATATCTTGTACTGCTTTACAATAGAATCTATAATTCCTGATCCAGTACCGGTTTCTGCTCTGTTCTTTACATAAAACCTTTAACCTATATTTCACATAATAGGTCTGCCTAATATCTTCCTTTCTCATTTACATTACTTTCCAAAATGTCTACAATGATCTCTTTTATATATAAGAGTCATTTTACAACTTGCCAAGTTGGCTTACAAGCTTTTTACAATAATAAACAAAATATAATATAACAAAAATCATGTCGGTCTCTGTGCCGGTATGCTTCCTTTCTCTGTGCCAGTGCCAGTGTAGAGTGTGATCTATTGATGCTGGTGAACTATCTTGCCGGTGTAATGCCTTGCCAGTGCCATAGGATTGTAAGGTTGCCATCAATGACAAAACCTTCAATACATACAATGTCTCATTGGAGTGTGCATATGCCAACAATCTCCCCCTTTGGCATTGATGGCAACACTCATGAGAAATTTCAAAAGTGTATCCAAAAATGTGAAGTCCAAAAAATGTTACCAAAAATGTGTGCTCCCCCTGAGCATATGATTCCTGTGATATTGAATTTTCTCATACCACTACTCCCCCTTTGGCATCAATGACAAAGGTTGTCAAGATGTCAATAGAGTTTGTAGCTTCAACCTTGTAACTGGGCAGTTACAATTTGAAATAGATCCACCAAAATCAAGTTTATACTCTCCATAAACTTTTTACTGTCTCTTATTGTTTTCTCTATTCTTTTAACTGTACCGGTGAGATGCTGCAAATGCTCTGCCGGTGTTTTCTGTCCCTGTATCAGTGCCTCAGATATTTCCTTCCGCAATGATGCTAGATAGTCCAATCTTGGACTCAGTTTTAATCTCAAATGCTTTGCCTTATTCACTATTCTCTCCTTTTCTCTTTCTAATTTAAGTAACTCTTCCTAAAAATTTGTTATCCTTTTCTCAAAAACTGATAATGTATCAGGTGAGTTAACAAAATTATCAGCAAGTTTATTGATTTCATCCTATACCTTGCTTATTTTCTTATCTATGTCTACTATCAAAAATTTTGTCTTACAGGTGTCTTTGTACAGAGTTTTGTATTCCTTTAATAAGTTACACAATTCCAGTAGAAGTGTGTCAAATTCCCTAGTACACACTTCTTTATCTGATCTTCAAAGAATTTTTGCTTTTCAATTTCTACTTTGTCCTTCAATGTCTCTTCCTTTATTTTCTCAATGTTCTCTGTGATATATTTACACAAAGTATCAAGTTGTCCTAAAGAATCTTTATTGTCTATATTACAGTTAGGAACAATTACCTTCAAAATTGGGATTGTGTCATCTATAGCTTTGTAAGCCTGTGAACTACAATCTGTTATCCTTTTGATTGAATCCAAAAGTACTTCAGTTACATTTGTTGGTTTGTGGTCTGCTGAGGAGGAACCAACATTCTGAATTCCGTCGGTGGAAGAAGTAACCAAGCTTGTTGTGACCTCTGGTAGGTCTGTTTGTGTTTGTATTTCTTTAAGCAATGGTTTGTGTACTTCTCCAGTTGCCGGTGGCACTATTTCCTCATGAACCTATTCCTATTTCTATTTGGGAGCCTGTTCTTGTTGTTGTTGCATTTCTTGTTGCACTGTCTTAGTCTGAGCTTCTACCTGTTGTTCTTTGTCATCTGTCAGTTTCTCTTGTGTTTTAATAGTTTGCTTAGCTACCGGTGGCTCACTAGCCATTTTAGTCTTACCAGTTGTCTCTTTGTCTACCACAATGTTGATCTTTTGTGTATCAACATCTGCTGTGTATAAGACTTCAGGATTAGGATTGACATCCTCTTCATCCATACTTTCAACTGTCGGTTGATCTTTTGTAGTTGTTGTTACCGGTGATGTAAAAGAAGGTGGGGGTAAGTTGTCTTTTACTTTAATACTCGGAGGTCCACCAACCTTTCCTTTTCCTTTGTCTCTTTCTTTCTGATATACCTTTATTGGTTTGGGGTTTCAGTATTCTTCCTATTTTTCTTTTTCAACTAGGAATATATCCCATGCATTTTTTGTTTCTTCACTCACCTCATTGACTCTTCCAACCATTAATGCAATGTGTCAGTGTGCAGTAGAGAATACTAACCGGTTGGCTTTAGTAATTAAATCATCAATTTCTTTAGGTGAGTTCACTGGGTACACAGCAAGTAGCTTTTCTATCTTGATTTTCTTGTCAAGTTCTATTACTGCTTGTCTCCTTACTTCCAGTCTTTTGAACAGTTCATCTAGTACTTCATCTACAACTTCCATCAAAAATTTCATATACATGTCCATATGCAATATAACACTGTTTTCTACTTGTTCTTTTTCATCTGTTGTCAGAGTGTCATACAATTTCTCTATATTCTTCAGTTTCCCTTCCTCTATAATTTCATTCAATAGTATATCAAGAGGAGCTAGGTTTTGTTTTGTTCTCTTCTTCTTCTTGGGTGTTAGTTTCTTCTTTGGTGTAGTCTCTTTAACCGGTGATCTCACTGCTTGTTGTTTCTGTCTTGTCCTCCTAGGTGAGGGTGTGGTTGTCAGTGAGGGATCTCTTTTCCTTACAACTCTTTTGAAAGCTGCAGGCATGTCACTCTCCGAAGAAGTGCCTACCGGTGATAGATGAGTCTCAGGTTGTAGAGTTCCTAGCTCATCCTCAATGATACCAGTTTGTTTTAACACATCTTCTTTAATAGCCTTTGCCTATCTAGAGCCTCTTCTCACAACTGCCTCAACCTTTTTCACTCTCTTCTTAGATTGTATTTGTTTTTCTATAGTCTCAGCACTACCAAATACTTATTCCTTTGGTTCATTTGATGCTTCCAGAAGTGCTTTAGCATAAGTCTCAATTATGTGATCATCTGTCTCGTAGCCCATCTCTGTTACCCAGATTGTTCTTGGGATCACTGCTTCCATCCAAATTTCATCCTTTTTTATTACAAAACATATTTCATCCTTATATTTGTCAACAATCTTTTTTGATAATCTGATTCTCTTCTTCATTTTGGCCTTAAGTGCTTGAAAGAAATCATGGATATTGTTTTCCTTATCTTCTCCCATATTGTTGGATAATTCTGTTAGTTGTTTACCTACCGGTATATCAAATCCAAGTTCTTTGTAGCCTATACCGGGAACTTGTTTGGTTATATGTAGCATCAAACATACTAGCAGATTCCCAAACCTAAAAGTTCCTTTCTTATCCTTCTTAATCTTGCCTAGGTTGTCAATTAACTCATCTTTCAACCACTCACATATATCAATTTTTACATTATCTTTGATCATGTCATAAGCACTTTTAATGCATAAACTTGAAACTAAATTGAGTCTATTTGCATGAGTTGCCTTATATCCTAATATCATGCTGATAAATCTTACATTGATGTCGGTTACATCATTGACTCTTAGAGACCTTTTATCAAATGTAGCACTAGTTAGCTTAGTAACTAGGTCATTGGAGACATTCTTAGTTTTGTCTGGCCTTTTACTAGTGGTCGATAACCCTATCATAGATTTCACAGCTTCCTTGGTGATTTTGTGAATTGCATCTAACCAGAAAAATTCACCATGTACCCTGCTTAAGACTATCCTAATCACATCCTTGGGAAATTCAAGAATGCAGAGGATTTCAGTAAATCCGAGGGTTTCAATGATTTTATGTTTCGGTTTCACATTTTTGGAATTATCACATGTGACAGTTTTATACATAGTTTTGATCTCTTCATCTCCCAATTCCTCTATGTTGTAGTGAATGTAAATTCTGGGGTCTTTAGCATAAACAACTCCTTTTGGTATTTGTGAGAAAGCACCTATATTGTCATCTTTCTTTGCTACTTTGGGAACTAGTTGAAATACGGGCCTAGGGCATTTTATGACCTCAACTATAGTAGGGTTTTCTATATATTCAAGTGCAGAGGTGGATGCCATGATGATAAATACCTTTTTCTGTCTTGGATGGATTGATTGCTTGAAGTGTTTTGCCTCTTTGCTTGAAATTCCTTAGCTCTGCAAATTTCGTACTCTACGAATGTTTGAAATCACGGTGAAATGAAATGGAGCTAAAACCATAAATTGATAGTGTTAATTTTCCATCTACCACATTAAATGCATGTCCGTTAAGTATTCACTTAACATTGTCTGCCGATAGTGAAGTAATTTCCAACTTCTCATCTCTAACCGAGGGAATAATAGCACATGTGTCATTAGATCGCCAAACCCTCAAGGAAACTTTCTTCAATTTGATGAAGAACTTCCTGTCGGTGGAGCATCACTTTGTCTTGTCGGTGAAGCATCACTCTGTCCTGTTTGTGAAGCATTGGCTAGTTCTACCCGTGGAGGAGTATTCCCAATATTTAGATCAGCTTTTCTAATCCATTGTTTTGAGAATTCTTGCTTAACCTCTTCAACTTTTTCTTTACCTTTCAAGCTAGAACTTTTGTTGTCTGTCGGTGATCCTTTACTTCTACAGAATTTTGCAATATGCCCAATCTTGTTACATGCATAACAAGTCACATTATTCTTCTGAATAGCTTTCCCATAACCTATGTCGGTTTGTGTTCTGCATTGATTAGATAAATGTCCAAATCTTTCAAAAATATAACATCTCACATTCATTCTGCAATTTTCAGAATTGTGACCAACTTTGTTGCATTTAGAACATTGATCGGTGGGTGTGTTGATATTCTAATAATTTCTAGATCTACATTCATTTGCTCTATGACCATACTTATTACAGTTAAAGCATTTTCCATTGAATTTATAAGCATTAGGTTGCCTTACCGGTTTGTTGTGATCCTGTGTGTTTGCAGTACCGGAGCTTTCACCAACTTCAAAGCCAATTCCAAAAGTGTCACCTTTAGGTTTTTTATTCTTCAGTAAGTTACCAAGTTCCTCTAAGCTTTTCTTGAATTTTTCTTTATGTTGATTTTTGGTTTCTAGTTCTCTTTCTAAGACTTCTTTCTATCTCATCGGTTCATTGGAGTCATTCTGAGTGTGCATCAGATCTGTCTTTAATAAATCATTTTCATAGCTAAGTCTTGTGTTCTCATTTGCTACATCACTTAGTATTCTGGTCAATTCTTCTTCATTCTTCTTCCTATCTTCAATCTCTTTACAAAATCTCATAGTCATATCCTACATCTCATTCTTTGTAGTTATGTTCTCCAGTTTCAGCTTACTTAACATATCATTAAGTGATTCCTTTTCATCATTCTCATTTTGCATCTTTTCACAAAGTTCTCTTCTCTTATTTCTTTTAATAGTAAGATTCTCTTGAAGTGCCTGAATGATATCCTAAGCTGCTTTTAGATCATCTTCTAGTTTGATATTTTTCAATTTTTCTATATCATAGTCTGAGAGAGTTGCTTCAAGTTGCTTCATCAGATTTTCCATCTTTACCGATGTCAAGATCTTCCTCAAGTTGTTAGGCTTTTGAAAATAGAGGACCAGGCTCTGATACCAATTGTTAGGAAACTCATAGATACTGAGAGGGGGGGTGAATCAGTATCTAACCGGTAATTGAATTTCTCAACTTAAAACATGCAGAACATATTATAACAGTGTACCGGTATGCAAGAAATAATGAAATAAACAGAATTAAAAACATCCACATGAAAAGCACACCATGACACAAGGATTTAACGAGGAAACCCGGTGTGGGAAAAAACTCGGTGGGATTTGTGACCCACAATATCCACTTACTGGCCAATAAGAGAATATTACTTACAAAAGAGGGGCCTGCACATGCAGGAAGGCCAACTACCTAGAGCTCACTTCTCAATCGGAAGTCTCACTGACTTACAATGTGGATTATACAAATCCAATATCTTGTACTGCTTTACAATAGAATCTATAATGACTGATCCAGTATCGGTTTCTGCTCTGTTCTTTACATAAAACCTTTAACCTATATTTTGCATAATAGGTCTACCTAATATCTTCCTTTCTCGCTTACATTGCTTTCCAAAATGTCTACAATGATCTCTTTTATATATAAGAGTCATTTTACAACTTGCCAAGTCGGCTTACAAGCTTTTTACAATAATAAACAAAATATAATATAACAAAAATCTTGTTGGCCTCTATGCCGGTATGCTTCCTTTCTCTGTGCCAGTGTCGGTGTAGAGTGTGATCTGTTGATGCCGGTGAACTATCTTGCCGGTGTAATGCCTTGCCGGTGCCATAGGATTGTAAGGTTTCCATCAATGACAAAACCTTCAATCACTTACAATGTCTCATTGGAGTGCGCATATGCCAACAATCAGGGCTTCCATCTCTTCAAGTTCTAAGTCTTCCCTTTCAATGTCCTCCAAATCTTTAACATACAATTCCTTCTAATATATATTTTTCTTATCGGTGGCAGATGCTTTAAATGTAGTTTCAGTTTTAGTAGCACTCTGATCTCCAAGTTCCTCAAGTTCAAAAGAAGTCAATTTCCCAAGTAGTGTATCTCTGGTAACAGAGGTACTTGACATTGTCTAGAGTTCATTGATTGTAGTAGCCTTCATCTTATAAGTTGGAGGTAGAACTCTCAGAACCTTTGACACAATCGCATCCTCACTAATTGATCCACTGCAACATTTGATTCCCATAACAATCTCATTTACTCTATCCATGAAAGAACTTATCTTCTCATCTTCTTCCATCTTCAAATTTTCATATCTTACCCGGAAACCTTCAAGTTTTGCAATCTTTACTACTTGGTTGCCTTCATAAATAGTTTCAAGATTTGTCCAGATCTGCTTTGCATTCTCCAACTCTATGACATTCAATAGATTTTCATCAAATAAGATGCTTAACAATGCTTCTTTTGCTCTAACATCATTTTCAGCTCTCTTATGTTCATTAGCAAGTGTCGGTGTTCCAGAATTTGGATCATGAGGTATATACCCTTTCTCCACTATCTCCCAAACTTTAGCTCCAAGACATCTCAGATGAATCTTCATTCACTCCTTCCATATTTTGTAGTTTGTACCATCAAATCTAGGACTCTCCTTCCGGTAGGGGTTGAATGTAGAACTAGATGCAGTTGGCATCGGATCTCCTCAAGCGGTTAAGCTTCTGCAGAGAGGACCAATGCTCTAATACCAATTGTTAGATAGATTTGATATCGAGAGTAAACTGAGAAGGGGGGTGAATCAGTTTACTATCAGAAATCAGAATTATTGCATATCAAAAACCTTTAAACCAGAGCACAAAGAAACCAACACAATGAAGGATAAAACATGAAATCATAGTACACAACACCAATATTTTTGATGTGGAAAACCTGGTAAAGTGAAAAACCACAGTGGGAAACCCTACCCACAATCAGATAATACTTTTGTAGTAGTATGTGAAATAATTACAATGGGGATTGCACTTGCAATCAAGCCAACCACCTAGAGCTCACTACTCATCACAAAAGAGAAGTCTCACTAACTTATAAAACATTGGACTACAATCTAAAAAGAATGAATTGTGAAAGTAGAATCTCATATTGCTTGATATAGCTCCAGTTAAGCATAGATGTCTACCCTACAATACCAAAAACCTTCTATCGAATGATACATCAATTGTTCAAGATAGTGAGATCATAGTGATTTTAGGCAATTTTAATAAAATGATTTAGCGATGATAATATGAGCATGAAGATTAATGTAAGAATTAATTTGAAATCAGAGTTGATTCAAAAAAGATTTGAGTGCAAAGTGATGTGAAGATTGACTTGGAGATGGAAGTGTCAAGTGGTCAACATTGTGAGAATTTGACTAGAAAATTGACATCAGATTTCGATTTCGATCCGGAAAACGGACTCAGGATGGTCAATTTAGCTAAGAGTACAAATTATGTGTCAATTGAAGCAAGTTTTAAAAAAATGATGATCGTTTCAGATTCAAGCTTCATTCAAAGGAAAGAAAAAGTAAAGTTATTATGTTGAAATCACTTGAAATGCATAAAGCTTAGTATGAATGCAACCTAAAACTTAGTCATTGGATTTGGTATGCTTATTTATTATCACTAAGTGTTTTACGATGTCGGAGATAGACATAAAAACCAAGGCATGAAGAGCCAGTATGACCTGAATGTCACGTCCTTTCGATCTAGCAAGCAAACATAAGCACCAAGGCATGAAGAACCAAGATGACTTGAATGTTGCTTGCATGCAAATAGACCAGACAAATCAAATTTCCTTCCTTTTCATATGAAATATTGATTATCTTATCCACAATGACCCTTTTATCGTTCATATCCTAGGACAGATGAAGCATGAATTGCAATTGTATAATAAAGAAAATTACTCAAAACAGACAAGGAAATGATTCCAACCTCCCTATAGCTTACAAATAAACGGAGTCGAGTTATGTGTGGTAATTTCACCTTGATGTGAAGTCACTTATCACAGACACCCAATTTATTAGATGTTTTCAGATCATCAGAGTCATTCCTACAAGAAGAAAACAAAGAAAAGTATTATACCCCTAGTCCTTGCTCCTCTTAGTCAAGATAGACTTCCTTGAGTTACTCAGAGGGAATAATAAATGAAAATCAATTTAAAAGACAACTTACAAAGAAAATTTCAATCATATCTCAAACAGTGTTCAGTGATTAGTTTCATTATTACTTTTTTGCTTGTTTACTCAATGGTAAAACCTTGCAGTGGTTAGGAGACATGTAACTAACTTGGATTGGATGACTTGGTACTACCGACAAAAAGATGACTTGATTAAATTGCTTAGGATATTTATATTGATCAGTCGATTACCCTAAGACTAGGACGTTGATCGGTTTCAAGCCATGAGGGTTCTAAAAGAATCAGGTTGTCACAAAAGTGACTGAAAGATATGTACAAGCTAAAGAAAAGATGCAGGAAAGAGGGAAATAAAATAGGAAATGCCAAATTTGTGTTGATAGATGGAGCACTTCAGTACAAGAGGTGCATTTTACCAGATTTTCACCTTCTTGGTAGAATATTTTTAGGATTTTTTTTTTAGGACATTTTATGATTTTTATGTTTGGATTTTTTAGCTATGCCCCCAGTATGTAGACTTATATGACATGATGATCTACAAAATGCATGTGGAGATAATGAATTTTTGATATGACCTATGTTAATGCAATATGCATGATGAAGATGCATTTCCTATTCGAACAAGGATGACTGTGTTTTTTTAGCATTTTGTAATACACCAATTGAATTGGAGGTACAAAACATTTCATAGATAAGTGATCAATTGATCCTTAAGGTCCCTTGGAACATCTAAATTAACACACTTAGTGACAAGGATTTACAAATGGAGACGTGGAAAAATTCCCCATTGGTTCTTGAAACTTTGATTATTTTTTTGCCCATATGCATGCAAATGAGTTAATTCTCGCTCTTGTGTTCACTAAAGATCCTTAGCATCCTATATGACTAGCTACATGGATTATTCTAACTTCAAAAGCATCCCAAATAGAGCCTCAATGTCAGCAATCTTTTAGAGCTCTGATGAGGTTATAGATTGTAATATCTCAAATATTGCTCCATTGTCAATAGGTGTCCATAGCCCTGATGGAGTTACTCGCATGTTCCCATAGTCAGGCTTTTTGTTGCACTTGTATGCATGATATTTCAGCTATATATCATTGCTCTTTTGCCTTGAGATGAATGTTTGGCATAACACTTTTTCTTTTTTCTTTTTCTTGCCTGAGTTGTAAGTAATGAAACTTACTTGGGTGTGACAATTACAATGGCGCTGAAGTAGAATTTTAGATTTTTCACTAGTCATATGATCAACTAGGTGTCTAGAATGTGTTGGGTTTCAAATCAACAAATTGGATAGGTTCTAAGGAAATGCCAACTCCTATGATCAAACCCTCCAATTGACTTGGCCAACATATAGAGTGAACCTATTTGGTTACTAACTCTCTCACTTTAGGCTCTGCAGGACCTAGGTGGGTATACCTACTCACTAGTTGTTCCTTCAACTAATGCTTTTTATAGAAGATTTAGTGTCTTAATCTGATATCTCCTATTCTCAGAATGGCATAAGTTTCTTAAACAGACTGATTTCAGATGTGTGTATTGATCTATGTATCTTACAAAAGTATATATGTTACACTTTGGCTAAATTACCTACTATACCTACTCTACTAATCCTAATGCTTAAAGGTAAAGGGTAACTGGTATGGTTAAAGGGTTTGTTTACAAATGATCAGTGCCTTTCCTCCTATTTGGGCTATAGAGTCTTATATTTCTTCAGGACTTATTGTGTAAACTTATGAGACAGTTTTTAATCCCACCACCTCTCGATGAGTGTGTCAGTTACTGTTTCTTATGAGCTCTACTTCAATGTCTATATTGTAAAATGCTTGAATGAATTTAACCCTAACTTTTAAGAGACCATCCAAGGAAGAATTACAAGGAACAATTACAATTCGCAAGTAAATCTTTTTGATCCAAATCTACAATATGAAACAAAGAATTTTACTGGAAGAACACGAATAACCTTATCCACTTTTAGATAATATCATAAGCAACTGCCTTCTAAAAATATGTTAACTCTCAACACATATGAGAAAGAAAATGCAACTGGTTATTTTTGATAAAAAGTTTAAAAGTACAAAATTGCCTCCACCTCTTCTATCTCTATTCTCTCCTTTTCTCTCTTCTATTTTACATCACACATATATATGTGTTTGAATGGTTTTCATACCCCTTTGGATGAAAAGACACCCCCCTTTTAAATAAAAATAATTCCAAATCCCGAAATTGCCTTAGTTTATGTAATTAATTGTCACTTTACAAGTTGTTTAGGCATATTAGAGGTATTTTAAGGCTATTTTATGGGTATATAATGGATAAATGGTCTTTAAATGATGTAAATACCCCCTTTGGTGCTTCACACTCCATTTTTTATGCCCATTATTGTGTTTATGTTATGGTTTCATATTGTGCAACAAATATAAAATATATTACTTGTACCTATTCAATATATATATATATGTGTATATATATTTAGAATTTTTCTTGCTCCTTGTCTTGGAATTTGGAATTCTAAAAATTACAAATTTTAGGGTTCCAACAAAATGAATTAGAGAGTTAATGTGTTTGAGATATAGCAATTGATAGATTTTGGGTTAACAAGTCTCAAATAGTGAAATCACTACCCAAACATAAGTAAAGTGTCGTCATGGGGTGATGTTGAAAATGAATGACCTTAGGACCTCAAAGACTTCATGTCCAAATATCTAAGAAAGGAGATGACCCTTATTTGTCTTGAATGCAAACAATTGATAAACTTGGACAGTTGCCTTGTTTTTATTAATGTTGCTATATGCAAATGCAGAAATTTTGCGAATGCAATGCATTCAAAAAAAAAGAAACTATATGTGATGCAGTGCATTGAATAAAATGATATGCAATGCAAAAAGAAAAACCTAAACTAACCCAGCCCTTAGATATAGTACCATTTAAGGTGCATAGTCAGGGAGTTTTGTGTCGGTAGTTCATTGGTCTTTGTTTGAAGAGTCAGATAAAGATGTCTTTTCCAATAGGATATAAGGACTCAACTGAGTGTACATGTTCAGCATCTCCAATGTTGATTTTCATAGTTTTTGGATTTTGTGGATCATCAGAGGGAAATCCAACTCTAGAACCTATGAATTTAGCTATAGCCTTATCATTTTCAAAGAAATCCAACTGTGATAGATTCTCTTGCCTCCAATCTATTTCTTTGCTTTTTCTCATTTTTTTTTTTGGAAGATAATGGATGCATGATAGGAGATGAAATAAGGACTCCAGTGTCTCACTTCTTTGGATGGTACTCTTGGAATATGTTTTTCAATAGATCATGGCTATGAAGGTATGCTCAAAGATGTTGGTAGGATGATGAAATGAAACTATGCAAAGGATTGGATAAGGGGGATGGAAGAAGTGAAAAAGAGGTGTTGGATAATGGATCATATATTGAAAGGTTGGTGCACAAGTGAATGGAAATGTTGGTTGGATCAACATTGGCACACATCTTGAGGGGTGGAGTGATGGAGGAAAAGTGGATCTCAGATTTTGAGATTTGGATGGAGAAACAGCTAGGGATTTTGGGACATAAGGATACAAAATGGATGAAGGAGGTGATGGAGAAATAGATTTGGAAAGTTTGGATGGAGGAACAACAATTTTGGATGTTGATTTAGATTTTTCTTTAGATTGTCGTGCTTCAAGGATCCGCTTAGGGATCCACATGGTATTTTATTTTTCATGTTTTTGTAGTTCCTTGAAACACATTGCTTCTACAAGTCCCTTAGGAACCCATATAACTTTTGATTTTTCTCTCTTTTTCTCTGTGGGCCTTTGTGTCCTTTTAGATTTTTCTTCTTTTTGGATCATATTTTTCTTTGTTTTGACTTGTTGATTAGATGGGACATGTTGATCCTTGGATACATGTGGATTACTTTACTTATGACTTTTATGCTTGGAATCCAAATTGCTTGGAGAAGGAAAATAATGTGTGGATGAATAGGAATGATATGGAGGTATTTTGGATGGATGGAAGGCGCTTTAAGATGTATGCCTTTGTTGATCCCGCATAAGGGATGGAGGGATATAGGGGCCTAAAATGGATGGAAGAGATAAAGGGGAAGGCGTGTATTTGGAATTTTGGTTTAGTAGGGATACCAACATCTTGAGGAATGTCACTAAGGCCATGACCCTTAATATTTTCTTTAATATGGAGGTTTTCTTTCTTGTGAAGGTCTACCCCTTTTCCTTTATAAATATTTTGACTTGTAGGATACACTTTTCTTTGAAAAGATGATGCGAGTCGATTATGAGGTGGAGGTGGAATGTAGGGGATGATAGGATCATGAGAGGGATTTGTATGCATGATAGATCCTTGAGGTGAATATGGAGGATTATGATAAGGAGATGAAGATATACTTTGATCTTGGCATGGAAGAGGACCATTGGATAGAGTAGGAAGGGTGTTTGACTCTTCATTTTGAATAGGATCGTTTGAAAAGTTGGAAGAGGCATCATGATCTTGCTTAGGAAGTGGATTAGGAATGGGATTTGAAAGGATGCTTTGTTCTTGAAATGGAAGGGGATCATATTGGAAGAAATGGAAAGGTATAAGGGGATCATCATGGGATTCTAGGGAGGTAGGATCTTTTTCAACCATTGGATGGGATTGGAGAGTTTTGATGTCTTGATCTTTATTTTTTAGATTATCCTCTTGACATGGAGCCACTTATAAGGAAGAGGTAATATTGTTTATATGAATGGGGGATTCTTGGAAGATGTTCATGTTTTTGCATGATGGGGAAGCATTTCAGATGTGGCCTTCTAGAGTGGGCATGATTGGAATTGGAGTTCATGATGGCATAGGATCTAAGATATCCGAATCATATAAAGGATTTGTATGAAAAAAAGATTAGCTTGGATTTGCACTGTGGATAGCCCTTGAGGGTCAACATGAGAAGTTTCATCATTAGGTTAATTATTTGAGGGATATGGTATGGATTGTTGTTGAGAAGCCTTAGGAGATGGAGGCATCATAGAAGAAATGGAGGCTACATGTGGGCCATTGCTAGACATAGGTTCATAATTTTGATCATGCTTGGTTATGACATCTAGTTTCTCCTTAGGTGAATTATTAGGATCTTCAATTTCAATAACACCATCATCAAGGAGGTCTTGAATTTTATGTTTTAATTTCATGCATATTAAATTCTTATGTTTGTTATGCCTATGATATGCACAATAATTACTCAAAAATTCACATCCCCATGTGGTCTTGTTAGGCAATATGATAAGATTGTGGTCAAGAAGCTCTTCCAAAGCTGACTCAATAGATTGCCCCAAAGGTGTAAATTGTCTATCTAGGGGATACTTGGAGGAAATGTCTTTTTGTCTTGGTGAAGGTGTCTTGTGATCTTGTATGAGATTTGGCTTTCAATTTTCAATTACTTTATGTTCGACCTTATATAATTGTTTTAGCATTTATTGAAGTATGGTGTTCTTGATATCATGAAATTTTATCTCAAGAGGGGTCATTGAATCTTTTTGTTGGGCTTGAATGTCATATATTTCTCTCTTGAGATCTTGAATTTATTGGGCTAAGGTAGCCATGGAGATTTATGACAGTTTTGATTTGCAAGAAAGGATTAGTTTGCAATGAGTAAGACTGCCTCTTACTTTCATCAAAATTCTTAGAAGAGCTCTTGGTTCGAACATGCATTTACAATTAATGTGATTGAGAGCTAGAAGTGATACAGATGTCAAGATCAAATCGGAGCTAGTTGTTTGTTTGAGGTAATAATTGGATAAAGTGATTGAGACCAAGTCTGGTTTCAGGAACGATCTATCCTATATAAGACATTATCTAAGTAGATTAGGTTGATCAGATTGATGGATGATTGATGGATGATTGATCGAACTAGCTAGGATATAATCAACAAAGTCGTGTAATACAATGACAGGGATACACTATCAAGATTTCTATGCTCAAGATGAAAAAAAAACCAGATATATGTTCACTATAGGACTAAGTAGGCAAGTATGGAAGATCTGAAAAAGCACAGGAAAATAAAGGTTTCTCAACTGATGAAATCAGAGGCTCGTATGACAAACTATCAAGAACCAAACGAAAATTTACCAGTTACAAGATGACAAACTAAGAATCTTGTACGAGTTACTACCTTAAGTTGTTTGGACTCATAAGGCAATTAACACTTATCAGATGACAATTCCTAGTAGGTAGTACGACAAACTGCCAACGATGAACCTCTACAATTATCACTCGTACGATAATTTACAGTTAAGCAGACAATAATTAACATAGGCCAGTATGATAAAATAGAAGGCTTGTCTGACTTAGGAATTGAATAGGGATGAGTTTCTGACAAGAACAGAATATTGACCACTGAGTTTTTTATGTTTTGATTATTTTCTCTAGTTTCAAGGTTTCAGTTTCAGTTCCAAGAACAAAAATGCAGCAAACACACAAGATGTAAAGTGACTTCAAGCACAACACACTAATCCTAAGGAAGTTGGCTAAGAGAGGAAACCTTTGCTTGCAAGATTAGGTACACACCAAATAGCTAATCAGAATATGGTTGCTGAGTCTCACACAATAGATTCTCAATGCCGTATTAGTCGACTCCAAACGATAATGGGAGTACGATATGGCAAGTATCTTGGGAGAGTTACTCTCTTAGACAATTATTATCCCCCTTTCGGAGGTGAACCAGGTAGCTTCTATCTACCCCTTGAAGTCATGCAAGCATGATTGAGGCCTATAGTCTGACAAGATACTGAAACAAGATGTAGTCACGCAACCGTGATTGAGACCACGTGGCCCTACAAAAACGCCCAATATGAGAGATCTCAAAGAGAAAACTCAAATAACATTATTCTCCAAGACTTTAATCCCAAGAGGCCTATTTATTATAGTGAGTCGGAATGCTTAGGTCTAGTTGTACTCACTTGGATTGTTCTCACAGGGTGATTACTTTTTCCCACTGTGACAGGCCCGCTAAAGGAACACAAATCTCAAAACTAGAAAATCTTCAAGGGTCTAGATTTTTTATTGTCTATATAGACAAGAGCATACTCTCCTACCTTTTAGACTCTTCTCAAACACAAAAAATAGATTTGTTCATTTACCATATCACAATTTAAGTGCCTAGAAAACAATTAAGAATACACAAAGTTTACTTGAATCTCCTCGGGCAACCTGCAAAAACAATGAATCAATAGTCATATTGTTTTTTAGTGACAACCATGTTCTTGGACAAAAGTTCTACAAAACCTAGTTAGGCTATGAAAAATCTCTCAGGCAGACAGAAAACAGATCAAGGTTAACATTAGTATTACCAAATTTCAATCAAAAAAACCCTAAAATGCAGTCTATTTTTTATACAATAAAACAGAGTATCGTACGAGTATTCACAACATATCGTAGGACAAAGTATAAATTCGCGTCTTGTACCTTGCAGAAATTCGTATGATCTTTTGCAAGAATTGTACAAATAGAATCCGAAAAAATGAAATGGAATGATATGCAAGGCCAAAAATTGTAATCTTCTATCCCACGGTGGGTGCCAAAAATGTGTGTGAAAAGTGGTAATTTTTAAGTTGTAAGGCACAAACACTTCAATAAGTCATTGCACGCATGGTTAGATAGATATAATCAATAAATGTAAAAACCATAACAAATCGACCTATTGTCTTCTAAAAGATGCGAGTATAGACTTGCTCTCAGATTTATCTAAGCAATACCAGTGACTAGACTACACCAAGACGAAGGATTTAATATATATGAGCACAAAATTAAGCTAAATGGATGCAAGATTGAGCTAATTAAGCTAGATGGATGCAAGATTAAACACATTACGCTAGATGGATGCAAGCAATCATGATTAAACTAATATGCAAAAAACTAAGATGCAATAATCTCAATACACAATATTCTCAATGACTCTAGAGAAAAAACTGCATAATAACAATAAATCTCCAGGGTGTCTTGATTGAGAGATGAAAGTTTGAATTTATAGAGAATCCAAAGAGAGACCAACGGTCAAGATTGATTACTGATGAGTGGTTGAGATTCCTCAAGAGAAAGAACAATCCAGGTGAATTGAAATGATTGGGTGCTTTAATTTAGTTTCAAAGTTGATAAGATTGATTTGATCTTGAGATAAATTCAATAAAGCTTGATTTAATGCATTTGGATTATAAGTCTAAATTTGCATTGGAGATAAAATAAATTAATTTCATGCATTTGAAATAAAATTAGTTAATTTCAATCATATTTATTTTATTTGCTCTAGATTTTTATGAGAAAAAGCCATTTTAATGCAACTGAATCCTTTTCCTCAAGATTGCTTTGAGTTTAAATTTAGAGAAAATGATTTATTCAATTTAATTGCTTTTCTTTCTTTTCTGAGATTTCTCAAGTTATCCCAAATTTAGAAAAAGAAATATCTCAAGTTGATTTCTTTTCTCAATTTAATTCCTTTTTTGCAAATTAATTCTTGTTTTTCAAATTAATTCATTTTTGTAAATTAATTCTTTTTTGGTGATTTAATGGTAAATTTATTTATTAATTAAATATGCTAGGATGTTTAATTAAATAAATAGGATAATTGATTAAAATGATTTACTTGGAATGATTAATTAATTAAATAAATATTTAATTAATTTAGAATGATTTATTTGCCATCTGACATTGATGACCGATGACTTAATTAATTAGATGCTCGAGATTGATTTAATTGCCTTTGGTTAGGACCTTGGTGATGTAGTCGAGATTAGGGGCCCATGGTTTAGATGACCATTTTTAGGGTATTACACTTTTAACATCCACGAGTGGAAGGTGTTCATAAATGAGCTTCAAGTTATAGTAACATTGAATGTAGTTTGACATGAAGATACATTAAAGGAAAAAATATAGTATAATCTGAAGAGCAGCCTAAAAGCCTTATTAAGACAAAGGAAGATATATGTGATGGTATAGTAGCAGCTTATGATGTTAATGAGAAATCAAAAGATTAGTATCCTTAGGGTAGATGTGTAAAGGAAGAACTCATAACAACATCATTTACAATCATAGTCAAAGTTAACAGCAGTGGATGCGAGCTAAGATCTCACTCAATGAAGACCAAACATATATCAAGGTCAATCCATAAAGAGTTGTGTACAGAGGTCATCAATCATGAACATAAAGTCTTCCACAGAGCATCATCAGGTTTAGCAAAGAACAATGAAGGTATGAACATTATACAAGAAGCCAAAAGTCATGATCATGGTGATAATGTTCAAAAGGTACTACAAAAATATTAAAATACTATCAAACAATCCACGCATCCATTAGATCACATCTATGCTAAGACAAAAATATAGTTCATTCATAGTCTATTCAAGGGACAGTAGCAGTCAAATCCTTGTCAATAACAACCCCCTTCATAATCATTAGTAGTCACAGGAACATGCTACTCACAACCACAAATGACTGAAAAAGTGTCTTATAAGATTGTAATCACAAAGTCGGAACAATCATGCTTCATGCCTAATGAAAAATTATTAATGCAAAGAAGCATCCTAAGAATAGGTTTAGAACAACATTAAGATGTGGCCCCACTAAAGAATGGTGGTCTGAGACATGCTTCAAAGGCAAAAGGAAAGGTCTCAGATGGGTGCCCAAGACAGTGAAAATCACCACAAAAATGATAATCATCACAAACAAAGTGTTGAGGACAGTAGTGAATAAGAAATCATATAGAGTTGTCATGATTAGATGAGGCCATGGTATTAAGTCATAATAGTGATATGAAAGAAAAAATTATACCATAGCTATCCTAGGCATACGTATAGTCATAAGGATACTATAAAAGGGTTGTTTAAAACAAGGAAAATTAAATGTTAAAGATTTGAGATTAGTCCAAGAGGATAGTGAGAAATGAATACCAGCCTTAAAAAGCACAGTGACCAATAAACTCATATATGATAGAAATGTCAAAGTTGCAAGTGATAACCCTCAATTAGACTGAATATCAAAATATAGAAGAGATCACCTAGAGATATCATATAATAGCCATCATTGTTAAAGAACCAATACATCTTATTCACATCAGATACAATGAAGATACAATGGACTAGGTTTTAAAAGAAGCCCTCAAAGGAGTCTTAGAGTAGCTACTATAGCAAACCTTATAAGGATTATATCAGTCATAGGGCAGCCTCCAATATAAGAAAGTCTTCACAATGGATAGTGACTACACACAAAAAAATATCCATAAGCTTCACAGAAGTATAGCAAGGTTCTTGTTCAAAGTTTGAATCAAATAGAGAGTGCATATGATTTCACATAAAGAAAACCCTAGCCGATGCTTGTATTACAGTCTTCCTTCTAACAAAGAAATACCAGCATGAAGAAATAGGAAAAGGCATAGGACTACATACCATGCAAAAATCCGAATGCAAGTCTTAGTTGAAAGCCTTCAAACCCTATCTCAAGCTCTAGGAGTGTGTGATAGCATGCATACAAGCGGCAGAAGGTCTTCCCAAAAAGAATACAAAAGAATGGAGAATGATTAGGGTTTCTTTCTTTTATGCCTTAGTTCGAAGTCTTAGACTTTTTGATTTATTTTTATAATAAATCATTCCAAATTGTTTATTCCAAATTTTTGACTTCAAGTCAAGTAGCATGCATAAAACCTTTGTTCTATAAAAGGGTTCGATAAATCCTAATATGCATGATGCCTTTTATTCCTTTCATATAGTAAATAATCCAAGATAATATTATTAAAATAATTCTTTGAATTGTTCTTAATAATATTATCTTAGATTATTTAAATTATTTAAAAAGGCAATCATTTATGCATGTTTTCATAAGTATTCTTAATTTTAATTTAATATTTATTAAAATAATTCTATTAATTATTTTTAATAATTGTTAAATTGAAATTATTTAATAAGGCAAAGTGGAAAAAGAACACATATAGCATGCAGATTTTCAGAAGACAAATATTTTCTTTTTCCGAATATATTTAGCATCAGCTTGGCATGCAAATTTTCAGAGGGAAATGCTTTTTGGTAGTACTATATCAGGAAAAGAGATTCTTTTTCATGCAACTTGGGTTGGAGGGCTATTTTTAGCAGTAGGAGCTATTTTTGAAAGAGTTTCACATGTGTTTTGTACACTATTTTGGGCAAATTCGCCCAAGGGTTTTCCTCGTGCAGCTTTTTAGTTTAGGGTTTCTTAATGCAGTCTTCTTTATGCTATTTTTAGCTCACTATCTTTAGGAGTTCTTATTTATATATTCTTCTCTCCTCTTCATTATTTTCCAGTTTTTTCTCTCCTGAGCATGATTGTGGACTATTTTAGGCCCTTTCATGCTCAAGGATGGTATTGTAGCTCACTTGTCTGAGTTTTGTAGCAGCAATTGCTCCTTTATTTTCAATAAAATAGCAAGTTTTCCTTTTCAATACTTCTTGTATCATGTTGTTGAATGGATGATATGATCAATTCATGTGATTTGTCTTCCAGATCCTTTAATTTGTCTCATTCAATCACAATTTGATGAAAGAAGATACATGTTAGGTGCAGGTCCTAGATTATGTTAATTGATTTTAATGATTTTTAGCTATGAAAACCAGTTGGTTTTCCTTCAAGCAAAGCATTAGGTTCAGCCCTTTTATGAAATACATATGCATCCACATGTTTTGTTGAATTGTGAGAGTTTCATGGTTATTTGTTGAAGGTTTTTTGAGATAGGGAGGTTGCAGGTCTCATATAGAACTTTTGGTGCATCACCTCGTAGGATAGGTTTAATTTTAGTATTCATTCTATCCTTTTTCATGACAAAATGTTATTTGTAGGAGATTCATCATACAGGAAGTTGGAATAGAATCTAGAGGTCTACTTTCAGTATAGGCATACCCATGGGCTTGAAAGTATTCCCATGTTTCACATGATTGTTGAGTTTCATACTTAGCCATCACAGGTCCAATCCTTCATGACAACAAGAACAAGAAAGAGAATTGGAAGAGCTCAAAGCACTTATTTCCAAAAGATTGCCTAAGGGAGTCGGTAAGTATGAAGGCAAGTTACCTTTGAAATGTTTTTCATGTAATAAAATGGGGTATTTTGCTTCTAGGTGTTCGGAGAGAGCTGAAAGAGTGTCAAAATATGATAAGCCTTACAAGTCTAATCCTAAGTATAGATATCAGAAGAAGTGTTATTATGTTGTTGATGAAGGTGTGACAGATGATGAGTTTGAGAAAGGGAATTTAGAAGATGAATTTGTATTCATTTCTATCAAGGAAGATGATCTGATACCTGTTGATTCTACAAGCTACATTGTTGAAGAGAAAGCCTTGGCTGCTAAGATTGAAGTGAAAGATAAATGGGTGATTGAAAATGGTTGTTCACATCACATGACAGGTGATATAGGTAAATTTGTGAATATGGAGAAGCATGATGGTGGTGTAGTAATATTTGGAGACAACAAAACTTGTGCAATCCATGGTAGAGGTTCTATTTCTCTTAATGGTAAGCATAATACTGATGATGTTTTATATGTTTAAGGTTTGAAGCATGATATTTTGAGTGTTGGACAGATGGTTGATAAGGGATATGATTTACAATTCAAGAATGGGAAATGCAAAATCTTGAATAGCTCTGGTATAGAAATTGCACCAGGAACTAAAACTAAAGGTAGTATCTTTCATTTGAATGTTGGTGAGAAAAGTTGTTTGATTGCTAAGTTTTATGAAAGTTGGTTGTGGAATAGGAGGATGTGTCATGTTAACTTTGACTACATGGTTAAGATAAGTTCTACTCAAGTTGTTGGAGATCTGCATAAGATAGTGAAGCCTACTAATCCGGTGTGTAAAGAATGTCAATTGGGAAACCAAACAAGAATTTCATTTAAGAGAAAATAGTATACATCTAATAGGATATTAGATCTTGTGTGTACTAATTTATGTGGTCCTTATAGGGTGAGAAGCTTGTAGGGTGACAAATACTTTATGTTGTTGATTGATGACTATTCTAGAATGATATGGGTCACTTTTCTAAGGGAAAAATCTGAAGCACTAAATAAATTCAAAATATTCAAAGCTAGAGTGGAGATGGAGACAGGATTGAAGCTAAAGTGTCTGAGATCTGATAGAGGAGGAGAATTCACTTCCGGTGAGTTTAATTCCTTTTGTGAACAACATGGAATTAGGAGACAGTTATCAGCTTTGTGAACCCTTAAGTAGAATGGAGTTGTTGAAAGGAAGAACGGAACTATTTTGGATGCTGCTAGGACTATGATGATTGAAGGAAATGTTTCACATATGCATTGGAGATAAGTTCTTAGCACTTCTATGTACACATTCAACTGGGTGCATATAAAAGTTGATTCTAGTAAGATCCCTTATGAGTAATGGTTTGGTCATGTTCCTACAATTAGATATTTTAGAATTTTTGGAAGAAAATGTTATATCAAAAGAGATGAGGATATAGGAAAATTTGATGCAAGGTGTGATGAAGGAATCTTTTTGGGATATTCTACTAAGAGAAAGGCCTACGGATGTTACAAAAAAAGACTGAGAAAGATAGCGAAAAATACAAATGTGACGGTTGATGAGTGTCATGAGAAGCAAATTAGAGCATGCAGATATGAATCTGATGATCAGGATGTTAGCTCAAAGAAAGTTCAGATTGAGAGCGTAAAGCAGAGTGATCGGGAAGAGTCAACTAATCCAGATGTTGTTGGCAGTGAAGAAGTTCAAGAGACTAAATATCAGAACAATCTGATGACCCCCAAGTATGTAAGATTAAATCATTTAGAGATTCAGATTATTGGTGATAAAAGTAAAGGTGTGATGACTAGGAGAAGAATTGTTGCTGAAGAAACATTTTTTATTTTCTAAGATTGAACCTAAAGATGTTGTTGAAGCTTGTAAAGATGAAAATTGGGTAAAAGCTATGGAAGAAGAGTTAAATCAAATTGAGAAGAACAACACATGGGAACTTGTTCCGAGACCTAAAGACAAGAATGTAATTAGGACTAAATGGGTATTTCAGAATAAACTGAATGATGATGGACAATTTGTTAGAAACAAAGAAATACTGGTATGTAAAGGATATTCATAGATGGAAGGAATTGATTTTGAGGAGACTTTTGCTCCAGTAGCTAGAATTGAAGATGTAAGATTATTTCTCGCATATGTTGCTTATAGGAATTTCAAGGTATATCAGATGGATGTAAGTCAACCTTTTTGAATGGTGAGTTAGAAGAAGAAGACTACATTGAACAACTAGATGGATTTCCATTAATAGATGAAGGAGACATGGTATGCAGATTGAAGAAAGCATTGTATGGACTTAAACAAGCTCCTAGATCTTGGTATGCCAGATTGGATAGGTATTTGATGAAGTTTGGATTATGTAAAGGTACTTCTGATAGTAATTTATACTTCAAGATTGATTATGATAACAATTTGATTGTTGAAGTTTTTGTTGATAACATTATTTTTGGAGGAGATGATGATTTGAGTAAGAAGTTTGTTGCTAATATGCAAAAAGAGTTTTATATGTCTATGATAGGTGAGATGAAATTCTTTTTAGGAATGCAAATTACACAGACTAACAAAGGCATTTTCATATCTCAATCAAAGAATGTGAAGAAATTGTTGAAGAAGTTTGGGCTAGATGACTCTAAAGCTGTTGGAATTCCTATGGTAACTGGTTGCAAGATGACAAAAGATGATGAATCTATGAAGGCTAATCAGAGGTATAGATCTTTGATTGGTGGATTGTTATATTTAACTCAGACTAGACCAAACATTATGAATTCTATATGTCTTTGTAAAGTGGAAATTTGGGAACCTTAGCCAAATTTGTCACTTGGGAGAAAGATGGGAACTTAACTAAGGTTCAATTTTCACTTAGGGGGACTTTACATTCAAAAGAGGGGGATGAATCTACAAGATCCAATCCTAGAGGATGAAAGGATCAAATACTAAGCAGATTGGAATGGAATTAACCCTCTTTTGTAAGTCGATTGATTGAATTAAGACAAAGTGTTGAAAATGAAGACAAAGTATGCAAAAATAGTGAGCTACAGATTTGGGATTCAGTTGTGCACCTAGATCAGAGAAGCTTGAGATGATTTGGAGTTGCTCTACGAAATCCAGTAAAAGTTGCAGGGACTGTGTGTCCAGACAGGGGCACCCTCCTATCGGTCCTTCAAACTTTTTGTGCGTTGAAAAGGGTTTTTTTGTCTTTGCGAATAAATATTAATTCCAGAAGTATAACTACGCATATGTTTCTTGCACACAGAAAGAAACAGAAATGTGTTGGGCATAGGGGTTTGTCTTCATATCAAACCCTGGTTTGGAATTAACCAAGTGGTTGAAATAATGTAAATGAAAGGATTGAAAGTAGAAATCCTCCTCTTTGAGGGGATGTTGAATTGAATGAAATTGAAATGCTTATACCTCCTTGTGAAATTTTTCTTGCCTCCACATGGAATTAGGGTTTAATGAAGTAGAATGTTGATCTCCTCTTCAATGCTTGAAATCTTGTCTCTATTGTTGCTCCAAAGCTTGAAGGAAGATAGAAAATGCTCAATTTCTCTTAAATGCTTGATCTCTTGAATGCCCAGATGCTTAATTGAATTTCATGATCTATCAAATGAGAGGGGAAATCCCTCTTATATACTTGCTAGTGGGTTTAATTGACTTATTTTCTGACTTGGGCCGACATAGGCGGGAATTCTTGCTTCAAATTTGAGCTAGATCCAAGGGGAGAGGATCAAGGGAGGCCCCAAATAGGGGATCCCAGGGAGCCACTCCGTGGTCCTAGTGGATCCTAGGGTGCCATGCCCTGATCCTTCCCTACATTGGGGCAGGATCAAGGTGTAGGCAGAGTGAAAGGTTGATTTGCAATTTATTTTTGATGTGCATAAGCATATTCAGGTCTCTGATCAGGCTGAGGGGCGCAATCACTAATGCGAAGACCCAAATGCAATCAAAAATTGCAAGGGGTGCAATTTTAGGATGTAACAGTCTTGTTGCAAGATTTCAGGCTGATCCTAAGGAAAGTCATGTTACTGCTATGAAAAGAATATTCAGATATTTGAAGGGACCAATTGATTATGGCTTGTGGTATTCGAAGAATGATGATTTAATTTTAATTTCTTATACATATGTTGATTGGGTAGGTGATGTTTATGACTAGAAGAGCACTACAGGTGGTGCATTCTTTTTGGGAAAGAATTTGGTTGCTTGGGCAACTAAGAAGTAGAATTCTATCTTTTTATCTACTACAGAAGCTGAATACATTTACGCTGCTAGCAACTATACTCAGGTACTTTAGTTGATACAAATGCTGAAGGATATTAGAGTTGTTTATAATGAGCCTATTGTTATATATTGTGACAATTAAAGTGCTATCAATGTTTCTAATAATCCGGTGTTGTATTCTAAGACAAAGCATATATTAATCAAGTTTCATTTCTTGAGAGAGAAGGTGAATGAGAAAGAAGTCAGATTGGACTATGTATCTACAAAGGAACAGATTGTAGATATCTTTATGAAGCCTTTGCCTGCACATACATTTGTATATATGAGAGAGAAGCTAGGGGTGATTGCCCCTCCTGATGAGAACTAGATGCATTGAATTGCATCAATCCGATGGACTTCATAGTCTTATCCTGATATCTGGATTGATGAGTGGGTGTTGCTGCTCTGGGGGAGTAGTCAGTGTGTGGTTTAGTTGTTCAAAATTGTTAGAGTGTGTCTCTACAAGGGAGAGATTATCTAGTAAGAGTGAGAGAATAATATTTTTCTTATGTGCCTTTTTCATTGATGTCAAAAGGGGAGAGAAGCATGTGAAAAATTGTCTTATCTAAGGTAAAGAGTTATGTGTGCATGATCTCAGGGGGAGATTGTTAAGTTGATTTCTTTCTTTGCATTGATTTTTTTTCACATTCCTATGTTGCCATCAATTCCAAAGTGGGATATTGGATATTAGAGTTGTTGGAATGACTCGTCATTGATGTCAACATATTCCTATGTTCTTGTGCTTCGGTGTTGCAAAGAGTTAGTTTGGTTGGTATATTGCAAATATGATGATGTAGATTTAAGGATTCATAGATCAGTATCTTCAATTGATTTAGCATGAGTTTCTATTTTTCGAAAGGTGATTTGATCAAGTTATGTGATCCGGTATTGTGACTGGTTTTTTTATTGGTTATGTATTGCAGAGTTGTGATTTCTGGTTTGTACTTCTCTGGAATTGATTCATTATGTTGTGCAAACTTTGGAGAGTGTTTGGGACATTCATGTGTGTCATTTGTTTGAGTGGTTCATGACTTGAAACTTCACAAGTGTATATTTCAGTTTGTCAGTTGGTGTTCTTGAGCTCCAGAAGAGAGATAATGATGATTCTAGTGATTTGAGTTGTTGCAAAGGAATTCGTGTTGCTTGTTGGTGTTTATAGATCATGTGCTATGTGTATTGCTTCTCGACATTGTTTGTTGTGCATGTTATTGAAGATTTTATTGGTCTTCTTGTATTCTTCATGTTATACAACTTTCTGGCTGACCTGATGGTTCTTGCGTGTTGTGGTTGATTTTAGCGAGATATTCGATGGTGTTGTGTGTTTGAGGATTTGATTTGAGTCCATGCTAAGCCAATATTTTATTGGTCTACATATGGATTTATGTATCATGTGATATAATTTTGTAATTAGGTCTTATGAGTTGAGTTGACCTTGAAATTAAGGTTGATGATTTGAATAAATAAGTGTAATATTCATGTAAGATGTGTGTTTGTGTTGTGTCTACTTCTGTGAGAGTGTTGTATGTATGAACAATTGAATTGATCTTTTGATAGAGTGTTGAAGAGAAAAGAAGTGTGGCAGAGTAGACAGTGTGCTTAACTGGAACTGTGATCAGGCATTTGGAGATGCTATTCTTTGAGTTCATGTAATCTAAAATGGTGTCCAATATTTGTAAGGTAGTGAGCCTTCCCCGAGTTGTATCCCTTTGTTGTTTTTGAGCAGTGAGCTCTAGGCAGTGTGCCTGAATGCATGTGCATTCCCCATTGTAATATTTACACATACTATTACAGAGTATTATCTTATTGTGGATAGGTTCCCACAATGGTTTTTCCCTTAACTAGGTTTTCCACGTCAAAAATCTGTGTTATGTGTGTTGTTGATGTGTTGTTTATCTTCTTTATTGTTGCTCTTGATCAAATCTTAAGTTGAGGTTAATTTGTTTAAGTTTGGTGAAAACTGATTCACCCCCCTCCCCTCTCAGTTTTCCTGCATTGTTGTTGCCAACACTATATGCCAACAATGTCAAAGTATGACATACTACCATGGCATAAGCTTCTCCATTTCAAACTGACTCGGCAAGCATACATAAATCCTCTACACAATACACATCAAACGGTCACCATTCTCAATCGAGTCCTCGTTCTTTCTTAGTGTTCTTATACTATAATTTTCAAGTTTGGGGGCAAAGTTTTTTATCATGTTCAGCTCCCCCTATGTATTTGTTTCATCTCATCATTGAGGGGATGTCACCCGTGTATGAAAAGCACATGCTGGACCATGGATCCATTTTTGTCTTTCTCATCACCTATGTTCAGTTTTCTTCTCCAAACTTGGATAATCTACCTCTTTTTCTCAGTTACAACATCTGGAGTAGCATCTATCTTCTTGTTTTATTTGACAACCCTTGTTCTATAGTATTTTGTAGGGTGGCCAAAATTGTTGCACTTTTAACAAACTATGTTCTTATTAAGCAGAGGAGTAGAGGAGTTTCTATCAAACTAGTTTGTTCTCCTTCTCCAAACCATACTCTTGTGACCGACTGATGGAACAAAATATTTTTTTGACAATTTAGGGATACTACTATTTTTGTTCCATGTGCATCCCTATCTTACATAATCTCTACTCACTCTTTCATGTTGACCATAGTTATTATATCTTGCATTTTTGTTGAAAGAGTAATTGAAGGGGCTGCCACATGACTGAAATGAGTTTCTTCTACATTCAAAGTTGTTATGGCCTACATTATTGTAGTTATAACATATAATATTTGTATATGGTGAAAATGGATAATGACAATGTTGAAAGACTAAATAGATTCAACCACAAAACCCTAGCCTAACAACAACAAGGATCCACCATAACATATGAAGATTACCTAAGACAATGCAAATCAAATGAAATCACAAATATTATACCATCACATGTCCAATAGGGTTTGAATCTCCATTCTTCCTATCTCCATTGATCTTGCTTGATATATTTGCTCTCAGATTTTATGTGCACAAGAGCTCAACAAAGAACGGAAATGTGGTTGCAAGTAGGATCGTCTATGTTCAAAAGCGTAGTGTAGTCAAGTAGTCAATGGGGGGTTTGCATAGATTGATTAGAATGATTGATTAGGGTTTGATAATGAAGGAAGCATCTCCTTATATAGAAAACACTATATGAAATGGAGGGATAAGATTGAGAGGTGTAAAAGGAGGTCGGCTATGATTAGAGGGTAGGTAAAAGAAATAATAAAATAATGAAAGGGATAGGTAGTGTATGAATTAAGAGATGAATGACATGTGTCATGGGTAGAAAAGGTTAATGAATTAATTAAATAAATAAAGATTTATATAATTAATAGAAGAAGTGGTATTAATTAAATAAATAAGATATTTATTTAATTTAGGAAAAGGATAATTTAAATAAATAAATGTATTTATTTAAATGAGAAATAAGGCTAGAAGAGGATAAATGAATTAATTAAATAAATAAAGATTTATTTAATTAATAGAATAATTAAGCTTAGATAATTAAATAAATAAAATATTTATTTAATTAGACATGACAATTTTAGGTGTCTATAATATTCTTATTTCTAAGAGCAGCGGAGACATTCTTTCTATCATACTATGGAGCAGGTCTATGCACAAGTCTACAATTTGACACTTTATGTCCAAATGTATTGCATTTGTGACAAACTACATTTTTGCTTTCAAAGAATTTAACTTGACCTTTCCTAGACCCATTTGCACACCCACTTGTTTTTATGGCCATATCCTTTGCATGAATAACAATAACCAGAAAAGGTAAGATTGTATCTTACAGAGTGAATTTGCTGGTTAAGTGGGGATCGTGTGGACATGTTTGCACTAAGTCTTCTTCCTCTGTTTCTGTTCTTGAGTTGTCTATTTTTAGCAAACACATATTCTGATTTCCTCCTATTCTCAGTCTTGTGAGCAGTAGCATAGTTTGATCTTCTATATCTCCTTCTTGGGTCCTTATCTCTGATGAATCCATCTTCATTCAACTTGCCTTTTCCTTTTGAATCAACATTATTCTTCCTTGTAGCAGTATCTTGTGTCTTTATACTTTCAGCGGTAGTAGTTAAATCAATCTTTTTCCTTGGAGCATTCTTGAATGTAAAGGTTTGCCCATTACAATTCTCCTTTGAAGATACAAATTGTGTGTCCTTCTTTGATGAATTATGTCGGTGGAACATTGACCAATCTCATATCATAAGCTTGTTGATTCCTTTGAGTTCTTTTGTTTCTTCAACATATCTTCTAATGCATTGGTGTTTCCCTCATACTTCATTTTTATCTTAAGATCATCCTTGCACTTCTCAAGTTCATTTCTAAGATTCACAACCTCTTGCTCCAACTCTTGACACATCTTTTCCTTGGCATTCAAATCTGATTGTGTTAATTCATTTATCCTCTTGGCTTCTTCTAGTTGAGATTTCATCATGTTGATACTTTGTTTAGATTCTTCAAGATTCTTGCTTAGCTAATCTTGTTCCTTTGTGGTTGACTTCTTGTATCTTTTATATTCCTTCCTTATTTTGCTTAATTCTTCAAGAGCACACACTAATTTTGCTTCAAGATCAACTTCAACATCATTATCTTCTTCAGCTTCTTCATCACTGTCAAATAAGTCCTTGCTAGATTGGAATCCACTATCACATATTGATTTCTTCACCTCATTTTGGATTTCTTGTACCATGAATAGATGTGTTTCTTTTTCATCTTCATTGTAGCAACTAACTAATCTGCCTCTACCATTTGCATATTTGTTTGATCCTTTCTTCATCTTTCTTCCACAATCTGATTTAGCGGTACTTGGCTCTTCTCCATAGATTTTCTTCAATCTATTCCATATGTCCCTTGCAGATTTGCAGTTCTTGACCTTCAAAGAAACTATATAAGATAGGCCACTAAGAATAACCTTCTTTTCTACAACATTATATTCATACTCTTTTAGCATCAGGATTAGTTGGAGGAGTAGCAGGAACAATGTATCCATTCTTAACAGAAATCCAGACATCTTAACCTAAGGAAAACAAATAGACTTTCATTCTTGAACTCTATATGACATAGTTTGTGCCATCAAACATAGGTACATTAGCAGAGGATGACTCATACATCACCATTGTGTTCACACACAAGAATCTACCTATTGGACCCTTAAAATTTTCAAATTTTAGAGTTCCAAATTCATGCCAAAAAGCAAATTTCTATGTTCAATCATGTGTAACATCTATAATCAAGTAGGTTCGTTCAATTCTAACTTTTAGAGACCAGGTCTGATGCATCCATAAAGAGGTTAGCTCGAGGTATGTATATGTTTCACAAATTCCAGAATCAAGCCAAGTATACCTTTTCGAACAATAATTCTTTTTTCATCCCAACACTTTCAGGTCAAATTAATTATTCCTTTGTATTTCATGTATATCTGAGGATCTACGTTGCAAATTTCAGATTCATATGAGATTATTCGATGTGTTTTCTAAAGGCAAATCTAAATGTAACTTATTAGAATTGACCATATGCAATTCTAAATTCTGAATCAAGATGATTATAGTCGGATGTAAGTAAATCATTTTGCAGGAGCATAACTGAAGAAAATGGAGCTGTCCAAAAGAGGGAAAGCCTTTATCCCACATTGTTTGTGAGATAGGCTCTTTTAACGTTTAAAGTCCAAAGCGACTCGCATGATAATTATCGAAAGACAAATGGCTTTTGGCATGAAGAAGGTTGAACCCAGTGGACCCCAAGCATGCGAAAATGCATCTCGAGCCAACCAAAGTTTTATGATAGACTAGCGAGGATGGAGGCTAAAGATCGAGAAAATCAGGCAGATCTGATGGTTGGGCGAATGATCCAACGATGGTTGCTATACCGCAATTGGAAAGTGCACAACAGATACCTATCACGG
The DNA here is from genome assembly GCF_030272615.1 of Cryptomeria japonica. NCBI lineage: Eukaryota > Viridiplantae > Streptophyta > Pinopsida > Cupressales > Cupressaceae > Cryptomeria > Cryptomeria japonica. Next base: position 401,044,465 of record NC_081408.1, read on the forward strand.
ATCAGTGACAAAGCATGTGCAGAAAAGGCGAGTTAACAATTGAGTAGGTTGAAGATGGATCAACGGTCGTCTCTATACCACAAGATGAAGATGCTCGCTAGTTACCCATCGCGACTTGGTGATAAGGCAGGCCCAGGTCAAATGGTAGGTCCAGATGGTAGGTCTAGGTGGCAAACAGGTGGATCCATGAGCAAACCAGAGGTTGACACATGGCACACATGGACAAAGAGATAAAGAGTGAGCAAGTTGAAAGAGATCCAACGGCTATCGCTATTCCATTATGGAAATTTGCATGATCAAATACCTATCACGAATCAACAACAAAGAGGAAACAAAGTGAAATGGTAGGTCCAGCGATGCTGAGGTGGTAGATCGGTGGTGATGAGATGGTAGTCAGGTGACATGTCATCAAATTCATAAAGTAACTTATCAAACAAACCTTGGTCACGTTAGATCTCTAAAAGAATTCACCCAAAGCATCAGTTTCATCGACATAAAGCACATCGAAAAAATCAAAAGTGGTCCCGCCAATAAAATAAAAAGTATTGATGAAACTACAAAATCGATAAGACCTGTGAACAGCTCGCCGAGGGAGGAAGTTTGGTCGAAAGAATAATACTGATTCATAGATATCATTATAAAGGGAAGTATTTTCTTTTATTTTATTTGATATGACAATCTTTTTAGGGTAAATTATTATCTTATGTCAATGAATGTTATATTTGCACATTATTTTCTTAAAAAGAAAATACTTTGGTTTTATTGAATTATTTTAAACAAGTATTTATATAAAGATTATTGACTTTTCAAACTAAAATCTAAGGTGGAATATGTTTAATTTTTAGATCAAGGAATTTGATTGGCTTATCTTGTGTGTAGGAGATATTGAGAAGATGATGAATATTTATCGAGGAATTTTATCAAAGCGGAGAATAAAAGACACATTATTAAAGCATCATTTAGTATTTTTTAGGGTTCTCATTTGTAATTGTTTATTAAACCAGAGGGTGTGTCCTTTGGAATGCAATTGTCTGTAACTCCCTTCTATGTATGAAAGGGTGTGTCCTTTCATATATGTCTTTTGATTGACATACTTATAGGGAGTCATTCTTATATGTAAAAGGGAGGATTCATACGAACAATATACTACTGTAAGGATTGAATATCATTTCGTATTAGAGAAGTCTATAGGAAGAAGAAGTATCATTTTGTGCAAGCAATTTGTAATGGAGTATCTACAAGTGCAGCTTATGTATGCAATTATTTCCCGAAGATTAATATACAACGTTTGTTGTTTCTTTTTCCAAATATTGTGTACACTTTTGTCTTGATGATTATCTTTGTCCTCTTGATAAATCTGTTTATAGATTTTCTATGATGTGAATCACATGTCGTTGCATTAAGTGAAAGATTGAGTTCTTACTGTTTGTGTAACATGTACTGAACCTTCATAGTTGATGAGAAATTGTCTCTTGAGTTGATAAGATATTTTGTCCATAAAGTTTCATATATATCCTTGGATAGAGGCATTGGTCTGTTATTGATCCTTTAAGGTTTTGATCTATATACATTCAAGGTCCTTGATAGAGAAACGGTCTTCCCAAATCCTATATGAACTGATCTATGCAAAAATTTCATTTAAATCCTAAAAGCACTTTCATTTTCAATATACATTCACAATCATTTCTTTTCAAAGCATTCAGTTAAAGCACTTAATAAAGCATAGCTGCAGAACAATAATTTTCGAGTTGTGTAAACTTGCTAAAAGGTTTAAATCCACTATAAATAACCTCTTTTGTGCTTGAGAGGAAGAGGCACACCCACCTAAGTTCAATGGAGCCTTAAGTACAGAGGGATTTGGTCTTTGACCATCCCTGTTCATTGGCCAAGGCTGATTGGACTACATGAGGATTTGGCAAGTCTTTTGGTTTTCCAATTTGTGGTTTTGGGCACCAACACTACCCAAGATAGAGAAAGCTTATCTAACCAGGAACCCAGGGATCTGATACCAATTGAAGGAACACAATAGGTCACTAAGAGAGGGGGTGAATAAGTGGTAATAAAAAACTTGAACTTTCTAAATAATCAAAGCTTTAGCATCATTAATCAAGAAACTATGAGCAGAGATATTAATCATAATTGCACACACACACACACACACACAGGAAAACTCATAACACAAGATCTACTAGGAAAAACTACTGTGGGGAGAAAATCTCGGTGAGAATATTTGTTGGAGTCTACTGCTCCAATCCAGTCTCATAATGAAAAACTAATTACAACATTTATAGGAACCAACCCAAAGGAGCACCAACCCCTAAAGTTTATGGGCACCTACCCAAAGGAGCACCAACCCCTGATTTTTATGAGCACCTACTCAAAGGATCACCTACCTCTACTCTGATCACCCACTTAGAGAATTACAATGACTTAATAATTAAAACAAAATACAATGATAAACCTTGTTACAAATGAGTTTTGTAACACCTAGACATTATTGACATACATACATACACTGCTTCTGTCTCTTGTGTTGATTCTTCAATGTCTTTCTTCTATCTTTTGATCTTTGCAACTCAATGAAATCTTCTGCTCAATGTCTTCTTCTATCTCTCTGATGAAGTCTCTTCTTTACAAGTACTCCCTTATCCACATACACTTTCCTCTATATTCTACTCTCTCTTTTTTATGTGATTACACTTTCATACGATTAACACCTTCCAATATTCAACATGCACACTCTCTTTCCGCTACACTCTTCTTCTCAAAATATACACTCTTCTATGTTTGGGTCTGCAACTTCCTTCTCTGTCATTTGAAACTCCTCCCACACACTCTCTTCTAACTTATTTTATGCTATACTTCCTCTTGTCTCTACACTGTATTTTTGTTCTACATATTAATCCTCAGTTATTTATCTGATTATCTGTTACTCCACCCAACTTAGTTGTATATTCACTTGTCTCTTCTATCTACCTTCTACTCTTATTCTTGTCCTCTCTACTCAATTTACTTTCCTCTACTATCTTTGGTCAGCGTGCACACTACTCACATTTATTCATGTTCTACTCTATGTTCTCCCTTCACAACTTCGTTCTTTTCTTGTCTACGCACTTTATCTTCTAGTCTTTAGTTTTTGCTCTAGACACTGTCCTCTTTGTTTATTTTTCTCGGTGTGTGTGGTCACTATGTTTTTCACACTTTCTTCTTTGTTCTCTGCTCTTTTTCACTCTGCATAGAGGTCATTTTTTATCCCCATAGTTGCATTCTTTCATACCATCCTTAACTCATCTACCTACCATAGATGCCACACTTAGTAGATCTCTCTACACATGCCAAGTCATTCCCTCTAAAATCGGATTCAAAAAATATATTTTTGAGTATCTAAGAATAAATCATTTCTACAGGTTGATTGGATCCTTTGTTCATCCTGTTTAGATTTCTAAGCTATCAAATCTGGTGTATTTAAGTTGACCAACTTCTGCAAGAAAAAGTTATTTTATTTGATTGGAAGTTTTTTCTTTCAATGTGTTATATGCTTAAAATTTTCTTCCAAGTCATCTAATCAACCCTTGTTAGATATCCACGTGGATCACTCAATAATCGGGTTGCACTTGAGCTGTTAAAGTCTTCTCATTTGGTCAAAATCTACATTGGGAGTATTCCACCCAAACTCGATCTCCATCATGGTGAAAATACCTTATCACTATAGCTTCCAAGGTCTACAAGAGGCGATTTGGTGTCATAATGAAACACTAGGTCACACCAAAAAGATAGACTTTATCGGCAAGACATGAAGCATGTCACACTGACAAAAGTATTTTTTGTGTAACACCAAGAGTTGATGGGAGGAAGGATCGGTCTTTTCAAAGGGAAAGGTCTTGTCGAAATAGACAGATGGGCCCCACACGAACAACACACTACCAAGTGGACCAATGAGAGATTTCTAGTTGGATATCATAGGACACAAGGGCAAAGCAGGTCCGACAATGGTCCCACCGTAAAGACATGTATCGTCGTGCCACTAAGGGGCCCTACACAAGTGGACTGCTACAAAGTTAGACCAATCAACGGGTGCCAATTGGACACCATCAAACACATGGGTGAAGTGGACCCATACACAAAAGGAGGCATATAGGTATAGCACCTTAGGTCGACACAATAATAAATGACTCTTGCTGAAAGGAAAGGTCTCACCAAACAAAAATGATGTCGGCGACACACAACCACTATCACACCAAACCCGAACTCATGTCGGCCAAACATCCCAAAGTCACAGAGAAGAAACCATATATCGGCAAGAGCCGCCTACAATCATAACAAACTAGAAGGTTATCCGTGTAACTTGAAAAGGCTGATGGGAGACATAAACGGTCACACCGAAAGACCAAGTCTCATTGACAATGGGATATTTCGATGAGACCCTATTGATGTCTCACCAAAAATAAACCTTGTCACCCAAATACAAGCGCCATCACACCGAAACCCATTGTGTTGCCCAGACCAACTAAATGTCACACCATAATAGAATTATTATCGGTGAGACACATAAAGACTGATAAGAGTATTTTGTCATGATGATAGAAGCAGTCACCCCGAAATGCAAGATATCACTGATATAGAAGGAGAATCTTGCCGAAAAATTGTAACACTAAGAATTTTCACCATTTTTTCATATGAAACAAAATCCAATCAAACCCAATAGACCAAACATAGCATGAGGTCGATTCAGAACCATAAAGCCACATCATTTTCACCTTTGCAACACATAAATCCATCACTTTTAGTACATATGCAATATATTTTGTCTGCATCTCATCTCTTCTGCAACCTGCAACAGACCTAGTTGACATCAATGACAATATTATGCCAACACGGTGCTCAGATCAAAAGGATAGGGACATATGTCCTCAATGGATATCTTGTGTGACAATGCCTTCTTATTCTTGAGCGTGTCTAATTCTTGTCTCAATGCTCTTAATTCATTCAATATGGGATTATTGGTAGGCATAGATTTTAATGTTTTCATAGATCTCTTGTATCCTGGTTGTAAATAGAAAGGTTTGTAATATTTTATCCTCTCCTCATTATTTTTCCTTGTAGGTTTAGATTCACTAGCTCTCATTTTGTCCTTAATTTTGAGCATTGATATGTCAAAGTAAGGTGGCAATTTAATTCCCTCATCAACAAGGGCTTTGAAGTATGCTCATGGATCACATTTAACCACCTCTTTAATAAGTTTAGTAAATCTATGATCGTGCAATGCTTTGTCAATGATGGATTGAGTTATTTCTTCATCACTTGTTTCACTAGTTGTAATGCTAATGTGATCTTCTTTATCAAAGTCAATAAGCTTGTCTCCATCTTGAAATAGGCGATTTTGAAACATTTTGATTCTTGAGTTAGGAGACATAAGCGATTGTTCTAATATTTGACCTAATGTTTATGGATATAATGATGATTGAGACTCAAGGTATGATGCAAGGTGAGATTAGGATGCAACTAACGATCAATGCAAAGATTAAGGTGCAAACTATGTGATAGGAAGGTGAGATTGGGATATGATAAGGATCAATGCAAAAATGCAATTTATGTAATATGATTGAGATGGGAATGTGCTAAATAATTGATGAAAAATGTGATCTATATGATAGGAAAGTGATGTGCAACTAAACCCTAAATGGGGTATGAGGATGAATGTTGTTTGATACAAGGACTAAGGATACTCTAGGTCTAAAAATATTTCCAATGTGAGGTTTGACTTGTGCTATTATGAAGAGACACAAGGATAAGTGATTAAAAATGGTATGTTATGATAGGAGATGATGAACTCCAAGTGGAATACCAACTCAAAGACACTGATAGGTTGCCTAACTCAAGGAAGATTCACCTCAAGTGATAAGGGTGATTAATGATCAAAAGTTGATGTCAAAATTAAGACGAGAAATCCTAAGTACAAGCAATATTTTTGGGTTTTTTGGATTTTGGATTTTTTTTTGGTATGCAAGTACTAAGGATATGAATAAATGAAATGCTAGGACCAATGATGAAATGGCCTAAGGCACTTATGAAAGGTTTAAGGTTATTTCCTAAAGGAATGACAAAAGTATGCAAGAGGTGGGGGTATGTCCTAAAGGGAGATGGGAATGTGCAAGAATTTAGGTATGACCTAATGAAGGTGTGTAAAGATCAAGGGTGTGTCCTAAGAAAATGGCATAAATATATGCAGAGAATATGGGTATGATCCAAGGGAATGATGCAAGGGTATAACCTAATGGTGGTATGCAAATGTTTGACCTAAGGGTTTTGTGCAAAGGTTTGACCTAATGGTGGAACCTAAGGAAGTGGTGCAAGGATAAGACCTAAATAAAGTATGCAAGAGTATGATATAAGGGTGGTATGCAAGGTCCTAAAGGTGTGATGATGTGACTATGCAAGAATATAAAAGATCAGAACTAGAAAATGATGTCTCAAGAGATTTGAAATGATTGTTTTGAGAACATAAGTTCAACGTTTCAGTGACAATGTTATTTTGCAATGTTTTCATTTTATAATGTGGATGGATACTTGAAAGCTTAGACCAAGGTTTTGTAAAGTGTTTCAATTTCAAGTGTGGTGTTGATTGTGAAATGTTCTTGTTTGTTTTGCACTTTGTTTGATTTTGCAATGAAATAAAATCACATTCAAGCACAAATCCTAAGACTAGCCAGGAAAATATTTGTTGAATCCCCTTGCAATAGAATAGCACCTTCAATCAGATAGAAAGAATATTGGTAGCACTAGCTCCCCTCCACGACACTCACTTCTCAGGCAATACCAAGATTCAAATTTCTAAAAACCTGAAGATCTCAAGAAATTTTATATCTCAAGTTGAAGGGTATCTTTGACATGGGCGTATCACAAAACCGAATTCAACAAATAGAAGGTTTTTGGCTGCTAAAATAAAAATATTTTTAGTACGAGACTCTCTTTTGGGAGTCCATATATGCTCTCTCCTTCAGGAGGCTTATTTCTTGTAAAACACAAGTATTAGGGAAGTCGGCATAGGTAGGCAATTAGCACCCATTGTGAAGACTTTCATCCCACATATTTTATATAGTGGTTGCGAGGTGACTTGGCTTTAGCCCATTATCGCTTCAGTCATTCCCTCTCACAAATTGGGAGGCAAGCCCTCTAAAGATGACAACAAGTTCTCTTACACCCAAGATCCTTTAGAAGGTGAGGGGAGAGGATACTTCTATCATCACCTTGGGTTAACACAAAGCATGTATGAAGAAAAACATTGGACAAACGAATAGAGTTCTTTTTAAGCACAGAAATAAAGTGTTCGCTAATACTAAAAAGGACAATCGGTTTCAAAATCAAGTCTTTGTCAAACGTCCTGCACCAAATGTCATTAGTAATTTCTTGAGATATGATCTTCGACAATCGATTATAGCCTACACAAAATGAAAGTCCAAATTAGTCTCCAAAATCAAAAGAAACACACCAAAAACAATCACACCACATGACTAACTAACAAATTAATCTAAGTAAGAAAAAGACTTAATCTAACTTAAAAACAAACCTTATAATCTAAAAATGAATTAATCTAAATAAAAAACAATCTAGACTAAGAATAAATTAATCTAAATTAAAAACACACAAAATTATCTAACCTAATAACAAACTAATCTAATTAATTAAAATTAAACTAACCTAAATTAAAATTAGACAAACTAAAACTAAATCTAAATTAAAATTAAAAACAAAAACTAAACTAAAAACAAAATTAAAAACAAAATTAAAAAACAAAGTCAAAACCAAATTAAAAATACAAAACTAAAACTAAAATTTAAAAACCAAATTATAAACTAAATCTAAAAACCAAATAAAAAAACCCAAATGAAAAACCAAATTTAAAAAAAAACTAAAATAAAAAACTAAATTTAGAAAAAACAAATTAAAAACTAAATCTTAGAAAAAAACAAAGTAAAAGCTAAATTAAAAAACCAAAGTAAAACTAAAAAAGCAAGACTAAAATCTAAATTTTAAACTAAAATCCAATCATGTCCCATGTTAATGTTTTATTCTCTAACTCTTTATGTCTATTTCTATGTCTTGTATCTACTATTTTTGTTATGTCTCTATAATGTAATGTTGCTTAAGGTTTGTGTGGGGTCTTTTTTATCTAGTTGGTGTTTTGGGGCTTAATGCCTCGTTAAGTCATCTCTGCTCTCTATTGTTAAAGGGTTTTGGGTCTCTTAAAAACCTGTTTTTTCTATAATAAAAAACATGGGCTTATTTTTAACAAAATGAAACCATAACGTGGGCTTTTTTTTTTGCAGGCAACAGGCTTGATAGGGAAGTGAGCTATTTTCAAAAAACGTATTTAACCTGTAGTTTTTTCATGCATTTCAAATGAATAAGCATGCAAATTGTTTTGACCGTGAATGCACAGAAGAAAAAAAATGCAATGTGGAATCCATTATTTTTGAAGTGTTCTGATAGACATGCATACAAAACATTGAGGGCGCTATTAAGGCAACATGAGTTGTTCCAAGAAAGGCGTTTTTTAATGCTTTTGTAGACTATAAAAAAAATAAGTTGTTTTTGGTTGTTTGAAATTCTCTGTAGCAAAATTCTTTTAAATGATTTTGGCTAGCATGCATACAAAATGTGGAGGGGCAAATAAGCATGCAAAATGTTGCTTGAAGATGAACATGGGATTGTGAAAACTACTTGAAAAAAATGCAAAAATAAAAACATAGGTGAAAACTCTAATCAAACTGATGAAGGTGGGCAAAACACAAGTGAAACCCCAAAAATGAAGTTGAAACTACAAATTGTGAACCGTTAATAACGTATGATCAACAAATCAGATTGTATTTCTTGCAAAGTATAATATATGGCACATTAAAACTAATGAAAACTAAAACCCCATGCATGCAACAAATATTAACCCTCAAACAACCTACAAACAAAGCATTGAAACCTTCAAGCAAACCTACAAACAAAACGTTAAAAACTTAGAAGCAAACCTGCAACGAGATACATCATAATATTAAAACTTTTATCAAGCGAAAATAAGACAACCAAAGGACAAGTGCATGTCCCACCGAGCATGCCAAATGTAGATGGAGGAAATAGAGTGTTTCAATCAAAGATTCAAACTTGTTTCCAACATCCAACAATGAGGTTTTTCTGCCAAAACACACATGCAAATCAAAATCTAAACTAGAAACACACATGCATGACACACAATCTACTCCTTAAACCAAGATCTTATGTAGATAATATGTCTCTCAGAAGCACACACAAGAAGCTATGATTTATTGGAGATTCAAGATGATGAATGCAAAGAAAGCTAAAGAAAGTGAAATGCAAGATAAGAATAATGCAAAAGTGAACTAATTGCTAGATTGCTAGATAGCTTGAAATGAGAGAGAGACTGAGCTTAAATAGAAGTTCTCCAAGTGGATCCAGATTGTGAGATGAATGTGGGACAAAAGATGATTTTGAAATTTGTAAGTGTTTATCCCACATGCCTATGGTGAATGCAAGTGGGTAGAGGAGAAAGCATAAATGGATGATGCAAATGCTTATGCATATATTTGTAAACATGGATAAATAATAATAATATTATTAAATGATAAATAGAATATGAGATAATAATAATATTAATAATGGATAAATGATAATGATTTATAATGGTGTTAATGAATTAATCATAATATTAGTGGGTAAATGAATAACGATGTATGATAATATTAGTGAATAAATAATGGATAAATGATAATGGATGGAATAATGTGTGAGAATGAAATGGATCCACCCAGCATAAAAAAAAAAATTAGGACAACAAATTTTATGTGTCTATAGGTACAACTCCTTATAATCTAGTTTACAATTTTGACACAATTATGCCTTTGGAGTTAGAGATTCCTTCACTAAGAAATTCTCTTAAGAGGATAATTGATGATAATTAATATAGGGGACAACGTCTTCAACAACTCGAGATGCTTGATGAATAATGTATACACGCTCTTGAGAAAATTCAAGTTTATCATAGGACTCTACAACGAAGTTATAATGATAAGGTTATTTAATATTCTTTCTCTATAGGTGATCTGGTGCTCTATAAGAATCAACGCAATGTGAATGCTTTGTTGGGCGAAAAAGGAAAGTATAGTCTGAATTATTTTGGAATATACATCATTATTGATGTTTACGAATCAGGTGCTTACAAGAGAGTAGATATGAAAGGTATGCCTCTCAAGGAACCCATAAATGCTATGCATCTTCATAGATATTATGCTTAATCCTCTTTTGTCTCTTTCCTTTCTTCTCTTTCTTTCATATTAATTGAGTAATATGCTAGCATGTCTTCATTAGATCAAGTGGTATTAGATAAGGTTATTATTTAATATGCATTAATGCTTTATTCTTGACAAAAAATTGTTGTCTTGAATTCATTATGTAATTTCTTAGGAATTTACATTTCTTTATGTTAACTTATTATTCAGTTCTTCTATGTGTTGTGTTAGATTACATCATGTTGTGTTTAGTTAAGACATACTTTAATTAGATAATATTGTCATGTACTTTAAAATAGATACATTACATGATCAATTGTAGTATTTAATTAAACACTTAGGTTGTTTAGTTAAATCACACATGTATCAATTTAACCATGATGATATTGAGAAATCAATCACATGAGCATTAAATTAGACATACATGTTATTTACCAAATTTGTTATTGTTAATCAAAGCAATATGACACATTGTTTTTCATTTCAAGGACCAAGTTTGAGAAAACATCATCATCATGTGTGTGTGTGTTTGATACAAAATGTACATATCATCACCACTCATACAAAATGTGGTGCATACATCTTTAAATATAGGGTTGGTGGCTACATAATCCCTCTGGTCCTTGACGCAATGCCTCAATAGGTGTGTGTCAGTGGATTGATGTGGAACGTGAGTAACTTCTAGGGGAGCTCCTCCTATCCCTATCCATCATGATACTCCTGTACATACTTAACTTTGCTCAGAGCTCCATGAGATCATGTTGTAGTCACTATTTCTCCTCTTATGCAACCTCCAACTCTACCCTAATGAAATTGAATACATCACTATGTCACCCAACACTTTGCTAATATCTCTATGTGATCTATGAGGACCATGAAATGTGTGTTAAGACAATGATATCACCAAATAAATGACGTATAAAGTCATGCAATCTCTATGCACTACTTGTGGAGAGAGAGAGTTTCATATTAGTTACATATAAACATACATCCCTTAAATAATCAAATGAAATTTGAATCTAACCATGTCTTCTTATTTAAATCCCCTTCCTACTAAGTAGGATCAAAAGAGGTGGGAGAGTGAGATACTGTTCCTGGAGGCATAGCCCTGCTACTCTCTACTCACTCATATTACCTCACACCTTAGACTGTGGTGTGTGTGGTGATGAACTATGTATCCTTGAGGTTAGTCTTTATAAGGGTATGTCATCCTCCTCCACCTTCACACCTTGTCCCCTATCCTCTACTAGTGGATGGTCAATATTTGAAACCTCATCCCTCGCATAATTAGGAGCCTTGATCTAATTTATCTCCTCCTCCTACTCCTCACCATATATCTCACTAGGCTCCTTAGATGCCTCATCTCCTACTCTCCTCACTATGTGAATTTGTTGGTCTCACCATGGCTCAGGATACCCTCTCGGGTAGTCTAGAGGAAATAGGGCTCTGAGATAGGTAGCCTCCCAATATCTGGTATAGCTCTATTGTAAACCTACATCATCCTAGAGTGGGGGGACATATCCGTCACATCTCTCCTCCTCCTCATTTGTGATCTCTACATCCTATGTTGTATCTCTAGGCCTGGCTCTTGCTCTCATGAGAATTCAAGAGTGTCATATGTATATTGTTACAGTTGCATGGGATAGCCTTACTCTAGACTGAACAACCTCATCACTCTGTCAAAGTAAAATGGGATGACGATGTAACTATGGTGACCCTCTAGTAGATAGTCCCACTGCATATGACGTAGTTGTATATTCTATCATGTTTGATCATATATCCATCTATAAGGCCTCCTTATTATGTCATTAGACCGAAGGTGGTCCATCATGACTCTAATACAATAAGTCTCCTCTCTCCCATGATCTAGTGCATGGATACGCATGTGTTTGGGGCTCCTCAAGGTTGATATCTATAGGAAACCCCATAGGCCTCATACATGTGATGTGCTTGAACATCCAGACTTGGAGGAGGGTGCATGCCATCAAGATCTTCCCCATAATAAAAATAATCTCCTAAATCATGGTAGAGATGTGCTAACATGTTGCATCCCCATGCGAATACAATGTGGTACTCTTCCATCTCACATATGGTGTAAGTTATTCCTCCATGCATGCAAATGCCTCGACCATCTGGACATACAACTAGTGCCACTATAGAAATCATAAGTCTCCTAATCAATGGGATATCACTTGTCAGAAGTAATTACCATCGGATGAGTATTCTACCCCTTGAGTCTCTTGGAGTCTCTCTACCAATGCAACATGTCTAATCTCTCTGTAACTCAACTCATGAGAAAGGCAATTGATATCTCATAGTCCTCCCTCGCACTGGAAACCATAGGATGCAATATACATCCTCTAACATGAATATCATATCTCTGACAGGAAGGAAGAAGGTAGATGTATCAGGATCACATCTCTCCATCAAGGCCATCAACATCGTCCCATGAAATTTGATCATTGGCATGCAACATACCCACCATAAGCCAACTACCTATAGAAGCCTTTGTCCTAAGAAAGGTGAGGGATTTGACTCTGAAGTTGTATGTATATGTGACCTGAGGTATGCTCTTGTATGTACGATGGTTCCTACAAACATTAAATCCATGCATCAGTATCATCATCATTAGAAACATGTCCTAGCCCCATAAGTGCAACTTGGTGCCCCTTTTCTAGGACCATGGTGCCTTGATGGACCATGGTACCCAGAGGGGACCATGATGCCCTAATGGGACCATGGTGCCCTAAGGGGACCAAGGCACCCAGGTGGGACCATGGTGCCCAATTTGTGTGGCCCATGTCAAATTTATGGTTACAAGAAGTGGAATCAACAAATTAAATGAAACTGAATCAACAATATATAGTTGGCTAGCCAACCTCATCTAGCAAGAAATCCTCAAACATTGATTTCCTCATGTTTTACATCCTCGTGGGCATGTTTGGTTGTCAACGTGACATTATTCACTATGTAGGCTCCTCTTCTACACTTCGAGACAAAAAGTTGAATAAGACAAATGAATAGTGTCATTGCCACTATTTGAAAGGTAATTCTTTTTTAAAACCCTAATTCTACATTTTGCACTAAATCTTTCACATCTTGAGTTAGAGAGCTTCGATTCTCACATCGTTGGTTGCATTGGAATCGTGATTCAGATTTATAGCTTTCCAAATAATTCTTCATTAGTTTTGATCTTGTATCAAACCTCATTGTGGTATTTATCATCAATTTTCATTTACAATTCAAAGTGGTAAACATGATACCATGTTTCAACCTCCTAATTAGCAAGTCAAAACAGAGGAAGCATTTAGCTACCCTCAAATTTCATCACTCCTAGTAAGCATTTTAGGATATTTTTCAATTCCAACTAACAATATGGTTTTGTAGAATGGGGTTCATAACAATGTACTGCAGATATTGTTGGGTGCTTCGTTCAACATTTATGGACATATCCTTTTTCTTATCAATGTTTACTTTTTTTTACTTTAGCTTGCATATGCACGTAGTGTCATATGACCACTAAAGTGGTGGCTAAATGTAGCATCATAAATTTTACACCCTTAATTAGGTTGTCCAATTCCATGCTTAGTTCTAGAAATCACCTTAGTGTGTCCCATTGCATTTTGCATTATAGGACTTCTTTAGGCATTTAATTAATAATTTAATTAAACCTAAGTCCTCTCTCATCAATCCGCATTGCATAAAATTGGGCCCTTAATCCTAAGTGTGCCCCATTTTATCATGTAATCCTAATCTTACCCTAATTTCAATCTTCAAAGCACATCCCTCATATCTACACATCTTGGTTTGAGCCACCAAGTTAGAATCAGCATTAGAATCCTGTTATCCTGCATCCTTAGAAATTTGAAAAAAAATTGATAGGACCAAGGAAAACCTCTACTACTTGGTCCCAAATGTTTTTCCCAAAATTATGGGAGGATAATTTTGTGGCCTTTCTAATTCAAATCCCACTTTGTTTCAAATTATGTTAATTTTAAGTTGGCTTTTCATCAAATTCAAACCTAGGGTTTCATATATAAGGCAAATCTTTCCCTCATTTGGGGATCTATCTAGGAAATCAAGAAGAGATCCTTGTGAAGTGAAAGTGCTACCATATGTGAAGTTTCATACTTGCAAATTCATCCATCATTCATTTATTCATCAACCATGGAAGTTTCAAGAGGCATTGGAGAATAATAGGGCAATCACCGACTGTTGATTGGCTTGTACCTCTTCCTAAAGATTTGGTATGATTTAATGTTGTTCTTATGCCTCTACATTGAGTTTCAGATCTGTATCACATTAGTTTCAAGTCTTTACATTATTATTTTAGTTTGGCATCATAATTGTGATCTAAAGCATATTCAATAATATCATTTAGGGTTTGCTCTAACACACTTGGGTAGAACTCTAGTTTGCATTTAGCTCATAGCAATCTTACAAACACAAGATACAAGTGCACACACACTTTTTCAATTACATTACCAGCTATTTGCAGAGGTGTAAATAACCAAAATAAGGAGACTGACTAAGGAAAACCCTTATATATCCACAAACATACCATTTTTAGCATGCAAGTACAGTTATAAGTATCCGACGGAGCAGGAAGTTTCCAAAAGATCTTAACAAAGAGGTGCAAGTTTTATGTCAAAAGATAAACTTGGTTTTTAGGGACTTGGGCACCCCACACCTTGTTCCTCTTTGTTTTGCACCAGATTTATTCTGGAAGCTATATCTCTAGATCACAGGTCAATAGACCAAGGCGCCCAATGCCCTGGTCCCGTCAATTCTGCTCCAGATTTTGATCACAAGTGCACAATGCAATCCTCTTCTTAGATCTGTATTCATTGTCTCATTTCAACTATCTATCAGTGTGCTTCAGTGCCTATTTATTCACTTGTATTTGTCCCTTCATGACCTTATCTAAGATTGGTTCCATGGAAGGGAGGGGAAAATGATCTTTGAGGGAGGCTCTATTAAGGCCCCTAAAGACTACACAACCTGATTTCCCTATTATTTTTCCTAACTGGAACAAGAATAGCTACCCAGGAAGAATTTTTTATTGGAAAAATTATATTGGACTCTATGAGCTTGGACTACTCCTTTCTCATTAAGGGTTCAACCTTTGGATTTATGGGTCTTTGCTTCTGCTTGACAAGTTTTGCATTTGAATCTAATTCTATGGTATGTTGGGCGAAACTGGGATCAAAACCTTTTAGATCCTCATAAGTAAAAGAAAATTCATCATTATAATATTTACAAAGGTTGATAAATACCTCTTGGTTAATTCTAGAACATACGTTTCCCAAGTTGAGAGCTTTTCCATCAGCCATCGGGATTGGCTTGTAATCTCCTTTTCTTGTGGCTAGATTCATAGCCTTTCCTTTCACGTAATCATCTAAATTGAAACTCCCCTCCAAGGTGATTAATCCTTTGGGCAACTTGTTTGAATTGAGTTGTACAATTTGTTCTACATATTGTTTCTATAGTAGGGGTTGGTTTTTTACTAAGAACTCTACCTCTTCTTGTAAAAAGTTGACAATTTGCTGATCTAAATAAAAAACATGCCAATTGACTTGATTGTCAGGTATGACATGCCTAACCTCTTTCTCCCTCTTGTCTACAATATGAGTTGGTATTTTATGTTGTGCGCCAACTGCTACCAACCTATCAACATGTTTGTTCTGATTTCTAGGGACATTAGATATATTGAAGGTTTCAAACCCTTTTATTAAGTCCCAAACTCTATGCTTGTAAGATTTAAGAAGGTTGTTTTTGGTTGTTCTTTGAGATCTAATTTGATTAACAACCAACTCATTGTCTCCATGTGCATGTAAGGAATTTATCCCTCTTCTTTGTGTTGTTTGGAGACCTAAGATCAATGCTTCATAATCAACCACATTGTTAGTGTAGCTAAAATGAAGCTTGAATGAAAAATAGTATTTCTCCCCATAAAGAGAGATGAGTAATGCACTAGCCCCTGCACCTTCCTTTCTTCTTAAGCCATCAAAAAATATGTTCCATAGTCCATTGAAATCATTGTGCTCTCTAGTGAGATTGGGGATAAGAGTGCCTTCCTCATGAATGTAGTAGGCACCAAGACCTATATTTGTAACTTCACTGATTGGGTCAAATTGGAAAGCATTAGCTCACTCATAAAACATGCAATCAAGGACCTCTTCCAAATGATTAGCAGGTTCTCTAACTAGACTGTCCCCCTTTTCATCATGGAGAGTACAATTCATATTTATAGGGCTATGAATATAAGGCTCAATATGATCTTTTGCAATGGGATCTTCTTTTAAGGTAACCTAAATAAAATATATTTTTCTAAATAACATACGGGGCCAGTTCGAAGATAGATAACCTCCTATCTTGGTAGTAAACTCCCTTGATAAGAAAATAGCAAAGAAAGCGGGTAGGTCAATGACCAAAATGTCTTGTAAGACACTACAACCAGGGCATGCATGTAAGGTCAAACACAAATATTTAATCACCCCTATTGTCTGAACTAAGGTGTCATCAAGTTGTACAACTCCCTTAGCTATGAGTTCATATTTAATACCTACGCGGTTAGCCACATTCTTGGGCATGATTGAGCTGCTAGCCCCTGAATCTATCATGTAATTATGAACTAGATTATCCTCTATAATGAAAGATGGATAGAAAGGAGGTGGCTTACTCATCTTATTTGAGCTCTCTTCCTCCAAAGGATGTACCAGGCTTATTGGGGTGGATGAGCTACAAACTTTTGTTGTGTTCTCTTACATTGTTGATGTCCTTTAGGGCTTCTTAGAGCATATTTCTTTGAGATGGAATATAGAGTGCATCCCACCTAGAAACATTTGTATTAACCTTCTTCATCTTCTCTACAATGTTGAAGGGAACCACAACTTTAGTAGTAGCAGGGGCAGGCCTTGCTACTAAAGGAATTGTAGGCTTCTCCTACTTCTTATCATTCTGAATCACATTTTGATCTTTGTTTGGAGTAGCTATCTTGTCTATGGTTTTAGGAGCTATAGTTTGTGTAGCAGATTGCAAAGCTTGGGGCTATTCTAGGAGATGCATCATTGTCTATACCCCTCTTTTTTGACCTAGTTTAGTTGGCCATAGGGTCACTATTTAATTGATTAACACTACAAAAATCAGCCTCTTGCCAATTCATGAGGGTAAAATATCCATGTGCATAGGTTGGACAATCATGAAATTGTTGACCTGAAGTGGTTGGTTCACGTTGTGTTACTAGGGTCTGAGAAAGCTCTCTGTTCTGACATACAATCTGATTGTGATATTGATTGCATGGAATGCACCAATATTTCTCTTGGGCAAGGTTTTCCTACGTTGGGACTATTGCTTTTGAGCTACTAGCAGCTGCAAGGTTCAAACTGTTTAGAGGTTTGGCACTACCCTTGGAATGGCGTTCTATTATGTTGATAATGTTGATTTTGTGTTTGGTAGGGCCTACTAGTTTGAGATTGTTGTCTCTTTATTGCAAATAATTCATTGCCAAAACCCTGCATCATGGCCTTAAGTTCCTTAATCTTTGTAGATGATAAAGTAGGTGCAGGCGTGAGTTGTTGACTTCTAGATTCTACTAAGAGAGGTGCCAAAATAGGTTGTTGTGTAGGAGCCTCTAGAAATAGAGGCATTGGGGGTCTAGGAGATATCTTCCCTGCTTTTATCAAAAAAAATTATGCCCTTATGGTTGTATCATATGCATCTGGCAGGTTCTCTCCTCCCATTGGTTTATTCATAGTAGCAATATCACTATTAAGGGCCCTAAGAAAATATAAGAAAGCATGATTAGAAGATGGATTGACTAGGGCTGGGATTCTATCTCGAGTCTTCTGAAATCTATAATTAAAATCTCCCATAAATTCATGAGACGCTCTCTTAATAGTGGTCAATTGTTCTACAAGAGATAAATGATCACTCTTGTCTTCAAAATGTTTACATAATTTCTCTCCTAACTCATCCCAATTATGGATAGAGTTGGAGGGAAACCTCCTATACCATTGTAGAGATTTACCTTTAAAGTATGATGCAAGAAGCCTAACTGCTACATTATCTTCAGTTACATCAAATACAGTTCAAATGCTAGCAACATCCTGGATATGTTCAGTAGGGGTAATAGAGTTTTCAGTGGTAAATAGAGGTATAACTTTTAAAGAAGCTATAGTTATATCATCCTTTTAGGTTAGAACCAGAGGACTGTCTCCATTAAAGGTGACAAAAGTATGATTCCTAGGGACAACCATGGGAAATGATGGTCTATTGACTTGAGAAGTGGGAGTCCTAGGCTATGATATTCTTATAGTAGGAGAAGTATAATGAGACCTAAGGGGTGTAGATATAACTGCTTTAGTACCCCTAACTAGTGACAATGAAGGTCTACCACTTCTTCTTCTAGATTAGAATTTGAAAACTCATAATATTGAAAAATATCTCTAGAAGATGCTCTTGTTTGAGATCTTGGCATGAAATTAGCAATAGGTCATGAATAACAGACTAGATCTTTCATCAGTCACCAAGTTCCTGAATGTTTACTACCTCCGAAGGTTAGGATACTAAGAATCAATACTGAATCCTTAGAAGAAGTTGAGATTGGGTCCCACCGAGTGTGCCAGAAACTGTTGTCACAAAAGTTTGCACCCTTGTTGAACACTAGTGCTCAATAACCTTGTGAAACATGGAAACAACCTCCAAGTGTGGGACCTTGCGCAATGTGAGGTTGAATCTCCAAAGAAGGCTAGCTTCCTTTTCAATCAGAGTGCAGTGTTGGACTAACCCAACACTTATAAAACCTATTCTAATGATTTAAAGGGGAAAAGGGGAGAAGGAATACTAAAATGGAAATAGGAGGTGATGCAACTAGATTGAAAGTTGATCCTCCCTGCCCATAACTACACAAGACATCAATAGAAACTACCTAAAGATATGTACAAATTCCTATTCTAATCAGTTCCAAAGAATATGCAAAGGTTAGAATCATGTAGGATGAAGAGAGGAATGAAGATAATTCACAAACAACATCCACAGGGGTGTTAACACAATCACATAATTTGAGAATAGAAAGAATGCATTGAGATAAAGAGGTAAGATACCTTACATACAATACTTGAACTAGAAAAAGGCAAGATAGACAATTTTATTGATGTAAAGGCAAAGCAAAGATTACAATTACAAAAAACATGAATTAAACTATAAGATAAATAGAGAGGACCCCCAGAGAGGGTTACAAAATTGCCTCTATAGATCAGGCATAACTCAAATGATACACTAGTTTCAGAAACCCTAACCAACTAGGGTTAGGTTACAAAAGGAGGATCAGATCCGAACAAGCTAATTTGATGGTTGTGTGCTTTGAATATCCTCATTGAACTTAGAAGAAGCAACAATCCTTGAAATTAAGGGTGCTCCTGCATTAGGATGGCCTCTAACATCCTCTGTAAGACCCATAAGTCTTCAATCGACAATAAATGAGTGTGAGTGGCAAAGGAAAATGTCTCAAAAAGAATGGCAGAGTAATGGCAATCAATCTTCGACCCTCTGAAAGTGGTTGAGAATAGATCAAATTTGATTTGGTTCACCGACGGGGTCAGAAACTGATTTTTGACCCATTAAGTTGGCAACCACCCTAGGACACCTGTTTGAATTTCAATGATCATCCTTAGTTTAAATTTGGGCCACTAGATCCTCTTTATCGTGTGTGGATGGACGATCGAGTTCGTTCCACAAAGGTCAGGCCCATCAACAAAACAAGTCATATCATTGTATCACAGCTAAGAAAAAGCCTTACATTCTAACTGTTGTGAAACCGCGAAATATTTGACCACTACTAGCAACCTATCAGCATATCACAAGGGTCAAGTGGTTGTTAAAGATAACCACTATGACTCCATGGTATCCATATTCACTCCCTTCCCTAGTAGTCACTGCAACATTACAAGGGAAGAAAACTACTAGGGCCTAACCATTGTGATATAGCGCTGAACTTTTTCCCTAGGCCTCGTCATCACCATTTCGCCCGGGGGCACATAAATTATTTTCAAACTATCGTGATAATGTGACAAGCATTAGTGGCCATTTCCAAATCGCAAAAGGTACCCCACCATGAGTTTCTATTACCATGAAACTACAAAAATGCAAAGCAGTAATCGCCATATCGCAGGGGGGACCAAAAGGCAAGTCCTAATTGTTGTGAAACTATAAAAAGAAGATAAACCTCCTACCTTTCGGTAGCGAATAAAAGGGGTAGGTAATATGAATGAAGAAGCCCCCTTCTAGCCGGTGGGCCTTAACTGAACGATCGCCCCAAATGGTCAATGAAATAAAATAACAAGGTCGAGAAAAGGTTAAGGCATAAAGCCTTAAGAGGTTTAGGGGTTTAGGCCTTTGTGGAAACAAAATAGGGTTTAGCTAGTAGGTTATCTCAGACCGGTTATCTACATAGCTAAGGTTGACACAAAATAGTCAACAGTAATTATACTTCTACAAGACACCAAAAAATCCATATTGTAGAGCCTTTTAACGGATCTTGAATACTAAAAATTTGTTCTCTCTCTCGACTGCCATGATATTTATATTTCAAAATATTTACCCATTTTCTTTGGATTGGCATACATAATATAGATCAACTTGGCACCCATAACCTCATTTAAAATATTCTAGTTTCTAAGCTCAGCCCCCCTACAGCTTTTGGTTTGCAAACTTTGTCCCAAGTCAATAGAGGAATCTTATCATGCTCATCTTTAATGTTCCAAAAAAACTTTCTCATGCATTGGTTTATAATGTGAATAATCTTTTCAAGAATCTTCAAACACATCATAGAAAAGATTGGGAGAGCCAAAATCGATGTTTTGAGCATCAAGAGTCTTCTCGCCGAAGTGAGCCACCTACTTTTCCATTCCTCAAGTTTTCCCACATAACCATCCACCAATTTTTTCCATATGTTTGTTTGGCAAGCCCCCCACAAAAAGAGGGGTACCAAGGAATCTACCTGGAAGATTTCCAACCTTTATGTCTAGAATTATTACTATCTCTCTTTGCTTCTCCAAGGATGTATTAAAAAAGAAAATATATGATTTCAGCCAATTTATTTGTTGACCCGCAGGTTCACAATAGTTGTTTAGTGCCCTTTTGATACATCTTGCTTCTCTTAAATAAGATTCACCAAATAAAATGGCATCATTTACAAACTACCAATGTGTGGTAACATTCAACCTAGCTACAATTTTTACCCCTTTTCATTTACCTTCACTTCTCAAATTCTGAATAAGTCTACCTAGAGCTTCAACTAGAATAATGAAAAGGAAAGTGGATAAAGGATCCCCTTGCCTTAACCCATAAAAAGATTGGAAGAAACCTTGAGGATTGCCATTCACTAGGATTGAAAACCACAAGGAGTTTACACAACTTTTCACCTACTTAATCCACTTGGAACAAAATCCAAATTTATCCATAATTTATAACAAGAAATGCCTATCTACCATATCATATGCCTTACGAATATCCAATTTAATTTTTGATCCACTTTTGATTTTCTAATGGTATGAATTGCTTGATGTGCAATGATTATTCCTTCCATGATTGACCTATTGGGGACAAGTCCACTCTGTTCTTCATAAATTAAACTTTTAAGAATCAGTTTCATTCTCTGAACCATTACTTTTGCAATGACTTTGTAAATTGTATTACAAAGAAAGATTAGATGGAAATCTCCAAATGTTTTAACATTCTCCACTTTCGAGATTAAAACAACCAAGATACTGTTTAATTCTTTGGCCACAACGGTTTCCTCCCTAGCTTCCTCCACTACCTTCCACAAGTCATGACCAACCAACTCCCAAATTGTTTTGAAGAAAAAGGTCAGGAAGACATCCGGGCCACGTGCCTTGTCTCCCTTCATCAACAAGACTTCCTTTTTTACTTCTTCTAAAATGATTGGTTTGTAAAAATGCTCATTCTACTGATTCGTGACTATCTTTGGATTGTTCTGAAGTGAAACATTCCATTGAGGTCCATTGTCTATAGTTGAGCTCGATAACAGGTTCTTAAAATATTCTATTGCTTCCTTGTTTATATCTATTGTGGATGTGAGCCAATTATCTCTAACATCTTTAATGTCAGTAATTTTATTCCAAGATCTCTTCACTTTGACTAAATTATGAAAGAATTTTGTGTTTTGATCTCCCTCTTTAAACCAACATTCCCTTGACTTTTGCCTCCAATACACGTCTTCCTAGGCTAGTATTTCATCATACTTAGATTTAAAATCTTTTTCCTGTTAGTAAATTTGTTTTGTCATACCTGCCATCATAATCCTTTCTTGAAATCCTCTCGACTCCTTAAATTTTATCTTACCTTCAATAATGTTTCCAAACTTAACTTTTTTCCACTCCTTAAGCTTTCCCTTAACGTATTGAAGTCTTTTGAAAAAAATAAAAGCTCTCTTACCTTCTACAACTGGAGCATCATTCCACCATTGAACTATAAGGTCCCTCACATTGTTATCTCTCAACCACATTTTCTAAAATTTGAAGGGGCATTGAGAATGAACATTTTCTATTTGAATAATTAGTTCCACTAAAAAATGATCTAATGAAAACAAAGGTCTGATAAAAGATCCAAAAATTAGTGGTTTTGCCACCCAATCTCCCCCTGCAAAAAATCTATCCAGTTTTTCTGTTATATGACCTGATCCCCATCTCCGATTTGACCATGTGAAAGACCCACTGTTTGTTTTAATTTCCCACAAACCATTACTTGTAACAAAAATTTTAAAAATCTTTATGGGATCCTTCCAATTCCACTCTTCCTCCTAATTTATCAACCAACTCTATAGTAGCATTAAAATCACCACCCATAATAACCAAAGAATCTTCTAGGTCCTTCAATATTTTTGTGATCTGCTGCCATACTTTAGTTTTATTTCTAGCTTGAGTTGGACCATAAATATTCATCACATAAAAGTTGCAATTGAGGCTAAAAGAGTGAATTTCCAATGTTTAGATGCTTTCCAACTCTCTAAACTCACTGTGATAGGGCTCCATAAAAAACCCAAACCACATGTAGCCCCGACTACCTCTACAAAGGTTCCTTTCCACATTCTCCAACTCTAAGCAAGTTTTCCACTTCTCCACCCCCTAGTTTTGTTTCTCGTAGCAACACTAAATCTAGGCATGTTTGATCAAGACCTCTCTTGATCAAATAACTTTTGTTAGGGACATTACATCCCCTGACATTCCAACTTAAGATTTTCACTACTCCTCGGGAAGGGCAATGTCATTCCCTACAACTAGTTTACTCTGACCCTTGGCACACCCTACAATTTCTAATTTTATTTTATTTGACTTTCTCCCTCTAGGTCTCTTTTCTCCTAACCTGACTTTCCTCGATATAGACCCGGTTTGCTCAATTGTTTTATTTTCCAAGATGTCTTCTTCATCTACCAACCCCCATTCATTCTCTTCATCCATTGAATACCACTTGTCACTCTCCTTGTCTAACGAGTTTGGAACCCTTTTTCTTTTAGTTTCGCCAGCCTCTGCATTTTATGTCATTTGGAGATTCCTTCCAACATATTAAATCCTTCGCTTCCCTGGAACACCGTACCAATCACTTCCATAGCTTTTTCCACTTTTGTGATTGCCTCACCCACGAAAGATACCATTTCCTCATTTTCATCGTATTCCTAAGTGCTTTGGACCTTTTTAGTTACATTTGCCTCCTCCTATGAATGAGATAAATCCTTCTTCAAGTTTTGGATAGAATTCATCACATATTTAGCCAAACCTTGAGCGATACATTGAGGTTTAGGTTCCAACACTTATGTCTGGATCACATTATGAGCTACAACCCTACATTGCTCCTGACCATGATTTAGTGTATCTCTATTAGTCTAAGATTTTTTACCATTCTCTTTCATATTTGTACTTCCCAATACCTCAAGAAAGTTAAATTTTTCACCTTTAACCTACCCACATTAACTGTCTGACATTCACAATAATTGATCTATTAATCTTTCTTCGGCCAAAGCTTTCCCTTTCTCTCCCATTGTGCATAAATCTTCTATATGCCCCTCTTTTTTACATTTTTTTGCAATGTTCTAAGTTTTCTTCCACTTCAATTTACTAATGCTAGCTCCTAACATTTGTCTTGATCTACACATCTTTGGGAAAGGTAGCATGGGGTTTCCAACTGATACTTATACAAGCATACATGCTAAAATATTTCATTTCTATTGCTTTGTCAACCTTTATAAAGAAGCCCAGATTATTTCTAATATTTTTTAGGGTATCATTGTTCTAATATTCTCTCAGAAGATTATACAACCTAACCCAAATGGGTATCTTTTCCATGTTCATTTGAAAGGGATTAAAATTTGGCTCCCAATCTTTGATGTAGACCCCTCTTCCCCCATGAAAAAGGGGCCATTTTTTAAAACCCAGTTTTTATCATTCCCATTTTCTGTTATTATTAGGAAAAAACCATTTGGCATGGTTTTAATATCAAAATTGAATTTCAAGTTATCATCACACCATTTCTTAACCCTACTAAAAGCAGGTTAGACTCCCACCCATTTAAAGAAGCTTGTCCTGTCTTTCAGCATAGTTACTAACTCATTCCAACCCTGGTCATCAAGAAAAAATGAGATGACATGATCATCATCATTAGAGGAACATACCTTTTCTTTCTCGTTAGTAATCTGAATCTTCTTCAATCTCCATTCTTTCGCTTTCACATTCTCCCATTTGATGTTGGGGTCCTCCATGAGACTTTCATACCCCTTGAAGGCATGATTAGCATTTTTTCTTCCCCAACCCACATTTGGCCCATGAAAATCACTCCTCCCACAAGCCATTCCATTGCCTTATCTTCTGTTCTGATCCTCCCAAACCTGATTGGGTCACTTCCAGGCTATGGAAATGTTTTGTTTTTTGTTGTATTCCTTGCCCCTCTATCGAAAACCTTTGAATTCCCTCGGTTGCAACCCTAGTCTTCTTCTCGTCGCCATGGAAACTATCAATTTTTTTTTCCTATGACATTCTTATCTGATAGAACCACTTCTAGTGCTACCATGTTCTTAATTTTCATTACTTATGTGCATATGTCTCTAGTCACAAATTAGGTTCAACTCTTGTTGTTAAGTTTTTATGTGATAGAACCACTTAATTTAACTTGATTTAATTATATTTTGATAGAATATGTTAAATGATTTGATAAACTAGTTCAACTATCGAATAGGTACTCAAACCCTTATTGATCAAATGTTGAAAAATCTAAATAACACAATAAACATAGCTTCAAAAAGAAAGAGAGACAATATTGAAAGACACAATATAACTCAACATAAAATGCATTGACCAAAACTATAAACCAAAGGATCTCAAACTGTAATATAAATCTACTTACATCTTTATAGACGCGAGATGATAATTGTACTTTTGTTAGCTAATAATTAGATAATGATTTTAAATTTCTATTTGACTCTTTGTAAATGTGAGACAATAATTTTATAATTACTTAACTCATTGTGAATGTGAGATAATAATTAAATAATAATTTTAACTTTCTACTTAACTTCTTGTAGAAGTAAAATAATAATTAGATAATCATTTTAACTTTTTACTTAACTCTTTGTAAATGTAAAATAATAATTAGATAATCATTTTGACTTTTTACTTAACTCTTGTAAATATAAGAAAATCATTTTAACTTTTAAAAATGGTTATTTTACGACTATGTTGAACTCAATTCCCATATGAAATTTAAATACAAAGGGTGTTTTGGTAACAAAACACTAATCCACATTGAATGTGGGATTATTTAAAATCATCAGTTTTTTATTTACAATGCAAATTGGCAATTGGCAACCAGCCCTACATTTGTACTTATTAGTGACTGAATATATAATATATAATATATAATGTATAATCTATTGCGCACGTGGGGTGGCTATTGAAAGGAAACACTACTTACCGTCCCCACAATAGAGCAAGTTCATTTCATAAATATGATTTTTCCATTTAAATGTGAAGCTATATAATTAAATTTATTTTAATAAAAAAGTAAATTTAAGAAAAGTTTTTAATTGAGAAATCTATCTTAGATTTTTCAACTTTTATATTTGATACAAATGAAGAAATTTATAATTAATTTTCAATAAGTAATAAATTAGATTCATTAAAATTTAATTCAATTCAATTAAGTTTGGTAAATTTGGATCTCAACACAAAGGTCAATTTTACTTTTCAATTATAAAAAATAATCATCTATAATTTGAACAACTTTTTAATTTTCTATAAAATTTTGTAAATAAACTTAAAAACAAATTTTCAATTTCAAAATAAGAAGCTAATCTTTACTTTAAACACTTTTTCTTGAAGATTAATGACATAAAATTTTGCAATTTCAATATGAATACAATCTAAATTTAATGTGCTTCAAATCAATATTTTTTATTCTCAACAATTTGTATAGTCATTTATCTTTTTTCCTAAATCTTATCTTCTTCACAACATATAATTTTATCTCTTTCTCTCTTTCTCTCTTTCTCTTCTCTTCTTTTTCTAAGAATTCAAAAGGATACATGCCAGCTTTTCTAACTTTTCTAATTTTTTAAATTTAATTTTTATTCATGTTAATTAACAAATTAATTAAAAATCACCAATTCCTAACATACAATTTTAAAATGTAAGTTGCATGCAATCCAATTTTAAGGATATATTTCTTTTTAGAATTACATACTGATAACTCAATGATGAACAATAAGTACCAAAGCGGTACTGAGAGGGGGGGGGGGTGTGAATCTGTACAGTCACAAAAACTTTTCCTGAACCGGTTTGACTGCAAACACTGCAAATGTCTGACAGACAATAACACCAGTCTGAAATAGAGTGCAATCGGTAAAGCTAAGAATGACCGTGACAAGTATTAACCGGTTAATCACTTAGCTTTCCACTTAACTTAATACTACACTTCCATTTCACCCTTATGCATTAATAGGTAATCTATCATTAGAAATATAATAACAGCTAGCTCAGCATGATTAACCTTCAGACACAAATCACTTAAATCATCACATGAAAAATACTACACATGACATAGATTTTTCACATGGAAACCCAACTAGGAAAAACCACGGTGGGGATAAATACCCACAAGCTGCTTTTGAACTCTTTAGAAGTCCGCTCTATTAGGAACCTAGTCCGGTTAAAGATTGTTACAATAGGTTCTACTAGGAACCGATCCTGTTAGAGATCACCCGATTAAGGGATGGCTAAATACCCGGTTAAGGGTTAAACCCCGTTAGAGGTTACCTTGTTAGAGGATTTCAAGAACTCAATGAGTTTGAGTCACCTCGTTAAAGGATTTACAACAAACTAGTTAAAGCTACCCGGTTAAGGGATTTTCTAACTGTTGAAGTGGTTAAAGATCAACAGGTATTACAATGATCTGATAATAGCACTCAATGCCTAATGCAGATCCACTTAAGTTCCTTCCTGCTGCACACACACTATGCAGGAATCAATACTCTTATCTCATCTAGTCTGGCAAGAATCACGTATCTCTGCACTTAGATACACACACACCATTTGCCAACAACCTCAGTATGAAACACAACATTGACCTTATATGAAACAAATAGGTCGGTAGCATAAACCCTAAACCCTAAACATTTAGGTTAAGCAATTTAGGCGGTTCAATCTTGGCCATTGAACACTTTGCATTTGAATACAATGGTCTTGAACAGATCTCAAGATATTCTCCATCGTTCATTCTTCACCGTTTACAGGGACTTCGCACATTCCCGAGGCAGATAGGATCGATCTCCTTCATGCAAGATCCTTCACGCGCACAAGGTTGACGTGGCAACACGATCTGATCTTGATTACAATGCTAGCTCATCACACAATGTCATCGGTTGAATCACACAGGCTTGGAACACTTCAACCGGAAACCCTTAAGCTAAGACTACCAACCAGTAGTCATACCATACTAAGCCTTACTAGAAAACATTCCATATGTTGGTTCACATTCCATCATACCGGCTCACTTGGACAAACATACCACTTCACCTATTGCTCATATACCGGTTTATACCGCTATACCGGTTCTCTTTGCCAGCTGCTTAGCTTCAATATACCTGTTCACTTCTTTGCACATATATCAGTTCACCACATTATACCGGTTCACTTTTCAACATATTGTTGGTTCACTCTCCTCTATATTGACATCAATGACAACATAATATCATCATGTCAACATACTCTGCACAAATGCCAACACATACATATATAAAATTTATCTTCATTATAAATTTTAACTCTATGATCTATTAGCTCAAATGGTTGGTAAGGTTGTATTAAGTCTTTGGGCTTGTCTCATGTAGGTATAAGGTTCAACTCTTGTTAGCTGGATTTAGAGTAAATATCATATACATTTATAATTGATTTTACTTTTTCAAAAAATAAAAAGTCTAATCTAGAATCAATTAATAATTTTATTTCTAATTTATTTCTTTAATTTTATTTAATTATCTAAGAAAAAATAAAATTAATCAATTTCCAAGGATTTGCCACTTTTATCTAGTATTCAAGTTAAATGAGAAATAGATAATTTCTAATCAAATCACTTGCCTAATTAATTTTATCATTTCCTAATATGATCATTGCCATTGCATAATTAACTAAACTTAAATAATTTACAAAATGTGGGGGTTATGAAAAGGCCCCTCAAGAAAAAAGACAGATGATTGTCAAATGGAGATAAAAATCCTCATATGAGGGAGAGAGGGAGAGGGAAAAGGGACCTCTCATAAAGTAGCCTCCTATCCCCAACAAAGATAAAAATTGAAGAAACTTATTTTTTTCAAAGGTATGGTGAAGCTATCAACATCCTTTTCAAATTTAGGCAATACCAAAAATCATGACATATTTGTCTATAAGCTTGAGATTAGTGCATGTGAACCTCTATGTGCTTGATCTATTGGTGGTGAACTGGGTTCTAAGAAATATAAATGAATAATGATCATATAATATGCTAGATGGACATTTGAATTGGGTACCAAACTTAGTGAGAAAATGCTAAAGAAAAATGGCCTTAGTGAAAATATTTATAACACCTTAGTACTCAAACTCAATAGAAGATGAAGCATTAGTAAACTATTTCTCACTTAACCAACATGTGACCTAAACTAAGCGAGAAATGATAACTTGAAGTAGACTTGTGATCTTGAGAATTTTCTACCCCATGTGAATCTATATACCCCACCAAATCAATAACAATACTTATTGCATGGTGAATCTCATAATTAGGAGTACCATGAATGTAATGGAATATCTACTTAATTGCCTTCTAATGTAGTTCATGGATTGAGTGCATAAAGTAAAAGACCGTGCCATTATCATATGGAGTGTTAGATCTAGTGTGAATCAAACAAATTATTCTTCCAACAAGTTATCAATATATACTACCATTAACCAATGTTGAAGAGTAATTAGACTCAATTTTGAACCCTAAAAGAAAGGGACTTACAAAACGCTTACAATCAACCATGTGAAAATAAAAGAGAAAATCAAAAGTATACTTGGATTGGACAATGGTAATCCTAGAGGCAAGTTGAGATATCTAAATCCTTAGGAAGTAATACACCAAACCCAAGTCATTCATAGGAAAACCTATCATGAAGGATGGTATTTACTACCACAATAGATGAAGAAGATTTTCTTGTGATCAATAGGTTATCAACATAAAAATATAAAAATGGGAGAGGATAATAATGTAATATGTAGATATTTGTATTAGAATGGAACCAAGAGAACACAATTGTGAGAAGTAAGGAATACATCTTGTTTTAACAGGCCTAGGGGATTTGTTTTAGGTCATACATTTATTTTCTAAGTTTGCAAGACATGGAAGAATATAATAAAAATCCTTATAAGAACTCTATATACATATCCCCCTTGAGGTCTTTATGAATAAATACACTCTCTACATCTATTTGGTGAACCACCCAATAATGTTACAATGATAGTAACTATAGATTGTACATGATTACATCTAGTGCAATCAATAACAAGAACCTAGGAAATCCTATTTTCTACTACTTGTTCTTTTAACTTATCCACTAACTCATTGGATATAATATTTTTGATATATCCACTCAACTAAATAAGCTTCCTTCCCTTGGGAAGAGGGGCTAGATCCAAAATGTGATTCCTAACCAAGTAATTATACTCCTCTTGCATGTTTGTCTATCACTTAGGAAAACAGATGATTTCTAAAAAGACTCTAAATTAGATGCAAAACTAATAAAAGTATGTGCAAGTCCCTAGAACTATGAGCATGTTTACCTAGTGTTTAGTGGATACCCATCCCAATCATTTGTATCATATAAGGTCTTCCAAGCCCAAAGTAGACCTATAGTTACAGAATCTAAAGGAGATTATACAACCTCTAAATGATGGCCAAGATAAGGATGAGGTGAATATTAATTATCACTCTCAACATCCAAAGTGGACAAAGAAGAATCCTTATCATTAGGAAGGTGCCTAGGTGGATCCAATGTGGATGTAGAATGAATGAAATTAAAAGAACCCTCTTTAAAGATAACACTCCTCTAATGAAAAAATCATGGGTGGTAGGGTGGAGGAGTCAATAACCCTTAATAGAATTTGGATAGCTTAAAAAATACAAGGTTTAATCTATGGATCGATGACTTTACATTTCTCTATAAGGATGCGGGTCTATGCCAGAGAATTAAAAACCCTAAAGTTTTTAACAATTTTCTTTTACAATTTCAAGATTCAAAAGAAGTGACTCCTTTCAAGGCTCAATTAGGAACATGGTTCTCAATATAACATGCCTAGTTAATGACCTTCATCTAATATTAAAGTGTAAGATATTTAGAGTGAATAATATAATTGGATATTTCTTTCATATATGTGTTCTTACATTCAACAACACATTCTACTAATAATTTTATAGAATTATACACTATAGATCAAATCCCTTTGAATTGTAAAATTTCTTAAATGGAAGGTTAACATACAAACTATGATTATCCTTCCACAAAACTTTGATAGCTTTTGCTAATTATTTCTCCATAAAATATTTGTAGTCTTGAAGATCGTCAAATACCTAAGAATTATATATAGGCACACACACACTATATATATATATGTGTGTGTGTACATGTAAATGTATATACATATATTTACATATATAAATATATACACATACATATATAAACATATATATGTGTATATATATGTATATATGTATATATATGATATACATATACATGTATATACATATATATAGAGAGAGATATATATATAGACATACATATATATAGTATATACATGTATATATATGTATATATATGTATATACATATACATATATACATATATACATATATATATACATATACATATATATGTATATGTATATGTATATGTATATGTATATGTATATACATAATTATACATATATATACATGTATATATGCATATGTATATATGTATATATGCATATGTATATATATATATACATGTATATATACATATACATACATGTATATATATATGTGTGTGTGTGCATATATATATATGTGTGTGTGTGTGTGTGTGTGTGTGTGTGTGTGTGTGTGTGTACATGTATATATATATATGTGTGTGTGTGTGTATATATACATGTATATATACATGTGTATATACATATACATATGTATATATACATGTATACATATATATATATATATACATATACATATGTATGTATACATGTATACATATATATATATATATATATACATATACATATATACATATATATATATAGATATATACATGTACATACATATATATGTACATATACATACATATACATATGTATATATATATACACACATATATATATACATGTATATATATGCATGTATATATATGTATATATGTATATATACATACATGTACACATGTACACATGTACATGTATATATACATGTATATATATATATATATATGTATATATATATATATGTATATATATATATATATGTGTATATATATATATATATATGTATGTATGTATGTATGTATGTATGTATATATATATGTATGTATGTATGTATATGTATATATATATATATATGTATGTATGTATATGTATGTATATATGTATATATGTATATGTATATATATATGTGTGTGTGTGTGTATGTGTATATATGTATATTTATGTATATATATGTATATGTATATGTATATGTATATGTATATGTATATGTATATGTATATGTATATGTATATGTATATGTATATATTTATATGTATATGTATATGTATATGTATATATTTATATCTATATATATATGTATGCATGTATGTATGTATATATATGTATATGTATATGTATATGTATATGTATATACACACATATATATACACATATATATATGCATATATATATATATATACACACATATACACACACATATATACACACACATATATACATACATATGTATATATACACACATACATATATATGTATATATGTATGTGTATATATATATATATATATGTATATATATGTATATATACATACATATATACATATATATGTATGTGTGTATATATACATATGTATGTATATATGTGTGTATATATATGCGTGTCTATATATGTATGTCTATATATGTATGTATATATGTATATGTATATATGTATATATATATATATATATATATATGCATACATACATATGTATATATATATATATACACACACACACACATATGTGTGTGTGTATGTATGTATTAACTAACTATTATGCATGGTAAACTTTTTAACGTGACTGGTGATGCTAGCACGACACACCCTAGCTCCATGGAAATGCTTTTGACTCGAAGCTGTGGATCATTGAGGCCACATATAGGGAACCTCATCCCCACACTTCACTTGATCAAACCTATGAGCTCAACCCAACGAAAGAACAAGGCATGCGAGCTCAATGGCCCAACAAAGATTTGAACCTTGGTGGTTGCTTCACCAACAAAGTGTTTTAACCACGACACTACACGTCCGAAGACACCTAAGAATTATATTTAGAAAATTACTCCCAAGCATATTTATAAAGATCGTCAAAGAAGCTTAAAATATATCTAGCTCTATTGAAAGAAGGATGTAGGAATTTATAAGTTGTACTTTGAATCTATTTATCTCTTGATTTCTTGCCTCTGCAAAAATTATCTTAAGGATTCTTTCCAAGGATATATCCCTATAAAATAGTACATGAAAAGTAAATAGAAGGAAAACTTATAATTATGCCTTATTAGTTGAGCTATTGCAAGTAGAGATAGTTAATGTGGGAAAACCACACATGCCATAACTTACCTAATTATAATGAGTAAGAAGAAGATTCAATGGAGGATCAAAAATAAAGTGAGAAAAGAGATATAATTAAGATCAATTATTCTCTCCTCATTATAATTGTATACTAATTATGCACCTCATTAATAATCATAGAATCAAGAGTATACTTAACCCACTTTCCTTAACCAATGTGAGTGATTTAATAAACTGATAGGAAATTAGTTGATAATGAGAGCACAAAAAGAACATTCTAAAATTTCTCATTATCCATGTCAACATGTCCTCTCCCACAAACCTCAATAAGAGTGTCATCACCCATCAAAATAGTTGGCATATTGTAAGTATCCAAAGATGTTAAGTCATCATAATATGATTCCATGTGGTGGAAAGACTCAAATCAAGTCCTCATGTGGATGATGGAGATGAAACTACAAGTGTATTGCCCTTATATTTCCCCTCACTATTATATTTTCTCTTAGAAGTCCCATCATGAGAAGAAATATATTTGATTAACTCGAGAACACTAATTTTATAACAGGCACATTTGACCTTCTATTTTAAAGGCTTTTCACCTTTAGAAGCTAAGGTCTCTATAGCTTCTTTGAAAGCAAAAGGTTTTAAATCCTTTTTCTCCCTTTAATATTTATTGTTTAGTGTCTCATTATTAGTGTCTAATCCTTTCTATTATTTTGTGTATTGGTTGGTAACTCAATCATGTGACTTGGAGGATTTTAGAGTACTCATTTTGATGATCTTATCTTACTCCTTGGTGATAGCTATGACAAAGTCTCTAGAGATGACAAGATGAACAAAGTTCCTAAAGTGTACTTTGTGGCATAGAAGTTAGAAGTAAAGACTAAATGATATAAACCAAATTTGGAGAGAATCTAAGCATCAAATAGGTATCTTATTTTTCAAATCTATATTTTTCCAATCCAAACTCAATGATTTCAACTTAGTGAAGAAGTATTGAATACTGTCAAAACTATTGGGACTTAGGTTGAAGATTTAATTATCCAACTAGTGACCTCTCATGACATCCTAAACCCCAAGAAAGCTATCCAACTTAGTAAAAAACTAATCAAGTGAATCTAAGGACTCAACCTAAAAGAGGTCAAGAGATACACCAAGGCCTCATCACATTTGCTAAACCATGTTAATTTTTTTCACATGCCTATTGTAGGCTCTACCTATATACCCATAATTATTTTGAATAACCTTTTACTTCTTAACATGATAATCATTTTATAAAAAAATAAAAAATAATCATTTGTTACTTTAGGACCAAGTCATCTTTTATTATAGGCTTTGATGGTGTTCTTGTTACAACTCGCCTCTTGTATTGTTACTTTTTATAAGATGAACAAAGTTTCTAAAAAATAAGAAAAAAGAGGTGAGTTGTATAAAGAACACCATCAAAGCCTAAGTAGGACCAAGTCCAAAAAAAAGATGAGAAATTTTGTATGGGACTAAGCCCAAACATTAAAAAATAATAAATCCACTAAGAAATAAAAGAAACTCCATAAATATGGGATCATGGTCATCTAGTTTACCCCATGCATCGGTGGTGATGGATCCATCATTTATCAATTCCCAACCAACAAGAGAACCTTCTTCTTCTTAGTCTTGTTTAGTAAAAGTAGAAGAAATATCCAAGTTTAAGTGATGAAATATGCTATAATCCAACTAATCATAAGTATCATTCCCATGAGAAGAGGCATAAGATGGCTTAGAGGGCTAGATAAAATCATGAGTAATAGGTCCCTAGATCTTTTGGGCTAAGATCCATCAGACTAGGAGCCATGATACCTTTTGGTAGGATGGCTACATACACGTTTATGCCCACATGGTGGGGAGTGACTTGGTTGGGAAGTAGAAGGAATCAATATTTATAAATGATATGTGAGGCATAATTCCAATGATCCAAGATCACTTACAAATGAGAAGCTTTGAGTGCAAATTTGATTACTTACACCTAAAGCTATATACACACATCAGAACAAATCATAGCTTTAATAAACAATGAGAAATAAAAATTAGTAGTATATCTCATAAAGAAAATTACCTTTCTAAATCTTAAAGAGAATCTCCACCTTAAAAGCATGTCAAATCTAGGTGAATGGGAGACAAATCCAATTTGCTAGGATTTATTTCGAAAAAAATTATATTTGATTATAACTTCTTCACAAACAATAAAATAGATTTGAAGTCATGCGAGAGTGTACATTTTTTCATTTCTTCAATGTTCAATTTGTAACATGACAAAGAAATATGAGAGTGTTTGCATGTTATAAATAAATGTAATGATATTTATAAAACAAAAAAGAAAACCTAGATCCTCATTCAATTATTAATTAGTGCAACAATACTTTTAGATACAAACATATAAATAAAATATTAGAGTAAATAGAAGATTGTGAATTTATGTCCCACCATGGTCACTAGAATGTGAGAAAATATTTTAGAATTAGGAATAGAATCAAATTATCAAATTTCTATTCCAAAACACATGTAAACCTCATGGTCGAGTGAAAATGGAATTTATAATGAAAATTCAAACAATAAACAAAACAAAAAGTTACTAAATGAACTCCATTGAGGAGATGCATGTGCTGGGATGGATTTGGTTACTCAAAATCCTATAACATATACTTGTGAGAGACGATTGGTTCAATTCAATACAATGATGTACCAATTTATAATATTCTAGCAAAGAGGACAAATGGTCAAAATTTATGGATGAGATATATGACAAAGATTCAATGAGGTCAATTTCATGGGATCAGGGATGAAATAAAATGTTTATATTTAATTTGTTTAAGATGAATGACTAATATCACATTTACTAAAAATAGTAATTTGATGCAACCAAATATTAAAAATTGGAAGGGAAATCCATTCATTTTGGGATGATGGGGAATATGTAAATTAAATAATAGATATTCTTTAAATTAATTATCTAAGTGAGGTGGAAATTGAGTTATTTACATAGTAAAATCATTTAAGCATATGTGATATTAGGTTGGACTAATTAAATAATATTTATTTAATTAGTTGTGATAAAACATTAATATGTGATGATGTTAGGCAGTGTAAAGTGGTGGAAATTAGGAATTAGGGTTTAAGACAATAAAACCACTAAGTAGCTCAATTAACCCACATACATTGAAAGAGGATTGAACCCAATAGATCTAGGCTCAATCCTTGTGAGGAAAGATTGAAATTTTGATTGGATTCAACTGGTTGGTTGTGATTAGCCTCTTTCTTAATTGAATTGTGATGCAATTTATGAAATTAGGGTAAAATGAGAGATTATTGAAGTGATCTAACATAAATAGTAAGCTAAAAATGTCCCATGGAGCCACCAACCTAGATTTGAGAAAAATGAGATGTTTAAAATTTGTCCTCCGAAGTTCGGCCTGATTTTTTCAGGACCAAGTAGCACAAATCCGCTCTGGTCCTCCAAATTTTCTGTCGTCAAAAGCTAACTTGTTTGTCACTATTGACTCTGCCAAATTTCCCAGTTATAGCTTCTCACTTGTTTCCAGCACACAGAAAGAAAGGGAAAGATGTTGGGAATAGGGGTTTACCTTAGGTCAAACCCTAGTTTTGGAATTAACCATGAATTGAAATAATGCAAATATTAAAATAAATATTAAGGAGATATACCTCAGATCTGTAATTGTTGATTATGATGCAATGCTCCTTGAAAGTAATCACAAATGTTGAATGTAATAGATAGATGATGGATGTCAAAATAAATTGATAAAATGTCTTTATCTAGGGGGTTCCCTAGGTAATTTACCGATTAGGCCGACCTTCAATGATCATGTGTAGCCCCCAAGATCAAATGTTGACAGGGAAATATAACACTTATCCCATTTTAAATTGGGGCCCCTTTGAGAGGGACTAGGGCATTTTGGGGCACCCTAGTCCAAACTAGGGCATTATATGCCCTAATCCTTTTGTAAAGAGGACCAAAACAAGCAACCAGGGGGGTGGACATCTCACAGTGGGACCCACCAAAGGGTGTACATGACATCAAAGTTGGATAATCAGGCCTGAACAAAACCTAGAGAGGGGATGAGGATAGGACACGCTAAAGTGGGAGCACAAAAGGAGGTGTAAATTGGACCCATGACAATTTACAATGTTATATTTATCCCCCACTTTAATGGGAGTATGAGCATATGCAAATACTTGCGGTAAAGTAGAATGATGAGAGAGAGAGGAGCGATTAGGAGCAAGATCACAAGGAGATAGGACATCACTAATTTTGAGGAACCAAGCCCCCAATCTTAGGATCTTAACTCACCAAATCTTATGCAAGGACACACAAAACAAGACAAAGACAAAAAGGCAAACAAAGACAAAAGACAAGAGACACACTACACAAAAGCTAAAAACCAAAACAAGACCTCAAGTCAACTAGCTGAAGAGACCTCGATAATCGAAATATCTCAACAACTAATATCATTCTTGAAATACCATCACAAGGACACAAGAGATCACATAAAAAGAGAAAGATCATGCATCAAACCATGAACCACAAATAGCAAAGCTATGAGCTCATGGAGAGACGAAAGGGGAGAACATGGATGTCACGGGCTAGCTGTGTTTTTCTAGGTGATCGATGAGAGGAAGAGAAAGAGAGGACATGGATACCACATGCTAGCTGTGTTTTGTTAGGTGATCCATGTTGGGGAGGAGAGTCGGAATAGTCTAGTTGTGTTTTACTAGTTCCACTCATCATGTTGTATATGCAACTGTCTGATTTTAGGAGTTAAGTACCTCATATAAGACTTTGTTTTTTTTGGTTTCGAGCATGCGACAACTTGTATAAGACATGAAATACAAAAGAAAATATGTGTTTGGTTTCTAGCATGAAGCATATTGTGTAAGACTTTGTTTTATCTTGTTTCGAGAATGAACCGTGTAAGACAAATATATGTCTGGTTTTAGGAACATCTCTTGTAAGACTTTCTTTTGTCTGGTTTTGAGAATGTGTAACCCTGCATAAGACATACATAAATGTTGCATCTAGTTTCAGGCATGGAGCATCACGTGTAAGAATTTATTTTGTCTGGTTTTGAGAATGAACACCTCATTTAAGACATGCAAAAATATAGTACAAAGAGGGCAATATGCAATGCCCCCTTAAGATGTCAACATAGCCCTATGTTGATGTCTTAAGGAAGCTAGAAACAAGGATAAACACCTTCAACACTAAGGAGATATCCTTGTAGGAAAAATTGTTCATAAATCCAAGCTAAAGAGGCAATACTCTTACAAGCAAGGACAAGACAATTGAAAAAGAGATATCTTGCAACAAGTGTAAAGGGAATCGTTCAAGGAGAAGAGATATTTTCTCAAAATACATCTACCTCCAAGAGGATTTTCTTGAACAACAATAACATCATAGGCAAAAAGAGGGGAAGGAGAACAAGAATACATACCTTCCCCTATTGCTAGGTGAAAGGGATTCTTGATGAAGGATGACACAATTTTGACCCTAAGTGAAGGGTTTGTTTATGGTAGATATACATTTCCAAGTGTAGAAGAGATTGTAGACAAGGATACACACCTCTTGCATGAGAGAGAATCCTTGAGAAAATAAACAACTTCACACAAGGAATGATATCACATCATAAGAAAAAACCACTCAACAAAGGAAAAGTGGTTCCTTAGAAAGGGTAGGAGAGATCAATGCCGCCCATGCATAAGGAAAATGAGAAGGATATCACAACCTCAAAGGAGAGTTTTATCCATAAGAGATGTATTATTTCAAGAAAGAAATAGGTCCTAACAAGGAACACACATGTACTTGCATGAAGGATAACTCCATGCAAGAAAGGACATCATGTTATGAAAAAATGCAGCACAAAAGAAGAGGTAATATTTAAAGAGAAAGAGAGAATTGGATATGTATATTGTCCTTGCCCCCCAAGCGAGGAATAAAGGAAGAAAAATGTGTTGCTGCCCCAAGATGTTTGTTATTGAAATAGCATCACCACTCATGAAAATGAGCCACCGGTGAAGTTAACTACTAGTGTCATAGGGTGAGGAGAAACATGAAGGGTGAAAGGAGTGTTAAGGCACTACCTCTTCACTAAGAAAAAGTGCAAGATTGGCTGTAAGAGATATGCAAGCTCTATCATATTGGTCTTGAACAAATGTTTTAAATGCTTTACAATTTCTAAGAGAATGAGAATAACTACAATGAAAAAGACAATTCTCATCACCTTCTTTATGCTTATAATTTTAATAAGTCTAATGAAGGGAAGCACAACATTCCTATCATAATTCAATATCCAAAAGATTCTAGTAGCTAATTTCTCTTGATCATCAATACGAGTAGGTCTTTTCTCTTGAGATGTAGGATAAGGATCGCTAGAAGTAGGAGGATTGTCTTCTTTTCTTTTGATAGTTCCATTACCACCGAGGCATTGTATTTCCTTTTGAAAATCCGGATGATCATTGGCATTATGATTATCAGTTTGATGATATGAGAAAAAAGGATTATTTGAGGAAGAAGGTGGG
The DNA here is from genome assembly GCF_030272615.1 of Cryptomeria japonica. Taxonomy (NCBI): domain Eukaryota; kingdom Viridiplantae; phylum Streptophyta; class Pinopsida; order Cupressales; family Cupressaceae; genus Cryptomeria; species Cryptomeria japonica. The sequence goes on from NC_081408.1 coordinate 401,084,683, forward strand.
AAGAAGCACCTTTATATGAAAAATAAGTTCTATGTCTTGCAAGATACTCCTTTTAAAGTTTTGAATTCTAAGGAGATCATCCATAGGTGAATGATGAGGATGTCATAGGCCTTCGGTACTAGCTTGGGAAGGAGGGTATATACGGACTTTAATTCCTTGTTCATATTTTCCAAGTCCTTGACCTCTATAACCTTCTTTTGATATTATGTTATAACCACTCCTACAAGAGCTTTTTAATTGTGCAAAAGAAGGACCATTCTCATGAATCTCTTTAAAATTTGTAGTGTAAGGGCACATGGAAGGATTAAAGGGAGAATTAGATGAAGAAGGAATATCCTTTGTAAGGAATTTCTTCTTTCTATCATCATTATTTATATCCTCTTTGATAGATTGGGAGGGAAGGTCCTTATCATCTAAGGCTTAATATTTTCTTAATGTTATATGAGGATATAGGTCATGGATAAAATGCATAACATCATCTTCCCTACAAATATGTTGATGACTAAGATAAGCTCTAGGAGAATAAAGAGGATCTAAAGGGATTGATAAGCTAACATGTTGATCTTGCACCCCTTGCACTAGGGTATACCTATGAGAATATGATGTAGAGGGTCTAAGAGGTTTCACAAAACAAGCAAGACTGAAGTTTGTAGCCCCAAACTCCAGACTAAACAATGGTTGTCTCACCAAAGTTTTCTACCCATGCAATGCTTCACAAGGCCTAATGAGACAACTTAGCATGAAAAACAAGAAAATATTGGGGCAGACATTTCAACATGTTTATAGAACTATGAGGACTCATAATAACCAATATCACCCTTGAGACAGACGCTACCAAGTCATCCCACACCATTTGCCTTCTATGAGGTCTAAACTCTAGTAGTCCTGCTCAAAGACCTTTTTCACCATATCTTTTGACTCACTGACAAAAAGAACAAAATGAAACCATTTACAGGTACCCTTTTGGGAGTTACAAAACATATGTCAAAATTAGAATGGGTTACTATGGACCGAAGTGCTCAAAATCTAACTGTTGCAGTCCTTCAAGAGCCTTATTAGGTCTCCAACTACACTATAGCCACCTCTTAAAAACTCCACCAATCTACACAACCAACTTTGAAGGTAAGGGAATTTCAAATATAAAAGGATTTCATATGTTTTATGGTCTCCTTGGATGTTTTGGTACCAAAACCCTCAATGTCTTCTCAAACCCTGTCAAATTGGCTTAATACATGAAGATATTAAGCCCTCAATTGCTCAAAAATACTCCTAAACTCCTCCTCTGTAAAAATGGCTTAAAAAATATCTAGATAACCCTCATACCTGCCATTCCACCAATTATTGAGTGAAGTCGTTAGTGTAATGATTGGATATGCATTATTCTTGAGAAAACTCTCCAAACCTAGGGTTTCAGACCAGTTTGGACAAATCCTTTTGTATAATGCACAAAACTCAATGGAATAAATCCAAACTAGTGCCAAATGAAAGGTAATACAGAGTAATTTCCAAAAAATACACCCTTGTATATTAATTCATCCAAATAAGGGAGTTATGAATCAAAGAGCAATATTTTTGCAGGAAATAGTAGAGAAAAGTTCATCAAATTGTCTTCAAACTTGAGTTTACTGTATAATATCATCAACCAATACCTCTCCAATACTTGAAGGGTATATATATACACCAAAACCAATGGATATAACCACTTTTTTAATTGTTTATCCTTGCAACCACCGCTTGGTGTGTTAAGTGACTTGACAACGTTGAAAAGTTGTCAAGCAATTTTGTCAAAATTGCTATAATGCACAAATGACATAAATGACCCCTAAGAACCTTGAAAAAATGTTTAATAGGACACATAAACATCAAATACATGATAGGCACTCCCATATCACACTTTGGAAGGCATTGACCCAAGATGACCAAGATAGTCCTATTTGAGTGTATGCAATCAATTGGCACTAAGGATGTGCAAAATGACTCCAAAAGACTTAAATTGTTTGAAAGTGGTCCTTGAGACCTTATTACATCCAACATGAACAATAAAACATGAAATTAATGAAAAACACACTTATTAGGCCCCTTGGACCCATAGGTGCCCCTGCACCATGGTCCTGGGGAAAGAAAAATCTCAAGTCCCTCTTGAGATGAGGTCTTCAATAGAGACACCATGCTGCTTGATATTATTTTCAGTCATCCAGGTAGCAAATTCTTCAAGGAGATCTTGCCACTTGATTAAGTATTCCTTGTATGTCTTCCTCCTAGTTTTCTTCACCTCCTTTGTGTCAAGGATACAATCAAGCTTCATTGGTTGGCTTGGAGGTAATTCCTTCACCCAATCATCATCCTTAGTTGTTGTTGTACCTGCATCAGAACCTACAACCAAAAAGCTCTTATATGGATATAAATCAAACACATTAAAAATGGGAGATATAGCTACCCCGAGGGATAACTCAATCTCATAAGCATTGGGACCAAATTTGTGAACCACCCTACATGGTCCTATATTTTTCATCATCATCTTGGTGTATTTTCCCTTGGGAATCCTTTCCTTCTTCAGATGTGCCAACATCAAATCACCCACCTTGAATTGTAAATCTCTTATCTTCAAATCTGCCCTTTCCTTGTACTTTTCCACATTGTTTTGGAGGGTCTCTCTTACTTGCTGATGAATATCCCTGATTGCTACAACAAAATCTTCTCCTTGAGCACTCCTCCTATCAATCCCTTGCATATCTCTTAATTCATATACACCTCTAGGGTGCATCCCATAAACAACCTCAAATGGGCTCCTTCCAATGTTCCTATTCATGGAGTCATTATAAGAATATATTCTGCTTGAGGTAGAATTAGATCCCAAACCTATCCATGTTCTTAGGTAAGACACCTCAAGAGATTTCCCAAAGACCTATTAACAACTTCTATTTGGCCATCTGTTTGTGGATGGTAGGCTAAGCTAGAAGACAATTTTGTGCCAAGTTTCTTCCATAAGGTCCTCCAAAAGTGACCTATAAACTTAGAATCCCTGTTAGAGACATTATTCAATGGTAAACCATGAATCCTCACCACTTCTTTGAAGAACAAACCAGAAATGTGAGATGCATCATTAGTACATTTACATGGAAGAAAGTGTGCCATCTTACTAAACCGGTCAACAACCACAAAAACACTGCCAAAACCCCTTGGAGTTTTAGGGAGCCCCAACACAAAATCCATACCCACACTCTCCCAAGGCCTATTGGGAATTGGTAGGGGTCGTTAAAGTCATGCATTTGATGAAGTACCTTTGGCCTTTTGGCATATAGAACACCCTTCAACATACCTTATCACATCAACCTACATTTTTGGCCAATAATAGAACATTTTAACTTGATCCAAAGTTTTTTCAAGCCCAAAATGACCTCCCAAACTCCCACTATGTTTCTCTTTTACTTTATTGTCCCCCATTGATCATGTAGGTATGCATAACTAACTCCCCTTGAAGAGAAAACCATTATGAAGTAAAAAATCAAAATACTCATTTTGGAAGGTATTTAAAGATTGATCACAAACCTCATAGATCTCTTTGAAATTTGCATCATCATGATACATGCCTTTGAGTGCATCTACCCCCATGCTTTGAAGTTGTATTTCTTGCACCATGAGTGCCCTCCTACTAAGAGCATCTGCCACTTTGTTGTCTTGTCCTTTCTTATGCTTTATGGTGAAAGTGTAGGCTTGGAGATACTCCACCCATTTCATATGCCTGTGATTTAACTTATCCTAGCCATTCAGAAAACTCAATGCATGATTGCCATCATAAACAACAAATTATTTAGGCAATAAATAATGCCTCCATTTATTTAGAGCTTTCACCATAGCATAAAATTCCAAATCATATGAGGAATACTTCCTTTTTGCATCATTTAGTTTCTCTGAGAAGAATGCCACCGGTCTGCCCTCTTGACTTAGTACCGCCCCTATGGCCTAATTGATAGCATCACATTCAATAGTGAAAATATTATTAAAATCATGGAGAACAGGTATTGGCTTTTGTGCCACCCTTTTCTTCAAATACTCAAAACCCTTATCAGCCTCATTAGTCCAAGAAAACTTACATTTACTCTCACCTTTAATAGTATCTATCATAGGTGCACAAATCTGACTAAAATTATTTATGAACTTCCTATAGAAACTAGCAAGCCCATGAAAACTTATAATATCACCAACTGACCTTGGGGTTGGCCAATTAAGAATGGCTTCTACCTTGGAGGGGTCCATTTTCAAACTTCCCTTGGAAATGATAAAACCAAGGTACACTAGCTCTTCCTTCATGAAATCACATTTCTCCAAATTGATCATGAGTTTCTCCTCATATAACCTCCTGAGAACCATGTCCAAATGCTGCAAATTCTCTTCTTTGACCTGCTAAACACAAGTATGTCATCAAGATAAATAGCAACAAACTTACCAATAAAGGGCTTCGACACCTCATTCAGACGCATAAATGTGCTAGGAGCATTTGACAACCCAAAGGGCATCAACATCCATTCATATAGGCCTTCATTAGTCTTAAAAGAAGTCTTCCAGGCACCCCCCTCTCTAATCCTTATTTGATGATAACCACTCTTGAGATCAATTTGAAAAGCAGCATGCTCCCCCACAAACAGTCCATTAGGTCTTCAATCTGTGGCATTGGGAATCTATACCTAATTGTGATCCTATTAATGGCTATTGAATCTATACAAAGTATCCATTTACCATCCTTCTTAGGTGCTAGGATAGTGGGTACTACACATGGGCTCAAACTCTTCCTCACCAAACCCTTATCTAGCAACTCTTGCACTTACCTTGCAATTTATTCATTCTGAGAGGGTGTCATCTTATAGGCAGCCTTGTTAGGTAGTGTGGCACCAAGAATAAGGTCTATGTGATGGCTTATATCTATGATTGGAGGAAGGGTGCTAGGCATTTCTTCAACTACTATGCCTTGGTATTTCTCTAGCAAATGTAACACTTCTTTAGGAGTGTCTTCCCCCTTACTTGTTAGCAGCAAATGTAACACTTCTTTAGGAGTGTCTTCCCCCTTACTTGTTAGCAGACCCGATCCACCTTTTGGCTTCAAAATCAAAGAAAACCCTTGTCCACTCTCTTCTTTTAAGGTTCTTAAAAAATCCTTCTCACCTACCACCATGACACTAGAGCCAACTTGCCTATCCACACTCTCATCCGATAAAGGGTTCAAGGTAAAAGACTCAGCATTCTTGGTTATGGTGTAAGTATTTTTTTGCCCATCATGTTGAGCATTAAGGTCACACTGCCATGGACATCTTAGGAGTAAATGACAAGCATCCATAGGAATCACATCACATAGGACTCCATCACTATAACCCCCAATTTGGAATTCTACCCAAGATTGCTCATTCACAAGCACTTGTTGGCCCTTACTCAACCAAGATACCTTATAAGGGGTAAGATGAGAGATTCTCTTCAGCCCTAATTTCTCAACCATTTCTACTGACACCAAATTATCCGTGGACCCTAAATCAACTATAACTTTACATACCTTCCCACCAGATTTGCAAGAAATTCTGAAAAATTGACTTCCTTTGTGGTGGCTCCTTGGTACTTAGCACCTTCAAAAGTGTTCTCCTCATCATTAGAATCTCTCCATACTATGGATCTGCAGGTTTAGGTGGTATATTGATACTTTGGAAATCCTCCTCTTGCACTATTTGATTCCTCCTATCTCCTCCATGGGAACTAGAAGCTTGCCTTTCACAACATTTGAAGGCTGGATGTCCTACTTGGTTGCAATTATAACACCTACCAGTGAAGGTGCTTGAGCCTCTTCCTAATCCACCAAACCTTCCTCTTCCATTGGGCCTTCTCCCTCTAAAAATTTCTCTACTACTCGAGTCTCCATTTTTCTCATTTTGATTTGACTCCCCTTGCTGTCTTTGGGACTGATTTTTGCCCCCCAAAGTTCCTCTTCCTCTGAAACTTCTACCTCTTCCTCTACTTTGTTGATCACTCTTCCTTTTCAACTTCTCTTCCACCCTCAATGCCACTCAAAAACACTCATCCACTGTCTTGGGAACAAGGAGGCTGATCTCATCTTGGATATTGAATCTCAATCCATTAAGGTATCTAGCCACCTTTTCTCTTTCATTCTCCACATGTCCAAATCTCACGTTGAGTTTATGAAACCCCTCAGTGTAGGCAACCACATCCATGTCTTTTTGTTTCAAGTTTTGCATCCTCTTGAATACTTGAACCTCATAATCAATAGGTAGGAATTGTCCTTTAGTTTTTTCACCATCCTATCCCATGAATTGATCATATATTTTTTTTGTTTCATCCTCTCTCCTTGGGTGTAGTTCCACCAAACCAAGGTAGAACCCTTCAACTTGGTCTTAGCAAACTTCACCTTCTTATCTTTAGACACCTCCTTGTACTCAAAGTAATTGTTCAAGGCATCAATCCACTCTATCAACTCCTTAGTATCCATCTTGCCTCCATATATAGGAAGCTCCATTTTCACATCAACAACATCTCCTCTTACTGACTTCAAGGCATTGATGAACCTTCTTTCTTCAGGATGAATCTCCTCTTCCTAAGGTCTTGTAGGAGGGGTCTCACCTTCACCTTATCCTCCTTCTTTCTCTTTGGGGTCACTATCACTCTCTTCACCCCTATATCTCCTTCTCTCTTTGGCCTTCAATGCTTCTAGCTCTTCTCTTAGGGCTTTCAATTCCCTAGTCACTGTCGATCCAGCCTTTGGAGGCATATTGCTCACTCAAAACCACCTACCCTTCTTCACTCACTGTTGCTTTCCCTTACCAAAACAAATGTGGCTTTGATACCACTTTGATGGAGAGGGTATAAGAGGTTTACAAAACAAACAAGTCTAAGGTTTGTAGCCCCAAACTCCAAACTGAACAATGGTTTCTTCACCAAAGTTTTCTACCTTTGACAACTCTTCATAAGGCCTAACAAGACAACTTAGCATGAAACACAAGAAAATATTGGGACAAAAATTTAAACATGTTTACAGACCTATGAGGACTCATAATAACCAATCTCACCCTTGAGACAGACCCTACCGAGTCATCCCACACCATTTGCCTTCTATGAGGTCTAGTCTCTAGTAGCCCTGCTCAAAGACCTTTTTCACCATATCTTTTGACTCACTAACAAAAAGAACAAAATGAAACCATTTCCAAGTACCCTTTTGGTATTTACAAAACATATGTCAAAATCAAGATGGGGTACTTTGGATCGAAGTGCTCAAAATCTGACTGTTGCAGTCCTTCAATAGCCCTATTAGGTCTCCAACTACACTATAGCCACCTCTTAGACACTCCAAAAATCTACATAAACAACTTGGAAGGTAAGGTCATGTCAAATATAAAAGGATTTCATAGGTTTTATGGTCTCCTTGGCTGTTTTGGTATCAAAACCCTCAATGTCTTCTCAAACCTTGTCAAATTGGCTTAATACATGAAGATATTAAGCCCTCAATTGCTCAAAACTCCTCTTGAACACCTCCTCTACAAAAATGTCTTAAAATAAATCTAGAGCACCCTCATACCCACCATTCTACCAATTATTGAGTGAATCTATTAGTGGACTGATTGGATATGCATTATTCTTGAGAAAACCCTCCAAACCTAGGGTTTCAGACCATTTTGGATAAATCCATTTGTAGAATGCAAAACAATCAATGGAATCAAGCCAAACTGGTGCCAAATTAAAGGTAATATAGAGGCCTTTCCAAAAATTCCACCCTTGTGTATTAATTCATCCAATTAAGAGAGTTATGAATCAAAGAGCAACATTTTTGCAGGAAATAGCAGAGAAAAGTTCATCAAATTATCTTCAAACTTGAGTTCACCATAAAGTATCATCAACCAAACCCTCTCCAATACTTTAATGGTCTATATATACACCAAAAAAAATGGCTATAACCACTTTTTGAATTGGTTAGCCTTACAACCACCGCTTGGTGTGTTAAGTGAGTTGACAACGTTGAAAAGTTGTCAAGCAATTTTGACAAAATTTCTCATAATGCACAAATGATATAAATGACCCCTAAGAATGTTGAAAACATGTCAAATAGGACAAATAAACATCAAATACATGATAGGAACTCCCATATCACACTTTGGAAGGTGTTGATCCATGTTGACCAAGATAGTCCTACTTGAGTGTATGCAATCAATTGACACTAAGGTCATACAAAATGACTCCAAAAGACTTAAAATGTTTGAAAGTGGTCCTTGAGACCTTATTACATCCAACATGCACAAAAAAACATGAAATAAATGACAAACACACTTATTAGGCCCCTTGGACCCATAGGTGCCCCTGCACTAGAAGAGGATGGTGTCATGTTTCTCTTCAATGATTGCTCTCCATTAGAGAGATCATTGATAGGAGTATTGACTTTTTCCTCATTTGTATTAGATGCCCTAGGAGAGTTACAAGTGTTAGCTTTGTTGATGCCATCTTTAGGTTATCATTGTTTACAAAAGCATTTATGTGATCTACACATGTAATGCATGTTATTAAAAATGCCATCATAAAATAACATATAACATGGATAAAAGCTTTGATATATGATTTGCAAGTAGGAAATATTTTAGAAACCCTAAAAATGCAGTATGCAAAAGTAATATGAATGAAAAGAAGCAATGCAAAATGAAAGAAGCCACCATCCAACACATGATTATGATAAATGTAATTAAAAAGCAATGTAATCATATGTGAAATGACAAACAAATCAGATTTAGTAAATTCCATTATGAGTGCCTAAAATCAGATCTAAAAATATAAGTGAAAAATTATGCAACTCACAAGCCAAAATTAGCGAAAATATAATTATGATCTATGAGTGCAAAATTAATTTTTCAAATGTCTAAAATCAGATTTGAGACAACAAATCAGAAATAAGCATGCAAGGAGTCGAGTTCACCAAAATGTAAAGGTGAAAAATTAGGAATTATGGTTTAAGATAATAAAACCGCTAAGTAGCTCAATTAACCCATATACATTAAAAGAGGATTGAACCCAATATATCTAGGCTCAATCCTTGTGAGTAAAGAGACTGAAATTCTAATTGGATTCAACTGGTTGGTTATGATTAGCCTCTTTCTTAATTGAATTGTGATGTAATTTATGAAATTAGGGTAAAATGAGGGATTATTGAAGTGATTTGACAGAAATAGTAAGCTACGGATGTCCCACGAAGCCACCAACCTAGATCCGAGCAAAATGAGATGTTTAAAACCTTTCCTCCAAAGTTTGACTTGATTTTTCGGGATTGGGTAGCATAGATCTGCCCCGATCCTCCGAATTTTTCATAGTCAAAAGTTGACCCATTTGTCACTATTGACTCTGCTATATTTCTCGAGTACAACTTTGCACCTGTTTCCTGCACACAAAAAGAAAGGGAAAGATGTTGGAATAAGGGTTTGCCTTAGGTCAAACCCCAGTTTTGGAATTAACCATGAATCGAAATAATACAAATACTGGAATAAATATTAAGGAGATATACCTTAGATCTGTAATTATTGATGATGATGCAATTCTCTTTGAATGTAATCACATATGTTGAATGCGAAGGCATGATAAACACATGGACATGAAAAACCCTAATCACACACACATGCTTGCATGAACATTGATGTAACTTTGCTCCATAATGGTTGACGATGAATATGCAGCCTTGAAACTCTGAAGATGTTTGATAATGAATGCTTCAAAGATACATGAATGTTATAGATAGATGATGGATATCAAAATGAATTGATAGAATGTATTTATATAGGGTTCCCTAGGTAATTTACCGATTAGGCCAACCTCCTATGGTCATGTGTATCCCTGGCGATGAAATGTTGGCAGGAAGATATAACACTTACCCCATTTCAAATCGGGGCCCCTTTGAGAGAGACCAGGACGTTCCACGTCCTAGTCCTTTTGTTGGCATTATGTGAACCGGTATGAGGACATAATGACATTGAATGTTGTCATTGATGTCAATATGTTGAAGAGGTGTGAACTGGCATATGTGAGAACCGGTATAACACCGTGAACTGACATTTGTGCCAAAGTGAAGCGGTGTGCTTGTTCATGATGAACCAACATATAGTTATGGGAACCGACATATGGAAGTATTGTATGACTATCGGTTGGTAGTCTCAAATTTAGGGCTTCCGGTTGATGTGCTTCAAGCCTGTGTGGCTCAACCGATGATATTGTGTGATGAGTTAGCATTGTAAAGAAGAACAGATCATGTTGCCACGTAAGCCTGTGTGCGTGAAGGATCTTGCATGAGGGAGATTGTTCCTATCTACCTCGGGAATGTGTGAAGTCTGTAAAACGGTGATAACATGTGATGGGTTATCAGCCGCCATAAAATCGGTGGAAATGGATGATGGAGAATGTCTTGAGCTTGGATCAAGATCTGCTGCATTTAATGCAGTGTGCTCAATGGTCAGGATTGAACCGTTTGAATTCCTTAACCTTACAGGTTTAGGGTTTAGGGTTTATGCTACCGACCTATCTGTTTTCCTATAAGGTCGATGTTGTGTCTCTTTCTGAGTTTGTTGGCAAAAGTTGTGTCTGTGTATCCAAGAGAAGGGATACGTGATTCTTGCCAGACCAAAAGGAGAGAAGTGATACCTGCAGAGTGTAAGTGTAGAAGGTGAAGATGAGCTTAAGCGGATCTGCATTAGCATTGAGTTTTGTTACCAGATCATTGTAATACCTGTTGATCTCTAACCACCTCAACAACTGGAAAATCCCTTAACAGGGTAGCCTTAACCGACTTGTTGAAAATCCTTTAACAGGGTAATTCAAAGCTACTGAGTTTAGAATCCTTTAGCTATTGAGTTCTTGAAATCCTCTAACAAGGTAACCTTTAATAGGGTTTAACCCTTAACTGGGTATTGTAGCCATCCCTTAACCGGGTGATCCCTAACAGGATCGGTTCCTAGCAGAACCTATTGTAATGTCTCTAACCGGACAAGGCTTCTAACAGAGTGAAATTCTAAAGAGTTCAAAAATAGCTTGTGGGTATTCATCCCCACCGTGGTTTTTCCCAGTTGGGTTTCCACGTGAAAAATATGTGTGTCATGTGTGATGCTTTTATCTTGTGATGCTTTGCTATTGTCTGTCAAGCATATGATGGTTCTGTGTTTTATGCCTGTCCATAAAACATGTTGAGCTAGTTGTTATTGTGGTTTGATGATAGATTACCTATTTATGCATAAGGGTGAAATGGTAGTGTAGTCTCGAGTTGAGTGAAAAGCTAAGTGAGTAACCGGTTAATGCTTGACTCAGACATTCTTAGCTTTACCGGTTGCACTCTGTTTCAAACCGGTATCATTGTTTGCCAGTCATTTGAAGTGTTTGCTGTCAAACCGGTTTTGGACTGTATTTTTGCCTGTACTGATTCAGCCCCCCCCTCTCAGTACCAGTTTGGTACTATTCGCTCATCATTGAGTTATCACCTTTTGCAAAGAGGACCAAAACAAGCAACCAGGGTGGTGGGCATCTCATAGTGGGACCCACCAAAGGGTGTACATGACATCAAATTTGGATAATCAAGTCTAAACGAACCTAGAGAGGGGATGAGGATAGGACACGCTAAAGTGGGAGCACAAACATGAGGTGTAAATTGGACTGGTGACAATTTACGATGCTATAGGTTGATTTTATATGTCTACTAATAATATGTATGTCAAAGTTGTGCATGAAGACCATGAGGGAATCACACAAGGTAATGATAACACTCTGCTTGCAATACTTAGTAAATCCTTTCATATTTTCATAAGGTTTCTTGTGTTTGATGTGTCCTTGGGATTTCTTCAGTTGAGTATGATGTTTTGTCTACTCATAACTTTAGTTTTTTGTGGACATTATGATGTCATCTTGTGTAATATTGGCTGGAGGGAATAACCCATGCATATAATTGTATACTTGATTTCCTAATCTCTATTCTTGGCATGTGTTGATTTCATGATTTTAATCCCCTATATTATATTATAGGCATGTGTATGATTATCTACTTAATCACTTTCAATTTAAAGGTTTGGGATTGAGGGGCCCAAATGGTTGGGTGATATTATTCCCTTTTTGGACTAGCAAAAAATATTGGAGATTGCGTTGAGTCCTTTATTTCTAATCATAACATAGTAGGCCTTTTCGTATTATTTGTTGAGAAATATATAATTAGTAATTTCATTACTCATTGACTCAACTTGTACTAGTCATAATTGAACTTATAATACTTGATAAACCATCCACTCTCAAACAAAAAACCATGTTTGTATTCTTTTAATAATTATTTATGTATTGTTATATATTATATTGAAATCAAATCTCATGTGTCTTCTTGATATGTTATAGAATGTAGTTTACTTTCCATGCTTAGACATGATGTTGTTATCATGTTATTACTTGTTATTTTTATGATAAGAGGAATTATATGTTTTACCTTATTTTGTAGGAATCATGCCTATATTATGGGTTCTTGTTTAGTCAATATAGAGTCCATATGCCTCAAATTCAATTTAAGTTGTTTATTCTGAACATAAAAATTGAGGAAGTTATACCTCAGTGAGTAGAGCTTGCTAGTTTAAACTTGCTAACTTTCAATAAGTTGTAATTGCGAATCAAAGTCCATAGTCTAAATTGTTTGGAGTCTAGAGTTTAGACTTGTTAGGATACTTTTCATTGTGTATAGTTCGATATAAACTCCAAAGTTTGAATTTATTATTGGTGAGAGTTTGGCTCTATTGTGGGCTTTGTAAATTTTGAGATGCACCTTGTTGTTCAACCATAAAAGTCCAAGGTGAGGATTTGACAAAATTGAACTTGAGCTAAGAATATATTACTCCGCAAAGTACAAATTAGACCTTGAAATTTAAAATGCATGATGCATATTAGATCCTTAGGCCTAAAGTTTTTGGTCAACAAGCTCAAAGTTGGATTATGTTTTTGTTCTTGCGATTTGTTATTAGAGGTCCAGATTTTGAAGTGTTGATGTGCCAAAAGATTAGTGTTAAGGAGACATTATAGCTTCATTCTACAACTCAAACTCTAAAATTTGAGGTGTTACAAAATATAACATACTTCTTGCATCTTAAATTATGATAGCTTCATTCTACAACTCAAACTCTAAAACTTGAGGTGTTACAAAATGTAACATACTTCTTGAATGAATTTTGAGCCATGTAAATCAAGTTGAGTAGTTCAAAATTCTTGTAGTTTTAACATTGAAGATAAAGTTGGTGCAAGATTATCTTGTTGGTGTCATTTTGTCTAGGATGGTGGCTTGATAAGACAATTGTTAGGGATTGTAAGCTGGTTTGAGAACTTGAATCTCCTCCATGTATCAATGTTTGAGTTGATCATGGTGTTTTATCTTATTGTGATTCATTTTATAATTTGTGTCACCTTGTGTTGTGTATTGATGTGCATGTTAAGGGTACCATGGTATAGTTCTATGACATATTGTGCATGAAAGAGAGTATTGTTATTTTTTCATGTTACTCTTATACTGTGAAAGGATATTCATCCTATTTTCAACCATTAATGTCTTGGGATTAAGCTTGTAACATTACTTACCATATTTGCTCATCAAGGTTTTAAAACCTTTTTCACTCAGGTGACCCAACCTAAGATGCCATATCAAATCTAATCATGGTGTCATGAATTAGCATAATGGGATAAAGTTGAAATCTAATCTATGCAAAGTACCATTCCCCACTCCCTTTGCAATCACTAAATACCTATAGATAATCTACAACATTTTTAATCAAATGTGACATAATTCCCAAGTCATCTATTTTACATATAAACATAAGGGTTCTAGCCACACTTGGAATATGTAATAGATCTAAGAGCATCCTTACTCTACCATCAATAAAAGAAACCTTCACTTTTCCTTAATCAACTATCTTCAAAGAGTTATCATAGAGGAACATCAACACTCAATACTCTAGGTATACTTTGAATACTACTCCATATGAGGTGTCATCTGAAAATAAGCACTCAAGTCAATCAATAAGAATCATCGCCAATAATGAACTAGAAAAAATAAACACATCATTACTATAATCATCATCAATAGAAGACTAATTAGAAGAAATGTCCTTCTTCTTGGAATTAATAATTCTTAATGTGACCCTTATTACCACAACTCCAACACTTTACTTTAAACTTGACAAGAGATTTCCTATCTTTTACCTTGAGGCTTCATATCTCTTTCCTTATTCTTGCATTTCTTCTCCCTAGACCAATCTCTAGCAACTAGGGTATTATAAGAGTTATTATCCATGGAAATTTTCTTAATCTCATCACTTACAAAAATGCCAAGATTTTTTTTTTTTTTTCGTGTGAAGTGATGTAGCAAAATTATTTTTAAACATTATAAGGTTTTCCCATGGATCTAATAGGGAATAAAGTAACACAATACATTTGTCCTCTTCATCCATCTCAACTCTTATTGATGTTACTCGACTTAATCATATTAAATTTATTCAAGTGTCCATTAATTGAGTCTCAATCCTTAATTTTAAAGAATATAAGTTATTTTCAATTTTTTTTTATTAATAAGACTCATAGACAAATATACCATGCCTATCTTCTTCCATAATGAATTCATTGTCTTTTCCTTAGACACAGTTATCAACACAATTGGATAGACATAAATAGACCGTACTTCTTTCTTTCTTACCCACTTTTACTAGCCTTTGTTAAACATACTTGAGGGTTTGATCAAATTAGACACCATAACCAACTAATCTCTTTTTACCAAAATATACTCCATCCTTAATTTAGATAATTTGACATTTTGACCATTAAATTTGTTAGTTTTAAATCTTGATGTGCTAGCCATAAATTTAATACTATTTGTTTTTCTCACCAAATCTTTCAAAGTCTTACTTTCTTTATAGTTATAAACATTTAGTATAATAAACCAATCATTGTGAGGATTTATCATTGCATACATTAAGGTTTGCACTCCAACAAAGTAGTAACCATCCAAACAACAAACTTGCATTTTGATACCACATTTTGAAAATTTCACCCATATAGTATACATGACTGATAAACTGGGATGATGAAACGTTAAGATTCTATATTTAGATAATAATAAAAAACACTTATAAATCTAATGACATGCACATATATAAATGGAACAATAGGCAACTATAAGATTACACTAGACACATATTTACACGAGAAAACATTTCGAGAAAAAACCCACTAGGTTAAAGATGTTCACAATTATATTATTCTTAATCAACATCAATTCAATATGAGAAGGTCTATAGAACCTTTTGTAAATTATCAATCTACAATATACTCTTATTCAATAATTTTAATGTCTACACACCAACAATATATAATCCAATGATTTTCTTTCCAGCCTATACAACTAAGTAACCTTTGCACATTCATGTGAGATGATATATAGAATATTTGTTGGAATCTCAATTGAATGCATACAAATAAGTAACCAAGAATCATATAATTATAATTCAACCATACATGATGTTGACACAATGCATAAAACATCAAGTGTGATGCTTTCACATGGATAATCACTTTGTACACTTTGCAATTGGCACACACTATGAATCAATATTTCCAACCTTAACATTGTTAGTATAACTCTATATTTTTGATATAATTCTACCACTACTAGATCCTTGCGCTTGAAGTAGCTCACACCAACATAACATTACTCTTAACTACTTGTGACACTATGTGTCATGTTCCAAAATATTATTCTATTCTCACATTATGTTGCAAGGGATTCATCACTTTTCATGCTCCAACAAACATTGTCTTCCATATATATTCTAAGTACTTCTCCAAATGTTTTGGACCAACATTTATGATGCACCACAATATCTACATCATTATCATATGTAAAACAAACAACCTCTATCTATAATGACTTTGCAGGTGAATACCACCCAAGTTCCAAAAGTATGCTAGTTTGTCATATCATCATTCAACCTCAAAATATGTGAATCACATGTTTAGTTTCCTACATAAATTCAAATCCACATTCACAAAAATAAGCCACCTACACATGCAAAACTAAACTAGAATAATAAATAATCAAAATTTTAAGTCAACTACAATTGCTCGATAGGTTATAAAATTAGATACCATAATAAATAAACATCTAACACCTACACAAAAATATTATGAAATCGAAAGGTAAAAACCTACCCATCTAATTTGTTTATCCATACAATTAATTTAATATATTGTTCCACTTGCAATTTCCATGCGCTTCTAAAAACTACCTACTTCCCCAAAATGGATGTTAGAACTAAACAAAACAGCAGTTAATTGAATCTAAAGTGGTGATTTGGCTCATTAAGTTGTTTGGTAGAAGCAAAAAATAATTTAATTGCTTCCACAATTACCTAGATGGACTCTCTCCTCCACTCCACTCCACTGTCCAATGATGAGAAAGATTTTTAAAAAGAGAAAAAGGTGAGATTGAAAATGATTCGTCTACATAAAGTAGCATTAAATTTGCAACCATTTTGTTGTGCTCTATTATTGGTATTCAACATAAATCCTCTTAACTACTTTAGCTTAAAATCCGTTCATATTCCCCGGTTTTTTCATACGCAAAACCTGTAGAGTGCATGATCTTTTTTTAAAATCTTATTGTTCAGGTCTTCTGCTTTTTTTAAAATTCTTGAATCCAATACAGTTGTCTGAGTTTCCGCTCTCAACTTTGTAGATGGTGGTTTCGCCTTCGAAGCTAGGTATACTCTACCCCTGCGTCTGGTTTGCAGAAGCACAGCCTCGGCATTGAATACTACGCAAGATCTGAACAACAGAAAGGTACGAAATTAATCTAACGCCGTTGTAATTTCCAAGGCGACGGGGATTTTTTAGGGATGGTTTCTTTGTAATGCCCGATTTGTCTGCACTTGATTAGAGCTATTGCATTTCTTGTGGGTGTGGATCTACTTAGTATCTTGGAAATGTCTAGTGTATAGAGCTTCAGAGAACTAAGACTAGTCTTGGATTGTTGGGTTTTCTCTGTAAGATATGTTAATATTGTATGCTTAAACTGGGTTAAGAATTTAATGCACAGAGGCCCCAAGAGCTTAGTGCATTGCGATTCTGGCCCGGGAATCGGGCATCTGCCAAGGTAGTGTTACACCCACAATCCCAATCGCAGGAAAGGGAAAAATCTTTCCCGTGTCTACCTGGTCCATTATGGCTAATGTAGGCCTTCTCATGTAGGAAGAAATAGTATGGCCATAGGATCCATTGGAAAACAGAAATATTGGAGTGCCCACCTCAATGGCTGCTTGCATTCCCTTCTCCGTGAGCAGAGCCGGCAGTAGGAAAAATTTCTTTTGTGAAGATCAAGTGAAGGACAAAGATGAGAACACGAGTTTTGAAGAGTCAGGACAGGAACATTTTGTGCGTTCTTTGAGTGTACCGAAGAAGCTGGTCAGAAGTGTTAGTTTGAAGTTGAGAAAACTGAATCTGAAATTTGATCAGGAGGGTGAAGGAATGGTTGATGAAGAGACTAGAATTCATACAATTCACAGGGAAGACCAGGGCAAGGAGAGATGGGAGTCTAGCAAATGTCTTGGCTTGTATGGAAAAGGCAATCGTTGCAGGGTCGGGGATGATATTAGCGAGGACATGGGGAGAGGAAATGATAAGCCTAGAAAGGTAGTCGATGGTGACTGCATAGCTTCTGTTAGAGGAAATCCAGATATAGATGTTGACTGCAGAAGAGAGTTTCATGGGTGTCTTGATTTGGATGCAAGATTTGAGAGGTTAAGGGAGTGGAATAGGGGAGATTCACAGGGAGACAAATCATGTAAGTCCATTGGCAAGAAGAAGGCAACGGATATCGACAGCACAGGTGGATCTTTAATATACTCAGTGGATGAAGAAGGGGAATGGGCTAACAAGAGGGAGAGAAGCCACTTGGAATGTTTTGCATATGGTGGAACTAACAAGTTCTGGAGAAGAAATAGCAAGAGGTTAGTAGAAAGGAGGAATGCCATGAGTTCAAAAGAAGAGAGGCATGTTTCTCTTCCAGATGACATCATAGAAATGTGTTTGGCTAGAGCATCATTGATCAGTCTAATGAATGCAAGGCTAGTCTGCAAAAAGTGGAGAATGTTAACTTCAAGTCCTCATTTTATGCAAATGAGAACTGCCTATCTGTCTCAGAAGCCATGGCTCTTTTTGTTTGGTCTCTCTAGGGATGGGGTTTCTGTAGGTCAAATCCAGGCACTTGATACCGCCATGAATAAATGGTACAGACTTGATGCAGAAATTCTGAAAGGGAGGTTCATGTTTTCAGTTGCTTGTGCAGGCAGTTCCATCTATGTTATTGGTGGATGTTCGACTTCAAATTGCCCTGGTGGTGGGATAGACAAAACCAAGTATAAGACTCATAAAGCTGTATTAGTTTACAGTCCTTTCATTGGGTCATGGAAGAAAATAGCCCCAATGAAGTCGGCAAGAGCATTGCCAGTGGTTGGTGTTTTTGATGCTTATTGTAGCAGCAATGGCATGTCTGGACTGTCTATAAGGCAAGGTAGAAGAAGCATTGAACAGGATGGAAATGAAGAAGAAGGTCAGAGTGTGGGCAAGTTGTCAACAATCCAGGGAGGTGGGGTAGCATCATGCAGCACATCAAGGTCTTTGGAGTCAAGAAGGAACCGACATTCTGAGGTGTATGGCGGTTCTCAAAATGTTTCTGGCAAGCGACAACTGTGGGAAGTTCTTCAAGGAATGAAAATTTCAGGTTCTCAAGGGGCACTGCCTTTCTCCTCAGCACCTGACTTGGGTAAAATTGCACGTGGGGAAGTATCTGCAGAAGACAGAGATCAATCTAAACCAAAAGAGACAAAAGCTTTTGCTATAATAGTGGTAGGTGGACATGGTCTATGGAATGAGCCTCTGGATTCTGCAGAGATCTATGACTCAGCTTCCAACAGTTGGAGGGAAATAGCAAGACTTCCTGCTGAT
Organism: Cryptomeria japonica; assembly: GCF_030272615.1. NCBI lineage: Eukaryota > Viridiplantae > Streptophyta > Pinopsida > Cupressales > Cupressaceae > Cryptomeria > Cryptomeria japonica. Next base: position 401,103,709 of record NC_081408.1, read on the forward strand.
CATGGGCGTGTTTGTGCAGGTGTAGTTTGCAACGGGGTGTTTTATGTCTATTCGGAATCTGACAAGCTTGCTGCTTATGATTTTGAAAAGGACAGTTGGATTGGAATTCAAATGGCTCATTCTCCTGTCCGTCTTCCAGAATACTTACCTAAGCTAGTGTCATGCAATGGCCGTCTCTTCATGCTTTGTGTCTCATGGTGTGAAAGAGATGAACGTGAGAATGGAAGAGATAAAGCTACAAGAAAATTGTGGGAGCTAGATCTTAGTTCATATTCCTGGACCGAAATATCAAGGCATCCAGATGCTCCATTGGATTGGAATGCATCTTTTGTGGGGAATGGGGATCAAATATATGGAGTAGAGATGTTCAAGATTTTTGGTCAAGTGCTGGACTTTGTCACTGTTTGTGATGTTTCAGGACCAAATTTCAAATGGAGCCGTATATCTAGAGAGCATGTGGCACAAGACATGGATGCATCATCATGCATGACAAAAGCAGCTGTTATAGTGCAGTTGTGAATTTTCCATAACTATATCTAGAGAGCATTTGGCATATGACATGGATGATTCGTCCTGCATGACAAAAGCAACTGTTGTAGTACAATTCTGAACTTTGCTGAAATTTATGCAGCCTTTTGTCACTTAAGCTTAGGTATGATTCTTAAGCATGGCCTCGAAAAGCTGTGCTATTCTTTCAATGTTACTGAGTTGTAAATTGATCCTTCACTTACAAGAATTGAAATCATAATTGATGGTTTATTGACTCTGTATTTTGTACTTGTTCAAAAGATTTGCAACATTTTGTGAATATGCATCTATGCATGTGATATAGAATCAACCATTTTTTCTTCTGAACTTTTACCATTTCCTTTATGAGTGTTATTTGCGGCTCTTTCTCCCTCGCAAAAACATTTTTCTTTGACTAGTTCACTTTTTTATATGCATTTCCCAATCTGCTCTTGAACTTACGATTAGGTACATATATTAAGCCCATGGATATAATTCATCCCATGAGAAATTGTAAACCTTTGTGTAGTATATTCGGAGAATGTGAGTTCAGTGATTGGTTGCATGTGATAGGGTTACTCGACTGACAAGGATGCTTTAGGCTTCAAGATGCCGTGTATAATGTCAATTTCCAGATTTAACCACTTACTGGGTTATCTTTGGTCCTCCTTTTGTCATGTTAGATTTCCTGATTGCATTTCAATGGCTTGATTTTTTTGTAGTTGGATGTTTCTTGTCATGTTTTAATCAGTCTTGATCATTAAGGGTTTCATCTGCCCATTTTATCTTTTAAGTTCATGGTTGTTCTTCATAGTTTGAAATAGATTAAAAAATCATGTTTTGTTCTTCTATAGATGTTACTCTGGGTTGATAAGCACTGGCATGCTATTATTAGTTATTACTATTAACATAACCTTTTACCAATAGGTGTTGTGCTAGTATATATGCAGCATGTAATTGTGCCCTTGGGTAATGAATGGATTTGCCCCCAAAAATACTTTTACAAGGGCTTCCCGATTTACCGTTTGAATCCAGAATGGATGAACTCTCCTATTTTCCCTGACATGGGGTGAAGGATCCCTCAAGGCCTACAGCTAAATTACTGCAACTGTTCACATGTATTATTTAGCATTGTTTTGTTCGGACTTTATGCCCATATGGTTGTTGGGATTCCGTGGCACTGCCTATGGTGTTTTTAATTGTGATTCTTTCACTATTATAAGCTGTGATGTACATGTGACATGTCTGGGTGGGGGGATTTTGTTGAACCACTTCTACTTGCCATCAACGATTTTATCACAACCTGGGTTCTTGACTATTGGCCTAGAGGTTTAATAGGGGTATGGGATATGTTTATTACCTAAGATTATTGTTATGGGATAGGTTTGTGGTTGCAGGGGTGATCTTGTAGCTGTAGATTTGTCTCTTCATTTTAAAATTCAAGATCTGAATTTGGTTGATTGGTCTTATTCACCTTCATGTTTTGAGCTAACTAAATAAATGTTTGGTGGAAGTAATTAAAAAACATTCAATGCCTTTCAGGATCATTGGAAATTATTTCATTCTAGAACATCAGAGCAATTAATAGCAATCTATTTTGAGTTGGTTCAATAAAAAGTAGCAAATCAGCATACCTGGGAGTTTCCTTGTTTTTGATCTTCTCCACTCTCTGGGTTGGGAGAATTTGCCTGCCTTTGATGAATTGACAATCTTTAAGGTTGTTTTCAAATATTATCAGATACTCATATATTCTAGAAGCAGTAAATAGACGTCTATATTTGACGAAGTTACAAAACATGTTAGGATGAGGTGTGTCATTCATCTTGCAAATCTAAAGTTTTAAAATTGGATATAATCATGTAGATGATAAATAATGTATTATTTCCAAATATCATGGAGCAAACAAAATGGATCAACCATGTGAGGGTGGGGACATTATTAAAGATTCTTGGAATATTTTTTCATTTTTGTAGGAAGGCATTAGGGAGGTTACATTGAAAGGTCAAAATTGGGAGTTATGGAGCATCTTTCTAATTTGGTGCTTATGACAAAGGTCAAAACTGGGAGTTCTAGAGCATCTTTCTAATTTGGTGCTTATGACAGGTCAAAATTGGGAGTTATAGAGCATCTTTCTAATTTGGTGCTTATGACACAAATATTGAATGCCCTTATGGAGTGTCATTTGGGGAAATGATTATTTAACCATTATTACAAAATTTATAATTTGTAAAAGAGGCATGTGTAAGAGTTGTTACCCACTATTTTGGGTTGCCTAACCATGACTATGGGGGAGTTGGATGTATGCTATGGCTCGTGGTTTTATTCATAGTTTTGGATATCACTAAGTGGTTTCTAGTTTTGACCTTTCTATATATTGGAGGCATGTAATAGAGGATTGTAAGGTTCTTTTGCAAGACTCTTATGTCGTTAGTTTACCATAAGAGGGATAAGTGATTGTATTAGTGTATACTCTTTGTTGAGATTAATATAAACTTGAGTCTTTTTTGCAAGGGTTTTTCAACATAAATCTAGTCTTATGGTTTGCTTCTTCATTGCCACATTAATTTTTATTGGTTTAATCATATATTTTATATTGATCAAACCACTGTTGAATAATGTTTTCATTGTGTTTACCTCGTTAATCAATATTGATATCAAAGCTATGACTCGATTTGGATGAGGATGTTTTTCTTGTAATGTAGGTTTTTTTATAGTTGTAGTGGGAGTATTTTGTTTAGTGGTTTTGTAGATTTGAGTGTGGTTAGAGCAGCAGTCATCTCTTTATCCATCATTGGAGAGTCGTGATGGATAAAGAGATGACTGCTGGTGTATTAGATGAAAATTGGATGAAGCTTGACAAGGTTGCTTAGCGGACAATAAAATTCTCTCCAATTTTGTTTTTCTTAATGTATTTGAGGAGAATATGGCATATAGTCTATATGATATAAGGATAGGGGAATGAAATCTACTAAACAAGGGTCATATTAATAAATTGCATTTAAAATAGAAAGTATATTCATATAAAAAGAAAGAAAACTTTTTTGTTAATCTTATTTTGAGTTAGCTGGGAAGTATAGATGTTAGGCTTGCACAGGAAGATATATTTATAATTAGTCTTGGTACTACAAAGCCTAAGATGGATAACCTCATTGCTACTTTGTTCAATAGTGAGGTGAAAATCTATGGATGGTGGTTTAAAAAATGCACTACTTATGGGTAGAATAAAGGGAAAATGTTACTAGAAAAGGTGGGATAAGGAGAGCTCTCAGTAAAAAAAAAAAACTCTATTAAAGTCTTGATAAGAGTAGAGTGGAATGTTGGAACTATGAGAAATAGACCTATGTAAACAAGGAATGAAAAAACAATAAGTATTTTCAAAACCTTTTAATGATAAATCTTTTGATGACGAAAATGATGGATTGATTTTTTGTGCTAACATTGTTAGTGACGCCTCATGGATTATTGAGAGAAGTGCTTTGTATCTCATGACTTCTCATAGGGAGTGATTTTCTTCATACAAAGCATATAATATTGGTGAGGTAAAACTTGTGCTGAATGAGAGAGAAAGATCTCTTATATACATGTTGAATGTTTATGAATTAAAACAAAATTTACTTTCAAATTTTAAAATAAATGATGTTGTAGTGCATGTTAAATTTGACAAGAGTGGTTGCATGTTGGCTAGAGGGAATTTGGTGCTAGTATGAGATTTTGTTTAAGCTTGATGCATAATTATTTGAGGTTATTCTTGGTGATGTTTTTTTTTATCTTGTAGATGTTTCAAATGGAAAATATTATTATTATGTTTCCTTATTGATGATTACTTGTGTTATATGTGGATTTATTTTTGAGGCATAAATATGATTTTTTTAGTAAGTTTAAAGTTTTTTATTTATTTTTCAAAAAGGAATATTGTTTGAGAGAATCTGGTGATTTTTATAGACATGCAAGTATTGTGAGGCAAAAAATAACTTTGTATACAACAAAGCCCAAAGTATGTTGTTAATTGGATTAGTGACTTTGGATTGAGACAATAAATATGACTTATTGTTTGATTAATATCTCCATGTTATGCTCTAGTCAATAAAATATTTTGTGAAGCATGGATAAGTGGGAAACCCTCCATTTCACACATTAGGTGAGACTTTTGTTCATGTACCTAAAAGAAAATTGATCTAAGCTAAATTTGAAGACTAATGTATTTTTTTAATTAGTTATGATTATAATGTTTAGGGTTACGAGCTTTGAAATCCTCTAACCTTGAACATAATATATATTATAAAACATGATTTCATGGAGCTTAGACTTAAGCTTCATTAGGTACAACCAAAACAAAAAGAAAAGAAACCACACATATTAAAACCAAAATAAAGTACTAGGGTGATACACAAGTAGAAGAACATGTTGGATTAGAAGGATGTAGAGGAATAAGAAGGTTCAAAATATGAAAGTTAAGGATGTAGAGGAATAAGAAGGTTCAAAATTGGAAAGTAAAGCAAGAATAGTAGGATCCTCTTACTACACCCTTGAAATAAAGGAAACTAGTAGATAGGCATAGTCGTTAGATTTCCATTTATGTATTTGCTTTATCTTATATTGGTGATGCACTAAGATATATGAAGGAAACTCTATCTTCAAAGTATTATGTGTCTTGGATAGAGTCCATGGAGGATAAAATGATGACTTTAGACATGAGATTTGGGATCTAATTGAGTTGCATAAGGGAAGGAAACCCATTAGTTGCAAGTGGATTTTTAAGAAGAATTTGGAGTAGATGAATAGTTGGAAAGGCACAAGACAAGATTGGTGACAAAAGATTACTCCTAGGTTGATAGAGTTGATTTTGATAAAATTTTCTCTCCCACTGCAAAACTAATTACTATTAGATTCCTACCTTCTATTGCAATCACTTATGATTTAGTGGTAGAGAAAATGAATGTTAAATTGACTTTATTGCGTGATGATTTTGAGGAATAATTAAATATGAAATAACTTGATGTTTTTGTGGTAAGAGAGAAGAAGAGCTTGCTTTATAGGTTAAATTGACTATATGTGGTATTAGAATTTTGATGCTTTTGCATTGAAAGTTCTGTTTGCTAGGAAGAAATTGATTGATGATTAGTCCTAATCATTCTTTTGTAGGTTGATGGTCACATGTTTTGTTTTTTTGTACAATCTTGATGACATGTTATTCATTGTAATTAGTAAGTGTCATTATGAAGATCAAAACTGAGTTGTTTGGTGTTAAAATTAAGAAGTTGAGGGCTACACAATATACCCTGGGTATGGAGATTTGTACGAATTGAGCTGACATAAAACTTGTCTTAGTTAGAGTGAGCACATGTTTAAACTATATTGTAGCACTTTGCTATGCATAATGTGAAATCTCTATAAACCATCTGCTGCAATGCCATCCGCTGCGATTGCGTTGTAGTCCACTGCTCGTGTGATGCTGTATGTGGATGCCGCAAAGGTTTTGACGACTACTGCGGCTGATCCGGGTGCAGCGGCGAATGCTATCGCCGCTAGGGTCTTGCAATCTGCCGTTGTTGGATCTGGTGCGACGGTGTCTATCGATGCTGGCTCTGGTGGACAGGTTTCGAGAGCACGATTTCAGCAAGGGATGAAGAGAAGGAATGTCGCCAGAGGGTTTATACCTGTTTCAAATGCCATCTACAGTAAGCTGAAAGCGGAAATGAAAGAGGAAATTGATTACAATGTTTCTGTTTTTTCTACACAAGGAGTTATCTATCTGTTTAGGGGTTTTTGGCCTAGCCTCCCTCAGTTGCATTTTTGGATCTGAGAACCACTCATTACTAGTAAAGTTCATATTTACCTCACGACTAAAGGGTTTTTTGTTGCAAAGTTTGAGAATGCTCAAGATAGAAATATAATATTATGCGATCATTATTTTAGTTGAGAGGACAAATTTATGCTGATGATTAAACTTTGGTACTCGGATTTCAATCCCTCTTTTGAAATGTTTAACAAAATCCCGATTTGGGTTCAGTTGCCTAATCTTCCCCTTCATCTTTGGGCTGATCCTCTTTTGGAGGAAGTGGGTGAATCCCTTGGTGATTTTTTGATGGTGGATGATGAATCTTCTGATATTCTTCATTCCACCTTTGCCTATATTCTGGTTGAAATGGATGTCTCAAAAGGGCTGCCTGCTGAGATTGTCCTCAAATCTTCTAAGGGTTGTTGGGTTCAGTCTTTGGACTATGAGGGGATACCTTTTTGGTGTAGAAGATGTTTTAAAACAGGTCATGCGGCTGCACAATGCGGATTAGAGAAAAAAGACTATGTCGGCTTCGTGGTGGAAAGGGGCTTCTGAACAACACTATACGGTTGAGAAAAAATATGAGCAACCTAGAAGTTTTTCTCAAGTGGTTGCATTGGATTCATAGGATGTTACAACATCCCCACTAGAGATCTCAAATGGTGGGAATGTTGGTGTGTCATCTTCTTTGGTGTCTCAAAGGGAGGGAACATTGATGCTGATGGTGTGTACATGGTGATTCCCCAAATGTGAGAGGGATTGGGCCTTAGGCTGTTGTGTATTGTGATAGCATTCCGGCTATCAATCTCGGTGGCTCTTCTGATGTAGGAAGGAATGCGGTTGATTCCCCTAATATGGTGAACACTCTTTCTGCTGGTTCTCTTTCTTAGATTGATGGTGGACATTCGCTGGCTTGGCATAACAAGGCAACATAGGTGGAGGAGGGCTAGATTACTGTTAAGGGTAAGAAAGCTAAGCTTTCAAAACCCTCTTTTGATACGACTCTTCGCTCCCACAAGAGCAGTGCCAAGTGTAAATCGAGATGGTTTTAGTTTGGGGGAGCCCTGGCTGAATTTTTTCTGATCTTTCTTTGGTTTTGTTTTAGGTTACGGGAGCCTTCTGTTAAAACCCATGTCTTTGTTTTTGAGAGTTTTATTCCCTGATTGGCTTTGTCTCTGCCCCATCGTTGTAATATTGAAAATGTTTTCTATGGGCCTATTTTGTTGTTGTGGTTTGTTTTGGCTTAATGTCTTGTTAAGTCCAAACCAATCTCTTTTTGTAAAGGGTTTCAGGTCCCTTCAAAACCTGTTTTTTCTTTAATCAAAAACTATATATCAATAAGCATTCTTTTATCCATTAGTATTAATTTATCTTTAGATTAATGTCCTTAGTTGGATGATAACTTGGAGGATAAGTTAATATTCCATATGTTAATGCATATGTAGTCCAATGCTTGTTATATTGGACATTTGCCAACTACTGGGTGTTAATGAATTATCTTATTTATGTACCTCAAATATGATAAACTTGCTTAGGTAGGTATCTACTTGGGTTATTTTTATTTGCACCATGCAAAACTTGTACTTTCCTTATTTAGTGATGTACTTTACACATATGATTAGACCTCATTTATTTATTATCAGCTGTATATTAATATCTCTTTATGGAGTGTCTTATTTAAACCCACTTTTAGCTCATTCTCGAGTATCGTTGTAAGTACATTTGCATTCATTTCAAATAGTAGTAAGTACATTTCCACAACCTTCAACTATGTTTTAGTGATTATGTCTTATTCATGTCATTGAATTTCAAGAGGTTTGCCTAATCAACAAATCTTACATGGTATTAGAGTAGTTGGAGATTCAAGGCTTTCTTATCTCCGAAGAGGATAATAAATGTTTCTAAGAAACTAGTGTTAATGGTCTAAATAATTGTTTAAGATAAATGTGCCACACATAACCACCAAACAAAGAAATTCTCACAGATGTGGGACAAGTTTGTGAGTCAATCTTTGGGATTATAAGATTACATCTAGCAACTCAAGTGTCTCCATGGTAGGACTTGTAGTCCTAGATATTTATTTCTAGTCAATGAATTTTACATTAAGATCTATTAATTAAGCCATTGGATGCATATGCTTTGTGCGTACTCCATTTTTCTAATTAGATTCATCCCATATGCATGGGGAGTAGCATTTCTTTTGGGTAGAATTAGTATAAATAGAAGGTTTGATAAAATAATGAATCATCAATGAATTATATTGCCATGACCATTTCTCTAGGAGGTCTCCCATTAAAGAAGCTTGCAATTTGTAATATGAATTTATCATTTGAATGTAATATAGTTCGTATTTTTATTTATAGATTATACTTTTTATATTTCTATTATTGGGATTTTTTTTGCAAGGAGGATTGTATCATCTACTATCAAAGAACTTTCTAGGTCCATCTTTTTTTTGTAGCCTACTCCATTTAGAGCCAATTACAATTATCCATCATATGCTCTCACCTCACCCTCACAAGAACTTGGTTACAAAAGTAGCAATGTACCTAAAATCTATCATTTTCATCTCTTGTTGTTAGTCATTGTTTATTTTTAGGTTAGAAACCATGTACCAATATTTTTCAAATATTATAGAAGAGTTGTTGTTCTTATCAAAGCAAGGATCCCTATATAGGTTCTAATGAAGTTTGGAGGTGTTACCCTACCAAATGACACCATAACATTGTTGGAATCAAGGATCACTTAGGGGGGGAGGGGGGGTGCTGGTACACAAATCTTCTGCTTTATTCTTAAACCATTAGAAGCATACACATGAAATTGAAATGCATAAACACAAAGAAATCAACCACAAGATCATAACATCAACTTTTTTTACGTGGAAACTCAAATGGGAAAAACCACGGTGGGATTTGAACCCACGATATTATTCCACTATGACCAGTAGTAAAACAATATTACAAAATGGGAATGCATCACACTACCAATGATTGTCCTGATTTTGAAAATGGAATGCAAGGAATCATTGATAAAGGCATAGTTAAAATCATGGATGACAATTCTTCTTATTCTCATAATCCTTTTTCTACATTACAAGAGAAAATACCTAATCCTATTGATGATCAAGAAAGGCTAGCAACTAGAATTTTTTTGAAATTAAAGTACGATAAGAATGCTGCTTTTCTTTTTGTAAAGTTTAGAAAAAAACATAAAGAAGGTAGTGAAAATTATCTTTTTCATCATAGTTATTGTCATTCTCTTGGAAAATGTAAAGCATTTAAGGAATTTGTTCAAGAACAATTTGATAAGGCTCAAATAAATCTTTCCACTAATATTGCTCTCTTTCTTGGTGAGAAAGTAGTGCCTTAGCACTCTTCTCACCCTTCATGTTGCTCCTCACCCTATGACACAAGTAGTTAACTTAATTTGGGGCTCTTTGTCCTAAGAGGTTATGCTTTTTCTCTTTCTATTTGAAGATTACCTCTCTTTACAATTGCATTTTACATATATAGATGTCTTTTCTTGCATTGAATATTTATTCATGTGAGTATATTGTGAATTTGCTTATGTCTAATCTCTCCTTAGAGGTTGTGTAATTATTCTCATTTTCCCTACACTTGGGGGGCAATGATCTCTCTTTCTCATTCTTCTCCTTTCTAAGGATCCACTTTCCCTTAGTTGATTCATGTTTGCTTATAATTCAGTAATTCCTTGTGTGAAGTTGTTGTTTGCTCAAGGATTTTATCTTATATAAGAGCTGTAAGTCCTTGGCTACAACCACTTTTTCACTTGGAAATGTACATCCATTATAAACTTACCTCTTCATATTGGGTCAAAAGTATGGCATCTTTCATCAAGAATCCCTTTCACCTAGCAATAGGGGGAAGGTATGGATTCTTGTTTCCCTTCCTTTCTTTTGGTAGAAGATGTTATGTTTGTTCAAAAACTCTTCTTCGAGGTAGATGTCTTTTGAACAAAGATCTCTTCTCCTCCAAGGATCCTCTTTACACTTGTTGCAAGATATTTCTTTTTCAACTATCTTATCCTTGCTTATAAGAGTATTCCCTCTTTAGCTTGGATTTATGATATTGGTGCCTAAAGGATATCTCCTTAGTGTTGAAGGTGGCTATCCTTGTTTCTAGCTTCCTTAAGACATCAACATAGGGCTATGTTGACATCTTAAAAGGAGGGGGGAGGGGGGGATGGGAGGGCACCCATATCACCCTCTTTGTACCATATCCTTGCATGTCTTAAATGAGGTGTTTAGACTCAGAACTAGAGAAAACAAACTCTTATACGAGATGCTTCATGCTCGAAACTAGACACAACATTCTATTTATGTCTTAGACGGGGTATACATCACCAAAAATAAAGAAAACAAACTCTTACATGGGATGTCCTTGAAACCAAGCATGTATTTGTCTTGTATAGGGTTACACATTCTCGAAACCAGAGAAAACAAACTCTTATACAAGATGTTCCTAGAACTAGACTTGCCCCTTGGCAATTGCATTTGCATTATATGTCTTAAACAAGTTGATGCACGCTCAAAACCAGAGGAAACAAACTCTTATACGGGGTGCTATATACTTGAAATCAGACATCACTTGCACACACGCACGAGGATGAGTGAAACTAGCAAAACACAACTAGACTATTCCTACTCTCCTCCACAACATGGATCACCTAGAAAAACACATCCAAAGTATGTAATCATGTCCTTTCTCATCATTCCTCTCATGGATCACTTAGAAAACCACATCTAGCATGTATCCATTCTCTCTTTCTCCTTCTTCTCACGAGCTTATAGCTTTTCTATTGGTGGTTCATGGATGATGCATTCTTTTCTCTTTTATGTGATCACTTGTGTTGTTGACATGGCATTTTTCAAGAATGATATTAATTGTTGACACATTTTGATATCAAGGTCTCTTCAGCTAGTTGACTTGAGGTTTTCTCTTTGGTCTTTAGCTTTTGTGTTGTGTGTCTTTTGCCTTTTTGTCTTTGATTGTCTTTGTTTGTCTATTTTTGCCTTTTCATTTTTGTCTTGTGTTCCCTTGCATGCATTTGAGTGAGTTAAGATCCTAAGATTGGGGCTTAGTTCCTCGAAATTAGTGATGTCTTCTACTCTTTGTGATTGTGCTCCTTTCTTCCATTTTCTTCATCTCTCTTTCATCTACTTTATCGCGAGTATTTGAGTAGGCTCATAATCTTGTTAAAGTCGGGGCTAAATGTAGCATCATAAATTTTCACTAGGCCAATTTACACCTCATGTTTGTGCCCCTACTTTAGCGCATTTCCCCTGCATCTCCTATTTGGGTTTGTTCAATGCCTTAAATCCACTTTTGGTGCTACATACAACTACCAAATGATCCTATGGGGCCATGTCCTTCTCCCTGGGGCCAATTTAAGGTCCCTACTTGAGGAGGACTAGGGTGTTAGTGCCCCAATTCCCCTCAATGGGACCTATTTTTTGAGAGGAGGGTGTGACCTATCTCTCTGACAAGAAATGAATTTGGTGGCTCTATGTGACTGTTGGAGGTCGGCCTAATTGGTAAATTGACCTAGATCCTCATATATAAAGGCATTTGATCAATTCATTTCAATTAAAGTCTCCATATTGAAGCAATCAAGCATTCAAGCATTGAAGTGTTCATCATCAAGCATTTCCATAGATCTTCAAGGTTATATTTCCTTCATTTAACCATTGTGGAGAAAATTACAACATTTATATGCAAGCATGTATGTGTGATTAGGGTTTTGTCTTGTTCATGCCATTTCATACAACATATGTGATTACATTCAAGAAGAAACGCATTATTATTAGTCATTGCAGATCTGAGGTATATCTTTTCATTATTTATTTCAGTATTTACAATATTTAATTCAAGGTTAATTCCTAAACCAAGGTTTCACTTAGGCAAACCCCTGTTCCCAACCTATTTCCCTTCTCTAGTGTGAGGAGAAATAGGTACGGAGCCATGATCTTCAGAATTGGATTTATTTATAGTGATAAATCAATCCCCCATTGGAGTGTGAAAAGTGCAGAGGACCAAAGTGACCACCATCTTGGTCCCGACAAATCAAGAGCTCTTTCTGGGAACAAGTTTGAATACTCTTATAATCCTCAGATCCAGATTCATGGCTCGATTTGATGACTGCAACTCATTGTTCACGCATAATTACTTAAATTTCAGCACATTTACCCTAGTTTTAGCATCCTCAATAAATCAATTCAACTCAAGGGAAAGAAGAGGCACACTTAAACCCCTGGAAATAGATGAGAATCTAGATCTATTGGATTTAGATGTATCTAATTTCTATATTTCCCTAATGTATTGGTCCCCAAGTAAATATTAGCAATTTTCATCATTCTTGTGGTGGAAACCCTAATATTTTCACCAACACAAGTAGCACTAGATGTGTGATCAGAAATGAGAAGACTGGTAAAAGAGTTGTAGAAGGAGTTAGAACAGGTAGAAATATATACTACATCAAGGATAAGAGCTAGAAAGAAAATGTTTTATAGCATAGAATGTGGAGATTGTTCTAGTAATTACAAAAATGACAAGTGATACATAAGAGAACAAGGAGAAGGAAACAAATGATGAAAAAAAGAAGAAGAGGAATACTCAACAAAAAATCATGCTAAGTATGTTCAGAAGCATCATTCAGAAAATCAAATATTTGGAGACAAGACAAAAGGTGTTCAAACAAGAAGATTGTAGAAGCTCAAGAACAAGCTAATTACTATTTTCTATGAAGGATTGAGTCGAAGAATTATGAAGAAGCAAGTATAGATGAGAGTTGGGTAAAAGAAATGGAAAAAGATCTAAATCAGATATAGAAGAACAAGACTTGGGAGCTGGTACCTAGACTGATGGACAAGAATGTGATAGGAACTAAATGAGTTTTCAGGAACAAGCTAAATGAGAAAGTACAAGTTACAAGGAATGAAGCAAGACTAGTATGTAAAGGATATTATCAGGTGGAAATCATAGAATTTGAAGAAACGTTTGCTCGAATAGAAAGGATGAAAGCTATACGTATAATGTTTCTTGCATTTTTTTGCCTACAAGAACTTTAGAGTTTATCAGATGGATGTCAAGTCGACATATTTAAATGGAGATCTAGAAGAAGAGGTATACATTGAGCAATTGGATGGGTTTAGACTGACAAAAGATCTGGATATGGCATACAAAATGAAGAAAGCATTGTATGGACTAAAACATGCACTTAGGGCCTAGTATGCAAGATTAGACAAGTATTTTCTACGAAAAAATTCAAGAAAGGTACAACAAATAGTAATCTTTACTTCAAGATTGATGGATAAATTATTGATTGTTATAGTTTATGTTGATGACATTATATTTGGAGGAAATGACAACTTATGTAAAGAGTTTGCTAAAGAGATGCAGAAAGAGTTTGAAATGTCAATGATTGGTGAGTTATCTTTCTTTCTTGGGTTACAAGTTATTTAATTTGAAAGTGGAATTTTTATCTCACAAAGTAAGTATGTGAAAGAAATGTTGAAGAAATTTGGTTTTGATGATTGTAAACTAGTTACTGTATACACCTAAAAATGGTTTGAAGATAATTAACTAAATAAGCAATTATTTAATTAATCCGCCTTCCCAATTTAATTGAATTCATTAGCAATTTGATTAAATTCCTCATTCACCTGCTTATTAATAAATCTAAGGATTTATTTAATAAGTTCATTTCAATAGTCCCCTTTGATTTTAATTCATTTCCTCATTCACCTGCTTATTAATAAATCTAAGGATTTATTTAATAAGTTCATTTCAATAGTCCACATGTCTCCTCCCTTGGACACTTGCCCTCTTGTGAGCAAGATTCCTTGACACTTGTCACCATAGAGATGACAAGTGTCGCTCCCTCCAATCTCTTCTCCAACCTCCTCCAATTTGACCCTTGATATCTTCAGATTCAATACCACCTCACCCCTGGCCTTGGAAATCCTATAAATATCCCCCATTTTGGAGCACAAAGGATCCCATCTCATATCATTTAAGCATTGTTATTATAGGAAGATCCCATCTCATCTCATTTCAAGCATTGTTATTTAGGCATATCCATTCTTGCATTGTTATTGTTATTATCACAATTTATCAATCAATGTCTGGGGAATCCTATTGAACCAATATCATATCAACATCATCAAAATGAGATTATTCTTTGAATCAACGAATCATCACACCTCACTTCAAAGAGGGGAAAAATGTATACACCTAAAAATGCTTTGAAGATAATTAACTAAATAAGCAATTATTAAATTAATTCCCCTTCCCAATTTAATTGAATTCATTAGCAATTTGATTAAGTTCCCCATTCACCTGCTTATTAATAAATCTAAGGATTTATTTAATAAGTTCATTTCAATAGTCCCCTTTGATTAATTAATCTGAATTAATTAATCCTACCCCCATTTAATTCATTTTTTCTAATCCTCTAATTAATTAAAACAAATCAATTTATGAATTGTTGAAAGTTAATTAGCCTTTTCCTATTATTTGAATTTTTAAATTCAAATTTCCCACATGCCTCCTAACCTAACCACCCCCTAACCTAACCCATTCCACCTAATCCTGGGTTTAGCTAACCCTATCCTAGCATCCTCATCCTGACCTCCTATGGGTTGGATATTCTCTCCTTGAGACACATGGCACTTATGCCACATGTCTCCTCCCTTGGACACTTGCCCTCTTGTGATAAAGATTCCTTGACACTTGTCACCACAAAGATGACAAGTGTCCCTCCCTCCAACCTCTTCTCCAACCTCCTCCAAATTGACCCTTGATATCTTCAGATTCAATCTTGACCATTGAAACCTGCCACCTCACCCCTGGCCTTGGAAATCCTATAAATATCCCCCATTTTGGAGCACAAAGGATCCCATCTCATATTAGTTAAGCATTGCTATTATAGGTAGATCCCATCTCATCTCATTTCAAGCATTGTTATTATAGGCATATCCATTCTTGCATATCATTTAAGCATTGTTATTATAGGCAATTGCATCTTGGATCTAGCTTAATTTGATCATATTCTAGTATAATTGTTTTATCGTATAGCATAATCAATCTCTCATCTAGCTTAATTGCATCATCATTTAGCATAATCAATGCATATCATTAGTATAATTAGCTTCTTGTATCAATCTAGTTTAATCATGCATTTATCTAGCTTGCATATCATATCATTTTAAATCCTCTGTATTGGTCTAGTTAAGTCACTAGGATTGCTCATCTAGATCTGAGAGAAAATCCACACTCGCATCTCTAGGAGGTGATAGGTTGCTTTGTCATGGTTTATCTTTCGTTTGCTTTTAATTTGCTAACCATTCTTGTAATGATCTATTGAGTGTTTGTGTTGCATTTGCAGGTATCCTACTTCACACACATGACATTTTGGCACCCACCGTGGGGCAGGAAATCTAATTCATTGGCCTCTTGCATCATCAAAACCTTCAATCTCACGAGTTTCTAGCTGGATCTGCTTTAGAATCTCGTATGAGTTCCTTTACAGAACCGTACGAGTTTCTTTGTGCACTTGTACGGGTATGTGGGAATACTCGTACTATCAGGTGAAGATACTTGTATGATTTTTTGCTTCTGGGTTTTCAAAATAGTTTGCATTTTAAGGGTTTGTATGCTTCAATTTGGCTATTACTAATGCTAACCCTTGCCCGATTTTGAGTTTTCTAGCAGCCTAACTGGTTTTTGCAGGATGATTATCGAAGATTACACTTGCCAAAGAATCAATTGATCCAAAACAACATGATTACTAATGTATTTGTTTTGTAGGTTTCCTAAAGGAAGCTCAACCAAACTTTGTGTCTTCTTAAATTTTTCTAGGCACACTTAAATTGCTATTGGTTAATGAACATCTTGTTTTCTATGCTTGAGAAGTTGTCTAAAAGGTAGGAGAGTATGTTCTTGTCCATTTGGAGAATCGGAAATCCCGACCCTTGAAGCGCTTCTATGTTTGAGATTTGAATACCTTTAGCGGGCCTGTCATAGTGGGAAAAAGTAATCACCTAGTGAAAACAACCCAAGTGACTATATCTAGACCTAATCTTTCTGACTCACTTTAAAAAATAGGCTTCTTGGGATTAAAGTCTTGAAGGATGGGATTATTTAAGTTTTCTCTTTTGAGATATCTCATATCGAACATTTAGTATGGCCTCACGGTCTCAATCATGCTTGCATGACTACTTCTTGTTCTGGTACCTTGTTGGGCTATAGGCCTCAATTGCGCTTGCGTGACTGCAAGGGGTAATTCGAAACTGAAATCCTTACTACGAACTCTAAGATAGAAGCTACGCGGTTCACCTCCGAAAGGGGGATAATCTTTGTGCAAGAGAGATAGTAACTCTCCCAAGACACTTGCCATATTGTGCCCCCCATTAGTGTTTGGAGTTGGATAATACAACATTGAGAATCCATTGCGTGAGACTCATCGACCATATTCGGACTAGCTATTGGGTGTGTACTTAAGTTTGCAAGCAAAGGTTTTCTCTCTCAACCAACTTCCTTAGGATTTAGCATGCTATGCTTGAGGTCACTTATCATATTGTGTGTTTGTTGTGTTTTCATCCCTGAAACAGAAACTCAGACATCTAAAACTGGAAAACATAATCAAAACATCAAACATCATTGATAAAAAATATGTCAAAAGTCAAAATTTTGTCTGTACTCTGTCCTCAGTCGTACGAGAAAGCTAGTTTATTGTCTTGTTCTGTATTAATTGTCGTATGAGTTAGATCAGTAGAAGATTATTTGTTATTAGTTGTCGTATGGTTCTGTGGAAAGTGTTGTACTAGATTATGCCTTTGTCGTATGGGTTTATATGAATTGTCGTTTGGGACTATTTAAACTATCGTACAAATTTTTGTCTCTGTTAGTCCATAGCTGTCTTATTGCATGTCTTTTCCAGATCTGTCATGTTTGCTTGGTCAATTTACAGTGAGAATATACACCTGATATTAGTCATCCCATGCTTAGGTTGTCTTCTTGGTTTGCTCGATTAAGTAATCTTCTATCAAAATGGATTCTAGAACTAGACACCCCAAGATCTTCAAGTATTCATCTTCAACAAGTTCAAGATCTAAAATCTCAAAGTGCATCATCACCTTCTTTGATAAACTGATCACTCAAAAAATAGTTTCTCATCACGATCTATCATCCTCTATCATGAAAATACAACGTTTGACCAAGATAACCTCGTCCAATATTATAGGATATATCGTTCCTATTGGACTTGGTCTTATCAAAATCATCATCATTGCACTCCAAACTAAGATCGAAAAACTTACAAATCTACAAATACTTGAATTATCTTTTCATGTCATATCACTCTATCATATCTACATTAACAGTTGGTCACTTATTGAAACACCTCTTAGACAATTGAATACTTGCACAACATTCAACACACACGTATGCACATTTTAACTAGAGTGTAGAGGCATAAGATCACAGAAATAGAAATAGAAACATTTGAAATAACTGAATATTATAGGAACATGGAATACCAAAGAAAAATACAAGAAGAAGATATAAAAGGTCAACATATCAAAGAAATCAAACAAGTCCAAAATCAAAATCTAACCATGTCAAAACCTCGCAAGGGTTCAAATGCATCTCCAAATAAAGGTGGCTCTTTTATGCAACTCTTAAAGAGATCCTTAAGGGATTTTTCTGAGGAAGATCAAAATCGCGCACCTATGTCTAGCAATGGCTCATCCCCCAATAAGAAAATTGACTCTCCAAAGGCATCTATTCCTACACCTCTTCAAAACTTGCAAGAACCTTCCATAGCATCCTCACCAAACTATACACCCAAGGATGAAGTTACCAAGGGATATCCATAATGGCCATCAAACCTATTTCAGAGGATCATATTCAAATCCCATCTCCTTCATATCCAAGCATTGATTTTGTGTAACATCCCCATAACGCTTCCTTGCAAATTGAAGTCCTCATTCATAGGATGCTCGCTAAACATGTCCTAATAGATAGGGGAGCTGGCCTAAATATTTTCTCATTAAGTCTTGTTCATGCTCTAGGTTATTCTGAAGATGCAGTTGATCCCCAAAAAAAGATCACAATCAAAGAATATGATGAAGAAGAGCATTCCTCTAAAGGAATTGTGGTATTACCCATCAAAGTGGGACCTTTGCAGAAAGACACAACATGCCAAGTTCTAGAATTGGACTTATCATACAATATACACTTGGGAAGACCTTGGATACATGACATACAAGCTATTCCATCAACATATCATCAGTGCCTGAAGTTTCCATATAATGGGCAGGAAATCATGATATCAACAGACTCAAATCCTTTCCAGTATTGTAGTAATCTGAAACCGGCTCAAGAGGTCATTGTTCCTCATAATAGGGAGCTATCATCTTAAAGCACACAATCCAAGGAAAAATCATTTGCCTCAATTTTGTCAAGCATGGAAAAACAAATGCAACTAAGAGATCGAGGGAATGAAGAATATTCACTATCACAAATACCACTTTCTCCTAAATCTTATGAAAAATCATCAAACTCTAAACAACAACCCATTGTGAAAAATATTCCTATATTTGATGGAGAATTTATTAGTGTTGGGACATTATCGGAAGAAATAAATGACAAATATGTGCTACAATGGCTATACAAGGATGAAGAAGTCCAACAAAAGATCAATAATGTCAGAATACCTACAGAAAAATATGGAAAAGGATTTGACATTATTCAGAAAATGGGATACACTAGAATAGATCCTGTAGGAAAAAGAAAAGAAGATATCTTAGAACCTATCCAACCTCATACTCAGCAGGATACAGACAAATCCAGCTTAGGGTATGTACAAGTTACTCTACAAGAGGACACATCTTCTAGGCAACAAAAAGATGAATATGATAACAGACAAGAGCAACTTGCAATTGAAAGGGAAGAAGAAGATGTAGGTGTTGATGTAGTTCATGCGTATGTAGGACAAACGTTAGGAACTAGCCCACTTGAATTAGAATCACATTCGGTTGACTTGGACTTAATCGAGGACGACTAGGAGCTACTTGTGAGAGGTAATTTTTATGAGAGTATCATTCTAGACATTAAAATACATATTGAAAACTTTGATATCTCTATCATGACCCTTAATACCTTCGAAGCATCTCAACCTGAGGACCCCTTACCTCTAACCCATCCTGAACTTATTGACTGGGAAAATAAAAGACATACTACCATCAATACCTTTCCTAATGACCATTCCATATCCTTATATCTTAATGCAATCGAACCCACAATAACTTTCACCAGGGATTTCGTCAACGCATCTTCCAATCAAGTGGGTGCCAAATCTCCTAGTTGCAAAAGTGAAAATAAAGAAAACAATATCAGGTCTAATGCTGAAAACCATTTGTTGGCAACATTAGACCAAGGAAAAGTAAAAAGAAAGGATGCATCTAACGGTGAAAACCTCCTTGAGGCGTCGGAAGATGGGAGATTTGACACCTTACCTGAATACTATTAAGCGAGGTCATCTATTCTAATAGAACCAACAGAGGCAATTAACATTGGTACAACTGATCTACATCCAACAACCTCTCTATCAGAACAAGAAAGACAAAAATATTTGGAACTCTTCAAAAGACGGCAAATCAATTTTTCTTGGTCATATGCAGACATTCCAGGCACTAGTACATTTGGCCTCAAGTTCTGATGGCAGTTCGTCGGGATTTTGACTACAATTCGTCGGACTTTCAATGAGCAACGCCATCGAAAACTTGTAGTTGGACATTCCGACGATGCTCAAGACTGTCAGAATTTTGACGGATGCGAAGAATCTTCTGACAACGGCCATGACTGAGCTTAGCCGTCAGTAAAACTCGATAAGTCATCGAAATTACAACACCTTGCAGATAATGTTCTGACGGCTAAGGCATCAGAATAAATTGGAATTCCGACGACCCCCTCACTGCTTAGCTGTCGATAAAAATCGATGTTGTCGGAATTCCAATGGCAACCAAGGCATCCACACAGACGAGGATTCTGTATGTGCGACGGTTCGGGTGTCTGAATTCAGATGGCCCTGTCACTATGTAGGCGTTGGAATTTCGACAGCACGAGGGCATCTGCACCAACGAGGATGTTGTATGTTCCGATGACTAAGACGTCAGAATAAATTGGACTTTCGACGACCCCCTCACTGCTTAGCCGTTGGTAAAAATCAATAAGTCATCGGAATTCCAACATCAACTGGGGCATCCACACCGACAAGGATGTTGTATGTGCATCGGGAAAAACTATACCAATATGACCCGTCGACATAGTAAAAAGTAGCGACAACAGTGGAGAATTGTCTTGTCAATAGTCGATGAGGGTATCGATAAGACTTATACCGATAAGAGTGGAGAAAAGAAGAGTCCATCGGTATAGCCAAAGCGATCAGTATGTGTTACTTTGAGCCACCCCGACGCCTGAAGAAATCATTAGTGAAACATATAACAATGGAACATACTCTATCAGGAAGACATTTCTTATCGGTATGTTTCATTTCGGATTACCCCGATACCCAATGAAGGAGCAGACTGATTGAACGGAGCGAAGACACTATCGGGAAGACTCATGGCGATGAAGCTAGTTGCATCGGTATAGCCAAAGCGATCGATATGTTTTACTTTGAGCCAGCCCAACGCCCAAATAAATCATTGGTGAAACATATACCGATGGAACATACTCTATCGGGAAGACTTTGCTTATCGGTATGTTTCATTTCAGATTACCTCGATACCCGATGAAGGAGAAGACTGATTGAGTGGAGCGAAGACACTATCGGGAAGACTCATGGAAATGAAGCCAATTGCATCAGTATAGCCAAAGCGATCGGCATGTGTTACTTTGAGCCACCCCAATGCCCGAAGAAATCATCGGTGAAACATATACTGATGGAACATACTCTATCGAGAATACTTTGCTTATTGGTATGTTTCATTTCGGATTACCCCAATACTTGATGAAGGAGTGGACTGATTGAGCGGAGCGAAGACACTATCGGGAAGACTCATGGTGACGAAGCCGATTGCATCGAGAAGATCTATGTCGATGGTGAAGCCCATCGGAGAAACAATGCCTATTGCGATAACACTAAATGAGCTCACTTGATGCCCGATGAGAATATCGGTTTGAGATATACCAATGAGGAGGAAAAGAAGTCATTGGCTTAGGGTATCCCAATAAGAGAAAGTAAGATGTCAAAGAAGATAAAGGGCTATTCAAAGAGAACCAAAAGAAAAATATTCATCGAGGAGAGATATGTCGACGAGCCATTGTCATATCAGAATTCAAAAAAGAAAATTTTAAAAGTCTTCTATTTAATACTTGTAGTAGATATGCATCTATGGTTCACACAAGGCAAATTTATGAGAAGTTCATTATTGCAAAAGAATACGACGGGACTAGAAATTGCCTTGTCTAAATACTGCGTTGGTGAAAGAAGAATACACAGATAGAACACATTGCGCCTTTGAAAAACAGAGTAGAGGATTGTAATTGCAGAAATGGAAACTTTGAGTTCAACAGGAAAGAAGAGGGCGACCAAGATTCTTGACTCTAATGTGAAGAAAGGAAAAACTGAAGAGGTGCCTCCAGTCAGGAAGTTAAACCAAGACATGATAGACCAAATGCAGGCACCCAACCCAAAATCCAGAAGGTCAAAGCAACACCTGTCGGGGAGAGACCAATCAGAAGACAAGTATAGAGAGGTTGGAGATGTCTGGACCAAGGTAAGGGGGCATGAACTGTTTATGTTCCACTATTTGAGAAGGAGCAAGGAGATGCCGCTTTGCAATCCTTGGATGAAAAATTTAGGTAAGCTAATAGTCCCCAATGTTTTTGTAAACATAAGATTGCTAGAGGTTTTGGTGAGGAATTATAATTCGGTGAAGAGGTGCATTCAGCTCCTAAATGGGGAAGCATTTATTAGATTTTCCACGGGTACCATAAATGAGGTTTTCAATTTAGACCCCAGTACTGATAAGCCCTTGTCCTTTGGGGAGTTGGAGGAAGAATACCTCAGAATGGACACTGCATATACCGACTGGAAATTTGCCATTCACAAGAGGCAGGCAGGAAAATTAACAGAGGAAGACGGGTCACCATTTAGCATTGATATGTTTAGACACTACTTACAGTACATATATATGTCATGTGGGCAAGTAGGAGGGGTGGAGGTGCCTGATCTGGCAAGCACTGGGCCACTGGTGTTAGCCTTTGATATACAAATGTACGAACCTAGGCCTTTTGACTATGCAAAAGATCTGGTGGAGAGGTTGCACAAAGGTTTTTTAAACCTTAGGGATGATACTCATCCCAATTTTAAATTTTATTCACTATTGATGCATCTAGTGTTATTTTATGGATATGTAAAGGGTTTTTGGCCTGACGGCCTAAAATTAAATACCAAGAACAGGGAAGGTGAGGAGCAGCCCGTCCAATTGTGGACATCTCTTTGGGATTCTCAATATATGAGGTCCAACTATAGTAAGTTTGAAGAACTTATCATGATGACATCGTACCGAATGTATGGGATTTTATGTGAAGGGTCTATCTCCGACGAGATTAAGAGGTTCGTAAGACCCAGAGATTATGATGAAAGACACATTATTGATAATAAGGGGGGGGACTGGTTTGTGAATAAGAATTTTACATGTTTTAGAGTATATAGATTTGAGGAGAGCCCCTACATGCTGCAAAAACTAGTACCAAATAGAATAGCTTATCTAGAGATTGTGAGGCAATTGAGTGTGTCCAATGATAAACATTTTGCGGATATGCGTAAGCAAGCCTTCCCGCCCGGGACACTGAGTTTTGGTGATTTCACCATAGTGTCAACCAAAGCTTATGAAATAATTGATAAGAAGCTGATAGAAGAATACAATTTGTATGAGCATTATGCCAGGAAAAACTATGATCCTGAAGGATACATTCAGTCTTGCAAGAAGAGCCAAAACTTGGGAGGTTATCTGCATGTCAGTATTGAGGTTGAAGATATCTTCAGGAACATGGAGGATATAGAGGCCAAAGAGGTAACTGATCAACTGAATAATGAACTGGCAGAAAAGAGACAAAGACTTGAGAAAATTGAAACCGAGGAGGCAGAAAGTGAATCTGATGAGAATGTAGTTGTCTCTAGATGGCAAGTGCCAGAGAAGGAAGAAGAGCCAGACATGCAAGGACAAATAGAGACAGCATTAGAAGTTCATGCTGACTCTCGGTTAGAGGAGTTATCTGCTTTTGTTGCTGATGATGTTTTTATTCATTCCAAAGAATTTAAAACATTCTTGTACAATTTTAAAGGGAAGAAATTGAGGGACTCTATTCCCAACAAAACGCTTGATAATGAGGCTGAGTTGTTAAAGAAATTAAAAGAGGAAATTGATGTAGAGATAACCACAATGACCCCTCAAAAGGGGAGGCAACTGCTTACAGAGGTTGGGGTGATTTTGTTTCCCATATGGGACCTCAGTGCTTCTTTTATCTTTGACAATTTATTGCATTTAGATAACAAGGAATTCAAATTGGATATACAAGGTGTAAATGATGTATTTATTGGTTCAAGATTTGATTAGGATGAGGAATCTTTGAGGTTATGGGCTCTGCACCCTCTCCACAAGAGACCAAAGATCATTGATGTTGACAAGGCCTTTATCCATATGATGAAACTAAAAGTTGGTGAAATCGATCCAATTGTTTCTACTGATATCGGAGTGGATATTTCAAAATTCAATAAAGCATAGATGGTTAGAGTAGTGAGGGAGAGGAACTAGTACAAGGCGTTGTATGAAGAAATGCTAAGGAGAAGTGGGCAATAGGTGCCAATGGTTCTTACTCCGGATAGCTCTCAATGGAAGAAAAAATGCGAGGAGTTGCAACAAGAAAATAAAAGGATATTAAAACAGATGCAAAGTGTGAGGGCAAATACTGCTGGTGTATTACTAACTAAAAGATTTGAGGTTTTACAAGGCTTTCTGAAAGAATTTTGGATAGTGTTTCAAAAGAACATGGACAATGCAGTTTCACACAACAAAATTTCAAACTGATTGGGAACAAGTTTGCATGATAAAACAATGGCCAAAACGGAAACAAAAGAATTGAAAAAATAAAGAGGTTGCTAGTTAAACACAATAAATTTGATGAACAATTACAATTTGAATATGATGAATGCAAAGACACTATTCGACATGGTTTCCCACAGTTAACTGATCAGAAGGGTGAGCTAAAGGATAAAGATGTATGGATCTCAGAATGTCGTAGTATTCTCAATACCGCCCTTGATATTGCCCAAATTGATGGAATTGAATTGAAAGAGACTGTGAAACAGATGGAAAACTTTGTCACACTGGAAGTCATTGTCAGGGATATCATCCATGATGTAGACACATATAAGTCAGAGAAGTACTTGGAGCATATCCAAAACTGTGACAAGATGCTAGGAGACCAGACCTAATGTCTAAGTTGGAGCCTAGAGTCATGTTTTTCTATGTTTTTATAATATGTTCATATTGTAAAGACAGTTTTTAGGAAGTTAGTTTTTAGTTAGTTTTTGTTTTAATGAAAGGGTATGCCCTTTCACTTTCAAACTGAATCATCATCTATAAATGGAGGGTCTTTTAGAACAAGTGGGGGAGATACCTCAAATTTTATGATTTTATCAAGATAATTTTATACAACATTTATGCAGTTTGTTTTCTGGAAATATCAAAGTTGATGGATGATACATATTGAAATCAACTAGTTTGATTATCTATTTTCAATATAAATTTCAAGTGTTCTTCATTCTGAATGGTATATGCTTTTCAATTGATTGATTAGTTCCATGTGATAAATCTATTTTATTAGATTGCGTCAATGTGCTATCTTATGCTATTGTGATTGAGACTAATTTCCAGTTTGAGCATCAGTTTGAAAGGTTGGTTGGCAAGTTTAAAATTGTCTTATTGGTCTTTCAGAGCAGGGTTAAAATTCAATAAGACTAACTACATTTTATATTTCAGTTACAATCCATATAGATTCTTTTTATGTGATGGTCTTGTTTTGAAAACAAGTTATTAAAACTGTCTCCATGGTTATATGTAGGATCTTTCAATTTGAAATATTAGGAAATCAATAAGGGATGAAGGCACTGGCCTGTTGTTGATCTGATATAATTAAATCAAGTATTTTCAAAAGAAATCTTCATCAAGGAATCATACTTTTAATTTATACAGGCACAACTTCATAAATATTTATAAGTAAGCATTTCATAATTTTCAGCAAGCAATAAATATAACCAGACAAAATTCAAGAATCATTTGCCTCCTCGAAAATTCGCTATAGAAAAGCCTTTAACCGGAATTCAAGAAGTTCATGTTTCTCAACCTAATTGAAATTGAAGATCATTCCAAAACTAGTGAAATGCTAAATTACATCCCACTTTAACTTAAATGAAAGAACCAATAAAGAAGTTCATCTCATCCTCTGAGCAAGCCCTATTTGATCAAAGTTATCATGCATATCTATAGATTCTGGAAGCCTATCCTAATCTTCATCTTCTACATAAATTTCTTTCAAAGCCTCATTAACAACAACTATATTGTTTCTCTGTACTGCAACCATGTACGGCTTCACAAGATAGAGATGTCCAACATGCATAACAAATACAACAGAACAAAAGATAGTCATGAAATTTTTCCAAACCAAATAGCTGCTAAAGAGAACATCTAGAAAAACTTAATTCCCAAGTGAAAGACATCTCAGTAAGCCTAAAAACAGTAACAAAGAAAGAGAGTTTAGAGCCATACGTTACGCATGATGTTAACCACTAGTGTGTGGTCTACCCTAAGGGCAAGGAATTCAAGAGGTCATTAATAAGGTATGGGTGTTCTTGCAAATAAAAGTGTACAACTTTATAGCACAATTCAACCTTGGCCACTTTAACTACAACATCTTTGAATTGCATATGATCCCATGCCTCTGGAGAATGGTTCATGATAGTAGTGGAAACATTATCATATTCATCATCTTGAATATATAAATATGTAAGTTCCTTCCAGTGCTGCTGCTCATCACCAACACGGATATGAGTTCATCAAAGTGACCCCTGTTTTGATAGTAATCATTGACCTCTTCCAAGTCATCAACCTGGAACAAAAAATAAATGTCAGAATAAAAAAATATATAAAATTCTCACCTTCACAGTTACACATAACACTGCAGATGAACCTTCCCAGATTATCATGAAAAAAAAAACTTAAAAAACAAACCACTTACTTGTGGTGTTGTTGTGTTCATGTTGGCTCTGTTGGACCCTGCAATTAAGATTCAATATACATTATTCAATAAGATTAACTGTGCAACATAATGAAATTGAAAAGTGTGTGTAGACACCTAAAAGTTGCACAATGAATTAAGTGAATTTTATTCATTTAATTATTCTTAATTCTTCCAATTAATTAATAAACCCTTCTTCTATCTAAGCCATTTAATTAAATTCACATTTAATTAAATACCCCCCCTCTAGCCTTTTTAATTAAATTCACATTTAAAGATATCAATTTATCCCCTTTCTCATTTTAATTAAATCTACATTTAATTAAAATCTCATTTGCATTAAATAAATCTAAATTTATTTAAAAATCCCCCCACTTGAAAAATCCTACATCTCCCATTTGCCTCCTAAAGCCCCTTTCTAAATTCTTCTAGAACCCATCTAATCCTAATCAATTAGCCTAAACCCTTCAATCATTCCCTTTCCATAAATTTGAGGATGCCACTTCTCAAATTTGGAGGAAAGTCTTCCAAAAGAAATAAAGCCTTTATGTCTTCAACAAGATAACTTGTTGAGTTCCCCCAAATTTGGAAGGACTCTTACAAATTTGTCTCCAAAGTCTTCCAAACCATTAATGGTTAACTCACCCTTTTCGCATGGTTAGAGTCTTTTTGCCTAACTCAACCTTCATCTAACCTAGGGGACTCATCAAGCACTCATGGCTTTACCCTTGGTTATTCCTTTAACCTTTGCACAAGAGTTTACCCCTTGGGTAAAAGCTTTATCCAATGGATAACCTTAACCTAACCTTAACCTTACCTCCTAAGGTAACCATGAGGTCTTCTCAAGCATTTAATGCTTCTTACATCTCCTCTCAAGCAGTCTTATGTTGACAATTGTCACCATTTCATTGTTGAGAATTGTAAACATGGATTGATTAACTTTCAATCTTGGCCCTTGATAAGATCATCCAATCTCAACCATCCATTGCCCTATTTTCCATATAAATAGAGCCC
The DNA here is from genome assembly GCF_030272615.1 of Cryptomeria japonica. NCBI lineage: Eukaryota > Viridiplantae > Streptophyta > Pinopsida > Cupressales > Cupressaceae > Cryptomeria > Cryptomeria japonica. Next base: position 401,131,336 of record NC_081408.1, read on the forward strand.
ATTCCTTCTTCAAAACAACCAAGTTTTTGTGCATCAAACTTATAGTCTCATAACATTAAGCATATTATCTCTCTTTGATAGAATAGAATTTTAGATCATTTTGATAGCATTATAATCTTATATATATCATGTTAATCTCATATCATGTTAGCTTCATGTTATTATCATTTTCATACTAGTTGAAGCTTCATATCAATATCTTTCATCCTATCATCATCTAGTTTCATATCTAAATCATCACTATGATCTTGGTTGCACTCCATTTAGACCTTAGAATCATAAATCTCATTCTTTAGGTTGTCATCTTAAAGAATCAAGTGCTCTTCCAAGCTGAGAGCCACCTTGAATCTTGAAGATCTTTGGAGATAGAGGAACATGGAACGATTTTAAGAGTTTAGATCTATTAACTTGCTTTGTTTGGATTTCTAACCTCTAATGCAATGTTTCATGGATGTGTTTGAGATGTTTTCTCCTCTTGCAGGCTGATACCACATTTCCAGGCATACCTTTCTGGCGCCCACCGTGGGGCACGTCCCCAAAAATAACATCATTTTTCATGCAGGTAGAAGACAACAATCACGCCAAAATACCAGAATAACGCATTCAAAATTTTCTGTAGCGCATCTATGCTGAAATTTAACGCATCCATGACACATATTGGCGCATAGAAACCATCTTTCAACGCATTTGATCTTCCTTTTAGCGCATATCCCTCTTTGTTATTTCAGCGCATAGGAGTACTGTTTTAGCGCATCCAGGCCTCAGAGTGGCGCATCGAGTTGATTTTCTAGCGCATAGACATCATTTCTTAGCACATCTGTGCATCTGTGCACATATCTTCTCTTTTATCTTTCTTATACTTTAAGTTATATTCCATATATATTGTCAAGATGTTTGAGAGGGGTTTCAAACCTCTAGGAGTTATAATGCAAAATCTAGTTTTTGGAAGATCCTCCAAATTTCAGACTTAGTCAAATTTAAGGGCATTTCAGGATCAAGATTGTAAAATTTGTAACCAAGACCAGAATTTAGGCTTGTGTAAGCCCACACTAACATTTGATCACTGATTGTGTGCAGGTTCTAATCTTTTTTTTGTGCAAGGGAAGGAGTTAGTTTAGAGGCTTTAAGTTTCTTTTTTCACTTTCTTTCAACAAAAGTTGGTTAAAAAGAATCCACTCTCCCTTCTTGTACAAGTTAAAATAAACCTCACATTTTATTTTGGAGTACATAAAATGAACCTCAAACTTCTTTTTGGTGCTTAAAAGAAAATTCATCTCTCTTTATTGCAAGGTAAAAAGAACAACAACTTCATATTTGCTTTCTTGCAAGATTAGAGGAAAAACACTTCATTTTGGAAGCTATAAAAAGAACCAAATAAGCTTACTTTTAGCAAGGTTAAAAAAAACTTCACCTTCCTTTGGTGCCTAAAAGGATCAATCTCAATTCATTGCAAAAGGAAAAAGAACCTCATCTTCATTTTATGCAAAGCAAAGAGGGAAAAATTTCCCCTATCAACTTTAATTTTGCTGACCAAAATCACGATTTACTTTGTTGACCAAGCTTGTTTTACAAAAGTTTTGGAAATACACACTTTGCTATGAAGGGTTAAAAAGAACACCATGCTTTTTGGAGCAACATCTCCAAATAGAAGTTAGAAAATCATTGCCTTTGAAGGTTAAAAAGAACTTTTTGTGCCTTGTCTCGAAAGTGGAAGGTATATGCTCTCCCCTTAATTGGGTGATCAAAAAGCCAAACCACTCTTACGCTTTCAATATTTCAAGCAATAAATCCTTTAGCAGGCCTGCCCTCCCGACGAGCTAATAACTCTTAAAGCTTTTACGGTTGGTGAGAGGGGAACGACCTAAGTGGGAAACGACTTTATCGCCAAGTGTTCCAACCCACTATAATCAAAAGTGGAGGGTGACAAAAGTCCCTTTCAACAGTTTTTCTCAGCGATTAGCCTTCCCCTAGTGTCTTTACGATGCGTAAAGCCTTTGTTCTAAAGGTTGGGAAGCCTCCCGAGGGAGTTTATCACTGAAGACCGAACAAAAGCCTGATTACGAACCTTAGCATTAGAAACTTTGAGCTGAGTCAGTTGCCAAACATTAGCAATATCATAGTGCAAGGGTGGGGAAGAATCCACCCCCAAGATTACTCACCATATATCTCCCAAGATAACTACTCAAATGTGAAGCAACTCACTTTGAGTTAATTTATGGCAAAAGGCAAAAAAACGGGCGCCCCCTAGGGGGTGATAAGGCTGTTTGAGCTGATGGAGTATCGAGACTAGTGGGCTATGATATTGTCAATGACCTTTGAATAAAGAGTCTATCTGATGTGTCTTTTGTTGTAAATCAAACCAGTGATAACATCAGGGATTTGAACACATCCTCAAAATAACATACACTCAATGTTTAGCATTAAGATGACCATTGTCTTCATGTGTGCTATGTATTCTTATCACAAATGTTAAAATATCTTGCAAAGCATCCAACAATCAAACTCAAAAGTCAGTTCAAACAAGAAAAAATTATAAAGTGGAGAAGATTTCCAAATCCAACAAAGCATCTTTTGAGATGGTTATCAACATTTCAACTATCTTTAGGAAAAACTTTCATCCAACAAGATTAGGGGAATATCAAACCAAGTGATCAAGAGTTTATCTATTCAACTTAGTAAGCTTGAGTATCCAACAAAAAACATCCATCAAAATCACAAGTGTTAAAATTCAAAAATAGCAAAAATAGAGCAATCATGGCAGTTTCGCGTGTAGGAGCAACTTCCTAGCGCATCTGGAACATTCTCTAGTGCATACGAGCTGAATCTTAGCTTTTTTATCAGTCAAAATAGCGCATAACCAGTATCATACTGGTGAAATTTAGGTAGCGCTTGTTAGCATCTTCTAGCGCATTTAGACATCAGTGTAGCACATTCGAGACATATCATAGCGCTTTCGGTCCAAACAAAAGCGCGTAATCGAGACATATTAGTGCATAACCCATCCAGTGCAATCATTTTCAAGCAATCTTAGTCAACACATAGGAGAGGCAGCTTAGCACATAGAGAGCCTTCCATGGCGCATCTGGAACATTCGTTAGCACATCCAGTTTGTGTTTTAGTGCATGGTAAAAACCAAGAAAAACAGAGAACAAATCAGGTCTCTAAGGAAATTTTTATCAACAGTCTTGAGTACCCTTTTAGGTCTTCTGTCAAACTCAACAGTCAGAATCCAAATCCAATTATCAAAGAAAACAATTCCAAATCAAGAAAGCATCTTGAAAACAAATTTTTCGATCTTAAACTAGCTAGAGGTAAGACTTTATCCTATCAAAATCAGGTATTACCATCACCTTGATCAAAAGGTCCACCATCTAAACAAATTCTATCAAACAAACAACATACCGAGTTTAAACCTTAAGTTGTCAAATCAAGTTTCCATATCGGGAGACTTTATCCATATCATTTAACACACTTTGTTGTGGGGGCGAATCTAAACCTCTTCTTGAGAAAGTAAGATTGAGTTTTTCAAATGAAGTATCTCAATCCAAACATCAAAGGAAACCATTGATCATTCGTGTATGACCACTCCCCACATTTTGAGAAGAACAAGTCTTCATCAAAAAACTAAGTTGAAGAAGAGACAACCTAGTCCTAGGGCTCTTACCAAAAGGAGTAAATTTCTCTACATAAACCTATCAAAAACATCATTTTTGACCATTCATCATCAAACCAAGAAAAAGGAAACTCAATCAAAGGAAATGAGTCCTAGCATAAATCAAGATCACAATATCATGACTTCCCAATCTGATCCCATCTTTGATCAAGATCCGACTTGTCAAGAATCTTATGATGATCCCCTAATCTTTTGGTATTCCATCCATAATGATCCCCTTTCATCTCAAGAGCATAGTACCATTCAACATCCATCTCTTAAGCAAAAGCATGATATCCCTTCCATATCCTCCACTAATCTAATTCAAAATCAAGAGAAAAGCACAAACTCAAATGATCGTACTCCAAGTCAAGATCAAGATCAAGTAATCTCTTCATCCTCCAAATCTATCTTAGGTTCTTTCATTCCAAAGTCAATCTCTTCATCCTCCAAATCTATCTTAGGTCCTTTCATTCCAAAGTCAAACTTTTCATCCTCCAAATCTATCTTAGGTTCTTTCATTCCAGAGTCAAACTCTTCTTCCTCCAAATCTATCTTAGGTTCTTTCATTCCAAAGTCAAACTCTTCATCCCTTCCATCCATATTGGGTCCTTACCTCCCTCCATCCACCAATCCATCACCTCAAATGATCCATAAGAAAGATCAAAAAAGGAGCACATCTTTAAACTTCTTTCAACCCTCTATCAAAATATCTTTCCAAAACTATTCTTTCATCATTTCCTCTATCTATTTTGGGTCCTTATGTCCCAAAATTTGATTTTCCTCCATCTCTTCATCACTTCTCGAGTTGTGTACCAACACTCATCCTAAATACATTTCCATCTATCCTCGCACAAATCTTTAAACATTCTATCTATTATCCAACACCTCTTTTCTATCCTTCAATCCCTATCATTCAATCCTTTGCATAAATCTTTCATCTGTTAAATATGCATTTGTGTCATTTTGTAACATATTTGCCCATTCTTGAATCTCACGTTCAGTCCTTTTCATGAAATGCTTCAGAATCTGAGGTTCTTCCTCTTTAACATTTTCTTTTGGTTGGGATACACACTCAATCCAGAAAAGAACCACTTATTGTATCTTGGTGTCGACATCTTTTGATTGCTCTAAATCATTGTGATCTCTTTGAAGACATGGCTAGTAAAAAATCTAAAATCTTGCTTCAGCGCTACTGTAATTATTAGACCCATGTAAGTTTCATCACTTACAAGCCAATGCAAGAAAAATAAAGAGCAAAAAATATATCAAAAGATCAAAAGCATGAGCAAGAAAGAAAAAGAAAAAAATGCAATATCAAAATGCTTGGCTATGGGAAAATGCAAGTAACTCCATCGGGGCTATAGACGCCTGGCTGGCAATGGAGCAATATTTGTGAGATTACAACAATAACCTCATCGGGGCTATGGACGCTCGCTGGCAGCGAGGCTCTATCCATGATGCTTTTGAAGTCAGGGTAACTCATGTAGCTAGACACGTTGGATTATGAAGATTACAATGATCATATGAGCCAGAATGAACCTACTTGCACACACATGGGTAATCAAAGACTAAATACCTTGATCTAGTTTGAGATTCTTCTTCCCTTTTGAGTATGCTTCCCAGTTGTTAGAAATGTTCAGTTGAATTTTCTGGAGGTTCTGAGTGTGGGTTGGGTCTCTATCTTTGAAAAGTTCACGAACACTTATTAAGGTGGTGCTAAATATTGTGACAATCTTACATATTACCTTTTTGCAAATGAAAACCTCTATGCTTGGGGGAAAAGTTCATCCACTCTATTCTTCCTACCATATCTCCCATTATCCTTCCTCCAATATCCATTACCCTATCTAACTTCATCATTATCTACGATCTTGCTTCACCTCATCCATATCCTCTAATCCATATCCCTTATCCTATATATTCATTGCTTCTATCATCCAGTGCTATCTGCAATCTTGCTTCACTCTAATCCATATCCCTTATCCTATCTATTCATTGCTTCTATCATCCAGTGCTATCTACAATTTTGCTTCACCTTATCCATATCCTCTAATCCATATCCCTTATCCTATCTATTCATTACTTCTATCATCTAGTGCTATCTACGATCTTGCTTCACTTCATCCATATCCTCTAATCCATACCATATATCCTATCTATTCATTGCTTCTATCATCCAATGTTATCTACGATCTTTCTTTGCTTTATCCATACCATCTATCCTATCTATTCATAGCTTCTATCATCCAGTGTTGTCTATGATCTTGCTTCACCTCATCCATATCCTCTAATCCACATCCCTTATCCTATCTATTCATTGCTTCTATCATCCAATGCTATCTACAATCTTGCTTCACCTCATCCATATCCTCTAATCCATATCCCTTATCCTATCTATTCATTGCTTCCATCATCCAGTGCTATCCATATCCTATCTCTATACATATCCCCTTTTCCATCCTTGATCTTGATCAAAACTAAGGACAAAAACATTATTTCAAAAAATCTCTTGATGTGTCTCCTCATAAGCTACCTCCTATCCATTTCCACCTCAATGGTTCAATCATCCATTCATATTATTCCTTGTCTTACTATAAATTGGGGCAACCAAATACAACTTTCTTCTAATCCAAAAACTCAAAAAATCAAAATATCCAAAAAGTAAAAAGTAAAAAAAATCGACAAAATCAAATCAAAAATCAAAAATCAAAAACATGAAAGCATGGACCATCCATCAAATCAGATCAACAATAGAAAAACTCTCAAAGTCTACAATCAAACTGATCACATGTCTTGTTAATCAATTCATCACTCGAAATCAACATCAACATCAAACATGTCTTATACAGGTATAGGTACACTCGAAACCAGACAGATTGGTCTTATACGGGGTACTCACTCTTTGAAACCAGACATTCCTATCAATCATCAACTCTTGAAAACCAATCCATCTATCAACATCAACATCAACATCAACATCAACATTTCTTATACAAGGATAGGTACACTCGAAACTAGACAAATCGGTCTTATACGAGGTACTCACTCTTTGAAACCAGACATTCTTATCAATCATCAAACAAATCAAAACAATGACACAGATCAGTATGATTGCTAGATTTTGTTCTAGTTAGCCTTATCTTTATCAATTGATGGCAGTACATGTTTCACGAGTCATATTGTAGATATCATATCCACCCATCTGAGACATCACCCGAAATTCACAAATGCTTATCAATCCTGGACATACTTAGCGTAGTCACTATCCTTGGTTTATCTGAATCAGTTATCAAAATCATATCCTACCATGGCTTGGTGATCAGTGTACATATCCATATCGAAGTGGTATCAACAACAAGGGGCAAAATCTTGACCTCACTGGGGGCATTTCGCCTTCAACATTTTCAACATCAGACCAAAAATATAGCAAGACAACAAGGATCAAAACAACCAACAAATGACAAACGACAATGCAAGAAGGCTAGACATCACAGACTTAAACTAACTAGAACTAAACAAAGATCTATTTGCAAGATGTTTTATTTGACAAGAATACATTCCAAATAGCATGCATTCTTACTTATGGTTGTTAATTTTTGCTTATCATATCTCCTAAGTGACTCAAGGATGTCTCAATGACTAGAGAAGCAAGGAAGGAATGTGATGTTTTATTTGTCTGCTATCTATGAGTGAAGTCTTTTATCATGCAAATTTGTCCTACAAAGCTAGGTGGCATATCATTGAGGACATTTCGGATTTGTATGGGATAAAGGTTAACTCTTGTCTATTTACACAAGCAACTCTCAGGTCATCTTGGTTCAATTATACCTCAATACTTGTGTCGTCTTGCAATATCAAAATCTATGTAACTTATACTCAGGTTGTTATGGTTTAATTATACCATGATGCTTGTATCAACTTTCAACAAATCAAGGCTCGATGATGAAAACAAAGGAAGCACTGGCACTTTGATCACAATAGATGTCAACATTGAGAACAAGAATGTATATTAAGCTTTGCATTAGCTGCATATCATTATCATTTTAATCTTGCATTAGGTTGACATCATTTTTAATCTTGCATTTAGTTGCACATCATTATCATTATCATACACCTTATTTTCAAGATACATCCCACATCTCATAAATCAATGCCATACATCATCACATTTTTACTCATCTCATCAAAAATCATGCATTCACGTCATAATCAAAATCAAGAGCATTTATCTAAGCACCACATCATCCTCATAGAATCTCATATCGAAACAAAATGCATATCATTCATCATTGCATCCCTCAAATGCATATCTATCGCATCATCATCAAATCTTTCTTCACTTTCATATATTCATCATTCTTCCAAACTATCTTCTATCATGTCTTATACATGATGTATCTTTCCTGAAACCATATGTTTTGATCAGCTCTTATGCAAGATATATTGTTCCTGAATCCAAACGTTTTGATCAGCTCTTATACAAGATATATCATTCCTGAAACCAGGTGTTTTGATCAACTCTTATACAAGATATATCGTTCCTGAAACTAGACGCTTGATCATCCATGTCTTATACAGGTGGTATCATTCCTGAAACCAGACGCTTGATCATCCATATCTTATATAGGTGGTATCATTCCTGAAACTAGATGCTCAATCATCCATGTCTTATACAGGAGGTGTCATACCTGAAACCAAACTTGATCTCAATCCAATCAATCTAATCAATCTTATCAAACCCATGCATGTAATCACTATCCACTCTTCTATCTTTCAAAAAAAATTATTCTTCTTTCGAGAGATCATTCATGCCTTTTGTGCACGAACGATCTCTCAAGGGGGCATTATCATATCAAGTCTCGACATCAATTTCATATCAGTTTCAAATCTCGACATCAATTTCATATGAAATTTTCATATCAAATCAATTCTTCATATCTAAGGCATCATCAATATCATTCATCAAATCTGGGCATCATATCAACTTTTCATATCAAATCAATTTTTCATATCCATGACATCGTATCAATCAAATTTTGACATATCCGACAAATTTTTTTTGAATCAACATGTGGTCACATGTTAACTCAAAGAGGGGCAAAATGTAGACACCTAAAAGTTGCACAATGAATTAAGTGAATTTTATTCATTTAATTATTCTTAATTCTTTAAATTAATTAATATACCCTTCTTCTATCTAAGACATTTAATTAGATTCACATTTAATTAAATACCCCCCCTCTAGCCATTTTAATTAAATTCACATTTAAAGATATCAATTTATCCCCTTTCTCATTTTAATCAAATCTACATTTTATTTAAAATCTCATTTGCATTTAAATAAATCTAAATTTATTTAAAAATCCCCCCACTTGCAAAATCCTACATCTCCCACTTGCCCCCTAAACCCCCTTTCTAAATTCTTCTAGAACCCATCTAATCCTAATCAATTAGCCTAAACCCTTCAATCATTCCTTTTCCCTAAATTTGAGGATGTCACTTCTCAAATTTGGAGGAAAGTCTTCCAAAAGCAATAAAGCCTTTATGTCTTCAACAAGATAACTTGTTGAGTTCCCCCAAATTTGGAAGGACTCTTACAAATTTGTCTCCAAAGTCTTCCAAACCATTAATGGTTAACTCACCCTTTTCGCATTGTTAGAGACTTTTTGCCTAACTCAACCTTCATCTAACCTAGGGGACTCATCAAGCACTCATGGCTTTACCCTTGGTTATTCCTTTAACCTTTGCACAAGAGTTTACCCCTTGGGTAAAAGATTTATCCAATGGATAACCTTAACCTAACCTTAACCTTACCTCCTAAGGTAACCATGAGGTCTTCTCAAGCATTTAATGCTTCTTACATCTCCTCTCAAGCAGTCTTATGTTGACAATTGTCACCATTTCATTGGTGAGAATTGTAAACATGGATTGATTAACTTTCAATCCTGGCCCTTGATAAGATCATCCAATCTCAACCATCCATTGCCCCGTTTTCCCTATAAATAGAGCCCATTCCTTCTTCAAAACAATCAAGTCTTTGTGCATCAAACTTATAGTCTCATAACATTAAGCATATTTTCTCTCTTTGATAGAATAGAATTTTAGATCATTTTGATAGCATTATAATCTTAGATATATCATGTTAATCTCATATCATGTTAGCTTCATGTTATTATCATTTTCATACTAGTTTAAGCTTCATATCAATATCTTTCATCCTATCATCATCTAGTTTCATATCTAAATCATCACTAGGATCTTGGTTGCATTCCATTTAGATCTTTGATTCATAAATCTCGTTCTTTAGGTTGTCATCTTAAAGAATCAAGTGCTCTTCCAAGCTGAGAGCCACCTTGAATCTTGAAGATCTTTGGAGATATAGGAACATGGAACGATTTTAAGAGTTTAGATCTATTAACTTGCTTTGTTTGGATTTCTAACCTCTAATGCAATGTTTCATGTGTGTGTTTGAGATGTTTTCTCCTCTTGCAGGCTAATACCACATTTCCAGGCATACAGTGTGTTATCTTATTGAGCTTCGCTTGGTTTCAGGAATAGTTTAATATTCTCTACTTAACATTGTCAACCATGTGAATGTGGAAGCTCATTTGGCCCCTCTTCCCCCCTAACATCACTCTAAATTCCCTGTTAACATCTAACATTCATTCATTATTTCATCCATTAATATGATATAAAATTCATTCATTATCACATAAGTTTCAATAGCACATAACATTCATTAACACTCATTAACATGCAACATTCATCAATATTATTTAACACGTATCATTCATGAACATTCATTAGCACATAATTACATTCATTAACACATAAAAATCAGTCATTATCAAAAAATGTAGATTACAATCATTTTTTTTTTTTTGAAGATATGAAAAGTCTAAGTGGAGCATCATTCTCTTCATCACTTCTCCCCTCTTTAGTTGTTCTGCCCTCTGCTCGTGATCGCAATGTATGCCTAGTCCTCTTCTGAGGATGAGCACACCGATGCAAAGGGGGATCCTCTGCAATAAAAAAGACATGGGTTAAATTCAAATCATTTTTTATTTTTGTTACAAGTATTTCATTAATTTAAAGAACATAATTGTGGCACTCTTTACCTAATGGGGCCACATCATCTTCGAAATCATTTTATCTAGCCTCAACCTCAACATGTTGAACACCCTCTAGATCCTCTGGAGTTGAAATATGAAAGGTTACATTAATCAATTCACCAATTGTAATTAAATATGTTTAAAGGAATAACAGTGGTTCTCTTTACTTGACTGGGGAACATCACGTTCCTGATGTTGTCTACCCGGATCATGCTCCACTTGGTCACCACCGACTACATGCTCAAAATTATTAACAAAAAAGGTTACATTAATTTCTACACCAATTACAATTTAAGATGTTTATTTGTATTAATAATTACATAATTTTTTTTGAATAGCAAATGAATACCTCCACTACTGGGATGCACATCCGGACCTTCATGTGGAGGTTGTGCTCCATGATTATCAGGCTACATTCCAATGTCATGCACATTGTTATAATTGCTTGCTTAACTAAAACAAATAAATTTACTTTATGTTGGAACTTAACATCAAATAGATTATTGGTAAGGTATTCAATTTGAAATTATTTTCATATAGCTTATTTACTTGTGTGACGGATGCACCAGAATCTTGTGTTTGCCCACTCAATTCGCATAGCCATTCAACCATGACTGTATAGCCTTGCTGGTAGGCAATTCTCTTGTCATCTTCTGTGGGCCCTCTATTGAATTCAGAGCCCTACATTTTTGCTTAGTATCGTGAATTTTGCTTGTATTGTTTGCAATTTATAAATATTTTGATGTGATATTCTATTTACTGATTCTTATAATTCACGCGACAAGTTTCATATAACCACCAGAGCTGAATTTGTGTTGCCCGTTCTTTTCTTGTCTTGCCTTGATTGCCTTTGACTTTTCACTCAATCTATGAAAAGTTTTAAATATGTTAGATTATATAAATATAAAGAGTAATTAGTACATAATTACATTCTTAATAGTATCACATACCTTTTTCTGGCATCTAGTGGTGGATTTCCTTTTTTCCTTTCAACTCTCTTCTTTGCATCCAAAATTAGGTCCTTCCACTCCCTCTCTGGAATCATGGGGGGACGCTCGTAGTTTATGTTCTTCTCTAAATGTGTCCTATACTGGTCCCTCACATACTTTAGATATGCGCAGCTTTTTCAAGGAGTTTGGTTTTATCGAATGTGTCATTTCCGAACAACTCAACCATATGGTTTGTGAGTTCAACTTTTAAGCCATTTTCTTGGTCATTCCACCTTTTAAGCAAAAACAAACCTATTAGATTCAAAAATGAATTGAAGCTACCTTTAATATATTTCAAGGAATGGATCAAAAGAAAACTATTCTATAAATGATGTGAAATAAAAATAGTGGATTAGGGTTAGTTCACATATGATGTTCCACCTTTTACGCATGGTGGACCCAAACATCTGCAATGCATGTCATTAAGATTTTTATAAAAAATATCATTTCCTACAAAACAATCATAGGATAATTAGTCCAAAATGAGTGATCAGTAAGTAAATTAAAATTACACAATATATAATAATAATTTTAAAGTACCTAGAACCTTCTGTATCTTCAAGGGAATCAATTCTTCGTCGCTCACCACTAATGTGGTCTGCAACGTTCCCGTACTAGCAATACCGGAAGATCCAGGAAATGATGGTATGGTATTAGTAGTATTTGCCTCTGGCGTATCCTCATGTGCATCTCTTGCTGCAGAAAATGAGTCCACTATGAAATGCCCCCAAGAAAGAACAGTTCAAGGGAAATAAACACATAACAAAAGAGAGAGCAAAAGAGGGATCTACCAACAGTGGGCGAGTCAACATGACGAGTAGTAGAGGATGTCTTCATGCTGCCTACTGCCAACATTGTAGTCGGCAATAACCTTGAATGAAGCGGCCTTTCCATAAGAATATTGGCAGCACTCGAAGAATAATACATTAAATATATGAAAACTGCAAGAATTGTAAACAAGGATGAACGTTTATTAAGAGTTGTAATGAAATACGAACCTTTATTAAGTGTTTGATACTAATCTTAATGATACAACAATATGAAGGAGAATAAGGAAGGTAGGTTTTGATGCAGGACAAAGGTATGTAAATTTGTGACAAGAGGGCATTGTAAGTGATAAACTAGTATAGTCCTTACAGAAGATAGTCCATCGGATCTATTTATTTAGATTGCTTCAATGTGCTATCTCATGTTGTCAAACTTCACACTGTCTTATTGGTCTTTGTAATGTCCTTACTTTGAAATATAATTTATTAATAGTAAATTAAAATACAAGTGATCAGATCAGATCAAATGAGAACTTCTAATTGTGCAACTAAATACTTTATTAACAGTTTAATAAACTATTATTACAATCATATATACACACAAAACTTATTATTATTCATTCTAAAGAGAGAGCAATAGTATAGACAAGGAAAGGACTGTGTAAATAACACTAGCATTAAAAAAGAAAGTTCACAAGTCCAAAGGAGTAGTTTTAATGTATAGAACATGGTCATCACCTGCACTACCTGCAATACCCTGATCATGTCCACCAGGTTGATGATCACACATGAAATTCTGTAAAAGCAACATGTACATATTTTAGTTAGTGACATAAAAGAGTATAAAATATAAGCCATTATTAAACTTTTATTATAATTAAAGCTTTCATTACTGCTTACTCGCATGTTTTCTGCTGCTTTTATCAATTCATTTAGCCTATCTTTTATCTCATCAGTCTGAGGGGTCGTGCATACCAAAGCAACAATCTCTATTAATTTTTGTGATAGACATTTTTATCACTTCTACAGGGTTTGTGGAAATTGCGTAGTACTCATCTCTTAATACTGTGCTAAGGTGCTGATGTACATGAGGTTCCTTTCCCTTTCCCTGAACATCCATCTATGATAAGAATATTATTAACACGATCAAAATTACTCCAAAATAGTCAAGAAAATAACATAATAATGTTACAGTTTGCTTCTATCTAATTTGTACAATTACAATGAGGTTTATCTACCCGGTAGAAGTGTAGAGACCTACATCCCTGTCTATGCTATGTGACGGATCCAGGTTGCCCTATGACAAAGTAAGAATATAAAAATGTTAGTGAAATGAAACCAATAAGACTTAGAAAAAAAACTTAATAATAAGATGGTATATTGGAGTCATTAATTGGAGGTTGGTTTAAATGGTATATAGTACGTACCACCCCCATGTTAGTAACTTTGTTTGTATCTATACAATTCAAATTGTAAGTGATTAGCAGCTCTTCCCCTGCACTTATTGATTTTATTGCACAAACGAATACACTATTTCCCTCGCGCACCTCAAATATGCAATTGGGTTGATTATTAGTTGACCCAGGTCGCGTACTATTTATAAAACCATCAATATTCCCTGTTGCTATTGGCATTCTATCAATGTATACATCCACTCATTTACTTTGATAATTATCTTTTTGTTGTATATAATTTGCTGATAGTGCATACCTACACATACTTTTTTTATATCGAACAATCTGCATCCAATTTTTGTAATTGTAACAAGGTCCGACATACTCCATCAATTTAGCAACTTTGTTGTAACAAACCTTTATGCCATCCATGGAAAATAGGCCCAAACCATGTAACCATGAAGGTGCTATGCGATATATCCTCTCGTTAACACAAAAATTGGTGTTTATTGGAGGAAGTTCCTTGGGTACCCATTGTTTCTCTATATGTTGGTACCTCAAGGGCACCTCGATGTTGCCTTTGGTCTCATCATCATAAGAACATGACCCACCTTGAGCAAGGAAAAATTCTACGCATTTACTAAATTTTCTTCTAATCTTTTGACCTCTAGTTGATCTCCCTATTTTAGACCTACTACATGTCTCACTTTCATCGACTATTCCTACATTTCCCTCACTTGAGGAAGACACATCTGACAAATACCTATTTGGTGGTACCTACACTCCATCAAATGAGAGAGTTAGTTGGTAATGAGAGAGATATTTTTGCGAATGAGGTTAATGTTGATGAAGAAGTCATCCCTAAAGTTGACTTTGAGATTAAAAATTGAATAAGTCCAATTGGGGCCTCAAGTGTTGATAACTGTATTAGATCAGTTGCTAATGTCAAGGTTTGAATAACTGAGGAACTTTGTTTTCCTAGTGTTTTTTTAAAAATAAACTATTTCTATAGGGTGTATTGACTTATACCTATCGATCCATGAGATTGTGCAAGATCCTCATCAAAGGGGTTCAGTTTCCTGCATATGTAATTCAATTATCTTATGTTAGCCAAAAATTACATAGTACACAACATGAACACTATGCAATCATCATAATCATTGTATATTTTTTTATTCCTTACCTTTGCTTTATGTAGACTGTGCACGATCCTCAACTAAAGGGTTGACGATGTCTATAGTCAATTACCTATTTACACCAAGGGTGGCAGCATCACACACAATATATACATGAAATCAACACCAACAATTGAACATCATAATTTAGTAGAATTGATTAGGCAGTTGAGGAAACTTTGGGGGTTGCAGCTTCTCCGATGGAATCTACGAGTACCCCCTTTACTATAGAGGACATGAAAATCCAAAAATCATGGCCTAATGTCAAAGTAAGACATGGGGCCTGAAATAACACGAAGCAGAGTAAGCAGTGTAATTCACCCACAGAATGGGTTCCACCCCAGAGGGGGTGGATCAAAGAAAATTTTTATGGGGCGACTCAACTCAGAGGGGGTGTGTCTGGTGTGGGGGTGGTATTTCAGAATGATAGTGATAGTTTAGTTAAAATTAGGGCACAACATATTAAGAAAGGCACTAACAATGAAGCTGAAGCATATGCAACATTGCTGGCTACTTGATGTGCTTGAAATATGGGGATTAAAAAATTACATCTTGAAGGGGACTCGCTAATCATAATCCAAGATATTAAAAATGGTGAAATTAAAGCATTGCATTTAAATTTTTTTCTCTCTAATCTTAGATGACTTGAATTATTTTGAAGATGTCGTGGTTAGTCATATCAGATGAGAGGGTAATACAGTGGCAGATAAATTATCTAAATGGGCCCTGTCCTTCAATCAAGAAGAGGATGCAAATTTTGAAGTCTTTGATGGAGAGCCGAATTTAGATTGAATGTTTCTATTTTCAAAGGGAAATTTATAAAATAAAATAAAAAATGCTTATGAATTGTCAAGGCAGTGTCAACATATTTCGACAGGCAGTAGTTGACAGTCTTTGGTTTTTGGATGCAAATGTGCTTTTGTGTAAACATAAAATTTATCTCTTTTATTCCTTGCTTTTGTAAGGTTGGCAGTTTAATTGTTTGCTTCTCTTTTTTTGCAAGTGGTGTGCCTGCATGATGGTAGTGGCGGCTGTGACATGAATTGAAAACGTGTTGGTTCTTACAACAAATTACCTATTATGATGACTCTCCCTATGAGAGTAGGTAGTGATGTGATGTTTTCAGCATCAAGCATTAATTACCTAGTGCCACGACAGATATGGGATTGATTTCTCATACAAACTGGCTTTCTTTTTAAGGAAGCCAAACTTGTTGTTTTAACATCAATTTTCTATTTGGCTAGTTTTTTTTTTTTATGTGCGAGTTTTGTTTGGTGGTCGGATGGAAGCCACTTTTACCTTCCAAACATAGAAGCAATAGAAGGCGCTCTATGGGCCAGTTGAAGAGCATAGGCTCAAGCTCCTTCTCAAATGCCCATCAGAGGAGGTGATAAATGTGGTACATGGGACGCTAGGTTATTTCTTCTAGCAAGCTACTCATCGATGGAAGTGCAATGTGGACATTGCAGCAATGCTTTTGGCTTGGGGCCTTGAATTGGGGGTTGCCGAAGAGGACATTTGCTGGGTAATGAACTCTCTATTTGAGCATGATTTAATCTATGAAATGGACTCTATCCTGGAATGGGCACACTCAGGACACTAGTTTGATTTTGGTGAATGCTTTGAGAGCCAAATTGTGGTGGAAGAGCTGGGGTTTGTTCCCTTTGTGCATTGGCTAAACGTGGTTAATCAAAGGCTTTATCTGAATCATATTCGGGCTGAATGGAATTCACTGATGGAAGCAATAAGGAAACACCACCGTGCACAGGCAAATCAGAGGCCATGGTATCTGAGCTTCATTAAAAGGAGATGACGAAGTGTGTGACAATGACCAACTTAGGGTTGAGGTCCTCACAATTGGGTTTGTTTTCTTTTTCGACTGGATAGATGGCTGTTTGTTAGTTTGTTTCTAGTTCTCTGACTTTTATAGATGAAGTTTTTTAGCCCCCTCAGGGGTGATTTTTTTATCCTATTGATATGGACACATGATGATATTAGGAATGATTGATGACATGGTTGATGGAGCCAGTTTTTTGTTGTCCAAGTTCTGAATTTTGTAAGGGGTATGGTGCTAATTCTAAATTCAATGATTCTCATACGTAATTAGGTAGGTTGTAGACAATCAGTAGTGCATAGACTATTTTGGGCTCAAGTTAGGCCCAATTTTGTAATGTTAACTTCTTTACTTATATATTAATAAAAATCTTTATTATCGACCAAAAAATAATAATTGAGCATCATAAGCATTGCATTTGTAATTTGATAAACAATAAATACATATGTATCATGAGCATCATAAGCATCACATATGTATCATCATATATGTAATTTAGCATCATAGGCATCATATATGTATCATCATAAACATGTAATCTATCACATATGTATCATAAATCATCATCCATCACATATCTAATAGACAATCCACATTCCATAAATAAACACAAATTTCAAAAAATGTCAAATGTATCATCATAAACATGTAAGCCATCACAAATGTATTTTAAATCATCATCCATCACATAGCTAATAAATAGTCCAAATTCCATAAATAAACTCAAAGTTCAAAAAATATATATTTCAATCATGTCATTGATCTTCTTCTTCATCCAACTCATCATCATGACCATCATGATCATCATTGCCATCATCATCACGATGATGATGATGATGATGATGATGATGATGATGATCATAATCATCGTTATCACCATCGGCATCAGCATCAGCATCAGCATCAGCATCAACATCAGCATCAGCATCAGCATCAGCATCAGCATCAGCATCAGTATCAGCATCATCATCATCATCATCATCATCATCATCATCATCATCATCATCATCATCATCATCATCAACAACGACAACATCATGATCATGATCATGATCATCTACATCATATTCTACTTCTTCGGTATCTTCTTCTTCCATCTCATTATACTTTATCGACCTTCCTCTTAGATCATGTCTAACAACAAATGACCAACCCGGTTTATGTGGAACCTCTGAGTAAAATACCTTCTCACATTGGCTTGGAAGAACATAGTGCTCATCCCCAACTTGCTCAAATGACCTTGTATTAACCATTATAAATCCATTATCATGTTCAATAACAGTTCTATCAGGATCATTTTTATTCAATCATAGCCTATACCATTTGACGACGAACAAAACTAATATGAAGGAATTAAAGTCACACTCAAGTATATCATCCAAAATGCCATAGTATTGATTTTGAGACTCTTGAGGATGTATATAATTTCTAGATGAAATATTGGTCACCTCAAAGACTATAGTTATCCTAGAATCACAAGTTTTCTTCATGTCATCCAACTTTTTGATGCGAAATTTATGACCATTACAACACAAAGCCTTGTGGTGTTTGACCTACAATATGTCTAACATGTTAAAATTATTTCATCATGAGTTGATAAACATACGGGTGATTAATAAAATTATACCTACTTGTTTATCTCTTAAACCATATGCTAAATCAATTTCCCTTTGCGTAACATTGGAATCTCCATTACGATGAGCTTCTTTAACCAATGAAGCCACATCTTCCCATGTTAATGTGCAACCAAAATGCTGACATCGTTCAATCCACACCGTCATCCAATCAAGATTATTTGCAATATACAAATGTAGCGCATCCCACTCTCGACCAACTGTACAAATAATTTATAGACAACTTAGAATTGATTTATTTAGAAGATTAAGAATTAGTTAACTAAAATAACATCTTATAATTACCTCCCACTTTCCTCAATCTACCTTTCCCCATCAAGTACTCCCCTTTGAATTTGTTAATGGGGTTGGGATCCCAAATGCGATCTATGTGGATGTTTGCTGCAAACTTAGGAAGACATTTAGCAATGTACACTATAGTCTGGTATACCATATATCCCTCCACCATAGAACCCTCAGGATGTGCTCTTTGTCAAACCAAAGCCTTCAAAAATTTCAAGTGCCTCTCAACCATCCACATTGACCTAGTGTGTACAGGTCCACACAATTCAATCTCCTCAACTTGGTGTATGAGGTAGTGTTCTTGTGCATTGAAAAAAGTTGAAGGTAGACACTTTTGCATTTCACACATTAAATGAGGAATTTTTCTCTTCCAATACTTTATATCTTCTTTATGGATTTCTTTAGATGACAACCACCTAGAAGAGATTCAAGATGCAAAAATATATAAATGAAACTTTACAAAATAATATACAAGATATTACATAACAAGTAAAAAAAATCACAAATATATTATCTATACAAGAAATTGAACAAAGATCACTACTTACCTCATGTATTTTCCAAGATCATATATGACTTGCTTGACATTATTGTCAAAGTTGTTTGGGAGAGATAGAGGTAGAAAGTACTGTAACAATTATCAAATGATCTTTTCATTGTTTTCTAACATAATACAATGAAAAGTACATGCGTAATATACAAATATTTAGTAAATACACAAGAACATGAATTACCTTAATGAAGGTATGCCAATCACGTGTTTTCATCCCTGGCCCAAATTCACTTTTCTTTGATATGAGATTGTTTATGTTTGCTGCAAATCCTGTGGGAAATTGAATTTTTTGTGTGACTTCTTTTATAGCCTTGCTTTGCTGGTCCATTAATAACCAAAGAAGGGCACATATATTAATCTGGTCTCCATTGCTATTTGATTGAATGCCATTTTTCATTGCATGATTGGATTCCTGAATGTCACTACAAATTTTGATAATTTTTTCTTTGTCACGCCTTCCCTCCAATATTTTCCATAATTTCTCTATTAATATCTTTCCAATATGCATAGTATCAAACAAATGCACAATTTGTAGCTGCTCGAAGTAGGGCAACCTATTAAATTATCTCGGATAACTTTTTAGTCCCTTTGGAAGGTGGTCATTAATGCCTTGACGACCTTCATGATCATCAATTACATCATCAGTAAACAAAACACAATAGATTCCAAACATAAACCATTAGATGGCATGACATTACCTTGACGATTAATTCTATTATATTCCAACTTTCATAGGCAAGGTGTCATTCCTCATGGCTTTGATGTAGTCTCTTCTTTCCCATTGAAAAGATGTTTTTCAGTATTTCAATACTTATGATTTCTGTGGAGGAAGTGCCTATACTCATCAAACACCTACTTTTCTAAACTTTTTGAATGATGAGATTTCATCTTTAGACCACAAACTAGACATGCAAATTTTCCCTTTGTTTGAAGACCTACAAGATAATGTATAATTGGATTAAATATGTTAATTTTTTATAATTATAATTATAATGCGCAACTTGAACACTGTAACATACATAGTCTTTATCCTATTGGTCTAGAGACATCATACATAGTGACACCATTCCATAACTCTAGCAACTCATCGATAAGAGGCTCAATATACACATTCATATCTTTAACTTGGTACTTACCTAGTTGAATGAACAAAAACATTACATAATCATTATCACCATTTTACTATGATATTTATAATTAAATGTAGATGACTATTAAAAGATAAAATACCTAGAACAATCATCACCAACATTATGTGCTCCCTCTTTATTAACATCCATGGAGGAATGTTATTGTTGATAACAAAATCTGGCTACATCGAGTAAATAGATCTCATCTCTCCAAATGGATTGACACCATCCGCTGCCAATGAAAGCTTGAGATTACAAGGTTCTTCTTTAAAGTGTGGCCACTTTTCCTCTATGTCCATAAATGCTGAACCATCCACAGGCATTCGAATAATGTCATCTCAACTTCTATTGCGTGCATGGTAATCCATAAATTATGCAAAGCTAGTGCACCTAAATAATCGTTGCATACGTGGAATAATGAGAATATAACGAAGAACCTTGCGAGGCACATTTTTTGTTATTTGATCTGTTTGATATCTACTGATATGACATTCAGAGCATTCTGTTGCAAATTCATGTTGTTTATGATATATAATATGATCATTGGGACAAGCATCTATTGCTTGATACTCCATTCCAATATCTTTCAGAATGGAAGATAATTCTCGGTATGAGTGAGTTAGAATATTTGATGGTGGTAACAAAAACTCACCTATCAATCTACAGAATATTAATTTTTTAATATAGAATATTAATGGTACATGATTCACTCTTTATTAACTATAATGACATATACAACATACCTTAACATACGTGAGATTGTTATGTTGGATAAACTATTCATAACCTTGAAGTTCACCAACAACAATACAACAGAGAGAAGAGTTGTTTGGGAGCCTTCATAAAGGGGATCGTATGCTTTCTCAAGTACAGGTAAATTATGAACAACACCAAAGTCATCTTGATCATCATGATTGGTTGTGCTAATACTAAATGTTTCATGGATCAATGTATTTGTACCATCATCTTCAATTGTGTTTTCTGGTGCATGATCGTCATCTTCTATGTGATCATTATCTTCAGCTTTGATTTTGACACCTCCATGTTCCCCCACTTCAAAAAAAATATTCTCTGGGTTGTGTTGGTCCATATCATGTGCCTGGGGAGCTTGACCTATATAAAAATGTTCAATATAAATAAACCATGATCATGATCTCATCATGAAGTGATTTCTTATGTATATAAATTGTTAAAACGATATAATGAACAAATCACCAATGGATAATAATCATGCCCCCCTTCAATGTGACCATGCTGCCTACAATGTTTTTTAGCTGTTTTGATGAGAATTATTCTATTCTTTAAGCCCTTACAAATTTTGCAAGGACAATAACATTTTTCATCACCTTTTCTTTTCAAGTTAGACCACAATCTAGCAATTGTCTGCTTATTTTGTTCTTCATTGATATTTTTTGACATGGTCTTTCTTCACATGCAAAAAAAGTTAGGCTATCGAAACTTTGGTACGTAACCTTTACAAACTACACAAAAACATATAGCAAGTATGGAAGTCTTTTTAGAACTAGTTATATAGAAGTTGAAATGTTACTTAAACTTAGACTCTCTTCAATTATGAAGATTATTTTATTTAGATAGTTTTCTTGGCTAAAAAAGAAGCTTGATTTTGGCAAGTTGATGAAAAATATTTGAGTTTTAAAAAAAGAGAAACCTTTTTATTGTGTCATCTAATAGAATCAACTTAGGAATGATGAATTTATAAAGACATTTTAGAAACATCTAAAGCAGCAAATAATCATGACTGTAAAAAACAACAGTTAAAAGTATTGAACAAAATATCAATTTTCTCATTGAATCTTCATCAAAAATATTTTCCAATACATACTTTATAGAAATACACTTCCTATTTATCCAACAAACAATTACATGGAAGTTTTAATTTCAAACTGATATACAACCCTGTAACTGTCACAACCCTGCAGAATTAAGTGACAGTCAGAGGCTTTATTTGATCTAGCCTTACAAGACTTTCCCCCAACTCTGTCACTCACACTTAATCTGAATAAATGATGGATTTTATATCTTCTCATGGTTCTATGACTGTTCCAACTTCCCCTAAGACCGAAATGTACAACTTGACAACATTTTATGTATTGTTGCATTACAACTTTTTAGTGTCACCATGACAACTTTTGCCTTTTGACATGAATGACCACTAAAAATTTCTTAGATACTTTGAACACCTTAGAATGGACTCAAAACAACATATTAAATATTTATTACCCTTCCATGGGCACATTTACATTATTTGAACAATCAGGACCTGAATAGAAATATTTGACAACTTTTGACAAAATGGCACAGTTAGCCTTACACATTGATTTCAAGCTTGACAAGCTTGTTTATTTCTCATTACTCATGATGAGTATGTAGCTTCTTAATCTTAGTACCATTTAGTTCTCCATTTTATTTAAGCAACAAGAGAGTATGGATGTCTTTAAGTATGGATGTCTAGAAGTGTAAGAGAAATGAAAGAAGTCAATTACAACTCCACAAGTCTGCAAATCAAACCATCGGTGTAGCCTACCCCAAAGAAAGCACCCTAGAAAATCCAAAGGTCATTGGGAAGTGATTAAATATCGCTAAAAGAGGATAGGAGTTATCCTGATACCCGATAGACACATCGGGAGGATATACACTGACCGAGTTATTACTAAAGTATCATCGGCGTGACTTTCGCTATCGGAACATGTAAATTTCTGTCTTGCCAATAGCCGATAAGGCTATCGGTAAGACTTACACCGATAGGGAGAGAAGACTTAGTCATTGGTACAACTTACAGAGATTGGGGTGTAACATTTCAAGCTATCCCGATGCCCGATGGAAACAATAGAGTAGGAGATTCATCGGGGAAAAAGTAACTATCGACAGAGACTGTTCAAGGTTATGTCAATACCCGATGGAGGGCTCGAGAAGACACACAACGATAAAAAACAAAGTGACTTAAGGAATGAAATATTGCTGATGGCGCCAAGGGAGTAATTCATCAGGAAACTATATACCAATGAGTTGTTACAGATACAATTCAAAACTGAAACCAAAGCAACCTGTATTTAATGCATGCAATTGAGTAGACTGATGTCTCACACGAGGCAAATTAAGAACCAAATGCATGTTGCATCTTAGTAAAAAACACACAAGGTGAGAATTATTGCTCACAATTCATCACGCATCATGGAGGTAGCAAGTTCATTAGGAAGAAAGAGGAGTGCTAAGGGATCCGAATCTACATCTAAAAAATCCAAAACAACGGAAGTCCCTCCTGCATGGAAACTGAATAAAGATATCATTGATCAATTGTAGTTCCCAGGCCCAAAATCAAGGAGGTCAAAACAACATTTGCCTAGAAAAGACCATCTTGAGGACAGGTTTAAAGGGGTTGGAGATGTGTGGACAAAGGTGAGAGGTTATGAACTCTTCCTATTTCATTTTTTGAGAAAGGATAGAGAAGTGCCAATTTTTAACCCATGGATAACCAACTTAGGTAGACTAGTTGTTCCAAATGTTTTAATAAATATCAGATTGATGGAAGTCTTGGTCAAAAATTACAATTATGTGAAGAGATGCATTCCATTTCCAAATGGTGAAGTGTTTATTAGATTTAGCCATGGCACCATAGATGAAGTTGTTATCTTAGACCCTAACCTTGATGTACCCTTGTCATTTGAAGAACTAGAGGAGGAATTTGTTAAAATGGATACTACTTATAAAGGGTGGAACTTAGCTTTCCATAGGGTTCAAAAGGGCATTCTAACTAAAGAGGATGGTCCCCCATTCAACATGGACATTTTTTAGACACTACTTATAGTACACCTATATGTCATGTGGACAGGTTGGAGGTATAGAGGTCCCTGATGTAGCTAATATTGGGCCACTGGTGTTAGCAGCAAATGTACAGATGTATGAGCCAAGACCCTTTGATTATGCTACTTATGTTGTATAAAAATTACATGAAGGTTTCTTGAACCTCAAAGATAATAGGGAGCCCACTTTCAAGTTTTACTCGTTGTTAATGCATTTGATTTTATTTTATGGAAGATTTAGGGGTATGTGGCCAATGAATTTAAAATTGAACACAATGGACAGAGCAGGTAAAGAACAACCAATACATGTGGACATCAATTTGGGATTCACAATATGTGAAATCAAACTACATCAAGTTTAAAGAGCTAATAGTAAAGCCATTATACCAGATGTATGGTGTCCCGTGTGAAAGATCTATTTCCACTGAAGTTAAAAGATTTCTTAGACCTACTATTTTTGATGAAAGAGGTATTGCCAATCACAACTAGGGCGATTGGTTTGTTCACAAGGATTTTACTTGCTTCAGGATTTATGGTTTTGAAGGAACCCCATATCTGTTGCCAAAACTTGTACCAAAAAAAATTTCTTATCTGGAGATTGTGAGACAATTAAGTGTTTCGAATGCCAAACATTTTGGAGGTATGCATAAGCAGAATTTCCTGCCCAAGACTCTTAGTTTTGGGGATTTTACCATTGTATCAACAAAGTCTTATGAAGCCATTGATAGGAAACTAATTGAAGAATATAATTTGTTCAAATATGTTGCTAGGGTCAATTATGATTGTGAGGGATATATTCACAATTGCAAGAAAAGTCAAAATCTGAGAGATTATATTCATGTTTACTTAGAAGCAGAGGAAATGTTAAGAAACATGGAGGAGGAAGAGGCCCAAACAACCATTGATGAATTAAACAAGAAATTGGAAGAAAAGAAAAAGAGATTGCAAGAAATGGAAACTGAAGAAGAAGAGAGTGAAGGCGAGTCCAAAGAAGTTGAGGTGGTATCTAGGCATCAAGCACCAGACACAGTAGAAGAGCTAGACTTGCAAGAGCAACTTGTTGCCAGGGTGAACATCCATAGTGATGCAAGATACGATGAGTATTATACCTTTGTGTCTAATGATGTTTTATTAGGTCAAAAGAATTTAAATCCTTTTTATATAATTTCAAAGGGAAAAATCTGAGAGACTCTATCCCAAATGTAACCCCTGAAAAAGAATTAGAATTGTTGGGGAAAATAAAGGAAGAAATTAGTTTAGAATTGATCACTATAACCCCTCAAAGGGGAAGACAACTTCTTAGTGAAGAAAACATCATCATCTTTCTAGGATGGGACATGAGTGCATCATTTATTTTTGATAGCATGTTACATTTTGAGAATAAGGATTTTAAATTAGATATTCAGGGGGTGAATGATGTGTATGTTGGCTCTAGATTTGACTAGAATGAAGAGGCTTTTCTTTTATGGGCTCTTTACCCTCCAAATAAGAGGCCAAAAATCATTGATGTGGATAAAGCCTTTGGTCACATGATGAAATTGAAAGTTGGTGAAGTAGATCCCATTGTTACTGCTAATATGGGTATTGATATTTCAAAATTTAATAAAGAACAATTGGTCAAAGTGATCAAAGAAAGAGATCCGTACAAGGGATTATATGAAGAATTGCTAAAAATAGGAGGACAACTTGTGCCACAAATCCATGATGGGTTTCAGTGGAAAAACAAAATGTGAGGAAGTGCAACTGGAAAATAAAAAATTGAAAAGGAAAATGCAGAGTGTGAGGGCTGACACAACCTCTATTTTATTGACTAAGAGATTTGAAAAATTGTAGGGTTTCCTTGAAGATTTCTGGGCTGTTTATCAAATGAATATGGATAATGCAATATCTCACAACCAGATTTATAATAGACTAGGAACTCTGTTGCATGATAAGACAATGGCCAATACAGATGCTGAAGTCATTAAAGGAATACAAACGTTGTTGAAAAAGCATGAAGACTTTGACACAAAATTGCAAAAAGAATTTAATGAATGTAAGGAAATAGTACAACATGGTTTTCCAAAAATTGAAGATCAGAATGGACAGTTTAAGGATAAGTATAAATGGATTATGGAGTGCCAAAGTCTTCTTAGTGCTTCCCTTAACATTGCCCAGTATGATGTACTTGACATGACAGACACAATCGAGCAGATGAAAAACTTCACCACTTTGGAGATTGTGGTCAGAGATATTATCTATGATGCAAATACCTACAAATTAGAGGGATATTTGAAGCACATTCAGAAGTGCGATCAGATGCTTGGAGACCAGCCATAGATATGAAAAGATGTTTAAAGATGTGACTTTGTATTTTATAGTTTTAGTTTGTTAGGGCAGTTTTTAGGTAGTTAGTTTCTAGTTAGTTTTTTGTTAATTTTAGTTTAATGAAAGGGTATGCCCTTTCATTTTTCAAACTGAATCCTCATCTATATGTGGAGGAATTTTTAGGAGAGACAAATATCACAAGTTTATAGTTTTTTTAATCAAGACAGTCTCTATGCATTTTCTTATGAACTGAAATCAACTTGAATCAACTGGGGGATATGCACTGAAATCAACTGGTTTAAGTATTTTATTTTCAATATAAAGATTCAAGTGTTTCTCATCATGATGATATCTATCTTTTCAACGGATTGATCAATTCCTTGGATAAATCTATTTACATAGATTGTTTCATTGTGCAATCTTATGTTGTTCTAATTAAGATTAATTTTTAGTTTGAATATCAATTTGAAGGATTGGTTGGCAAATTTTGAATTGTCTTATTGGTCTTTCAAAGTAAAGTTAAATTTAGTAAGACTAATTGGATGTCACATTTTAATTGCAATTCATATGAAAGCCTTTGAAATGATGGTCTTGTTACATTAACAAGTTATTAAAACTGTCTCTAAGGTTAAATGTAGGATTTTTTATTTGAAATGATATGAAGCCAGTAAGGAATCAAGACACTAGTCTTTTATTGATTTTATATATTTGAATCAAATATTTCCAAAGAAAGTTTCATTAAGGAATCATATTTATAATTCATACAATTACTACTTTATAAATATTCATTTACAAGCAAGTAGATGGAAAACATTCCTTTACAAGCAAGCAAGAAGATTGATTTTGGTATAGTAAATAGGGTTTACTTATTTTTAAATTTTTATACAATACTTTTAGCCTTTATCTAACATAATTGATAATTGGAAGAATTTTCAATAACTAGGGATTGAAAACATTCATTTACAAGCAAGCAAGGAGATTGATTCTGGTATAGTAAATAGGGTTTACTTATTTTTTAATTTTTATACAATACTTTTAGCCTTTTATCTAACATAATCAATAATTGGAAAACTTTTCAATAACTAGGGATGGAAAACATTCATTTACAAGCAAGCAAGCAGATTGATTCTGGTATAGTAAATAGGGTTTACTTATTTTTTAATTTTTATACAATACTTTGAGCATTAGGAAAGTAAATAAAAATAGATAAATGAGAACATACCGGTAGGATGACAAGCTCAAATTTATGAGACACACACTCTGAAATGAACTTATCTGCAACCAACTTTACATGATTCAAACACACAACCTGCAACTCCACAGGAAGTTAACGACATGCCCAAATCTACAAGAATTTTGCCATCTCCAATAGTTCGATACTCTCCAAATGAGTTAATTCAATCCTTCATTTTCACCTGCTAGACAACCCAATTTGCAGAGGCAGAGGAAGAGGTAGAGGCAAAAGAGGCAAAGGAAACATCAAACCTAATTTGCAGAGGCAGAGGTAGAGGAAGAGGCAAAAGAAACAAAGGAATTGGCAGAGGCACATGAAGTTGAGATTTAATTCAATCTGTTGTGCATGGTTTTTAAATGAACCCGCACTTTTTTTTTTCAATAATGCCTCTA
The DNA here is from genome assembly GCF_030272615.1 of Cryptomeria japonica. NCBI lineage: Eukaryota > Viridiplantae > Streptophyta > Pinopsida > Cupressales > Cupressaceae > Cryptomeria > Cryptomeria japonica. Next base: position 401,159,615 of record NC_081408.1, read on the forward strand.
GTAGTTAGAATTCTGACTAACACGGGCGTCGTCAGAAAACGTCATCGACATCATCGTCAACATTTTGATGTTATCGGGCATTTTAAAAAAAAAATCACATTTGATCACAAAAAGCCTCATCCATCAAAATTTGAGGCCAAATGTATTAGTGAGGGTTATATCTAGATCTTATAATGCATCACCTGAATGTCAGTCCAGGAGAAAGCATCAATAATGGAACACAACATGGATTAGGAGCAGACATTCTATCCATCACACTACAAGGTCACACAATTCCAAAGAGATATAAATTGAGTTTTCTATGCACCAACAATATAACAAAATATGGAACTTTGGTCATAGGAATCAAAATGGCCATAGAATGGAACATTACACAACTTCAAGTCTTTGGAAACTCTCAACTTGTCATCAATCAAATCAATGATGATTATCAAACAAAGGATGAAAAGCTAATGCCTTATAAGAAGATGGTTGATGATGTCAAGAAATACTTTGTCAAAATAACTTTTGAGAAGATTCTGAGGAATGATAACAAAGCAACAGAAGCCATGGCAACACTTGCTTCACTACTTCAGACACAGGAAAATCAAGAGCATTATAGATTCCTAGTGGAAGAGTTGTTTTAGCCTGCACATAATTGTCCCGATTCCCAAAATATTTGTCACCTTGTTGGGAATGATTCCTCCCACTATGGCCAAACTTATACATACCTGAAAGATAATATCCTCCCTCTTGACTTTTCAAAGAACCAAAAGAGAAACTCTATTTGCCAATCTTCCCATTATACTCTTGTTGTGGATACCCTTTTTAAACGAGGTCTGGACGGTACTCTCTTAAGATGTCTTGAGAAAGAAGAATTTGAGAAGGCCTTAAATGAAGTCCATAAAAACATTTGTGACACTCATTCAAGTGGTATTACCCTTTTGAAAAAACTCATAAGCTTGAGCTATTATTAGCCAACTATGGAATGAGATTCTTTTCAGATAGCTAAAACATGCAAACAATGTCAGCTCCATGGAAATTTAATTCATGCACCAGCACAAGAACTTCATGCTTTGGTAACATCTTGGCCATTCTACCAATGGGGTCTTGATCTAGTAGGAAAGATAAATAGTCCTTCATCCAATGGTCACAAATTCATCCTTGTAGCTACAAAATATTTCACAAAATGGATTGAGGCAGTACCTCTCATCATTATCAATGGAAAACAAATTGCTGCATTTATCTTGAACTACATCATATGTCGCTATGGCATACCCATGACCATTATCACTGATATTGGGCGATCATTCAAGAATCGGGATATAGAAGAGCTATGTGAGAAATTCAAGATCCAACACAAATTCTCCACACCTTACTATCCACAAGGGAATGGGTAAGTAGAAGAATCAAACAAAACTATTTTGAAAATCCTCAAAAAGATAGTGAATGATTCTTGTAGAGGTTAGCATATTCAATTGAACCCTACTCTATGGGCCTACCATACCAGTATCTGCACACCAACAGGTGCCACACCTTTCTCTCTTGTCTATGGATCAAAAGCAATACTGCCAATAAAAGTAGAGATACCTTCTCTATGAGTATTATTAAAAGGTCTTATCCTAGATGAAGAACGAGTATCTAGACTGCAAGAGTTAGAACTGATCTAGGAATGAAGATAAAACACCTTTGGTCATTTGAAGGTGTATCAAAAAAGAATTTGCCAAAATTATAATCACAAAGTCAAACCACAAGCCTTTCAAGTTGGAGAACTAAAACTAAAGGAAAATCCACGCAACTAGGAAGCTTGAGAAAAGAAAGGGAAATTTAAACCAAACTGGTTACTTCCGTTTGTGGTCACAAAAATATTTGGGTCAAGAGCCTATCAGCCATCAACACAAGATGAGGATCAACTCAAAGAACCCATCAATAGAATGCATCTGAAAAAATTTTATGTCTGAAAAAGAAAAAAAAGAAAAAAATAGTGAAAAAGCAGAAAAATCAAAAATAGTGAAAGGGTAGAAAAATACAAAACAATGAAAAAGCAGAAAAATAAAAAATAGTGGAAAATCAGAAAATACAAAAAACAACGAAAACAAAAATCAAATATGAGAAAAAGTGCAATAAAAACTGTAGACACCTAAAAGTTGCACAATGAATTAAGTGAATTTTATTCATTTAATTATTCTTAATTCTTCCAATTAATTAAATTAAGATTTAATTAATATACCCTTCTTCTATCTAAGCCATTTAATTAAATTCACATTTAATTAAATACCCCCCCCCCCTCTAGCCATTTTAATTAAATTCACATTTAATTAAAAATATCAATTTATCCCCTTTCCCATTTTAATTAAATCTACATTTAATTAAAATCTCATTTGCATTTATTTAATCTAAATTTATTTTAAAATCCGCCCACTTGCATTTTCCTACATCTCCCACTTGCCTCCTAAACCCCCCTTCTAAATTCTTCTAGAACCCATCTAGTCCTAATCAATTAGCCTAAACCCTTCAATCATTCCCTTTCCCTAAATTTGAGGATGTCACTTCTCAAATTTGGAGGAAAGTCTTCCAAAAGCAATAAATCCTTTATGTCTTCAACAAGCTAACTTGTTGAGTTCCCCCAAATTTGGAAGGACTCTTACAAATTTGTCTCCAAAGTCTTCCAAACCATTAATGGTTAGCTCACCCTTTTGGCATGGTTAGAGACTTTTTTCCTAACTCAACCTTCATCTAACCTAGGGGGTCTCATCAAGAACTCATGGCTTTACCCTTGGTTATCCCTTTAACCCTTGTACAAGAGTTTACCCCTTGGGTAAAAGCTTCATCCATTGGGTAATCTTAACCTAACCTTAACCCTTACCTCCTAAGGTAACCATGAGGTCTTCTCAAGCATTTAATGCTTCTTACATCTCCTCTCAAGCAGTCTCTTGTTGACAATTGTCACCATTTCATTGGTGAGAATTGTAAACATGGATTGATTAACTTTCAATCCTGGCCCTTGATAAGATTATCCTGTCTTGACCATCCATTTCCCTATTTTCCCTATAAATAGAGCCCATTCCTTCTTCAAAACAATAAAGTCATTGTGCATCAAACTTATAGTCTCATAACATTAAGCATATTATATCTCTTTGATAGAATAAGCATTTTAGATCATTTTGATAGCATTATAATCTTAGATATATCATGTTAATCTCATATCATGTTAGCTTCATCTTAGTATCATTTTCATAATAGTTTAAGCTTCATATCAATATCTTGCATCCTATCATATTCTAGTTTCATATCTAAATCATCACTAGGATCTTGGTTGCATTCCATTTAGATCTTAGAATCATTTAAATCTTGTTCTTTAGGTTGTCATCTTAAAGAATCAAGTGCTCTTCCAAGCTGAGAGCCACCTTGAATCTTGAAGATCCTTGGAGATAGAGGAACATGAAACGATTTTAAGAGTTTAGATCTATTAACTTGCTTTGTTTGGATTTATAACCTCTAATGCAATGTTTCATGTGTGTGTTTGAGTTGTTTTCTCCTCTTGCAGGATGACACCACATTTTCACCATACATTTCTGGCGCCCATCGTGGGGCATGTCCCCAAAAATAACCTCATTTTTCATGTAAGTAGAAGACAACAATCATGCCAAAATAACAGAATAGTACATCCGGAAATTTTTGTAGCCCATCTGTGCTAAGCTTTAGCACATCCATAGCACATATTAGCGCATAGAAACCATCTGCCAGCGCATCTGATCTTCTTTTTAGCGCATCCCCTTTTCTGCTTGTCAAATGAATAGGAGCACTATTTTAGCACAATCAGGCCACATAATAGTGCATAGGTTCTTTTTCTTAGCGCATAGACATCATTTATTAGTACATTTGTGCAATAGTTTAGCACATAGAGCTGATAGAGGCAAAAAAATTTAGCAGAGTAAAAAATTAGGCTTGTGGGAGGTAGAATATATATGGAATATAACATTTAAGTATAAGTGATATTCCATATATATTGTCAAGATGTTTGAGAGAGGTTTCAGACCTCTAGGATTTATAATGCAAAATCTAGTTTTTGGAAGATCCTCCAAATTTCAGACTTAGTCAAATTTCACGGCATTTCAGGATCAGGATTGTAAAATTTATAACCAAGATCAGAATTTAGGCTTGTGTAAGCCCACACTAACATTTGATCATTGACTATGTGCAGGTTCTAATCCTTTTTTTTGTGCAGGGGAAGGAGTTAGTTTAGAGGCTTTAAGTTTCTTTTTTTTACTTTTTTCAACAAAAGTTGGTTAAAAAGAATCCACTCCCCCTTCTTGTACAAGTTAAAATAAACCTCACATTTTATTTTGGAGTACATAAAATGAACCTCAAACTTCTTTTTGATGCTTAAAAGAAACTTCATCTTTCTTTATTGCAAGGTAAAAAGAACAACAACTTCATATTTGGTTTCTTGCAAGATTAGAGGAAAAACACTTCATTTTGGAAGCTATAAAAAGAACCAAACAAACTTACTTTTAGCAAGGTTAAAACAAACTTCACCTTCCTTTGGTGCCTAAAAGGATCAATCTCAATTCATTGCAAAAGGAAAAAGAACCTCATCTTCATTTTATGCGAAGCAAAGAGGGAAAACTTTCCCCTATCGTCTTTAATTTTGTTGACCAAAATCATGATTTACTTTGTTGACCAGGCTTATTTTTCAAAGGTTTTCGGAAATACACACTTTGGTATGAAGGGTTAAAAGGAACACCATGCTTATTGGAGCAACATCTCCAAGTAGAAGTTAGAAAATCATTGTCTTGAAGACTAAAAAGAACCTTGTTTGCCTTGTCTCGAAAGTGGAAGGTATATGCTCTCCCCTTAATTGGGTGATCAAAAAGCCAAGCCACTCTTACGCTTTCAGTGTTTTAAAAGCATTTAAATCCTTTAGAAGGCCTACCCTCCTGAGGAGTTAACAAACTCTTAAAGCCATTATTTGCCCGGTGTGAGGGGAACGACCTAAGTGGGGAATGAATTTGACACCAAGTGTTCCAACCCACTATAATCAAAAGTGGAGGGTGACAAAAGTCCCTTTCAATGGTTTTGCTCAATGATTAGCCTTCCCCTAGTATCTTTACAATGCGTAAAGCCTTTTTTCTAAAGGTTGGGAAGCCTCTTGAGGGAGTTTATCACTGAATACCGAATGAAAGCCTGATTACGAACCTTAGCATTAGAAACTTTGAGCTGAGTCAGTTGCCAAACATTGGCAATATCATAGTGCAAGGGTGGGGAAGAATCTGCCCTCAAGATTACTCTCCATATATCTCCCAAGATAACTACTCAATTGTGAAGCAATTCACTTTGGGTTAATTTCTGGCAAAAGGAAAAAAAATGGGCACCCCCTAAGGGGTGACAAGGTTGTTTGAGCTGACGGAGTATCAAGACTAGTGGGCTATGATATTGTCAATGACCTTTGAATAAAGAGTCTATCTGATGTGTCTTTTATTGTAAATCAAACCAGTGATAACATCGAGGATTTGAACACATACTCAAAAGAACATACACTCAATGTTTAGCATTCTGATGACCATTGTCTTCATGTGTGCTATGTATTCTTGTCACAAATTTTAAAATATCTTGCAAAGTATCCAACAATCAAACTCAAAAGTCAGTTCAAACAAGGAAAAATCATAAAGTGGAGAAGATTTCCAAATCCAACAAAGCATCTTTTGAGATGGTTATCAACATTTCAACTATCTTTAGAAAAGACTTTCATCCAACAAGATTAGGGGAATATCAAACCAAGTGATCAAGAGTTTATCTATTCGACTTAGTAAGCTTGAGTATCCAAAACAAAATCATCTATCAAAATCACAACTGTTAAAATTCAAAAATAGCAAAAACAGAGCAATCATGGCAATTTAGCGCGTAGGAGCAACTTCCTAGTGCATCTAGAACATTCTCTAGCGCATATGAGCCAAATCTTAGCACTTTCATCAGTCAAAATAGCGCATAACCAGTATCATACTGGTGAAATTTAAGGTAGCGCTTGTCAGCATCAGTCTAGTGCATTTAGACATCAACGTAGCGCATTTGAGACATATCATAGCACTTTGAATCCAAACAAAAGTGCATAATCGAAACATATTAGTGCATAACAAAGCCAACTTAGTGCATTGGGGTCTTCCTGTAGTGCATTTGGATCATTCTTTAGCACATACAGTCTCTGTTTTAGCGCATGGTAAAAACCAAGAAAAACAGAGAGCAAATCAGGTCTTTAAGGAAATTTTCATCAACAGTCTTGAGTACCCTTTTAGGTCTTCTGTCAAACTCAATAGTCAGAACATGAATCCAATTATCAAAGAAAACAATTCCAAATCAAGAAAGCATCCTAAAAACAAATTTGTGGATCTTAAACTAGCTAGAGGTAAGACTTCATCCAACCAAAATCAGGTAGTACCATCACATTGATCAAAAGGTCCGCCATCTAAAGGATTCTATCAAATAGTCATACCTAGTTTAGACTTAAGTCGTCAAATCAATTTTCCATATTGAGAGACTTTATCCATATCATTTGACACACTTTGTTGTGGAGGTGAATCTAACTAAACCTTTACTTGATAAAGTAGGCTTCAGTTTTTAAACGAAGTATCTCAATCCAAACATCGAAGGAAACCATTGATAATTTGTGTATGACCAATCCCCACATTTTGAGAAGAAGAAGTCTTCATCAAAACTAAGTTAAAGAAGAGACAACCTAGTCCTAGGGCCCTTATCAAAAGGAGTAAATTTCTCTACATCAACCTATCAAAAACATCAACTTTGATCATTCATATGACCATTCATCATCAAACTGCAAAAATAAGAAACCCAGTCAAAGGAAATGACTCCTAGCATAAATCAAGATCAAGATATCATGGCTCTCCAATCTAATCCCATTTTTGATCAAGATCCCACCTATCAATAATCTTATGATGATCCCCTAATCTTTTGGTATTCCATCCATGATGATCTCCTTCCATCTCAAGAGCAGAGTCCCATTCAACATCCACCTCCTAAGCAAGAGAATGATATCACTTCCATCTCCTCCACTAATCTAATTCCAAATCAAGAGGAAAGCACAAAATCAAATGATCCTACACCAAGTCAAGATCAAGATCAAGTAATCTCTTCATCCTCCAAATCTATCTTAGGTCCTTTCATTCCAAAGTCAGACCCATCTTCCTCCAAATCTATCTTAGGTCCTTTCATTCCAAAGTCAATCTCTTCATCCTCCAAATCTATCTTAGGTCCTTTCATTCCACAATCAAACTCTTCATCCCTTCCATCCATCTTGGGTCCTTACCTCCCTCCATCACTCATCCATCACCTCAAATGATCCATAAGAAAGATCAACAAAGGCACACATCTTTGAACTTCTTTCAACCCTCTATCTAAACATCTTTCCAAAACTATTCTTCTATCATTTTCTTTATCTATTTTGGGTCCTTATATCCCAAAATTTGATTTTCCTCTATCTCTTCATCACTTCTCAAGTTGTGCACCAACACTCATCTTGAATACCTTTCCATCTATCCTCACACAAATCTTCAAATATTCTATCTATTATCCAACACCTCTTTTCTATCCTTCAATCCCTATCATTCAATCCTTTGCATAAATTTTCATCTGTGAAATAGGCATTTGTGTCATTTTGTCACATACTTGCCCATGCTCGAATCTAATGTTCAGTCCTTTTCTTAGATATATATTCATGAAATGCTTTAGAATCCGAGGTTGTTCCTCTTTAACATTTTCTTTTGGTTGGGATACACACTCAATCCAGAAAAGAACCACTTATCGTATCTTGGTATTGACATCTTCTGATTACTATATCTCATATGCTTAATAGATTGCTCTAAATCATTGCAATCTCTTAAATTGAAGAAATGGCTAGTGAAAAATCTAAAATATTGCTTCAGCGCCACTGTAATTATCAGACCTATGTAAGTTTCATCACTTACAAGCCAATGCAAGAAAAATAAAGAGGAAAAAGAGCTATCAAAAGCATGAGAAAGAAATTCAATATCAAGAAAAGCAAAATACAATGAAATGCAATATCAAAATGCTTGGCTATGGGAACATGCAAGTAACTCCATCGGGGCTATGGATGCCTGGCTGGCAATGGAGCAATATTTGTGAGATTACAATGATAACCTCGTCGGGGCTATGGACACTTGTTGGACGCAAGGCTCTATCTAGGATGCTTTTGAAGTCAAGGTAACTCATGTAGCTATCCATGCTGGATTCTGAAGATTACAATGATCATATGAGCCAGAATGAACCCACTTGCACACACATGGGTAATCAAAGACTAAGTACCTTGATCCAGTTTGGGATTCTTCTTCCCTTTTGAGTCTACTTCCTAGTTGCTAGAAATATTCAGTTGAATTTTCTAGAGGTTTTAAGTGTGGGTTGGGTCTCTATCTTTGAAAAGTTTAGGAACACTTATTTAGGTGGTGCTAAATACTGTGACAATCTTACATATTGAATTTTTGCAAATGGAAACCTCTATGCTTGGGGGAAAAGTTCATCCACTCTATTCTTTCTTCACTCTAATCCATATCCCTTATCCTATCTATTCATATATTCTATCATCCAGTTCTTTCTATAATCTTTCTTTGCTATCCTATCTATTCATAGCTTCTATAATCCAATGCTAACTATGATCTTGCTTCACCTCATCCATATCCTCTAATCCATATCCCTTATCCTATCTATTCATATCTTCTATCATCCAATTCTATCTACGATCTTTCTTCACCTCATCCATATCCTCTAATCCATATCCCTTATCCTATCTATTCATATCTTCTATCATCCAATTCTTTCTACAATCTTGCTTCACTCTAATCCATATCCCTTATCCTATCTATTCATATCTTCTATCATCCAATTCTTTCTACAATATTGCTTTGCTATCCTATCTATTCATAGCTTCTATCATCCAATTCTTTCTACAATCTTTCTTCACTCTAATCCATATCCCTTATCCTATCTATTCATATCTTCTATCATCCAGTTCTTTCTCCAATCTTGCTTCGCTATCCTATCTATTCATATCTTATATCATCCAGTGCTATCTATGATCTTGCTTCACCTCATCCATATCCTCTAATCCATACCATCTATCCTATCTATTCATATCTTATATCATCCAGTGCTATCTATGATCTTGCTTCACCTCATCCATATCATTTAATCCATACCATCTATCCTATATATTCATCTCTTCTATCATCCAGTGCTCTCTACAATCTTGCTTCACTTCATCCATATCCTCTAATTCCATACCATCTATCCTATCTATTCATTTCTTCCATCTTCTAGTGCTATCTATATCCTATCTCTATCCATATCTCCTTTTCCATCCTTGATCTTGATCAAAACTAAGAACAAAAACATGATTTCAAAAAGCTCTTAAGCTACCTTCATCTTTCTCCTATCAATTTCCACCTCAATGGTTCAATCATAATATTCCTTGTCTTGCTATACATTGGGGCAACCAAATACATCTTTCTTCTAATCCAAAAAATCCAAAAAAATCAAAAAATCCAAAAACTCAAAAAAATCAAAATATCCAAAAACTCAAAAAAAAATTAAAAAAAATAAAATCCAAAAACTAAAAAATAAAAAAATTGACAAAATCAAATAAAAATTGAAAATCGAAAGCATGAAAGCATGGACCACCCATCAAATCAGATCAACAATAGAAAAACTCTCAAAGTCTACAATAAACTGATCACATGTCTTGTTAATCAATTCATTACTCGAAATCAACATCAACATCAAACATGTCTTATACATGGATAGGTACACTCAAAACTAGACAGATCGATCTTATATGAGGTACTCACTCTTTGAAACTAGACATTCCTATCAATCATCAAGTCTTGTTAATCAATCCATCTATCAACATCAACATCAAACATGTCTTATATAGAGATAGGTACACTCGAAACCAGACAAATGGGTCTTATATGGGGTACTCACTCTTTGAAACTAGACATTTCTATCAATCATCGAACAAATCAAAACAATGACATAGATCAGTATGACTGCTAGATTTTGTTCTAGTTAGACTTATCTTTATCAATTGATGGCAGTACATGTTTCACAAGTCATATTGTACATATCATATCCACCCATCAGAGACATCACCAGAAATTCACAAATGCTTATCAATCCTGGACATACTTAGCGTAGTCACTATCCTTGGTTTATCTGAATTAGTTATCAAAATCATATCCCACCATGGCTTGGTGATTAGTATACATATCCATATCGACGTAGTATCAACAACAAGGGGAAAAATCCTGACCTCGCTGGGGGCATTTTACCTTCAGGATTTTCAACATCAGACCAAACATGTAGCAAGACAACAAGGATCAAAACAACCAACAAATGACAAACGACAATGCAAGAAGGCTAGACATCACAACAATATCAAAATCCATGTAAGTTATACTTAGGTCATTATGGTTCAATTATACCATGAGGCTTGTATCAACTTTCAACAAATCAAGGTTCGATGATGAAAACAAAGGAAGCACTGGCACTTTGATCACAATAGATGGCAACATTGAGAACACGAATGCATATTAAGCTTTGCATTAGCTGCACATCATTATCATCTTAATCTTGCATTAGGTTGCACATCATTTTTAATCTTGCATTTAGTTGCACATCATTATCATTATCGTACATCTCATTTTCAAGATACATCTCACATCTCATAAATCAAAGCAATGCATCATCACATTTTCGTTCATCTCATCATGAATCATACATTCACATCATAATCAAAATCAAGAGCATTTATCTAAGCATCACATCATGCTCATAGAATCTCATATTGAAACATAATGCATATCATTCATCATTGCATCCCTCACATGCATATCTATCGCATCATCATGGAATCTTTCTTCACTTTCATATCTTCTATCATTCTTCCAAACTATCTTCTATCATGTCTTATACATGATGTATCTTTCCTGAAACCAGATGTTTTGATCAGTTCTTATACAGGCTATATCGTTCTTGAAACCAGATGTTTTGATCAGCTCTTATACAAGATATATCGTTCCTGAAACCAGGCGTTTTGATCAACTCTTATACAAGATATATCATTCTTGAAACCAGATGCTCGATCATCCATTCTTATACAGGCGGTATCATTTCTGAAAACAGACGCTCGATCATCCATGTCTTATACAGGGGGTATCATTCCTGTAACCAAATGCTTTATACAGGAGGTGTCATACTTGAAACCAGACTTGATCTCAATCCAATCAATCTAATCAATCTTATCAAACCCATGCATGTAATCACTATCCACTCTTCTATCTTTCAAATAGCATTCTTCTTCTTTCGAGAGATCATTCATGCCTTTTGTGAATGAACGATCTCCCGAGGGGGCATTATCATATCAAATCTCGACATCAATTTCATCAATTTCATATCGACATCAATTTCATATCAAATTTTCATACCAAATCAATTCTTCATATCTAGAGCATCATCAATATCGTTCATCAAATCTGGGGCATCATATCCGACAAGATTTTCTTTGAATCAACATGTGGTCACACGTTAACTCAAAGAGGGGCAAAATCTAGACACCTAAAAGTTGCACAATGAATTAAGTGAATTTTATTCATTTAATTATTCTTAATTCTTCCAATTAATTGAATTAAGATTTAATTAATATACCCTTCTTCTATCTAAGCCATTTAATTAAATTCACATTTAATTAAATACCCCCCCTCTAGCCATTTTAATTAAATTCACATTTAATTAAAAACATCAATTTATCCCCTTTCCCATTTTAATTAAATCTACATTTAATTAAAATCTCATTTGCATTTAAATAAATCTAAATTTATTTTAAAATCCCCCCACTTGCATTTTCCTACATCTCCCACTTGCCTCCTAAACCCCCCTTCTAAATTCTTCTAGAACCCATCTAATCCTAATCAATTAGCCTAATCCCTTCAATCATTCCCTTTCCCTAAATTTCAGGATTCCACTTCTCAAATTTGGAGGAAAGTCTTCCAAAAGCAATAAAGCCTTTATGTCTTCAACAAGATAACTTGTTGAGTTCCCCCAAATTCGGAAGGACTCTTACAAATTTGTCTTCAAAGTCTTCCAAACCATTAATGGTTAGCTCACCCTTTTGGCATGGTTAGAGACTTTTTGCCTAACTCAACCTTCATCTAACCCAGGGGTCTCATCAAGAACTCATGGCTTTACCCTTGGTTATCCCTTTAACCCTTGTACAAGAGTTTACCCCTTGGGTAAAAGATTCATCCATTGGGTAATCTTAACCTAACCTTAACCCTTACCTCCTAAGGTAACCATGAGGTCTTCTCAAGCATTTAATGCTTCTTACATCTCCTCTCAAGCAGTCTCTTGTTGACAATTGTCACCATTTCATTGGTGAGAATTGTAAACATGGATTGATTAACTTTCAATCTTGGCCCTTGATAAGATTATCCAATCTTGACCATCCATTTCCCTATTTTCCCTATAAATAGAGCCCATTCCTTCTTCAAAACAATAAAGTCATTGTGCATCAAACTTATAGTCTCATAACATTAAGCATATTATATCTCTTTGATAGAATAAGCATTTTAGATCATTTTAATAGCATTATAATCTTAGATATATCATGTTAGCTTCATCTTAGTATCATTTTCATACTAGTTTTAAGCTTCATATCAATATCTTGCATCCTATCATCATCTAGTTTCATATCTAAATAGTCACAAGGATCTTGGTTGCATTCCATTTAGATCTTAGAATCATTTAAATCTCGTTCTTTAGGTTGTCATATTAAAGAATCAAGTGCTCTTCCAAGCTGAGAGCCACCTTGAATCTTGAAGATCCTTGGAGATAGAGGAATATGTAACGATTTTAAGAGTTTAGATCTATTAACTTGCTTTGTTTGGATTTATAACCTCTAATGCAATGTTTCATGTGTGTGTTTGAGTTGTTTTCTCCTCTTGCAGGATGACACCACATTTTTGGCATACAAAAATAGATGGTGAAAACCTGGCAACATGCGCTATCTGTCAGTTAGCTCTTCCATCTATTAGTTGATGCATCCTTTTGCTTGCATTTGATTTCCATCAACACTGTTCATATCCATAAGAAAGCCTTTGTACATACGCAAGCATCACAACTGATTTCTCACCATGGTTTGGATCATTGGGTATATCATAATAAATTTGTTTCTAGGCTTGAGGTAAAATTCTGCACCTAACTAGGGGGCAAAATTTTTGATCATTTTAAGCTTAATAAAACAGGTAGAACAATAGTTAGGCAACTCTTTTCAAGCGAAAACTGAGACACATCCAACATTGAACACATGATCACCTTATCAACCATCAAACTATCACATGTCAGTCTAAGAACGACACACACATATCAATGAATGATATCTTTTGAGTAATGATTTTCGCACTATAATCTATGACTATTCAACTTTTATATCTTGATTTTCACTATCATGATTTTTGAGTGCCTCCAGATGTCTCTAACTAGAGGAATAAGGAAGGAACATGATATTTTTCTTGTCTGTTTGTCTATAAATTAATCATTAATATGTGTAAATTTGTCTCAGGACATGATCATTGGAGTATCATCGAAGACATTTATGATTTGCATATAGAAATGGTTAATACTATCTGTTTTACGCAAGCAATACTCAGGTCATCTTGGTTCAATTATACCTCGATGCTTGTGCTAACTTGCAATATCAAAATCCAGGAAATTAGTGCTCGAGTCATCATGGTTCATTCAATTATACCATTGATGTTTGCACTCACTTCCCACATTTTAAAAATCTCAATGATGACAAAACACAATAACCTAGTGACTGGTCCGATCGCAGCTTTGCATTTCATTTGCATTTAGCTTGCCTTTCATTCTTGCATAAGATCACAAAAGCTCATCTTATCCAATGCCAAATCTATCGCAGGGATCATCAATGTATCATCATCATTATATACACAATCAAAATGATGACTCATCTCTCTCTAGATGTTGTCAACCCAAAGCAAATCTTATGCTCCTCCCTCAAATGTACCCACATCAGCATATCTGAATCTTCCCGCAACATGATATCAAAAAAATGTCACTTCTTGATCCAATTAATCTTATCAATCTTATCAATCCATTGCATCTGATCCATTCTATCATATCTTATATAGGATGTATCTTTCCTAGAACCAACCATTTTGATCAAGTCTTATACAGGATATATCATTCTTGAAACCAGACGCTTTGATCATCTTTGTCTTATACAAGAGGTGTCATTCCTGAAACCAGACTAGATCTCAATCTTATCAATTCAATCAAGCTCTATCAATCATCACATCGAGAACCACATCACCGTGATCGAAGAACTCACACTTTCATCAATCAACGTTGCAGAAATCAAATCATTTCTAATCAAGAAATCAATTTTGCAAAGATTCAAACACATCAAAGGTCAATTATCTCAATTGATCTCCCGAGGGGGCATCATCGTATCACAATTGATCAATCAATGTTTTGGGCATTCTATTTGAACCAATATCACATCAACATCATCAAAATGAGATTATTCTTTGAATCAACGCGTCATCACACCTCGCTTCAAAGAGAAGAAAAATGTATACACCTAAAAATGGTTTGAAGATAATTAACTAAATAAGAAATTATTTAATTAATCCCCCTTCCCAATTTAATTGAATTCATTAGCAATTTGATTAAATTCCCCATTCACCTACTTATTAATAAATCTAAGGATTTATTTAATGAGTTCATTTCAATAGTCCCCTTTGATTAATTAATCTGAATTAATTAATCCTACCCCCATTTAATTCATTTCTTCTAATATCCTAATTAATTAAAACAAATCGATTTATGAATTATTGAAAGTTAATTAGCCTTTTCCTATTATTTGAATTTTTAAATTCAAATTTCCCACATGCCTCCTAACCTAGCCACCCCCTAACCTAACCCATTCCACCTAATCCTAGGTTTAGCTAACCCTATCCTAGCATCCTCATCCTAACCTCCTTATCCTAACCTCCTATGGGTTGGATATTCTCTCCTTGAGACACATGGCACTTATGCCACATGTCTCCTCCCTTGGACACTTGCCCTCTTGTGAGCAAGATTCCTTGACACTTGTCACCACATAGATGACAAGTGTCCCTCCCTCCAACCTCTTCTCCAACCTCCTCCAATTTGACCCTTGATATCTTTAGATTCAATCTTGACCATTGATTCCTGCCACCTCACCTCTGCCCTTGGAAATCCTATAAATATCCCCCATTTTGGAGCACAAAGGATCCCATCTCATATCATTTAAGCATTGTTATTATAGGTAGATCCCATCTCATCTTATTTCAAGTATTGTTATTATAGGCATATCCATTCTTCCATATCATTTAAGCATTGTTATTATAGGCAATTGCATCTTGGATCTATCTTAATTTGATCATATTCTAGTATAATTGTTTTATCATATAGCAAAATAAATCTCTCATCTAGCTTAATTGAATCATCATTTAGCATAATCAATGCATATCATTAGTATAATTAGCTTCTTGGATCAATCTAGTTTAATCATGCATTTATCTATCTTGCATATCATATCATTTTAAATCCTTTGTCTTGGTGTAGTCAAGTCACTGGGATTTCTCATCTAGATCTGAGAGAAAATCCACACTCGCATCTCTTAGGAGGTGATAGGTCACTTTGTCATGGTTTATCTTTCGTTTGATTTCAATTTGCTAGCCATGCTTGTATTTATCTATTGAGTGTTTGTGTTGCAGCTGCAGGTATCCTACTTCACACACACGATAGTTACAACTCCTTTAACCATTGGATGCAATTTAGGAAATGATGACGAGTCTTTGGAGGTTGATCAGAAGAAGTACAAATTGATGATTGGTGGATTATTATATTTGAATGCATCCAAACTAGATATCATGCGGGTTGTGTTCTTAGTGGCTAGGTTTTAGGGAAATATGAAGGTGGCACATGAGAAAGCTATGAAAATAATTTTTAGATATTAGAAAGGTACTATGGATTTTCCAAGGACTTTGGTACAAAAAGGGTGGAGATTTCTTGTTAAAATCTTACACTGATGTAGATTGGGCTAGAAGTGTTGATGACTGGAAGAGTACTAATGGTGGTGCTTTCTTTTTAGGAAATAGATTGGTCTCTTGGTTTAGTAAGAAACATGATTTAGTCTCCCTATCTACTACTAAAGCAGAGTATATTGCAGTAGTAATGTATTGTACTTAGGTAATATGGATGAGACAGACTCTTAAAGATATCAAGGTAACATATGATGAAGCAATTCCTATTATGTGTGATAATATAGTTGTAATAAACATTTCAAAGATTTTTCTTATGCATTCAAGAACAAAACACATTTCAATCAGATATCACTACTTAAGGGAGAAGGTTGTTGAGAAGGAAGTTTGATTGAAATAAATTTATACAAAGGAATAGGTAGCAGATATTTTTACTAAGGCATTAGTAAAGGATACATTTGAGTTTATTTGGGAGAAGCTTGGGGTTATTGCCTCTCCTTCTTCTAGCTAGGTGCATTATGTAGGTGCATCTTTCCAAGGGGAGATTTCATGCCTATTTCTTTTTTTGTATCAATGTTTTGGTTTCTTTCAAGGGGAGTAGTGGAGTGTGTAGTGTTGTTGTGGCCTTTGTCCTTGATGGCAAAGGGGGAGAGATTGAGCAATTTTAGGAGAGAATGAACAACTTTGGGAGAGATTGAACAATTTTGGGAGAGATAGATGTTTGGGAGAGATAGAATAGTATTTGTAGTGTTTCTGATTGTGTAGTGCAGATTGGTCAAGTGTTGAGTTAGTCAAGTGTTGTCGAGGGAGATTATTGGAAGTATGTGGTGTTGTGGTTGTCATTAATATAAAACTTGTTGTTACAGATAGTTGTTGGTCTGAAATGTCTATGGTGAAGAGATATATTGTTGTGTTGGTGTTGCAGTTGTTTTGAAAGTGTTTGGGGCTAGAAATTTTTGTTGATTTTGTTTGATGTTGTTATCTTCTTTGTTTATGTTTTTGGCATTCTGGATGAGTTACTTTTGTGGTTTGAAAATGTCTTTGTGTTCTCTGGAAGTTGTGGTATATTTCATAATAGTTTATGATATTCTATGTTAAACCTATCTTTGGGTCCAAATATGATTTGTGGAAGGTTATTTGATATGTTATGGGTCTCACCATAGTGTGTGGAGATTTGGATAAGAGTAATTTGCATTGGAGAGTTTGTTTTGACCATTAATTATCTATATAGATGTGTTGTGTGTTGGGATGTAGAAGTTTTTATTCTGGTGATTACAGATTGGTGGATTGATCTTTGTATTATTTGTTTTGGTCCCCTCTTTCTCCTAGAGTGGATCAACATGTGTATTTTTGGTCTAGAAGGTGTATTGTGTTTCAGGCCAACTTGGTTCAAGCTTTGATGATCTATCTTGTATATAAAGAATGAATGTGATTGAGTTGAGTATGATGACAAAGATGAGGTGAAAATAGAAGAAGATGAGAGGAAGTATGTGATGTGAAGATAATCAACTTAATTCACAGTAGAGAAGAAGAGTTGTGTTTCAATGATATACGAGCTATTTGAGACCGTGGCAGAGGTATGAGACAGAGTGTTGACAGATGAGTTCTGAGTTATGTGTGCTGATGTTGATCACTTGATGCAGAGTTCAAGGACAACTTCATGATCAGGAGATCCTTCTTTTTGAATCATTTATGTATATTTCCCTATTGTAGTTAGCTTCAAGTCTACAAGTCCTCTTTTTGTATCTTTCCCTAAGAGAAGTTGGCCTTGGTTTGCAAGTATGGAGTGGTAAGCTCATTAATTGTAATCTAATATACATAGTGGATATATTTTGTGGAAAAGTTCTCATAGTGGTTTTTCCCTATTTGGGTTTTCCACAGAGAAAATCTTGGTATTGATGTGTTGTGTTTGTGTTGTTGATTAATTGTTTATGTGCTGCATTAATTTTTGTTCAAGACTAATTCACCCCCACCCCTCAGTCCTGCCTTGGTTTCAACATAAATATGTTACATATACTTGAGAATAACTGAGAATAATAAGCAACTTTGAGGGTAAAACCTTCAAAATCCTCCAATAAGAACATAAATTGTAATCTTATGATAATAAACTAATCACTAACCAGTATACATACCCTACTTAAAGGTTAGATTTCACCAAGACCACTTAGATACCTAAATAAAATTCCTAATATGGTCTAAATATATAAATAAAAATATAAGAATGATCATATAACTTAATTAAGATTTAAATTAGCCACAAGACACTATATGATCAATGTTGTAGAGAACACAAGAATTGGACAAGTACTTGCATAAAGAGAAACATACATTGGTTAGGTGTTTACCATGATATCTACTTGGTCCAATCAACTTCATATATATATTTTTTGATTGGTTAATGATATTAATGGTTGTTTATAACATACATACATCATAAATATAACAGTTTGCAAATAGCCTACCATTAAAGCCCATGTTCTTCCTCACCCTGACCTCCCAAAACTTTAATACCAATAATTACACAATGGGCATAAGTCCCCTTTATAAAAAACACTAACAAAATTATGTAACACAACTTATCATAAATCAATTTCTTGGCTCCTACTCCAAAATCATTTTGCCACAAACCTCCTCCACCCATGTTCCCTCCTATGCACTAGATTCATTGCTTGGGTTCACCATGCTCGATGAGGATGCACCTCCCTTCAACAACCACCTCTTCTTTGCATTGTACAAACCTATAGGTCATCCTCATTTTCTTTTAGGGGATGACGCCTCCTCCACTTGCTCCTAAGTCTCTAGTTGTGGCAACCATTTTTCCACCTCCTCTTGTACCAAACTCACTTCCCTAGAATTAAGGTAGTCCTTGATTCCTTAAAGCCCGATTTGGATTGAAGCTCGATGAACCTCCTTGTTTATATTCACACTTGAAAGGAGGAAAGGCCTCAATGGTGGTGTAAATTCACCAACGTGTAGCCATTCACCACCAGGACAAACAAAACCTTCACCTTGCCTTGCCATGCCAGTAAGATTTGCCAAACCCTAGCACCAATCATCTTTAACATAATTATGCATGAACCAAAACATCATTTCATTAGCCTCTAACTCTAGGCACCAAGCCATGAATAGAGAAGCGCTGTCAATATTGGTACAATACCTATATTGAGAATTTAGGTACTCATCCCCCAACACTATCTTCACCCCATTAATGAATGATTGTTTTGTGATCTTAAAAATATGACTTAGATTCTCCTTCAAAATCTTCCCCCAAAAGGACACCATTAGTTTAGTGGTTTGTAAGGAGAAATTTTCTTGCATGTTGCCTCCTTTGCCTACTTCCAAGCTCAAATGAATGTCTCACCTCTTATAATTTGTAAAACTTCCAAACTTGGTGCCTTAATTCAATATGATTTTTGAAAGCATTTGTCCGATCAATTTATGACACCCGCCGCCACCACCTATCAACTACAAAGAAATTAATATGGCTTCATTGGCAATTAACTACTCCTCTGATGTATTTGTATAAAAGAAACTTTCTCCTTTGCATGCTTTACACCATGGGCTGGTGAGATGACTGCAAATACGTCCCATCTGCATTCATACTCCTCATTTAGATTCCTTGGTTTCACTTGTGTCTTATGATCACCTCAACCAATTCATTCCAAAAAATATCCTCATCCTTACATTGATACTCCCCCTTTCCATGTTGCATGAGGAAAAGGTCAAATATAGCTTAGTTAAAACCAACTTTGTCACTTGTGCATAACAAGTAATCATTACCATCTTTTTCCCTTAGCCTCTCCATCACCTTCATTAATTACTACTTCCACCAATACTAACTGACCCCTAAGGCCACTAATGTGCAAATTTTCCAACTCATCCTTATATATGCTATCACCTCAATTCACCTCATTGATGGCTTCAAGTGTCACATCAAACCATTTGACTTCTCCCATTTGAAGATCAAATGCCACATTAGCTTGTTTGTCAACTTCCATATTACTTTTTAGAATTACTTGTCTATGTTGTCATTTATGTCAATCTGGAGGTTCAGATTGGTCTGGATTGATGTGGAAGATAGGTATGTATGTTCTGTTGCAAATAGTGGAAGATAGGATTATGTATTGGTAGTATGAGAGTTCTAGTTCTCTGAAAGTCTGTGTAGTAAGAAAAATATTTGAGATTTGCAAAGGTCTGAATTACTCTGCATTTCATGTTTTCCTATTGTGCATTTGGGATCATAATATTCATACAGGTGTCTATGTTGTTATGTCTTAACACGTGTGTTTCCAAGATGTATTATGTGTTGGATATTATTTTTTTGGTCTAAGGTTGACATGGTTTGTAATTATGTAATTGGTTTATTATCTAGTGGCCAACCTGATTGTTTATGGTCGAGGGTTTGTATATATAGTTGTAAGATCTCATTGTAGATCATAGGATATGGTAGAGCTCAAGGGATATGGGTATGTAATGTGTGAATAATGTAATATCATTCAAGCAGAGGATTTGGTTGATCATTGGAGATCGAATTAGGTTTATGTAAGAGGATTTAGTCCTCAGGTATTGAGCTTAACCGGAACTGTACTTAGGCATAGGAGATGCTATCTTTTTCAGTTCAACACTTCTATGGATTGTAGTTTGGATTTCTATGTAGTCAGCGAGACTCCTTTTGTGATGAGTAGTGTGCTCTTGGCTGTTGGCCTTCCTGCAAGTACAGGCCCCTTAATTGTAATTTACATACTTACTGCAAAAGTATTATCTGATTGTGGGTAGGCTTCCCACCATGGTTTTTCCCTTTACCGGGTTTCCACGTATAAATCTTGGTGTCGTGTGTTGGCATTACATTAAGTTTGTTGGTATGATGATATTGAGAAGGTTGTTGGAGATTGATGATATAATTGATAAAGGATGATTACTGTCTTAATAATACTATTTTATCATTGATGTCAAACAATTGATTTTCTGATTCAGTATGATGTTGCTATATCTTAAAGAGTATGTTTTGATGAGTATAAATATGTCGGTAAGTGACACAAAAAGAATGTGAAAATGAAGGGGAGTAATAAGTTGTTCAATGGGCAACTATTACCGAGTTATATAGTGATGAGATTATGTTATTTTGATTGTTTTGATATCCTATATATGTGTATTTGAAGACTAAATAAGAAGGAGAAAAGATTTCATGTAATAGAATGAGTAAAGGTTTGATACTATTCTATTTTACCGAGCAAGGAGATAGTCGGTAAACACCAAGGTTCTCAGTGTCGGTTAAAGAAGGAAGAAGTTATCGAGTAAAGTTCTATATTTACCGAGTATCAACTGAGCAGTAACAAAATGCATTGGATGAATAAATACACTATTAAATGAAGGATGCCAATGAGATGGAGATTTGTAGAAGATTGGAATGTCACGTAAGAAGTTTGTTAAGGATCAACGACAATGAAAATTCAAGAGTTAGATCTACAACACAGATTGAACGGTCATAACCGAGCACAAGTACCAAGGAAGGAATACAAGTTTCAAGGCAAGATAAAACATTTTTCAGTTCAAAGGATTCAATGAACCTAGTTAAGTTTGAAGATCTGATGGCTAAGATTAATCATGGGAAATGTGATTAAGGAGATTAAGCGGTTAAGAATAGCTTATAAATAAGGAATAGCTGATGAACAACAGAAGCGGGCAAATAGACGAGCAGTGATACTATAGAGGTGATTACCGAGTACAGAAGATTGAAGATCTGATTGAAGAACAGATTGAGAAGCCCAGCAAGGAGGAAGATAAGACTTTTGATAAGATTATTTTGAGCATATAGAGTCTGCTTTAACATTTCATATGTGAAGTTGCAGATATATTTTATTACTGTTATTTATTTTGTAAGTGACAGGAAATCTCTTAACCGAGTGGACCTAACAGTCTTATTTGTAAATCCTCTAGCAAGGTAACATTCTGAATGAGTGTTTGAAATCCTTTGACAAGGTCACTTCTAACAAAGTGCAAGATTCTGATAGATTTGAGGGAAATCCCTTGACCGGGTCACATCTAGAAATGTGTTAATGTAATCTTTAACAGGATTGGCTTCTAACTGAGCATACTCTAGAAGAGTATATTTTCTTAGTGGGTTCGAAATCTCACAGTGGTTTTTCCCTATTTGGGTTTCCACATTAAATCTAGTGTTAAATGTGTTTTGAAGTTTCAAGTTTATTAGTTTATGAGTTTGAATCATTTACAGTCATAGTTGCATATCAATTAAGTTTTACCGAGGTCGAATCTGATGAATATTTGGTATTGTGAATTTATCTGATTCACCCCCCCTCATCTAACTAACAACTGGTATCAGAGCTAGAACTCTGAAAGAAAAGTTTAAAGGAACTTGAGGCAAGATCCGAAGATGTATAAAAGGGATGCACCAAAGTTGAACATGTCAAGTTTCTCCACATGGCAGAAAAGGATGAAGCTGCACTTATCAGGAATTGGAGAATATGAAACATATTATCTGGAGAATGATTACACTGCACCTAGCACCTACCCGATGACAATGGCAGAGATAAAGGCAAAGCAAGAACATATTCAAGCAATGATTGAAATAACATCAGCATTGACCGACTCAGAGTTTAATGATCTAGAAGGCTGTAATGATGCCAAAGCTATGTGGAATAAGCTTATATCTATGTGGAATAAGCTTATATCTATGTATGGTGGTGATTAACATGTTCAAAGAGAAAAAGTAGACAGTCTAAGAGGACAAATTGAATCCATGAGAATGAATGAAGGTGAGAACATAATCCAATACAGTACAAGGTTAAAGGAAACTGTCAATCAAATCAAAGGAGCAGGAGGAACTATTGAAGAAAAGGATGTAACAAGTAAGTTGCTGAGAACACTTCTACTTGCTTATGCCATT
The DNA here is from genome assembly GCF_030272615.1 of Cryptomeria japonica. Classification (NCBI taxonomy): domain Eukaryota; kingdom Viridiplantae; phylum Streptophyta; class Pinopsida; order Cupressales; family Cupressaceae; genus Cryptomeria; species Cryptomeria japonica. The sequence continues at coordinate 401,182,610 of NC_081408.1, forward strand.
CAAGTCTCTCCAATTAATGAATTAAGGTCTATACAAAACATGCCAGACTCTTTGGATGCTACTATCGGTAAGCTACATGCTTTTGAGTTGAGTAATTTTGATAATAGTGGGTCTTCGGTTAACAAAGTTGAATCTGCATTTAGTTCTTTTCATCTTGGTGAATCTAATGATTACAATGATAGAATGTATAAGTATGTTGAAGGAAATCACAGTGGAGCAAGTGAGAGATTTCACAAAAACATGGAAGTACACAAACTATATGAGGAAATCAGAAAGCAAGAAGAGTTTGAAGCATTATTGGCCAGAAGGTTACCGAGAGGCAAAGGTAAGTATAAAGGAAAGTTACCTTTGAAATGTTTTAACTGTGATAAAATTGGACATATGGCTTCAAACTGTCCTGACAAAGAATCTAGTGAAAAGAGAGAATACCGAGATGACAAACAGAAAGACAACAATACAAAGGGCACCGAGACTTCAGAAGGAGAGATAGAAAGACATGCCTAGTAGCTGATGAGGAATCCAATGATGATAAATCTAATGGGATTGAGACAGAGGAAGTTGTATATGTGGCTATCAAAGATGGATGAGATGAAGAAAGGTATAAAGAAAAAGCCTTAATATCACACATAAATAATAATGATTCTTGGATCACAGATAGTGGATGCTCACATCACATGACAGGTGATAAACACAAGTTTGTTAAATTAGAAGATTATGATGGAGGTTATGTAAGATTTGGTAATGATGCACCATGTCTTGTAAAAAGTAAAGGATCTATCACACTTCTTGACAATTCTAAATGTGATGATGTATATTGGGTTGAAGGTCTGAAATACAATTTGTTAAGTGTAGCACAACTAAACAATATAGGATACCGAATAGAATTTCAAAAAGGAATTGTCAAAGTTCATGACAAACATGGAAAGTTGGCTGCTACTGGGACTCAAACAAGAGGTAATACATTTCATCTTGACTCAAATCGGAACAATTGTCTGTATGAAAAAATAGAAGATACCTGGTTATGGCATAAAAGGTTTTGTCATGTAAATTTTGATAACCTGATCAAAATAAGTAAGAAGCACCAAGTAAGAGGTCTACTGAGCTTGGAAAAACCAAAGAATGCAATATGCCGAGGATGCCAGATGGGTAAGATGACAAAATCAAGCTTTACAAGTAAGTCTTACACTTCTAAAGGAATTTTAGATCTTGTGCACACTGATCTTTGTGGTCCTATGAAAGTTCAAAGTTACTATGGTGATAAATACTTCATATTATTTGTTGATGATTACTCAAGGATGATGTCAATTATGTTTTTAAAAGAGAAATTAGAAGCCTTTCAAATGTTCAAATGGTATAAGGCAAGAGTTGAAAATGAAATAGGAAGATAGTTGAAATGTCTAAGATCTGATAGAGGAGGAGAGTTCATTTCAGATGAATTTAACTTATTTTGCAATGATCATGGTATAAAGAGACAAGTGTCTGCACTGAGAACACCACAACAAAATGGGATAGCTGAAAGAAGAAACAGATCAATTGTAGATTGTGCCAGAACCTCGATGATAGAAAAGAGAGTACCTCAAATATTTTGGAGAGAAGCAATAAGCACTGCAGTTTACACCCTGAACCGAGTACAACTAAAGAAAGGAACTATGAAGCCACCGTATGTAATCTAGTATGACAAGAAACCAAATGTAAGTTATTTTAAAATATTTGGAAGTAGATGTTATGTTCACAAAGATGACAGAAATGAAAAATTTGATCAGAAAAGCGAGGAAGGAACATTTATTTGTTATTCCTCTAGGAGTAAAGCATTTAAATGTCTGATCAAATCATCTAACAAAATAGTGGAAAGTGCAAATGTGAAAATTGATGAATTTGCAGAAAGGAATGATGAAGGAACTCCAAAGAACCAGAAGATTATGAAGAGTTTGTATATGTACAACCGAGAAGTCTAACCGAGAAAGCCGATGAAGAAAATACTCAGTTACCGAGTGATGAAGAAGGTCATATAGAGCCTACCGAGCCTATATTAGCAAAATATGTCAGAAGAAATCATGAATCAAGTCAGATTACAGGAGATAAGGATGCTCCAATGATGACAAGGAATAAACTGAGATAGAACACATGTCTAATATCCGAGTTTGAACCAAGGATAGTAAAAGAGGCATTAAGCAATGAAGATTGGGTGAATGCTATGACAGAAGAGATTGAACAAATCAAGAAAAATGAAACATGGACACTGGTCCCAAGACCAAAAGAGAAAAATGTAATCGGTACAAATTGGATTTTCAGAAATAAGCTAAATGAAAAAGGTGGGGTCATTCGGAATAAAGCAACTAGTTTGCAAAGGTTATGCTCAAGAAGAAGGAATAGACTATGGTGAGACTTTTGCACCTATGGAAAGACTTGAGGAATTTAGAACATTGTTGGCATATGCTGCTTACAAAAATTTCAAGGTATATCAAATGATGTTAAATCTACATTTTTGAATGGTATACTAGAAGAATAAGTTTATATTGAACAACCTAAAGGATTTATTGAAGAGAAGAATAAAGATCAGGTATGTAAGTTGAACAAAGCTTTATATGGCCTAAAGCAAGCACCTAGAGCATGGTATGAAAGGTTGCACTCTTACTTAATCAAGATTGGATTTATGAGGACTAGTGAAAACAACAACATGTATATGAAGAATGATGAGGATAATGGAATACTGATTTCAGCCATATTTGTTGATGATATTATTTTTTGTGGAAATGATTCTTTATGCAAGAACATTGGAAATGAAATGTGCAAAGAATTTGAGATATCATTAATCATTGAAATAAAGTATTTTATAGGTTTACAAATACTGCAAATGAAAAATGGGATTTTCATTACTCAATCCAAGTATATAAAGGAAATCTTGAAGAAATTTGGAATGGAGGATTCTAAACCTGTAAGTACTCCTATGACTACTAATTGTAAACTATCAAAGAATGATGAATCTGCATCTATTGATGAGACACTTTACCGAACTATGATTGGAAAGTTGCAATATGTAGTTCACAATGGGCCTGATATAGCACATGCAGTAGGTATAGCTGCAAGATTTTCTGCAGATCCCAAAGAAACTCATATGACAACAATCAAGAGAATTTTTCAGATACTTGAGAGGCATTGAAGATTATGGTTTACTATATAAAAAGAGGAGTGATTTTGACTTAAAAGTCTATACTGATGCTGATTGGGCAGGAATAATTGATGACAGGAAAAGCACAAGTGGTGGAGCTTTCTTTTTGGGAGAAAGACTAGTGAGTTGTCTTAGCAAGAAACAAGGATGCATTTCACAGTCAACAGCTGACCCTGAATATGTCGCTACAACATTGAATTGTACCAATATAGCATGGATCAAACAATTGTTGGAAGGTATGAATGAGACAATTACCGAGCCAGTAACTATATTTTGTGATAATACAAGTGCTATTAACATTTCAAAGAATCCAATAATGCACTCTAAGATAAAGCATATCGCTATAAAGTATTATTATCTAAGAGAAGAAGTTCAAGAAAAGAAAGTTGTGCTAGAATATGTTAGCACAAAGGAACAATTAGCAGACATCTTCACAAAGCCATTGCCAAGGGACACTTTTGAGTATCTCAGAAGTAAGTTAGGGGTCCTACCCCTATCTACTACTCACTGACAGAGTTCGGTGAAAGCATCAATTCAATGACTCTACAGAATACTATTTATGAGTTGATGCTGATTTACACACTTTAGGAGGTTTCCTAAAGTTGTGCAGGAAACAATGAATGAAGACAAGATGCCCTGACCGAGACTAAGATGATACATTTGTATATGTTTTAACAGTAAGGAAATTACTTCACAGGGGAAGTAATCATGAATTAGTTTTACTTTTGGCATTGTTGTCAAAGGGGGAGAAGACTAATGACAGGGGGAGAAAATTACAGGAGAAGTTTACAACTCAAGGATAACAGGAGAAGAATTACAATAGTTCGAATCAATTGGAATAAATCAAGTTGGTATTTCCATCAATGCCAAAGGGGGAGATTGTTGGCATTACATTAAGTTTGTTGGTATGATGATAATGAGAAGGTTGTTGGAGATTGATGATATAATTGATAAAGGATGATTACTGTCTTAATAATATTATTTTGTCATTGATGTCAAGCAATTGATTTTCTGATTCAGTATGATGTTGCCATATCTTAAAGAGTATGTTTTGATGAGTATAAAGATGTCGATAAGTGACACAAAAAGAATGTGAAAATGAAGGAGAGTAATAAGTTATTCAATGGGCAACTATTACTGAGTTATACAGTGATGAGATTATGTTATTTTGATTATTTTGATATCCTATATATGTGTATTCGAAGACTAAATAAGAAGGAGAAAAGATTTCATGTAATAGAATGAGTAAAGGTTTGATACTATTCTATTTTACCGAGCAAGGAGATAGTCGGTAAACACCAAGGTTATTAGTGTCAGTTAAAGAAGGAAGAAGTTACCAAGTAAAGTTCTGTATTTACCGAGTATCAACCGAGCAGTAACAAAATGCATTGGATGAATAAATACACTATTAAATGAAGGATGCTAATGAGCTGGAGATTTATAGAAGATTGAAATGTCATGTAAGAAGTTTGTTAAGGATCAACGGCAATGAAAATTCAAGAGTTAGATCTACAACACAGATTGAACGGTCATAACCAAGCACAAGTACCAAGGAAGGAATACAAGTTTCAAGGCAAGATAAAACATTTTTCAGTTCGAAGGATTCAATGAACCTATTCAAGTTTGAAGATCTGATGGCTAAGATTAATCATGGGAAATGTAATTAAAGAGATTAAGCAGTTAGGAATTGCTTATAAATAAGGAATAGTTGATGAACAATGGAAGTGGGCAAATAGAAGAGCAGTGATACTGCAGAGGTGATTACCGAGTACAAAAGATTGAAGAACAGATTGAGAAGCCCAACAAGGAGGAAGATAAGTCTTTTGACAAGATTATTTTGAGCACATAGAGTTTGCTTTAACATTTTAGATGTGAAGTTGTAGATATATTTTATTACTGTTATTTATTTTGTAAGTGACGGGAAATATCTTAACCGAGTGGACCTAACAATCTTATTTGTAAATCCTCTAGCAAGGTAACATTCTGAATGAGTGTTTGAAATCCTTTGACAAGGTCACTTCTAACAAAGTGCAAGATTCTGATAGATCTAAGGGAAATCCCTTGACCAGGTCACATCTAGAAATGTGTTTATGTAATCTTTGAAAGGATTGGCTTTTAGCCGAGCATACTCTAGAAGAGTATATTTTCTTAGTGGGTCCGAAATCCCATAGTGGTTTTTCCCTATTTGGGTTTCCATGTTAAATATGGTGTTAAATGTGTTTTGATGTGTCAAGTTTATCAGTTTATGAGTTTGAATGATTTACAGTCATAGTTGCATATCAAGTAGGTTCTACCAAGTTTGATTCCGATGAATATTTTGTATTGTGAGTTTATCTGATTCACCCCCCCTCTCATCTAACTAACATCATGTGGATGGTATTTATTCTATGATTATTGTTTATGCTTAATTTGTTTAACTGCTATTCCAGTATTAATGTTTTGGGTTCCAGTATTTAAGTTTTAATTGCCAATGGTTCCAGTAATATGTGACAACTGAGTCACCCCCCCTCTCAGTTGTCTTTCGGTTATTTGAACTATCTAACAATATTGTCTCTTTTCCAACATAGGAAGTGCATGATTTCTTTTCATTTTTCATACTCGTGTGTTTGCCATTTTTGGTTTCAAAATAATCTTTGTCAAAAATTAATTCAAACTCTCAAACATCTCACGTGACTAGGTCCTAGTTTGGTCTTGTTTTTCAACAAATTGTCCTCTCATTCTAATGAGTTTGTGTTAGTTGTCTCATTATGGTGTCAAAATTACCCAAGTCAAGTGTCAAATTTGTTCATCTTGGTCATCATTTCAAATTTGACATCGTTATTATCGTCTACTAGGGTTTCGACTTGTATGGTCATCTTTATCATCTCAGTTGTTAATTATAACCTTGGATGTCATCATTCCATATTTGACGTTGTCATTATCATCTACTAGGGTTTCGACTTGTATGGTCACCTTTATCATCTCAGTTGTTAGTCATAACCTTGGTTGTAATCATTTCAATTTTGATGTCGTTATTATTGTCCATCTAGTGCATGGTCCTATCTCATTGCATTCGATTATCCTAGTCACAAATCAGAAGCTTGGTCATCATTTCTAGCTTATATCATTATTATCGTCTACTAGGGTCTCAAATTACATGGTCACCTTTATCATCTTAGATTCTATTCATCACCTTGGTTGTCATCATCTCAATTCTTGCATCGTCATTGTCCATCATCATTTCTCATCATCTCGATTCACATCATCATTGCCCTCTTCCTAGGTCATCAATCCAAACACCAGTTATCCAAAATTGGACATCAAACCTTCATCCTCTTTCCAAATTCCTCAGAGTCAGTCCCCATCCTAGCATGAGCCTGTCATTCATCACATTCTAAGCTTTGGTCTATCATCCTTTTTCATCTTTCATCTCTCAAACTCATCAACTAATCATCATGTTACAATTTTCTTAAAATGAGTTTGTTCATCCTTCATTTTCTTCCACTGCATCCCATTTTGATGATGATGAGAGTATGGTTGATCAAGATGAATATAAAATTGAAAATATTTATGCCCTCATCCTTAGCTAGCTTGCACCGAGTGTTAGATACCAAAATACAACTTTTCATCCTAGCTACTCTACCATTCCTCCATGTGCATCTACTCATAATACTTATCACACCTTCAACAAAGGAAATCCATCACGTCTTCCACCCACAACTCCCTCATATATCACCTCCACGTATCTGTCATATGCAACATCCATACCTCTATCTTCTCCCATGGTCCTATCTCAACCCCCATATTTCCCTCACAACATTGCCACTTACATCCATAATCCAAATCCACCATCTCATTATCCCCAAATCCAACACACAATCCGTAATCCTAATCTCACTCCATCTAAACTTAATTCACCATCTAATCTCACTCCTCCATCTAATTTTAATTCACCATCCTACCTCAATCCTCCATCCTGTTTGACAATTCAAATAATTGGAGCACAAATAAGAGGGAGGGTGAATCAGTTGTCACCAGATTACTAGAACCTTAAGAAAAAAAAAATTTACTACCAGAATACATAAACCAATTACCAGAATAACAAATATATCAATTAAGCACAACCAACAATTAGAGAATAGTTACCATCCACATGACACCATGTAGGAAAAACCACGGTGAGAAGCCTACCCACAGTCAGATAATACTTCTGAAATAAGTATGTGATTACAAATTGAGGGGCCTGCACTTGCAGGAAGGCCAATGGACTAGAGAACACTGATCATTACAAAAGGAGTCTCACTGACTACATAAAAATCCAGACTACAATCCAGAAGGAAGAATGAATTGCAATAATAACATCTCTTATGCCTGAGTACAATTCCAGTTAAGCTCAATACTGGAGGTCTTAAACCTCTTGCATTATCCCAATTCAATCACCTATGATCGACCAAATCCTCTGCATGAATGATTATTACATTATTCTCTTGCATACCATGATCTACAATGAGATCATACACATATATATACAAACCCTCTACCTTAAACAATTAGGTCGTCCACCCAGACAATAAAACCTATTACATAATTATAAAACATGTCGGCCTGAGACAAAACAAATATTATCCAACCCATAAGTCATCTCGGAAATATATCGAGAAGTCCCAACAACACGTTACATTAAGCTGGTCCATAACCTAGATAGCACATAATATGTCTATTGCTAAATGCAACACCACTGATCAACTGGAACATGAACATGATAACCATCGACATCCTGAGTCCCTACTAGAAGCCACACCAACACCACTTATGCATAGTATCAAAAGATCTTCAACAAAGCTCTGCTAGAGAAACCCTCACTAGATCAATAAACTAGGCTTACCAACATATAAGATAGCATTCAATCACCAAGTCAATACCAACTCACTGAACATATATCTCAGTAGCATGAATAGAATACCTAAGCCAATTCCATAAGCCAATGCATACCGGAGTATTCCGGATCAACATGATCTTACCAACCAGAAACCAAACATCCTACTGGGACCAACTAGATACCCGTAAACAACCAAAGCAACTAGTGTTGACATCAAGGACAAAACATCAATGCAACATATAATCAATTCCTCCAAATTTCCAACAATATCCACCTTTGGCATTGATGGCAACACTAGATGTGAAAAACATCTAAGTGCCAAGAAATGTCAAATAAATCTCCCACACAAGAATATAGCAATGAAGTTCTGGTCCATACTATCCTTGTAGATGATATCTTAGTTAAGTTCTGCAAATTTCTCCCCCTAATGTATATAACTCCTTAAGTTTTTCACATGAATATCTCTCCCCCTTTGACATCAATACCAAACATCTGACATAAATATTAAAGAAAAAACATAAACCACTGAATCACAAGACTAACTACTCCCCCTGAGTAGTAGCATCACCACATAAATTCAGAATGAATAATAGCTCTGATAATACATACTGGACTGATGCCAAATAGCATCAATCAATTTTCTGTCTGAGGGGCAGAAACCCCTAATCTATCTCTGACGTACTCCAATGATTCTTTAGGAAAAGGTTTAGTGAAGATGTTTTGAATCTTCTCTTTAGTGTTCACATAAACCAATCTAACTTCATTTTCTTCCACCTTTTCCTTCATAAAGTTATACTTGATAGATATGTGCTTTGTCTTAGAGTGAAATGCCAGATTCTTTGATATGTCTATAGCAGCATAGTTATCACAGTGAATAACTACCAGTTCATTGCAATACACTTTTATATCCTTTAATATTTTCTTCATCTATAGAACTTGTGTAGAGTTAGTAGGAGCAACAACATACTCAGCTTCAGTAGTAGATAAAGAAGTACATGAATATTTCTTGTGTTGGCAATTGACACTCAGTTGGTTGGTTTCAATATGTTGGCATTGATGGCAACATGGCAACATGTTCCAGCTTCATATTTTGGTTCAGTTATGTACCAGAAGGCACTTCATAGATACTTCACCAACATCGACATTGGTAGGTTGGATAGATTTCTTTGATTATCGGCAATGCAGGCTGACATGGTTTAGAATCAAGTTATCGATATTGGAGGCTAACATCATTTGGAGATCCGACACTGACAATTGTTTTTTATATTCATATATTTTTGTTATCTAGTCGACATGTATATTCATATTGTAATTATCTTTGTAAGCCGACATAAGGCATGATGATTTGTAAAGGGTATATAGGTCAATTGATTAGATCATTTTGAAATATCATATGAGAGTATGTAAGTTTATGGAATGTAAAGGAGATGTGAAACATATGAGAGAGATCATGTATGCGAGGATATTTATGTAAGGGTTATTTTGTTAAGGGTTTAGGGTTTCAGACTAGAAGAGACAGAGCTTAACCGAAACTGTATTCAGACATAGAAGATGCTATCTTTGCAATTCAATCATTTTTGTAGATTGTAGTATGGATTTGTATGTAGTCAGTGAGGCTCTTTTGTGATCGAGCAATGTGCTCTAGGCTGTAAGCCTTCCTGCAATTGCATGCCCCTATATTTTGTAATATCTCTTCATATGGCCAGTGGATTGATATTGTGGGTCACAAATCCCATCATGGTTTTTCCTCTTTGAGGTTTTCCACTTATAATTCTATATGTTATGGTATTCATTTGTGTGATTGGCTTATTGGTTGCTTTACTTCTTTAAATTCTATATATACCGGTTGGTGTATGCATGATTTAATAAAGTTAAAATTGAACATTCTGGTAGAACACTGATTCACCCCCCTCTCAGTGTTCTTGGATTCCAACATCTTGCTGATCCATGAAATAAGTTTCTTTCCAAGAAAGAAAGCTCCATCGGAAGTAATTTTTTGGTCATCAACATCACCTGCCCAATCTGCATCGATATATGCACATAAAGTAAAGTAATCATCTTTAGGATACCACAAACCATATTCAGATGTTCCTTTTAAGTATCTAAAATTTTTTTTCACTGCACTCTCATGATTTTCCTTAGGATCACTTTGATATCTTGATACAATGCAAACTGCATTCATTATATCTGGTCTAGTCTGAGTCAAATATAGCAGCCCTCCAATCATAGACTTGTATCTTGTAGGATTTACCGGTGCAGATTCATCTTTCCTTGTCAATTTCTCACTTGTAACCATAGGAGTACTAACCGGTCTATAATTTTCCATACCAAATTTCTTCAACAACTCTCTAGCATACTTAGTTTGATAGATGAAATACCTTTAGTAGTTTGAGTAATCTGCAAACCTAAGAAAAATTTCATTTCCCCAATCATAAACATCTCAAATTTATTATCTATATTGTTAGAAAATTCCATGCACAACTTATCTTCACCTCCAAAAATGATGTCATCAACAAAGACCTCAATAATCAGTGACTTTATAATATAGATTATTGTCAGCATTACTTTTAGTGAAACCAAGTTTTAAGAGATATTTGTCCAATCTTGCATACCAAGCTCTAGGTGCATGTTTCAATCCATATAAGGCTTTCTTTAACCTGCAAACCATGTTTTTATCATCTAAAAGTGAAAACCCATCAGGTTTCTTAATATAAACTTCCTCATCAAGATCCCCATTCAGAAAAGCACACTTAACATCCATTTGATGAACCTTTTAGTTTTTATGTGCAACATAGGCAAGAAATAATTTTATGTATAAATCTTGGTGTTATGTGGATGGTATTTATTCTGTGATTATTGTTTATGCTTAATTGGTTTAACTGCTATTCCGGTATTAATGTTTTGGGTTCTGGTATTAAAGTATTAATTGCTAATGGTTCCATATATCTGTGACAATTGATTCACCCCCCCTCTCAGTTGTCTTCTGGTTATTTTAACTGTCTAACAATTGGTATCAGAGCTTTGGTACTCTCTGTAGAAAGATTAACCACTTGAGGAAGACCTTATGGTGTCTAATAGTTCAAGTTCATCCAGTTCATCTAGAGCTATCTTTTAGAGAGATATTCCTAGGCTTGATGGAACAAATTACACAATATGAAAGATTCAGATGGAGACTCATCTGAGATGTCTTGGCAAAAAGATTTGGGAGATCACATAGAATGGTGTCACACCTTATAATCCAGCATCTAGAAATCCTCCTCCAGAAAACCTGGATAAAGAGCTTGAGAATGATTGTAGAGAAAGAGAGGCCCTCTTGTGTGCACTTTCTGATCAACAAATAATGGGATTAACTGACAAATCATCTGGAAAGGCTATATGGGATAAGTTGGAGACTCTTAATGAAGGTGACACTACAACGAAGATTGCTAAACTTGATGGTTACCAGGTAAGATATGAAAACCTGAAGATGGAAGAAGATGAAAGAATTACTGCATTTATGGAAAGGGTAAATAAGATTGTTATGGGAATTCAATGTTGTGGTGGAACTCTGAACAAAGATGAAATTGTTTCTAAAGTTATGAGAGCCCTACCACTAACTTACAAGATGAAGGATACTGCTATTAATGAGTTAAGAACAATGGCTAATACAGCTGTCAATAGAGATACCTTGGTTGGGAAACTATCTTCTTTTGAGCTTGAAGAATTTTGATCTTTTGGAGCTGTGAAGACTGAACCTGCTTTTCATGCATCTACATCAACAATCAGTAAGCAAGATTGGAAAGCTTTGTATGCAAAGGAACTGGAAGATATGAAGAGAGAAGATGATGAGTTTGAGAAACTTGAAGCACTATTTGCTACAAGAGTACCTAAAGGACCGGTAGGAAGTAAGTATGAAGGAAAAACACCTTTTAAGTGTTTTGCATGTAATAAGATTGATAATTTTGCATCTAGATGTCTTGAAAGGAATTCAATATTTGAAGAAAGAATTAGAAGATATTTTAAGCCTAACCTTGGATATCAGAACACGTATAAGTACAAGAAAAACAAAGACAAATCATGCTACATAGCGAATGAGGAAGGCATTATTGATTCTAATGATGAATCGACAGAAGACTCTGCTAGTGGTTTTGGCAATGGGAAGGAATGGGTGTTTTGGGCTATCAAGGAAGATGTTCGGACACTGGAAGAGAATGTACCTGAAGAGAAGGAACTTTCTACTAAAATTGAAGACAAGGATGAATGGGTAATTGATAGTGGTTGTTCACATCATATGACTGGAGATAAAGGGAAGTTTCTATCTTTGCAAGAATTTGATGGCAGTCTGGTTAGATTTGGAGATGACAAAGCATGTATGATCAAAGGAAAAGGAACTATATCATTGGATGGTAAGAACAATACTGACAATGTTTATTATGTTGAAGGTTTAAGGCATAATGTTTTGAGTGTAGGACAATTGATGGATAAGGGATTTCAATTACAATTCAAGGATGGAAAATGAAAAATCATTAATAGATATGGTTTAGAGATTGCAACCGGTACATAGACAAAAGGTAATATATTTCATTTGAACTCTAGTGAAAAAACATTTTTGATTACACAAATTGATTAGAGTTGGTAATGGCATAAAAGGTTGTGTCATGTGAATTTTGATTGCATTGTGAAGATCAGTTCAACTAAGCCAGTTAGAGATATACCTAAGATTATGAAACCCTATAATCCGGTATGTAAAGAATGTCAAATGGGTAAATAGGTCAAAACCTCTTTTAGGAGTATACAAGATAAATCTAATGATGTTCTTGATCTTATTCATATTGATTTGTGTGGCCCTACTAGAGTTAAAAGTTTTCAAGGTGATAGATATTTCATGCTAATCTCTGATGATTATTCTAGAATGACGTAGGTTACTTTTCTAAACAAAAAATCTGAGGCATTTGAAAAGTTTAAAATCTTTAGGCTAAAGTGGAAACTGAGACAGTATTGAAGATTAAATGTTTGAGGTCAGATCATGGTGGAGAATTCACATCCAGTGAGTTTAATAACTTGTGTGAGAAGCATGGTATAAGAAGACAATTTTCTGCTCTCCGGACACCTCAGTAGAATGGAGTAGTGGAAAGGAAGAACATAACTATCTTGGATGCTGCTAGAATAATGATAATGGAATCTAGTCTACCTCATATCTACTAGAGAGAAGTAGTGAGCACAACAGTTTATACATTCAATAGAGTACATATCAAAGGAGAAACCGGTAAGACACCTTATTAATTATGGTTTGGCAATACACCTACAATTAAGGATTTCAAAATCTTTGGTAGTAAATGTTATATCAGGAGAGATGATATCATTGGAAAATTTGATCCTAGATGTGATGAAGGCATATTTTTTGGTTATTCTAATGAAAGCAAGGCATATAGATGTTATAACAAGAGATTGTAGAGAATTATGGAGAGTGCTAATATCAAAGTAGATGAGATGAACAAAAGTCAAATCAAAGTTTATGAGAAGGAACCGCTAGTGGAAATGATTATATCTGAAGCGATAGTACCTTTACTAGAATAGAGTGTTGAACCAGCTACTCCGACAGTATCAGATAATTCTACAATAACTGAAGATCAGGGAAGAGGAACATAGAGTTAGAGGACTCCTAGGTATGTGAGATTGAATCATTCAAAAGATCATATCATTCGGGATAAGAAAAATGGAGTGATGACAAGAAGAAGACTGACAACTAATGAGGCATGTTTAATTTCACAAGTTGAACTGGTATCAGTAATTGAGGCATATAAAGATGAATATTGGTTGAAAGCTATTGAAGAAGAATTAGACCAGATTGAGAAAAATAACACATGGACTTTGGTTCCCCAGCCTAAAAATAAAAATGTTATTGGAACTAAATGGGGTTCTAGGAATAAATTGAATAAGGATGGTTAAGTTATAAGGAATGAGGCTAGATTGGTTGTAAAGGATATTCTCAGAAGGAAGGAATTGATTATGGAGAGACTTTTGCACTGGTATCTAGGATTGAAGTTGTAAGATTATTTCTTGCCTATGCTGCTTATAAAAACTACAAGGTTTATCAGATGGATGTTAAATGTGTATTTTTGAGTGAGGATCTTGATGAGGAAGTTTATTTTGAGCAACCTGATAGTTTTTCACTATCAGATCATACAAACATGGTTTGCAGGTTAAGGAAAGCTTTATATGGATTAAAACAAGCACCTAGAGCTTGGTATGCAAGGTTGGATAAATATCTTTTGAAGCTTGGTTTTACTAAGGGTAGTGCTGATAGTAATTTATATTATAAAATCACTGATGATGATGTACTGATTATTGAAGTATTTGTTGATGACATTATTTTTGGAGGTGAAGATAAGTTGTGCATAGAATTTTCTAAGAATATGGAGAAAGAATTTGAGATGTCTATGATTGGAGAAATAAAATTTTTCTTAGGTTTGCAGATTACTTAGACTGACAAAGGTATTTTCATCTATCAAACTAAGTATGCTAAGGAATTGTTGAAGAAATTTGGTATGGGAGACTCTAAACCGGTAAGTACTCCTATGGTTACAAGTGAGAAATTGACAAGAAAATAGGTTTCTGCACCGGTAAATCCTATAAGATACAAATCTATGATTGGAGGTCTGCTTTATTTGACTCAGACTAGGCCTGACATAATGAATGCTATTTGTATTGTTTCAAGATTTCAAAGTGATCCTAGAGAGAATCATGAGAGTGCGGTGAAAAGTATTTTTAGATACTTGCAAGGTACATCAGAATATGGTTTGTGGTACCCTAAGGATGATGACTTTACTTTATGTACATACACAAATGTTGATTGGGTTGGAGATGTTGATGATCGAAAAAGTACTTCCGGTGGAGCTTCTTTCTTGGAAAGAAGTTGTTTTCATGGATCAACAAGAAACAATCATGTAATTCTTTATCTACTACTAAAGCTGAGTATGTTGTTGCTGCTACTAACTATACACAAGTTTTATGGATGAAGTAAATGTTGAAGGATATAAAGATGGATTGTAATGCACCGGTAGTTATTCACTGTGATAACTCTATTGCTATTGATATATCAAAGAATCCGGTATTTCATTCTAAGACAAAACACATATCTATTAATTACAACTTTTTGAAGGAAAAGGTGGAAGAAAATGAAGTTAGACTGGTTTATGTGAAAACTAAAGAATAGATTGCAGATATCTTCACTAAATCTTTGCCTAAAGAATCGTTTGAGTACCTAAGAGACAGATTGGGAGTTTCTGCCCCTCTGGTAGAGACTTGATTGATGCGGTTTGGCATCGGTCCGATATGCATTATCAAAGATACTATTCATTTTGGCACTGATGTGGGGATTCTACTAATGGACTTGTAAAGCATTGAGAGGGGGTGGGGTGAATCAGTGACACCAAAAATAGTACTACTTTAAATACTGACCTATAGATAAACTTAACAAGTTTGTTAAACAATATGCATGCAATCAAAACTAATATAATAACATCCACAATAAGTAAAACATCCACCATAACACAAGTGTTTATACGTGGAAAATCCAAATAGGTAAAAACCATGGTGCAATGGGACTCACAAGTTAACTATGTGCAGTAATAGATAACTAACCAGTTAGGGTCTACAAAATGCTCTATTAGGAGCGAATCCTATTAAAGATCCCAAAGCTTAGTCAAAAGCTATACTCTGTAAAAGGTAGTACCCTGTAAGGAGTAACCTTAGTGGAGGATTTTTTAATCCAAATTAATGTATCACCTGGTTAGAGGATTTGAACAATGAAGCTTGTTAGAGCTTACCCGGTTAGGGGATTTGACTATTGTAGTGATTAGAAAACTATAAGATTTTGCCAAGATCTAGAGGCAATGGAAAGCACAAAATAGAGAGACAAAATTAATGATAGGAATAAAATGTATTCTATCAAGATGCAAAATATGATCAATTGGATCATTACAAGATGTTGATTGATTGCTCATACAAACAATATAGATGAGCCTTCTTATATAGGCAAGGCTATATGGATATGTGAGCACCCAAACATGACATGTGGCTCAATAAGAAACAAGGGTAGGTAGGAAATAGGTGTGGTAGGTAGGAGAAACAATAAAATATTCCACATGAGGTGGATCACCCACAAAGGTGGAATTATCACTCCACAATAAGTGGATATGATAGAGTAGTAACAAGATCACACCATAAAAGGTGGAAATTCTCCTACACACACTATCCCAATGTGGCACAAACACCCAAGTGTCTCATACCCAAACTACTATTAAATGCATGTACCTAACTAAACTTAAGTAATTTGTAATAATATCCATGATGAATAATTATTTACCCCAACACCCCCTCTTAAGTGCAACTTAGGGGAATGCACTAAAGTTTACAATGCAACTAAGCAATGAAAGATGGGTCCCAGCTACTAGGCCATGTTAGGTACCCATGTACAAATGCAAATGAATGCAAACCAATGCAATGCAATCTCTCACAAAGTAGGGAAAGAGAGAAAAACCCAATGGGAAAAAACCCTCCCCCAAAAGAGAGATGATGAAAGCACACAATGCTCTCAATGATGAATGAGAAGAACAAAATATGTCCCCCCATAAGAGAGAAGAAGAGACCATGAAGCCCCCCCTCAATGTTGAATCTCTTGCAAATATGGTCCAATGATGTTGACCAAAAATACCTCCCCATAAGGAATAAAGGGAGCCAATGCTGTACCAATAGTGTCAAAGTGTGACAAAACTAGGTACCATGTCGATGACGATAAATCAGTCGCTGCAAAAGAATGAATATCAGGCATGGAGACAACCTGCTTTGAGAATCATCTGGATACTCGTAAATGACAAAAATACTAGTACAATACAAGTCTCATGGGAGCCATGCACAAATGTGTACAATCTAAGTCTCAATTGAAGCCATGCACCAAGTCTCACAAGATATTCCTAATCTAAGTGTATAAGAGGATTACATCAAATAGTCATCAAAAGAAAAGATACAAAGAAGTGTGGCACTTTATGATAGTGTGAGTACAACATTTCTCAAGCAAGAGAATACATCATGATAAATTATTCAAATGTGGAAACATGAAAATGATGCCACCAACAAAGAAGCCCTGTAGAATACTGCAGATGAAGATGCCTCCGAATGGAATTTCACCAAGAGATATAAATGAAAAACTGACCCCCCATAAAAAGATCATGTTGGCACTTGCAAATAATGGAAAAGTGGACTTCTAATTTCAATTATTACAACTTCTCAAAATGAGATATAAGAGACTTCAACAAATACTGCTAGTGATCTAAACAGAGATCCAAGAAAAATACAAATACCAAATAGGCCAAAAATGACCAAATATTGAAAGTACAATATCCACTCAAAATCACTGCAAACTAATGGTAGATTATGAAAGTAGACAAAAAATTATTCACTCTAAAAAAAAACGGCACCTGAAAAGGAGTCTATATGAGCCCAAATGAAGCCTCCAAATTGTAAAAATTGGGATTTCATGATTTTTGAAAAACCTTTTTCTGAAAAATAGAAAAATACTACACCACTGTATAGATCACAAAATTCTACCCCAAAACAAAAAAAATTGCTTGAAAACAGGAGTCCGGATGAGTAAGATATCACTATTTGAAAATTGCCTGCAAAATTATAATTTTTGGAAAATTTCTGTCACCGCTTCAAACTTCAAATGCCTCTAGATTTGGCCTCCGAAGTCTGATTTGGATGAAACAAAAGGCAAAACTGACTTTCTTGGACCTCCTCAACTCCAAAATACATAACCCCAAATAGCATCAAATTTCTCTCAATTGACAAACCAATGACACTATAATGGCTCTGATACCATGTGAGACATGGACCAACTCCAACACCATGTGATATTTTTCCAAGATCTAGAGGCAATGGAAAGCACAAAATAGAGAGAGAAAATATATGATAGGAATAAAAAATTTTCCTATCAAGATGCAAAATATGATGAACTAGATCATTACAAGATGTTGATTGATTGCCCGTACAAACAATGTAGATGAACCTGCTTATATAGGAAAGGCTATATGGATATGTGAGCACACAAACATGAAATGTGGCTCAATAAGAAACAAGGGTAGGTAGGAAATAGGTGTGGTAGGTAGGAGAAACAATAAAATATTCCACATGAGGTGGATCACCCACGAAGGTGGAATTATCACTCCACAATAAGTGGATATGATAGAGTAGTAACAAGATCACACCATAAGAGGTGAAAATTCTTCTACACACACTATCCCAATGTGGCAGAAACACCCAAGTGTCTCATACCCAAACTACTATTAAATGCATGTATCTAAGTAAACTTAAGTAAAGTGTAATAATATCCATGATGAATAATTATTTACACCAACAAAAACAACTAGTGATGTGATCTAGTATTAGCACAAATTGCTTTTATAGATCCTCTTCTGCACACTTAACACTTCTTTACCAACATACTCTACAACTTAACACTTTTTCCTTTACACATAGCATATCACTTTTGCTCATACAAAATATTTCATTGTGATGTCAATATATAGACATTTAGATTTCATGTCGGCCTCTAGAAATCATAACACAATTACCTAGGTGCAGTGTATCTGGTCAAGTGATTGTAACTCATCATAAAAAATGCCACCAAATCTTGTTGGTAAGGATAACTCATCATGGCTTGTGATAACTCATCACATAATCAATGAATACTAGTTGGAACAATCAATACTAGTTGGATTTAAACATATAAACCATTTATCGTTGATGCTTCGCTGGATCCTCATGTTGATGCCGAGTTATGCAAATCCACTGGTTGTCTCCATATATAGATATCGATTGTCACCATGTACCAGTTGGATATAAACCTCTAGAATACCGGTTGTAGTATAAACAACTTTGAAGTCACACCGGTAGATAATATGAACATATGTGTGTGTATGTGTTTCATCAATGACAACATATGATGAAGTTTGATCATTATAATCATCATCAAGCCAACAATCTCCCCCTTTGGCATTGATGGCAACACTTAAATTTTTTTCAGAAATACCACTAAGTGTGGTTACAAAAATAAATTTATACAAATATACATATACTCCCCCTTACTACATACATCATACAAAATTTTCAAAAACACATACATATTTCTACTCCCCCTTTAAGAACAATTCCAAATTGAAAAGCAAAATATACATATATATATATAGAAATGTTTGTATCAAAATATGTTACATATACACAAACTTGAAAAATTGAATCAAGATTCATGCATTCACAAGTCTCATGAAAATAACATTAAAGTTCCTCTTCAATTGTGATAAGGCATGTTTCCATGTCTCCAACACGTTCTTAGTGTACTCAAGTGTAGACATAATCTATGTATGGAACTCTTCTATGGAATCGAGTGTATAGGTTTCTGGAGTAGCTAATATAGATTCTGCATTCTTTTAGGCTCTCTATAGTATGTCCACTTGGGATCTGAGTAGACTCTTCAATTCTTTCAGTGACTAGATTCTTTTTTCTTTCTCAAGATCATAGTTATCCAACCTGTTGTACAAATCGTCCCCATATTTGATAAAAAGAAAAATAGAATCTTGAAGTGGTACATATGCATTGCATATATTTTCTAGCTCTTGCTCTATTTAAGTTCGCATGTTATTGATATCAGAATAAAAGAATGAAACATTAGATGTAGAAGCAAGATATTTTCCTCCTGTTTCAATAGCTTTTCTTAACAAATCTTTATTAGAAGATAGAGTAATTTTCCCTGTATCAATTTCTTTCATAAGTTTCTCTCCATGCCTCTTCCTATAACTCTTCTCAGCATAAGTTTGTGCTACTTCTTAAAGTGACTTAATTGGGCAGATGCATCAGCAACCAATTGACCAAGTTTGCTAATAGGAGTTGGTAGGTGCCTTATAGCAGTTTCTGGTACTAGACTTGATAGAATATCTACAACATTCTGAATGGTGTCAACTTCCATTATTTTCTTTTTAAGTATCTTCTTATGTGCTCTAGATTGCATGACAATTGCAATCTTCATCATTTCAAATGCACTCATATTATCAACAATTATAGGCTCGGAGATGCCTAATGAGTCATCATCATCTTCATCAGTCTGTTGTATGACTAATGTTTTTACCGGTTCAAAAGATGCTACCTTAACAATTGCTTTCTCTTGTCCTATCTTTGTTTCATGTTCAGAGATCTGAGTATCAATGTTTTCATTAGATTCCTTCTGAATGTCTTGTGAAACCAGTGGGGATTGGGGTTTCTCAAGTTGTTCATTTGTTGGTGGAATATCTACTCTTGGTTGAGTTGCCGGTTTCTCAATTGAAGTGACCTATAAGTTAGTGATATCGGGTGGTTGCATATCTGGTACAATAATGTTTCCAGATAGATCATTTGTATTTTGAGTATTATCAACATGTATCTCTTGACAAGATAGACAACAACAGTTGTACAATTTATTCCTCATCCATTTCAGGTCAATCAATAGTATCTTGCTCATCCTTGGAGGAATGTATAAGATCTTCCATGTGTTTGATATTACGAGCAATCTGATGAGTCTTAGTCTCAACAGGTTGCACTTTTCCATTGATCAACTTCAATCTTCTTGTTTTGTAAGCAAAATGAAATTTGATCAACCAATTCATTCAACTCATCCTTTGACAACTCATGAAAATATTGTACAAATACATCATTTATGGTTCCTTTTTCTTTCTTTATTGCTTCCTCCCATTTATTCAAAAGAATAGTATACAAAGAATTAGAGATGTCCTTTTCAAGATCATGAGGTAATCTATTGTAGTGACACAAATGATTGATTACTCATTGAATAATTTTCTCCTTTTCATCTTCATTGAACGAATCAAAATGATCTTTGACATTATCAAATTTGTTTCTTCTTAATGTCTTCATTGTCCTCTTAAAGGTAGTCTCTGGTTTGTAAGTTGAAATATCAAAAGGCACAGTTGCCTTTGGCACTTCCTTCACTTTCTTAGCTTCTCTACCAGTTGCTTTCATTTTCTTAGGTTCTTCCTCAGTGTCAGTACCTTCAGATTCTTCTTGGAGAATTAGTTTTTGACCTCTTTTCTTAGATTCATTCTCCTTCTTTGCATAAAATTTAGGTGCCGGTTCCTTTTTGGTTTGGACACTTCATGTCACTCTTGTATTTTTCCTCACTGGAGGTGCTTGATCAACCTTCTTCTTCTTACCTTTACCACTCGTGGTAGGAACAATATTGGTTTCAGCTTGTGCAGTCTGATCTTCTATAATATTCAATTTTGCCTTCTTTTTATCCCTTGGAGATGCCAATAGGTTATTAGCATAACCAATTAGTAAGTCATAGTTGACCTCATAACTCATATCTTCCATTTCTTCTTCTCTATGCTCAATTGCCTCCATCAAACAGAAATCAGTGGTAACTGTGAAAACAATGTCCTTAGCAAAGTGTTTTACCACATCCTCAAGAAATATTACTCTCATGCTCATTTTCTTCTAAGTTCATTGAAGTATTTGTTCATTGCACCAGAAAAGGTGTTCTTCACAGCCTTGATATTGTTCTTAATCTGGGCAGATACTGGTAGATCCTTAGACCATTCAAGATCACCTATTCCTGGTAGGAAATTCTAGAAATAAAAGAATAGCCCGATCAATAGCTATCCAATTTTAAACTTTAGACTATTGTCCTTCTTGATAAATTGAAGATTTAACAATAATTAGCTCCTTATGGCCTCACATAGGTCATAATTAGCATTTTCATCTATCATCTTATAAGAAGTATGCACCGCTGCTGATGGAACACTATTTAATTTGCTAGAATATAATACCCGATAGCCTATAACCATAGTTGCCGACTTTACCGTTGGGTCTCTGATGTTACTGATATAAAAACACGCTTATCGGATGTTGATCTGGTTAGAATGTATACTGTCTCTTTTGAAATACGGCTCAGAATAGGTACTTCACTGGTTGAGTAAAAACCAGTTACAGCTTGAATAGATTCCTTGGTTATAGTATGAGTCCTTTCTAAATATGTATTTTCTCCATGAACTCAACTCAAAATAATTTGGATATGCTCTTCTTCAAAATCTTCAAGAAAGTAAGTTGCGTTATGAAAACCTTTTTCATAAACCCTAATATATTTTGTTTGAATCTTTTCATTTTCATCGCAAAGGGATTTTAACTGAGAATATATCGACAATGATCCTAAATCCTCAATCTTGCAATCAATGTAGCTGGACAAATCTCCTTTCACTATAACAAGACTAGGAACTTGTGATAAAGCATTATAAGACACAATTTGTTCCACTTCTACAATTTCCATAGGTTTAGATGTAATCATCAATTTCTCTACTGTTTTAGAAGATGATGCCATTCCAGATAAACTAGATTCGAAGCAGGATTTTTCAAAGAAATACATTATTTCACACACGCTGCCTCTTTAACCAGTTGAATTCTCAAGTGCACACCAATTTAGTCTTCACCAATCTTCAAATCAGTTTGATTACTCAAATCAGAATGCAACTCCGACTAAAATCAGCTAAAAATCCTTTCTTAGCTCTGCAAGCGCTCAAAAATTCTTTCTCGTATGTGTTAGGGTAAAAATAACAAAGTGAAAACTCACCTTTATCCTTTTTACCTACTGCATTAAATGCTCGCCTGTTAGGGTTACAAACCCTAATTACACTGCTTAATGACACATAGATGTGAAACTGGTTGATAACCGATTGACAAAAATATAAAAATTTCGTGCATTTAAATTCTCTTATCGCTCATTTATCTCAAGGGGTCCGGAAGTGGATTTACCGTTAAGTTCCCCTTAGCAATATGAAAAAGCTTAGTTCACCAGTGCAGGATTCTCCACACTTGGTGAAGGAAAAGTTTCTTCTCCAGGTGAGTCATCACTCTTCTTCCATATTCGATTCATTTCTTCTCTGGTTTCTTCAACATTAACTTTTTTCTTTCCTTTCTGATCCTTAGAAGGATTGACCGGTTTGCTCTTTCTAGATCTACAAAATTTTGCCATGTGTCCCGGTTTATGACAGTGATAGCTGTGTGTGTAAAAAAGTGAAATAAGGTCGATAGCTGCAGGCACAACACTTCAATTAATTCATTACATGTATGGTTAGTAAATCAATAATCAATAAATAATAAACCATAACAAAGCGACTAATTTCCTTCTAAAAGATGCAAGTATAAGATTGCTCTCTGATTTTTATAAGCAATACTAGTGACTAGACTACACCAAGACGAAGGATTTAATCTATATGATATTAAACTATATGGATGCAAGATGGATGAAAGATTCAAGCAACAATGAAATAAACTAAATATAGATGCAAATAATCAAGAAAAAGCACAATGTATTCAATTAATCCATAGAAAAATCAGCGTAATAATAATCTCCAAGCGTGTTCTCAAAAATCTCTGGGGTGTTTTGAATGAGAGATGAAGGTTGAATTTATAGATAATTACAAAAAATCTCAATTTAGGATTAATTGAAAATAATATAGAAATCAGGTTCAGTTAACCTTGAGATAGATTCCAATTATAGTTTAATTGAAATGCATCTAAATTAGAAGTTCAAGTTACATTGGAAATAAGATTTAATTAATTCCATGCACTTGTGATAAAAATAGACAAATCTTTGGTTTATTCAAGAAAAGAGTCTTTTCAATTTAACTGAACTTCTTTTTCTGAAAAGCTTTGAGTTCTAATTTTAGAGAATGATTAATAATTCATTTAATTGTTTTTCCAATTTCAAGTTCTAAATTTAGAAGGAGAAATAATATCTCAAGTTTGATTTCTCTCTCAATTCAATTCTTTTATTTTATTTTCAATTTAACTCTTGCTTTGTAATTAATTTTTCTTTTGTAATAAATTAATTCTTTTTTTTGCATGATTAAATGGCAAATTAATTAATTAATTAAATATGCGAGGATATTTAATAAATTAAAATAGGATAATTGATCAAAAATGATTTTCTTGGAATGATTCAATTAATTAAATAAATATTTAATTAATATTGAGTAATTGATTTGCCATGTGACATTTGATGATTAAGGAATTAATAATGTGCTCAAAATTGATTTAATTGCCTTTCGTTAGGACCTTGGTGATGTTGTCGAGATTAGGGGCCCATGGTTTAGATGACCATTTTTAGGGTATTACATTTTCCCCTCTTTGAATTAATGTGCAAGAAGTGCGTTGGTTCAAAGAATAGTTGATGTCTAGGAGATACCAGTTCTGAACTTGATTGATCATGAACCAGATAAAAAGCGAGGTGTTTAGCTTGATTTGAAGCGATGAAGCTGAACATAGTCTAATTAAAGCGATACCGATCCTAAACTTTATTGAACTAGGAATGATAGCTAGCAAAGATACCAAACTTGAACTTGATTGATCAAGAAGTGGATCTTACTGATCTAGAACTTGATTTAACTAGACACAGTGAGCGAAGATAAAATCGATCTTGAAATTGATGGATCAAGATACGATGAGCGAAGATAAACTATCCAACTTGATTTGATGTGATGAAACCGAACACCTGCTTAGATTGAGTGTGTGATCAAAGATACTCTTTAAACCCTTGATTGAGCTTAAACGAATAATCATCCTGATGAAAAGCGATGAAACCGATTAACGCTAAGAGATTGATTTCGATGAAGACAAATATAAGCTTGATTTGAAGCGATGAAATTGAAATGCCCCTAGCGATTGATTCGATTCAGATGATCGAGAGATCTCAACTTGATGTGAAGCGATGAAGCTAAGATGCCCCTTAGCAATAAGAATTTGAGTTGATTTTATTTAGTTGAAAATATTTTTTCTCAACTTTGATGAAGATTTGAAAATTTTCTCGACTTTGAAGATGTGAGGTCATGAGGTCATCCGTATGCCCCCTCAGGAGTGAAATCGAAATATAGCGAGGGTACATGATTATAGGCAATTTTTGGTGATGATAATAATTTGAGCACAAATGATTATGAGGAATACTTGAATATTTGGTTTTGATGTTGAAGTTGAGCGCAAAGTTGTTGTGTAGAATAACATTGAGATTCAGCGTTGATTCATGAGAAATTGAGTGTAATTTGAAGAAAGAATGAACATTTGATGAAAAAGTGCTAAGTGGTTCAAATTCTATGAAATTGACTAGGAAAATGATCTTGAATTTTGATTTCGATCCCGAAAATGGAATCAGATTGGGCGAATTAGCTAAGGGTACAATTTTCATGTTCATCGGAGCAAGTTGAAAAATTAGGGTTTTGGCTATATAAGGGGTAAAAGTGTCATTTTCAAGTCATTTTAACCTTCCAAGTTTGAAAATTCAAAAAGCCTTCTGCGAAAAAAAATGGTGGTCCCCACTCGTGAGCATCGATTCGAGCACCAGAGACGACATAATCAACCTCGGGACTATGAGCCAGCGGTAAGTGATCGATCTTAAGCCTGTTATTCATTTCAATTTTGAATTTTTTTATTGATTTTTCAAGTTTTTGGCATGTTTAAGTCGATCTTTCACGTTTTGTCGTACGAGACAGGATCCTGTCTCTTATGAAAAACTATTAAAGTTTGTTTTGTCATTTAGCGTCATGAGTTTTGTCATTCTAAGCTCACCCTTGTATCGTATGACAACATTCATAAGAGACCATTTTGTCGTCCAAAGTTTATTCTTGTATCATATGGGAGTTTTTTGTCGTACGGTCTCTAATCCTGACTCGTACAAGTTTATGCCCTTCTATGTTTTATCGTTTGGAAAACAGTGAGCATTTTTGAAGGTACAAACTTGAAATTTTGACTTGGCAATTGATGTAGTTGAATTTGCGTGTTTTTTTTTTACTTCTCTTGTAGGCTTATTTGGAATGTTTTATGATGCTTCATTGTTTGATTTTTTTGCAGGTTCATTTGCCTCATGTTCTTTTCAGATGCATATATCCACCCACTATGACATTAATTTGGTAGTTGTCAGATGTTGAGCATGCACATATTGATTTGTGCGGTTTCACCCACCTTCTTAGGCTACCCAATATCTATGTGAATCACGGGATGCTCACAATGTTAGTAGAGAGATTTCATTCTGAGCATAACACCTTCCATTTTCTAGTTTGGGAGATGATCATCACTCATGAGGATATTTATAGGATTCTTCATATCCCTTTTTTTGGGGGTAAGGTAGATTATGATGCATCGCATCTTCCTGGATTACAGGCTGTCAGACGTGTATTCAGGGATCCAGATATCTTGACACGTTCTATCAGTTGGGACATTATGATGAGCAGGTATAGTGAGGCTTTTCCTCTAGCTTGTGTTATAGCAAGGTTTATCGGCTATTTTCTTATGCTAGATAGAGGATAGCAGGGATTCCTTTGTGGATGGGGTAGGATGCTGGAGAGGCTTGTTGAGACCCCTCAGAGACTAGGCTGGGGTTCTTATATATTGGCCCACATGTATCATGAGATGCATGAGATTGTTTATTAGGAGGGGAAGAGTATGATTGTAGGATTCTTGATTTTACAGGTATGGGCTTGGGAGCACCTCCTAGTTTGTAGGCCGATTGTAGATGATGGCAGGGAGCCTAGTCCGCCTATTGTGTATAGATATTCAGGATATGTCACGCAACCCCATTTGGGCAGGACTAATTTATAGCGACGACAGTTAGATGACTTGATATTTGTGGTATGGAGACCTTACAGGGGCCTAGAGCCATGGGATGACTAGAGGATCGTACACAAAGATTTGTTTATTACATGCCCACTCATTGGCAGATCGCAGACTGTGGTGGAGCGATTCATGGTATCTTGAGTGATGAGGCAGTATGGTAGGCCTCAGGGGATCTCGCAGGAGTTCACAACATACATAAGATATGCTGATGAGGAGAGGCGGGGATGGGAATCGAGGTTATCTTATTCCTTAGGTATGCAGGAGGTGACTGGTTTGTAGCGACTTTGATGGGACTATATGGATGACATTGCAGATGCAGAGATATTGCCCTAGTACAGGGATTGGTTCCAGCAACATCCATTCCCTATATTTATAGATCCAGTAGAGCAGACACCTCATATTGAGGAGATTGAGGATAATGCCCCCGCACAGGGATAGGGATAGAGACAAGGAAAGGGACAAAGATTTGAGGCTCCAAGGTGGACATGTGGTGATCCTGGTGCTAGCAGCAGCAGGGTTCCAGCTGGAGTTAGATAGCAAAAGGGTGAGGGTGGATCCCTAGGGAGTGTTGGTGTTAGGTTGGGTGGAGGTGAGGAGGAGCGAGTAGCTCCTAGATAGGTCCGATAGAGGAAGGAGGAGTAGGGTGGAGTTGGAGGTGGAGATGGGGGTGGAGAGCCTGCAAGAGAGCAAGGGGCCGACACAACACGATCGATGAGAGCACGTCTAGCAGAGCTGCAGTCACAGTTGACAGTGGCATAGACTCAGCTGGTAGAGCAAGATCGATAGCTAATAGAGCTTAGAGCAGAGAGAGTCATCAGGTCTCAGAGATGAAAGAAGAGAGGAGGGCAGAGACAGACGCTTTCCGATAGGAGGTTTTGCACCAGACCAGTCAGGCGGCTTATTACGTTGCAGCTTACAGCGTAGCTATTCCTGTAGCGCAATAGGTTGTCTTGTACTCGCAGTATATGACACGATTAGAGGGAGCTCGAGCACCTCATCAGGATCCTAGTCAACAGGCTCCACCTCCTCCACTAGGCGATGAGGGAGAGGCCGAGAGATAGATATTCTTTTTGCAGCTCTAAGATTTTTTGTAGACACACCCATTTTTTGAAGCCTATATGATTCTTTCTCCGATGGGAGTTTGTAGATGTCAATTGGCATCATTTTGTACATATATATATATATATATATATATATATATATATATATATATATATATATACGAGATCTGATTTGACTTCATAGTACTTGTGTTGATCGATTATGAGATGCTTTCTATATGCTTTATTCTATATGCATGCATATTTTTTTATTATTTAGCATAGATGTATGTAATGCAGATGAATATGAATGTTTGTTTTTGTTTCTTTTCATATGCAAATAAATGATGAAAATGAGTAATGAGCAATGCAAAAATTTATTTTATGTTTTCTATGCAATAAGGTGAATGCAAATGAGTAATAATGAAATGTATGAATCTATATTTTATGTATGCAACTAACATCTCAAAACACAAGTACTTAATCGGAAAAATGATGAAAAAAGACCACTTAGCTAAGAAATGATGATGCTTCTAGCTCTCATTCAGAAGATTAAGAGATCATTATTATTATACCGAAATCACTCTAAATTCACAAAATACAGAATGAAATGCAAAATGAGATGCAAAATGAAATGTAACCTAAACCTAGTCACTATATTTAAAATGCTTAAGTTTCATCACCGAGCATAACAAACATAACCGATAGATTAGAGTTCCTTTCTTTTCAGGTGCAATATTAATTATCTTGTCCGCAATGACCCTTTTTTCATTCATATCCTTGGACAGATTTCACGGGGGCCCAGATTGCGTGATAAAGAAATTCCATCAAAATAGACAAAGAAATGATGGGAACCTCCCTATAGCATACAAGTAAGTGGAGTTGATGTATGTGTGGTGATTTCACCTTGTTGTGAAGGCTCTTATCACAGATACCCAACTTATTAGATGTTTCCAGATCATCGGAATCTTTCCTACAAGAAAAAAACAAAGAAAATATTATGCCCCCAATCCTCGCTCCTCTTAGTCAAGATAGACTTCCTCGAGTTACTCAGAGGGATACTAATCGAAAATCAATATTAAAGACAACATACAAAGTAAATTTTCATTCATAGCTCAAACTGTTTAGTGATTGTTTTCAATTTTGTTGTTTTCTTGTGTACTTAGTGGTAAAACTCTTCGGTAGTTAGGAGACAGATGACTGACTCAGAGTGGACGACCAGGTTTCACTGACAGACAGATGACTTGCTTGATATTGCTTAGGATATGTAAATTTCTCTGTCGATTAACCTAAGGCTAGGACATTAATCGGTTTCTAGCCATGGGGGTTCCAACGAACTAGGATGTCACAAAAGTGACTGAAATATATGTACAAGCGATAATAAATATGCATGAAAGCGGGAAATTCCAACGTTGCGTTGATAAATGGAGCATAGAGTATAAGAGGTGCCTATTTTCCAGGTTTTCACCTACTTGGAAGAGATTCATCATTTTTTTTTACCAAGGTGCCTGTTTACCAGGTTTTCACCAGGGCATTTTTTTTTCTTTTTCTTTTTTTTTAGTTCTTTTAATGATTTTTTTTTCTAGGACTTTTTTAGCTGTATAGGTTGCTGAAGCAGAGAATGCTAAGTGAAGAATTTCTTCAAATGGATGGTGTTAATCAGTTCACGGAGCTAGTCTCTTTCTGATGTTGAGAGCTGATAGGCACTAGCGCCAAATACTGTAGTAACGATGTAGGAACCCAGCCAGTTGGTTCAAATTTCCTTTTGTTGTCTCGAAACTGTTGATTTTTAGGATTTTCTATTAGAAATAGGTCACCAACCTGAAATTCTCTTTGTTAAACCTTCTTGTTATATCCTCTTAAAATTCTCTATTGATACACTCTAAGATGATTAGATGCAACTTGTTGACGTTCATCCAACAATTCGAGTTCTTGCAATCTAGATATTTTATAGTCTTCATCAGTAACAAGACCTTGCAAAGAAACTCTTAGAGATGGTATTTATACTTCAATAGGTAATACTGCTTCAGACCCATACACCAAAGAGAAAGGTGTATCCTCAGTAGGTGTTCTGATACTTGTTTTGTAAGCCCATAATGTAGGATTGAGTTGAAGATGCCAATCCTTCCCAGATTTGTTCACTGTTCTGTGCAAGATAGTCAGGAGGTTTTTGTTAGATGCCTTAGCTTGTCCATTACCTTGAGGGTAATATAAAGATGACCAGTATTGTTTAATTTTGAATTTCTCATAGAGCTTGTCCAGATCTTTATTCTTGAATTGTCCTCCATTGTTAGTCACGATGGACGAAGGTATCCCATACCTGCAAATGATATGGTTTAGGATGAACGGAGCTACTTGTTTACCGGTTGCTTTGATGAGTGGAACCGCTTCTACCCACTTAGTGAAGTATTCAGTGGCAGTTATAATAAACTTGCTTCTATTGGATGATGCAGGATAGATATGACCAATGAGATCAAAGGCCCATTTCTGAAAAGTGTTGGCATTATGTGAACCGGTATGTGGACATAATGATATTGTATCTTGTCATTGATGTCAATATGCTGAAGAAGTGAGAACTAGCATATGAGAGAACCGGTGGAACACTGTGAACTAACATTAGTGCCAAAGTGAAGTGGTGTGCTTGTTCAAGGTGAACCGGCATATGGTTATGGGAACTGGCACATGGAAGCATTGTCTGACTACCGGTTGGTAGTCTCAACTTCAGGGTTTTCGGTTTAAGTGCTTCAAGTCTGTGTGGCTCAACCGGTGACATTGTGTGATGAGTTAACATTGTAATGAAGAACAGATCATGTTGCCACGTCAGTCTTGTGCGCGTGAAGAATCTTGCATGAAGGAGATTGTTCCTATCTACCTCGAGAATGTGCGAAGTCTGTAAAACAGTGATAATGTGTGATGGGTTATCAGCCGCCATGAAATCAGTGAAAATGGACGATGGAGAGTATCTTGAGATTGGATCAAGACTGTTGCAATTAATGGAGTGTTCTCAACGGTCAGGATTGAACCATTTGAATTCCTTAACCTAACAGGTTTAGGGTTTAGGGTTTATGCTACTGACCTATCTATTTTCCTATAAGGTCGATGTTGTGTCTCTTTCTAAGGTTGTTGGCAAAAGTTGTGTGTGTGTATCCAAGAGAAGGGATACATGATTCTTGCCAGACCAAAAGAAGAGAAGTGATACTTGCAGAGTGTAAGTGCAGAAGGTGAAGAGGAGCTTAAGCGGATCTGCATTGGTATTCAATGTTGTTACCAGATCATTGTAATACCTGTTGATCTCTAACCACCTCAACAGTTGGAAAATCCCTTGATAGGGTAGCCTTAATCGGCTTGCTGTAAATCCTTTAACAGGGTAATTCAAAGCTATTGAGTTCGAATTCCTTTAGCTATTGAGTTCTTGAAATCCTCTAACAAGGTAACCTTTAACAGGGTTTAACCCTTAACCGGGTGATCTTTAACAGGATCGGTTCCTAGCAGAACCTATTGTAATGTCTCTAACCGAACAAGGCTCCTAACAAAGCGGACTTCTAAAGAGTTCAAAAACAACTTGTGGGTATTCATCCCCACCGTGGTTTTTTCCAGTTGGGTTTCCACATGAAAAATATGTGTGTCATGTGTGATGCTTCCCTATTGTCTGTCAAGCATATGATGGTTCTGTGTTTTATGCCTGTCAATAAAACATGTTGAACTAGTTGTTATTATAATCTAATGATAGATTACCTGTTTATGCATAAGGGTGAAATGGTAGTGTAGTCTTGAGTTGAGTGAAAAGCTAAGTGAGTAACTGGTTAATGGTTGTCTGCAGTTGCACTCTGTTTCAAACCGGTGTCACTGTTTGCCAGTCATTTGAAGTGTCTGCTGTCAGACCGGTTTAGGACTGTATTTTTGTCTGTATTGATTCACCCCCCCTCTCAGTACCGGGTTAGTACTATCAATTCATCATTGAGTTATCAATTGGTATCAGAGCATCCTCCAGGTCCTCTGTGCTATAAGCTTAACCGCTTGAGGTAAAGATCCCAGTCTAATGATGAAGAGGGAAGGTCCAAAGTTTAACAGAGAAAATTTTAATATATGGAAAGACAAAATGAAGATATTCATTAGAAGCATGGGTGCTCAATACTGGAGCTATGTTGAGACTGTCTATGTTGCTCCTACCGGTACCCTTACTGATGACCAAAAGAGAGAGATGTAGGAGAATGGGCAAGTCATGGAAGCCCTAATTAGTAGTTTATCTGACATTGAGTTCATTGATGTTCAGGATAAGGTAAATCCCAAAGAGGTATGGGATACTCTTGAAAATATCTATGGTGGCGATGAACATGTAAAACAGGCTAAGGAAGAAAGCCTTAGAGGGAAGTTTGAAGATATGTGGATGGTTGAAGGTGAGATCATTCAACAGTATGGAATGAGAATCAAAACTATTGTTGGAGATATCAAGAGTGTAGGTGGTAAAATAGAAGATGCCACTATGGTAAGCAAAGTCCTGAGATCCCTATTGCCGGTCTATGCAATAAGGGTTGCTGCTATTCAAGAGCTAAGATCAATAGACAAGACTAAGGTATCCCTAGACTCCATCATTGCAAAGTTGACAGCCTATGAGCTAAATAGTTTCGATGGCAGTGTTTAAAAGACTAAATCAGCTTTTAAAGCTTCTGCAGTACCATCCAAAAAAAGAAAAGAAGATAGCACTAGTGGTGAACCAAGATAGGGCAGAGAAATGGATGATGAGGAGATTCTGATGGCATTTGAAGCTTCCTTTCCAAGAAACTTCCAAAAGGAACCGGCAAATATAGAGGTAAGCTACCTTTGAAATGCTTCTCTTCTAACCGAATAGGACATATTGCTATAAACTATCCTAATGGCGACAACAAGGACAAACCGGAAAGGTTCAAGAAATTCAGAGGAGGAAATCAGAGAAACTATTTTGTGGTAGTTGATGAAGGTGTCACAGATGAAGAATCAGAGGATGAAGAAAATAAAGATATTGTGTTTGTTGCCATCAAGGAAAATATGTCAGACAAGAAGGATCTTGTCTCCCAGTTTGATAATTCCAATGACTGGATCATTGATAGTGGCTGTTCTCACCATATGACTGGTGACCGGAGCAAGTTTCTATCATTGGAGGAGTATGATGGTGGTGTGGTTCACTTTGGCAATGATGCACCATGCATGGTCAAAGGCAGAGGGTCCATCTCTCTGAATGGAAAGAGTAGTGCTGACATTGTGTATTGGGTTGATAGTCTTAGACACAACCTTCTGAGTGTTGCCCAGCTGAATGACAGTGGCCTCACTCTGGAATTCAAGAATGGAGTTTGTAGAATCAAAGGGAAGGATGGTGAATTGGTGGTCACCGGCATGCAGATCAAAGGTAACCTATTTCATCTGAATGCAAATATAAGTACATGTCTTATGGCTAAATTTGATGATAGCTAGATATGGCATAGGAGACTTTGCCATGTAAACTTTGATAATATTGTGAAAGCTAGTAAGATCAAGGCAGTTAGAGGGTTGTTGGTGCTAAGAAAACTAGATAATACCTTGTGCAGAGAGTGTCAATTAGGGAAAATGTCTTCCTCAACCTTTTGTAATACCCTAAAATTGGTCATCTAAACCATGGGCCCCTAATCTCGACAACATCACCAAGGTCCTAACCAAAGGCAATTAAATTAATCTTGAGCACATTATTAATTCTTTAATTATCAAAGATCACATGGCAAATCAACTACTCAACATTAATTAAATATTGATTTAATTAATCAAATCATTTCCAAGAATACCATTTTGATCAATTATCCCATTTTAATTTATTAAATATCCTTGCATATTTAATTAAATTAATAAATTTGCCATTCAATCATGCAAAAAGGATTAATTTATTACAAAAGATGAATTAATTTATTACAAAGAGTTGAATTGAAACAAAACAAAAATCAAAAAAAGAATTGAATTAAGAGAGAAATCAAACTTGAGATATTATTTCTTTTTCTAAATTTAGAACTTGAAATCTGGATAGCAATTTAATTGAGTTATTGAATTATTCTCTAAAATTGGAACTCAAAGCTTTTCAGAAAAAGAAGTTCAGTTGCATTGAAAAGACCTTTTTCTTGAATGAATCAAATCTATGCATGGAATTATCTATTTTATCAGATGTGCATGGAATCAATTTATTATTATTTTCCAATGCAACTTGGACTTCTAATTTGAATGCATTTCAATTAAACTATAATTGGAATCTATCTCAAGGTTAACTCAACCTGATTTCTCAATTATTTTCAATTAATCCTAAATTGAGATTTTTGTGATACTCTATAAATTCAGTCTTCAACTCTCATTCCAATTCACCCCAGAGATTTTTGAGAACACGCTTGGAGATTATTATCACACTAATTTCACTCTGGAGTCGTTGAAATCATTGTGCTTTTTTAGATTACTTACATCCATTTTACATTCATTATTGCTTACATCCATTGTTGCTTGAATTGGTTATTATTGTTTGAATTATTCATCTATCTTGCATCCATATAGCTTAATATCATATAGATTAAATCCTTCGTCTTGGTGTAGTCTAGTCACTGGTATTGCTTATAAAAATTTGAGAGCAATCTTATACTTGCATCTTTTAGAAGGCAATTAGTCACTTTGCTATGGTTTATTTCTTATTGATTATTGATTACTAACCATGCATATAATGACTTAATTAAAGTGTTGTCTTGCAGCTACAAGTTCACTTTTTCACACACACATCTCTAGCGCCCACCGTGGGGCCCGAAGACTACATTTTTTTGGCCTCCAAGACTGACTGCTTTATTTTTTTGTTATTTTCCAGGTTTCAGATTTTTCGGTTCTTCATCCATACATCTCGTACGACAATTCTTACAGGCTGAAACGATAAATTGCAGGTGTCACACGAATTACAAATACATTATCGTACGAGTAGACCGTCTGTCGTACGATTAGAAATCCTCTGTCGTACGAGCCAAAATCATCAACAATATGGTCTCGTACTATATTACATCCTATCTCGTACGAGTCTAGTGCCTGTCGTATGATTCTGTATTTTCTGGTAAAGGAGGCAAATTTCATATTTTTTTCATTTCTGATTGATTATTCTGATGATTGACCCTAACTGTTTATCTGTCTATCTTAGAATTTTTCACAGCCTAACTAGTTTTTGTCGAACGCTTGTCGAAGAATATGCTTGTCGCACAAAGACAATATGACTACTGATTCGTTGTCTTTGTAGGTTGCCTGAAAGAGAATCAAATAAACATTGTGTATTCTTTAAATTCATTTTTAGGAACCTAACTTGCTATCTGGTTAAAGAATAAATCTATCTTTTGTGCTTTTAGAAGATTCTAAGAGGTAGGAGAGTATGCTCTTGTCTTTTTCTAGACAATCAGAAATCCAGACCCTTGAAGCTTTTTCTTTGTTTGAGACTTGTACATCTTTAGCAGGCCTGCCCTCCCGAGGGGTTGAAAAAATCTTAAAGCCATTACGACCGGTGTGAGGGGAATGACCTAAGTGGAAATGGCTAGATGCCAAGTACTCCAACCCACTATAAATAAATGTGAATTGATGAAAATCAAGTCAATGATAGTGCTCGGGAATAGCTCTCCTCCATACCTTCGGGTATATTAAACCTTGGTTTTCAAGGCTGGGAGACCTCTTAATTGAGTTTATACCTCGTCGTGTTGAATGGATCCCTGGCTAAATCCAATTTAAAATTATAAGCTACCCGGTTCATCTCCGAAAGGGGGATAATCTTTGTGCAAGAGAGATAGTAACTCTCCCAAGATACTTGTAATTTCGTGCCCCCATTAGCGTTTGGAGTTAGATAATACGGCATTGAGAATCCATTGCGTGAGACTCAACGGCCCTATTCTGATTAGCTATTAAGTGTGTACCTGAGTCTACAAGCAAAGGTTTTCTTTCCTCACCAAATTCCTTAGGGTTTACATGCTGTGATTGGAGTCACTATACATACTACTTGTTTTCTGTGTTTTCATCCCTAAAACAAAAACTGAAATATCAAAAATTAGTGAAGACCAGAAACAACCCAGTGAGTCGAAACTCTGTCCGTGTCAGAAACTAGTCCATCTTAAGTCGAAACTCTGTCCATGTCAGAAACTAGTCCATCCTAAGTCGAAACTCTGTCTGTGTCAGAAACTAGTCCATCCTAAGTTGAAACTCTATCCGTGTCAGAAACTAGTCCATCCTAAGTTGAAACTTTGTCCGTGTTAGAAAATAGTCTATCCTGGTAAAAAATCAGTCCATCTCAAAATTGGTCATACTCAGCAATCGAAAAAACTCAAAATTTCTAGGCTCTATCCTGTGAACAGTCATACGAGTCTGATAATTCATCGTCCTATATCACATCTTGTGTTGTATGAGTCTTCTGGTTTGTCGTCCGAGACCCAATTCTGTGTCATATGAGTCATTTCATTCTGTTGTCTGGCTCTGTATCCTATTTCGTATGAAATAGAACTGCTCTCAGTCTTTTGTCATCCTACACATGCCCATTTGTTGTACGGTATGAGGCAGCAACTCGTACGAAACAAAATTATTGTCATCCTATTGTTGCTAAATTGTCATCCGGTCCAGAAAACCCTGTCGTACAAGTATCTGGTTTTGTCAGAACAGAACAATCAAACTTGCCTAAAAATAGCTTACAATGAACATAATACTGGTTATCATTTTCCTGAGCATAAACAGATCAAGACAGTGTACCTCTGCCATTTGCGTTGCACGATTTGGTCGATCACCTCTCAGCTAGTTCAATCAACTACCTATCAAATTTTAGACACTTAGATAACGTCTTATACAGGATAGATCATTCCTAAAACCAGACTGCATCTTACACTACGCTTAGAATCAACTTGGATAATGTCTTAGATAGGATAGATCGTTCCTGAAATTAGACAAAATCTCAGTTGTTTCTCCCAAACAATACTCTAAACAGAACAACTAGCTCTGAAATTGATCTTGACCTCTGCATCACAAAACAACTCTAGGTCACACTAATCCATAAAAATGCCTATTCAAACCAGGAGCTCTCATAAGAAAAAAGCCAAAGGCAAAGAACAAACCTTCACTTATCAAGATAATCCATTCTATGTGAAGGATCCCCTCACTAACATGCCATCGTCATCAGGCGGACCAATTTTTGATGAACCAAAATCTCCCACTATACATGAGACAGAATACAGTGATGGAAACAAAAACGACTGTAATATTCCTGAAAATCATAATGACTCATCATCATCAAGTGAGATTGACGAAGCTGCTGAACCTCCAGAAAAAGAAATCCTTGATTGTCAGAAAGACAAAGACTTTAGAAAAATGATGAAAACTATCATGACCCGAGAAAAGGAAGACTATTTCTTAGAACTAGCAAATCAAGGTGCCAAACTTCCTATTGGATATGATGTTCAGACACTTGTTACTAAAATAGAAGACTAACCTATAATCATGGTACACAAATAGTTACTAGCTTTATGGACAGAGCTCATAGAGCTAAAGAATAAGGACAAGTCCCCGAAACAATATTCTCTGGAAACAATATGTCCCTTTCCATTTGACAAGAATTTACACATGCCTCCATTCCCTTCATGAGTGGAAATCCCAAAATTTGACAAATATGACAATACCTCAGATCCTCAAGATCATGTTAGGGAATTTAGTGCTACTTGTATGGAATTCATGCACGATCAAACCTACCTCATGCATCTCTTCCCAAGGAGTTTAGGAGGTCAAGCAATGGAATGGTTCTCAAGTCTACCCAAAGGAATAAAAATATTCGAAGAACTAATCCAATTGTTTTTACAACAATACTCATACAACATTCGACATCCTATTACTATGATCGATCTTTGTAATACTCAATAGAAAATAGGGGAACCTCTTCTTACTTTTCTCCAACACTGGAGAAGGATGTTCTCTAGGTACCCATGACCTATTCCAGACTCTGAGAAAATGGATATATTTGTCAATAACTTGGTCCCCGAACTGAAATATAGTGTACAAATGCAAGTACACCCATCATTTAACAAAATGGTAGATAATACCATTCAAATGGAAGATGTGCTCATAAAAAAGGGAGATATCACACCTTGGAAAGAAACATAAACAGGATCTAGCTCTAAAGAGAAGAACTAGTATTGGAAATTTGCCAAAGACAACAACAAGAATGTTGTTAATGATGGAGTAGTAGACACTGTCAAAACCAACTCAAAATCCACAATATTCAATCTAGCTAGTGGTACACAAGCACTTAAAGCCGCTGAGATTGCAGTAGAGAATCTGCCAAAGAAAACAAAGGAATGGTTCAAAGACAAGCCTTGGCTTTCCAAACCTAAGCGTGATTTTACTCCTCTTGAAGAATCATATGAGTTTGCTTTCAAAACTTTATTGGCAAACAACTTGATAACACTACCAGATAACTCCAGACCATATGATCCAGATGTCAAACCAAGATGGTGGAGAGAAAATGAATACTGTGACTTCCATCGGAATAAGGGTCATAACATAAACAATTGCATGAAGCTAAAACATGAGATTTAGGATCTCATAGACGCTGGTAAAGTTGTTGTTGGGAATCATCCAACCAATGCTGATCATAAAGCATTTAAAGACCCTTTGCCTGCTTATGAACAAGGTGATTCCTCAAAGACCAAAGGAGGTGCCAAGGTAAAATATGCTTATGCCAGCCAGGACAACGTTATCAACATGATTGAACCTTCACACTTAGGTGTCTTATGAAATGAGCTACAATATAATAGAAAAAGCATGCTTGGCATTAGTCTTTGCATCACAGAAACTAAGGCACTATATGCTCGCACATTCAGTCAAGTTGGTGGTCAAAATTGATCCACTTAAGTATCTTCTTAATAAAGCAACACTCACCAGACGATTGGCAAAGTGGGTAATGATCCTTACAGAGTTTGACATTGAATATGTGGAATGCAAAGCCATAAAAGGACAGGTAATTGCTGATCAACTTGCTGAAGCTCCACTTGAGGATACTCAACCACTACACATTGAGTTCCTAGATGAATCAATAATGCATCTTACTCAACAACCCTGGAAGATGTTCTTTGATGGTTCCTTTACTCAAAATGGTTCAGGTACTGGCATACTATTCATTACTCCTCAGAATTAATCAATTCCAAAGTCTTATAAGATTCTATTCCCTTGCACAAACAACATTGCAGAATATGAAGCTTTGGTGAATGAAATAAAACTAGCCATTGAATGGAAGGTTGTTGAATTACATATTTATGGAGATTCTCAGTTGGTCATCAATCAAATCAATGATACATATCAGACTCAAGATGAGAAATTGATGCCTTACAAGAGGATGGTAGATGATTTCAAGAAGTATTTTGCTTTTGTATCATTCCAACAAATTCCTAGATCAATGAATAGAGCAACAGATGCTATGGCTACCTTGGCATCTATACTTGAGCTACAGGAGTTCAATTTTCACTTTGATTTCCTGGTGGAAGAGTTATATTACCCTGCTTATGATTCTCCTGAAACTCAAATAGTCTGTTCTATTATTGGACATGACTCATCCCGATACAGCCACATCTATTCCTATCTATGTGATCAAATTATCCCTAAAAACCTTACTCGTAACGAGAAAAGAAACCTAACTTGAAAT
Organism: Cryptomeria japonica; assembly: GCF_030272615.1. Taxonomy (NCBI): domain Eukaryota; kingdom Viridiplantae; phylum Streptophyta; class Pinopsida; order Cupressales; family Cupressaceae; genus Cryptomeria; species Cryptomeria japonica. The sequence goes on from NC_081408.1 coordinate 401,222,038, forward strand.
GCTTCGCGGTATGTTATCATAGCTAACGATTTATTTAGACGAGGTTTAGACGGTACTTTGCTTAGATGTCTAGAAAATGAAGAATCTAAATGTGCATTATCGGAAGTCCATGAAGGTATTTATGGATCTCATTCGAATGGTTTTACTTTAGCTCGGAAACTATTACAGGCTGGCTACTACTGGCCAGATATGGAAAAAGACGCCATAAAATTTGCTAAGACTTATGAGAAATGTCAGCTTCATGGAAATCTCATACATGCCCCGGCAAGGGACCTCATACCATTTATAACACAGTAGCCTTTTCAGGAATGGGCCTTTGATCTCATTGGTCAGATATATCCAGCTTCATCCAATAGACATAAATTCATCATAACTGCCACTGAGTATTTCACCAGGTGGGTAGAGGCAGTTCCGCTCACCAAGGCAACTAGTAAACAAGTTGCCTTATTCATCCTAAACTATACAATTTGCAGGTATGGGATACCTTTGTCCATCATGACTGATAATGGAGGACAATTCAAAAATAAAGATCTGGACAAGCTTTGTGAGAAATTCAAAATAAAGCAACACTAGTCATCAGTATATTACCCTCAAGGTAATGGACAAGTTGAGGCATCTAACAAAAACTTACTGACTATCTTGCACAGAACAGTGAACAAGTCTGGGAAGGATTGGCATCTGCAGCTCAATCCTGCACTATGGGCTTACAGAACCAGTATCAGAACACCTACTGGGGCTACACCTTTTTCTTTGGTGTACGGGTCCGAATAAGTATTACCTATTGAAGTATAAATACCATCTCTAAGAGTTTCATTGCAAGGTCTTGTTACTGATGAAGATCATAGAATATCTAGATTACAAGAACTCAAATTGTTGGATGAGCGAAGGCAAGTGGCATTTGATCATCTCAGAGTGTATCAGAAGAGAATGTCCAGGGGGTATAACAAGAAAGTTTGACAAAGAGAATTTCAAGTTGGTGACCCAGTTCTGAGAGAAAATCCAAAAAATCAACAGTTACACGACAACAAATGGAAGTTTGAACCCAACTGGCTGGGTCCCTACATTGTTACTGCAGTATTCGGCTTTGGTGCCTATCAACTCTCAAACTTGGAAGGAGAACAGCTCCGTGAACCGATTAACACCATCCACTTGAAGAAATTCTTCGCTTAGCACTCTCTACTCCAGCAAACTTGTACAGTTGGAAAAAGTCCTGAAAAAAATCCTAAAAATCAGAAAAAGTCCTGAAGAAACCAAAAAAAAAAGAAAAAAAAATAGGAAAAAAAAAGAAAAAAAAAAGCAAAAAAGAAAAATTGCCCTGGTGAAAACCTGGCAAACAGGCACCTTGGTAAAAAAAAAAAATTGAATCTCTGCCAAGCAGGTGAAAACCTGGCAAACAGGTGCCTCTTGTACTCAAGCGCTCCATCTATCAACGCAACGTTGGCATTTCCAGCTTTCAAGTATCTTTTGCTTTCGCTTGTACATATTTTTAGTCACTTTTGTGACATCCTGGCTCGTTGGAACCCTCATGACTTGAAACTGATCAATGTCCTAGTCTTAGGTTACTCGACAGAGCACATTACATATCCTAAGTAGTGTCAACCAAGTTATTATTCCGTAAGTGAAACCTGGTCGTCCACTCCAAGTCAATTACCCATCTCCTGACTACTACAGAGTTTTTATCACTGAGTTCACAAGCAAAACAACATAACGGAAAACAATTACTAAACAGTTTGGGCTATGAATGAAAATTTTCTTTGTATGCTATCTTTTATATTGATTTTAATTATTGTCCCTCTGAGTAACTCGAGGAAGTCTATTGTGACTAAGAGGAGCAAGGATTGGGGGCATAATATTTTCTTTGTTTTCTGCTTGTAGGAATGATCTCGATGATCTGGAAACATATAAATTAGCTAGGTGTCTGTGATAAGAGCCTTCACATTAAGGTGAAATCGCCTCACATACCTCGACTCTGCTTATTTGTATGCTCCAGGGAGGTCCATATTATTTCTTTGTCTATTTTGAGGGAATTTCTTTATGATGCAATTTGGATCCTTGCGAAATTTGTCCAAGGATATGAACAAAAAAGGGTCATTGCGGACAAGATAACTAATATTGCACATTGAAAAAGAAAGGAACTCTAACCTACCTATTGTGTTCGTTATGCTCAGTGATGAATCTTAAGTATTTTAAATCCAGTGACTAGGTTTAGGTTGCATTTTGCACATCATTTTGCATTTCATTCTGCATTTTTGTGAATCTAGAGTGATTTTGGTATAGTAATAATCTCCTTATCTTATGAATGAGAGCTGAGAGCGTCATCATTTCTTACGCTAGGTGGTCTTTTTTTTTTTATCATTATTTCTTCGATCGAGTACTTGTGTTTTGAGATGTTTAGTTGCATACATAACATTTCATATAGATTCATTCATTCATTTTATTATTAAATCATTTGCATTCATCTTATTGCATAGAAAAAAAAAAATAAAAAATTTGCACTACTCATTTTCATTCATTCATTTGCATATGAAAAGAAACAAAAACATAGACATTCATTATCATTTGCAATACATACATTCATGCTGAAAGAAATACATACATGTAGAATAAAGCATATAGAAACATCTCATAATCAAATTGACACAAGTACGATGAAGTCAAATCAGATCTCGTATATATATAATGTCAAGTATAAGGGTACAAAATGATGTCCAATGACATATACAAACTCTCATTGGAGCAAGAATCGTATTGGCTACAAAAAAAATAATGGGTGCGTCTACAAAAAAATATCCAAGCTACAAAAAGGAATCATCTAACTGGCGCCCTCTCCCTCATCGCCTGGTGGAGGAGGAGGAGCCTGACGCCCGGGATCCTGGCGTGGTGCTCGTGCTCCCTCTGATCTAACCATATACTGTGAATAGGGTTGCACCTGCTGTGCAACAGGAACTGTGACACTATATGCCGCCACATAATATGCAGCCCTACTACTCTAGAGCAACACCTCCTGTCGAAGAGACTCTATCTCTTCTCTTGACTCGGCTCTCAATGCTATGATCTGGTGATCACACTCTACCCTAACCTCGACTAGCTATCGGTCTCACTCCACCAGCTGAGTCTGAGCCACTATCAATTATGATTGTAGCTCTGCAAGGCATTCTCTCATCAACCGACCCGTGTCAGCCCCCTGCTCTCTCGCAGGCTCTCTGCCGCCATCTCCACCACCATCTCCACCTATGGCTCCACCCTGCTCATCCCACCGCTGCCGGACCTGCCTCAGAGCTACTCGCTCCTCCTCTCCACCACCCAACCTCACGCCTACTCTCCCAAGGGATCCACCCTCACTCCTCTGCTATCCAACATCAGCTCGCACTCCGCTACTACTAGCACCAGGATCACCACCAGTCCATCATGTAGCATCTGGTCTCTGGCCTTGTCCCTGCCTATGGCCCTGTCTCTATTCCTATGCCTATGTTGGTGTGGGGGCATCATCCTCCACATCCTCAATATGAGGAGCATGCTCTCCAGGATCCGTAAACCAAGGGAATGGATGCTGCCAAAAGTAATCCCTATACTAGGGCAATACTCCCACATCTGCTATATCCTCCAGGTAATCCCACCTCAGCCAGTGTAAACCTGTTAGCTCCTGCATTGTTAAAGCATAGGATAGCCTAGGTGACCATCCTTGTCTCTCCTCATCAGCGTATCGACCATACGCCATATACTCCTGAGAGATCCCATGTGGTCGGCCGTATTGCCTCATCACTCATGAAATAATGAATCGCTCCACAACAGTCTATGATCTCCCAATCAGTGGGTATGTAACAAAAAGATCTCTCCGCACCACTCGCCAGTCATCCCATGACTCCAACCCCCTATATGGTCTCCATATAATAACTATCAGATCATCTAGCTATCATCGCCAGAAGTCTGTCTTGCCCAGATGGGGCTGTGTAATATATTCGACATACCTATAGATAATAGGCTGCCCGGGCTCTCTGCTATCATCGACTATCGACCGACAAACGGGAAGGTTCTCCCAAGCCCACACCTGTAAAATGTAAACCCCTGCAGCCATGCTCCGCCCATCTTTGTAGACAATCTCATGCATCTCCCGATACATGTGAGCCAATAAGAAAGAGCCCTAGCCAAGTCTTTGAGGGGTCTCTATCAACCTCTCCAGCATACGGCCCCATCTACTCTGAAAACCTTGTTGCCCTCTGTCTGGCATCAAGAAGCAACCAATGAAACCTGCTAGGACACATGCCAGCGGATACTCCTCACTGTACCTACCCATCAATATATCCCAACTCATAGAACAAGTCAAGATATCAAGATCCCTGAATACATTCCTAAGAGCCTGTAGTCCAGGTAACAATGCAGTATCATAATCCACCTTATCCCCAGCAAAAGGGATATGAAGGATCCTATACACATCCTCGGGAGTGATAGTCAACTCCCCAACTGGCAAATGAAAGGTATTATGCTCTGAATGAAATCACTCTACCAATGCTGTCAGCATCCCGTGGTTCACACAGATATCAGGTAACCTCATCAAGTGAGTAAAGACACACATATCAATATGAGCCTGCTTGACCTCAGACAAATCTTGAACCAAAGCCATAGTGGGAGGATATACACATCTGAAGAGCATAGGAGGTAAGCACACCTACACAAAAACCCAACAACGATCATCAGAAAACATTCCACATGAGCCTACAAGAGAAGTTAAACATCAGACAAATCCAAATAAGTCAAATGCAAAAGCAAAATTTCATGTTTACACTTTCAAAAATGGTCACTATTTTTCGAACAACAAAACACAGTTAAACAGAATCTCGTACGAGTCAGGAATGACTCTCGTACGAGAAAACAACCTTAAACGACACTTTATTGGATTCCGCACGACAAAATGGTCTCCTAACCAACCTATCATACGACACAAGGGTTACTCCCATATGACAAATCTAATGGTCTTAAACGATAAAAGATAATTTGCCAATTTATCGTATGAGATAGGATCCTGTCTCGCACGATAAACCGCGACACCCGACCCAAAACCCGTGAAAAACGTGAAAAATAAACAAAAAAATTCAAAATTGGAAACATAAAGAGGCTAAAGATCGATCACTTACCACTGGCTCGTAGTTTTGGGGTCAATTGTGATGTCTCTGGTGCTCAAATCGATGCTGACGAGTAGGGACCACCATTTTTCTTCGCAGAAGGCTTTTTGAATTTTCAAACTTGGAGGGTTAAAATGAATTGAAAATGACACTTTCGTCCTATATATAGCCTAAAACCTAATTTTTCAACTTGCTCCGATGGTCACAAAAATTGTACCCTTAGCTAATATGCCTGCTCTGATTCCATTTTTGGGATCGAAATCAAAATTCGAGATTTTTTTACTAGTCAATTTCAAAATTTTGACCACTTAGCGCTTTTTTTTCATCAAATGCTCATTCTTTCTTCAAATTACGTTCAATTTCAAACACTGAGTCTCAATTCAATTTCTTTCTACGCTCAACATTACAATCAACTCTATGCTCAATTTCTTATCAATCATCGCCAAAATTTTCAAAAAAATCCTCATGATCATTTTGTGCTCAAATAAGTTATTTTTTGTCACACAATTGCCTATAATCAATCCCTCGCTATTTTTTGATTTCGCTCCCAAGGGGGCATACTCACGACCTTATGAATTCACATCTCACAAGTCAAGAATCTTCATCAAAAGTTGAGAAAAATATTTTCAATTAAAGAAAATCAATCCTTATTGCTAAGGGGCATCTCAGCTTCATCGCTTCACATCAAGTTGAGATCTCTCGATCATCTAAATCAAATCAATCACTAGGGGCATATCAGTTTCATCACTTCAAATCAAGTTGATATTTGTCTTTCATCTGAATTAATCTCTTAACATTAATCAGTTTCATCGCTTCAAATCAAACTGATTATTCATTTAAACTCAATCAAAATTTTGAAGAGTTTCTTTGATCACACTAAATCTAAGCAGGTGTTCAGTATTCGTTTCTTGATCAATCTAAATGGTTTATTCTTCACTCATTGTGTCTTGATCAATCAAGTTCAAGATCAATTTTTATCATCATTCACTGTATCTAAGATCAATCAAGTTCTAGATCAGTAAGATCTGCTTCTTGATCAATCAAGTTCAAGTTCGATGTCTTTGTTTTCTATCATTCCTCAGTTCAATCAAGTTCAGGATCGGTATCACTTTAATCAGACTTCATTCAGCTTTGTCACTTCGAATCAAGCTAAACACCTTGCTTTTTTATCTAGTTCGTGATCAATCAAGTTTAGAACTGGCATCTCCTAGACATCACACATTCTTTGAATCAAAGCGCTGCTCGCACATTAATTCAAAGAGGGGCAAATGTAATACCCTAAAATTGGTCATCTAAACCATGGGCCCCTAATCTCGACAACATCACCAAGGTCCTAACCAAAGGCAATTAAATTAATCTTGAGCACATTATTAATTCTTTAATTATCAAAGATCACATGGCAAATCAACTACTCAACATTAATTAAATATTGATTTAATTAATCAAATCATTTCCAAGAATATCATTTTGATCAATTATCCCATTTTAATTTATTAAATATCCTTGCATATTTAATTAAATTAATAAATTTGCCATTCAATCATGCAAAAAGGATTAATTTATTACAAAAGATGAATTAATTTATTACAAAGAGTTGAATTGAAACAAAACAAAAATAAAAAAAAGAATTGAATTAAGAGAGAAATCAAACTTGAGATATTATTTCTTTTTCTAAATTTAGAACTTGAAATCAGAAAAGCAATTTAATTGAATTATTGAATTATTCTCTAAAATTGGAACTCAAAGCTTTTCAGAAAAAGAAGTTCAGTTGCATTGAAAAGACCTTTTTCTTGAATGAATCAAATAAGTGCATGGAATTATCTATTTTTATCAGATGTGCATGGGATTAATTTATTATTATTTTCCAATGCAACTTGGACTTCTAATTTGAATGCATTTCAATTAAACTATAATTGGAATCTATCTCAAGGTTAACTCAACTTGATTTCTCAATTATTTTCAATTAATCCTAAATTGAGATTTTTGTGATTCTCTATAAATTCAGTCTTCAACTCTCATTCCAATTCACCCCAGAGATATTTGAGAACACGCTTGGAGATTATTATCACGCTAATTTCGCTCTGGAGTCATTGAAATTATTGTACTTTTTTAGATTACTTACATCCATTTTACATCCATTGTTGCTTACATCCATTGTTGCTTGAATTGGTTATTATTGCTTGAATTATTCATCTATCTTGCATCCATATAGCTTAATATCATATAGATTAAATCCTTCATCTTGGTGTAGTCTAGTCATTGGTATTGCTTATAAAAATCCGAGAGCAATCTTATACTTGCATCTTTTAGAAGGCAATTAGTCGCTTTGCTATGGTTTATTTCTTATTGATTATTGATCACTAACCATGCATATAATGAATTAATTGAAGTGTTGTGCTTGTAGCTACAAGTTCACTTTTTTACACACACACCTTTAAAGGTAAATCTTTCACTGCTGACAACTTGCTTGACCTTGTGCATACTGCTTTGTGTGGTCCTATGAAAACTAGAAGTATGCAGAGTGATAGGTACTTCTTGATTCTCACTGTTGACTGCTCAAGAATGATGTGGGTCACATTCTTGAAAGACAAGTCTGAAGCCTTTGTAAAGTTCAAATCTTTCAGAGCAATAGTGGAGAAGGAAAGCGGTAAAAGGATCAAGTGCCCGATAACTGATCAAGGAGGGGAATTCACTTCCAGTGAATTCAACAAGTACTGTGAAGAACATGGCATCAAGAGGCAATTGTCTACCCCCCGGAATCCACAACAGAATGACCTAGCAGAGAGGAATAACTGGACTGTGGTTGAAGCAGCTAGAACCATGTTGATTCAAGGAAAGGTAGCTCACACCTTTTGGAGAGAAGCGGTGAGCACTGCAGTCTACACAATGAACTGGGTACTCATCAAGAAACGTAAGGATAAAACTCCTTATGAGTATTGGACAAGTAAGACACCTATGGTTAGCTAATTTAGAGTGTTTGGTAGCAAATGTTACATCAAGAGGAGTGAACACCAAAGAAAATTTGATGCGAAATGTGATGAGGGAATATTCCTAGGATATTCCACCAAGAGCAAAGCTCTCAAGTGTTTCAACAATAAGACTCAGAGAATTATAGAAAGCATCAATGTAAGAGTTGATGAAACCTCTGAGAAAACTGAGGAAACCTGCAGTGAGAAAGTGGTGAACGAACCAGTTGCAACCTTCTGGGAACCGGTTGATAGCCAACCGAGTACCAGTAACAATGTTCCTACACCGGCAAATGTAGATGCTAATACTGATGGAGATGAGGATGAAGAAGAAAAGCAAGAGGAATCCATCAAGACCATTCCTCGGTATGTCAAGCTGAATCATGATCCTAATCAAATCATAGGAGATAAGGATGCAGGAATCCTTACAAGAAGAAAGGTCAGAGAAAACTCATGTATGATCTCTGAATTTGAGCCTAAATCATTCAAAGAGGCACATAAAGATGAAGACTAGATCAAGGCAATGGAAGAGGAACTTGACCAGATAGAGAAAAATGGTACATGGTCTTTGGTACCCAGACCAGAGCATAAAAATGTCATTGGTACCAAATGGGTCTTCAGAAATAAGTTGAATGAGGATGGCACAATGATTAGAAACAAAGCCAGATTGGTATGCAAAGGATATGCTCAAGAAGAAGGAGAAGACTATGGAGAAACCTTTGCTCCTGTAGCCAGATTGGAAGGGGTCTGTATGCTTCTTGCATATGCAGCTTTTAAAGGTTTCAAAGTATATCAAATGGATGTAAAATCTGCATTCCTAAATGGTGTACTTGAAGAGGTGTATATTGAGCAACCAGATGGGTTTTCCCTATCTGAAGACAGTGACATGGTATGTAGGCTACATAAAGCCCTATATGGACTAAAGCAGGCACCTAGGACATGGTATGAACATCTGCATTCCCATCTTGTGAAGATTGGATTTGAGAGAACAAGTGAAGATAGAAATATCTACTTGAAGTCTGAAGGAGATCAGATCCTGATCTGTGAGGTATTTGTTGATGACATTATCTTTGGTGGAGATGACAAGATGAGTCATGAGTTTGCAGATGAGATGAAGAAAGAGTTTGAAATGTCACTCATAGGGGAGATTAAATTCTTCATTTTACTACAGATCCAACAGATGAAGGATGGAATCTTTATCCCTCAGTCCAAGTATGTCAAAGAGGTGTTGAAGACCTTTGGCATGGAAGATAGCAAACCGGTTGGTACACCGATGGTGACCGGTTGTAAACTATCCAAAGAGGATGACTCAAAATTGGTTGATGAGAAGGAATACCAATTAATGATTGGTAAATTGCATTATGTAGTGCATAGTAGACCAGATATTGCACATGTAGTTGGCTTTACTGCAAGGTTCTAGAAAAGCCCAAGAGAATCCCACTTGGTTGCAGTCAAGCGGATTCTTAGGTATCTAAAGGGAACTATTGACTATGGATTGTGGTATCCATATAGCAAGGATTTCAACTTGAAAGTGTTCACAGATGCTGATTGGACTGGTAATATAGATGACCGGAAGAGCACAACTGGTGGTGTATTCTTCCTCGGTGGTAGAATAGTGTCATGGATGAGTAAGAAGCAGAGTTGTATCTCTCAGTCTACAGTGGAAGCAGAATATGTTGCAGCTTTCATGAACTGCACTCAGACAATTTGGATGAAGCATGTATTAAATGGCTTCAAAGTTCATGTATCTGAACTGGTAAGTATATTTTGTGACAATACTACTGCAATTAACATCTCCAAGAATCTGGTTTTACATTCTAGAACCAAACACTTTGAGCTTAAGTATCATTTCTTAAGGGAAAAGGTTCAAAACAAAGAGATTGCACTAGAACATGTTTCCAGTAAGGAGAAGTTAGTAGACATATTCACCAAGCCTCTCCCAAAGACTACATTTATGTACTTAAGAGGTGAATTAGGGGTGTTGCCCGTTCAGGAGGTAAACTAAAAGCATATGCTCCACATCAGTCAGGTAGTGCATAGTCAAATTTATTTTGGATTGATGTGTTGAAGGATGCTACTCCTTAGGGGGAGTAGCATAATGGAACAGGGAAGCTTGTGCCTCCACTTTGGCATTGTTGTCAAAGGGGGAGAAGATGTGAAGTGGAGAAGATATCTACAGAAAATAGGGAGAAGATGTGAAGCGGAGAAGATATCTTTGTTTATTTCCATCAATGCCAAAGGGGGAGATTGTTGGCATTATGTGAACTGATATGTGGACATAATGATATTGTATGTTGTCATTGATGTCAATATGCTGAAGAAGTGAGAACTAGCATATGAGAGAACTGGTAGAACACTGTGAACCGGCATTAGTGCCAAAGTGAAGCGGTGTGCTTGTTCAAGGTGAACCGGCATATGGTTATGGGAACCGGCACATGGAAGTGTTGTATGACTACTGGTTGGTAGTCTCAACTTCAAGGTTTCCGGTTTAAGTGCTTCAAGCCTATGTGGCTCAACCGGTGACATTGTGTGATGAGTTAGCATTGTAATGAAGAATAGATCATGTTTCCACATCAACCTTGTGCACGTGAAGGATCTTGCATGAAGGAGATTGTTCCTATCTACCTCAAGAATGTGTGAAGTCTATAAAATAGTGATGACATGTGATGGGTTATCAGCCGCCATGAAATCGGTGAAAATGGATGATGGAGAATATCTCGAGATTGGATCAAGGTTGTTGCAATTAATGGAGTGTTCTCAAAGGTCAGGATTGAACCATTTGAATTCCTTAAACTAACAGGTTTAGGGTTTAGGGTTTATGCTACCAACCTATCTATTTTCCTATAAGGTCAATGTTGTGTCTCTTTCTGAGGTTGTTGGCAAAAGTTGTGTGTGTGTATCCAAGAGAAGGGATACGTGATTCTTGCTAGACCAAAAGAAGAGAAGTGATACCCGCAGAGTGTAAGTGCAGAAGGTGAAGAGGAGCTTAAGCGGATCTGCATTGGCATTGAGTGTTGTTACTAGATCATTGTAATACCCGTTGATCTCTAACCACCTCAACAGTTGGAAAATCCCTTAACAGGGTAGCCTTAACCGGCTTGTTGTAAATCCTTTAACAGGGTAATTCAAAGCTATTGAGTTTGAAATCCTTTAGCTATTAAGTTCTTGAAATCCTCTAACAAGGTAACCTTTAACAGGGTTTAACCCTTAACTGGGTATTGTAGCCATCCCTTAACCGGGTGATCTTTAACAGGATCAGTTCCTAGCAGAACCTATTGTAATGTCTCTAACCGGACAAGGCTCCTAACAGAGTGGACTTCTAAAGAGTTCAAAAATAGCTTGTGGGTATTCATCCCCACCATGGTTTTTCCCAGTTGGGCTTCCACGTGAAAAATATGTGTGTCATGTGTGATGCTTTCCGATTGTCTGTCAAGCATATGATGGTTCTGTGTTTTATGCCTGTCAATAAAACATGTTGAACTAGCTGTTATTATAATCTGATGATAGATTACCTGTTTATGCATAAGGGTGAAATGGTAGTGTAGTCTTGAGTTGAGTGAAAAGCTAAGTGAGTAACCGGTTAATTCTTGTCTCAGTCATTCTTAGCTTTACCGGTTGCACTCTGTTTCAAATCGGTGTCACTGTTTGCCAGTCATTTGAAGTGTCTGCTATCAGACCAGTTTAGGACTGTATTTTTGTCTGTACTGATTCACCCCCCCCTCTCAATACCGGGTTAGTACTATCAGTTCATCATTGAGTTATCAAAAAGGCCAATGTGTGATGAAGGGTATGAGATCCCTTGCTGGAGCATGTATGCGATTTCCATGTAGCTGACATTTCTCACAAGTTTTAGAAAACTTTATAGCTTCCTTCTCCATGTCTGGCCAATAGTAGCTAGCCCTTAGTAGTTTCCGAGCTAAAGTAAGACAATTCGAATGAGATCCACAAATACCTTCATGGACTTCTGATAATGCATGTTTAGATTCTTCAATTTCTAGACATCTAAGAAATGTACCGTCCAAACCTCGTCTAAATAGATCATTAGAAATGATAACATACCATGAAGCATTTCAGGTTAGGTTTCTTTTCTCATTACGGGTAAGATTTTTCAGGTATAATTTGGTCTTGTAAATAAGAGTAAATGTGGTTGTATCGGGATGAGTCATGTCCAATAATAGAACAGACTATTTGGGTCTTAGGAGAATCATAGGCAGGTTAATGTAACTCTTCCACCGGGAATTCAAAGCAAAAATTGGATTCTTGTAACTCAGGTAGAGATGCCAAGGTGACCATAGCATCTGTTGCTCTGTTTGCTGATCTTGGAATCTGCTGGAATGATACAAAAGTAAAATATTTCTTGAGATCCTCCACCATTCTCTTATAAGGCACAGTTTCTCATCTTGAGTCTGATATGTATCATTGATTTGATTGATGATCAGCTGAGAATCTCCATAGGTGTGTAATTCTGCAACCTTCCATTCGATAGCTAGCTTTATCCCGTTTACCAAAGCTTCATATTTTGTAATGTTGTTTGTGCAAGGGAACAAAATCTTATAAGACTTTGGGATTGAATAATTCTGAGTTGTAATAAATAGTATTCCAACATTGGAACCATTTTTAGTAAAAGACCCATCAAAGAACATCTTCCAGGGTTGTTGAGTAAGGTGCATTATTGATTCATCTGGAAACTCTATATGCAACGGTTGAGTGTCTTCAAGTGGAGCTTCAACAAGTTGATCAGCAATTACCTATCCTTTTATGGCTTTGCGTTCCACATATTCAATATCAAACTCTGTAAGGATCATGACCCATTTTGCCAATCTTCTTGTAAGTGTTACTTTGTTGAGAAGATATTTGAGTGGATCAATTTTAGCCACCAGCTTGACTGAATGTGCTAACATGTAGTGTCTCAATTTTTGTGATGCAAAGACTAATGCCAAGCATGATTTTTATATTATAGTGTAGTTCATTTCATAAGACACTAATGTTTTGCTGATGTAATAGATAGCTCGTTCCTTTTTATTGTCATCCTGTTGTGCCAAAAGTGCCCCCAGTGATGAATCGGTTGCTGATATGTATAAGATCAATGGTTTACCCTGAATTGGTGGCATCAATATTGGTAGATTAAATAGGTACTCTTTGATTTTTTGAAGGTGTTGTTCACATTTCTGATCCTAGTTGTATATTATTCCTTTCCTCAATACTTTTGCAAAAGGTTGAGCTTTGTCTACTAGCTAAGAAATGAAGTGTCTGATTGATTGGAGACGTCCCTATAAACTTCTCATTTGACTGATGTTCTTCGGAGGTGACATTTCCATTATAGCTTGGACCTTCTCTGGATCAACCTTGATTCCCTTCTTTAAAATGATGTACCCAAGTAGTTTACCAGATGTCACTCCGAATGCACACTTTTTTGGATTTAGCCGGAGTTTGAATTTTTTAGTTCTATCTAGTATAGGGCCTAGCTCTTGAATATGTGTGGATCTATTCATAGTCTTTACTAAAGTGTCATCAACATAATCTTCCATATTCTTATGCATCATGTCATGAAAGATAGTAGTTATTGCTCTTTGGTAAGTTGCTCCTGCATTCTTCAGCCCGAATGGCATGACATTCCAGCAAAAGGTTCCCCATGCATAGGTGAAAGCTGTCTTTTCTTGATCTCCAGGAGCTATTTTGATCTTATTATAACCGGAGAATCCATCCATTAGTGAGTACATCTCATACCCAGCAGCCATATCGACTATCATATCAATGTTAGGCAATGGAAAGTCATCCTTTGGACAAGCTTTGTTGAGATCTCTGAAGTCTGTGCAAACCCTAATATATTGTCTGCCTTTGACACAGGTACTATGTTTGAAATCCATTTCGCATAGTCTATAGCTCTGATAAATCCAGCTTTTAGCAGTTTTTCTAGCTCAGTTTTGACTAGTATTGGCATGTGAGGGTTCATCTTACGGAGTTTTTGCTTGACTGGTTTAACTCCTGGTGTGATAGAAAGATGGTGCATGATAAGATCAGGATCTAGGCCAGGCATATCAGAGTATGTCCATGCAAAATTGATCTTCTTTTCTGAAAAGAGATGAGTGAAATCTTTCAATTCTTTTGCTGATAGTGATTGAGCTACATGAATGATGTGTGGTGTCTCTTGACTCCCAATGTTCACTAGTTTAGTTGGCTTGATCAATATAGAAGACCTTTCCTAAAAATTACTTGGCAGTATATCAAGTATCTCACTTCAAGTGCCTCAGAGAGGTTTTCACCCTTAGGTACGTCCTTTATTTTCTCTTTTTTAGATTCTGACACCGCCACAATGTCATTTTCACCATCAGATCTTTTATTTTTATTTTTCTGATTTTTGCGACTAAGATACTTGATATCTCTTTTAGTCATGTTTTCACTATGTTCACTAGTGGAAGAGTCCATAAGTTCAACTGCATTGAGATAATAGGCTAACATATAGTCATTGGCAAAAGTAGGTATATTTACAGGCTGGTTTTGTAAAGTATAGTCAATTAGTTCTAGATGTAGTAAGGATAAATGTTGGACATGTTCGAGGGAGTTCATGATATTGTCATCACAACTACTGATCAAAAATTCAAGTTCCAGAAGGATACCTCGCGTAAATGTCTTGATACCAGGAAAAGTCAGAACATGATTATGAAAGTGCATGTTAATATTTAGTTGACCTAATCTAATAGACATACGTGTAGCATCGTTCTCTATGCTAGACTGGACTTCATATCGTGGTTTGACAACAATAAGATTAGTAGACTAATTTTCATTATTTACATTAGATGATTCAAAATTTGATGCTGAGTAGATATTGTCAGAAACAAGATTGTTGTCAAAGTCATCAGAGTTATCAAATGAAGTATCCAAGTCTTCTTCAAGTGATTTAGTGATTATATGTATGATATCAACACCAACATCCTTAACATTGCAAGTTCCTTCAAGATTTGTCTCATTTAGCATTTGTATCTGACAGACCCGTTGACATGATCTTGATGTTTCTATGATTCCCTGTCGTCTACTCCATTCAGCTTCCTCTGGACTGATGACCGGTTCTACTTCTATAGCTTCCAATTCTTCTTGTGTAAACCCATACCTGATTTGTTCTATCTTAGTATAGGGGTACATAGATGAAAATTTTTCTGGTATTCTTCCTTCCTTTAGTCCTTGTTCATAGTTTGCTTGTCTCTTTTGTCTAATTTCCTATATTTTTTTTTCTAGTTTTATGCCCATCAGCTCTTGAGTATCATCTGTGGTACTAGTAGACTCCTCTGGAGTTTTTGTAGTGGATGTATTTGAGAGGTGATCTGGACCCCATTCATACTCATTTGAGTTAGTCTCTGAATCTTCTACTTGTTGCCTACCAGTGTATGTGACTGGAACCTTCAGTGGTGCAAACAATTCTCTGATTCTTTCTACTTCATCTCTTATATCCTCTGGGACTTCAAATCCTTGTATTGTTGTAGCTGACACCATCAGAGCTTGAGTGCTAACTATTTCTTCTTTCTTGATTGTTGATTCCTCTTTCTCTTTTACCCACTCTACTTGAGTTTGTTGAGTGTTTGTTTTTTGTAATGTTAAAGGAAATATCCTTTTCTGCCACTTAGACTTAGAAGTATGTTTTTGGTTTGATGTCTTTATCAGATTGTACCCCAGTCCAGCCTTATCATTTATTGATTTTGTTTGCAGCTGAATCAGTTCAATAATACCCTCTTGATGTTTGCCCAGGGGACTAGTACCTGAATATCCCATGCGTTGAATCATCTTGTAGCCAGGACCATATTGGGTTGAGGAAATCTCACAATGTCATACTTCCTCGTTTTGACTATCTTCCTTGAAAAGCCATTTAAGAACTGCATCCTCTTCTATTTCATCTACCAAGGAAGTAGAAGACTGTACAAAAAGACCATCATATATGATATTCGAAGCTGAAGTTTGTGTTTTCATGGCCTCTGATGGTTTGCCCAACTATTTTGGTGATGGAGGGAGAGAGATTAATGAAAGTACCGGTTCTATCTTGTAGCCATCCATGCTGGTATTTGTAATCTTCAATTTCTTTTCTAAGTCTTTCATCAGAGCTTCCGGATTTTCATTTGGAGAAGTTGCCCTATTATGAGGTACAAAAGTATCAGCACTTTTTGTCAATACATTACAGGGGAAATTTGTATCAGCAGGAATACTGACTTCAACTCCATTGCAGGGAAATTTTAAGCATTGATGGTATATAGATGGAACTGCCTTCATTTCATGAATCCATGACCTACCCAGTAAGATATTGTATGACAGAGGAAGATCAAGTACCTAGAAAAGGACATCTCTTTCTATAGGTCCCACTCTGACTGGTAATGATACCAGACCTTTAGAGGTCCCTTCTTCTTCATCATAGGCTTTAATTGTTATTTTCTTGGCGAGATCAATGACATTTTCAGAAAATCCTAGTTGTGTAAGCAGACTGTAAGTATAGATATTCAATCCTGTGCCTCCATCTATCAAAACATGTTTGACTCTGTGTTTATGGATCATGGCTTCAATATGCAATGGTTGGTTATGTGGATGATTTAGCAAGTTGTCATCTTCTTTAGAGAAGGTCAGATAGTGAGGTGAAGTTAGATGACCCACCATAGACTGAAACTGATCAATATCTAAATCTTTTGGAATATTAGTGGTGAGCAACGCTTTGTCCAAGATCTCTTTGTGAGCAAAATATATTTTTAGCAATTCAAAGATTGAGATTTGAGCATTTGTCCTTTTCAATTGTTCAACAATGTTGTATCCAGAGGATGATGTTGAAGTTATCCTTTTAAATTTATCCAAGGTTGATTCTTTTTGTTTGTTTGACAAGGCTGGTAGGTTTGATGTTGCTTGAGACGGAGTTGAAGAACTAGCTCCTTGGAGAGTGACTTTCTTTTGAGAATGAGTCATAGCTCTTGCATATCGTGATTCATTTTGTTTATCTTGGATTATAATCACATTGCAATATTCAGATTGGGAAGGCTCAATCATGTTGATGACGTTATCATTTTTGGTATAAGTATAATTTACTTTGGCACCTCCTTTGGTCTTTGAGGATTCACCTTGTTCGTAAATAGGTAAAGGGTCCTTAAATGCTTTGTGATCAGCATTGGTTGGGTGATTCCCAACAACAATTTTACCAGCGTCTATGAGATCTTGAATCTCATGCTTGAGCTTCATGCAGTTGTTTGTGTTATGACCTTTATTCCAATGGTAGTCACAGTATTCATTTTCTCTCCACCATTTTGGTTTGATTTCCGGATCATATGGCCTATAATTATCTGGTAATGTTATCTAGTTGTTTGCCAATAGAGTTTTGAAAGAGGATTCATATGATTCTTTGAGAGGAGTAAAATCACGTTTAGGTTTGGAAAGCCAAGGTTTCTCTTTGAACCATTCTTTTGTTTTCTTTGGAGGATTTTCTATTGTAGCTTCAGCAGCTTTGAGCGCTTGTGTGCCACTAGTCAAGTTGAATATCATGGGCTTTGAGTTGGTTTTAACAGTGTCTACTACTCTGTCATTAACAACGTTCTTATTATTGTCTTTGCCATACTTCCAATACTTGTTTTTCTCTTTATAGCTAGATCCTGGTTGCGTTTCTTTCCAAGGTGAGATATCCCCCTTCTTTATGAGCACATTTTCTGTTCAAATAGCACTATCTACCATTTTGTTAAATGATGGGTGTACTTGCATTTGGATACTATATTTCAATTCTAGGACCAAGTTGTTGACAAATATATCCATTTTCTCAACATCTAGGATAGGCCGCGAATACCTAGAGAACATCTTTCTCCAACATTGGAGGAAAGTGAGAAAAGGCTCTCCTGTTTTCTGTTTGGTATTGCAAAGTTCAATCATAGTAACAGGATGTCAAATGTTGTAGGAGTATTGTTGTAAAAATAGTTGGATTAGTTCTTCAAAAAAATTTATCCCTTTAGGTAGACTTGAGAAACATCCCATAGCTTGTCCTCCCAAACTCCTTGGAAAAAGGTGCATGAGATATGTTTGATCATGCATGAACTCCATATAGGCAGCACGAAATTCCTTGACATGATCTTGAGGATCTGAGGTACCATCATATTTGTCAAATTTTGGGATCTCAACTTGTGAAGGAAATGAAGGTATGTATAGATTCTTGTGAAATGGAAAGGGGCATATTGTCTCTAGAGAATATTGTTTTGGGGAGTTATCATTATTCTTCAGTTCTGTGATCTCAGTCCGTAAGGCTTGTAATTGTTTGTGTACCATGAGTATAGGTTATTCTTCCTTTTTAGTAATGAGTGTCTGAACATCATATCCAGTAGGAAGTTTGGCACCTTGTTTTGCTAGTTCTAAGAAATAGTCTTTCTTTTCTCGAGCCAGGATAGCTTTCATCATTTTTCGGAAGTCTTTATCCTTTTGATAGTCACAAATATCTTTTTCTAGAGGTTCAGTGTCTTCTTCAGCTTCACTTGATGAGGAATCATTATTGGTTTCATGAACACTAAGGTTGTCTTTGTCATTGTATTCCATCTCATGTGTAGTGGGAGGTTCAGGTTCATCAAAAACTGGTACCCCTGATGATGAAGGTTTGTCAGTGAGTGGGTCCTTCATGTAGTATGGGTTATCTTGATATGTGAAGTGTTGTCCTTTGCCTTTGGCTTCTTTCTTATGAGAATTCCTGGTTTGAATAGGCATTTTTATGGATTAGTGTGACCTAAAGCTGTTTGTGATGCAGAGGTCAAGATCAAATTCAGAGCTAGTTGTTTGGTTAACGTATTTGTTTGAGAGAAGTAACTAAGATTTAGTCTGGTTTCAGGAAAGATCTATCCTATATAAGATGTTTATCTAAGTTGATTCGAGAGTAGTGACTAAGATTCGGCCTGGTTTCAGGAATGATCTATCCTGTATAAGACGTAATCTAAGTGACTTAGGTTTGATAAGTAATTGATTGAACTAGCTGAAAGATGATCGACCAAATCATGCAATACAAATGGCAGAGGTACACTGTCTTGATCCATTTATGCTTAGGATGATGATAACTAGTATTATGTTCGCTATAAACTGTTTTAGGCAAGTTTGATTGCTTTGTACTGACAAAATCAGAGATTCGTACGATAGGTTTTACTGAGCAGGACGACAATTTAATAGTTTCAGGACGACAACAATTTTTTTTCGTACGAGTTGTTGCCTAGTACTGTACGACAGATGGGTATGTCTAGGACGATAGAAGATTTAGTGCAATTCTATATCGTACGACACAAGATTCAGCTTTATACGATAGAGTATTAGGATTCGTACGACAGAGGATTGAGCTCAGACGACAAATAATCAGACTCGTACGACACAGGGTATGAAGAAGGACGATAAATTATCAGATTTGTATGATTGTTCTTGGGACAGAGACAAATTTTTTGAGTTTTTCAATAGCTGAGCATGACAACTAAGTATGACCAATTCTGAGATGGACTAATTTTTTACCAGGATAGACTAGTTTTGGAAAAACATTTGACTTAGGATAGACTAATTCTGACACAGACATAGTTTTTTTGATCACTGAGTTGTTTCTTATTTTCTCCAATTTTGGTATTCCAGTTTTAGTTTGAGGGATGAAAACACAAAAAACATGTAGTATGAATAGTAACTCCAATCACAGCATGCAAACCCTACAGAATTTGGTGAGAGAAGAAAACCTTTGCTTGTAGACTCAGGTACATAACCAATAGCTAATTAGAATACGACCACTGAGTCTCACACAATGGATTGTCAACATCGTATTATCCGACTCCAAACGCTAATGGGGGCACAAAATGACATGTATCTTGGGATAGTTACTATCTCTCTTGCACAAAGATTATCCCCCTTTCGGAGGTGAACCGGGTAGCTTAATTTTAATTGGATCTAGTAAGGGGTCCATTTGGCGCGTCGAGGTATAACCTCAATTAAGAGGTCTCCCAGCCTTGAAAACCAAGGTTCAATATACCCGAAGGTACTGAGGAGAGCAATTCCTGAACATTATCATTGACTTAATTTTCATCAAATCATGTTTATTTTATAGTGGGTTGGAGTACATGGTGTTTAGTCTCTCCCACTTAGGTCGTTCCCCTCACACCGGTCATAATGGATTTAAGAGTTTTTAAGCTCCTTGGGAGGGCAGGCCTGCTAAAGATGTACAAATCTCAAACAAAGAAAATGCCTCAAGGGTCTGGATTTTTGATTGTCTAGAAAAAGAAAAGAGCATACTCTCCTACCTCTCAGAATTTACTTAAAACATGAAATACAAATTTGTTCTTTAACTAGATAGCAATTTAGGTTCCTAAAAATGAATTTAAAGAATACATGATGTTTGGTCGATTCTCTTCAGGCAACCTGCAAAGACAACGAATCAATAGTCATATTGTCTTTGTGCGACAAGCATATTCTTCGACAAGCGTTCTGCAAAAACTGATTAGGCTGTGAAAAATTCTAAGATAGATAGATAAACAACCAGGGTCAATCATCAGTATAACCAATCTAAACAGAAAACCAGAATCATAAAATTTGCTTTTTTGTCATTTTAACCCCCAAAAAATAGAATCGTACGACAGAGTTTACCAGATCGTACGATACAGGATTTTAGTTCGTACGACACCTACAGTTTGTCATTTTGGCCTATGAGAAATGTCATATGATATTACACAGAGACTGTATGGATGAAAATCCGAAAAGTAAAAAATCTAAAAAATAACAAAAATAAAAAGTCAGTCTTGGAAGCCGAAAAAAATGTAGTCTTCTGCCCCACTATGGGCACTAGAAATGGGTGTGTGAAAAAGTGAAATAAGGCTGATAGCTGTAGGCATAACACTTCAAGTAAGTCATTACATGCATGGTTAGTAAATCAATAATCAATAAATAATAAACTATAACAAAGCGACTAATTGCTTTCTAAAAGATGCAAGTATAAGATTGCTCTCATATTTTTATAAGCAATACCAGTGACTAGACTACACCAAGACGAAGGATTTAATCTATATGATATTAAACTATATGGATGCAAGATGGATGAAAGATTCAAACAACAATGAAATAAACTAAATATGAATGCAAATAATCAAGAAAAAACACAATGTATTCAATGACTTCAGAGCAAAATCAGCGTAAAAATAATCTCCAAGCGTGTTCTAAAAAATCTCCGGTGTGTTTTGAATGAGAGATGAAGGCTGAATTTATAGAGAATTACAAAAAAGCTCAATTTAGGATTAATTGAAAATAATTGAGAAATCAGGTTTAGTTGACCTTGATATAGATTCCAATTATAGTTTAATTGAAATGCATCTAAATTAGAAATTCAAGTTACATTGGAAATAAGATTTAATTAATTCCATGCACTTGTGATAAAAAAAGATAAATCTTTGATTTATTCAAGAAAAGAGTCTTTTCAATGCAAGTAAACTTCTTTTTCTGAAAAGCTTTGAGTTCTAATTTTAGAGAATGATTAATAATTCATTTAATTTCTTTTCCAATTTCAAGTTCTAAATTTAGAAGAAGAAATAATATCTCAAGTTTGATTTCTCTCTCAATTCAATTTTTTTTTTTAATTTTCAATTAAACTCTTGCTTTGTAATTAATTCCTCTTTTGTAATAAATTAATTCTTTTTTTGCATGATTAAATGGCAAATTTATTAATTAATTAAATATGTGAGGATATTTAATAAATTAAAATAGGATAATTGATCAAAAATGATTTTCTTGGAATGATTCAATTAATTAAATAAATATTTAATTAATATTGAGTAATTGATTTGCCATGTGACATTTGATGATTAAAGAATTAATAATGTGCTCAAAATTGATTTAATTGCCTTTGGTTAGGACCTTGGTGATGTTGTCGAGATTAGGGGCCATGGTTTACATGACCATTTTTAGGGTATTACAATAGCAGGCCATACCAAATGATCTCCAAGGTCCTACATTACCTCTCCCAGTTCTTCTTAGTCAATTCATAGCCACATGACCAAAGTTGTTACAGATGATGCAAATGACATTTGTTACCTTTTCCATTTCAAATGGACTAAACCGGTTGCTATAGGGTCTTTACTAGTTCATGTTGACTCGGTTGTCAAAATTTCTCATCCAGTTGCCATTTGGTCTTGAATGCATATGTGGTACAGGATTATTCACTCCATATCTGCATTCAACTGATCTTTGTCCATACATTTTACATGTGAAGCAATGACCTTCAAATTTCTTGGATACATACCTAGCATTAGTATTGTAGCTTGCATTTCTATTAGGTTTGTCTCTATAAACATTTGCAGTGTGACCAGGTTTATGGCAAACAAAACAAATAGGTTTAAAGACCTTACTAGTAGGATTTTTGACCTTAGGAGTAGATTTATTCTTAAGAGTGTTGCTCTTGGTACCAGAGGATTCACCCTTTTTAGATGTGTGAAAACCAAGTCCAAATGAATCACCATTCATCCTTTGTGATTGAATTTTCTCTTCTAGCAAGGTAGAACTTCTGTTGAACTTTTCTAATTTCCTTTCCACTTCAGTGAGCTATCTGGTGAGATCTTCATTATGTTTTGACAGGTTTTCTCTCAACAATGATGCTAATTCAAGATCTAGTTGTAGGTTCTCTTTTTCTTCTCTTTCTGCATTCAAATGCTCATGCAAGGTAGCATTCTCTCGCTTGATCTTGGCAATCTCATGATCTCTTTCTTTGGTGAGATCTTCAGCAATTCTCCTGGCTTCTAGTTCTTGACTCATGTGGATAGTAAGACCTTCTATCTCTCTCCTTATAGTTAGTTTTTCACTATTTAGTTTTTCAACTTCCTCATCTAAAGCATCAATATTGGCCTCATCTAAAAAACTATTATCAGATATTTCTAATAGTTGTTCAGTTAGCTCTCTTCTTTTGACTTGAGAAGCTTTCAGTTTGACCCTTAGGGTTTCAAGCTTATTCCTACTAGCCTCAAGCTCTGTAGCCATCTCAAAGTAGCTCATATCCCCCATGGTAGCTTTAGGGTTCCATTCCAAGCGATTAGGCTTTAAATAACTTAGGCTCTGATACCAATTGATGGACTTGTAAAGCACTGAGAGGGGGGTGAATCAATGACACCAAAAATAGTACTACTTTAAATACTGATCGGTAGATAAACTTAACAAGTTTGTTAAACAATATGCATGCAATCAAAATTGATATAACAACATCCACCATAACACAAGTGTTTATACGTGGAAAACCCAAATAGGTAAAAAACATGGTGAGATGGGACTCACAAGTTAACTATCTACAGTAATAGATAACTGACCGGTTAGAGTCTACAAAATGCTCTGCTAGGAGAGAATACTGTTAAAGATCCCAAAGTTTAGTTAACCTCGGTGGAGGATTTCTGAATCCAAACTAATGGATCACTTGGTTAGAGGATTTGAACAATGAATCTTGTTAGAGCTTACCCGGTTAGGGGATTTGACTATTACAGTGATTAGAAAACAACAGGTGATGTGATCTAGTAGTAGCACAAATTGCTTGTATAGATCCTCTTCTGCGCACTTAACACTTCTTTACCAACATACTCTACGACTTAACACTTCTTCCTTTGACATAGCTTATTACTTTTTCTGATACAAAATATTTCATTGTGATGTCAATATATAAACATTTAGATTTCATGTCAGCCTCTAGAAATCATAAGATAATTACCTAGGTGCAATGTATCTGGTCAAGTGATCATAACTCATCACAAAAAATACTGCCAAATCTTGTCGATAAGGATAACTCATCATGGCTTGTGATAACTCATCAGATAATCAATGAATACCAGTTGGAATAATCAATACCGGTTGGAGTTAAACATATAAACCGTTTATCCTTGATGCTCCTGTGATAATCTTTGCTAGATCCTCATGTTGATGCCGAGTTATGCAAATCCACTAGCTGTCTCCATATATAGATACCGGTTGTTACCATGTACCGATTGGATATAAACCTCTAGAATACCGGTTGTAGTATAAACAACTTTGAAGTCACACCGGTAGACAATATGAACATATATGTGTTTGTATGTGTTTCATCAATGACAACATATGATGAAGTTTAATCATTTCAGTCATCATGAAGCCAACAACTACTGCTCAGGGGGAGTAGTTAGCTTAGAGTTTCTATGGTTTATGTTTTTGCTTTGAATTTTTTTTTAATTTTTGGCATTGATGTCAAAGGGGGAGAGATATTGATGTGAAAAATAAAACTTAAGGAGTTATACACATTAGGGGGAGAGATATATGTATAATTTAGAGATTTACAGAGATATCATTCACAAGGGGAGTTTGGTGTTTGTTTAAGAATTTCACTGCTATATCTTTGAGTGGGAGATTGTTGGCTGTCTTCCATTGGGGGAGATTTGTTTGGCATTTATTGGTACTTAGATGTTTTTCACATCTAGTGTTGCCATCAATGTCAAAGGGGGAGATTGTTGGCCATTTGGAGGAATTGATTATGTGTTGCATTATTTTTTTGTCATTGATGCTTTTCCGACACCCTTCTAATCCCGGTAGTTTGACTGGATTTTGGCTTGGTTTGGATTCGGCATGATCTGATAGGCTTCAATATAGTTTGGTTATGGAATTGGCTTATTCATGATACTTATGTTCATATTCAGTAAGTTGGTTTTGGTCTAGTGATCAGATGCTATCCTGTTTGCTTAGAAGCTTGGTTTCTGGTTCCAACAAGGGTTTCACCGATAGATCTTTTGATGAAGATCTTTGATGAATTGCATAAGTGGTATTGGTTTAGTTTCTGGTGGGGTTTCAGGATGCTTTTGGTAATCATGTTCGAGACTTCATGGATGGAGATCATTGTTGTAGCATGTGGACCTATACTGGGTCTTGGTTGATTTAGGTTATGGACCGACTTTAATGTAATGTGTGTGTTGGTTCCCAAAGCCACAGATTGGAAATCAAAAAGAACTTGCCAAATTACTCACTGATCCAATCAATTCTGGCCAATGAACAGGAATGGTCAAAGACCAAATTCCTCTGCACTTCAGGCTCCACTTGACCTAGGCGGGTATACCTTAAACTCCAAAGCACAAAGAGACTTCTTTATAGTGAATTTAAACTTTATGCATAAGTTGTTTACAGTCTTGGCAAACTGACCTACAACTTTGCTATATTGTGTGCTTTTAATTGGTTAAATATGAAAAACAATGTATTTGATTATAATTGAATATTTGTAAGAGAATGATGCTAGAACTTTAAGTAATTATGAAAGAACAATAATAATAGGAATAAGAAGTATGTTTCCTTGATGAGGACCTTATGCACACCAGAATTACTCAAAAATACTAACAATAGACTAGTACCTTATTTGACAATTAATATGTTACTTAGTGGAGAAATATTTTAATCAACTTTGGAGACAGTTTGAAAAACTCACAATATGTAATACTATCACTGCAATGGTTTCATTATGTGTTGCAAGAAAAACAAAAAAAAATATGTTTCCTATACAATAGCATGTGATGGCACACTACAAAAAATCTAAATTAGATTTACCCAAAGGACTTGATTCATCAACACAATGTAACACAAAATGATTTAAAGATAAAACAACGAATCTTATATATTAGTTTTGGAATAAAAAGATTTACAAAAGATGCAAACATGTACTTCATGATGTTCTTGCTTGCACAAAATATAACTTTTCATTCCTATAGACTTGCCTTAACACAATACTAGCAATCCCAACAGACAATATGAACAAACTCCTCCCCTTCTCTACATACAAAATGACTCCCTATACATATGTGAGTCAAAAGACACAAATAAAAGGACACACCCTTTCATTAGTATAAACTAAAAACTGTCAAAAACCTAACTAATAACTCCCTAACTATTATGACAACCAAAAACATTACAAAACATATTATAATGACACAAATTAACTTTTTCCATCCAGCCTCTGACCACACTTCTGAATATGCCGAAGGTATCCTTCATCTTTGTAGGTGCAAGCGTTAAAGATGATATATCTAACTGCCACTTCCAATGTAACAAAATTCTGCAGTTGTTCCCCTGTTTCAGTCATGTCCAAGGTATCCGCATGGGTGATGTTAAGGGCTGCACTGAGTAGTGATTTGCAATCAAAAATCCATTGGCCTTTATCCTTTATCATCCCTGTATCATCCACAACACTTGGGAATCCATGTTGGATAATCCCCTCACACTCCTCATATTCAGTTTTTAATTCAGTTGTAAATTTCTCATGATCATTAATTAATTTCTTGACCTTGCTGACAAATTTATCCTTTTGTGTGTTATCTTGCAATAACATATCATAAATTCTCTGGTGTGATACTGTATTATCCATATTTTTTTGATAAATAGTCCAGTATTCCTCTAATACTTTCTGCAAATTCTCATATCTTTTAGTGATTAACACACACGCTGCATCGGCTCTGATAGTTCACATCTGTTTCTTTAACTTATTGTACTCCTGTAACAATTTATCATACCTCTTTTTTAATCTTTGAACCATCTATAATCTGTGGCATTGGATGACCACCTCTCTTCAATAATTCTTCATACAAAGCTTTGTATTTTTCCTTTTCTGTGATTTCCATTTTCATCTGAGCTTTGTTCAACTTTGAAAGATCTATCCCCATGTCTGTTGTGACCATGGGATCTATTTCTCCAACTTTTAGTTTCATCATATGGCCAAAGGCCTTGTCAACATCTATAATCTTTGGCCTCTTATTCGGGGGATAGAGGGCCCATAAAAGCATAGCCTCATCTGTAATGCCCCGCCAGGAACCCTAAAGGAAAACAACACAACTAGGCAACTAAAGGGTGAAATAATTTTTTATTTTTTTGTTAAAGACTAAGTGCACTAACTAAAACCATTGCACGTTTAACAACACAGCGGAAGTCTATCATATGTTTTTCCTAAGGGTAACCAATGAAGATTAATTTCATAGATTATATTAACACCACAGTTAATCCATTTAATTAGATAAATTGAATACTTAAGTTTAAAATTACACATACATCCAAATTTCACAATAAAGAAATAAAAGTATTCCAATGTATCCAATTTCCATAAACCATTTAAACATAAGATCAAAACAATAACATTCATTTCACTGACATAATAATATTACAAATATCCATAAATACATGGCTTCCAATAATACCACTGGTTACAAAGATATAATATCAAGGCTACATAAAAGTCTGATATAATGACCGCAAGGTCTCAACTGAACAATGATCTCGAACAAGAGCTGGTACATAAACTACGATCCAAGAAACACCAGCGAAGCCTTTCCTCGCCTAAAGATACAATCCAGAACATCCAATGGGAAGTGGCACTACCACCCGACCATGTGATCCCGAAATGGAACCACCCCACCATGCTAGGAGATAGTAGAAAACCCTCAAGCAAGCAAAGTAAGACAAGTACAAAAGGACTATAAGACTCTGCAACCATCCATGTAACACAACTCACAAAACACTAGTGACTCTAAGAAGAGAGTGCCATCACATAGCTTGATGGTTACCATGGTATAGCCTCCATAGGTCCCGACCCCCATACTCAGGTTTCATCTGGTAACCTCTCCCGAGCCTCCAGTTCCAACTAAGTCTCATACGGACCCTACCAATCCTTTCGTGAAGACAAGGTGGTAAGTTTTCCATTCCAGGCCTTCTCGTAACATTATGAGCCCTGTACAAGCACTCACCTATGCACAAGGTACATTTATCTTAATTAATATTTAATCTACCCACCCCCAAATCAATTATTAGGTTATCACTTTTTAACTAACTTTCGACAGGTTATCCTGTCATCCACTTTGGGCACGACCCCCGCTCGAAAGCCACTCTCTCTCCTAGGACACTAACAGGAAATGTTTCTCTCTACGAGAACTCTATGGCGAAATAGGCAACCATAAACAATCCTGACAAGCACAGGTGAAGGATTCACAAATACCAACCCAAGATTGACCATTTGGACAAAAACACACAATGGCTCATATCAAATAGGTTATACAACAACACCTGGTCTAGGAGAAATAATAACATAGGACACAACGACAATTCAACCAGAACACCAATGAAATTTAAGCTTGACTGAAAACACCATTTACACAAGATCCTAATACAGGCAATCTTTTATTAAAACAGCCAAAGCATATATTATTTGCAAATAAAGATTTTCCAAATAATAAGGAAATACAATCATTTAATACAAAAACATCCATCTTGTCATTTGTCCAATAAAGTTAAATAAATTCACACATGAATTAAACTCCTAATATATTTCCAATATGAATATCGAATTTAAAATTATAAGCTTTTTTTTTTAAATTACAAAATTCTAAATTCTTTATTCATATAACAAAAATATTTAAATTGACAAATAAACATTAAACAACTATATATATATATATATACATAAATATCTATTTAAATATATATATATATATATATATATATATATATTAACACATTATAATTATTATAATATTATTTATTTTTTTCTATTAAAAAAAACTAAATAACAATTAAAATAATAAATAAAATTTAAAACTAAAATAACATTTAACACAAATAAAATACTACCCTAAGGCAGCGTTACTGCCATATGGCAGTCAACGCTACCCTTGGGTAGCGCTGCTGCCCTATGGCAGTCAACGCTACCCTTGGGTAGCGCTGCTGCCCTATGGCAGCACACGCTACCTATGGGTAGTGCTGCTGCCCTAAGGCAGAAGCCGCTACCCTTGGGTAGCGCTGCTGCCCTATGGCAGCAGCCACTACCATGGGTAGTGCCACGTGGGTAGAGGCAATGCCTCCCCACTAAATTAATAAAATAATTTTATTTTATATATATTTTTTAATGTATTTTTTTTAAATAAAATAATTTTAACAGTATTTTCAATAAAAACCAGAATAATATTAACAATAATTTCAATAAGAAAAAAAACCTAGATTTTTCCAATAATTCCATTTTCATA
Source organism: Cryptomeria japonica (assembly GCF_030272615.1). Classification (NCBI taxonomy): domain Eukaryota; kingdom Viridiplantae; phylum Streptophyta; class Pinopsida; order Cupressales; family Cupressaceae; genus Cryptomeria; species Cryptomeria japonica. The sequence goes on from NC_081408.1 coordinate 401,251,117, forward strand.
GAATTTAATCTTTCATCTATTTTTTTGATTTAATTAACCCAAATAAATTTAATGTATAATTAAATTTATTTTCTTAAGGTAATAAAAACCATTTCACAGAGATTCCATAAATAAACAAAACTGTCGTAACCAAAACAAAATCAAACGAGAGAAGTTAATTTCTCAGATAAATACCCTTTTTCACCAATCTTGCAATTCTCCATGCATCATGAAATCTTGACAAATTTTCTATAATAATTTTCCTAATTTTCCCAAAATTACATTCTTCCCATAAACTAGAAATACATATCAGGCATGAATTTTTAAAACAAAACTCGAATTCACCAGAAGAGGGTTTGTATTTAAAAATAACTTTACACACACACATCAATCAGAGAAGAATATAAATATTTACTAAAAACCCACAACTAAGAATTCATCCAACCTGGTATAGCTTTCCTGGAAGAAATCTGTAGAAGAGCCCTTAATCCCTTCAATAACTTCCAATAAATTTCTTCACCTAAATTCTTGACATGTTCCTGTGTGTCCCTCTCTGTCCTAAAATAAAGACCTAACCCCTATTTAAACTAAAATTCTAGGTTCAATAGCTTTTTCACAAAAAAAAACCTAAATTTAGAATAATAGTAATTTTTATTTTATTTTCTAAATTTATCACATGCAATAATTAAAAAACATTATTCTTTCTTTTCTTTTCTCATGCAATTAATTAATTTTCTAAATAAAGAATTAAAACAATACTTTAATTCCAATTAATTAATTTTCTAAATAAAGAATTAAAACAATGCTTTAATTCCAATTAATTCTTTTTCTAAATAAAGAATTAAAACAATGCTTTAATTCCAATTAATTCTTTTTCTAAATAAAGAATTAAAACAATGCTTTAATTCCAATTAATTCTTTTTCTAAATAAAGAATTAAAACAATGCTTTAATTCCAATTAATTCTTTTTCTAAATAAAGAATTAAAACAATACTTTAATTCCAATTAATTATTTATTTATTCTTTTATTCTTTTATTTAAAATTCTAGGAAACAATAAATATAATTAATCTAATTTATTTTTCCATTTAAATAAAAATATATTTCTAATATCACGCAGCTTGCAACTTAATTTAATAATTTCTTTTAATTAACTAAATTTATAATCTCAATGCATAAACAATACAATTATGAGATAATTCCATAAACTTAATTAATTAATTAATAAATCCACTAAAACACACACAACAAAACAAACCTCAAGCAAATACTCATAAAAAGATCAAACAACAAAATACGAAGGTCGAACTAACTGACTGGACGACCAACTGACGACACTCACACACGAGTGTAACTGAGTAAAAATAGGGTCAACTACTATCTCCTCCACTTCCATCGGAAAATATAAGGCTCGCTCAGACCTGTGAAGCCAGGTGGAGACGATACCCCGTACCTACCCAGTACTTGTACCTGCAATATCCTGCATCATCGAACCACACATGCATATATATACAATATAGAAAACATGACATACACACCGATGAAGGAGAATCACGACGTTCCCTGTCTCACCGAAATGAGTGAAGGAAAATCGTCCCCTTGCATCCAATACACTCGCAAACACACAACATATAATTACACATTGCATAGATAAAGTAAGATGTCAGTACATAGCAATAATCCATAAAATGCCATAAATCACAAATACTGAAATACTGCAAATAAATTATACATCTCATCTCCAAATAAAGCATAATGTCATAAAAATCTGAATTATATATCATGGTAATGTATCCACTGAAAACAACCAATAATAAAATGTGAGTCTAATGAGTTCAAACAAGTAGGGGTACTACATCATCATCTGGATCATATCTTGATCCAATAAAAAATCATTAACACCCTGAATGTCTAACTTAAAATCTTTCTTATCTGAATGCAACAAGCTATCAAAAATAAAAGATGCACTGAGGTCCTAGCCTGGGAAAAGAATGATTCCTGCTTCTACAAGAAGTTGTCTTCCCCTTTGAGGGGTCATGTTCTCTAACTCATAATTAATTTTTGCCTTCAGCTTCCTAAGCATTTCTGCCTCATTCTTTGGTGTCACATCTGGCATTGCATCTCTTAATTTCTTTCCTTTAAAATGATACAAAAAGGACTTAAACTCCTTTGACTTAACAAATTCATCATCTGATACAAAAGATGTATGCTCTTCTAGCCTAGCATCCAAATCTACATTCAACGTTGCTACAATTTTGTCTTGAGAATCTGGTTCATCTTCTTTTTCTGGTACTTGAAGCTTAGAAACTATTTCATTCTCTCTAGAATCACTTTCCACATCCCGTTCTCTTTCTCCTTCCAGATCCCCAAGTCTTTGCTTCCTTTCTTCCAATCTTCTTTCCAAGTCATCAACAGCATTTGCAAGTTCTTCTAACTCTTTGATCTTGCACAAATCCTCATAGTCATCATACTCATGGAGATAATCTCCCAGGTTTTGTCATTTTCTGCACATGTGGATGTAACCTTCCGGGTCATAGTTCTTCCTTGGCGTGTGTATATACAAATTGAATTCATCCACTAGCTTCTTATTTATGGCTTCGTAAGCTCTAGTAGAGACTATTATGAAATCTCCGAACTGAAGAGTCCCAGGTAAGAAGGCTTGCTTGTGGGAACCCCCAAAGTGTTGTGCATTAGAGACACTCAATTGTCTCACAATCTCCAAGTAAGCAATTTGGTCTAGCACAGGCTTTGGTAGCACATAGGGAGCACCTTCGAATCCAAAAACCCTAACAAATGTGAAATCTCTGCAAGTATACCAATCTCCCCAATTATGGTTGACTCTGGTATCCTTGTATTCATGTGGCCTAAGAAATATTTTAATCACTTCTAAGAATGACCCTTCACATGACACATTATAAACCTTGAACAGTGGTTTAACAAAAAATTCCTCAAATCTCACATAGTGAGATTTATCATACCTCGAATCCCACAACGACACCCACAACTGTACAGGCTGATCCTGTCCATCCTTTCCCTGAGGATTTACCCTTAAGCCATCTGGCCATAGTCCTTTCAATCTTCCATAGAACAACATAATATGCATCAATAGTGAATAATGCTTGAAGGACTTGTCAGGGTTATTCTGAAGATTCAGAAAACCCTCATGCAGTTCGTCGACCAGCTAGGTTGCATAATCAAACTATCTTGGTTTGTGCCTTTGAATGTCTGCTGCAAGAACCAATGGCCCCATCCGTGCTACATCTGGAGCTTTCATTCCTCCTACCTATCCGCAAGCCATATATGTGTATTGTAAATACTATCTAAAAATATTTACATCATAGGGTGGACCATCTTCATCAATTAGCTTCCCTTTCTCTGCCCCGTGGATGGCAAAGTTCCATCCTTGATAGGTTGTGTCCATGGTTCTGTATTCTTCTTCCAATTCCTCAAAGGATAAAGGTACAACTGCTTCATAATTGAGATCAAACACTTCGTAGATTGTGACCGTATTGAATCAAATAAATGCATCACCAGTGGGAATTTGGACGCATCTCTTCATAGCATTGTAATTTTTAACCAAGGTTTTCAACAATTCAATATTCACAAATACATTTGGAACTATGAGATTACCCAGACTGGTAATACACCTATTAGATATCGACATTGGCTTTTGTCTTTGTGAGTAATGGTAGAGGAACAATTCATGCCCCCTAACCCTAGTCCAGACATCACCAATTTCCTTATAGTCATCCTCTAGTTGATCACGGATAGGAAAATTAACCTTTAGACCTTTGGGACTTGGCTCCTAGTGAGTTCATCTGGTCGATCATGTCCTGATTCAACTTTCACTTCTGCATGCTTTCTCTGCCTTTAGATTTCTTTGAGGCACTATCAAAGACTTCAATGACCTTCCTCTCACCTTTAGAACCCTCCATATTTGAATCTTTCAAGCCTTCTGAAATTCAATTCTCTATGGTTTCATTGCACTTCAATCTTTCTGTTCGCTTTAATCTGTTATGCAAATTCCTTGTACAAACTCCCATATATAGATTTGACACATTAGAAGCATTTACTCAATTGAAATCCTGCTATGATTTTCCTTGTACGAACACAGACCTACCCGTTGTTTGCATTTAATAATGGTGGGCTGATCTGTTTAGAATCAGATTTTATAATGGCTAATTGACATAGCTCCTCCCGATGATTCAATCATTTGGCGCTACCTGTATTGTACGCTTTTCCAATTTGTACATACAATGATGATGCGGCTTTCTGTCTTTCTGATCGGCATATGTTTCCTCAATCAATCCATCAGGCTTTGGTGTAGCCATTTTTGTTTCTTTCTGCTGAACCTGACCTATCCCGATGAATCCTCCTTCTTGTTCATCATGTTGCAAATCTTATCAAGTTTCGGGACAACCTATCTTATGTTTATCTATTGGTCCGATGAGATCAAGCTCCAGCTTGTCTATATTTATGTTATTCTGGCCTATCAGCCTATATTCCATTGATGAGGTCTCCTTCTTAGCAACTACCTTGGCTTCCTCATTGGGTATCGACGTAGTAGAAAATATCTTTTTCTGATTATCTAATGCTATCTCGATGACTTCACCTTGTTACTTTCCTAGTCCCTTCTTTTGGTGTAGGCTATCTCGATGGAACCTCATTTCCATCCGCTATGATATCCATTCTATCAAGTATCGAGGTAGCTATTTTTTACACTTTCCAATATCTTGATGACTTCAAAGTATCCACTCCACATTCTCCTTCATCATTGTAAGTTATACCTATAGACTCATTGGCTATCGGCATAACACTTCTCTCATGCCTCTGATAGTGAATGTTATGCCGATGAACCCTTCTTGGTTGTTCTGATAAAGTCATCTCCTCATATCAATGCACCGAGTCACCTTCCATTATGAACTTCTTTTTAGCTCTCCTTCAGAGTGGTCAGTCTGGGTTACGCTAATAGATCCTTCCATTGTTTTGACTAGGCGATCTTGTCGGGGTAACTTATGCCGATAACTCAAATTTGAAAATCGTGTAAATTAAGCTCCTCTTCATGAATGTTGATGCTTCCAATCTTCCATGGAGACTTCATATGTGCTAATAAAATGTCAGATTCCATCACATAGGTCTAATCTCTATCATGTGCAAAAATGCTCTTATAAGGATCCCAATACTGTCATAATGAATCCTCTTCATGTATTCCCTACTCAGTCCCAACCCTTAACATGCCCAAGTGATACTTGTCCATTTAGAAAATAGGCCACAGTTGGATTTTTTTGATGCTGCAACATAGCTCCTGCACCTACAACCCAACAATAAATTCTCTTATGATAGAAATATACATAGAATGCATAATTAAATAGAATAAAAATATTTTGCAAAAATATGTGCTAACAGTATGGATTGGACCTCTCGATGTGTTTCAGGGATGTCTTATGTTTTGGATATTATTTGTTTGGTCTAAGGCCGTCATGGTTTGTAATTATGTAATTGGTTTATTATCTAGTGGCTGACCTGATTGTTTATGGTCGAGGGTTTGTATATATAGTTGTAAGATCTCATTGTAGATCATATGATATGGTAGAGTTCAAGGAATATGGGGATGTAATGTGAGAATAATGTAATATCATTCAGGTAGAGGATTTGGTCGATCATTGAAGATCGAATTAGGTTTATGTAAGAGGATTTAGTCCTCTGATATTGAGCTTAACCAGAACTATACTCAGGCATAGGATATGCTATCTTTTTTAGTTCAACACTTCTCTAGATTGTATTCTAGATTTCTATGTAGTCAGTGAGACTCCTTTTGTGATGAGTAGTGCACTCTAGGTTGTTGGCCTTCCTGCAAGTGCAGGCCCCTACTGAAGGAGCACCTAGTTTTGAGTACAATTTCTTCATGTTGGTGTGTTAGTCCATAGGTTGGTTTTTGTTTTTGAATAAGGGACTATTCATAGGTCCACATATGTTTGTGCTATGTTTTGGTAGGTTGGATGTCAATAGGATCATGCATTTATTCAATTTTGGCTTGTAAGCCCTTGTAAGCCTAAAATGGTATAATCATGCATTTTGATATAAAACTTCTTAAAAAGCCTTGTTTGGAATTGAGACATGTTATGGTAGTAGTTTTTAGTCATCCTAGGTGGTTTAGAAAAGGAAAAAAAGCATGAAATGCAAAAATGCACTTTTTGGCAGAAGTTGTCAAAGTTGCTTAACAACATTTTGCAACGTTGAGCAACTTTTTGCAACTTTGAGCAAAGGGTTGGTTAAGAAAATTATGGAGAGTTATTTAGGCCAAAAATGGCATATAAATTCCCCAAGCATGAATGTAATCAGGTTGGTGAACACCTGGAGCAGACCTTAATACAATTTGAAGACCATTTTTCAAGTTTTTACCTTGTGTTTTCTAAAAATTAGAGCAGCAGTCCGCACTTAATGGATTGATTACATTGTTGTTCTTGAATATTTTTTTTGTATTTGTTCTTGTGGTACTCTGGAAGAAATAAAGTTATTCTTGTTGCAGGCTTGAATTGAGTTTTTGATTTTGTAAGCTCTCGGTCTGAGCAAGGGTTTGAGAGGCCCAAACATGGTTCCAGCTTGAAGTCCTTTGAGTTCTTCTCAATATCCCTTGGGAATCAAGCCATGGAACCTTTTTACAATGTACATAGTCTTTTTTTTCATTTGGAGTTCATTGAAATTCCATTGAGCATCATTTCCTAGGTGAGCTCAATCATAGCCCGGTTAGGAAATGATTGAAATTATGCAAGTGCTTTCAAGAATGAGAAGGTTTGGAGTTGCCAAGTGTTTGGCATGAGAAAGTGGGGTGTGGAAGATCCTATGTGAGATTTTGGAGGTGTGGCAGATCAGGGAAGACACTAAACCCTTGAGAGAAGACCAAAAAGACCCCAAAACCCCTCAAAACAAGCCATTTCTAGGTTCTATACCTGTACGGTCAGACTGAGTTTTCTCACTTTATGAATCTTGAATATATTCCAAAAGGGTACTCAGATCACAAATGATTTTGTCTGGGTCTTTGGGAAAATTTTGAATAAATCCTCAAAAACCAATTAGGTAGGGCTAATTGGGGATTTAGGGCTACTAGGCCTAGTAAATAGGAAAAGGAAGGAGCGATGGAGATATGAATGAAACCCAAACTTAAAACAATTTGATTGGCCTTGGAAAACCTCATAAACACTTACTACATCCCTTGCAAGCATATGTTAGGAGTTTGATAGTATAAGGTTGGATTTACCCTTGTGAATCTGAACCATGCCTGAGCAACCAGTGAGCACATACTGATTGGGAGCACTCCTAGAGAGTTTGGATGTCTAGTTTGATTGATAGACCAGAGAATAAAGAAGTGAGCCCACTAATACAACACTTGACTTCCTTGTGATAAAGGATTGACTCTCTTTGAGTACCCCTCCCCATCAACCCCTCAATTGTAATTCACATACTTACTGCAGAAGTATTATCTGACTATGGGTAGGCTTCCCACCGTGGTTTTTCCCTTTATCGGGTTTCCATGTATAAATATTTGTGTCATGTGGATGGTATTTGTTCTGTGATTATTGTTTATCCTTAATTGGTTTAACTACTATTTCAGTATTAATGTTTTGTGTTCTAGTATTAAAGTTTTAATTTCTAATGGTTCCGGTAATATGTGACAACTAATTCACCCCCCCTCTCAGTTGTCTTCCAGTTATTTGAACTATCCAATAGTATTGTCTCTTGTCCAACCTAGGAAGTGCATGATTTCTTTTCATTTTTTGTACTCGTGTGTTTATCATTTTTGGTTTCAAAAGAATCTTTGTCAAAAATTAATTCAAAATATCAAACATCTCACATGACTAGGTCCTAGTTTGGTCTTATTTTTCAACAAATTTACCTCTCATTCTAATGAGTTTGTGTCAGTTGTCTCATTGTGCTATTGAAATTACCTAAGTCAAGTGTCAAATCAGTTCATCTTGGTCATCATTTCAAATTTGGCATTGTTATTATCATCTACTAGGGTTTCGACTTGTATGGTCATCATTATCATCTCAGTTGTTAGTTATAACCTTGGATGTCATCATTTCATATCTGACATTGTCATTATCATCTACTAGAGTTTCGACTTGTATGGTCACCTTTGTCATCTCAGTTGTTAGTCATAACCTTGGTTGTCATCATTTCAATATTGGCGTCGTTATTATCGTCTATCCAGCACATGGTCCTATCTCATTGTATTTGATTATTCTAGTCACAAATCAAAAGCTTGGTCATCATTTCTAGCTTATGCCATTATTATGGTCTACTAGTGTCTCAAATTGCATGGTCACCTTTTTCATCTCAGATGCTATTCATCACCTTGGTTGTCATCATCTCAATTCTTGCATTGTCATTATCGTCCATCATCATTTCCTTCTTCCAGGTCATCAATCCAAACACCAGTTATCCAAAATTGAACATCAAACCTTCATCCTCTTTCCAACTTCATCAGAGTCAGTCCCCATCCTAGCATGAGCTTGTCGTTCATCACATTCTGAGCTTTGGTCTATCATCCTTTTTCATCTTTCATCTCTCGAACTCATCAACTAATCATCATGTCGCAATTTTCTTAAGATGAGTTTGGTCATCCTTCATTTTCTTCCACTACATCTAATTTTGATGATAATGAGAGTATGGCTGATCAAGATAAATATAAAATTTAAATATTTATGCCCTCATCCTTAGCAAGCTTGTACCATGTGTCAGATACCAAAATACAACTTTTCATCCTAGCTACTCTACCATTCCTCCATGCGCATCTACTCATAATCCTTATCACAGCTTCAACAAAGGAAATCCGTCATGTATCACCTCCATGTATCTCTCATATGCAACATCCATACCTCCATCTTCTCCCATGGTCCTATCTCAACCCCCATTTTCCCTCACAACACTGCCACTTACATCCATAATCCAAATCCACCATCTCATTATCCCCAAATTCATTACACAATCCATAATCCTAATCTCACTCCATCTAAACTTAATTCACCATCTAATATTACTCCTCCATCTAATTTTAATTCACCATCCTACCTCAATCCTCCATCATGTTAGACAGTTCAAATAACCAAAGGACAACTAAGAGGGGGGGTGAATCAGTTGTCACCAGATTACTGAAACCTTAAGGAATTAAAACTTTATTACCGGAATACATAAACCAATTACCGAAATAGCATATATACCAATTAAGAACAACCAACAATTAGAGAATAGTTACCATCCACATGACACCAAGATTTGTACGTGGGAAACACAATAAAGGGAAAACCCACAGTGGGAAGCCTACCCACAGTTAGATAATACTTCTACAGTAAGTATGTGATTACAAATTGAGGGGCCTGCACTTGTAGGAGGGCCAATAGCCTAGAGCACACTGGTCATTACAAAAGGAGTCTCACTGACTACATAAAAATCCAGACTACAATCAGGAAGGAAGAAAGAGCTACAATAATAGCATCTCTTATGCCCGAGTATAGTTCTGATTAAGCTCAATACCAGAGGTCTTAAACCTCTTGCATAAACCCAACTCGATCACCTATGATCGACCAAATCCTCTGCATGAAAGATTATTGTCATGCCTGTGAAGTGTATACCTGCAACTACAACACAAAGCACTCAATAGATCATTACAAGCATGGTTAGCAAATTTAAAACAAATAAAGATAAAACCATGGCTAATCGATCTATTGCCTCCTAATAAATGCGAGTGTAGATTTTCTCTCAGATGTGGATAAGAGAATTCTAGTGACTTGAATACATCTAGATGGAGGATTTAGGATGATAATGATGCATTTAAGCTAGAAAAGAGAATGATTAAGCTACATGATTCAACAATTATGCCAGAAAATAAGCTAGATCTAAGATGCAATGCCTATAAGAACAATGCTCAAATGATATGCTAAGATCAATATGCTTATAGTAACAATGCCTGAAATGCAAATGAGATGGGATGATTATTCATCCAAAATGGGGTCTATTTATAGGATTTCCAAGGTCAGGGGTGAGTTGGCAGGAATCAACGGTCAAGATTAAGTCTAAAGATATCAATGGTGAAATTGGAGGAGCTTGGAAAAGAGGTTGGATGAAAGGGAACATTTTCCATCTCTATGGTGACAAGTATCAAGAGGCTTCTAGAGAGGGGACATGTGGCCCAAGAATGCCACGTGTCTCAAGGGTAGAGTATCCACACCATAGGAGGTTAGGATAAGGAGGTTAGGATGTGCAAGCTAAGGTAAGCTTAATTAAACCCAGGGTTAGAAGGAAGGGGTTAGGTTAGGTGGTTAGAAGTTAGGAGGCATGTGGGTAATTTGAATTTAAAATTCAAATAAGACTAATTAATTATCAACAACTCATAAATTGATCTGTTTTAATTAATTAGAGGATTAGAAGAATTAATTGAAGATGGGTCAAAAGATTAATTAATTTGAATTAATTAATCAAAGGGGATTATGAAAATGAACCTATTAAATAAATCCTTAGAATTATTAATAAGTAGATGAAAGGGGGAATTTAATCAAATTACTTAGTGAATTCGATTAAATTGGGAAAGGGGATTAATTAAATAATTGCTTATTTAATTAATTATCTTCATACCATTTTTAGGTGTATACATTTTGCCCCTCTTTGAAGTGAGGTGTGATGACGCGTCGATTCAAAGAATAATCTCATTTTGATGATGATATTGGTTCAATAGGATGCCCCATCTCTTGATTGATAAAATCCGATACAATGATGCCCCCTTGAGAGATCAATTGAGATAATTGACCTGTGGAGTTTTTGAATCTTTGTGAAATTGATAGCTCGATTAGAAATGATTTGATTTCTGCAACTATGGTTGATGAAATTGCGAGCTCGACAATCATGGTGATGTGGTTCTTGATTATTGATAAAACTTGATTGGTTAGATTGATAGAATCAAGATTTAGTCTGGTTTCAGGAATGATACCTCCTATATAAGACAAAGATGATCGAACCATCTGGTTTCAGGAATGATATATCCTGTATAAGACATGATCAAAACGTCTAGTTTCAGGAAAGATACATCCTATATAAGACATGATAGAATTGATTAGATGGATTGATAGAATTGATAAGATTGATTAGATAAAGAACTGATAGTTTGTTGATATCAAGTTGCAGGAAGGTTTGGATATGCTGATGTTGATTCTATTGAGAGGGATAGCATAAGATTTTTACTGGGTTGACAATATCTGGAGAGATATGAGTCATTAGTCTGATTGCGTATACACTTGTGATGATACCTTGATGATTCCTGCGATATATTTAACCTTGGATAAAAGGAGCATGCGGGATCCCATACAAGAATGAAATGCAAGCTTAAATGCAAATGCCAATGCATATGAAATACAAAGCTATGATCGGACCAGTCACTAGATTATTGCATTTTGTCATCATTGAGATTTTTAAAATGTGGGAAGTGAGTGCAAACATCAATGGTGACCTGGGCACAACTTTCTTGGATTTTGATATGGAAAGTTAGCACAAGCATCGAGGTATAATTGAACCAAGATGACCTGAGTGTTGCTTGAGTAAAACAGGCAGTATTAATCATTTCAATATGCAAATCGGAAATGTCTTCGATGATACTCTGATGTTCATGTCCCGAGACAAATTTGCACATATTAATGATTAATTTTCAGACAACAAACAAGAAGAATATCATGTTCCTTCCTTGTTCCTCTAGTTAAAGATATCCTGGAGTCACTTAGAAATCATGGTAGCAAAAATCAAGATAGAAAAGAAGTTGAACAATCATGCTAAAATCATTATCCAAAAGATATCTTCCATTGAAAATGTGTTTGAATGTGCATAGACTAACTTTGTGATAGTTTGATGGTTGATAATTTGATCTCGTGTTCAACGTTGGATGTGTCATAGTTTTTGCTTGTTAAGGCTTGTTTAACTGTTGTTCTACCTGTTTGATTAAGCTCAAAATGATCAAGAAGTTTGCCCCCAGCCAAGTGTAGGATTTTTGCCCCAAGCCTAGAAACAAAGTCATTATGATATACTCAATGATCCAAACCATGGCGAGAGATTAGCTGGGATGCCTGCGTATGTACAAAGGCTTCATAATGAATAAGGATAATGTTGATGGAAAATGAATGCAAGTGGAAACATGCATGAACTAATAGATGGAAGAGCTAGCAGATAGATAGCACCTGTTTGCCAGGTTTTCACCATCTGTTTTTATTGCACTTTTTCTCATATTTATTTTTTTAATTTTTTTTCTTTTTCACTATTTTTTTTTGCCTTTTCAATGTTTTTTTTGTTTTTTCTGATTTTTCAGACATAAAATTTCTTCAGATGCATGCTATTGATGGGTTCTTCAAGCTGATCTTTGTCCTGTGTTGATAGCTGATATGCTCCTGATCCAAATACTGCTGTGACCACAAACGGACCTAACCAGTTTGGTTCAAACTTTCCTTTCTTTTCTCGATCTACCTGGTTGCATGGATTTTCTTTGAGTACTAGTTCCCCTACTTGAAATATTCATGGTTTGACCCTGTGACTATATCTCTGGCACATTCTTTGTTGATATACCTTTAAATGATCAAGGACATTTTGTCTTCATTCATGGATCAATTCTAACTCTTGTAATCTAGATACTCGTTGTTCTTCATCTGGGATAAGACCTTTCAATGATACTCGTAGAGAAGGTATCTCTACTTCTATTCGCAGTATTTCTTCTGATCCATAAACAAGAGAGAAAGGTGTGGCACCTGTTGGTGTGCAGATACTAGTACAGTAGGCCCATAGAGCATGGTTTAATTGAATATGCCAATCTCTTCCAGCATCATTCACTGTCTTTTTGAGGATTTTCAGAATAGTTTTGTTTGATGCTTCTGCTTGCCCATTTCCCTGTGGATAGTAGGGTGTGGAGAATCTGTGTTGGAACTTGAATTTCTCACATAGCTCTTGTACATCTAGATTCTTGAACGGTCGCCCATTATTAGTGATAATGGTAATTGGTATTTCATAGCGATAGATGATGTAGTTCAAGATAAATGCAACAATTTGTTTTCTTGTGATATTTGTGAGAGGTACTGCCTCAATCCATTTTGTGAAATATTCTGTAGCTACAAGGATGAATTTGTGACCATTAGATGAAGAAGGATTTATCTTTCCTACTAGATCAAGACCCCATTGGCAAAAAGGCCAAGATGTTGCCGAAGCAAGAAGTTCTTATGGTGGTGCATGAATCAAAATCCCATGGATCTGACATTGTTTGCATGTTCTAGCTATCTAAAAAGAATCTCGTTCCATAGTCAGCCAATAATAGCCCAAGCGTATGAGTTTTCTTGAAAGGGTAAGACCACTTGAATGAGTGCCACAAATGCCATTATGGACTTCATGTAAGGCCTTCTCAGATTCTTCTTGCTTGAAAAATCTTAAAATAGTACCATCTAGACCTCGTTTAAATAGGGTATCCACGACAATAGTAAAATGGGAGGATTGGCGAATAAACTTTCTCTTTTGATTTTTTGATAAGTCACGAGGTAAGGTGTTATCTTTAAGGTATGTGTAAGTTTGGCCATAGAGGGAGGAATCATGCCCCACAAGGTGACAAATAGTTTGGGAATCAGGACAATTATGAGCAGGGTAAAACAACTCTTCTACCAGGAATTCATAACACTATTGATTTTCCTGTGTCTGAAGGAGAGAAGCAAGTGTAGCCATGGCGTCCGCTGCTTTGTTGTCATTCCTTGGAATCTGCTGAAAATTTATTTCTACAAAGTATTTATTGATATCATCAACCATCTTTTTATAAGGCATTAATTTTTCATCCTTTGTTTGATAGTCATCATTGATTTGATTAATGATGAGTTGAGAGTCTCCAAAGACTTGAAGTTGTGCAATGTTCCATTCTATAGCCATTTTGATACCTGTAACCAAAGCTTCATATTCTGTGGTGTTGTTGGTGCATGGAAAGCTTAATTTGTATGATTTTGGGATTGTATGACCTTGTGGTGTGATGAATAAAATACATGCTCCCGATCCGTGTTGTGTGTATGAACCATCAAAGTATAATTGCCATGTTTTTGTGGTGACTGTTAGGATATCAACATCAAGAAATTCAATCTGTAAAGGATGATCATCTTGAAGTGGTGCCTCTGCTAGTTGGTCTGCAATGACTTGTCCTTTTATAGCTTTTCTGTCAACATACTCAATTTGAAACTCGCTTAGAATCATGATCCATTTTGCTAGTCATCCTGTTAATGTTGCCTTGTTGAGTAAATACTTCAATGAATCTATTTTAGCTATTAACTTGATGGAGTGAGATAGTAGATAGTGTTGTAATTTTTGAGAAGCAAAAACTACTGCCAAGAATGCTTTTTTTGTTGGTGAATAGGTGATCTTGTATCCTACTAGTGTTTTGCTAATGTAGTAGATAGCTCATTCTTTTCTTTCATTATCCTATTGTGCAAGAAAAACTCCTAATGATGCTTCGGTGGTCGATACATAAAGTAACAATGGTTTTCCTGGAATTGGTGACATTAGGATGGGTGGTTGTATGAGATATGCCTTGATCTTGTTGAATGCGTACTCACATTGATGGTCCCACTTGAAATGAACATTTTTGTGCAATAGATGAGTAAATGGTTGACATTTATCTGCTAGTTGAGTAAGAAATATTCTAATTGACTGGAGTCTTCCTTGGAGTGATCTAAGTTTACTTATATTCTTGGGAGATGCCATTTCCATGATTGCTTTAACCTTAGCTGGATCCACTTCGATACCTCTAGCTGAACCAATGTATCCCAATAGCTTTCCTGAAGTGACACCAAAGGCACATTTCTTAGGGTTTAGCCGTAGGTTGTATTGTTCTAACCGATCAAAGATCTTTTCTAGTATCTCTATATATTCTTCTCTATTGTATGATTTAGCCAATATGTCATCCACATAGTCTTCCACTAATGTATGCATCATGTCATGAAATATAGTTGTCATATCTTTTTGATATGTAGCACTTGCTTTCTTTAATCCAAAAGGCATGACGTTCCAGCAGAAAGTACCCCATGGACATGTGAAAGTTGTCTTTTCTTGGTCTTCGGGTGCTATTTTGATATGATTGTATCTGGAGAAACCATCCATTAAAGAGAACATGGAGTGTCCAGTAGTTAAATCTACAATGATGTTGATTTTAGGCAAAGGAAAATCATCCTTTGAAGATGCGTTATTAAGATCTCTGAAGTCTATGCATATTCTGATGCTTTTATCTAGTTTTGAAATAGGAACAATGTTGGATAACCATTGAGGATAAGCTACAAGTCTGTTGAATCCTACATCTAGTAATTTCTTTAGTTCTACTTTGACTAGGAGAGCGATATGCAGATGCATTTTCCTCAACTTCTGTTTAACTGGTTTGGCTCCTGGACTAACATTTAAGTGATGCATAATAATCTCTGGATCCAACCCTGGATGTCTGCATAAGACCAGATGAAATTGATTTGCCATCGTTTGAAAAATTCCACATATTTTTGCATTTCTTTCTTAGACAGAGAAGTCGTTGGATGAAGAATCTTTGGTTGCTCTATTGTGCCAATGTTAACTGCCTCTGTTGGTTTGATCAAAATGGATGACCTTTCTTGATAGTGCTCAGGTAAAGTGTCAAATCTCCCATCTTCTGGTGCCTTGAGGAGGTTTTCATCATTAGATGCATCCTTTCTTTTTACTTTTTCTTGATCTAATGTTGCCAAGAAATGGTTTTCAGCATTAGACTTGATATTCTTTTCATTATTTTCACTTTTGCGACTAGGACATTTGTCACCCACTTGACTAGAAGATGTGTTGCTGAAATTCCTAGTGAAATTTGTTACAGGTTTGATTGCATTAAGATATACAGATATGGCATGGTCATTCAAAAAGGTATCGATGGTGGTATGTCCTTCATTTTCCCAATCAATAAGCTCAGGGTGGATTAGAGGTAAGAGGTCTTTAGGTTGGGATGTTTCAAGGGTTTCAAGGGTCATGATGGATGTATCAAAGTTTTCAATATGTATGTCAGTGTCTAGAACGATACTCTCATTAGAATGACCTCGCATAAGAAACTCTTGATCATCCTCGGTTAAGTCCAAGTCAGCCGAATGTTATTATAATTCAAGTGAACTATTTCCTGACGTCTGTCCTGCAATTGTGTGAACTACATCAACTCCTACATCTCCTTAAAAGAAATTTTCTTCAGCTGATTCTTCAGAGTGATAGGAATCCCATTCCCATTCATTAGAATCTGTATCACTTGGAACTTGCAATCTACAGATTTGGTCATATAGCATTTCTTTTTCTTTTCTGGCTATATCTTTTCTTCTTTCATATTCAGCTTCTTTGGGACTGAGATTGAGTTTTGTCAATCTTGCTATGAGATCTCCTTGATTAATATTAGCTTCTTTCTTGTTTTGATTGAGATTTAATGCTTCTTGAGAGGTGCTTTTAGTTTGTTTCTCTTATTGATTTGAAGCTTGTTTCTTTTCCCATTTCATGTTTTCTAGTGTTTGTTGCTTAGATGATGTTTCTTCTCTTTCAATTACCAGTTGTTCTTGTCTGTTTTCATATTCCTCTTGTTGTTGACTAAAAGATGTGTCTTCTGGTAGATTAACTTGTCCATACCCTAAGCATGTTTTGTCTATAATCTGCTAAGTGTAAGGTTGGATAGGTTCTAAGATACCTTCTTTTCTTTTTCCTATAGGACCTGTTCCAGTGTATCCCATTCTTCTAAGAATGTTAAATCCTTTTCCATATTTTTCTGTAGGTATTCTGATATTTTTAATCTTTTGTTGACATTTCTTCATCCTTGTATAGCCACTATAGCACATCTTTGTCTTCTATTTCCTCTGATAAGGTTCCAACACTAACAAATGCTCCATCAAATATCGGAAGATGTTTTACAATTAGTTGTTGTTTAGAGTTTGATGGTTTTCCAAAGGATTTAGGAGAAAGTGGTAATTGTGATATTGAATATTCTTTGTTCCCTCGATCTCTTAGCTACATTTTTTTTTCCATACTTGACAAGATAGAGGCAAATGACTGTTCCTTGGATTGTGTGTTCGAAGATGATGCCTTCCTATTATGAGGAACAATGACTTCTTGAATTGGTTTAAGATTAGTACAATATTGAAATGGATTTGAATCTGCTAAGATCGTGATTTCCTTCCCACTATAGGGAAACTTTAAGCATTGATGGTATGTTGATAGAACAACTTGTATGTCATGTATCCAGGGTCTTCCCAAGAGTATGTTGTATGATAGATCTAAATCTAGAACTTGGCATGTTGTGTCTTTCTGCAAAGGTCCCACTCTGATGGGTAACATCACAATTGTTTTAGAGGAACACTCTTCTTCATCATAGGCTTTAATGGTGATCTTTTTTTGGGGATCAACTGCATCTTCTGAATAACCTAGACCATGGACAATACTCAAAGAGAAGATGTTTAAGCCAGATCCTCTATCTATTAGGACACGTTTAACTCGCTTCTTATGAATACTGACTTAGATATGCAAAGGAGCATTATGGGGATGTCATAGGGACATGTCATCTTCTTCAGTGAATGATAAGAAGTGAGGGGTTGTGAGGTGTCCCACCATGGTTTGGAATTGATCGATATCAAGATCTTTGGACATTGTTGTATCTACTTATGCTCGTTCAAGAATTTATTTGTGTTTAGGTGAAAGCTGTAACAGTTCTAAGATGGATATTTGTGCGGGTGTTTTCTATAAATTTTCTACTGGATTGTATTGTTTGGTAGTGGATGATGCATTTGTCGTAGAACCCGACAAAACAACTTTGGCTTTGCTTCTTGTGATAGCATGAGCAGGTTCTTGATTTTGTTTTTCTTTAACTACAATCACATTTACCACATTATCATATGTATGAGCGTAGTTTACCTTCGCTTTACCCTTACTATTGTTTGTTGCTGATGATTCACCTTTCTCATAGTTTGGAAGCGGAGTTTTAAAAGCTATATGAGATTTGTTCGTTGTATGTCCATCCACAATTATTACTCCATTATCAATCAAATCTTGGATGACATGTTTCAACTTCTGACAATTATTTGTGTGATGTCCCTTGTTTCAATGGAAATCGCAATAATGGTTATCATTCCACAAAGGTGGTTTTATTTGAGGTTCGTAGTTCCTTTCTTCTGGAAAAGTGATCAATTTGTTTGCAAGAAGTGTCTTTAGTGCTGACCCAAGGGGTTCACCAATGTTTGTAAATTGCCTTCAAAAGAAATTTTTAATAGTTTCTTTTTGGTGATGGTTGTTTTGCTGAGCCGCTGCTGAGTGAGTGGATAAATTAAAAACCAGTTGCTTTGCTTTCACATTGTTGTTATCCACTATTCCACCGTTGACGATATTTCAATTTCTATTCCAAAACTTTGGCTTATCATTGTGATTGTTGTTATTGGTGTTGTTATTAGGAGGATGAAATCCATCTTTGTATATTTTCAACTCACCTTTCTTTATCATGGCTTCCTCTATTTTGATTCCATTATCAATCATTTTTCTGAAACTTTGATTTCCTTGCATTTTTAAGTAATAACTTATTTGATCATTTAAGTTGTCGATGAATATGTCCATTTTTTCGTACTCTGGCACTATACAAGGATACCACAAAGCTAACCATCTCCATCGTTGTAAAAATGTCATGAAAGGTTCTCCACTTTTTTGTTTGGCATTACATAGGTCTAGCATTGTTATTTCATGTTGTATGTTGTAAGAGTATTGTGAAACAAACTTATCCACCAACTCTGAGAATGATCTTATTCTAGGTGGAAGTTTGGAGAACCATTCCATAGCTAGTCCAGTTAAGCTTTTCAGAAATAATCTCATTAAGTAGGTATCCTCATGTGCAAACTCCATACTCATTGTGCAAAATTATCATATATGATCTTGAGGGTTAGTACTTTCATCATATTTTTTTAATCTAGGAGTTTCAAAACCTATAGGAAATAGTATCATGTTTAGGTTTATGTCAAATGGATAAGAACATATTTCTTGAAGTGAGTATCTTCTAACATTTCCTCTCTACATATCTTGAATTTGTGTTTGCATTGTTTGTATTTGTTGTATGAGAGTTGTGATAGGATTATCAACATGATTTGCTCTTGCATAACCATGATTTTGCATTCTAGGATGATCTGGATCTCTTCTTGTGTCATCTCTAGTCCTTCTTGTATCTTCATTGGATTGAATGTTATTTAGAATTTCCACTTCATCTCTTTTGGGTATGTAAGTTTCTTCATTGGTTCCAGCATTACTAGGAATTGATGTGTCATTCATGTGGAGACCAAAAATATCTTTGTATTATTCGTTATTAGGAGGATGATCACTTTTCTTTTGTGTTAATTTGTTCACATCAAAATCTTGGGGGAGTGTAGCACCGGATTTTGCTAACATTAGAAAATATTTTTATTTTTCCCCTTCCAATAATTTTTGCATAAATTTATCTAATTGAGGATATTTTTTGATGTCTCTGATATTTTGTTCTGTTATTTCTCCTTCAAATTATATTTCATCTTCATGTTCCATGGTTATATGCTCTTTAGTTGTTTCCAATGTTTTTGATTTCCATCTCTGTGATTCTTCATCTCTGAGCTCTAGTTAGAACGGGCATACACGTGTGTTAGATATTATTCTAGAATTCAATTATCCAAAAGTTGTTTTGGTAAGTGATCAATTCTCAATGTAAATGTGATAGCATGGTATGACACAAAAAGATGATTCAAGTGTTTAAAAGTTTGCAAGTTTTTTCAATCTTCGGTTTTGGAGTGCAATGATGATGATTTGATAAAAACAAAGTCCAGTAGGAATGATATATCCTATGATGTGGGACAAGATTATCCCGACCAAACATTTCAGTTTTGTGATAGAGGATGATGGATCCTGATGAGAAACTATGTTTGAGTAATCAATTTACCAAAGAGGGTGATAATGCACTTTGAGATGTTTAGATCTTGAACTTGTTGAGGGTGAGTACTTGAAAATCTTAAGGTGTTTATCTTTTAGAGTCTGATTTCGATGGATGATAACTTGACCAAGCGAACAAAGGAGACAATCCAAGCACAGAATGACAGATAAACCAGTGTTTATGATCACTGCAAATTGATCAAGCAAAAATGACAGATCTGAAAAAGGCATGCAAAACACAGCTCTGGACTGGCAGAAGCAAAGACTCATATGATAGATTATACAGCCCCAAACAACAAAAGATTCAAGACCATACGGCAAACTAGGTATTTCATATGCAAAATCATAGGCTTGTACGACAAAGTTTTCTGAACCATACGAATAACGATTAATCTCATACGAAAATGACTAGTCAGTATGACAAACTTTTCTAAACCATATGACAAGATAATATTTTGTACGACAAATAACAGGACTGAGGTAAATGTGTTTGTTTGGTCAAATTTTGATCAATGAATTCTGATGTTTTTCTTATGTTTTCCAGTTCTAGTTGTTTGATTTTTCAATTTAGGGATGAATACACAACAAACATGCGATATGATAAGTGACCACAAGCATGCTAAACCCTAAGGAAGCTAGTTGAGAGATAAAAACTTTTCTTACAAACTTAGGTACACACCCAATAGCTAATCAGAATATGACCACTGAGTCTCATGCAATGGACTCCCAACGCCGTACTATTCGACTCCAAATGCTAATGGGGGCACAATATGGCAAGTATCTTGGGAGATTTACTATCTCTCTTGCACAAATATTATCACCCTTTCGGAGGTGAATCGGGTAGCTTCTAATTTAATCAACACTAGTAAGGGATCCGTTCGGCATGTCGGGGTATAATGCTCAATTAAGAGGTATCCCAGCCTTGAAAACAAAGGTTCTCTATACCTGAAGGTAAGGAGGAGAGCTATTCTCGAGCACTGCCGTTGACTTGATTTTCATCAAATCACATTTATTTTATAGTGGGTTGGATTACTTGGTGTTAGTCATTCCCACTTAGGTCATTCCCCTCTCACCGACCTTAATGGCTAAGAGTTATTAGCTCCTCGGGAGGGCAGGCCCGCTAAAGATATGCACTAATGAAAGTAAAAGATGAGTCTAGCTTTTTGATCACCTAAGAAAGGTGAGAGCATACTCGCCTATCATCAAAAACACAAAATACATGATTGTTCATTCCTTTAGCAAAAGATGAGTGTGCCTAGAAAGATTTAAGAAATACACAAAGTTTTGTTGAATTATTTTAGGCAACCTGCAAAATAGATCCATTAGTAATCATGATGTGTTTGGTTGAAATAAGTCTTTGGCTAGCGTATCTTTGACAATTGTCCTGCAAAACTAGTTAGGCTGCCAAAAAGCTCATAAACAAACTAGGGTTAGCATTAATAATGATTGTATTAAAACCTGAAAACCCTAAAATGTAATCTATTTAAAAAAATAGAAGCAGAAAGTCATATGACACGCTTTACTAGCTCATACGATAGAAATTTAGATCTCGTGTGAAAGTAGAAACAGGCTCGTACGACACAAAAATGAGCTCATATGAGTAAAGAATGATTATCGTGCCAACTCACAAATAAGTTCGTATGAGCCAACAAAGGAGCTTGTACGAGTTTCTGAACCAAACCCGGGCAAAGATGAATGTTGATGAAGCTTAAGAGGCCAAAAATGATAATTTTGACCCCTCGGTGGGCACCAAAATGTCGTTCATGTGAAGTGTATACCTGTAGCTACAACAAAAAACACTCAATAGATCATTACAAGCATGGTAGCAAATTTAAAACAAATAAAGATAAAACCATGGCTAATAGATCTATTGCCTCCTAGATTTGCTCTCGGATCTGGATAAGCAAATTCTAGTGACTTGACTACATCTAGATGGAGGATTTAGGATGATAATGATGCATTTAAGCTAGAAAAGAGAATGATTAAGCTACACGATTCAACAGTTATGTTAGAAATTAAGCTAGATCTAAGATGCAATTGCCTATAATAACAATGCTTAAATGATATGCTAAGATCAATATGCCTATAGTAACAATGCCTAAAATGCAAATGAGATGGGATGATTATTGCTCCAAAATGGGGTCTATTTATAGGATATCCAAGGCTAGGGGTGAGGTGGCAGGAATCAATGGTCAAGATTAAGTCTAAAGATATCAATAGTGAAATTGGAGGAGGTTGGAAAAGAGGTTGGATGAAAGGGAACATTTTCCATCTCTATGGTGACAAGTATCAAGAGGCTTCTAGAGAGGGGACATGTGGCCCAAGAAAGCCATGTGTCTCAAGGGGAGAGTTTCCACACCATAGGAGGTTAGGATGTGCAAGCTAAGGTAGGTTTAATTAAACCCAAGGTTAGATGGAAGGGGCTAGGTTATGTGGTTAGAAGTTAGGAGGCATGTGGGTAATTTGAATTTAAAATTCAAATAAGACTAATTAATTCTCAACAACTCATTAGTCGATTTGTTTTAATTAATTATAGGAATAAAAGAATTAATTGAAGATGGGAGGAAAGATTAATTAATTTGAATTAATTAATCAAAGGCGATTATGTAAATGAACCTATTAAAAAAATCCTTAGATTTATTAATAAGTAGATGAAAGAGGGAATTTAATCAAATTACTTAGTGAATTAAATTACATTGGGAAAGGGGATTAATTAAATAATTGCTTATTTAATTAATTATCTTCAGACCATTTTTAGGTGTATACAATTATTACATTATTCTCTTGCATACCATGATCTACAATGAGATCATACACATATATATACAAACCTTGACCTTAAACAATTAGGTCGACCACCCAGTCAATAAAACCTATTACATATTTATAAAACATATTGGCATGAGACCAAACAAATATTATCCAACCCATAAGTCATCTTGGAAATACATCGAGAAGTTCCAACAACACGTTACATTAAGCTGGTCCATAACCTAGATAGCACATAATAGGTCTGGTGCTAAATGAAACACCACCGATCAAATGGAACACAAACATGATAGCCATTGACATCCTAAATCCCTACTAGAAGCCGCACCAACACCACTTATGCATAGTATCAAGAGATATTCAACAAAGCTCTGTCGGTGAAACCCTCACTAGATCAAAAAACTAGGCTTACCATCATATTAGATAGCATCCAATCACCAAATCAATACCAACTGAATAAACATATATCTGAGTAGCATGAATAGCAAAACTAAGCCAAATCCATAAGCCAAAGCATACTAGAGTATATCGGATCAACATGATCTTACCAACCAAAAACCAAACATCCTATCGGGACCAACCAGATACTGGTAAACAACCAAAGCATCTAGTGTTGACATCAATGACAAAACATCAATGCAACACATAATCAATTCCTCCAAATTATCAACAATATCCCCCTTTGGCATTGATGGCAACACTAGATGTGAAAAACATCCAAGTGCCAAGAAATGCCAAACAAATCTCCCACACAAGAACATAGCAATGAATTTTTGATCCACACTCTCCTTGCAGATGATATCTCAGTTAAGTTCTACAAATTTCTCCCCCTAATGTATATAACTCCTTAACTTTTTCACATAAATATCTCTCCCCCTTTGACATCAATGCCAAAGATCTGACATAAATATCAAAGAAAAATAATAAACCACTGAATCACAAGACTAACTACTCCCCCTAAGTAGTAGCATCACCACATCAATCCGGAAGGAATAATAGCTCCAATAATGCATACCAGACTGATGCCAAATAACATCAATCAGTTTTCTGTTGGAGGGCAAGAAACCCCTAATTTGTCTCTGAGGTACTCAAATGATTCTTTAGGCAAAGGTTTAGTGAATATGTCTGCAATCTTCTCTTTAGTGTTCACATAAACCTATCTAACTTCATTTTCTTCCACCTTTTCCTTCAAAAAGTTATACTTGATAGATATGTTCTTTGTCTTGGAGTGAAATACCAAATTCTTTGATATGTCTATATCAGTAGAGTTATCACAGTGAATAACTACCGGTTCATTGCAATGCACTTGTATGTCCTTTAACATTTTCTTCATTCATAGAACTTGTGTACAGTTAGTAGGAGCAACAACATACTCAGCTTCAGTAGTAGATAAAGAAGTACATGACCGTTTCTTATGTTGGCAATTGACACTCAATTGGTTGGTTTCAATATGTTGTCATTGATGGAAACATTGCAACATGTTTCAGCTTCATATTTTGGTTCAGTTGTGTACCAGCAGGCACTTCACAGACACTTCACCAACACCAGCACCGCCAGGTTGGATAGATTTCTTTGATTACCGGCAATGCAAGCCAACATGGTTTAGAATCAGGTTATCGGTATTGGAGGCTGACATCATTTGGAGATCTGACATCGACAATTGTTTTTGATATTCATATATTTATGTTATCTAGCCGACATATATATTCATCTTGTAATTATCTTTGTAAGTCGTCATAAGGCATGATGATTTGTAAACGGTATATAGGTCAGTTGATTAGATCATTTTGAAATATCATATGAGAGTATGTAAGGTTATGGAATATAAAGGATATGTGAAACATATGAGAGAGATTAGGTATGTGAGGATATTTATGTAAGGGTTATTTCGATAAGGGTTTAGGGTTTCAGACCAGAAGAGACAGAGCTTAACCGAAACTATATTCAGGCATAAAAGATGTTATCTTTGCAGTTCAATCATTTCTTTGGATTGTAGTCTAGATTTGTATATGTCAGTGAGGCTCATTTTGTGATTGAGCAATGTGTTATGGGCTGTAAGCCTTCTTGCAAGTGTAGGCCCCTATATTTTTTAATATCTCTTCATATGGCTAGTGGATTGATATTGTGGGTCATAATTCCCATCAGGGTTTTTCCTCTTTGAGTTTTTTCATGTCTAATTCTATATGTTATGGTATTAATTGGCTTATTGGTTGCTTTACTTCTTTCAATTCTATATGTACCAGTATACTGGTTAATGTAAGCATGTTTTAATAAAGTTAAAATTGAACATTCTGGTAGAACACTGATTCACCCCCCCCCCCCCCCGCCTCTCAGTGTTCTTGGATTCCAACATCTTGCTAATCCATGAAATAAGTTTCTTTCTAAGAAAGAAATCTCTACCAGAAGTAATTTTTCAGTCATCAACATCACCTATGCAATCTGCATCTGTATATGCACATAAAGTAAAGTAATCATCTTTAGGATACCACAAACCATATTCAAATGTTCCTTGTAAGTATCTAAAAATCCTTTTCACCACACTCTCATAATTTTCTCTAGGATCACTTTGATACCTTGATGCAAAGAATACTGCATTCATTATATCTGGTCTAGTTTGAGTCAAATATAGTAGCCCTCCAATTATAGAATTGTATCTTGTAGGATTTACCGGTACAGATTCATCTTTCCTTGTCAATTTCTCACTTGTAACCATAGGAGTACATAACCAGTTTAGAATTTTCCATACCAAATTTCTTCAACAACTCTCTAGCATACTTAGTTTGATAGATGAAAATACCTTTATCGATCTTAGTAATTTGCAAACCTAAGAGAAATTTAATTTCCCCAATCATAGACATCTCAAATTCATTCTCCATATTGTTAGAAAATTCCATGCACAACTTATCTTAACATCCAGAAATGATGTCATCAACAAAGACCTCAATAATTAGTATATCATCATCAGTGACTTTATAATATAGATTATTGTTAGCATTACCTTTATTGAAACCAACTTTTAAGAGATATTTGTCCAACCTTGCATACCAAGCTCTAGGTGCATGTTTCAATCCATATAAGGCTTTCTTTAACCTGCAAACCATAACCTGAAAGTGAAAAGCCATCAGGTTTCTCAATATAAACTTTATCATCAAGATCCCCATTCAGAAAAGCACACTTAACATCCATATGATAAACCTTTTAGTTTTTATGTGCAGCATAGGTAAGAAATAATTTTACAACTTCAATCCTAGCTATAGGTGCAAAGGTTTCACCATAATCAATTTTTTCCTTCTGACAATATCCCTTACAAACCAATCTAGCTTTATTCCTCACAACTTGTCCATCTTCATTTAATTTATTCCTAAAAACCCATTTAGTTCCAATAACATTCTTATTTTTAGGCCGGAGAACTAAAATCCATGTGTTATTCATTTCTATTTGATCTAATTCTTCTTCCATAGCTTTCATCCAACATTCATCTTTACATGCTTCAGTTAGTAATACCAGTTCAACTTGAGAAATTAAACATACCTCATCAATTGCCAATCTTCTTCTTGTCATCACTCCTTTGTTCTTATGCCCAATGATCTAATCTTCTGAATGATTCAACTTTACATACCTAGGAGTCTTCTGACTCTCTGTTTCTCTTCCCTGATCTTCAATTACTGTAGAATTTTCTGATACAGCTGGATTCACTGGTTCAACATTCTATTCTGGTAAAGGTGTTACTGGTTCAGTTATAAACATTTACACTATCGGTTCTTGCTCATAAATTCTGATTCGACTTCTATTCTACTCATCCACCTTAACATTAGCTCTCTCCACAATTCTCTGCAATCTTTTGTTATAACATCTATATGCTTTGCTTTCATTATAATAACCAAGAAATATTCCTTCATCACATCTAGGATCAAACTTGCCAATGAATTCATCTCTCTTGATATAACATTTACTACCAAAGATTCTGAAGTACTTAACTATAGGTGTATTGCCAAACCATAACTCATAAGGTGTCTTACGGTTTCTCCTTTGATATGAACTCTGTTGGATGTATAAATTGTTGTGCTCACTGCTTCTCTCCAGTAGATATGAGGTAGATTAGCTTCCATCATCATGGTTCTAGCAGCATCCAAGATAGTTTTGTTCTTTCTTTCCACAACTCCATTCTACTGAGGTATCCGGGGAGTAGAAAATTGTCTCCTTATGCCATGCTTCTCACAAAAGTTATTAAACTCACCAGATGTGAATTCTTCACCATGATCTAACCTCAAGCACTTAATCTTCAATCCTATCTTAGTTTCAACCTTAGCTTTAAATATTTTAAACTTTTCAAAAGCCTTAGATTTCTCCCTTATAAAAGTAACCAACATCATTCTAGAATAATCATCAATGATTAGCATAAAATATCTATCACCTTGAAAACTTTTGATTCTAGTAGGACCACACAAATCAATATGAATAAGATCAAGAACATCATTAGATTTTTCTTGTATACTCTTAAAAGTGGTTCTGACCCATTTTCCCATTTGACATTCCTTACATACAGGATTATAAGGCTTCACAATCTTAGGTATATCTCTAACTGCGTTAGTTGAACTGATCTTTACCATGCAATCAAAATTCACATAAAATAGCCTTGTATGCCAAAGCCAACTCTCATCAATTTGTTTGATCAAACATGTCTTCTCACCAGAATTTGAAATGAAATATGTTACCTTTTGTTTGAGTACCGGTAGCAATATCCAATCTAGATCTATTAATGATCTTGTATTTGCCATCCTTGAATTGTAATTGAAATCCATTATCCACCAACTGTCCTACACTCAAAAGATTGTGCCTTAAACCTTCAACATAATAAACATTATCAGTATTGTTCTTATCATATAATGATATGGTTCCTATTCCTTTGATCATGCATGCTTTGTCATCTCCAACTCTAACCAGACCGCCATCAAATTCTTGCAAAGATAGAAACTTCCTTTTATCTCCAGGCATATGATGTGAACATCCACTGTCTATTACCCATTCATCCTTATCTTCAATTTTAGGAGAAAGGCCTTTACTTCAAGTAGATTCTCTTCCAGTACCGGATCATCTTCCTTGATAGCCAGGAATACCCATTCCTTTCCATTGTCAGAACCACTAGCAAAGTCTTGTGTTGGTTCATCATCAGAATCAGTCACATCTTCCTCATCTACAAAGTAACATGATTTATCTCTATTTATCCTGTACTTATGCTTTTTTTGATATTCAAGATTACCCTTAAAAGATCTTCTACCTCTTACTTCAAATCTTGAATTCCTTTCAGGACATCTAGATACAAAATGACTTATCTTATTACATGAAAAACATTTAAAGGGTGATTTTCCTTCATACTTACTTCATATCGGTCCTTTAGGTACTCTTCTAGAAAATAGGGCTTCAAGTTTCTCAAATTCTTCATCTTCTCTCTTCATATCATCCAATTCCTTCGAATACAAAGCTTTTTAATCTTTCTTTTTGGTTGATGATGTAAATGCATAAAAAGAAGGTTCAGACTTCACAGCTCTAGAAGGTCCAAATTCTTCAAGCTCAAAAGAAGATAATTTCCCAACCAAGGTATCCCTATTGATAGAAGTATTTTCTATTGTTCTCAATTCATTAATTGAAGTAGCCTTCATCTTATAAGTCGGTAGTAAAGCTCTCAGAACTCTATAAACTATTTCATCTTCACTCAGAGATCCACCGCAACATTGAAGTATCATGACAATTTCATTTACCCTTTCCATAAATGTAGTAATCCTTTCATCTTCTTCCATCTTCAAATTTTCATATCTCACCCAGTAACCATCAAGTTTAGCTTTCTTAATAGTAGGATCACCTTCATTTAGAGTCTCCAACTTGTCCCATATAGCTTTTGTTGTTGATTTGTCAGTCAATCCCATTTTTTGCTTATCAAAAAGTGCACACACTTCTCTAGTTCTACAATCATTCTCAATCTCCTTATCCAAGTTTGTCAGAGGAGGATTTCCAGATGTCGGATTAAAAGGGGTTACACCATTCTCAGTGATCTCCTAGATTTCCTTACCAAGACATCTCAAATGAGCCTTCATTTGAATTTTCCATACTCTATATTTTGTTCCATCAAGCCTAGGAATTTCTCTCCAGAAGATAGCTGCAGATGAACTAGATGAACTTGAACTGTTAGATACCATAGGATCTTCTTCAAGCAGTTAAGATTCTGCAAAGAGGACCAGAGCCCTGATACCAATTGTTAGACAATTCAAATAACCAGAGGACAACTAAGAGGGGGGATGAATGAGTTGTCACCATATTACCAGAACCTTAAGAAATTAAAACATTATTACCGGAATACATAAACCAAATACCGTAATAGCATATGTACCAATTAAGCACAACCAACAATTAGAGAATAGTTACCATTCACATGACACCAAAATTTGTACATGGAAAACCCGGTAAAGGGAAAAACCATGGTGGGAGGCCTACCCACAGTCAGATAATACTTCTATTGTAAGTATGTGATTACAAATTGCACTTGCAAGAAGGCCAACAACCTAGAGCACACTACTCATTACAAAAGGAGTCTCACTGACTACATAAAAATCTAAACTACAATCTGGAAGGAAGAATGAGCTGCAATAATAGAATCTCCTATGCTTGAGTACAGTTCTGGTTAAACTCAATACTGGAGGTCTTAAACCTCTTGCATAAACCCAACTCAATCACCTATGATCAACTAAATCCTCTGCATGAATGATTATTACATTATTTTCTTGCATACCATGATCTACAATGAGATCATACACATATATATACAAACCCTCGACCTTAAACAATTAGGTCAGCCACCCAAACAATAAAACCTATTACATAAGTATAAAACATGTTGGCCTAAGACAATTTTTTTTTTTATCTAACCCATAAGTCATCCTGGAAACACATCGAGAAGTCCCAACAACACATTACATTAAGTTAGTCCATAACCTAGATAGCACAGAATAGGTCCAGTGCTAAATGTAACACCACCAATCAACTAGAACATGAACATGATAGCCATCAGCATCCTAAATCCCTACTAGAAGCCACACCAAAAGCATTTATGCATAGTATAAAAGTATCTTCAACAAAGCTCTGTCGGTGAAACCCTCACTGGATCAATAAACCAGGCTTACCAGCATATAAGATAACATCTGATCACCAAATCAATACCAACTTACTGAACATATATCTGAGTAGCATGAATAGAAGATCTAAGACAATTCCATAAGCCAAAGCATACTGAAATATATTGGATCAACATGATATTACCAACCAGAAACCAAATATCCTACTGGGACCAACCAAATACTGGTAAATAGCCAAAGCAGCTAGTGTTGACATCAATGATAAAACATAAATGCAACACATAATCAATTCCTCCAAATTGCCAACACATCCAACCCTAATTCCCCATCCTACCTCAACCCTCCATCCAATCCTAATCCCCCATCCTATCTCACTCCTCCATCTAATCTTAATCCTCCATCCTACCTAAATCCTCCATCCAATCCTAATGTTATATCCTACTTAGATCCTCCATCCAACCCTAATCCCCCATCCTACGTCAATCCTCCATCCAATCCTAGTCCCCCATCCTATCTCACTCCCCCATCCTATCTCACTCCTCCATCTAAGATTAATCCTCCATCTAATCCTAACCTTCCATCCTACCTAAATCCTCCATCCAATCATAATCTTCTATCCCACCTATAATCCTAATGTGACATCCTACCTCAATCCTCTATCTAATTCTAATCCACCATCATCTATCACACATATTATGATTGGGGGCATGAATTACACTGGCAATATCATTTGTGCCCCCACCCATCTAATCAATGCCACAAGTTGCCAGTGCCCCCCAATATCAACCTCAAGTGACATCACAACCTGATGTTTCACAACCGCAATTCAGTTATCTATAGGCACCACCTTCATCCATTGTTGTCATGAATATTCATCAATTGTCAAGTGGCACCAATCACAATCCCCCATCCTATCTCAGTCCACCACCATCCACTTCATCCTATCTCAACTTACCATCCACTTCATCCTACCTTAGTCCACTATTTTCCAACCCATCTTATCTCAATCAACTAACTTCAGTTTCAACTCCCACAACTATCATTCCTCTCTCACCTCCTAACACCATAAAAACCTCCCATCCATTGAGACCGTTCAATCACAATCCCCATCACCTACTCCTACCATCATTCAAACTCAATCGGATGAATCCCCCATCCTTTTATCCACTTCATCTACCCCAGTTGGTGAATCTCCCCATCCTTTCATCCACTTCATCTACCCTAGCTGGTGAATCCCCCATCCTTCCATCCACCTCATCTACCCCAATTGATGAACCTCTCATCCTTCCATCCACCCCATCTATCCTAGCTGAAGAACCTCTTATCCTTTTATCTACCCCATCCATCCTAGTTGAAGAACCTCTCATCCTTTCATCAACTCCATCTACCTAGGTCAATGAACCTCCCATTCTTCCATCCATTCCATTTGAAGAGTATACCCACTCACCCCTTGTCACACCATCCACTCCAATCCCATCATGCCAAGATCTTGTTCCAAAGCATGTTGAAAATTTTATTGATCCAAATCAAGATCCAACCATTCCATCTCCTCCCTCTCAAGAGCCCTTATCATCCCCTCATCCAAGTCAAGATCCTCCCGTCCCATATACTCCACTTCTTGACCCTCCATTTCCTCCTATCCAAACCATCCGACCACCATCACTCTATCCCCTTGGTTCACTTATATTCATCCATGGCAGTTCACTCACAGCAAAATAACATCACATATACACCACCCATTCTCCTTAATCTAATAATGGACTCGTATCTTGTTACCTAGAGAACAAGTATCCTACTTTAGATAAAATGCTCAAAAAAATGAACTGTCAAGGAAAAGGCTTGGGCCTACATGAGCAAGGTACTTTGAAGCCCATCCATGTTAAAGCGCATCCAGGATCTCATGGTCTCAGTTACATATCCAAAGGCACTTCATTCCAAAATGTTGGTACAACTAATGCAAAATCCAAGTATGCTTCCAAATACACCATCACATTGCCCCATCGTTCCTCCAAATCATTTATCACCATACCCCCTCCTCCATTATATAAAGCCAAAATAACCATCCATCTTCCTCCTTCATCCTCTAAATCCATTGTGGGTCCCTATATCCCAAAATCTACCTTCATGTATTAGCCACATGATAAATCCATTTTGGGCCTTTATATCCCACAAACCCATCCTCCATCTTTCCCTACTCATCCCTCCATACACAAATGCCATATCTCCATCACCCATCATAAACCTCCTTCTCCTTTCATTGCATATCAGGATCAACAAAGGCACATATCCCCACATTCCATCCTACATCCATCACTTCATCCATATTCCCTTCATCTCCTACACCTTCACACACTCCTTCCAAGGCTACTAGAATAAATTTGGATGCCAAATAAAAAATGAATAAAGATAAACATCCACAAAAATATAAAGATGACCATGTCCACTAAAAAATACATGCTCCCACAAAGAAAAATCTGATACAAAAATGTAATGAATCTCAAAGGCCACAAAGGCCCAATAAAGAAAAAGAAAAAACAATGTGGATCCCAAAGCAAAAAGAAGCACTGCATCCAAAATAAAAACTCCCAATGGCATCCAAAGTTACTAGTCTACCAGCTAAACATTCTCCCCCTCCATCTCCCGAGTCTATTTTGGGTCCCTATGTCCCAAAGATACCTATCATAATTCCTCCATCATATCCACATGCTACATCCATCTCCCCTCCACTTATACCACATCCCCCACAACATGTGCCAATGTTGGTCCTAACAATATCTCCCCATCACACTCACTTTCCCTTATTCCATATGAAGACTTGCCACTACCATATCCCTTACACCACTTACACTCCCCATCAAAACCATCCAATCCAAGCCTTTGCATAATTCACTCATTCCTAATAAAGTTGTACCAACACCTGGTGATCACTCCAAATGGGCTCCTACTACCTTGATATGAAACTTGATGCTTGACTCCTCCATCCATATCCCTTATCACCTATCCTCCAAATCCATTTATACTCATCCATCTCCATCCATAAATTTCCTCCCAAAAATCAGAAATACAAAAAGAAGAAAAAAAATGATGAAAAAAAAAAGTAAAGAGAAAAATTCGTCCAATGGTGAAAACTTGGCAAACAGGCGCCTTGGACAAGTATCATGATGAAAAAATGGCAAATAGGTGTTATACATAATTCCCCTTAACCTTTTTCTATTTGCACTTGGGGGAAAGTTCTTTTGGCCATCTAGACATTTCCTCCTCCATCTCGATCTACCTACCATACCCATCATATCCTATCCATTTCACTTCCTCCATCCTCCTTTGGATCTTGATAGAACAAAAGGCCACCATGTATATATTCTTTGGACACCTCTTGGCCTCCATGACCCTTATCTCCCTTATCTTTCATCCACTTCCCTCAACTTCATCTCCCTCTATCAATAATATTATCATATCCATTCATCTACCAATCCTTATCTCCCAGTTCCTCCATCACTTGATCCATAACCTAATCCATCCACCTATCCTTATCTCCCCATTCCTCCATCCCTTCATCCAAAACTGGTCCCCTCGCAATCCTCATCCTTTCATCTCCCAACCACATCCACAATGCTTCCATCTCCAAATCCTTTTCATCCTATCCTCCATCCTTTCATCCCTCCTCTCATATCATTCCACCACCTCTTGCACCCCTTGTCATTGGTATCTAGCTCTAGGCTACCCCCACGCAGTCTAATACCTTCCATCCAATCAATCCATCTGCTCCTCACAATCCACTATCGCATGCAAATCTTATCCATCTTCCTCAGCTATCCAAGGTCAAACTCTAATCAAATCATCCAATCATATCATTGGTCTTGTTCCCATCCTTGATCGCAATCCAATTATCATCATTGGGATGCATCCTTCCCAATCCTCGTGTTTCTTAGGGATATATCGTTCCTACCTTAGCAACACCCCATAAATTACCAATGTCTCATGGCTTTTCATATTGAATGTATGTCCATGGGTCCTCATCCATCATCCATATCTCTTGTACATTATGTATATAGGTGTCGTTGCACATATTATGTGTGTTGGTCCTGTCCTTTGAGATCATATCCTATCAGCTCACTCTTCAACAATCATCTTTGAGCATCTTTGTCATCATGATCATATCAAATACCTTTTGTCATCCTATCATAATCAATCTTTTTATCCTGGTGTTGTTTCAATATATATCATTCTCACATCAACAACACCCATCATCAATCTGCACACGATGTATCCTTACTCAAGTTAGACACCATCAAATCCTCATCCAATCAGTTATCATTTTGGCAAAAGATATTTGAGGCCCTCGTGTTGGATTTGATTCTTTTTAATCTTTGTTTATCTTTTTAAGCTCCGAGGGTTTTGTTTCCTCATGGTCACCATGATCCTTTATATCATGGTGTGTTGCGAATAACTAGGCTTAGGATGTGATCTTGTTGCTTTTGGTTTTTGCTTGGTGTGTCTTTTTGGATGTATTCGTTGTTGTACCCTCATGAGGTCTCTGCTATCTCATATTACACTAGGGCATATCTCCTACTTGTGGTTATTCTAGCATCATTTCTTGTAGGGTCTATGCAAATCTGTTTGGTGCTAGATTAGCCTATATGTCTATTTATATGTGTTAGTCCATGCATTAGCTATCAAACTCCACACTGGATCTTCGTACCTAGGTGACTCACATTCATTGCTAAATCAAAATAAGTTCTCACTACCAAATGTCTTGTTTTGCAAGTTCCCATGCTCCATGATGTTTCCATCTCCATCTTCACTGCATTTTCATTTTCTCCCCTTTCCATCTACTTCTTGCCTTTCATCCAGTCCGCTTGGGCAATGTTTCTTTCAAGATGCCGCTCGACCTCTTTTTCCCCATGCACCCTCTTGAGGGGGCATCCCTGGCCATTCCTCTGTCTACCTGGGGAATTTTCTTGCCTCTTTTTTCTTCTCTTGCAAGTTTCTTATTGTCTTTGCATCGATATTATTCTAACGCCACCACGAAGGGGCAAAATGTAGACACTTAAATTTGATTGATTAATTGAATCAGATTAGATCTCCTAAGTCGCCTGTATTAGCTGAATAATTCATGTTATTCAATCAAAATCAAGTATCCCTTTTGGCTAAATTAATTAAATGAAGCCATGCCCCATAGTCAATTAATTATTTAATCCCTTAATTGATTAACCCTCACTCCTTTTCTTCTAATCCTTGAATTAATTAATCAAATTAATTAATTCCCCTTTTCCATCCCTTTATTTGAATTTTACTAATTCAAATATCCCATTTGGGTCACATTTCTCCTAGCCTAAACTACCCTTCTAACCTAGCCTCTAATATAACCTTTGGGTTCTTACCAACCCTATCCACCTAACTAACCCTATCCTATCTTATCCTAACCTCCCCTCACATGTGTGTGCACACACATAATTCCCTAATTTCTTTAATATTAAGAAATTTGAACCTATTTCAGGTGGCTTCCTCCCAAAATGGACATGTGTCCTTGACAACACATGTCAAGCCCCTTTTTGGCATTGTCCCTCTAAGGGACACATGTCCTCCCTTGTTGAGGACAAGTGTGGAATCTATTCCACATGGAAATCTTAGGATTTCCATTTGTCCTCTCCTCCCAACTCCTATTTGTTAGGCCCAATATGGAAAGCTAATGTACTGAGAGGGGAGGGGTGAATCAGTACTCCAAAACATTTCTTCAACAATATCTTTACTGTTATGCGTAAACCGAATAGTGCAGTAACATAAAATAAAGCTAAAACAAATAGATAACAATCATACATGATTCACTCCATAACACATATATTTTGGTTACGCAGAAACTCTTGGTTAGAGAGAAAAACTGCAGTGGGGATGGCACCCACAACTTCACTACTGCAATAATAAAGAGTGCTCGGTTAGAGCTACATGTTTAGCTATTTCTGATAGCTTACCTTGTTAGGAGTATCAAGATCTGTTAGATCTACCTTGCTAAAGGATTTTACAACACTTAATCTAAATGCTGCACCTGGTTAGAGGCTTTACAATTTATAGACTTGATTAGAGTCTTTTACCCTGTTAAAGGTTTCTCTTTCAACTTCACAATATTACAATAAAATCATTACAAATATCTACAACTTTACATCTAAAATATTATAGCAGATTCTATGTGCTCAGAATAGATTACCTTGCTTATAGCATACCTCGGTAACCCATATAGTAACTCGGTAAACTCTTCTGTTTACTCTTTTCTTCGATTGTTCTCTGAAAATCTTCTCGGTGACCTCTGTGTCTCTATAGCAGTCTTCTTATATTCATACATACACCCTTAACTCATGCTGTATAAATAGATCTCTTAAGACGGTGATCCAATTCATTGCTTAGATCTTACAAACACGATTTATAACCATGTAAAATATTTCATTGGTTAGCTGACCTCAAAATCATACACAATCTTCTAGTGCAATTTCCAATGTGATAATGGTTAGATGTGTCTCGATCTTGTAACACGTTTTCATATGCATGTCCAGGTTGAATGAATCTGGTAACACATTTCACTCGGTGTATATCAACTCAGTGTGTCATCTTTGTTGCTCGGTAGACATGAAAAGATACTCGGTAGACAGCTCGGTGTATACTGCGTTCTGTGATTGCTTTCTTCTGTAACCGACTAGACTATGCATACCGACTGAATATTTCAGCAATAGATAACCAACTATAGTATATAGTATAACTTTGACATAAAACTAATGGCAATCTGATAAGTAGTAACAATCTCCCCTTTTGACATTAGTTGAGATGTTTGACAAAAACTACTTTCAAAGTTATAACTCAAAAATCTATATACTTTGCAAAATGACTATACTGACAATATATACAATAGTCAATGAAATAGTATATCAGAAATACTCCCCTTATCATTATACTGTACAAAACTCTAATTTTGAATGCTCGGTTCTGTTCTATGTGCTTTGCTTACTGTTCTGTATACTGCTCGGTTCATCCGCTTATTCTACTCGGTATACTCCCCCTGTATACTATACTCTGAATACTATATCATTCTCTGAATACTGTATCAAAACTATATTACTCCCCAAATATATTGTATCACTCCCCCTTTTTGACAAACATCAAAAACTTAATTTCCATTCAGGGGTGGTAACTAGTCAAAAATAGATTTGTACTTGTTTCGGGCATCAGTGAGAGCGACAGAGAGTGCATCCTTTACACTGTCCATTAAAGAATTTTGCGCTTGAATATCAGCCAATAGTGATATTAAGCCATCAAGAGTGCTTCCCTCTTGTGTAGTAGACAAGTATGTGGCTCGGTTGATCTGTTCTTGGATGGATGAAAGATGAGGAAGGAATAATGTCTGAAGTGTCATTATGTCCATCCGGATCTTGTGTTCTTCATTTCTTAAGTCCAATTGTTGAGCCATGAGCTATTGTAACCTTGTATAAAAATTATGAATTGAATTTGGCTCTATGGTCAACTTGTTGGAGAGATCGGTGATCTCTTTCTCAATTGTCTCTATTTTATTCTTAATGTCTTTAATGAATAAAGAAAATGTGTAGAGTTTCTGAAATAAATAATGAATGTGCTTGAGTTGAGGAGTCAACTCAGCAATAAATTTGACAAGTTTGACTTTGCCAATGGCTAGAGCTTTCTGTACCTCTTCTATCATTTTTGTAGTGAGCTCCTTGTCTTTTAGCTTGCTCAAATACTCAGATGCATCAACTCTGGA
The DNA here is from genome assembly GCF_030272615.1 of Cryptomeria japonica. Lineage (NCBI taxonomy): Eukaryota > Viridiplantae > Streptophyta > Pinopsida > Cupressales > Cupressaceae > Cryptomeria > Cryptomeria japonica. The sequence continues at coordinate 401,288,712 of NC_081408.1, forward strand.
TGTTTCTATTTTATTAAGGAGTTCATCCAGTTGAATATGGATGGCTAAATCGGTTGACACTGTAGCTGTAGGTAGCATATCTGATAGTAGTGTCTTCACCTTCTAAAGTACTTTATTCTTCTTTTGTATGGCCATCTATTTTTCTTCTTCAACCTTTGCTTTGCACAGTTCACCAAAATCAATGAGTTCTTGCCCCTTTAATTTTGATATACCCACATTGGGCAACACTATTGGTTTAGACAAATCAACTTTGAAAGTATGCTTTTTCACTTTCTTTTCTTTACCTTTGGCCGGTTGGACCAAGATAATAGCTTGGGAGGCTTGCTGACCCTGGGTAGGTTTCTCGGTAGAGGCAACACTTTGGTCGGTTCCTATAGCCTCTGTGGTGTCTTTTGGTGTCTTAGTACTGGGTGTCTCAGCTGCAACATTTTCAGTGCTCGAAGGTGCTTGTGAGGTATGTTCTAGAGTAGTATCTTCTCCTGCTGTAGACTTGTGACCTTCGGTGCCTTGTGCTGTATCCTGAGGAGTTTTGGTAGAGACAGGTTGATGGACTGGGAGATAAGGCTGAACTTGTTCTAAAACGGATTCACTAGATACAAGTTTTTCATATGTAGTGCCTTCTATCATTTCCTGCTTCGGTGCTTTTGTATCCATGACATCTTCATCTATTTGAATAGTGTCAGTAGGATCTTGTTCGGTAGCATCAGGAACTTGCTCGGTGACATCAGGATCATGCTCAGTGACATCAATGATTTCAACTGTAGTTTGTTCACTGACATCCTTGATTTTGAAGATTTCCTACCACTTTGCTTTTGTCTCCAGTCTCATTTTCTACGTCAATATATAGCCCATTCATCAGTTTTAAGGCTCTTTGTTTGACAAGAAACTTTGAATTGTAGGTTGTTAGATGTTCCTTTATTTCAACTACTGACATATCAGGAAAGAGATGGACTAGACTTCTTTCTCTGATTTGTTTCTCTAAGTCCATTGCATACTTCCACCTATTATCAATATGCAAGTAAAGTTCATTTGGAAGTGACTTTGCTAGTTCCAATGGAGCTAACCGGAACTTTAGAAGTGTGCAGATGACAGCTTCTTCAATTTGTCTCTTCTCATCATTATTTCTAGTTTCATACTTAACATATCTAAATGAACCAAATCCTCCATATTCTTTCAGATTAGCACAAAAGTTTTCAACACTGTATATTTACCTTCTTGCTCTTGACAATCTGGAATTTGTTTGCATCCTCTGATTCTGTATCACTAGACTCTTTTGCCAAAATGAGTCTCTGAGTAGATTTCTTGTATGTCTTTGTTACCTTAGGAGCAGTAACACTCTTTTGTTTCTTACTCGGTGATGCTGCAGATGCTCTTGTGTTAGGTCTCTTTGTTGGAGGAGTTGGTAGGGCCTTTGAAGTGTCCTGTTTCTTTGTTTTTAACACTTTACCCTTAGGCAATTCAATGCTCAGTGTTATAGCTACCTCTTGAGCTTCTGATTCCTCTTCGGTGATGGCAAGAGTGCCTTTGACAGGTGTAGAGGAAGAGTCTTCTCCAAATTTCTCTGACAATGCCTTAATCATCTTTGTTGCCTTTCTTGTAGCTTTGGGTACTACAATGGTCATTTTTACATTTTCCTTTGCTTCTTCACAGGTTCCATATCTTAGCTTGGTAGCATGCCTTGGTAATGTAAGAAATGCATCAATTTGTTGTTTTGTGATGTCAAAGTCAATCTCGTAACCCATAGGTGGCAAAGATTGAGTCCTTGGTTCCACAGCATTCACATAACAGTACTCGGTGTCAACTTCAAAACATATATCATTTTTGTATTTCTCTACTAGCCGGGGTGGGATTCGGTACCTGTTATGCATTTTCTCTTGAAATTTACTGAAGTAATCATCCATGATATCATTGAAATTATCTCCTAACTTCTTGCTAAAGTCATTAATCTAATAAATGATTGGTCGGTGTAGCTCCCAAACTACTTTACCGACTGATGGAAAGAATTTTTCAAAGTAGAAAAACATGCATACCAGTAGTGATCCAAACTTTAGAGTATTAGCCGAGTTGTTCTTCTTCGGCTTCTTGATTGTGTTCAGATTCTCAAATAGATTCTTCAATAACACTTCACATAAGTCAATTTTCATTCCCTTTTTCACAATTTCATAAGCTAAGTCAACTACTGCACAAGGTACACTGTTTTCCCTTGCCAATTGGAAGAAATAGTAACCAATTACTCTAATAGCAAACTTAAGTTCTGCATCAGTGACATTGTTTAGTTTCAGTCCTCTGTAATCAGATTCTACTCTGGTTAAACTGATCAATTCCTTCTATGATATCATCTTCTGGGCTCGGGCATGATCATAGATAGGGTAACCGGTAATCAGATGAATGATTTCCTTGGTTATCTTGAATGGTTTCTCTTCTAGCCACATGAAATCATCATGAACTCTGCTCAGAACAAACTTGACCCACTAGGGTTTGAACACACGAGGATAGGTTAGGGCTTTAGTTAATCCTTTGATTTTGATGTGTTCATACTTGTTGTTCAATTTACCATCGGTACATAGCTCATCACAGGTGTCTCTAATTTCAACATGATCGAGTTGTTCAACACGACATTTGGTGAAGAATCTCACATCTTCGACTAACAACACTCTGTTCGGGATGAGTGAAAAGATGGTTTTGTCATCCGGTTCAGAAGCAACTTTGGGAGTCAAAGAGTATTTCAGTGAGGGATTCTCTACATTCTTGACAACTATGGGATCTTGGATCTTGGGTGCCATTTAAGATTTCAGGTAAAAACTAGTAAAGAGTCCTTAGGGTTTCAGGATTTCAAATGACAGACACTTTATACTTAGCAGATAATGGCAACTAGATAAGATCGGTAAACTAGCTTAAGAATATGTTGAGATTTGATGTAAATACCTTGGATTTGCTTTGAATGAGGTTTTGATCGCCTTGGAATTGCTTGCACTGCTCTCTCGAAAAGTTGGTAAGTGTAAATGACCATGAAAATGCTTTTAAGTACACAAAATACCTTATCGGGCTCCGTGCGGGTTAGGTCAAAAATATTAAATGCACTCAGTTCCTCTTTAACCGATTTACTCTCCTTTTTTGTTTTAACTGAGTAACCAAACTTCCTTCATTTACTGACTTGACAGGCTTCCTGTATTCATCGACTTGATAGGTTTCCTGTAAAGTGCTTCAAAAGACTTTGATAGAATTTCAAACTTACTAATACATCTTAACTATGCAGATTTTGAATTTAGTACATAATAGATTAGGAACTGTTATGATTTTAACCTTTAGAGAATGCAGTCCCTTCATACCTTTACTAATTAATTTGGAATAGGTGCACCTAACTCGGTAGGTAAGGTGCTTTCTTTATTTGACACAATTTCCTTCTTTTTCCAAATCATCTGTAATTTTTCTTTTATTTCTTCAGTGTCTTTTCTAGGTTGATCTCTACAATCTCCAGCCAAGTGTCCAACTTTGTGACAATGAAAACATGCCATACCAGGATTTCTCCATCATCTTTGGTTGTTCATTCCAAACCTTATAAAACAGTTAGCACTAATATGTCCATATCTTCCACAACATTCACACCATATCCTTATATTGTAATCCCATGGTACTGCTGCATATTGTCGGTAAGGATCTGTGTAAGTTTGGTAACTTCTAGTGTTTTCTCAGTGTGCAGACCACATGTAGTTCTTTTTCTTAAACCAACACTTCTCGGTACTATGTCCATATCTATTGCAATTTCTATAACACCCTTTGAATTTTGCCTTCTGATAATTGTTAACAGACTTTGTCCTACATTGATTAGATGTGTGACCATATTTATTGCAATTGTAACAATAACCATTGGACTTAGTGACATTCGGTTGCTTACCTTTTCTGATTTGGCATATGTTGGCAGTGTGACCTTGATTTCCACAGTAGTTGCAAATAGGCTTCTTTCTTTTGATGTTATTCTTGTTTCCAGCTTGCTTTCATGATTCTCCTCTCTCGGTAGTATGAATTCCTTTCTCGGTAAAGTCTTTTCCTTTGTAACCGAGTCCTGCATCTCTGTTGGGTCTTCTTGTATTCAGTTGCTCATCCAACATCTTTGATTCTTCATAACTCTTCTTCAGTGTTTCTTTGGATTTCTTCTCTGTTTCAAGTTCATCGGTCAACCTTGATACTTCAAGTCTCAATGCTTTGTTCTCATCATTCTTCAGAATTGCTTCATGATGTGCATAACCTAGTTGATCTGATAGGTTTTGTTGAATTCCATTCAACCTTGAGATTTCATCATTCTTATCAGATACTAAGACTTCAAGTTGTTGTTTCTCTCTTTCTAGATCTCTTACTTTATCCTCAGCTATTCTTAATGCATCTAGATTTTCAGTCATCTATGTGCTGAAATGTTCATGTTCTCTTTTCATTACTTTTAGTTGATCAGCCAGTGCTTTGTTCTTTTCTTTCAATACTCCAATCATTTCTTTAGTTTCTTCAGATATACTGTTCTCAGATGATGTCTCAATTTGTTCCACTAACTCTTGAGAGTCCTGCAAATCATCAGATAATCTTCTTCTTACTTTCAGAGATTTTTGCATTTGCCTTTGCATGTCTGCAATCACTTGATTAACATGATCCAGCTCTTCTTGCAGATGCACAATCCTCCGAGATTGTTTATAGCCTTCCATTGATAAGATCTTTCTCTTTAGGTAGTTAAACCCTTTTCCAAGATTCAAGCTCTGATACCAATTGTTAGGCCCAATATGGAAAGCTAATGTACTGAGAGGGGAGGGGTGAATCAGTACTCCAAAACATTTCTTCAACAATATCTTTACTATTATGCATAAACTGAATAGTGTGGTAACATAAAATAAAGCTAAAACAAATAGATAACAATCATACATGATTCAATCCATAACACATATATTTTGGTTACGCAGAAACTCTTGGTTAGAGAGAAAAACTGCAGTGGGGATGGCACCCACAACTTCACTACTGCAATAATAAAGAGTGCTTGGTTAGAGCTACATGTTTAGCTATTTCTGATAGCTTACCCTGTTAGGAGTATCAAGATCTGTTAGATCTACCTTGCTAAAGGATTTTACAATAGTTAATCTAAATGTTGCACTTGGTTAGAGGCTTTACAATTTATAGACTTGATTAGAGTCTTTTACCCTGTTAAAGGTTTCTCTTTCAACTTCACAATATTACAATAAAATCATTACAAATATCTGCAACTTTACATTTGAAATGTTATAGAAGATTCTATGTGCTCAGAATAGATTACCTTGCTTATAGCATACCTCGGTAACCCATATAGTAACTCGGTAAACTCTTCTGTTTACTCTGTTCTTCGATTGTTCTCTGAAAACCTTCTTGGTGACCTCTGTGTCTCTGTAACAGTCTTCTTATATTCATACATACACCCTTAACTCATGTTGTATAAATAGATCTCTTAAGACGATGATCCAATTCATTGCTTCGATCTTACAAACACGATTTATAACCATGTAAAATATTTCATTGGTTAGATGACCTCGAAATCATACACAATCTTCTAGTGCAATTTCCAATGTGATAACGGTTAGATGTGCATCGATCTTGTAACACATTTTCATATGCATGTCTAGGTTCAATGAATCTGGTAACACATTTCACTCGGTGTATATCAGCTCAGTGTGCCATCTTTGTTGCTCGGTACACATGAAAAGATACTCGGTAGATAGCTCGGTGTATACTGCATTCTGTGACTGCTTTCTTCTGTAACCAACTAGACTATGCATACCGACTGAATTTTTCGGTAATAGATAACCGACTAGAGTATATAGTATAACTTTGACATAAAACTAATGGCAATCTGATAAGTAGTAACACTATTTTATCCCCCCTCATTTTTAAGCATATCCTCCACTTTTCATACAATCACACCATTATAATGTTTCATTTCATCCACTCTTATCTTATCTCGATCATCATCATGCCAAAATTTTCATGTTATTGCAACCCTACCTCTATAATGCATCAATTCCATCTTATCCTCTCATCCATCTTTTCATGCTTTTGAATCTCACCTTCAAATCGCACATCATGGAGCAATATAGAACACCTATCACATCAATGAGCACACATCCAACCGCGGGATAATCAAATCAAGGAATGAAATGAATTTTTTCATCTTATTGTCTTATGTCAATTATGCTTCTTTTTATTTCTTTCTAACATCCCGATCTTGAGGTGTTTGAGCTAATTATGTTTGCTTGATTGTTATCGCATGTTTTCGATCTTTTATATTCGCACACAATTTCCTTCACACAACTTGTATATGAGTAATCTATACCTTTCACTTATGGGTTAAAAATTAGTAAATTGAATGGGTAGAACAATTGACATGTTACAATATCATTGTGTATAATCTTAATTTTAAGACAAATAGGCTTAAGAAATGTTCACAATGAAAAATGATGTATCAAACATGTTATGATTTCATTTTTTATATTATGATTACATTAAAATTAATAGTAATGTGCTTTTATTTGTAGCTCTAGAAACTTTGGATTTGTAATTTATCATATGTTCCCTTTATTGCATCATGAGTAAATGGAAGCTAGTGAATAGTAGTATTTTGAAAACTTGGATAGTGGTATAATGAGAACTTTTATGTGGCATATTTTACATTTGACATATTTAAATTAAATGTTTCAAACCCTTCACCAACAACACTAAAACTGAGAAACTTATGAGTTGTTTAGTATGGGTTTGATTTAGGCTTGCATTCACTTGGACATGCACATGTTTTAGTATTGTGAACTTTGTTCACATTTCCAATGATTTAAACATGGTTTTAGATGTCAATTTAGATGATAATATTATAAAATATCATTTTTTAATCTTTGTTGTCAAATTTGGAGTCTCTTGAGATCCTATTATTCAAAATTGGCCTTTTATACTATCTAGATTTTTTTTTTTATCACTTGAGGTGGTTGCACAATGGACAAGGGTGATCCTGATCCCAGGATAGATATTTTGACTAGTATTGAGGAAAATTGCAAGGAATGGGGATTATATTATAATAGTGGATAGTTGCTAATGTTTTTTTAAAAAAGCTTCTTAAAGGTGAACCGAATCTTATGGTTTTATTTCCCTTATTATCTTTTGGTTTGATGTATTTTTAAATGTTCTTAAGTTCTACTTATAACTTATAAGGTGTCTTTATGCTCATAACTATGTTTGGACAATATTTAACAAGACCTAAGTGAGTTGTTTTATCTCCCTTGCGACCAATTCCTCATGGCATGTTTAACTAAATGCTTGGATATTGTGTATTTTATCTTTGTGATGTTTACATGCATGGTTGTGAGATTGAATAGGAGATGGATGAACTTTAGGTTGAACTTTCATCCTTCCCATATTTCTTAAGGATGAAATTTTGTTACTCTATCATCGACAAAGAGGATATTGTATATCCTCTAGTATTCATCATATTGTTGTTATCCCATAATGGTTTTGTAAGTCTTCCAGAGTTGTTATTGTTTTTTGGTGTTTTTCTATTTTATTAGACATGTATAAGTTAGTGGTGCATAAACAATGAATTAATGAATTTAATTATAAACAAGCATTTTATTGAATAATGATACTAAATTTTGTAGATCTAATATGTTATTAATATGGGTACAAATACCAAACAGATCCTTTTCATTAACACTATAATACAATAAATTGTACAAAAGAGTAAATATGTTACAAATACTTGATAATAATTGAGAATAATAAGCCACTTTGAGGGGAAAACCTTCAAAAGCCTCCAATAATAATATAAATTGTAATCTTATGATAATAAAATAATTACAAACTAGTATACATACCTTGCTTAAACCTTGTATGTGACTGAACCAACATAGATACCTAAAAACAATTCCTAATATGGCCCACATATATAAATAAAAATATTGAACCAAGGGAAAACTATCATGAAGATATAAGGTTAGTTTGAATACAAATATGCATAAAACATTCAATTAAACTCAATAAAAACCATTATACCTTCATAAGCCTTCTCTTGTTCGTTGGACTAAGCTTGATGAAGTGGAAGATGTGCTCGTGTTTCTCCACTTGATTTGCTCCTTTGATATGGTGGATTTGTGGATTGCTCTCCACTCCAAAACAAGATTGGATTTGGATTGGATTTGAATAATGATAATGGATGAGAGGAATTTGACCTAGATGAGGGAATATTTGGGCATTATGATGATATGATGAAGGATTTTGATCCTCAAATGGACAACATAAGAATATGATGGAAGTGGATGATTTGTGAGGAGATGAGACTCCAATTTATAGATTGGAGGAGGTCCAAATGAAGGGCCAAGATTGATTTTGAATGAAAGGTTAAGATTGAAAGAAAGAGTGGGAGAGGATTGAGAGGAAAAAGTGGGAGAACCAAGGCATTTCTTGTCTCCACACTTCTCAAGATTCATAGGGAAGATTTCCCAAGTACATTGGGAAGAGAAAAAGGAATATAAAATTCCTTGGGGGAAGGGAGGAGGAATTAAAAATTCCAAAATAAGAGATGTGTGGGAAGACTAAATGAGAAAAGGAATTGAAAATTCCTTGGGAAGAGGATGCATGGGGAGATTCAAAGAATTTGAATTTATTTGAAAGGATCAAAGTTGAACCATCCCTAATCAAAGTGATTAGGGATATGCAAATTATTAAGGGGATTGATTAGGTGGGTTAATGAGGGATTAAAGTGAAAGTGGGAAATTTAGGAGGATGTGACATGAGGAGAGAGAATGAGTGGATGAATATAAAATTAAAGAATAATGATAAGTATGATTAACAAAAAATTAATTAGGATAAATGAATATTAGAGGAGGTAATTTGTAGAAATCATATGACTTAAGGTAATTAATTATAATTAATTAAGAGGAATTTAGAAGAATTAATGATTGAGATGACTTAGCAGAATGGGGGAATAATTAATTTATTGATAAATTAACTATTGGACTATAGTGACAAAATTAATTAAATTTGATTTAATTAATTTTAAGAAGAATAAGGATAAACATAATTAAATTAATTAATTGTGTAGAAAGGCTTAAATTAATTAAATAATAATTTTAGGTGTCTACATTTTGCCCCTCTTTGATATAGCGTCATGAAATGATGTTATATCAAAGAAGAATAAAAAATAGTGGATGGAAAGGATAAGGACTAGTAGCATGATGTCCTAGTCAAAAGTGAGATGGGGAAGGATGACGAGGAGGTAGCGATATGCCCCCTCAAGATGACATGTGGGTTATAGGAACACAAGTGTGTTCTCGAAATGGATAGAAGGTCGAGATGATTGAGGATGAAAGGATGTAAAAAGGATAAAGATGATGAAGGGGGAATGAATGAATTAGAGTCTCCAAGATAAATGGATGAAATGAGATGAATGAACAAGAGGGAGTAAGTGGATGCGGTTTCTTGTTATGTAGATGTGGAGAGAAAACCTAGTTTTTATTTTGCAATGGGCTATCTACACCACTAACTATAGAAGTCAAGATAAACTCTTAGACAATAGGTTATCTCTATACACATAGGTTCACAAACACTGATGATGGTGTAGATGCAAGACTGTAGGATTGTACAAGAGAAACCATCAAACATGCCATACCACAAAAACTATGCCCTATTACACACCAACCAAGATATGCCAAGATATAGGATGATAAAGGTAGCCCTGAACAGGTATAGTCTTGGGATGCAAGATTAAAATCAAAACGAAAATCTCAATCATGCAAACAACATGCACATGGCCAATTGATATCTCTTCCCAAGAGTAGGACATGAATTTGGATAAAATTTCAGACATGGGAAGGATACATCTCGATGGGCAGGTGGTGGATTTGGCTAAACTACCAGACATGGGAAGGATGAATCCCGATGGGCAGGGTGTGGATGGATTGATGGGAGGCAATAGATAAGCGTGTTGTACAAGGTTCCTAGATAGGAGGATTACCACTTGGATTTGATTAACACATCATGGATGGGTGTTTGGATTACATGCAAGTCAATATAAGCTCAGATAGATGGGAAAAGCTCAGTTTGATTGGATAAAACTCAGTGTGATGGGGATCATAAATGGATTGGCTAATATGGGAGGAGGATTAATGATTGAATAGGATTGGATGGAAGGGGGAATATGAGTGGATTGGATTGGATTGTATGAGATGGGGAATATGATTATTAGATTGTGGATATAGGATAAATCGATTAGAACTAATGACAAGGGAGAACCAAGGCTTAGTAAAAGGATGGAATGGAGGAATGGATTGCTTGAATAGGAGATGGAGGGATCAAGCATATGGATAGTGATAGGATATGGAGGACTAAAGGATAAAAAATAGGTGGAATTGGGATCCAAGAACTATTGTGCAAAGGAGTAAAATTACCCACTAAGGGTAGTGCAATTAAGGATAGAAGGATGTTGGATAAAGATGTATGAGATGGAAGGATATTGTACAAGGGATATGGATGGTGGAATAATGTAGGCTTGTATGTTCCAAAGCATGCATATACATTATTTTAACTCTATCTTGATCAAGATCAAAGGTAGGAATGGAGGATGCATTTGGATAGGTTGGGGAATATGAGATGGAGGATATGGATAGGATAGTCAAGATCAAAGATAGGAAAGATGGGTGGACTTGGATAGGATGATGGATAGTGGATAAGGAATATGGAAGATGTGGATGGCAGGATGGCATAGATGAAGCTTGCCCCCAAGTGTAGAGTGCAAGAGGATAAGGGGATTACACATGATGCTTGTTTACCAAGTTTTCATCATGGTACTTACCCAAGGCACCACTAGAAGTGGTTTTCACCGTTCGAGGGATTTTTTCTCTTTACTTTTTTTTTCTCTTTTTTTTCCTTCTTTTTATTTTTGAAATAGTTTGGATGGATATGGAAGGGAATAAGTGGATTTGGAATATAGTGGATGTGTGAAATGATAGATGAAGGACTCGAGCATCTAATTCCATGGATAGTATCCCTTTAAGATGTGCTTCATTAAACCAAGATAACTGGAGGTATGCTCATAGATGCTAGTAGAAATAGATGGAGATATGGAAGGGATGAAAGATGGAGGGGTATAAGGATCTATGCAAAATCTTGAATTATAGGGATGAGATTATGGAAAATGGATGTTGGATAATGGATGGGGTTATCAAATACTTGTGGATAAGTGAATGGGGATGTGAAAGACTTGTGGATAAATGGATGGGGATGTTGGGAAGATCGACATTGGCACACACCTTGCAGGGTGGTGGAGATGTGGAGGAGAGGATTTTGAATTAGATGGAGTATCAAAGGTAGATTTTGGGACATGAGGACCCAAAATAGGAGGAGATGATGAACTTGGGATCGTGAATTTTGGGACATAAGGAACCAAAATGGATTTTGAAGATAGATTTGAGGAATTATGAGTGGAGGGAGATTTTGGATTAACAAGTTTGGATGTTGATTTGGATTTTACTTTAAGATGCATTTCTTCTATGAGTAGCTTGGGAATCCACAAAGTTTTTTATTTTTTATTTTTGGGCCTTTGTGGCCTTTTTGATTTTTCTTTCTTTTGGCTCATATTTTTCTTTTGTTGAGCATGTCTTTTTTAGGGGACATGTTGATCCTTGGATATTTGTGGATTTTTGGCTTTATGTATTTTATATTTGGCATCCAAATTGCTTCCAATAGAAATGGTGTGGCTGCATGAGGATGGGTGACTTTGATATTTTATGAATGGGATGATGGAGGGAGAATTTTGGAAGGAATTCAAGGATGTGTGCCTTTATTGATCTTACTTAGGTATCCTTTGAGGTGATGGAGTCATGGATGGAGGGATGTAAGGACCCAATATGGGTGGAAGGGATGAAGGGTATGATTTTGGAGCTGTTATCTAAATTTTGAACCATCAAAATTTGATAGGCCTATGATCAGCCTTACACATCAAATAAAACAAAGGTACACAAATTTTTTCTTTATACTTCATTATTTATCAGATTTGAATATACAAATGAAGAATTCTTTTCAAATGCAATGTATTTCAATAATGTACATCATAAAAGATGCATATGAAAGAAGCTTTTTTAGTTACATAAATGTGTAAAGACCCACACAAGCCATGGGTATGACTGAAAAGGTGCAAAAAATAGAATGATATGCACTTATATAAATAGAAAAAAGAGAGAGAAAGATATGTCATTTCCTTTCAATGACAAACCACTAGTTTGTTGAAGCTACATCATTGTGTCTTCATGCTCCCAGTGCTCCTAGAGTGCCTGCAAGGGGTGAAGAATAGGTGTGTTAGAGATTGAGATCTTTGTTCCTCTATTAATCTACTTATACACATACACATCAAACTATAAATGGAGAAAAATCAGATATGATCAAGCAAGAGAATCAGAGAGATCAAATTAACAAATCATCAGAAGCTTCATCAACTTCTTCTTTTTTCTAACTTATTTGTTCACTCTGCGGGTATAAGACAGGTTTCCATTTTATGAAAATCAAGTATGTGGGGTAAAATGGGCTCCCACAAGGGTTGAGCTTAGCATAATAGTCATCACTCATAGGGTGACACTAATCAGCTATCAAACATGGAGCATAGTTGTGTCCATGGTCTCATTTATTGTGATTCAACGATAGTATAAACTGCCATCCAATGACAACTCATAAAACAATGAATAAAATTGTACTCAAGATGAACAAGTGACTAGGGCCATCACACAAATGAAAACATAAGAAATATAAACAATCAGGTATGATTATCACTGCTATAGTGGCAACATCATGAACGACAAGTCCTGATAGGGAAACTGATCATCATGCTCACCTTAAGGATTTATTCACATCCTTTATAAGTTGAACATAATCCTGTATGAATGTTTAATTGTTGATTATTTTTTGTTGGTGACTAAGAACTTGAAAGATGCCAATAACATTCAACCTATTAAGAATGAAAATTACATCCTTTAAGATGCTGATTTTGTGATCATTAGTTTTAGGAGGTATTCAAAAAGAGCCGACCCATAACCCAAAGATTCATTTCTCATTTTGAGTTCATGCACAAGTCAAGATTTGTTTCCATGTTGCATAGGATTGCATAAGTACTGGTATTGATTTACTTAGCAGAAGCGGGTGCATCCTCCATGACAACAATTTTTGGCATACCCGGTGGGAAATGTTGAGTTGTTTCAGCTCAAACGAATACCATTTTTTCTTCTTCTTTTTTGGTACTTACAACAGTTATTTTAGCCTTTTGAGGTTAATTATCAAGTACCTAGTGACTCTGAAGATCTGGGAAATCAAATCAATTCTATTTTTCATAGCTTATGAGATAGACAAGATCAAAAATTTGATCCTGCAAAGCACATACAATTGCCAACTATGAACAAACAGGTTAAAGCACCACAATCTGTTGATAGCTCTACAAGCTAGGTAAATTCTAAAAATTTAAGGATTTCAGAGGAAGCTGTAGCTTTTTCAAACCCACTTTTTGTAGAACAATCAGAAGGATCAATATCTACAAGTGATCAATCGGCAGTTCCAGTCTTGGAGCCAACACCACTAGTACAACATTACCACTTTTTCAACCAGTTCAACCAGTTCAAATGGCACTAAATCCACCAAGAAACAAGCCATTCGTGGCATTTGATCAAGGTAATCCTTTAGTTTTGGCTAATTATCATGATATTCCAACTTCTGCTATGAAAAATTTGTCATGTTTTACGAGAGAAGAACAGGTAATAGTAGTTGAACACATAAGGGATATTTTTAACCTATGTGGATTTCATCAAATCACGCATAAAGATGTAGAAATTAGACTACTGGCAGCAAGTTTCAAAGGGAAAGCATTAGAATGGTTCAGGTCATTGCCAGTAGCATCAATCAATTCATGGGATCAGCTGGGAGCTGCTCTAAACCAGCATTTTGAAGATAAATCAAATAAATTTTCTTTGATTGAGTAGCTTACTACTATCAAGAGAGCACCTTATGAGCACATGACTGATTTCTGTTGGTATTTGATTAAAGATTGCATTGATGAACTATTGTTTTGTCATTGATGTAAATTGTAACCGGTAATAATGTTGTTATGATGTTGTTTTGCAGTCGATAGTTGTGCAAGTGAAGGAAACCAATATTACTTTAGAAGTAGTGAGATCAACCAGTAACCCTACCTGTTGATGTGCCAAACCCTAACCGATGGAGCTTGGTGAATCAACTATATTAGTTTATGATCAAATGGTGATCGGTAATTATTATGCCATGTATGCATGTTGTATGTGATGAGTTTCAAGTGGTTTTTGGCACATAGAAATAACGGTTTTATCTTGGGAATGTGCAAAGTACATTGCATGAAGAGGAAACCGCGTGATGAGTTACAAGATTTGATGAAGTAGCGATCAAGGAGCGGTCGAGGTTGTCTTGAACAATGTGTTGTTGATTTCTATGTAATCTAATGATGATACTTGAACCGATTTGTTTGTAATCTCTATGAGATCTTAGGTTTGTGATGTGTTACCGACCTACTGTTTTGCTTATAAGGTCGATGAGTTGTTTTGTTGTAGTGTTGGAAATTTTGGTTAAGTGTCAGTGTGATTGATTATCGAACTAGAAGGTGTATCTGCAGTATGTGTGAAGGAAGATAGGAGCATGAAAAGGATCTGATCAAGTAGAGTAGTGCTATTTACCAGATCAGCAAACCCCTGGTGTTTTCTAACAATAAAAATAGTTAAATCCCTTAACCGAGTAAGCCTTAATAGGCTTAGTGCTATCTAAATCCTCTAACTAGGTGATCCATTAGCTTGGATTTCAAATCCTCTATTGAGTTTACTCCTAATAGGGTATTGCTTCTAACAAAGCATTATAGTCAATCCCTTAACTGGGTGGTCCCTAACAGGATTTGTTCTTAACATGACATTTTGTAAAGATTTAACAGGCTTGGCTCCTAATAGGGTGAACTTCACAAGAGTTCAAAATACTTGTGGGTATTCATCCCCACCGTGAATTTTCTCATTTGGGTTTCCACGTCAAGAATCATTGTGTCAAATGATGAATGGTTTTTGTGGTTGTTTGATATGGTTAATTTTTTTAACTGTTAAATCCACTTAGGTATTTTAAGATGACCGACAGTAATCTAAAATGTGCTTTTACTACTGTTACTAAAGTTTTTGATGTTTTGGTTAAAAGGTTTGGGATTTTTAGATCTATTATACTGTTATTTTGATATGCCAGTCAAATCGGTAAACTATCAGTGCTATTGCAATTTGTAGTTCAGTGTTTGAACCAGTTAGTTTAGTGATTGACTTGAGAGATTATTTTTGAGTTTAGTGAAAGTTAAGTCAATTTTCTATCTACTGATTCACCCCCCCTCTCAGTAGTTGTCTGGATCCTTATTGATTCATCATATCATCAATTTCAACAGGCGCTTCTAGAAGACATTGAATCGCATTCCATAAGCAGTAAGGCCTACAAATGACCATGCTTTAATTTATTATTTAAAGGCCTTAAATAGTGATATATCAATGATGATTCGGTCAATGGGAGGATATTCTTTGCCAAATGCTTATGATATAGTTGTTAGGGCTGAAAATAGTTTAATTCAAGCGGGGAAGATAGCCCCAAGGCCCTTAATGCCCTTTTTCCAGAGATTCAACCTTATGTTCGAGTTGTACCTCCTACCATAGCTGCTATTTTGTCCTTCCCAAGGAATGAAAATAAGTAAATACCATCTTTTATTCCTACCCAGGCCCCAAATAATGATTTTTGGGAGTTGAAAGGAATGTTAAATAATTTTCATGAGAATAATCAGTAGATGCAAAAGACTCTACAAGGTTTTGGTAACAAATTGGTCAACATTGAGAATAAAGTAGGGAAGAATTCCAAACCCTATCACCCTCCTTATTAGCAAAATCAACAAAATAGGCAACCTTATCATAACATAAATTATAATAACAATAGGACTAATCAGCCCTATAATCCCAATACTACCTCAAATTCTAGAGAGATTATTCCAATCCAAAACAATATGGTTCAATATGTTGAATGGTGTTTTTCAAGATGAAATGAATCAAGATATTCAACAAGGTGAGCCTGATGTTGCATTAGTTAATTGACAAACTAGTTATTTTTATGGTATAAATAGCACTTAAGGTCAAAACCAGTCATCTACAACAATTGCAGCAAATACTAGATCAAAAAAGAGAGCTCTAGATGCAAGACAACAAGTTGTACCCTCTGTACATCAAGATGATAAAGGGAAACAACCTACTGCTACAAGACAACAAGCTGATTCAGCCTTTCCAGTGGCCCCAAATGTTCAGATTTTTCCTAGAGAAGAAAAACCAGTCACATCAAGCACAAGCCCCAAAGGTTCAGGATATTTCAAAAGGGCAGCAAAAGGTTAGAACAACTGCATTTAATATTGTTGATCAAATGAAGAAAACACCTATCAATATTTCTATGTTTGATGCATTGAAGATTCCTGATCAAACAAACTTATTGCAAGAGGATATAGCTAAGATTTCAATATCATGTGCTGATTTAGATCAGCCTAAAATACCCCTTGCTGATTGTGAAGATGATCAAAAGGTTCATGTAGCCAAAGAAAATAAGCCACCACCTTTTTATGTTACCTTAGTAATTGTAGATCATTTATTTCATAACTACATGATAGATCCAGGAGCTAATAGCTCGATTATGCCTAAGCAGTTAGCTGATCAACTAGGGTTAACAGTTCAACCTTTGTCAAAAGGTGTTGTTTAGTTAGATGGGTCATCTATCAAGTCAAGTGGTGTAATCAAAGATTTGCCACTCACATTGCATGCTTGCCCAAACTTCTCAGTTCCATAAGACATTTATGTGATAGATTTATTGCCTTACTTTGGGATATGTTTACCCAGAGATTTTACAACCAAGATAGGTGGCTATTTATCATCAGATTGGTCTCATATGTTTTTTAGAACTAGATATGGTACCAAGGTAACCATTAAATCATAACCATTAGCAAAAGATCATTTAGAGCCATATGTGCCAAGTCCCATAAATGCAAATTTAGTTATTCAAGAGGAAGATATATCAGATATCTTCAATTGATGACAGAATATTTATCAAACTCTGGTTAAGGATCCCAATACACCCATTGATGATATATCAGATATCAATTTAGACATATGGACAATTTAAAATCATGAGATTGATCCTCTCAGTCACATAGAACAAGCTGAGCTAGAAATTTATATGGTTCATGAATATGATACAGTAATACCAAATCAGATTAAAAAGGAAAAAGATCCAGAACTACAAGGTAATTAGATTTGGAAACTATATTTTGATGGTTCAAGGAGTAAAACAGGTGCAATAGGAGGAGCTATGCTAATATCACTAGAGGGAGAAAGGTATTATTCAACTTTCAGATTCACTTTTAGTTTAACAAATAATGTTGCAGAATATGAAGCTCTGATTCATAGCTTAGAATGGGTCAAAAAGAAAGGTATTAAATGTTTACAAGTTTATGGTGATTCTAAACTAGTAACAAATCAGATCATAAATTTGTATGTAACAAAAAATGATTTGTTAAAATTATATAAGAATAGAGAATGAGATTTAATTAAAGATTTTGATGCTTTCAATTTGCTATTAATTCCAATGAACCAGAACAAACATGTTGATATGTTAGCCTCTTTAGGAGCTCAATATGATGTTCTTGCTGATTTAGAAAATGTACAAGTACAACACTATGTCAAAGTGGTAGTAAGATCATCTGTGTTGGCATTATTGGCATTAAGTTGTCATTGATGTCAACTAGTTTGGCATGGTCACCGATGAGTAAGAAGTGGTGACTGGTATGGCATAGTCACCGGTGAGTAAGAAGTGGTGACCAGTATGGGAGAAGTAAGACATAATGATGCCAATCCATATGTGTGTAAGCAGATAGAAGGAAGGTTACAGGTACATATGAAATGTATCATCTACCAATAAAGCACGACCACTGGCAAGGAAAAGCAAGCAAGCAAAAGAAGAACTGAAGGATGTTTAATGCTATCGATAAATAGACTGAATAGTAGGACCAACATGTTTGATGGAAGGCCAAGTTGATCCACCAACAAAAAGGAGGTGTGCAGGTATGAAGGCCGATCGATGAAGTTAGGTTATACCGGTAAGGTGAGTTGAACCGGTAATCAATCTTGGTTGGTGAAGGATGTCAAATTGACATTGCAAACCAAGCATAGATGGATGTCGACAAGGATGATAGGTGGATGCCAGGTGGTGATCATACAAAGGTCGGTGAAGTGTTAATCGACGTAACTATAAGCAAGGAGGTCAGCTTTTATGAACAACTCGGAAGTCATGGGAGGATGGCAGAAGATTGCAGCTTGAGGAAGAAAATGTGGCAAGCGATTGAACTAATCCTGCAAGAAGATTTGATCTTTGTACCTATTTGCTGAAGGAAACAACCAAGCCATTAATGGCGTGTGATATAGAAACACAGAAAAGCATAGTGCAGACATCCAAATATAGAAAATGCACATTGAAATGCGAGATGTTGGTGGTGTTTATTGATGACATGCAAATCATCTCCCTAGAAAAGAAGATCGGATCAAATATAATACAGATCCAGTTAGTGAAGGAAAAACCTAACATGACACTGTTTGAATGTTTTTTGGTAGGAACCCTATAAGATAAATATGTTAGCTCGAGATTGATATCAGTTGATGCTTTATGCGAAGAGTGAGATAGAGAGGAGAGCCTGAGCAAGGAGAAAGATTATCTACCTTAGAGTTTACTCTGAGAAAGGTGTAGTCTGAGTTATCAAGTGAACCAATTAGAGGGTCTAACCGGTAGAGACAGAGTAATCGGTAAACTATTGTAGTTCTAATAGTCAAGCTAACCGGTTAGGTGTGATTGGTCAAGTAGGTATCCAAGAGTGATAGAGTGTGGTGTGAGGCTAAGGGAGAAAGAAGAGAGGCTAGGAGTAACCAGTGTGATCAGAGAGAGAAATCTGATAATCAGCAGTGTGAGAACCAGTGAAGAGAGGAGGTTGTTAACCGATATAAATCCATTGATCAGGTGTTGCAGAACTCATTTGCAACTAGGTGTTATAACTGTATCAAAATTTTATTTCATTATACTATTAGCATTTTGATGATGTTTTGATTGTCATTGATGGACACACACTTTCTTGATGTATGAGTTATGCTCAACCGGTAATTGTTCCAACTGGTATCGTGTATTATTGAATGTATAGTCTTTAGACTATCGGTGTTTTGCAGAAAATGGTTTACCGATCACAAATTGTATGAAGACCGCAAGCGGTATGAAGACCCCAAGCGGTACAAGGATCCCAAGTGGTCCAAGGATCTCAAAGTGGTACAAAGGAACCAAGTGGTAGTTAACTTTTGATCGGAACACTACGATCTACCGGTCTTCATTTTTGACAACCGATAATCGGTATATTGTATTAACCAGTATTACTCTGTGATGAGTTACCAACCGGTATTACTGTAATGTGTGATGAGTTATCATCCATCGACACTTTGGTGGTGTTTTTGTGTCGTGTTACCAAATGTGTCTAGATACACTAAACCTAGGAACTTGTAGTCTAATTCTATTGGACCAACATGAAATCAGATTCCTTTATAAGGACATCATGTCTAGGGTTTGCATTTGTGTGTGATATAGAATAGAAAAGGTTATGTGCAATCAGAGAAGAGAAGATTAGGTCTATATGAAGAGATAGAGTGTGGATATATTGAAGACTGAAGTAATGCTGAAATGCATTAACAAGGAGCTGTCAAGGATCTAATTAAGAAGACCGTGCTATTAGCTAGATCATTCACTTGTTGATTACTCACATCTTCGACAAGTCTAGAGCCCTTAACCAGGTAGGCTCAACAAAGCCTTTGTAAATCCTCTAACAAGGTGGTTCACAATCGTGGATCTAAAATCCTTTAACAAGGTAGTCTTTAACAGGACTTATCTCCTAATAGAGATCTAGATTCCTAACAGGATTTGTTCTAGTAAAGAACATTGTATGACCTTAACCGGTCTGGTTTCTATTCTGCAGATAGTTACTTGTGAGTTTCTACTCACCGTGGTTTTTCCCATTTGGGTTTCCATGTCAAATATCTTGTGTTATGGCGATTGTGCTCTTGTGGGTGAATTCTTTGTTTGCTATTTGGTTTGCATTTATCTTAACCGGTTTATTAGTGAATCTGATGTACTGGTTATCTGCTAAACTATTTAAAAGTTTGTTTACAGTATTTTTTGGCATACTAATTCACCCCCCCTCTTAGTATTCATCATATACAATACCGAGTTGGAGCTTGGTGTAGGGGTTGGTGCCCTAAATCATTGTAATATGTTGTTTCATTGTGAGGTTGGATTGGAGTAGTAGACTCCAGCAACATTTCTCATCGAGGTTTTTCCCATATTGGATTTTCCTTATACATCTGATGTTATGGGTTATGCATTTGTGTGTTTGCCTCTTTGTGATATCCACATTTATCTTACCGGTTTGATTATTTAGTGCTTAGGGTGATAAACGGTATTCCAAAGTTGTTTTAAAAGAAAAGAATTTAGGAACCATTGATTCACCCCCCTCAGAGTGGTACATTGTGTTCAACAATTGGTATCAGAGCCTAGGTTCCTAGTTGATTAAAGTTTTCTCTAGCTTGGGTAGATTCTGGTCAAAGAACACAATGCCAAGAAATGACTCCACCTCCTCAAAAGCCCCCATATTTGATGGATCTAACTATTCCTTCTGGAGTAGAAGAATGGAGACCTATATTTCCTCCCTTGGTTTTGATGTGTGGATGTCTGTCAAGAATAAGTATATTGTCCCTAGTATTCCTCCCACTGATCAGGATGCTAAGAAAGAGTATGAGAATAATGCAAAGGCTAAACATGTTATCTTAAGCAAGCTATTAGATAATGAGTTTGTCAAGGTCATGAACTGTGCATCCACCAAGAACACTCAGATGAAGAGGTAGAAAACTTTGTCAGAAAGGTCAAGAGAGGATCCGATAAGTATAAAGGAATGTTACCACTCAAAAGTTTCAACTATGGTAAAGTTGGACACTTTGCTGCAAAATGTCCTTATAATGAAACCGATCGAGATGGGCAAAGAAGTTTTAGTAGATCTGCTGGTAAAGACAAAGAAAGAAATGTCTACCGACAAGGAAGAAGAGGCTACCGAAAGAAGAACAATGTATATACTATTGAGGATGATGCCACAGATGAAGAAAGAGCATCAGAAGATGACTACCATGAGAATGAAAGAGAAGTTAATCTCTTTATGGCACTTGATGAACTGGTTGGTGAAGATGAGGAAGAAGAAGGCATTGAGGTCGAAGTAGCTCTAAAAGGTGAGCTCATAAGTGCTCTTGAGGAGCTAAGTAAAACGAGAAGAGTACTCGATAATTTCAAGTTGTTAGACAGTTCAGATAACCGGAAGACAACTGAGAGGGGGGGGGGTGAATCAATTGTCACAGATTACCGAAAGCATTAGCAATTTAAACTTTAATATCGAAACCCAAAACATTAATACCATAATAGAAGTCAAACCAATTAAGCATAAATAGTAATCACAGAATAAAAGCCATCCACATAACACCAAGATTTGTACATGGAAAACTCGATAAAGGGAAAAACCACGTTGGGAAGCCTACCCACAATCAGATAATACTTTTGTTGTAAGTATGTGAATTATAATTGAGGTGATTGAACTTACAGGTAGGCCAACAGCCTAGAGCACACTGCTCATCACAAAAGGAGTCTCATTGACTACATATAAATCTAGACTACAATCCGAAGAAGTTTTGAATTGCAAAAGATAACATCTCCTATGCCAGAGTACAGTTCCAGTTAAGCTCAATACCGGTGGACTAAATCCTCTTCCATAAATCCAATTCGATCTCCAATGATTGACCAAATCCTTTTCATGAATGATATTACATTATTCACACATTACATACCATTATGATCTACATTGAGATCTTACATTTATTTATACAAAACCCTCGACCATAAACAATCAGGTCGGCTACCAGACAATAAACCGATTACATAATTACAAACCATGGCGGCCTTAGACTAAACAAATAATATCTAGCACATAAGACATCATGGAAATACATCAATAGGTCCTTTCCACATGTTACATTAAATTCGGTCCATAACCTAGATCAACCAGGACCAAGTATAGGTCCATACGCCACAACAATGATCTCCAACCACCAAGTCTTGGACATGATCACCAACAACATCCTAAAACTCCACTGGAAGCTACACCAACACCACTTATGTAATTCATCAAAGATCTCCATCAAAAGCTTTGCTGGTGAAACCCTCACCGGAAGCAGAAACCAATCTTCTAAGCAAGCAAAATAGCATCTGATCTCTAGACCAAAACCAACTGACCAAATATGAGTATAAGTATCATGAATAACTCAATTCCATCACCAGACTGTACTAGAGTCTACCGAATCATACCAGATCCAAGTTAACCAAAAACCACTCAACCTACCGGGACCAGAAGGGTGTTAGTAAAGCATCCAAACAACTTGTGTTGACATCAATGACAAAACATCAATGCAACAAATAATTAATTCTATCAAATGGCCAACAATCTCCCCCTTTGGCTTTGATGGCAACACTAGATGTGAAAAACATCTAAGTACCAAGAAATTCCAAACAAGTCTCTCCCTATGGAAGACAACCAACAATCACCCGCATATAGCTCTAAATAACTCTCCCTTTTACTTTTCTTATCTCTCCCCCTTTGAATTTTTTATTTTCTTCCTTTACCTTTTTCACATCAATATCTCTCCCCCTTTGACATCAATACCAGAAATCTGACAGAAGTATCAAAGTAAAAACATAAGCCTCTGAGAAGCTGACTACTCCCCCTGAGCAGTAGCATCCCACATCAGTGTTGGAATGAATAGTATCTCTGATAGTGCATGTCTGACTGATGCCAAGCCACATCAATCAAGTCTCTACTAGAGGGGCAGAAACTCCCAATCTATCTTTGAGGTACTCAAATGATTCCTTGGATAAAGGTTTAGTGAAAATATCTGCAATCTGCTCTCTAGTGTTCACATAAACTAGTCTAACTTCATTTGCTTCCACCTTCTCCTTCAAAAAGTTATACTTGATAGATATGTGTTTTTTTTAGAATGAAATATCAGATTCTTTGATATATTAATAGTAGCAGATTTATCACAATGAATAACTAACGGTGCATCACAATGAATAACTACTGGTGCATCACAATCCACCTTTATATCCTTCAACATTTTCTTCATCCATAAAGCTTGTGTACAGTTCATAGCAGCAGCAACATACTCAGCTTCAGCAATAGATAAAGAAGTACATGACTGTTCCTTGCTGATCCATGAAACCAACTTCTTTCCAAGAAAGAAAGCTCCACCAGAAGTGCTTTTTTGGTCATCAAAATCTTCAGCTCAATCAGCATCTGTATATGCACATAAAGTAAAGTTATCATCCTTAGGGTACCATAAGCCATATTTTAAAAATCTTTTTCACCACCATCTCATGATTTTCTCTAGGATCACTCTGAAATCTTGAAACAATACAAACAACATTCATAATGCCAGGCCTAGTCTAAGTCAAATAGAGTAGACCTCCAATTATAGATTTGTATCTTGTAGGATTTACCAGTGCAGAAACATCTTTTCTTGTCAATTTCTCACTTGTAACCATAGGAGTACTTACCGGTTTAGAATCTCCCACACCAAATTTCTTTAACAATTCCTTAGCATATTTAGTTTGACCGATGAAAATGTCTTTGTCAATCTGAGTAATCTACAAACCTAAAAAAAAATTCATTTCACCAATCATAGACATCTCAAATTCTTTCTCCATATTCTTAGAAAATTTTATGCACAACTTATCTCCACCTCCAAAAATAATGTCATCAACAAATACTTCAACAATTAGTATGTCAGCATCAGTGATTTTATAATATAAATTACTGTTAGCACTACCTTTAGAAAAACCGAGCTTCAAAAGATATTTATCCAACCTTGCATACCAAGCTCTATGTACTTGTTTCAATCCATATAAAGCTTTCCTTAACCTGCAAACCATGTTTGTATCGTCTGATAGTGAAAAACCATTAGGTTGCTCAATATAAACTTCCTCATCAAGATCCCCATTCAAGAATGCACATTTAACATCCATCCGATAAACCTTGTAGTTTTTATAAGCAGCATAGGCAAGAAATAATCTTACAGCTTCAATCCTAGCTACAGGTGCAAAAGTCTCTCCATAATCAATTCCTTCATTCTGAGAATATCCTTTACAAACCAATCTAGCCTTATTCCTTATAACTTGACCATCCTCATTCAATTTATTTCTAAAAATCAATTTAGTTTCAATAACATTTTTATTTTTAGGCCGGGGAACCAAGGTCCATGTGTTATTTTTGTCAATCTGATCTAATTCTTCTTCCATAGCTTTCAGCCAATGTTCATCTTTACATTCCTCAATTACTGATACCGGTTCAACTTGTGAAATTAAATATACCTCATTAGTTGTCAGTATTCTTCTTGTCATCACTCCATTGCTCTTATCCCCAATGATTTGATCTTCTGAATGATTCAATCTCACATAACTAGGAGTCTTCTGACTTTTTGTTCCTCTTCCCTATTCTTCAATCACTGTATAATTATCTGATGTTGTCGGAGTAACTGGTTCAACTCTTTGTTCTGGTAAAGGTGCTACTAGTTCAAATATAATTATTTCCACTGTCGGTTCCTTCTCATAAACTTTGATATAACTTCTGTTCAGCTCATCTACTTTGACATTAGCACTCTCCACAATTCTCTGCAATCTCTTGTTATAACATCTATATGCTTTGCTTTCATTATAATAACCAAGAAATATGCCTTCATCACATCTAGGATCAAATTTCCGAATAATATCATCTCTCCTAATATAACATTTACTACCAAAATTTTTGAAATACTTAACTATAGGTGTATTGCCAAACCATAATTCATAAGGTGTCTTACCGATTTCTCCTTTGATAAGTACTTTGTTGAATGTATAAACTATTGTACTCACTTCTTCTCTCCAGTAGATATGAGGTAGACTAGCTTCCATCATCATTGTTCTAGCAACATCCAAGATAGTTTTGTTCCTCCTTTCCACAACTCCATTCTGCTGAGGTGTCCAGGGAGTAGAAAATTGTCTTTTTATACCATGCTTGTCACAAAAGTTAGTAAACTCACTAGATGTGAATTCTCCACCATGATCTGTTCTCAAACATTTAATCTTTAATCCAGTCTCAGTTTCCACTTTAGCCTTAAAGATTTTAAATTTTTTAAATGATTCAGATTTTTCTCTCAAAAAAGTAACCCACATCATTGTAGAATAATCATCAATGATTAATATGAAATATCTATCACCATGAAATTTTTTAACTCTAGTAGGGCCACACAAATTAGTATGAATAAGATCAAGAGCATCATTTGATTTATCTTATATACTCCTAAAAAAGGTTCTAATCTGTTTACCCATTTAACATTCTTTACATATCGGATTATAGGGCTTCATAGTCTTAGGTATATCCCTAACTACCTTAGCTTAATTGATCTTCACAATGCAATCAAAATTCGCATGACATAGTATTTTATGCCATAGCCAACTCTCATCAATTTGTATAATCAAACATGTCTTCTCACCAGAGTTGAAGTGAAATATATTACCTTTTGTCTGTGTACCGGTTGCAATCTCCAAGCCAGATCTGTTAATTATTTGGCATTTTCCATCCTTGAACTGCAATTGAAAACCCTTATCTACCAATTGTCCTACACTCAAAAGATTGTGCTTTAAAACTTCAACATAATAAACATTGTCAGTATTGTTCTTACCATCCAATTGTATAGTTCCTTTTCCTTTGATCATGCATGCCTTGTCATCTTCGAATCTAACTAGACCACCATCAAATTCTTGCAAAGATAGAAACTTCCCTTTATCTCTAATCATATGATGTGAACAACCGATGCCAATTACCCATTCATCCTTGTCTTCAATTTTAGCAGCAAGTGCCTTCTCCCCAGGTACATTCTGTTGGAGTTGAGAAAATACAACACCACAGGAGCCCAACTGATCTCTACAAGCTGAAAAACTTGTTACAAGGAGAAGCAAGGAAGCAAATCACAGAAGGAACAAAAACACAGGAAAAATATGCTCCAAAAGATGAGAGCTCAATAATCTCCAAAAATGTATTGTCAATAATAATCCTTCTTCATACAATGAAAAGAAAGAACTCAACCTTTAATAGGTCAAGAAACCCTAAAAGGGAAAACCCTAGGCTTGCACATAATAATTAATAAAAGAATTAATTATTATGCACCTAAAGTTAGCTTAAGTGTAAAAGAGAAAAAGGGAACTTAAATAATTAAACAAATATTGTTTAATTAATCAAGTAAATACCCGAATACTCTAACACTCCCCCTTAAGCTAGACTTAGGGAGAAGCTAAAACCTAGAACAACTACTGAAAGCATGAAAGATGGGTCCCGACAACAAGGCCTGATCAGGTACCCAAATACAATGAAATCTCTATGAACTGGAGAAATAGAGAAAACCACGTGGGAACAAAACTCTACTCCAAAAAGAGATGGAAAAGAACACCACTAAAGAATGAAGAACCTGCAAACTCTGTTGAAGAATAACTGCTGATCTGAAGAACCTCCATTGAAATAGAACATGACCAGGTAGAGAAGACTATAATCTGTATGAGTGCCCTCAAATGACACTACTCGAATCAAATGGCAAAAAAGGCAAACACTGAACTCAAAGATATAGATGGCATGAGAAACCAAATCCTGAAGAGCTGATCAATCGAACCATGGAAGCATTAGAACCAATAGGACAAACCTCCCCATAATGCTGAAGAGGGAGAGGGACAGGTACATTGAAAAGAACAGCCAACAAGAACTGCATGACAAAGAACCAGGAACATCAAAGGTGCTGAGGAAAGTACATGGTGTCATGGAAGGAACACTCACTTGACAAAGGAAGATGGCAAACAACAGGCAAACATCAACCCCCTCATGGCACTTTATCAATAGTGCATGTACAACAAGGCACAAGATATGCAAGATCCCAAGTAAACAATGCATGATGGCACTTTATCTCAGTGCATTTGCATAAATACAAGCTACAATGATAAGAAGACTGGAAAAAGAAACGAGAACCAAAATAGAGACATCCTACCTAGAGAAGAGATCCTAGGACCTGAAACAACCAAGATATCCACCAGAGTGCTGAAAAGCAAAAAACTGAATAAAATATTCATGGAGCAGAATCTAGAAATAAAACTCATATGGCTGGAAAGTACATAGCACATGTTTTCCAAAAATATAAACTTTTCAAAAAATAGAGGTCCGATGCTCATTCTATGGCTCCCGGAGTGCAACACCTAGACCTCACTTTGACTGGAAAAAAACACAGTCAAATAGAAAAATTGGAAAAAATTACCAACATGACAAGCTCTGGCTTAAAACCAGCTTTCCGATGCCTATTCATTTTTGAAAAAATGACTCCGTATGCCCAAGATATGGCCAAAAAAACCAAATCCCCCCTGAAAGAGGCAAAAAAGGTAGTCTGGTGGCTCTGGCGGGCGGAGGTGGCCAGTTGGTGGCACTCCAGTGGTGGCTGGGTGATGCTCCAGTGGCTGGACAGTTGAGCCAAGGAGATGGGCGGCAGAGCCAGGTGGCCCGGCGGCGGAGCGGAGCTATAGCGGGAGAATCCGGCAGCGGGAGGTGGTCAGAGCGGTTTCTGGTGGCAGCGGGCCGAGAAGGCTAGGCTGCAAGGAGGCCGCAGGAAGTGCAACGACCGGTGAGTAGAGTAGTGGCCGAGGAGATAGGTGTTGGTGGGGAGGAAGAGCAGTGGCCAGGGTTTGCAGTGGCAGTGACGCGGAGGATGCCGCAGGGACGACGGTGGCCGCAAGGAGGTGCTAGCAGGGGCCGGTAGGGGGCCGAAGGCCGATGCTGGGCCGGCAGGAGCTGCAGGGCCAGCGGGGGCTGAAAGTCGAGGCCAGCGAGGGGTAGGGGGCTGAGGCCGGCAGGGGACTAGACTGACAGGTCTGGTCACCGTACGACAGTTGGACTGTCAGCCCGGTACCTTGCGAAAAAATAAAAATCCCCCAAAAACGAAATTGTGTGTTGCCTTCACCTTTTTATGTTTTTTTTTTCAACTTTTTTTATTACAAAAAATCAAATTTCGGCCTGCTTGCCGTAAAAAGGCAATTTTTTTTTTTAATTTTTTTCTCAAACTGGATGCCAGGACTGTACAGCCTGGATCTGGAGAAAAAATACTCCCAGAGGCTCAGGAACCAAAATAGGTCAAATTTAATATGACCATAGGGATTTTCGGGCCTTCTGAGCACGATAGTGAGGTCCGTTTAGGCCCAAACTGCTTAGAAAAAAGCCTATACCTAGGTACATAAAAAAAGCTTTCTGAAACCCCAGATCTGCTTCCAATGCAAAAATTCTCAAAACAAGAACAGGTAGCTACATATCTGAAGCTCTGATACCATGTTGGAGTTGAGAAAATACAACACCACAGGAGCCCAAATGATCTCTGCAAGCTAAAAAACCTGTTACAAGGAGAAGCAAGGAAGCAAATCACAGAAGGAACAAAAACACAAGAAAAATATGCTCCAAAAGATGAGAGCTCGATAATCTCCAAAAATGTATTGTCAATAATAATCCTTCTTCATACAATGAAAAGAAAGAACTCAACCTTTAATAGGTCAAGAAACCCTAAAAGGGAAAACCCTAGGCTTGCACATAATAATTAATAAAAGAATTAATTATTATGCACCTAAAGCTAGCTTAAGTGTAAAAGAGATAAAGGGAACTTAAATAATTAAACAAATATTGTTTAATTAATCAAGTAAATACTCAAATACTCTAACAACCGATGCCAATTACCCATTCATCCTTGTCTTCAAATTTAGCAGCAAGTGCCTTCTCCTCAGGTACATTCTCTTCCAGTGCTAGATCATCTTCCTTGATAGCCAGGAACACCCATTCCTTCCCATTGCCAGATCCACTAGCAGAGTCTTCTGTCGGTTCATCATCTGAATTAGTAATGCCTTCCTCATCTGTTATGTAGCATAATTTGTCTCTGTTTTTCTTGTATTTATATTTGTTCTGATATCCAGGGTTAGGCTTAAATGATCTTCTAACTCTTTCTTCAAAACTTAAATTCTTTTCAGGACATCTAGATGCAAAATGACCAATCTTATTACATGTAAAACGTTTAAAAGATGCTTTTCCTTCATACTTACTTCCTACCAGTCCTTTCGGTACTCTTCTAGCAAATAGTGCTTCAAGTTGCTGAAACTCATCATCTTCTCTCTTCATATCTTCTATCTCCTTTGCATATAAATCTTTCCAGTCTTGCTTACCAGTTTTAAGATGGAGATGCATGAAAAGCAAGTTCAATCTTTTCAGCTCCAAAAGGTTCGAATTCCTTAAGCTCAAAAATAGATAGTTTCCCAACCAAAGTATCTCTGTTGATAGATGTATTAGCCATTGTTCTCAACTCATTAATAGCAGTAGCCTTCATTTTCTAAGTCATTGGTAGGCATCTCAGGACTTTAGAAACAATTTTATCTTCGCTCAGAGTTCCACCACAACATTGAATTCCCATAACAATCTCATTTACCCTTTCCATGAATGCGACAATCCTTTCATCTTCTTCCATTTTTTAGGTTTTCATATCTCACTCGGTAACTATCAAGTTTAGCAATATTCACTATAAGGTCACCTTCATTAAGAGTCTCCAACTTATCCCATATATCCTTTCCAAATGATTTTTCAGTTAATCTCATTATTTGTTGATCAGAAAGTGCACACAAGAGAGCTTCTCTTGCTCTACAATCATTCTCAAGCTCGTTGTCTAGGTTAGCCGAAGGAGGATTGCTAGATCCCGGATTATAGGGTGTGATAGCATTTTGTGTGATCTCCCAAATCTCCTTGCCAAGACATCTCAGATGAGTCTCCATCTGAATCTTGCATACTGTGTAATTTATTCCATGAAGCCTCAGAATATCCCTTCGAAAGATAGCTCCAGAAGAACTGGATAAACTTGAACTGTTAGTTGCCATAGGATCTTTCTCAAGCATTTAAGCATTCTGTAGAGAGGAAAAATATTTGATACCAATTGTTAGATAGTTAAGATAACCGGAAGACAACTGAGATGGGGGGGGGGGTGAATCAGTTGTCACGGCTTATCAGAAGCATTAGCAATTTAAACTTTAATACTAGAACCTAAAACATTAATACCGGAATAGCTGTTAAACCAATTAAGCATAAACAATAATCATAGAATAAAAGCCATCCACATAAAACCAAGATTTGTATGTGGAAAAATCGGTAAAGGGAAAAACCACGGTGGGAAGCCTACCCAAAGTTAGATAATACTTCTATAGTAGGTATACGAATTACAATTGAGGGACTTGCACTTGCAGGAAGGCCAACAACCTAGAGCACACTGCTCATCATAAAAGGAGTCTCACTAACTACATATAAATCCAGACTACAATCTAGAGAAGTGTTGAACTACAAAAGATAGCATCTCCTATGCCAGATTACAGTTTTGGTTAAGCTCAATATCAGAGGACTAAATCCTCTTCCATAAACCCAATTCGATCTCCAATGATCGACCAACTCCTCTTCCTAACTTATATTACATTATTCGCACATTACATTCCTTGACCATGACCTTTTACATTAACCGTGATGATCTACATTAAGATCTTACATTTATTTATACAAAACACTCGACCATAAACAATCAAGTCAGCCACTAGACAATAAATCGATTACATAATTACAAACCATGTCCATCTTAGACCAAACAAATAATATCCAACACATAAGACATCCCAGAAATACATCAATAGGTCCTTTCCACACATTACATTAAAGTCGATCCATAACCTAGATCAACCGGGACCAAGTATAGGTCCATATGCCACAACAATGATCTCCAACCGCCAAGTCTCGAACATGATCACCAACAATATGTTGAAACTCCACCACAAGCTGCACCAACACCACTTATGCAATTCATAATAGACCTCCATCAAAATCTCTACTGGTGAAACCCTCACCGAAATGAGAAATCAATCTTTAAAGAAAGTAGAATAGCATTCGATCTCTAGACCAAAACCAACTGACCAAATATGAGTATAAGTATCATGAATAAGCCAATTCCATCACTAGACTATACTAGAGTCTATCAGATCATACCGGATCCAAGTTAACCAAAAACCACTCAACCTAATGGGATGAGAAGGGTGTTGGTAAAGCGTTCAAATAGCTAGTATTGACATCAATGCAACACATAATCAATTCTATCAAATGGCCAACACAAGCTTGCTGCAATAGAAGAACAAGGTCTCTTCAAGCAATCCTTGGATGAGTCCAATCAATTTTAATTTGACTTGAAACTCTAGTTGGAAGAAGCCAAGAAGGTATGCAAAGTTACATCCTCTGATCTGATGAAGAAGGAAAAAGAGAATCAAGATCTGGAAGCATAAATAGTGAAGCTCATAAAGGACCTTGAAAAGAGTAAGGATGAACTAAGAGTGAGAAGAAAATATGAGGGTAGCACAGAAGCCTTGGACAAGATGTTGAGAAAGTAGAAGCAATCTAAAGATACTAGTGGCTTAAAACTTGAAGAAGGACAAAGTGTAAACAACAAAGACACATCCAGTAAAGAGATATAGTTTACTTCTTCAAGTGAAGGTGAAGAGAAGAAGACATTCATGATAAGCAAGGATATTGGTAAGAAGACTTATGCTAAAGCTGTTAGAAACCGCCAGACAAACCGGTATACACAATCAATGAACTGGAGGCCACACTCAATGTACCGACATGCAGATCCTAGGAGAAATGAAATAGTTGATCATGAAGGATTTACTAGAGTTAGTAACATTCAAGGAAGACCGTCGATGAGGCAGACATTTGCAGGACCAAGGCAACCTAACTGTTATGTTCCAAACTTTCATGGTTATTGTTACTGGTGTAACAAATTTGGACATAGGTTAGCTAACTATAGATTAACCAATAAGCCCACTATGATTTATGAAAGTAGAAATCCATTTAATGCACTTTGGGATATGAATGTTGTCTATTATCAATGCAATGGATTTGTTCATAGGAGTCTTGAATGTAGGAAGAGTAAACCGGTGTCCTACAATAGTTTTAAAGATTCATCCTTCCATAAAAAATTTAAATGCTATAATTGTCAAGAGTTTGGACATATAGGTAATTTTTGTAAGAACAAGAAAATCAAGCAAAAGAGGACATATCCTGATCAAGAACCGGTAGTTAAACCAGAGCACAAAATTTTAGTTGACACGAAGAAGGAAATTAAACCAGTATGGGTTGAGAAAGAAAAGGATAGGGCATAATCAAGTCTAATATTGCAGACTGCCCTACATGCTGAAAGGAAAAATCTATGAGTTGTAGACAGTGGTTATTCCAACCACATGACCAATGATAAAAAGAAATTTATCAAACTTGAAGATTGGAATGGTGGTTCACTGAGATTCAGAGAGAACTCATCCATCAAAATAAAGGGAAAAGGTACTCTAAACATTGATGGAAAACTGAAACCACATGATGTGTATTATGTGGAAGGCCTGAAGCACAACTTGCTGAGTGTGAGTCAGATGTGTGACAAAGGTTATAAATTCACCTTTGATTCTACTGGCTTCTAGATAAAGAAGGATACTACCAGTCAGACTATAGCCAAAGGCAAGAGGACAGATGGTAATGTTTACAATCTGAAAGAATATTTTGAATCCCAATGCATGTTGGGACAAGTGGATGAAAGTTGGTTGTGGCATAGAATATTAGGCCACATAAATTTTGATAATCTAGTTGTAGTAAGAAAAAAGGGGCATGTAAGAAATATACCACAAATTTTCAAACCGATGAGCACATTTTGTGATGAATGTGTGAAAGATAAGGAGAACAAGGTGAGCTTTGGGACAAAAGAACACAACACCTCAAGACCACTTAAAATAGTACATACAGATCTGTGTGGTCTAGCTAGCTCTTGTCGGTGAAAGATATTTTATGCTCTTCATTTATGACTATTCACGAATGGCATGGGTCACTTTCCTACAAGATAAATCACAAGCATTTGACAGATTCAAGATCTTTAGGAAGATGGTGGAGAAGGAAAGTGGGTGCAAGATGAAATTTCTAAGATTAGACCAGGGTGGAGATTTCACATCAAATGAGTTTGAAGATTACTATGAAAGACATGGAATTAGAAGGCAATACTCAACTCCTAGGACACCACAACAAAATGGTGTGCTAGAAAGGACAAACAGGACAGTCAAGGAGATGGCTAGAACCATGTTAAATGAGGCCAGTTTGTTGGACATATATTGGAAGGAAGTGATTCATACTATTGCATATACCTTGAACTAGGCTCAACTAAGAACAAACAACAGAATGACACCTTATGAGTTGTGGTATGACCGGAAACCATCAGTCAAGTACTTTAAGGTATTTGGAAGCAAGTGTTTTATCAAGAGATATATGGATGGTTTAGGTAGTTTTGATTCCAGGAGTGATGAAGGAATCTTCGTTGGTTACTCATCTAACATCAAGGCCTATAAATGCTACAACAAAAGACTAAGAAGAGTCATT
Organism: Cryptomeria japonica; assembly: GCF_030272615.1. Taxonomy (NCBI): domain Eukaryota; kingdom Viridiplantae; phylum Streptophyta; class Pinopsida; order Cupressales; family Cupressaceae; genus Cryptomeria; species Cryptomeria japonica. The sequence continues at coordinate 401,322,466 of NC_081408.1, forward strand.
GAAAGTGTGCATGTAAGAATTGATGAGGACATGCACAAAGGAAGATAATCACAGGTAAACCGGTATGATGACTCTGGTGATGAAGGTGAGGAAGATCAATCAGATAATGAACCAGAAGAAGCATCCAAAAAGGCTCCTAATCGGTATGTGCAGATGAACCACCCGAAAGAGAAGATTTTAGGTAATAGGAGTGATGGTGTGAAGACTAGGAGAAGACTTGCTCAGAATGATGAACAAATCAACTTTTGCCTCATGACTAAAGTAGAACCTAAATCATTCAATGAGGCCAGTAAAAGTCAGAAATGGATGGATGCCATGGAAGAAGAGTTGCAACAGATTGAGAAGAACAAGACTTGGGAATTAGTCCCTAGACCAGAAGACAAGAACATCATTGGCACCAAATGGGTCTACCAGAATAAGATGAATGAAGAAGGTAAATTTTTTAGGCACAAAGCTAGACTTGTGTGCAAGGGTTACTGTCAAGTAGAGGGCATTGATTTTGATGAAACATTTGCACTGATAGCTAGATTAGAATCAATTAGAATGTTTCTATCCTTTTCTACCTACAAGAGTTATAAAGTATATCAAATGGATGTAAAATTTGCCTTCCTCAATGGAAATTTGGAAGAAGTGTATATGGAGCAACTGAAAAGGTTTTTGTTACATGATGATGAAACCTATGTGTGCCAGTTGAAGAAAACCATGTATGGTTTAAAATAGGCTACTAGAGCATGGTATTCAAGGCCAGAGCATGGTATTCAAGGCTAGAGCATGGTATTCAAGGCTAGATCAGTACCTGAAGGAGAAAGGATTCAAAAAAGGGAGTGCTGAAAATAATGTATACATCAAGAGAGATGGAAACCACATGATCATTGTGGTTGTGTATGTATATGAAATTATTTTTGGAGGCAACAAGGACACCCTTTACAAAGAATTTATTGATCAGATGCAGTCAGAATTTGAGATGTCAATGCTCGGAGAATTGATATACTTCCTTGGTTTGTAGATATCACAACAAGATGGGAATATTTATCTCACAAACCAAGTATGCAAAGGATATGTTAAAGAAATTTCAAATGGAGGACTGCAAACCGGTGAGCACCCCCATGGTAACCGGAAGAAAATTAAGAAAGAATGATGAATCACCAGTGGTGGATCAGAAATTATGTAGATCTATGAGAGGCAGCTTATTGTATCTTACTGGTTCTAGATTGGACATAGTGCAAGTAGTGTGCATGGTGGCTAGATTTTAAGCTACACCTAAGCAGTCACATATGAATGCCATAAGCACAATTTTTCGGAACCTGCAAGGAACACTCAATTATGGTTTGTGGTACCCTAAAAAAGGGGAATTCATCTTTGAAGCATAAACTAATGCTGATTGGGCAGGTTGCATTAATGACCGAAAGAGCACAAGTGGTGATGCATTCTTCCTAGGTGACCCGTTGGTCTCATGGCATAGCAAGAAGTAGGATTCAGTCTCCATATCAACTGCTAAAGCAGAATACATTGTTGCTGCTACATGCTACTCTTAGGTGCTTTGGATGAAACAAACCCTCAAGGACATATACATGGACATCTCTGAGTCTATTCCCATCTGGTTTGATAATTCAAGTTCCATCAACATATCAAAGAATTTGGTGATGCATTCAAGGACAAAGCATATAGACATCAAGTATAATTTTCTCAGAGAGAAGGTTGAAGGATAGGAAGTAAAGATGGAATATGTCCCTATAGGAGAACAAGTGGCAGACATCTTCACCAAACCATTGTCGTAAGCACTTTTGAGTACTTAAGACACAAGTTGGGATTTGTGTCACCTGCCTCATGCACTTAAGTTTGTAAGGAGATTATACGGTTCAGAGGGAGTTCATAGAAGTATCTATATCTCTTGAACCACATGTTGATCATAGGGAAAGTTAAGGGTTGTATGTCTCAGTACCGACTGTAATAACTAAGAGAAGATTTGACTAAGGGGGAGATAAGTATGAATCAAAGGCGGAGTATAAATTACCCCGACCCTTTGCCATTTTGTCAAAGGGGGAGAAATATATTGGTGTGAAGTCTTGTAGTAAATTGACATTAATGCCAAAGGGGGAGATTGTTGGCATTATTGGAATTAAGTTGTCATTGATGTCAACTAGTTTGGCATGGTCATTGGTGAGTAAGAAGTGGTGAGCGGTATGGCATGGTCACTGATGAGTAAGAAGTGGTGACCGATATGGGAGAAGTAATACATAATGATGTCAATCCATATGTGTGTAATAAGATAGAAGGAAGGTTACTGGTACACATGAAATACATCATCTATCAGTAAATTAAGACCACCAGCAAGGCAAAGCAAGAAAGAAAAAGAAGAACTGAAGGATGTTTAACATTGCCAGTAAATGGATTGAATAGTAGGAACAACATGTTTGATAGAAGGCCAAGTTGATCCACCAATAGAAAGGAGGTTTGCAGGTATGAAGGCCCACCGGTGAAGTTAGGTTATACTGGTAAGGTGAATTGGACTGGTAATCAATCTTGGTCAGTGAATGAAGTCAAACTAACATTGAAAACCAAGCATAGATGGATGTCAACAAGGATGACAAGTGGATTCCAGGTGGTGATCATACAGAGATCGATGAAGTGTTCATCGACGTAACTGTCAACAAGTATGTCAGATTTTATGAATAACCCGCAAGTCATGGGAGGATGGAAAAAGATTGTGGCTTGAGGAAGACAAGGTGGAAAGTGATTGAACTAATCCTGCAAGAAGATCTCATCTTCATACCCCTTTGTTGAAGGAAACATCTGAGCCATCAATGGTGTGTGACAGAGAAACATAGAAAAGCATAGTACAAACATCCAAATATAAAAAATGCACATTGAAATGCAAGATGTTGGTGGTGTTGATTGATGACATGCAGATCATCTCTCTAGAAAAGCAGATCGGATCAAATCTAATATGGATCGAGTTGGTGAAGGAAAAACCTAACACGACACTGTTTGAATGTCTTTTTGCGGGAACCCTAAAGGATAAATATGTTAGCTCAAGACTGAAATCAGTTGATGCTTGATGCAAAGAGTTAGAGAGTGAAGAGAGCTTGAGCAAGGAGAAAGATTATCTACCTTAGAGTTTACTCTAAGAAAGTTGCAATCTGAGCTAGAAGGTGAACTGGTAAGAGGGTCTAACCGGTAGAGACAGAGTAACCAGTAAACTATTGCATTTGTAATAGTCAAGCTAACCGATGAGGTGTGATTGGTCAAGTAGGCATCCAAGAGTGATAGAGTGTGGTGTGAGGATGAGGGAGAAAGAAGAGAGGCTAGAAGTAACTGGTGAGTGATCAGAGAGAGAAATCTAATAACCAGCAGTGTGAGAACCAATGAAGAAGAGGAGGTTGTTAACCGATAGAAATTCATTGATTAGGTGTTGCAGGACTCATTTGCAACCAGGTGCTATAACTGTATCAAAATTGTATTTCATTATACAACACCGAATTGGAGCTTGGTGTAGGGGTTGGTGCTCCTTGGTTTGGTGCCCTAAATCAGTAGGGGTTGTTGCTCCTTAGGTCGGTGCCCTAAATCATTATAATTTGTTGTTTCATTGTGAGGCTAGATTGGAGGAGTAGACTCTAGCAACATTTCTCACTGAAGTTTTTCCCATATTGGGTTTTCCTCATACATCTGATGTTGTGGGTTATGCATCTGTGTGTTTGCCTCTTTGTGATATCCCTATTTATCTTACCGATTTGATTGTTTAGTGCTTAGGCTGATAACCAGTATTCCAAGGTTGTTTAAAAAGAAAAGAATTTAGGAACCACTTATTCACCCCCCTCTTTGTGGTACATTGTGTTCAACAATTTTTACCAGATAATGTAACAAATTGGCAAGTTTTTGACAACGATGAACATATCATGAATTTCTTAATGGAGGAGGCAAAATTTGCTACTGGTAATCAGAAAAATGGTAACAACAGTATGATGATCAGATAGTGCAACTAAAAACAAATAAAGTGCCAAAGGGTTTAGTTACCCTAGAATCAATTTTCAATTCTGATGATCATGCTAGAAGAGATAAAAACAACATGATAATCAAAAAAGACCATTTTGAATAGATTCAAATCTATGATAACAAGATGCTCAAGATTGGAAAGGTATGTAACAGTTCTAAACAACAAGTTTTTATTTCACTTTGTCAAGAATTTAATGACATTTTTGTTTGGGAGTATGGAGACTTGAAGGGCTTTAACCCTGAACTAGCTCAACATACTATTGAGTTAGAGCCAAATGCAAAACCAATCTAGTAGAAGCAAAGACCCCTAAATCCCAAACTGGAACACTTGATGAAGGCTGAATTGAACAAGCTCATTGAAGGTAATATTAGTTATCCTATTAAGCATACTTCATGGGTTTCCAATTTAGTGCCAATTAGAAAGAAAAATGGTGAAATAAGATTATATGTTTATTTTCTTGATCTAAACATTGCTTCACTCAAGGACCATTATCCACTTCCCTCAATGGAGCAGATTTTGCAAGTGGTTTTTGGTTTTGAAAGACTTTCTTTACTAGATGGATATTCAGGTTACAATCAAATTCTAGTAAAAGATGATAATCAACACAAAACTACGTTTTCCACTAAGTGGGGTACAATGGCATAGAGAAAATGCCATATGGACTGTCTAATGCAAGAGACACTTTTTAGAGAGCAATGGATATGGCTATCAAAGGACTTATCAACAAGTTTTTACTTGTATATCTAGATGATATAACTATTTTTTCAAGAAATGCTAATCAACATTTTGATCATCTCAGATAGATTTTGAAAGATGCAAGGAGTTTGGAGTCTCTTTAAATCCAAAAAAGAGCATTTTTTATGTTCATGAAGGTAAACTTCTGGGGCATATTGTATCAAAGGAAGGTATTTCAATTGATCCAGAAAGAATTGCAGCTATTCTAGCATTACCACTTCTAGCTCATAAAAAGGGTTTGCAAAGTTTCATAGGGAGAATAAACTTTGTTAGAAGATTTATACCTAACATTGCAACATTATTGCAACCACTTACAACAATGCTTAAAAAGAATGCTATTTTCAAATGGATCAAGGAAGGTATAACAAGTTTTGAAAGTATTAAAGAGGCACTTGCATCAACCCCAACACTGATTAATCCAAATTATGAAAAGAACTTCATACTATATGCCTTTGGAGGTGTTGATACTATCTCAAACATACTTTGTCAACAAAATGAAGAAGGACAGGAGCAACCAATTGCATTTTCCAGCCATGTACTATAGGATTATGAAGTGAGATATTCATTTGTAAAAAAACATGTGCTTGTAGTTATTAGAAGCCTTAAGAAATTTAGGCACATGTTGTCTAATACCAAGATTCATTTGTTAGTAGCACACCCAATAGTTAAAGAATTTATGCTAAACAAAGACAAACAATAAAAGAGTAGGTTGGATAACCAAGGTTATGGAATATGATGACATTAAAGTAACAAAACTGGTTAGAGGCAAAGGTTTGTGTGAATAGATGGAAAAAGATTCAGAAAGTAGCCACCAATTAGAAGAATAGGCTGCCTATATACTTACAAATGTGGAAGAGGGTGCTACGTTGGATGAAGAAACAAATACAATAGCTAATGCCACAACTTCTGAACCAGATTGGATCCAAAAAATGATCCATTATTTGCTTACTAGTGACTTCCTTGAAGGATTGGACAAGTATAAAAGAAGGTATTGTAGGTTACAAGCCATTTCTTATGTTGTTATTGACAATGTGCTTTATAAAAGAGATTTTCATGGAGTTTTGCTTAGATGCATACAGCGAGATCAGGTTAATAGAATCCTTGAAGAGTTCCACGATGGACCTATAGGAGGTCATTCTGAAAAGAGAACAACAGCTCTAAAAATCCTGAGAGTTGGTTATAACTAGCTAGATTTACTCAAAGATACACAAAGGTGGGTCAAAAAATGTGAAAAATGCTCACTTTTTGTAGGAAAGCAAAGGCTTGCAGCCTTAACACTTCAGCCAAGATAGATAGAACAACCATTTGCCAAATGGGGATTAGATTTTATTGGGTCTATTAACCCAGTTTCAAGTGTAGGTCACAAGTGGATCCTAACAACAATGAATTACTTTACAAAATGGACAGAAGTAGTTGCACTTAAAGAAGTAAATGAAAATTAAGTTCTGAATTTTTATCAAGATCTAATATCCAAGTTTAGTACCCCTGATGCAATTATCTTAGATAATGCTTTAGCTTTTATAGGTTTAAAAGTCTCAGATTGGTCTGTCAAAAATAATGTTTTTTCTAAGTGCTTCATTAAATTATTACCCACGGGGTAATGGATAGGTTGAATCAACCAATAAGAATTTGATTAAGATCATTAAAAAATCTTTTCAATATAATCAAAGAACATGGCATGAGGAGTTGAAGTTAACTCTGTGGGCTGATAGAATAACCCCAAAGAGGGCTACAGGTTTTTCACCTTATTCCCTAGTATATGGAAAAGAGGCCAAATTACCAATTTCAGTAGAGTTCCCAACTCGAAGTTAGCAACCAATGGAAATTAGGCTGGCTCAATTAATGGAGTTAGAAGAAACCAGAAAAGAAGCTTTTAGAAAGCTTGAAATTCACCATTCCTTGATGAAGAAAACATTTGATAAGAAAAAAGTAGCAAGGACCTTCAATGAAGGAGATTTAGTTTTCAAATGGGATGAATTTAAAAGCAAACCTGGTAGGCATACCAAGTTCGATGTCATGTAGGATGGCCCATATATAATCATTGAGAAGAAAGAGAATAACACATTTTAGCTTTCAAATCTAGATGGAGAAGTACAACCAATCCTAGTCAATGGGATCCACCTCAAACCTTATTTTTGAGGATTGATTTCTAGGTAATAAGTGCTTTTATATAGTTTTTTTTAAATTTTCAATAAGTGCATATGTTGCACATCTTTCAGTTTCATTTTAAGCTAGTTTCTTTCAATAAGTAGTTGTTTGCACAACTTGTAGGCTCTTTTAGAGATCTTTGTTTTGTTTTAGTTTTATTTTTGTTGTTGTTTTCTATTTGAGTTTGAGTTTCAAAGAGCTAAATTTTAGAAAGAGAGCAATATTGTGTGCCCAATGGATACAACTAAAGGAAATTATTTTGAATTGATATGTTTAGCAAGCAAACACCCCTGAGAGGTTGCCAAAATGTTATCTAAATTTTGAACCATCAAAATTTGATAGGCCTATGATCGGCCTTACACATCAAATTGAAAGAAAGGTACACAAAAAAATTCTTTATACTTCATCATTTATCAGATTTGAATATACAAATGAAGAATTATTTTCAATGCAATGTATTTTAATAATGTAAATCATAAAAGATGCATATGAAAGAAGCCTTTTCATTTACATAAATCTGTAAAGACCCACACAAGTCATGGGTATGACTGAAAAGGTGCAACAAATAGAATGATATGCACTTATATAAATAGAAAAAAGAGAGAGAAAGATCCTTCATTGCCTTTCAATGACGAATCGTTGGACTGTTGAAGCCACATCATTGTGTCTTCATGCTCCTAGAGTGCCTGCAAGGGGTGAAGAATAGGTGTGTTAGAACTCGGGATCTTTGTTCATCTATTAATATACTTATACACATACACATCAGACTATAAATAGAGAAAAATTAAATCAGGTCACGCAAGAGAATCATAGAGATCGAAGTAAGAAATCATCAGAAGCTTCATCAGCTTCTTATTTTTCCAACTTGTTTGTTCATTGTGTAGGTATAAGACAGATTTCCACTTTATGAAAATTAAGTATGTGGGTTAAAATGGGCTCCCACAAGGGTTGATCTCAACATACTAGTCATCACTCACAGGGTGACACTAATCAGCAATCAAACATGGAGCACGACTGTGTCCATGGTCCCATTTATTATCATTCAATGAAAATATAAACTATCATCCAATGACAACACATACAACAATGAATAAAACTATACTCAATGATCAACAAGTGACTAGAGCCATCATACAAATGAAAATATAAGAAATATAAACAACCAGGTATGATTATCATTGTTGCAGTGGCAAAATCATGAACGACAAGTCATGATAGGGAAACTGATCATCATGCTCAGCTAAAGGATGGATTCACATCCTTTACAAGTTGAACATAATCCTATATGAATGTTCAATTGTTGATTCTTTTTTGTTGGTGACTAAGAACTTGAAAGATGCCAATAACATTCAACTTGTTAATAATTTGAATCCCATCCTTCAGGATGCTGATTTTGTGGTCAACATAGTTGCACTGCAAGTACAATGAAACATCACGAAGGGTTTCATATTAAAGGAGTAACTATAATAAGAAGTACTTAGCTATATTTTTTCAAGAACAAATGAGTGTATTGGCAATCAAAGGAAAGGCACAAAACATAGAAAGCCAATAACAGGGTCTCATGGTAAAGAGAAGTGAGGAGGGTCGCTGTCAAATAAGTAGCCACCATGATCACATAGTGTGAAGCCTCTCTTATCACAATGAGCAGTCAAAATCAAGAACATTACAATATTCAAAGGAACAAATACAGTTAAAGCTCCAAGTACTATCAAATACAACTGATAGGTGTTGTCACAAGTCACAACAAATGGCAACAAAGAGAAGTCATTAGATCTCTTTATAGCAACTTTCATTGTTGAAGTAGTTAGTACACAGTCCTATAAGCAGCCCAAGCATCAATATCAAAGAATATCTATGCAGTCATAAATAGTCCATGGAGGCTCCTTGACATGCACTCACAGCTAAAACAATGAATATAACCATATCAGAGAAAATTAATACAGAGACAATTAAGAGAAGCTTTTGATCTAATGCCACAATCCCAATTATAGACTATAATAGTGACAGTAAGCATCATAATCATGTGATATATAGAACAAAAAAATATAGTCCATAATATGGACTATTTATAGTCAATCCAGTGAGGTAGAGCAATTCATTATTAGATGGGACACTAATAGTCACAAGACAAAAGCAGTGAAAGGCATAAAATAACAGTCTAGTATGTGACAATTATCTCCTTATATTAATGATGGTGCATGTCATGAGCTTAATGAGCGGCCAAGGATAACATTGAGGTACAAATACAATGTCAAAAATGCAAATTTGAAAGATAGAGAAGCCTCTCAGTGGTCTAGGGATAGCTATAACAACCCCTCATCCTTGGAATAGACAACATTTCTTAGAGGACTCAAGAGCATTTCCATGCTCAGAAAATTCAAGAGCAGTATATTTTATGTCTAATATAAAGTATAGATCTAAGAGATGTTCATAGTCAAGCCCAGGACAGTGAGGTAATACCAGAAGGCAATGGTTATATATGTAAAATTCATTAAAGAATAATTCACTCGAAAGTGCTAACAACCAAAAGATCCATCTATTAGTATGAAATTTCTTTAAGAGGGTGTATCCAAATGCCAAAAGTAGTAAGCTAAGGGCGAGGTTGTGTTCAATACAATGAATGAAAGAGAAAATAAGTCATACTGGCTGTGACAGTCTTCAAGGAGAAAAATACAAGCCATCACTATTACCACAGCCAAGGACCACACAACCTCCAATTATGAGAAAGACAACAGGGTTGTAGCATTATAATAGTTTATACATCTTAAGTGCAGTCCCAAAGATTCTCTAAGATCAAAAGCACAAACATAATAGTGAATAGATATTGCAAGAAGAAGTATTAAATGAACCTTGTAACATCAATTCCAAAAGAAATAGCAATATTGAATACATAGAAGTTTTTGATGCAAGACAAAATCACGGTCCTCATAAAGATACAAAGAACTCCTTCAATACTGCCAAATGCATAGAAGTGTTAAAATTTGACAAAGATATGCAAATATATTTAGGTTTTTAACCCAAAAACCCTAAAATATATACGAAAATATATGCCAAAACTTTTCCATATAAAAGCCACAAAAAGATGCATATATAAACAAATTTCCCTTTATAAAAACCCTAGGTATATGCATATTAAGGAGAATGAATCTAAACTTCTTTTCTTTCCAACAGAGAAAAATAATACCAGAAGTGCATAAAAGTGTAGCATATCGTGCAAATAATCGAATAAATCCAAGTAAGAGCACACAAAAGCCCAAGTTCAAGCCCTCACTTCAAGCTTCAGTAAAAAACAAGCACTCGAGCAACATGCAAGTGGCAGAAATAGGCAGAGTAGTCTTCTTTGGGAAGACAAAATGATGAACAAAGCATCTCTTAGGGTTTGTAGCACTTTTTTCATATGCATCCCCTAATTCTCATCAGGAATTATGATGGGCTTATTTCTTGTTTATAGTTGTTGTTAATTGTTTACATGGTGGTCGAGCATGAGCTCCCCCACAAGGACTTTAAGTCCTAGTCCATGTTAGTCAAGGGGGCTTAAAACACAAACATTGTTAAGTGCATTAAAAATAATTGTATTATTATTATATTAAATAAAGAAAAATAACAAATATATACCATTATTAATATAGTAAATGTAATAATAAATTATTAATTATTTATTTATATAAATAGAAGTAATAAAAACAATATAAATATGTTTTAAATCTTTATACTTCTATTTACTTATAAGAATAATTAATATATTTTTGCACTTAGGAGTTTTTCCCCTTACACACACATTCATATGACAGAGGATGATAGTGTTTCAGCAGTAGTTTGAGTGGAGATGAGGCAGTTATCAAAAGTTGGGCATGATTTTAGGGATCTCTTCGGTTGTACATTGACTTGAGGGCATTATGGAATCTTTTCATTCAGATTTGGCACCTATTTTTTAGGCTTTCCTTCTGAGCTTGGATTTGAGATTAGAGAGCAGAGTTCTTTATTTTAGGGTTTGCATGCCCTATTGTTGCATATAGAGGAAAGCTTGTTAGCTTTTTCCTTAGTTATTTCCTTTATTATTCTCTTGCCTTAGGAGAATTTGCAGAGATTTGTAACTCACTATTCATCGATATAAAGAGATTTACAACAGTGTTTCAGTTCTATTTTTAGCAAAAAGACTCTTTTTATTTACAAAATTTCATGAGTTTTCCTTTGTGATTGTGTTTGTTCATGACAAATTTGATAGAAGTAATTTTTGTGTTTCATCTGAAACCTTGAATCTTCTATCTCCTTAGTGTGCATGCATCATTGCTTTTCAGAATCATAGGTCTTAGTTTGTGTTGCAGGTTTTAGTCAATTTGTGTTGTGAAATAATTATTCCTTCCAAGTTTACTAATTACTTAACCTTTCTAAGAAATGCCATGTGATTAAAAATTTAATTACCTTGTGTAGGCACAGTTTCTGATAGATTTTTATGAGTTATGGCAATTTTCATCATCATAGTTTGGTGCATCACCTCCTAGAATAGTTTCATTTTTCAGCGTGTTCCAATCATTTCTTACTCTTTTCCATACACATCATTAGTTTTAGGAGGTATTCAAAGGGAGTCAGCCCATAACCCAAAGATTTGATTCTCATTCTACGCTCACCCACAACTCGAGATTCATTTCCATGTTGCACAGGATTGCATAAGTACTGGTATTGATTTACTTAGCAGAAGCGGGTGCATCCTTCGTGAGAATAGGAACATAAGGAACCAAAAGGGGTTTGAAAGATGAGAGATGGAAACATTTGGATTTAGATGGAAGAATTTTAGATTCAAAAGAGATGGAAGGTATACTGCATCTTGAGCATGAGCTTTGTAGCCAAGGCCATATGAACTTTCATTTTCTTTGACTTGAAGGGGTTCCTATTGGCAACAACAATGAAGGAAAATTGAGAGGGGGGAGGGGTGAATCAATTTTCACCATATTAACAAACTTAACCTCAAATGCAAATCTGATTAACTGTAGCAACAACAAAGATAAGAAAATTGATAGCACAACACACAACACCAAGATTTTGACGTGGAAAAACCGATTAAGGGAAAAACCATGGTGGGACCCTACCCACAATAAGATGATACTCTATAGTAGTATGCGAAAATGATTGCAATGGGGAATGCACATGCATTCAGGCTCACTACTCAAAATATAATAACCTAGAAGGCTACAACCATCAGGGAAGGTTCACTACCTTACAAGGATTCCTCACTAACTTACAAAATACTCAGACAACGATCTGGAATCAAAAAAATTCAAAGAATAGCATCTGCAAATGCCTGATGATAGTTCTAGTTAAGCACATTTGGTTTCTCTACAACACTTCAATATTTTCTCAATCACAATGTTGTGGGATGTATTCGCTTCTTCGCACCTTTACTATTCTTTGATAATGCAGACACATCATTGACACCTGATTTACATGACTATACCATCTATATATACAATTCATCAATCTTGACAACAAGGTCGGCCAAACCATCAATTCTTAATTACAAAATTACATCACACCATACAAAGATCGACCACTAGACCAATATAATGATATACATGACATAAAATGGAACTAAATCAAATGTTCAAATATGCAACACCACCGAAATCAACTCCGAGATCAACAGAAACACACTACACCACCAAATAGGTCTCATATCATGAAGAACACTGCCAGATAAACAAAACACCAAAACCAAGCACATCGATAAATGTAGATCATCAAAACAAATAGGACATCATTAGGAAATATCAACAAGTATGTTAGAATCATCTGTAATAGCTACACCAACACCACTTATCAAATCTTTGATCAACATCTGAAACTCAAGAACACTCAAACAACAACAACTGTCATGAGGAAAGTGATAGTCTTGCAAAATGACCTACAAAAACTTTGATGTTCTTGTGAAAAATTTGGTCATTTTGGATTAATTTTGCTCCTTTTCACCCTCAAGCTTAGGGTTTAGGGTTTGTGCATTCTAGTGATTAGGTCCTATTGTTAAACCCCTAAACCTATTCTAATTATGCGTTACCTTTTTCACTTAAGCTAGAGGGTCATGTCGTTGTTGGAGGGGCCATATCTTTTCCTAGGCATTAATTCTTTTGGCTGGTCCCTTATTATTTTCCTAAGTCTGGCATGTTTTATTTTATTCACCCCATGGGCGGGCCCACCAAAATTTCCCAATGTTATGTCTCTTTATTATCCTAGGCAGATCCCCTTTTAATATTTTAGTGGGCAATTTAATTTTTCCTAAGTCTGAGCCTTATTATTTCTACCAATGTCTTTATGATAAAGATCGAGCTACTAAAGGTTCATCAATTTGCACATGTGATTAACGGATGATGATTTTTTAATCAAATCAAAAAGGTGCTTGATGGTTAAGCAGTTGAAGTTGGAAGGCACCATGGCCAGAGGATAAAGCTCGAGCAGATCTAACGGTCCTTGCGACCCCGTAGTCAAAGATGCGAGGATAATCATTGTGGCATCGAGAGATGATGCCACGTGTCCAAGGCAGGCCGAGGTAAGCCGAATGGTGGGATCAGTGAGATGGTGGTGAGTTGGATGTGTTACATTATATCTTTGATGGGCCCACTTGACACATATGATAGTTAATGTCAGATTGACCAATGTGGTTTGTGCGATCTTCCAGCGTGGAAATGATCAATGGCTGAGATTCAAATTTTATTTAAATGCAAAATGGAGTTGTTTCTACACTCGTGCGAGTAGTAATGGTGGATAGGAGGGTGACTCTTCATTCTAGAAGGCAATTAAATGCATTTTCTTAGTCAATTTGAATCACCAAAGCATTCAAAAAAGATCAAAGAGTAATTCTAGAGCCAAGGGAGATTTTAATGACTTCTTCCAATGCAAAATTAGGGTTTTTTGGTGCGATGAAAGCAGTAAGTTTGCCTGAGCTTTTTCATCTATTTTTAAGAAATTAAAGATGTGAATTGAATGAAAATCATAGGAAAAGAGTTATAAATTGTTCTAGGGTTAGAGGTTAGAAAGATAAAGGTGAAAATTTGCCTAAATTGTTGTTGCAATTTTAATTTCATGCTAGCCCTACTCTTTTCTTTCCTGATTTGAAAAAATATAGTAGAAACCCTATTTTAAGAGATGGTTCCTTGGAGAAATCATTCAGGACAGACCAAATACTTGAAGAGAAATCTTAATGATGATTTCTTGGACCAATTGAAGCCCTCAAGGAATGACAAGTATCAGGGGAAAAGGTTTGCTCATGGACAAACCCTACGGGAGGGTTTAGTTGACAAATCTTGCAAGATATCAGATGCAAAGGTGTCTATGTCAGGGATAAATATGTTTAGGCTATGGTCTGGTCAAAGGAATTTACCAGCCCCACTTTCACAGGCATGGCAGTATGACTTAGGAAAATTGGTGGTACCTAATGTATTCATGGATATTGACCTACTCAAATCAGTTGCAGCTAGATATGACCCAATTTTGAGGGTCATAAGAGGAAATGAGGGAGAATTTTTTTTGTCTATCTCAAGAGAGGAGTTTCAAAAGGTTTTTGATTTGTGTGAGCCCTCTACTATCCTAGAACCCATTAATTTGGAGGAATTGAAGGAGTATGAAAAGATAAGATATCAAATCAGAGCAAGATTGCTCCCATCCCACTTGGCTAAGGCAACAGACACTCATTATTATATTGTCCCGTGTTGAAGAGCCTTTTCTAATTGATGCTTTTGCACATTATTTTAGGGCTACCATCTTCTCACTGTATCATATTTTAGGTCTCCACCCAGGTATTATAATCTCAAAAGCATATATGCATATGGGGATTCATATTCAACACCCCTATTTTACAGTAATTTATAACTTTTCTCCATATCTTGCAGATAAGATACATGAGGGGCTGCTAAAGATTAAGAAAGGTGATATTGATACCTAATTCTAGTGGTACTCCATCCTCATGTACATGTTCTTGTACAAGAATTCAGATTTATTTGTAGAAGAAATGGAGTTGAGAAGGGTGATGGATGGAGAAAACATGCTAGTGCAGGTTTGGAGCATTGACATTTCATGGGATAAAAAAGATGCAAGCTATGTAAGATTTGATAGCTACTTTGCATCTAGGCTTAGGGCTCGACTGGTAGTCAATCCACCAATAATTCTAGTAGAATTGCATGATTTTCCGAGGCCAATAGAAAGAAAGCTAGAGTTGAAGCTTGAGCATAATTGGGGGGATATCACTCCCTATTATGTGAAAACGGTGATAAGACTGTATGGTTTTCATGGAAAACCACATATACTACCCATTAATGTTCCACTGAGATTAGGATTTGTAGAGGTTATGTGGAAATTGGGCTGCATACATGAAGAAGAGCTAACAAAGAAAGGTAAAGGCACATTCCTCCCTAATTACACTATAGTTCCTTATTTTGTAATTCTTAAAGGAGGATAGGTCCATTTTGAGAAGTTTCTTGCTCCTTATTTTATGAGAGTTGGCAATAAGAGGCATAGTGACCCAGAGGGTTTCTTTCATATGTTTAGAAAAAAGAATAAAAGGAACCCAGATGCATCATTATTTTGATTTTCTAGAAGATGTAATTAGGAATGAGTTTGATTTGAATAAGCAAGAAGTCAGAAAAGAAAGGTGGTTAGCTTCTAAAAGATGCTTGATAAAGTCCATAGGATGGATCCCAAATATGATCCATTGATAGAGTTCAAACAATTTTATAAGAAAATGGATCATTTGATGGCAAATTTTGATGAAGTCATGTATGATTTGAGGGATGAGGTGGAGCAATTAGAGATATCAAATGGCCAAGAAATGAGAAAAGAGCCTCCAAAGGTAGCAGCCCAACAAAGCCCACTATCAAAGCCTCCACAACAAAGGCCCCAAGTACAAAGGTCAGTATCACCATTAGAAGGAGAAAAAGAGGAGGAGAGAACTCTCACCATGCCTTCAAGAGGGAGGATTATTTACAAAAGGTTAAGAGAGGAAGGTGATAAATTTATTGCAGAAGAACTAAAGAGGAAGGGCAAGGGAATAATGAAATAGGAAAAACCCCTTGAACCTCAGTGTGGGCCCCTTAAGGGGGTAGTGATTATATATGTAGAATCTCCATCTGAAAAGAACCTCTCACCTCCTCCCTCACCTCCTCCATCTAAAAGACAAAAAATTGACAAGCCTGAAGAATAACCTGCATAAGAACCAGAGGAGGAGAATGTGATCATTCTCACTAATGAATAGTTGCAAGTTGGGATCCCATATCCACCAAGTTCATTATATTGGGACCTCTCTTTACTTGACATACAAGGAAAGGCCATCTTGGACACAAGAAAGGAGGCCTGTGACAAATTTATTGAAGATGAGGCTTTTGTACAAAGCCCAAATTTTTTGCAATTAGTGTGGAAAATGAAGATCGATCAGTATAAAAGGAGATGTGAGGAAAGGAAATCTCAGAAGCTAGATAAGACTGATCAGGAAAGTCAAGATTAAGTAAAGGGAGAGATGATGGAAGAATTTAAAAGAATCACTATTGAAGAAGGCAGAAGGATCTTGAACCAAGAAGGGGTCCTAATTCTTCCTGAGTGGGATATTGTTGATGTAGTGGCCTTTGATGCCATCAAGAAGTCAGAATAGCAGCCATTCAAGTCTGAAGAGGAGGCTAGGTTGGCACTAAAAGGATCTGAATTTATACAAGATTATGCTACACTAGCCATTTGGTCATTAGAACAAGGGCCTAGAAGACCTGCTATTGGTGATATTAGCCCAAATTTGAGGGGAAACCTAATAGTTAAGAGATCTAAAAATACATCAAATGTGGAAGCCTCAAATTTAACTATGGATGTGGCCAAAATGGCCCATGAGATAGATAAAAGGGAAAAGGCAGAAAAAGAAGAATGCTAAAGAAAATATGAAAACCTTTCTGGTGAGTATAACAAGGTGCAACAGAGATGCATTGAGTTGCAGTCTAAGGTTCAACTTCTTGAGCAGAAACAATTGGAAGCATCCCCTACTTCCCCAGCACCTTCAACATCAAGGTCTCCTCTTATCTCCCTTGTTGATGCAGCAATTCAAGGTTCTTCATCAAAGCCATTTGTTGAAGAGCCAACTAGGTCAGTTTATCCAACAAAATCTCAACTGTTGGAGAAGATCAAAGAACTGGAAAATAAATTCAAGGAATCAAAGTATCAATTTGCCTTTGAGAAAAGAGAGATAGTTATCTTTGTACTAACTCATTTAAATGAAAAAGTTGATAGCAGATTGAATAGTATTCATTCTTTATATTCTTCATTGTTTAACATTCAAGGTTTTGATAAGGATAAGGAGGTGGCAATACCTTTGTTTAATAAATGGTTACCAAGGGCAAATGAGCTTAGACTAATGTCAATGACTTCTAAATATCATGCTGAGAGGCCACCTACACTTCAACCAACCTATTTGTTGGTGAAGTCAATGCAAGAAGCCCAAATCCAACAAGAAAGCATGGAGAAGAAAATAAGAGAGGTGATGAGAAGTTTCAATGATTTAAATGATACGTTTCTACTAGAGATTTTGGATGAGAATGGAGTTGTCAAGCCTTTACAGCTATGGAAGGAAGCTACAGAGAGAATCATAAACACTCAAGTGCAACTAATTTGTGAGGATTTGGATATTGATTTTCTGGAGAATAGTATGGACAAAATTGTATGCACAGGGACATTTTTTGAGTCTTTTGAAAGAGAAGAAAATTGGGTTCATGTAAAAGTATGCTCCATATAGGGTAAAACCTGATGAGGTCATGAGTTTTAAGTGGCCATCTGAGGAAGAATACAACGAATGGAGAAAAACATATTTGAATGAGGATTGAAGGTCACATGCAATTATCTAGCCAATATCTTGATGTGATAGTCTAGTTGATGGTTTTGTCTTGTTGTAGCAGTTACCTTTTCAAACATGAGCAACAACAAGGTGGGCCCCTACCAGGATCTTTTCCTCAACAAAAAGGAAGACAAAGTGCATAAAGTGTCATGATGAAGCAATTATAGATATTTGGTATTGGTTGTGATATTCATTATGTTGGCATTATGTTGTCATTGATATCAACTGGTATGGAATGGTCACGGTGAGTAGGTAGTGGTGACCGGTATGGGTGAAGTAAGTAATGATGTCAACCTGCATGAAGGATGGAGTGTGTAAGTAGACATAAAAGGTATGCTATCGGTACACATGAAGTGTAGAAGCTACCAATAAAGTAGGACCACCAGCAAGGCAAGGCAATCAAGCGGGGAAGCAAAGAAGAATAGGGAATGTGACCACCGATAGACAAAGAGAAGAATAATTTAATCGGTAAATGGACTTAGTAGATGGACTAGCATGTTTGATGGAATGCCAAGTTGATCCACCAGCAAAGAAGAGATCAGCAGGTATGAAGGTCCACCGGTGAAGTTAGGTTATACCAGTAAGGTAGGTGAGTTGAACCGGTAATGAGTTTTGGTTGGTGAAGGATGTCAAACCAACTTTGTAGTCTAAGCATAGGTAGATGTCGACAAGGATGACAAGTGGAAACCAGGTGGTAAGCACGTAGAGGTTGGTGAAGTACTCATCGACGTAAAAGTTAATAAGAAGGTCGGCATTAATGAAGAACCCGTAAATCATGGGATGATGGAAAAAATGTTGTAGCTCGAGGGAGACAAAGTGGCAAGGTGATTGAACTAACCTTGTAGGATGATTTGATCCTTGTACTCATTGGCTGAAGGAAATAGTTGAGCCATTAAAGGTGATTGATAGAGAAACGCAGAAAAGCATGTTGCAGACATCCAAAAATAGAAAATGCGCATTAGAAAGCGAGGAGATGGTGGTGTTGTTTGATGTGATGTAGATTGCCATTCCAGAAAAGAAGATTAGATCAGATCTGATAAGGATTAAGTTGGTGGAGGAAAACCCTAACATGCCACCATTTGAATGTTGCTTTTGATGGGAACCCTCATACATTAATATGTGAACTCGAGACTAAGATTGATTTATGTTGAATGCGAGTTGTGAGAGAAAAGAGAGCTTGGGAAAGAAAAGAGACTATTTGCATAAGAGTTCTTTCACAGAGAGTTAGAGTGTGTGTTAGCAGGCTGAACTGATGAGAGGTTCTAACTGGTAGAGACAGAGTAACCGGTGAATTGTTATAGTCTTAACAATCAAGCATATCGATAGGTATTGAAAGCTTAGGAAGGCATCCGAGTGTGGTACTATGCAGGGTGAGGATCATAAAAAGAGAAGAAAGGCATAGAGTAACTGGTAAGTGATCAAGAGCAATCTAATAACCGGCAGTGGGAGAACCAGTGAAGAAGAGGAAGTTTATAACCACCAGACTTCATTTACAACTAGGTGCTATTATTGCATTCAAATTGTATTTCAATATAATACACCGAGTTGGTGCTTGGTGCAGGGATTGGTGCTCCTTGGGTTGGTGCCCTAAATCATTAGGGGTTGCTTCCCTAAATATTTGTAACTTGTTATTTCATTGTGAGGCTGGATTGGAGTAGAAGACTCTAGCAGCATTTCTCACCAAGGTTTTTCCCATATTGGGTTTTCCTCATACATGTGGTGTTGTGGGTTGTGCATTTGTGTTTGCTTCTTTTGATATCCACTCTTATCTTACCCGTTTGATTGTTTAGTGTTTAGGTTGTTTACCGGTACTCCAAGCTTGGTTTAAAAAGAAAAGTTTTTAGGAACCACTGATTCACCCCCCTCTTAGTGGTATATTGTGTTCAACAATTGGTATCAGAGCCTCGGTTCCCAGTTGATCAAAGCTTTCTCTAGCTTGGGTAGATTTTGGTCAAAGAACACAATGAAAAGAAATGAGTCTTCTTTCTCAAAAGTCCCCATGTTTGATGGATCTAACTATGCCTTCTGGAGCAGAAGAATGGAGACCTATATTTCCTCTCTTGGTTTTGATGTGTGGATGTTTGTCAAGAATAGGTATGTTGTCCCTAGTGTGTTGGCATTGCATGAAGATTGCATTAAAGAAATATTGTGTTGTCATTGATGTCAATAGAAACCGATAATGAAGCAGTGAAGATCAACCGGTAACCCTATCCAATTGAGAAGCAAAACCCTAACCGATGAATCTTGGAGATCGGTTGTGTAATTTATGACCGAATGATGATCAGTGATGAAGATGCCACAGAAGCATGTTGTGTGTGATAATTTTTGAGATGGTTTTGGTGTGTAAAGATAACCATTTATCTTGGGAATGATCAGATTCATAGTATGTACAGAGAAATGTGTGATGTGTTACAAGATTCAAAATGCGATGATCCAGGAGAGGTTGTAGATGCCTAGAAGAACGTAAAGTTGATTGCATATAATCTAATAGTCAAGATTGAATAGATGTGTTTGTAATCTCTATGATGATTTCAGGGTTTGTGTTGTGTTACCGACCTAATGAATTTGTTCATAAGGTCAATGGACTGATTGAATGAGTGGTTGGCAAATTTGATTGTGTGAAAGTGATTGTTGCCGAACCAGGAGGTGTGTTTGCAGAATGATGTGAAGGCAGATAGGAGTAGTAAAGGATCTGATTTAGCAAGGAAGTGTTATGTCTAGATTGGTCAAAGAACATGTTGTTCTCTAACCATTACAATAGTTTGAAATCCCCTCACAAGGTAAGATCTAACGGGCTTGTTGTTGAAATCCTCTAACCAGGTGATCCATTAGCTTGGATTTGAAATCCTTCACTGAGGTTACCTTTAACAGGGTATTTGTAATCAATCTCTTAATCGGGTGGTCCTTTACCAGATTTGTTCCTAATAGAACATTCTTGTATAAGCTTCTAACTAGGCTTGGCTCCTAATAGGGAAAACTTCAGAAGAGTTCAAAAATACTTGCAGGTATTCATCCCCACCATGGTTTTTCCCATTTGGGTTTCCACGTGAAAAATCATCGTGTCAAGTGGTGAATGATTTTGTGGATGTGGTTTTGGTATGGTTGATATGAATGATTGGTAAATTTGCATAGATATATTTAAACGATTGGAATTGATCTGAAATATGATATTATTGGTATTAGTAAAGTAGTTTAAGGTTTTGGTCAAAGGATATTTAAGTTTCACATCTGTTGCATTATATCACTGAAGTATTAGGTCAACTGGTAAGGTTTAACCGTACAGATGCAGATTTTTTAAAGTGTCTAAACCGGTAAACTTTGTGAATTGATTCTTAGATGAAAATAAGTTTGGTTAAATTATAGTTTATTCTTCAACTACTGATTAACACCCCCCTCTCAGTGGTTGACCAAATCTTTATAGTTTCATCATATTATCCCATTGGTATCAAAGCATTCCAGGTCCTCTTGAGTATAAACCTAATAGCTTGAGGAAAAGATCCAGGATAAAATGATGAAGAGAGAAGGTTCAAAGTTCAATAGAGATAACTACAGAATCTGGAGTGATAGGATGAAGATTTACATCAAGAGCTTAGGAAGTCAGTATTGGGATCATGTTGTTACTAAGTATAACTTGCCTAGTGGAATTCTAATAGATGATCAGAAGAAGGAGCAATAGGAGAACAACCAAGCATTGGAAGCCATCATCGGTACCTTGTCAAATTCTAAATATGTTGATGTTCATGAATTGGAGACTACATATGAAGTTTGGAAGAAACTGGAAGAAATCTATGGCAGTGATAAGCATGTAAAGATAGCCAAGAAAGAGAGTCCCGGAGGAAAATTTGATGATATGAGAATGATTGAAGGTGAAAACATTCAACAATATGGTCAGAGAATCAAGGAGATAGTTGGAGAAATCAAAAGTGTTGAAGGTACAGTGGAGGATGCCAATGTAGTTAGCAAGGTATTGAGAACCCTTCTACCGGTCTACGCTATCAGAGTTGCAGCCATTCAAGAACTCAAATCTATTGAAAAGATAAAGGTAAATCTTGACTCTATCATTGGTAAATTGATTGCATTCAAATTAAATGGTTTTGATGGAAGTGTTCAGAGGTCAAAATCTACATTTAAAGCCTCAGTCTCAACCCCACCAGTAAGGAAAATCTGAGAAGTAAGTTATAGTCATAAATCTAGATCCATCACAGAGGTAGATGATGAAGAAAGCTTGATGGAACTCAAAGCATTGTTGGCCAAGTGGTTACCCAAAGGTATCGGTAAGTATAGAGGTAAATTACCACTGAAATGTTTTGCATGTAACCGGATAGGACATATTGCTACTAAATGTCCTAATGAAGATAACAAGGTAAAACAAGAGAAATATAGGAAGTTTAAAGGAAAAGGAAAAATAATTTGTTTCATTGCAATGGATGAAGGTATTATAGATGAAGAATCCAAGAAAGATACAAATGAGGACATTGTCTTTGTTGCTATCAAAGAAGACATATCAGATCAGAAGGCATTGGTCTCTTACTTGGATAACTCAGATGACTAGATTATTGACAGTGGTTGTTCACACCACATGACTGGTGACTAGAGCAAGTTTCTAACATTGGATGAATTTGACGGAGGTTTTGTCAGATTTGGGAATAACTCTCCCTGCATGGTGAGGGGCAAAGGATCCATTTCCCTAAATGATAAGAGTAGTGCAAATGATGTCTATTGGGTTGAAGGTCTAAAACACAATCTTTTGAGTTTTCTCAACTCAATGACAAAGGTTACCCGCTCGAATTCAAGAATGGAGTTTCCAAGATCTTTGGAAGAAAAGGTGAATTCATTGCAACAGGTAGACAAACCAAAGGTAACCTATTTCACTTAAAATCTAAAGTCATCAATTATTTGATTGAAAAAGTAGAAGATAGTTGGCTTTGGCATCAAAGGTTTTTCCATGTGAATTTTGATAACATTGTAATGGTTAGCCAGTCAAAATCAGTAAGAGGATTGCCACAGTTGGACAAACCGATGAATGCTTTGTGCAAGGAATGTTAGTTAGGGAAAATAACAACCTCAACCTTCAAGAGAAAATCTTTCTCAGCTGAACATTTGCTAGATTTGGTTCATACTGACCTATGTGGACCAATGAGGACTAGGAGTAGTCAAGGAGATTGGTACTTCATGATATTTATCGATGACTACTCAAGGATGATGTGGGTCACATTCTTGAAAGACAAGACAGAAGCATTCAACAAATCTAAAGCATTCAACAAATCTAAAGGATTCAAAGCCTTGGTAGAGAATGAAAGTGGAAGGAAGCTGAAATGTTTAAGGAATGATCAAGGTGGTGAATTTACTTCAGATGAATTTACTAGATACTGTGAAAACAATGGGATCAAGAGGCAGCTATCTGCACCAAGGATACCACAGTAGAATGGTATTACAGAAAGGAACAACCGGTTAGTGGTTAAAGCTGCTAGGACTATGTTAATCCAAGGAGGTGTAGCTAAGACATTTTGGAGAGAAGCTATCAGCATAGCTATTTATACAATGAACCAGACACTGGTCAAAAGAAGTAAAGACAAAACACCCTATGAATACTGGTATGGTAGATCACCGAATGTCAGTTACTTTAAATTTTTTGGTAGAAGATGTTTAATTAAAAGAAGTGGTTATATTGGAAAGTTTTATGCCAAAAGTGATGAAGCCATATTTATTGGTTACTCCACCAAGAGGAAAGCTTATAAGTGCTACAACAACTAGACTAAGAAGATCATTGAAAGTGTCAATGTTTGAGTAGATGAATTTCTTGAAAAATATGAAGAAACCAACAAGAAGAAGGAAGAACAAGAACCAAACACATTGTTTTTGGAACCAGAACTAGTAAAACTAGAAGTTGGAGAACAGAACATAGAAGCCCCAGTTCAACCAGAACAGGAAGGTCCAAAAGAAGATGAAGAAAGTGAAGAAGAATAAGAAGAACCTGAAAAACCAAGTTATTTCAAGGTATGTCAGACTCAATCACAACCCCGATCAGATTATTAGAGACAAGAATGCATGTGTGTTAACTAGAAGAAGGCTAAAAGAAAACTCTTGTATGATCTCCACCATTGAGCCTAGAACAACAAAAGAAGCCTTTGCAGATGAAGACTGGATTAAGGCAATGGAAGAAGAACTTGATCAGATAGAGAAGAATAATACATGGTCATTGGTACCCACACCGGAAAACAAGAATGTAATAGACACAAAGTGGATATTCAGAAACAAATTGAATGAAGATGGAGCAGTGGTCAAGAATAAAGACAAACTGGTATGCAAAGGATATGCACAAGAGGAAGGTGAAGATTATGGTGAGACATTTGCACCAGTAGCAAGATTGGAAGGAGTAAGGACTCTACTTGCATTTGTATCATACAAAGGATTTAAGGTATATCAGATGGATGTTAAATCAGCATTCTTGAATGGAATATTGGAAGAAGTCGTCTACATAGAACAACCATATGGTTATGCATTAACTGAAGAAAAGGATAAGTTGTACAAGCTACATAAGGCACTATATGGATTGAAACAAGCACCAAGAGCATGGTATGAAAGATTGCACTCACACTTAGTAAAGATAGGTTTTCAAAGAACCAATGAAGATAGTAACATATATCTCAAGACAGAAGGAGATAAAATACCGGTAAGTGACGTATTTGTTGATGATATCATTTTTTGAGGTAATGATGATATGTGTCATGGTTTTTCTAATGAAATGAAGAATAAATTTGAGATGTCACTGGTAGGTGAGATAAAAAAATTCATAGGTTTGCAAATCCAATAGATTAAGGAAGGATTCAAAAAATTCATAGGTTTGCAAATCCAATAGATGAAGGAAGGAATTTTTATTACACAATCCAAGTATGTGAAGGAAGTGTTGAAAACTTTTGGAATGGGAGATTGTAAACCAGTTGGAACACCAATAGTTACAGGCTGTAAATTGTCAAAGGAAGATGATTCTACACCAATTGATGAAAAGGAATACAGATCCATGATAGGTAAGCTACATTATGTTGTCCACAAAAGACCAAACATTGCTCATACAGTAGGATTGGTTGCTAGATTTCATAAAAATCCGAAGGAGTCACACATGATTGCAACCAAAAGAATTTTTCAAATACTTGAAAGGCACAATAGATTATGGACTATGATATCCATATGTAGGAGAATTTGACTTAAAAGTCTATACCGGTGCAGATTGGGCAGGCAATGTTGATGACAGAATACAACCGGAGGAGCATTTTTCTTGGAGGCAGATTAGTGTCTTGAAGCAGTAATAAACAGAGTTGTATCTCTCAATCAACAACAAAAGTTGAGTATGTTACAGCTTACATGAATTTTACCCAAGCAATTTGGATGAAACACATATTGGAAGGTTTCAAGCTGAAGATATCCGAACCGGTAAGAATTTTTTGTGATAACACAAGTGTTATAAATATTTCTAAGAACCCGGTGTTGCATGCTAGGACAAAGCATATAGAGCTGAAGTATCATTTCCCAAGAGAGAAATTTCAAAGCAAAGATGTATCACTGAAGCATGTTTCCATTAAACAACAACTAGAAGATATTTTTACTAAGCCTCTACCTAAGGCTACATTTGAATATCTCAGAGGTGAGTTAGGGTTTGTACCCCTACATGAAGTTAATTAAGCAAATATGGAAGACATCAATCTTGGAGCCTATTGAAAAACTTGAAGAAGGATTGGTGAAGAATGGAGCTACTCCACAGGGGGAGAACCTAATTTCAGATTGGTGAAGCATGGATAAGACACAGAATCATTTACCTTCACTTTGGCATTGATGTCAAAGGGGAAGAAAAGTATATAATTGATAGCCTTATATGTTAAGGAGAGAAGATAGATTGTAGACTAGTTACCAGCTGAAGACAGTTGAAGGATAGTATATGTTGAAAAATGTAAACTAGGATTCCTATACCTATGTATATGTTTTACTCTCAATCATGACAACCAATTGGTATTGATATTTGTATTGCCATCAATTCCAAGGGGGAGAAGGATCACTTGGTTAGAGGATTTCAACAATAGGCCTATTAGAGCTTACCCTATGAGGGGATTTCAAACTGATGTAATGGTTAGAGAACAATAGGTTCTTTGATCGATCTGGAAATAGCACTTCCTTGCTGAATCAGATCCTTTAACACTCCTATCTGCCTTCACATCATTCGACAGACACACCTCCTAGTTTGGCAACAATCACTTTTACACTTAATCAAATTTTCCAACCACTCATTCAATCAGTCCATCAACCTTATGAATAAATACATTAGGTCGGTAACACAACACAAACCCTAAAATTCTTATAGAGATTACAAACACATTGGTTCAATCTTGATTGTTAGATTACATGCAATCAACTTTACATTCTTCTAGGCATCTACAAGCTCTTGGATTGCATTTTGAATCTTGTAACACATCACATGTTTCTCTGTACATACTATGAATCTGATCATTCCCAAGATAAACAATTATCTCTACGCACCAAAACCATCTCAAAAATTATCACACGCAACATGCTTCCGTGGCATCTTCATCACCGATCATCATTCGGTCATAAATTACACAACCGATCTCCAAGCTTCATCAGTTAGGGTTCTGTTTCTCAATTGGATAGGGTTACCAATTGATCTTCACTACTTCATTATCGGCTTCTATTGACATCAATGACAACACAATATTTCTTTAATGCAATCTTCATGCAATGCCAACACACTAGGGACAATATACCCATTCTTGACAAACATCCACACATCAAAACCAAGAGAGGAAATAAATTCACCTTTGACTCTGCCAGTTGCCAGATAAAGAAGAAGAGTATCGGTTAGCTTGTAGGTGAAGGTAAGAGGACAGATGGAAATGTATACAATTTGAAAGAGTTTTTTGAATCCCAATGCATGTTGGGACAAGTGGATGAAAGCTGGTTGTGGCACAAATGATTAGGCCACATAAATTTTGATAATCTAGTTGCAATAAGAAAAAAGGGTTGTGTGAGAAATATACCACCCATCATCAAACCGGTAAGCACATTTTGTGATGAATGTGTGAAAGGAAAGTATACTAAGGTGAGCTTCAAGAGAAAATAACACAACACTTCAAGACCACTTGAACTTGTACATACAGATCTATGTGGTCTAACTAGGAAAAGAGCTCTTTCCCGTGAAAGATACTTTATGCTCTTCATTGATGACTATTCAAGAATGACATGGGTCACTTTCCTCCTAGATAAATTACAAGAATTTGATAGATTCAATATCTTCCAGAACATGGTGAAAAAGGAAAGTGGATGCAAGCTAAAATTTCCTAAGATCTGACCGGGGTGGAGAGTTCACATCAAATGAGTTTGAAGATTAATGTGAGAGGCATGGAATCAAAAGGCAATACTTAGTCCCAAAGATACCACAACAAAATGGTGTGGTAGAAAAGAAGAAAAAGATAGTCAAGAAGATGGCCAGACCCATGTTAAATGAGACAAATTTATCGGATATGTATTGGAAGGAAGCAGTTCATATTGCAGCATATACTCTAAACCGGGTTTAGTTAAGAACAAACAACAAAATGACACCTTATGAGTTGTGGTATGACTAGAAACCGTCAATCAAGTACTTCAAGGTGTTTGGAAGAAAATGTTTTATCAAGAGAGAAATGGATGGTTTAGGTAGTTTTGACTCCAAGAGTGATGAAGGGATCTTACTTGGTTACTCAACTAACAGTATGGCCTACAAATACTACAAAAAAAGACTTAGAAGAGTCATTGAAAGTGTTGTAAGAGTTGATGAGGATATGATAAAGGAAGACAAACACAAATGAGCCAGTATGATGGTTTTGGTGATCAAGATGAAGAAATTCAGTCAGATAATGAACCAGAAGAAGCATCTAATAAGGTCCCTAACTGGTATGTTTAGAAAAACCACTCGGAAGGGCAGATTTTAGGTAATAAGAGTGATCATGTGCAGACTAGAAGAAGACTTGCCTGGAATGATGAACAAGTAAATTTCTACCTCATGACTAATGTGGAACCTAAGACATTCAATAAGGCTAGCAAAAGTCAGAAATGGATGGATGCTATGGAAGAAGAGTTGCACCAGATTGAGAAGAACAAGACTCAGTAATTAGTCCCTAGAATGGAAGACAAGAACATCATTGGCACCAAATGAGTCTACCAAAACAAGATGAATGAAGAAGGTAAAATTGTTAGGCATAAAGCTAGACTTGTATGCAATGGTTACTCTCAAGTAGAGGGCAATGATTTTGAAGAAACATTTGCACCAGTAGCTAGACTAAAAGCAATTAGGATGTTTCTAGCTTTTTCAACCTATAAGGATTATAAGGTATATCAAATGGATGTAAAATCTGCCTTTCTCAATGGAAATTTGGAAGAAGAAGTGTACATGGAGCAACCATAAGGGTTTTTGTTACATGATGATGAAACCTTTGTATGTCGATTGAATAAACCCATGTATGGTTTAAAGCAGGATCCTAGAGCATGGTATTCAAGGCTAGATAAGTACCTGAAGGAGCAAGGATTCAAAAAGGGGACTGTTGATAGCAATCTATACATCAAGGAAAATGGAAACCACATGATCATTGTGGTTTTGTGTGTAGATGACATTATTTTTGGAGGCAACAAGAACACTCTTTGCAAATATTTTGTTGATTAGATGCAGTCAGAGTTTGAGATGTCAATGCTTGGAGAATTGACATACTTTCTTGGTTTGCAGATATCACAGCTAGATAAGGGAATCTTCATCTCACAAACCAAGTATGCAAAGGACATGCTAAAGAAGTTTAAAATGGAGGACTGCAAACCAGTGAGTACCCCCATGGTGATCAGAATAAAACTGAGAAAGAATGATGAGTCACCAGTAGTGGATCAGACATTGTATAGATCCATGATAGGTAGTTTATTGTAGCTTACTGCTTCTAGACCGGATATAGTGTAGGCAGTGTGTATGGTGGCTAGATTTCAAGCGGCACCTAAGTAGTCACATATGAGTGCACTCAACAAAATTTTTAGGTACCTACGAGGGACACTCAATTATGGATTATGGTACCCTAAACAAGAGGAATTAATCTTGGAAGCATCTATTGATGTTGATTGGGTAGGTTGCATTGATGATCGGAAGAGTGCAAGTGGTGGTGCATTCTTCCTAGGTGACCGGTTGGTCTCATGGCATAGCAAGAAGAAGGATTCAGTCTCTCTATCCACTGTTAAAGCAGAATGCATTGTTGTTGCCACATGTTTCTCTTAGGTGCTTTGGATGAAGTAGACCCTCAAAGACATACAGGTGGATATCTCTGATCCTATTTCCATCTGGTGTGACAATTCAAGTGCCATCAACATATCAAAGAACCCGATGATGCATTCAAGGACAAAGCATATAGCCATCAAATATCATTTTCTCAGAGATAAAGTTGAAGGACTAGAAGTCATGATGGAATATGTCCCTACAAGAGAACAAGTGGCAGACATCTTCACCAAACCATTACCGGTAAGCACTTTTGAGTACTTGAGACACAAGTTGGGAGTTGTGTCACCTCCCTCATGCACTTGAGTTTGGAAGGAGATCTATGGTTCAGGGGGAGTTCATTGTAAAATCCCCTATCTCTTAGACCATATGCTGGATACAAGGGGAGATCAAGTGTTTATGATGCAAAACCGACATGCTTGAACTTATAGGTGTACTGGAAGCACCAAATGCAAAAGAAGGAAATTGTTGTAGGAAAACCAAGGAGAATTTCATTATTACGGGTATCTACTTTCCCACTTGGTAGCACTCATAGTAAAATCACATTTGATTCTTATATGATGCTAGTTGAGCGGATTGTGGCCAAAGGGGGACAATACACTCTATAACTGGTGGAGAATGAATTAGATGGAAGCATGCCCCGACCCTTTATCATTATTGTCAAAGGGGAAGAATGGTCAATTGGGTCGGATGAAGGAACCGAGTGTGTTGACATCAATGCCAAAGGGGAGATTGTTGGAATTATGTTGTCATTGATATCAACCGATATGGAATGGTCACTGGTGAGTAGGTAATGGTGACCAATATGGGTGAAGTAAGTAATGATGTCAACTTGCATGAAGGATGGAGCGTGTAAGTAGATAGAAAAGATATGCTACCGGTACACATGAAGTGCAACATCTACTAGTAAAGTAGGACTACCAGCAAGGCAAGGCAAGCAAGCAAGGAAGCAAAGAAGAATAGGGAATGTGACCACTGATAGACAAAAAGAAGAATAATGCAATCATTAAATGGACTTAGTAGATGGACCAACATGTTTGATGGAAGGCCAAGTTCCTCCACTAGCAAAGAAGAGATCAGCAGGTATGAAAGTCCACCGGTGAAGTTAGGTTATAATGATAAGGTGAGTTGAACTAGTAATGAGTCTTGGTCGATGAAGGATGTCAAATTGACTTTGCAGTCTAAGCATAGGTGGATTTCAACAAGGATGATAGGTGAAAACCAAGTAGAAAGCACGGAAAGGTCAGTGAAGTGCTCATCGATGTAAAAGTTAATAAGTAGGTCAACATTAATGAAGAACCCACAAATCATGGGATGATGGAAGAATGTTGCTACAGAATGGTAAGGTGATTGAAATAACCTTGCAGGACGATCTGATCCTTGTATGCAGAAAAGCATGTTGTAGATATCCAAAAATAGAAAATGCACATTGGAAAGTGAGGAGATAGTGGTGCTATTTGATGTGATGCATAACACCATTCCAAAAAAGCAGATCAGATTAGATGTGATATAGATTAAGTTGGTGGAGGAAAACCCTAACACACCAGCATTTGAATGTTGCTTTTGGTGGGAACCCTCATACATAAATATGTGAACTCAAGACTGAGATTGATTTATTCTGAATGTGAGTTGTGAGAGAAAAAAAAGCCTAAGCAAGAAGAGAGACTATTTTCCTAAGAGTTATTTCATAGAGAGTTAGAGTGTGTGTTAGCAGGCTGAACTGCTGAGAGGTTATAAATGCTAGAGACAGAGTAACTGGTGAACTGTTATAGTCTTAATAGTCAAGCATACCGGTAGGTATTGAAAGGTTAGGAAGGCATCCAAGTGTGGTACTATGCAAGGTGAGGATCATAGAAAGAGAAGAAAGGAAGAGAGTAACTGGTAAGTGATCAGAGAGTAATCTAGTAACCGACAGTGGGAGAACTAGTGAAGAAGAGGAAGTTGATAACCAACAAACTTGAGTCGATCAGGTGTTGCAGAACTCATTTGCAACTAGGTTCTATCATTGCATTAAAATTGTATTTCATTATAATACACTGAGTTGCTATTGGTGAAGGGGTTGGTGCCCTAAATCATTATAACCTGTTGTTTCATTCTGAGACTAGATTGGAGAAGTAGACTCCAACAACATTTCTCACCAAGGTTTTTCCCATATTGGATTTTCCTCATACATCTGGTGTTGTGGGTTATGCATTTGTGTGTTTTTCTCTTTTGATATCCACTCTTATCTTACCAGTTTGATTGTTTACTGTTTAGGTTGTTAACTAGTACTCCAAGCTTGGTTTAGAAAGAATTTTTCTTAGGAACCACTGATTCACCCCCCTCTCAGTGGTACATTGTGTTCAACAACTTAAAAGGAATATTTTGTAACAGAATTATGTATGTCAGTTCATTTTATTGACAAGTGTCTCTTCTAGCTCATATCTTGTTTGCTCTGTTATTTTCTATAAAAGGGAATTCAAGGCCAAGAGACAGGGTTCCAATTTTGAGCTTTGTACTTTGTTTTCTAAATCAGAGTCATAGGTCTCATTAGCAGGTTTTAGGTGGAATGAGAAAAGTGTAAAGTCTTTTTGCATATCAAAAGTAGAAATGCATCTTGTGCCATATTTTGTGCAGGTTTTGAAAGATTGAATTGTATATTGTCTTATGATAGATATAGCATTTGAATTAATGAAATAGAATTCAAGCTTATTTCTCTCCATTGTATGATTCTACTATCTTTTGAATGAAATATAATCAAGGGTTTCTTTCATTCATTGCATTGTTATGATGTGTGTGATTTATGTTTATGTTGTGATCTAAGGGATCAATTAAATGCTTAAACAAAATTACAGAGTGGTAGGGCTTGTGCAGGGATTTTAATAAGTATTATGGGTTTGGGTTATAGTAGAGATATATTATAATGAAATATATTCTTAGTTCAATGTGCTATCAGATAAATTCTATTGTAATTAATCTTACATTTCATGAATTTGACTCCCCATTGGAATAAGGAATTGGTTATTAGCTCATCCTAGTCTTTACAGTTAGTTTTATGCTCAGTTCATCTGTACTTGCTATAAATTATTGATTATCAAAATACATTTCACTTTATGTTTGTTATTTGTATGTTTTACCCATATCATGCTTCAATAGGTTGAGGATCACTGAAGAATTCGCCATTCTTGACCATTCTCCCTCTTTGTTGAGCCTGTATATGAGATTATTTTCTTTGTTTTAGTGCAATTTGTGAGTATGGCGCAGAGATCATAAATTCACTAAGGGATCACCCTCCCGGGTCTTGCAGAGCCCAAAGTGTAGAAGGATCTGTTGAATCCTTGTCATGGTCCAAGTTCTAGAGGATATTGATGGTTGGAGTTGGCTTCTCTATAGATATTTGAAGAGCCAACTTGGTTTCTACCTTTTGCAATGTAAACCCTTTGGGGAACCAACAAAAAGATAACGTGTGGAGCACCAAATCATGATCCATCTGAAATTAAGATAAACATGAATATCCCAAACAATCTCCCAAAATCTCAACTCAAGATCTGATCACACCGGAATATACCAAAGGAAATACCGAACTCTATAAAGCACTAATCAAAAGAACCAAACTATAAACCGAATCATATTATATGATCAATTAAGCTCCTAGATCACTAAAACCAACACAAAAATATATAATGATCTACTATAAATACTCCATATACCAAACCATGATCCCAATAAACCAATCTACAACCACCAGAGCAATAAATCACAGGAATATGTTGACATCAGTGATAACAACATATCCTAGCCAACATCAATGTCCAACAATCTCCCCTTTGGAATTGATGTCAGCATATGGATGTGAAAAAAAATCAATGCAAAGAAAGAAAACATCTCCAACAAAATCCCCCTAAGATCAAGAAGATAAGACATTTTTTCACATGCTCTCTATCCCCATTTGACATCA
The DNA here is from genome assembly GCF_030272615.1 of Cryptomeria japonica. Lineage (NCBI taxonomy): Eukaryota > Viridiplantae > Streptophyta > Pinopsida > Cupressales > Cupressaceae > Cryptomeria > Cryptomeria japonica. Next base: position 401,355,422 of record NC_081408.1, read on the forward strand.
ATCACAAATTTTATCAAGCATAAAACCAAACTCGCCCCCTTTAGATAAACAAATCATGATTACAACCATCTCAACTGAACCACAAATAGACTATTCCATCAGAGGAGCATCATAAACTCATCAATCCAGACAAAAAGATAAGATTGTGAAGTCCACCAGATTGAAGCAACTCAATGCATCTAGATCCCTTCAGGAGGGGTAGATAGCCCTAACTTGTCTCTCAAATAGACAAATGTATTTGTAGGAAAAGGCTTGGTGAAAATATCAGCAATTTGTTCCTTTGTAGACACATACTCTAACTTCACTTCCTCTTGATTGACCTTTTCTCTCAAGAAATGATACTTGATTGATACATGTTTATTCTTTGAATGCTGCACCAGGTTCATTGACATATTAATAGCACTAGAATTATCACAATATATCAGAGTAGGCCAATCATAGATAACTCTAATATCCTTCAACATTTTTTTCATCCAAACTACCTGAGTGCAATTACTAGCAACAACAATGTATTCAGCTTTAGCAGTAAATAGGGAAGCTAAATCTTGTTTTTTACTTGCCCATGAAACCAATTTATTACCCAAAAAGAATGCACCACCAGAGGTACTCTTCCGGTCATCAACATCACCAGCCCAATCAGCATCAGTGTAAGCACATAACATCAAATCGTCGTTCCTCAAATACCATAAACCATAATCCACAGTCCCTTTTAGATATCTAAACATCTTTCTTATAGCAGTGACATGACTCTCTTCTGGATTAGCTTGAATCTAGAAACCATGTACACAACATGCATAATGTCAAGTCTAGTCTAAGTCAGGTATAGCAGTCCACCAACCATAGATCTATACTAGGTTTGATTAGCTTTTGGAGATTCATCATTCTTAGACAATTTGCAGCTAGTCAACATAGAGTTCCAACTGGTTTAGAATCTTCTAACCCAAACTTCTTTAGTAATTCCTTCACATATTTAGCTTGAGATATAAAAATATTGGCATTATACACTCAGATGAGAATGGTAGATATTGTCATTGATGGAAACTAAGTGACAACTAAGTGGAAACAAGGTTCAACATGGTTCACAGGTTATACCGGCAAAAGACTTCACCTACCGACATCGACAGATACTACAAGGTTTATTCACACCAACATCCAGTTTACATCGGCAATAGATCATACTAGCATCCAAAGTCAACTTGGCAATAGTATTGTTTATGTGAAATGTATTGTAATGTAAATTATATTTGTATATCTGACATGATGTGTTGTAAAGACTCATATATGTATGAGATCTTGTAGGTCATTTGGTAAAAGGAGTAGTATGTGAAGTAGGTAACAAAATGTATGTATGATACCGAATAATTGTATATGCACTTTGATGTATTTATTTTAAGAGTGAATAAGAAGCAGAGAAGAGAAAAGACTATTTACCAATAAGGTTTTGGCAGAGGTACTAGATAGAGCTTAAACCAGTACTGAATCTAGCATTGCAGATGCTATTTTGAAGCAATACATTGTTATTAGATTTAACCATCTAATTGTGTAGTCAGTAGGACTCCATTTTGTGTTGAGCAGTGAGCTCTAGGCAGTTGGCCTTCCTGCATGTGCATGAGGCCCCTATTGTTCTAAGTAATATTTATTCATATTGACCAGTGAGTAAATATTGTGGGTCACAAATCCCACCGAGGTTTTTCCCTTACCAGGTTTCCTCGCCAAAAATATGTGTTATGGTGTGCATTGATGCTGATTCTTTTGTTTCTCTTTACTGCATTACTATTTTCTTACTGGTATATTAATTTCAGTTATAATGTTGCAAATAAGATTAAATCTTTCATCTACCGGTTAGACACTGATTCACCCCCCCCCCCTCTTAGTGTCTTTGGGATTAACCAAATATCTAACAATTGGTATCAGAGCCTGGTCCTCTATTTGCAGAAGCCTAACAACTTGAGGAAGATTTTGAAACCGGTACCGATGGAAAGCTTGAGACAATAGTTGGAAGGAGCTTTTGAAGATTTTGATGTAGAAAAATTGAAGAATATCAAACTGGAAGATGAACTCAGAACTGCTCGGGAATTCATCAAAGCACTTCAAGAAAACTTGGCCAGAGCATAGAACAAGAGAAAATAATTACATGAGAAACTACAAAAACAAGATGATGAAGAAAAAGAAACTCTCAGAGATATTGCAGAGAAACTAAGGCAAGAGAACAATAACATGAAGAATGAGATGCAAGATTTAACCATGAGACTATGTAAGGATATTGAAGATAGAAAGAAGAATGAAGAAGATTTGGCCAGAATACTTAATGAAAGATTAGATGAATCTCTAAGGCTTAGTTATGAAAATGATATGCTTAAAACAATTTTGATTCACATGCAACATGACAAAGAAGAACTTATGAGAGAAGTTAGCACTCTGGAAAATGAGTTGGTTGCTATAAATGAATACAAAGACAAATTCAGAAAGAGTTCAGACAAGCTTGATGATATGTTGAAAAGTCAAAACCTTGATGGAGAAACAGTTGGACTTGGATTTGAAAATGGAGAAAGATCTGGAACTACAAACAATCATGATCACAGAAAACCGGTAAGGCAACCTAATGCTTATAAATTCAATGGGAAATGTTTTAATTGCAACAAATTTGGTCATAAAGCAAATTAGTGCAGATTTAGGAATAATCAAAATACAAACTCATCCACCGGTCAATGTTCCAAATGTAATAAATAGGGTCATAACTCAAATGATTGTAGAATGAATGTAAAATTCTATGTTTGTGGTAGATTTGGACATCTATCTAATCAATGTAGAACTCAAACCGGTCAAGGTTATGGAAAAACTATTCAAAGAAATAATGTAACCTATTATACATGCAACAAGATTGGGCATATTGCAAGATTTTGTAGAAGCAAGAATATACCAACAAACAATAGAGGATCTAATGACAAAGGCAAGGAAAAGGTGAATGAAATCAAGCAAGAATTCACTAAACAATGGGTCAAGAAGAGAGATTAGAGAAATGATAATTCTAGCTCTACACCGACAGTACAGAGCAATCCTGCACCGGCACTAGATTCTTCATCTAACTAAGGTATAATCCTTAGGGGTAAGGCATCTAATTGAAGATCATGCATTTTACCCTCAGATGGTGGTAAGAAGTCACAATTCTTTTTTACCGACAGATATGTTGAGTGACATGTTGAATATTCACTTAACTGGCAAAGCATTTAATGCACTTGTAAGTTAACTTTTTGGTTACAAAGCATTATAATTTCTCATTTCGACTTACCAAAAAATTCAAGCATTCGAAGAGCACAGAATTTGAGCACCAACATTCAAGAAGCAAAGCAGCAAGGATTTTTCAAGGCATCCAAGGTTTTCAATTAAAAGGTATTTATCTTACAACATAGCTTCTTCATCTTCCGTTCCTAAATTCATTGCAAACCCTACTATTGTGGAAAATATCAAGCAACCTAAACTAGTCTTTAAGATCATCCCTAAGATAGCTAAGTTGGATGACTCCATTGGTGCATTTTCAAAAATCCCGAAGGGAGTTGCATTTGTTGAAGACCCTAGGGCATACATTCACTATAACATTAAAGATTTAGGGTCCGAGGATTTAAAGAACATGTTTATGAATGTTATCACTGACAATCAAGGTTTAGTCAAACTAGAACGCAAAATTGTGGAAGATTTAGGGTTCATTGACATCCTTCAGATTCCTGAATTTTCAGATGAGATTGTTCATTATGTTCTTAGCAGGCTTCACGGTGAATTTTTATGGCTAGACTTAGTTTTCAAAGTCACTAAGGAAGCAATTAAGGTTGTTACTGGTTTACCTTCTACCGACACTAGGCTTGAGAAGAAAAAGAAAATTCCAAACAAAGAGGTTATGAACTTAACTAGTGCGACATCAGATAACAGATCACTTAGGGTTAGCGACATAAACTGATAACAATGTTAAATATGCTAGTATGGTTATTGGATATAAGGTGGCACATACTAACAGGCTAAATTATGTTTCAAGTCTATGCATTCACAGTGCCAATGAGATGATAATGAACAATGCTAAAATTGATTTGTGTGAGTGGTTGAAAGATGAACTCATAGAAAATTTGGATAAGATCAAAGGTGATATGAAGGGAACTTTCAAATTTGGCAATTTACTTGTATGTTTAATGCTATACTTCTCAAAGGTGATTCCCGATATAGGCCACAAAGACTTTGCCTATGATATTTCTGTTGGAAAATAGATAAAGGAGGCAATTACCGATATGGGCTCTGATGGTGACAAGCAGGTAAAAGATTATTTCAAGGACTTTCAAGAAAAAATGAGACAAAGGGAAAGAATCCCTCAAAGCATTGTTGATAAATATGACAAACATATATTCTTTGTAATTAAAAGAGATGAAGTATGGATGGAGGCAGTTAAACCTAGAACTGTCTAGATAACTGAGATGGGTTATGAAGTTGATTTAAATATTTTGGAATCTTATTCCAAGATACTCTTAGATGCTCCACCGGAACCAATAGAAAAGATCTTTGGCACTACAAAAACTATAGAGAGTGACGTTACTATTTAGAAGAAAAGGAAGAAAAGAGACAAAATGATAAAACATGCTTCAAAGTTTATTGAAATTGTTAAAAAAGGGATTGTTGAAACTTGATCCAATGAATGGTGTTGTTGAACAAGAAAGAAAATCAGAACAACAACCGGTAGCACATATTTCTCTTGTGGCTACCTCATCCAACTCTGACAATGACAAGGATGCAGAATTCAAAAGGGTGGAAAGGAAGAAGAGAAAACCCTCACTGGCACCTGCTCCATCACCAAAGAAAACAAGGACACTAAGAAAGAAACAACAGGCTATGAGAGAGCCCAGTAGTCTGAAGAAGAAGAAAGTTACATAGAAGAAACCGGAACAAAAGGTATCTGATACTCTTTGATTGACAGAACTTATCAATGAAATAACTCAGGATGGAAATCTTGGAAATGTTAGTAAGTTTTATCATTCTTTCAAATATTCTGATAAGGATACTATTGAGGAGAGTATAATTTTGTATCTAGATATATATAAGAAGGTTCTTATTGAAGTTATAGATTTTCTTCCAAATGATTTATATCTAACACTTGAAGCCAAGAGAATGTCTATTATGGAATTAGATAAGAAACCGAAGGTTGAGGCACTATTAGTGGTTCATCCTATTAAATCTAAGCAAGAAATTGATGATTTGATATTTGAAGCTAACAGAACTATTTTTGCAAGTGGTCACCAGCAAGTAAGCATCATGACTGGCAAATTAAAAGAGATAGCAAATGAAATAGTGGATAAGTGGGACATATTATTTGTAGAGAAAGAGAAAAGAGAAGAAAATGAAAGACAAAAAGTTGATAAATCCTTCACTAAGGTATATCAGAAAAAAATAAGGGTAAGAGTAAGGTTGGTAGTGTACCTGACTTCACAATAAAAGATAACTTACCTCCACCGGCAGTAGTAGAGGCACTAGCAGAAATGCAAAATCAGCCTGAAGAGAAGTCAGAGGAAGTGAAAGCAGATGATATTGATCCCGAGTCAAACATTTTATTCACAATGAATGTTGACACTTAGGACATCAATATTGTATTGGACAAAGAAACTGCTAAGGAAAAAAAATCTGAATCTACAAATGTTGAGAAACCTGAATCACCGATAAAGGTAGTTGACACTCAACAGAATGTTGAGGTACCGACAGAAAAAGAACAAGAACAAATAGAATCTGAACCGACACAAAATAAGAATGAGAAAAAGAATGAAAATAAGGAAGAGAAAGTGGTTAAAGTGGTTGAACAAGTATCTGGAGAAGAGAAGAAAATTATTGCAGAACCTAGCACTTCTCCTAGTACTTCTACTATGGATTTCAGACCAACAAACGTCACTGATGTATTATTGGATTCAATAAAGAAGATAACTAAATGCAATGCCTTAGCATTTAAGGCTATTGATGAATCACTACCAATTTTGCAAATGATTCCACCAACATGCAAGGTAGATCACATTGTTGGCTCAATAAGTAAATTGGACACATTGTCCAAATTCATTTCTTCTAACATTCAGTCAGTAGATAAAATAAATGAGGAAACTATTCAGAAAAGAGTTAATAAGGAAAAGGAATATTTCTTTAACAAAACAACAAAGGATTGTATAGAACAGATTGATTCATTACTACCGGCATTGAATTCCACTATTTTGGAATACAAGGAATTATACAAGGAAGCTTGCAAACCTCATCACTTAACAAAAGATATTGATGAACAAATAAAGAAAACTCAGAAAGAGATTGATGACATTGTAGATAACATGATTGGTTCTTCGGAACTACCATCAGTTTTGGATTAGGAAATGGCTATTTATGAAGAGAAGATTGAAAAACTGGAAAGAGAGAAAGAAAGGTTGAAGATGAAAACCCAAGAGTTAAAGAATAAACTTGGTCCTAGATTGGATAATCTACTAACACACCAAAATGAACTATCCAGGACAACAATTCAAGGAGATAGATCACCGGAGAAACAGATGCATTATCTCATAGGGATGATCGGGCAAACAGAGACAATAATTTCTAAGAGTACAAAGTTTTTGCAGAGTCTTAACTTGGTTTTGGGGGATATTTTTTAGATTGTACATAACCGGCTATAGGTATCTAAGTAATTTTTGAATTTTTGAGACTTTTGACATCCTTTTTAATTGATGTCAAAGGGGGAGTGGTATAATGAGAAAAATGTACAGAGTAAGGCATGGTGACAAGTGAACAGAAGGAGATCATTTTCCATCATGAGTGTTGCCATCAATGCCAAAGGGGGAGATTGTTGGCATTATACACTCGGATAAGAATGGTAGATGTTGTCATTTATGGAAACTAATTGTTGATGGCAACTAAGTGACAACTAAGTGGCAACAAGGTTCAACATGCTTCATAGGTTATACCGGCAAAAGACTTCACCTACCAGCACTGGCAGATACTACAAGGTTTATTCACACCGGCATCCAGTTTACATCAGCAAGAGATCATACCAACATCCAAAGCTGACTTGGCAATAGTATTGTTTATGCAAAATGTATTGTAATGTAAATTATATTTGTATAGCCAACATGATGTATTGTAAAGACTCATATATGTATGAGATCTTGTAGGCCATTCGGTAAAAGGAGTAGTATGCGAAGCAGGTAATGAAATGTATGTATGATACCGGATAATTGTATATGCACTTTGATGTATTTATTTTAAGAGCAAATAAGAAGTAGATTAGAGAGAAGACTCTTTACCAACAAGGTTTTGGTAGAGGTATCAGACATAGCTTAAACCGGTACTAAATCCAGCATTGCAAATGCTATTTTGAAGCAGTACATTGTTATTGGATTTAACCATCCAATTGTGTAGTCAGTGGGACTCCATTTTGTGTTGAACAGTGAGCTCTAGGAAATTGGCCTTCCTACATGTGCAGGCCCCTATTGTACTGAGTAATATTTATTCATATTGTCCAGTGAGTAAATATTGTGGGTCACAAATCCCACCGAGGTTTTTCCCTTACCGGGTTTCCTCGCCAAAAATATGTGTGTTATGGTGTGCATTGATGTTGATTCTTTTGTTTCTCTTTACTACATTATTATATTCTTACTGGTATATTAATTTCAGTTATAAAGTTGCAAATAAGATTAAATCTTTCATCTATCAGTTAGACATTGATTCACCCCCCCTCCCTCTTAGTGTCTTTGGGATTAACCAAATATCTAACAAAAAATACCTTTTCCAGTCTGTGAAATCTGCAAACCTAGGAAAAATTTCATTTCTCCTATCATAGACATCTCAAATTCTTTCTGCATATCACCAACAAACTTCATACTCAAGTCATCATCTCCTCCAAATATAATGTCATCGACAAAAACTTCAACAATCAAAATGTTATCATTCTCAAACTTGAAATATAGATTACTATCAACAGTTGCTTTATTAAATCCCAATTTCAACAAGTACTTATGCAATCTATCATACCAATCTCTAGGGGCTTGTTTCAGTCCATAAACAACTTTCTTCAGTTTACATACCATGTCTCCATCATCTGATAATGAAAATCCATCAGGTTACTCAATGTAGACTTCTTCCTCAAGATCACCATTCAAAAAGGCTAACTTGACATCCATCTCATATACCTTGAAATCCTTATAAGTAGCATATGCAAGCAATAGTCTAATTGCTTCAAGTCTAGCTACCAGAGAAAAAGTATCCTCATAATAAATTCCTTCCTTTTGTAAATATCCTTTGCATACTAGTCTTGCTTTATTTCTGACAACTTCACCGGCTTCATTCAATTTGTTCTTGAATACCCATTTAGCACTAATGGTATTCTTGTCGTTAGGTCTAGGTACAATTTCCCATGTGTTATTCTTTTCAATTTGATTCCATTCTTCTTCCATAGCCTTTATCCAGTTTTCATCTTTGCAAGCTTCAATAACATCTTTAGGTTCAATTTTAGAAATCAAACATACCTCTTCAGGAACTAGCCTTCTTCTAGTCATCACGCCTTTATTTTTATCACCAATGATCTGATTTTCAGAATGATTCAATCTCACATACCTCAATGTCTTCTGATTATTCCAATTTTCAAGTTCTTGCACCTCTTCACTACCAACAGTAATATCTAGATTAATTGTCTCTATCGAATCATTCTGCTTCAATTCTTCTGTCTAAATTTTCTTTAAGACAACACTCTGATCATCATCATATTCGCATGCTGTGATTTCTTTTCCACAATTCTCATCAACCTTCACATTTGCACTTTCCACTATCTTTCTCAGTCTCTTATTGTAGCACTAGTAGGCTTTTCTCTTTTCTGAATATCCCAAGAAAATTCCTTCATCACTTCTTGCATCAAACTTTTATATATCCTCATCTCTCTTGATATAACACTTGCTTCCAAAAAAATTAAAATATCTCACAGTAAGAACATGACCAAATCATAGCTCATACGGAGTCTTACCAGAATCACCTTTTATATGCACTCGGTTGAATGTGTAAACAGCAATGCTAACAGCTTCTCTCCAATAGATCTTCGAAACATTCCCTTCAATCAACATAGTCCTTGCAGTGTCCAAGATAGTTATGTTCTTCCTTTCAACAACTCCATTTTGTTGTGGGGTTCTAGGAGCAAATAGTTATCTTCTAATTCCATGCTTCTCATTGAATGAGTCAAACTCACCAGAACAAAATTCTCCTCCTCTGTCAAATCTTAGACATTTCATTATCAATCTTGTCTCAGTCTCAACCTTTTGTTTCAATATCTTGAATTTGTCCAATGCTTTTGATTTTTCCCTCAAAAAGGCAACCCACATCATCTTGGAATAATCATCAATCAATAACATGAAATATATGTCACCCTACACACTTCTTATTATTTTAGTTCCACATAGGTCAGTATGCACAAGATCTAGCAATCCACCAGATATATATTGTTTACTCTTGAAAGAAATTCTTGTTTGCTTTCCTATTTGACATTCCTTACATACCGGACTAGTAGGCTTAAAGAATTTTAGGCAAATCTCTAATAGCTTGAGTAGTATTGATCTTAATCATTGAGTCAAAATTAACATGACACATTCTCCTATGCCATAACCAACTTTCATCAATCTGAGCAATTAGGCAACTTTTCTCACCGGCATTCAAATAAAAGATATTACCTTCAGTCTTAGTTCCTGATCCAATCTCTATGCTAGAGGTATTTAGGATCTTGCATTTTCCATTCTTGAATTACAAATCATAACCTTTGTCAACTATTTGTTTAACACTTAAAATATTATGCTTCAAACCTTTAACATACAGTTTTATGCTTACCATCAAAGGAAATAGAACCTCTACCATGGATCACACAGGCTTTGTCATCTCCAAATCTTACTATTCCACCATCATACTTCTCCATATTCAAAAATTTTCCTTTATCACCAGTCATATGATGTGAACAACCATTGTCAATCGCCCATTTATCTTTCTCTTCAAATTTAGCAGCTAAATCTTTTTCTTCAATAATGCAACTTGTATGATCAAGAGGTACCGGTCCATCTTCTTTAATAGAAATAAACACAATTTCATATCCTTTTGATTATTCATTTGTAACACCTTCATCAACAGTATAATAATAGTTCTTCTGATGTTTATACTTTCGGTTAGGCTTGTAAGGCTTGTCATACTTCTCATGCTTCTCATATCTATCATTCCTATCATGCTTATCAAATTTATCATGCCTATCATAATTAGACATTCTCTCTGGGAACCTAGAAGCAAAATGTCCTATCTTATTGCAAGAGAAAAATTTTAGAGGCAATTTTACATCATACTTACCAGCTCCTTTAGGAAATATTTGGGCAATCAATGCTTCAAGCTCATCCAATTCTCTTTCTTTCTCTTCCATCTCTCTTCTCTCTCTTTTATATCTGGATATTTTGCATTCTTCTAGATCATACTTCTTCTTTTTTAATACAGATGCTCTAAATGTTGTCTCAGACTTTCCATGTGATTCACCAAATTCGCTCAGTTCAAATGCATCAATCTTTCCAACCAACATATCTCTTGTCACAATAGTCACACTCTGGATCTCATCAATAACAACTACCTTATGTTTGTAAGCAGGAGGCAATGATCTCATCACCTTAGCAACAATTTCATCTTCTTCAAGGGTTCCATAGACACATCTGATACCTAGGATATGGTCATTCACCTTAGCCATGAAGGTTGATATGTTCTCATCTTCTCCCATCTTCAGCATCTCACACTTCCCTTTCAAACTCTACAACTTAGCAACTTTGAATTGTTTATCTCCTTCATACAAGGTCTCAAGCTTTTGTCAAATCTCATGTGCAGTCTGAATTCCCATTACATTAGTCATCTCAGAATCAATCAGGGCACTCCGTAATGTTTCCTTATCTCTAATGTTATTTTCATCATCCTTGATCTCAACAGTAGTAACTGGTCCATTCTGAGGAACAGAATAGGCATCCTTTGTAATCTTCCAGTAATCATCTCCTAGAAATTTTAAGTGCACCTCCATCTGGCTCTTCCATATAGCATAGCTACTTCCATCAAATCTTAGACTCTCCTTCTTAAATAGAACAGCTCCAGTTGCCATCCCGAATCTCCTCAAGCAGTCAAGCTTCTTTTGGAGGATCTAGCTCTGATACCAATAGTTGGCAACAACAATGAAGGAAAACTGAGAGGAGGGGGGTGAATCAATTTTCACCAGATTAATAAACTTAACCTCAAATACAAATCTAATTAACTGTAGCAACAACAAAGATAATAAAATTGATAGCACAACAAACAACAACAAGGGTTTGACGTGGAAAACCCAGTTAAGGGAAAAACCACGGTGGGAACCTACCCCCAATAAAATGATACTCTATAGTAGTATGTGAAAATGATTACAATGGGGAATGCACATGCATTTAGGCTCACTACCTAGAGCTCACTACTCAAAATACAATAACCCAGAAGGCTACAACCCTAAGGGAAGGTTCACTACCTTACAAGGAAGACTCACTGACTTACAAATTATTCGGACAACAATCCGGAATCAAATGAACTGAAAGAATAGCATCTGTAAATTCTCGATGATAGTTCCAGTTAAGCACATTTGTCTTCTCTGAAACACTTCAATCTTTTCTCAATCACAATGCCAAATGATGTATTCTCTTGTTCACACCTTTACTATTCTCTAATAATGCAAACACATCATTGACACCTAATTTACATGACTATACCATCCATATATACAATTCATCAACCTTGACAACAAGGTCGGCCAAACCCTCAATTCTTAATTACAAAATTACATCACACGATACAAAGATTAACCACCAAACCAATATAAATATATACATGACATAACATGGACCTAAATCAAATTCTCAAACACGCAACACCACCAGAATCAACTCCAAGATCAACCGCAACATGCTACACCACCAAATAGGTCTCATATCATTAAGAACACCACCAAATAAACAAAACACCAATACCATGCACATCGATCAATGTAGATAATCAAAACAAATAGGACGTAAATAGGAAACACTGACAAGTACACTAGAATCATCTGTAATAGTTGCACCAACACCACTTATCAAAGCTTCATCGATCAACATCTGAAACTCAAGAACACTCAAATAGTAGCAATTGTCACAAGGAAAGATAACTTGCGAATCACCAAATCATGATCCATCTGAAAGGAAGATACACATGAACATCCCAAACAATATCCCAAAATATCAACTCAAGATCTTATCACACTAGAATATACCAGAGGAAATACCGAACTCTGCAAAGCACTAATTAGAAGAACCAAACTATAAACCGAATCATATGATATGATCAATTAATCTCTTGGATCGCTGAAACCAATACATAAAGATATAATGATACTAAAAATACTCCATATGCTGAACCATGATCTCAATAAACTAATCTGCAACCACCAGAGCAATAAATTATAGGCATATGTTGACTTCAATGACAATAATATATCCTAGCAGCAGCAATGTCCAAGAGTTCCAATATGCCTTGTTCATGGAGGCCTAACCCTTTGCCTTGATAATTCATTTTTTCACAAATTATTTTTCCAATAGGATACTTATTATTTTGGAAACAATATGCGAGTCCATTTTTAGGGGGATGGGATGTAAAAGGGATTGTAAGCTCTTGGAGGAAACCAGAGTGGATGAAGGTGGAAGAGCCAATTTGATAGGTTTGGGATTCATGGACAGGTTGGCTATGGTTGATGGGATCTTGTGTAGGATTGGGATCTTGTGGGGGATTAGGATAATGTGGAGTATCAGGATGAATATTAGGATCAAGACATGGATATGAAGGGATACTTTGATCTTGACTTGGGATGGGATCATTTAGTTGAGTGGAATGGATGATTGAATATTGAGATGGAAGGGGATTGTGCGATGGAGAGATGATTTGATCTTGAGATGGAGCAAAATCTATGCTAGCATGCTTTGGGATAGGCTCTTAACATGTTGGGGGTTGTGGGGATGGTGTGATGGAGGAGGAGGTGGAATATTCAACTTGGGTAGATGGAGGGATGGTAGTATCATGAAGCATAAGGGATTGAAGTGTTTCTTGACGTGGAGGGGATAGAGGTGGATGTAGGACTTGAGGAGATTGGGAAACTTTGTTTTGAGGTGGGGATTTTTTCTCCTTTGATAGTATTTCATGGATAAAATTATGGAGAAAGACTTGGAGGATGGGGATGGAGTGGATTTCGGAGTATTAGGATTGTGTGGAGTTTTAGTATTAGATGGAGGCTTAGGATTATTGATTGGGGTATTAGGATTAAGGTTGGGAGAACTATGGTGTAAAGGGTTTTGATGGTGAGTGGATATGATGGAGGTGTTATAAAAATATGGGGATTGGGATATGGATGTGCGAGAATATGGAGGTATACATATTGGATTGGAGAGGTGTGTGGATGAGGGATAATATGAAGAAAGGGATGGGGAATAAGATGCATTTCCCTTGTCAAAGGTAGGGGATGGATAAGATATGTGAGATGAATTGGGACTAACTTGGTAAGTGGGTTGGGATGGGAGACATGGATAGGTGGAATTTGGATAACTTTGAGGCATGTATGAGTTGGATGGGCATGGTTGATAGGGTGATCCATGAACTCCCATAACTATTTCCTCAAACCAACCCATGATGCTTGAATGTGGATTTTGGGTAGTGTTTCCCATTTTGAATTTTTGAGTCACCATTAAATTTATCCTAAGTATTCCTTGCCACTTCATGCTTCAAGCTTTCGATCATGGGCTTTATGAGTTTTCAAAGTCATGTCATGCAATGTGTCCCTTTTCCAAGCTTACCGTGGGGTTAGAAAGTTCTGAAAGTATCTAATCGCCAGATCTCTAGTTGTCTTGTGCTTCGATCACTCTAGCATGGGTTGTGAAAAGTTTGTAAGTCCCAACTGTAGGTTCCTAAGTTCATATTTTCCCCGACTAAGTGACTTGTCAATCTCACCTAGGTCTTGGGGCATCGCCTTTGTGTCAAGTCATTTTACAGACTAACGTTGTTTTCCTTGTCAGAAGGAATAAGCTAAATTAAAGGATCATTTTGAAAGGTGAAGTAAATGCAGCATTTTAGGCATGTCACATCACTCGAGGACATAGATGAGTGGCAGATGTTTTTTGAACCAACTTTCATTTTTATTTTTCACAAAGTTTATTATCTAGCTTGTGTCCAAGCAATGTGTGATACAAAATCACTGGATAGGTGTGTGAGACACGAAAGTAGAATAATTGAACCTGGAGACCTTCCTGCAAGAGCTTGATGGAAGTGAGAGAGATCCGTTGTGAGAAAGAATTTTTCAGTGTGGCTTGGCTTTTATAGCTGTTTTTCTATCTATTGTTCCTTGCATAGATTTAATTGATGCATGCTCTAAAAGATACAACCCAGAAACACAAGAAATCTGAGTAGAGGGTGGTAGGGTTGTAGCATGGATTAACACTGAAAGCCTCTCTTGTGCTTTGTGTCTTCCTGAGAAAGAAGCCTCTAAAATCAAGTCTGTTCTAGTTGGCAAAGAGTATTTCCAAATTCACGGGTACTGGTGTATGAACTGCATTGCCAAAAATTTATTAAAATTCAAGAAGGGAGGTAAGTCTCAATTGCCCGCTAGATTAAAAAGGATGCCTTTCAAAGACAAAATTACAGAAATTAGACCCCTCTTGCACCGTGTTGTAGGAAATGCTTGCACTGATTCTTTTCAATTTTGGATGTGTCATTTCATTCTAGTAATTTGTGCTCCTGGGAGTTTTATTGACTGGGCCTCTATCATTAGCTATCATTTGCATAAACAATGGTAGAATTTTCGTTAGTCCCTTATTTTTCATATGTGTTCATATCTGATTTTCATCCTAGCTAGTCAAGAGTCTATTTGGTCAAATTGCATCATCCTCTCCCTACATTCACACCCATCTACTGGAAATTTTCCCAACTCACCATGTGTAAGGGTATGCAGGATTTTTTTGGTGTCAATGATGTATTTTCAATGAATATGGTCAAGAAATTAGAAGAAAACCCTCACCTTATGATTTCCCATGAACTAGCTAACTTTGTGACTAAATTTGGGAGTTTTACACCCAATTCAACAGGTTCACATACCTTAGAATTGGGGGTTTTGAGAAGGCCCTACTGAAATTGCCTCAGTTCCCATCTGATTATATTGTGTTCCTGGAAGTTTGTCGCCAAATGGTTGTGGTAAATGTCAAATACCTAAACATGGGAAACAAAGGATACTCCTTCCCACTGTCCACAACTTACTTCTCTTGCAAAACAAATTGTGTTGCTAAGGCCATGGCAAGAATTCTAGAAAAAAATTATTTTCTCTTTGTCATCTAGAAGTAGTTTTGCCAGCAAGGTATATGTGAAATGCCATTTGTATGGGGCCAAAGGTTACATGCATTGGCCCGAGCTTGAATATTTCTAGGAAGATTGTCTAGATGATGCTGAAGTGTTCAAGAGAATTTTTATAAGGGTCTCTTTATATAAAATTCACTCTTGGTGTTCCCTTTAATGTTCCTGATGATATGTTTGAAGATGAGGTTATTATTGACCTAGAGTTTAATACTCTTGCTAACACAGCCCCCACAGAAGTTGATTGTGTTGGCCATTTGGTGGAATTGATTATGTGTTGCATCGATGTTTTGTCATTGATGTCAAAACTAGCTATTTGGATTCTTTACCGACACCCTTCTGGACCCGGTAGGCTGAGCAATTTCTGGTTGGTTTAGATCTGGCATGATCCGGTAGGCTTCGGTATGATTTGGTTATGGAATTAGCTTATTCATGATACTCATGTTCATACTCAGTTAGCTATTTTTGGTATGGTGATCGGATGCTATCTTGTTTGCTTGGAAGCTTGGCTTGTGGTTCCGGTGAGGGTTTCACCAGCAGAGCTTTTGATGAAGATCTTTGGTGATATACATAAGTGGTATTGGTGCATCTTCAGGTTGAGTTTCAGGATGTTGTTGATGATCGTGTTCGAGACTTGATGGATGGAGATCATTGTTGTAGCGTGTGAACCTATATTGGGTCCCGATTGATCTAGGTTATGGACCGGTTTAATGAAACATTTGGATTCCATCTCTCGATGTGTTTCTGAGATGTCTTATGTGTTGGATATTATTTTTTTGGTCTAAGGCCGACATGTTTTGTTATTATGTATTTGGTTTATTGTCTGGTGGCCGACCTGATTGTTTATGGTCGAGGTTTTTTATATATATGATGTAAGATCTCATTGTAGATCATGATAGGTATAAGGTCGGGAAATGGAAATGGATATGTAATGTTCGAATAATCTAATATCATTCAAGAAGAGGATTTGGTCGATCATTGGAGATCAAATTGGGTTTATGTAAGAGGATTTAGTCCTCTAGTGTTGAGCTTAACTAGAACTGTACTCGGGCATAGGAGATATTATCTTTGTGATTCAACACTTATTCCAGATTGTAGTCTGGATTTCTATGTAGTCTGTGAGGCTCCTTTTGTGATGACCAATGTGCTCTAAGCTGTTGGCCTTCTTGCAAGTGAAGGCCCCTCAATTATAATTCACATACTTACTGTAGAAGTATTATCTGACTGTGGGTAGGCTTCCCCCATGGTTTTTTACTTTACCGGGTTTTCCATGTATAAATTTTGGTGTCATGTGGATGGTATTTATTCTATTATTATTGCTTATGCTTAATTGGTTTAACTGCTATTCTAGTATTTGGTTTAAGAATTTTGGTATTAATGTTTTGGGTTCCAGTATTAAAGTTTTAATTGCTAATGGTTCTGGTAATCTGAGACAACTGATTCACCCCCCCTCTCTCAGTTGTCTTCTGGTTATTTGAACTGTCTAACAATTGGTATCAGAGCATTGGTCCTCTCTACAGAAAGCTTAACCACTTGAGGAAGATCCTATGGCATCTAATGGTTCAAGTTCATCCAGTTCATCCGGAGCTATCTTTCGAAGGGATATCCCTAGGCTTGATGGAACAAATTATATAGTATGGAAGATTCAGATGGAGACTCATCTGAGATTTCTTAGTAAGGAGATTTGGGAGATCACACAGAATGGTGTTACACCACATAATCCGGCATCTAGAAATCCTCCTCTAGAAAAATTGGATAAGGAGCTTGAGAATGATTGTAGAGAAAGAAAATCCCTCTTGTGTGCACTTTCTGATCAGCAAATAATAGGATTGACTAACAAATCATCTGGAAAGGCTATATGGGATAACTTGCAGACTCTTAGTGAAGGTGACCCTACAGTGAAGATTGCTAAATTTGATGGTTATCGAGTGAGATATGAAAACCTGAAGATGGAAGAAGATGAAAGGATTACTGCATTCATGGAAAGGGTAAATGAGATTTTTATGGGAATTCAATGTTGTGGTGGAACTCTAAGTGAAGATGAAAATGTTTCTAAAGTTTTGAGAGCCCTGTCACCGACTTACAAGATGAAGGCTGCTACTATTAATGAGTTTAGAACAATGGCTAATACATATGTCAATAGAGATACTTTGGTAGGGAAATTATCTTCTTTTGAGCTTGAAGAATTTGGACCTTCTGGAGCTGTGAAGATTTAACCTGCTTTTCATGCATTTGCATCAGCAACCGGTAAGCAAGATTGGAAGGCTTTGTATGCAAAGGAATTGGATGATATGCAAAGAGAAGATGATGAGTTTGAGAAACTTGAAGCACTATTTCCTAGAAGAGTACCTAAAGGACTGGTAGGAAGTAAGTATGAAGGAAAAACACCTTTTAAATGTTTTTCATGTAATAAGATTGGTCATTTTGCATCTAGATGTCCTGAAAGGAATTCAATATTTGAAGAAAGAGTTAGAAGATCTTTTAAACCTAGCCCTGGATATCAGAACAAGTATAAGTATACAAAAAAATGGAGACATTCTACATAGCAGATGAGGAAGGCATTACTAATTCTGATGATGAACCGGCAGAAGGCTCTGCTAGTGGTTTTGGTAATGGGAAGGAATGGGTGTTCCTGGCTATCAAGGAAGATGTTCTGGCACTGGAAGAGAATGTACTTGAAGAGAAGGTACTTGCTACTAAAATTGAAGAAAAGGATGAATGGGTAATTGACACTGGTTGTTCACATCATGTGACTGGAGATAAAGGGACAGTTTCTATCTTTGCAAGAATTTGATGGCAGACTGGTTAGATTTGTAGATGACAAAACATGTATGATCAAAGGAAAAGGAACTATATCATTAGATGGTAAGAACAATACTGATAATGTTTATTATGTTGAAGGTTTAAGGCATAATCATTTAAGTGTAGGACAATTGGTGGATAAGGGATTTCAATTACAGTTCAAGGATGGAAAATGCAAAATCATTAATAGATCTGGTTTGGAGATTGCATTTGGTACATAGACAAAAGGTAATATATTTTACTTAAATTCTGGTGAGAAGACATGTTTGATTGCACAATTTATGAGAGTTGGCTATGGTATAAAAGGATGTGTCATGTGAATTTTGAATGCATTGTGAAGATCAGTTCAACTAAGGAAGTTAGAGATATACCTAAGATTGTGAAGCCCTATAATCCGATATGTAAAGAATGTCAAATGGGTATACAGGTCAGAAATTCTTTTAGGAGTATACAAGATAAATCTAATGATGTTATTGATCTTATTTATACTGATTTGTGTCGCCCTGCTAGAGTTAAAAGTTTTCAAGGTGATAGATATTTCATGCTAATCATTGATGATTATTCTAGAATGATGTGGGTTACTTTTCTAAAGGAAAAATCTGAAGCATTTGAAAAGTTTAAAATCTTTAAGGCTAAAGTGGAAACTAAGACAAGATTGAAGATTAAATGTTCGAGGTTAGATCATGGTGGAGAATTCACATCCGGTGAGTTTAATAACTTTTGTGAGAAGCATGGTATAAGAAGACAATTTTCTGCTCCCCGGACACCTCAGCATAATGAAGTTGTGGAAAGGAAGAACACAACTATCTTGGATGTTGCTAGAACAATGATGATGGAAGCTAGTCCACCTCATATCTATTGCAGAGAAGCAGTGAGCACAACAGTTTATACATTCAATAGAGTTCATATCAAAGGAGAAATTGGTAAGACACCTTATGAATTATGGTTTGGAAATACACATACAGTTAAGTATTTCAAAATCTTTGGTAGTAAATGTTATATCGAAAGAGATGATATCATTGGAAAATTTGATCCTTGATGTAATGAAGGCATATTTCTTGGTTATTCTAATGAAAGCAAGGCATATAGATGTTATAAAAAGAGATTGCAGAGAATTGTGGAAAGTGCTAATGTCAAAGTGGATGAGCTGAATAGAGGTCAAATCAGAGTTTATGAGAAGGAACTGATGGTGGAAATGATTATATATGAACCGGTACCACCTTTACCAGAACAGAGTGTTGAACCAGTTAATCAAGTAGTATCAGAAAATTCTACAATAACTGAAGAATTGGGAAGAGGAACAAAGAGTCAGAAGACTCCTAGGTATATGAGATTGAATCATTCAAAAGATCAAATCATTGGGGATAAGAACAATGGAGTAATGACAAGAAGAAGACTAGCAACTAATAAGGTATGTTTAATTTCACAAGTTGAACCGGTATCAGTAACTGAGGCATGTAAAGATGAATATTGTTTGAAAGCTATGGAAGAAGAATTAGATCAGGTTGAGAAAAATAACATATGGACTTTGGTTCCCCAGCCTAAAAATAAGGATGTTATTGAAACTAAATGGGTTTTTAGGAATAAATTGAATGAGGATGGTCATGCTGTAAGGAATAAGGCTAGATTGGTTTGTAAAGGATATTCTCAGAAGGAAGGAATTGTTTGTGGAGAGAGTTTTGCACCTGTAGCTAGGATTGAAGCAGTAAGAGTATTTCTTTCCTATGTTACCCATAAAAATTACAAGGTTTATCAAATGGATGTTAAGTATGCATTTTTGAATGGGGATCTTGATGAGGAAGTTTATATTGGGGAACCTGATGGTTTTTCACTATCAGATGATACAAACATGGTTTGCGGGTTAAGGAAAACTTTATATGGATTGAAACAAGCACCTAGAGCTTGGTATGCAAGGTTGGATAAATATCTTTTTAAGCTTGGTTTTACTAAGGGTAATGCTAATAGTATTTTATATTATAAGATCATTGATGATAATATACTAATTATTGAAGTATTTTTTGCTGACATTGTTTTTGGAGGTGAAGATAAGTTATGCATGGAATTTTCTAAGAATATGGAGAAATAATTTGAAATGTCTATGATTGGGGAAAAGAAATTTTTCTTAGGTTTGCAGATTACTGAAACTAATAAAGGTGTTTTTATCTGTCAAACTAAGTATGCTAGGGAATTGTTGAAGAAATTTGGTATGGGAGATTCTAAACTGGTAAGTAATCCTATGGTTAAAAGTGAGAAATTGACAAGAAAAGATGTTTCTACACTGGTAAATCCTACAAGATACAAATCTATGATTGGAGGTATGCTTTATTTGACTCGGACTAGGCCTAACATAATGAATGTTGTGTGTATTGTATCAAGATTTTAGAGTGATCCTAAGGAAAATCATGGGAGTGCGGTGAAAAGGATTTTTAGACTTACAAGGTACATCAGAATATGGTATGTGGTATCCTAAGGATGATGACTTTACTTGATGTGCATATACAGATGCAGATTGGGCTGGAGATATTGATGACCGGAAAAGTACTTCCGGTGGAGCTTTCTTTCTTGGAAAGAAGTTGGTTTTATGGGTCATCAAGAAACAATCATGTACTTCTTTATCTATTGTTGAAGCGGAGTATGTTGTTGCTACTACTAATTGTACACAAGTTCTATGGATGAAGCAAATGTTGAAAGATATAAAGGTGGATTGTAATGAACCGTTAGTTATTCACTGTGATAACTCTGCTGCTATTGACACATCAAAGAATCTGGTATTTCATTCAAAGACAAAGCACATATCTATCAAGTACAACTTTTGAAGGAAAAGGTGGAAGCAAATGAAGTTAGACTGGTTAATGTGAACACTAAAGAGCAGATTGTAGATATTTTCACTAAACCTTTGCCTAAAGAATCATTTGAATACTTCAGAGACATATTAGGGGTTTTTGCCTCTCTGGTAGAAACTTGATTGATGCGGTTTGGCATCAGTCTGGTATGCATTATCAAATATATTTTTCATTCTGGCATTGATGTGGGGATGCTACTGCTCAGGGGGAGTAGTCAGCTTTTTTATTCAGTGGTTTATGTTTTTGCTTTGATATTTTTGTTAGATTTTTGTCATTGATGTCAAAGGGAGAGAGATGTTGATGTGAAAAACAAAAACTTAAGGAGTTGCATACATTATGGGGAGAGATATATGTATAATTCAAAGCTTTACAAAGATATCATTCACAGCGAGAGTTTGGTCTTTGTTTTAGAACTTCATTGCTATATCTTTGAGCGGGAGATTGTTGGTTGTCTTCCATTGGGGGAGACTTGTTTGGCATTTCTTGGTACTTAGATGTTTTTCACATCTAGTGTTGCCATCAATGCCAAAGGGGGAGATTGTTGGCCATTTGGTGGAATTGATTATGTGTTGCATTGATGTTTTTTCATTGATGTCAACACTAAATGTTTGGATTCTTTATCGACACCCTTCTGGTCCCGGTAGGTTGAGTAGTTTCTGGTTGGATTGGATCCGGCATGATCTGGTAGGCTCTAGTATGATTTGGTTATGGAATTGTCTTATTCATGATACTCATGTTCATACTCAGTCAGTTGGTTTTGGTCTGGTGATCTAATACTATCCTGTTTGCTTGGAAGCTTGGCTTGTGGTTCCAGTGAGGGTTTCACCGGCAGAGCTTTTGATGATATTTGGTGATATACATAAGTGGTGATGGTGTAGCTTCTAGTGGATTTTCAGGATGTTGTTGATGATCATGTTCGAGACTTGACAGATAGAGATCATTGCTTTAGTATGTGGAACTATATTGGGTCCTAGTTGATCTAGGTTATGGACCGGTTTAATGAAACGTGTGGATTGGACCTCTCGATGTGTTTTTGGGATGTCTTATATGTTGGATATTATTTATTTTGTGTAAGGCTGACATGTTTTGTAATTATGTATTTGGTTTATTGTTTAGTGGCCGACCTGATTGTTTATGGTCGAGGAATTGTATATATATGATGTAAGATCTCATTGTAGATCATGATAGGTATAAGGTCAGGAAATGGAAATGGATATGTAATGTGCGAATAATGTAATATCATTCAGGTAGAGGATTTGGTCAATCATTGGAGATCGAATTGGGTTTATGTAAGAGGATTTAGTCCTTTGGTATTGAGCTTAATTGGAACTGTACTTAGGTATGGGAGATGTTATCTTTGTAGTTCAACACTTCTTCCGAATTGTAGTCTAAATTTCTATGTAGTTAGTGAGGCTCCTTTTGTGATGAGTAGTGTGCTCTAGGTTGTTGGCCTTCCTGCAAGTGCAGGCCCCTCAATTGTAATTAACATACTTACTGTAGACGTATTATCTAACTGTGGGTACGCTTCCCACCATGTTTTTTCCCTTTACTGGGTTTTCCACGTATAAATCTTGGTGTCATGTGGATGGTTTTTATTCTGTTATTATTTCTTATGCTTAATTGGTTTAACTACTATTCTCGTATTTGGTTTAAGCATTATGGTATTAATATTTTGGGTTCCGGTATTAAAGTTTTAATTGCTAATGGTTCTGGTAATTTGAGACAACTGATTCACCCCCCCCTCTCAGTTGTCTTCCAATTATTTAAACTGTCTAACAGATTGGTCTAAAGAAGAGGTCTCAGACCTAATGGTTTGTTCTACTCTAGAGTTGAGAAGGACATCCGACTGGTTAAATGGCAAGTGGAAACAACATGTCAGCTCCTCACAAAGCTAGAAGTCATCATCCCGCAGAGAGAAAGGGGCAATGTCTGCTTCCCACATTCCAGTATCAAGAGCTAAGTCTACAGATAGGTTAAAAAACTGAAGCTCTCAGTCAAGTGCCAATGGGGAGAGACCTGAAGAAACTACTGCCAGACTGAAGTCGACCTATGAGTGGGATGATGGAATTGTGCCACCAAAAGGGAAATATCCCCTGGTTGATTCTGAAGGTATTTACCAATAGATAATTGATGATCATTATTTTTTTAATTTTCTTGAAATCCCCTCCTCTCCTGTACAAAATACTCCTAGCACTATTAATATAGAATCAATACTTGAAACAACCTCTCCAACATGGTTGAAGACGAAGGTAGAAAAGAAAAGAAAAGTGTCCACCCCTACTTCCAATGAGGTAGATACAATTCCACTATTGCTACAAAGTTCTCGCGAGCCTAAAAAGGATAAGCGGATTTATCGGATCATTTCTGACTCTGTATCTGGTCATCAACTCCTAGAAATTGTCGACCCTATTAAGGATATAAATGCAAGTGACATAATAGAAAAGGATTATAAGATCAGTGATTTGGATATGGGACCTTCTACTTTAGAAGGGGATGTCTACCATGCCAACTTTTCAGTTCATGCATTGATTAAAAGGGCTCAAGAACGGAAGAAAAAGAACTTGGAGCTGCAATCCCAAGTGTAGTCATTGAAGGATTTCATTTCATCTATTATAAATCCTGCTACTGGGGAGGCTTCAAGTTTTCATTGAATAGATAGATGAAATGTATAGAGTTGGTGTCAATTACATCACTAAATTCAGAGTGTTATATGTGAACATTTGGAATAAAAGAAAGGAATTATTAGCTGAGTTACAACAAGTCAGGAAAGAACATGGGAGCATATTTGTGCTTTCAAAGGAGGTTACAGAGCTCACGTTATTGAACCACACCACTCTAATGACTGACAAATTGGTAGAACATCCTAAGGAAGATGATCTTACTTGGTGTGAAGCTTTGGAATGGAAAAAGAGAATCTATCGTGACTATATCAATGACATTAATGATGCTATAAAATACTACTTGAATGATATGCTGAAAATAAAGAATAACCTCGGTGCTCTACATTTTGACCTTATGGACAGCTTTGAGGAAATTGTATGGGAATTTAATGAGATGATGAGTCAGTTTAAGGGTAATTAGTAGAAGAGAATCAGGGATCCTCAAAATATTTCCTTGGAATCCTATAAGGGATTGTGTCACTTGCAGATGCATACCACTGCCTTTGAGTCTGAGATGGATGAAATGCACAAGAACATAGCCACTACTTACGGGTTAATTTCAAAATGGAGAACAAGAATGTGCATCACAATAGTACCAGAGGACCCAATCTTGGAACTGATTGTGAATAGGTACCATGAATACAGACAAAGACTTAAAGCCCAAAACGTGACACATGCTAAACAGGAGGTGGAGATCATTGGTGATAATGAACCAGAAGTTGAATAGATGGGGGTAGTTTCATGATTTTATTGTTTTATTGCTTTTCTTGATTATTGGCTTGGAAGCCTAAAGACTTATTTTTAAATAACAGTTGTCTTCAAGAAACCGTTTCTCTGAATGTTTTAAATAGATGGACTTATTTTCATTTCAGGATCTTTTTGGAAAACTTTGTTTTACTCTTAAGAGCAAAAATTCTTTAAGTATATTTTGTTTATTGTTTTGAATATAGAAAAATTATTCGTGGTTTTTAGATATTCGTAATGTTTGAATTATGATGTGTGGATGATTTTTGTTCTTTCGAATGGTTATCAGTGGGTGGATTTATATTTGAGATGGTGGATGATTTAAACTTTTTGTTACTGCAGGAATATTATCTATGAATGATATTTTACGGTGATCTGGTTGATTCAAAATCTTAAAAAATCTAAATAGTGTTTTGTATTTTATGCTTGCCTTTACAAAGCTTTCTGGTTAAAAGCTCTTTCCTTATTTTCTTTCGGGTCAAAAGCATTCTAGTTAATTCTTCATTCATTTAATATCATTTGAAGGTAGTTTCCACCTTGTAAAATAAGTAGAGAATCAGTCAGTAAATAGTTTGTTTAGACTGGTTCAATTGTTGTTACATTTGTCACCTTTGTGGTCGTGAGAATATAGATTTCCGTGATAAATCTATTAACCAAAAGGTAGCCAACTTTTTATTTTGTGAGCGTGAGTCAAGACCATACAAAGTAACCTCAAAATGAAGAGAATGGGGTAATAAGTTGGAATTGGATGGATAGACTTGATCAAGAAAAGTAATGAGATGATGTTAGATGGAGATGAAGACTAGGACTTAGCAACTTTGGATTTGATTTGGATTGATTTGATTTGACTTGATTTTCCTGGATTGGATTGGGTTTGATTTGACTGGATTGGATTGGATTAGGACAAGAATGATTTGTTTAGGATAATGCCTTAGCTCTTGGATTAGGACTTAGATGAGGCATGAAATTGATGATGTGGACCACAAAGCAAGGTGACAACCAAGCTAGGTAAAATTCAGACCCTTGGATTAAGATACAATTGATCAAGCCTTCTTCTACTTAGGATAGCCTTACATTCCTAAGAAAAAGAGGGTAAGATGATTAGGGTTTTGATCAACCCAAAATGATTAAGCAAAGCTACTTGGGGGAGATTCTTTCCCAAGAACAAAAGCTAATTGATAATTGATTATAGATAAAGGTCTAAATCAAACTTTCACAAAGTATTGACCTTAGGATGAGGCTGATTGATTTATAAATGATTGATTGATGATTGGATTGGAAGGTTGATTAGGTTGATGTGCCAAGTCCTTGAGGATGGAACAAAAATGATTATGGGGGAATGGATTGATGATAGGAATAATAAGAAGGGGAGGTTACCCAAGACTGGGTTGATGATTGGATAGAGATATTAGTTGGGTATTGATGACCATTTCGATGGATGAAAATTGATTGGGGGATTTAGCTCGAACGGAGATGGTGAAATAGGGGTTTGACAATGACAAAGTGAAGATTGAAGGGATTGGTCAAATGTTTGGTATTGTTTGTCTACTCTTGGAAAGAGAATATTAGATAATGAATACACATTAGCCAAGGGCAATGCTTGATAACAAGCGTGAAAGTGATTAGAGGCCTAGATTATCCCAAACAAGATATCATTGGTTTTGCACAACATTAAGACACTCATCAGACATACAACTTAGGTTGGAAGATGGAAACCATTCAATAGGCCTTTCGCACAAGTGATACCTCAAACAAGCAGATAGATAGAGATTCTAGTAGCACTGGCTCCCCCTTATAGTGTACTCACTTCTCAGGCATACTAGATTCTCTTACCCCAAAGATCCAAAGATGTTTTAACCGAGGGATTCATGTCTCATCTTGAGTGGGTACATGAGAGGTAACTTCGGGGTACAATCTGCATCCTCTACACCATCAAATGTGGGATTTGGGCTACTACAACAAGGTTCTTAGTATAATTCTGAGGGATCACCAATCCAATGACAGATTCTCAAAGTAAGCCACTTAAGGCTTTAACTAAGCTTGTCGGTATAGAGGGAGCCTCCACATACATTGAATTCACTCAGCACTCCAGCTGTCTGACCAACATATTTATATAGCAGCTCAGAAAACCCACTCGACATCGTGTCAGGAGAGTCGATATCATCGACCTGTATCGATTCAAGATATCCTTGTGAGGTGATGAAATCCCCAACCAATAATTACCCTCAATTACTAAAAGAAAAGGTGAGTGTTTTGATCACTTTTCTCTTACTCCCAAGATCCACGAAGGCGAGGGGAGAGGATACTTAGTGCAACAGTGGGTCCACCCTACACGCATACAAGTGCACAAGACACGGAAATCAATTGTTCTTTTTACCCCCAAAAATATTTTTGGTAAGATAAGACATTAAAAATAAATCTACTTTAGTGGAAAACATGATTTTCTTTGACAAAACGTCCTAAAACAATGATTAGTAGTTTGAGTTTTGTCTTGGACCAACAAAAAGGCAACAAAGACAAGATGATTAGTCCAAAGATACAAATATCAGGATTCCTTATGATTTTAAAATCACAAAATTAATCACAAAAATGAATTTCTTATGATTTTCTAAGTAATTTCAAAAAAAGGTTTAATGAAAAATGATTTCATATGCTAAAATTATGTGCATTTAAAGATTAAAATGAAGGGTTGACTTTGAACGTTTTAAAATAATTTTTGAAGAATGATAAAAAATTATAATGACAACCCATTTTAGATTTCTGAGTCATCTATCCAACGCATTTTCATTTAAAAAATCTTACACCCGAGCAAAAAGTAATGTCCGTTTTACAAAACCTATTTTTTTACTAAGCGTAGACGCCAAACGTTTGCGCAGACATTGATTCAGGACATGCACATACGTCGATTCATAGTTTTTAATAAAAAATTCAAAATAAAAGCTACGCAAGAATTTTTTTTGAATGGAGATGTTGAATTGGGGTTGCGGAGATGTCGAAACAGAGAAGCGGAGACGTTGATTTCCAGGCGAAGACATCAATCTGTAATTTTTTCACAAAAATAGTTAGGCAGGAAAAATATTTGAACGGAGACATTGATTTGAGTATGCAAAGATGTTGAAATAGAGATGCGGACACGCTGAAGTGCAGTTTGAGATGCTAATCCACTAAACCTGTGAGAAAATTGCTAAAAATCCACAAAAATGATTAGTAGAAAGGGACGTGGGTCCCACTGGGCGTGCCAAAATGAACCAAGGGAAAACTATCATGAAGATATAAGGTTAGTTTGAATACAAATATACATAAAACATTCAATTAAACTCAATAAACACCATTATACCTTCATAACCCTTCTCTTGTTCCTCTAATTGAGCTTGATGAAGTAGAAGATGCACCCTTGTTGCTCCACTTGATTTTCTCTTTTGAGATGGTGGATTTGTGAATTGCTCTCCACTACACAACAAGATTCGATTTGGATTGGATTTGAATAATGATGATGGATGAGAGGAATTTGACTTACATGAGGGAATATTTAGGCATTATGATGATATGATGAAGGATTTTGATCCTCAAATGGACAACATAAGAATATGATGGAAGTGGATGATTTGTGAGGAGATGAGACTCCAATTTATAGATTGGAGGAGGTCCAAATGAAGGGCCAAGATTGATTTGGAATGAAAGCTTAATATTGAAAGAAAGAGTGGGAGAGGATTGAGAGGACAAAGTGCGAGAACCAAGGCATTTCTTGTCTCCACACTTCTCAAGATTCATGGGGAAGAGCTCCCAAGTACATTGGGAAGACAAAAAAAGAAATTAAATTCCTTGCAGGAAGGGAGGAGGAATTAAAAATCCAAAATAAGAGATGGGAAGACTAAATGAGAAAAGGAATTAAAAATTCCTTGGGAAGAGGATGCATTGGGAGATTCAAAGAATTTGAATTTCCTTGAAAGGTGTTGGAAGTGATAAAAAAAGGCTTTTTATTGTGCCTTTCCTGTTATTCTCAAATCCTAGGGTTTAGGGTTTTTGGAGGATTTTTATTTTTCTAGGTTTCCCCTTTGTTCTCCTGGGCCATGTTATGTTCTGCAGTTGATCGGCGTCAACTAATTTCCTCACCTTAGGTCATGATCAGGAGGGTTCTTTGTCGTAAGTTTACTGGCCCCACACATCAAGTTTTTATATCAAGTCGGTTACCTAAATATTTTTTCCCTAAGCCTCATGTAATTCCCTTGATGACTAAAGCTAAGTCATTTTTTTCCTTAGGATGGCCCCATCGCACGATCATTTTATCCATTATGAGTCCCACATGCTTGAATTATTCAGTTAAGTGTTAGCCCTACTATCCGAGTTGTGTGGGATAAGAAAATCATATGGATGTGTGAGAGGGTGTTATCCCATGAATATATTCACAATGGGTCCTTCTCATGTGGGATAAGCTAAAAGCATCATGCAAAGAGAGGTGTTATCTTGTGAGAATCATCATGCAGTTTCCTGATAGCGTGGGATAAGACAGACCTATTTACAGAAGAAATGTTGCCCCGTGTTACAAAGAGTAGCATCACCAAGCCTCGTAGGATAAATCATGTAAGGCAGCAAAGCGGAGGTTTCCCTTATCCCACAGAGCAAAAAGACAATGAACAAAGGTCACGCAAGATAAGGCCCGCAAGGCAACATAGTGAAGGAAAAGATTTTCCTTATCCCGCACATTCCCGCAGGGATAAGGAAAAGGTCATGGGATAAGAAGACAAGGAGGTAACAAAAAGAAGGTGCTTATCTCGTATGGTGATGAAGACCCAAGGTTTTCAGCACATAAAGGAATAAGAACGAAGAAGAAGGAACGGTGTGGGATAAGGATGGTCGAAGGATACCAACGAAAGGCTTATCCCATGAGGGCAAGAAAGGTGTAGCTCAAGGTCATGGGGTAAGAAAGTGAATGGAAACAAAGGTGGATTTCCTTATCACGCGCATCCCTACAAGGATAAGGAAATGACCACGGGATAAGGAAAGATAAAGGCGATAAAAGAAAGGCTTATCTCGTGAGGATAATGAGAGTGTCCCCACAACATGTGGGATAAGAAAACTAGGAAAGACCAAGGAAGGCTTATCCCGCATAGACAGCAAGCAGTCACAAGGAACTTGCGAGGTAAGAAAGGATGGAGAAAATGATGCAGCTCATCATCCCGCGATGCTGAAAGACCAAACGATGGAATCATAGGGGCGCATAACAAGCGTGTTATATGATTTGCAAAGCACGGCCCGATAGTCAAATTGTTGAAGACATGGCACGTGCAGATTGGCCAGATTCTACCTGTCAAAAGAGGAGACTATGCCAATGCAAATGATTGCACCGACACCCTATAGGTATATTTTTGTGACTAAATCAGACTAATTCATAGTGACAAATCCCAAGAGGGAGATAGCATTTAATGAGGAGTGGACATAAGATCAGCTGAGTGGCTCCATGAAATCTGAGGATCTTATATCTATAATATTACGCTACCTTGAGCATGCCAGAGGATCACTAACCGAGAAGATGTAAGGACATAGGGCATGTGTGGACTAATAAATGTAGTAATCCAAATTCAAAGGTCAGTCAAAATGAAGTAGAGGAAGAATTTAATGTGGTAGATTTATGTGAGGCTTGAAGCCCCTACTATTGATTGTCCTTGAGATTGTGGTCCTCGATCCCATAGGCTATCTTCATGGCCGCTTGCATTGATTGTTTCCAGGTGGATTGTGTGTAGAGCAAGAGATTGGACACATCACGGTGTATCTTTTCCATGCAATCAAATTGTGACATGTGTATCTCACCTGGCCTGAAGCTTGTTTTGCTCCCTTGTTCTTATAGAAGGGAATTCAAGGCCAAGAAGAAGGATTTTGAAATTTTGATTAGTATGTACTAGGAAAGTTGTGAAGCAATATAATGGTAGTTAGTCTTTTGCAGGTTTAGTGAGAATAACAATCTATGATGAATGTATAAATTTTATTTTGAAAATCAATATAGAGAACATTTATTTTTTCTTTCTCAATATCTCTTATATTGTGTTGTATGAGTTGTAATGTTAATGACATGTTCAACTTGTCTTCTCTAATGGAGAATGTGTATTCCTTGATAGATTTCATTTCAAGTAAAATGAATTAAATTATGTCTTGAATACTGCAACATTTGTGTGAGAGAGATTGTGAGGAAGTTGTGGACACATTCTCAATCTGAGCATTTTAAGCAAGTCTTGAATGTTTAGTATTGGATATTAATGTTGATACTATGATATTGTTTGCCATTAGGATTGTTGTTTGACTCTGTATTCCCTTTGAACATGCATTGGTCATATTATTTTAGGTTTCTGGATCATTCTCACATTCTTATTTCACCTTTTATATTTAAGTTTTCAATTCTTCTGCATTAGGAGTAGAATGGATTAGAGCCAACTTTCAATGCAAGCAAAAGCTAAGGTTCAAGCTAGAATTTGTAGTTCATCTTACTTTCCTTGGAATATTTTAATTGAAAGCATCTTCTATACAATGCAATGTTTGTTAATATAAAGCTAAAATGTTTTATAAAATTGCTATAGGGATACCCACCTAGGTCTTGCAAATCCCGAAGAGCATAAGATTGCAGCCTTTGTACTGAATCTTGTTCGTTGACCAAACCCAATCCTAGATCTGTTTATGAGTTAGTGGCTATTTCTCTAGGATTTAGTATCTGTTGATTTGGGAACTAATAGATTGGTGACTGTTGGGGAGAAAAGTCAAGAATTTGTCAAGAAAAGTATTTTATCCCATTAGTCCTTGTCCAACAACCAAAGTTATGAAAGAAACAAACAAGTATTCCCATTTTGGGTGGCGACTCTAAAAAGAGGAAAGCTAGTTCATATCTTGAAAAGATCACATGAGCAGAAAAAAGGTGACAAATATTGTTACAAGGAGGACTTAACTCATTGCAAGATGTAATGCATCAAACACTGAGCTCAGTTCAGATAAAGAAGTTGATCAAAGGAGCAGGAAAGGGAGCAAATCTACAACTAGCAAAAGGTGGAGTGTCAAGGATAAAGGTATTCCTCAAACTATTTTCTCTCAAGCATCAGTTAGTGTTAGCCTTAATACTCATGTTGTTAGGATAGAGGAGTAGAATTAGTTACATATTTATTTAAAAGAGAAGGGTATTTCAGAAAACTACCACAATGACACTTATAGGTCTACTTACGAGGTAGAAGACACTAGCAGTGATGATTCCCTTTCAAGAGAGAATCTTATTATTAGTTACACTTTCCCTAATATGGATAGGAACCCAAAAAATCCATACTGTGAAGATCCGGTCCAAGCCCAAGTAGCTTGTGACAAGTTGTATGCAGATTTTGAAAGGGTTAGGTTACAGAGAGAGTTTGAGGCTAGGTATGTTGATCAGTTAGCTAATGCACAGAATAACATGGGTTTGGAGTTCACTATAGCTAACCATGTTGGCAATTGACACTCATATGATGATCTTTGATGCTTGATTTATGGTCTAGGGTTTTCATCGATGGCAAATATTCTTGGAGACTCGATCCAGCGGTCGTGATTCATCTTAACCGGAAGCTAGAGTTAACCGGTAGGTAGTTAACCGATAAAACAGGGTATCTCGGTGATGTTTTGGTCTGGGATAATTTTTGATGATTGCGGAAATTTTGGTGGTTGATTTTTTGTTCTTAGTGAATGGTAAGATCCTTAGGAAGCGTGTGAATACACTCTTTTGGTCTGGTGCTATGTTTTGTTTGAGACTGAATCCGACTTGGAGCTACACGTTACACTTCTTGAAGTCAACTTGAAGGAGATTACTTTTGTACTAAAACTGGATATATAAGATTGAATTGGCTATTGTTTTTGGTAGTAATGGTGTGGTGATCCATTTTGGTGCGATTGAGCATAGTTTCACGTGCGCACTTTTCTTACAGACAATCTCATAGCTGACTGAGATAGAAACAAAGTATTCAGTAGAGAGAAGACAACCAGAGATTCAGATCTTAACCAGAACTCATTCTTGCATTGTTAGATGCTTCTTGAGAGTTCATTTTATTGTATTTCCTCATTGTAATCAAATTGTAAGTCAGTGAGACTTCCCTGAAGGTTGTAGCCTTCCGCGCAATTGTAATTAAGCAGTGAGCTCTCGGCAGTGAGCTTGAATGCAAGTGCATTCCCCATCTATGTAATATTTATGTACTCCTTGCCATAGTATATGAATACTGTGGGTTCCAGCCCCACCATGGTTTTTCCCTTTCTGGGTTTCCACGTGAAAATTCTAGTGTTGTGGATTTGTGGATTATTTTTTGCATGTTTATGTTCTTTTCTGTTATGCATTGCTAACCGGTGGATAAAGAATAAGTTTGTGGATTTGATTTCTGATAGATCATTGATTCACCCTCCCCTCTTAGTGATCCCTGATTCTAACAATTGGTATCAGAGCCTAGTTCCTTTGAGGAACATTTGGGAGATTGATTCAATGGATTTCGGTTTTCAGAGACAACTCAATGTGGCACTTGAGGATCTTGATGCAGCTAGAAATGAGGTTTGTACCTTGAAGAATAACCTGAATGCTACTAATGAATTCATTAGTCAAATAAAGGATCAAGCAAGTATCTATAGAGAGAAGAGGAAGGAATTAATGGAGAAGTTGAACGAGAAATTAGATTAGATCATGGAATTCCAAGACAAAGTTGATGAATTTAACAAGCTTGAGAGAGAGAATGCTACTTTGAAGAATTAGATGCAGTCTATTGTGATGAGGTTGAATAAGGAGATTGAGAACCAAAAGAAGAATGAAGAGAATGTGGCACAACCATTGAAGGAAAGATTTAATGAATGCTTCAGGTTTACCCATGAGAATGATCATTTGAAGCTTGAGCTGACACGATCAAGGAATAATGGTCAAGAACTTGAAAGATAGATACCTTAAGGGATGAACTTGCTACTACCAATGAATAGAAAGAAAAATTCAAAGACAATTCAGCAAGGCTTGATGAGATGTTGGAAAGTCAGAGACATGGAAAGGATATGCGAGGCCTAGGATTTGAGCAAGGTGAATCTTCCAGATCTGGAAAAGGCAATGAAAAACCTGATCAAAAGAAGAGCAAGAATCCTCCGATAAGACAACCTAATGCTCATATATTCAATGGTAGATGTTTTACTTGCAACAAGTTTGGTCATATGGCGAGTCAATGCAGAAAGAGGGTGAATAATGGAATGATGAACAATAACAATATGATGAACAATATGAATAATGTTCCTACCTTTATGAGTCAGTGTTTCATATGCAACAACTTTGGACACAAGTCAAATATGTGTAGAGCAGTAATAAATAACCTTCAGAATAAGAGATGTTATGGTTGTGGAATGTTTGGACATATCTCTAATCAGTATAAGACAAGACCAAATCCGATGAACTTCAAACCTATGAAGAATAATGTTGTTTGTAGAGCATGCAACAAAACCGAGCATATTGCAAAATTTTGCAGAAGCAAAAATAGTGCTTTGGTTGACAATAACAAAGCAGATGAAAAGGGAAAGGCAAAAGTAGATGAGATCATAGATCAACATAAGAAGATGTGGGTAAAGAAGGATGAATCTAAGGCTGATAATGGATCTGTACCTGAATCTGGTGCAAAATCTTCATTTGGTAACTAGGGCTTTTAGCCTTAGGGGGAGACAAACTGATGCAAATCATGCAGTACCCCTTGATGAGATCTATAGTTGATGGATTATAGATGGTAGGAATTGAGTTTCAGTTGATATCCAGGATTCAGATGGCTAATTCTAGCATATGGTATCGAGAAGGAAAGGCAGAAGGAGAAGAAGGAAAGGTCTGATCATGTACCAGCAGGCACGCCCAAGAGAGGAAAGAAGACAAAATTTGACTTGGATGAAGCTATAGAATCTGGTAACATGAAGACTTCTAAAACAAAGTATCATATGGTTCCTCCTTTCTCTATTCAAGAGTTGATTGATGAAATTATTAAAGATGAAAATTTGAAGAAAATCTCTCTATATTATAAGAATATGGATGTTAAGGATCAAAGGCAGATTGAAGAAGTTGTAATTTTGTGCATGGATGTATTTAGTAAAGCGTTGATTGAATTAGAAAATATCTTTCTAAAGATTTGTACAGTTTAATTGATGCTAGGAGAAAATTTGCTAGCCAAATGGACTGAGAAATAAAGGAGAGTAAACTAGTTAATCAGTGCACCAGTATCACTATAGAGGAAATTGACAGATTGATTTTATTGGCTAATAAAAAGAAATTTAGGAGAAACCACAGAGTAAACAGTCTGATGGTTCGCCGAGTTGGAGAAATAAGAAAAAAAACCAGTGAAATCTGGAAGAAGTTCCTTATTGAGAACCAACTTGTAGAAACTGTCTCGCAAGATGAAGCCACTTAGTTAGAAAATCCTCTGGTTAATCATGTAAATAAGGAAGAGGATATGCGGGATGTTGCCGAACAACAAATTTTGGATTCTATTGAGGTTGATCCTGCTAAAGAAAATGATGAATCAACAAAGGCAGAGGATGGTGCATCAAGTGGTGACACCGGTGCACAGGAGGCACCTAAAGAAGGCAAATTTGGATAGGTTGATGCTGAGAAAAAGGTAGAGGAAAAATAGGAAAAACCGGATAAAGGAAAGTGTAAGGCAACAGAGACTCTGATCCTTGTGGCAATTGACATAGCTAAAATTCAAAGCCAGGGGAGTTTTCTGTAGTTCGATATTAGTTTTGATAAACCATTCAATCAGATGTCTCCAACAGAGAGGATGATTGATGTTGTTGCTCTCCAAGCACAAGCCAGTCAGGAATTAGCACAAACAAAATCTGAAGAGAAGAGACTCATTAAAAAATTGTTTAAAGTTTTGGAATAGGTGGTACTGGAACTGTAACTTGATTCAAACACCAGTTCATCCAGTAAGCTTTAGAACTTAATAGATCATATATCCACCAAGTTTGATTCTTTGACCAAAGCATCAACCTAGAAAGCTATGGAGAAATTTAAAGATGCTAAAGTTCAAAAAAATTTGCAAATGATTAGTAATGATAAGGCTTAGCTAGATGAGGAGTTAAAACTAATTGATGAGGCCTTAGTGGAAGGCGATAAAATTTAAAAATCTTGTCTAATTTTGACCAATTTTACTACTGAGATAGACAAGTAGATAGACAATTGTAGAGGACAGTTAGCTCAGATTTCTCAAGCTTATGATCCTTTAGCTAACTTAACTGACAGTATTGAAGGAAAAAATTTGAATATCATGGAGTAGATTAGGAATTTTGAGGAGGAGAAGGAGAGGATGATCATGCAGACAGGTGAACTCCAGAGCCTAATTGGTCCTTGATTGGACACCTTAGTGTATCATAAGATGGACTGCATTCAAAACATGTCTCAGGAGACTCCTATTGAGATTGCGGCTATAGAATTTCATGCTTATGTTTTGAATGGTTTTTTTTCAATTTTGGAGAAGTTGCGAGCGGGATGGAACACATATCTTGGGCTCCTTAAGATGGCATATGCAAATTTCCTGAAACATGTATAGATTTGATCATCCAATGAATGTGTATATATATACAGGCAATTTTAAAGCACACCCTATCTTTGGCATTTTTTGTCAAATGGGGAGAGATGAGGTGAAAAATGTACATGTTGATTGTACGTATGGAGTGTATAGTCTGGTGCAATGCATATTTTTGGATTGTTGATCTAAGGGGGAGCCTTAGAATTCTTTCATTCTTTCATCTGGTGTACAGATTTCATAGGCTTTAACACTTAGACATTTTTCACAGGTGTTCCCATCAATGCCAAAGGGGCAGATTGTTGGCAATTGACACTCATCTGGTGATCTTTGATGCTTGATTTATGGTATAGGGTTGTCATTGATGGCAACTCTTCTTGGAGACTCGATCTGGTGGTTGTGATTCATCTTAACTAGAAGCTAGATTTAATCAGTAAAACAAGGTATCTCGGTGATGTTTTGGTTTGAAATAATTTCCAATGATTGCATTAATTTTGATGGTTGATTTCATGTTCTTGATGAATGGTAAGATCCTTAGGAAGCATGTGAATACACTCTTTTGGTCTGGTGCTATGTTTTTTTCAAGATTGAAGCTGACTTGGAGCTACATGTTACACTTCTTGAAGCCGACTTGAAGAAGATTGTTTTTGCGCTAAGATCGAATATATAAGATCAAATTGGTGATTATTTTTTTGTGGTAATAATGGTTTGGTGATCCATTTTGGTGTGATTGAGCACACTTTCACATGCGCACTTTGCTTACAGACAATCTAGTAGCTAACTAAGATAGAAATAAAGTATTCAATAGAGCAAAGATAGTCAGAGATTCAGTGCTTAACCGAAACTCATTCTTGCATTGTCAGATGCTTCTTGAGAGTTCATTTTATTGTATTTCCTCATTGTAATCAAACTGTAAGTCAATGAGACTTCCTTGAAGGTTATAGCCTTTCAGGAAATTTAATTGAGCAGTGAGCTCTAGGCAGTGAGCCTGAATGCAAGTGCATTCCCCATCTATGTAATATTTATGTACTCATGGCCATAGTATATAAATATTATGGGTTCCAGACCCACCGTGGTTTTTCCCTTTTTGGGTTTCCACGTAAAAATTTTGGTGTTGTGGATTTGTGGATTATTTGTTACATGTTTATGTTCTTTTCTATTATGCATTGCTAACTGGTGGATAAAGAATAAGTTTGTGGATTTTATTTCTGGTAGATCACTGATTCACCCCCCCCCCCCTTCTCAGTGATCCCTGATTCTAACAACCCTTGTGTCTATGAGCTTTCCCTCAACACAAAATATTTTTTAAACTCTGTTCACTAAATCTAATATATGTTCTACCTTGGGAAATGCAACTAGGGGATCAACAAAAGATTTAAAGAGGTAGTTAGAACAAGTAATAAATGAGAGAGATATGATGGCACAAGAGATGTTGACTTTGGCCATTTAGCAATCTAAACATATACCTTTCCAAGGAGTGTCAAGTCAAACACCCAGTATACCTATTACATCCAGTTGTCCTCTAAACATTTATGCACCTTTGCCTTCCACAATAATTACCACTAGAGTTTCACCTCCTTCTATTACAAGTACTACTGATCAAGCCCCTATTGTGAGTGTTGTTTCAACACATGCAACAACTACTACCCAAGCTAATACCCAAGCAAATATTTCAAGTACTGCTGCTAGTACTATACTAGTGACTCATTCATGGATGACTAGAATCCCAAGTCTGTCCTTTGTTTCTACAAGTGTAAGTGTACCTCTTGCTGATGTCCAAAATAGAAACACTTGTCAGAGAAGTACTAGTCAACACCATGGAGCTCAACAACATCATTATGTTGCACAAAGTCAATGCAACATGTTAGGTCAAATATTTGTCTCGCCACCTCCGTAGTATCCTTTTTTCCCACAGTATCCTCCCCCACTAGTATATCAACACAATAATCAAATGGGAGGAAAAAATGCTTACCAACAGTATTTACAGTTCCTACAATTTCAACAGCAAATGGCAGGGCAGTACAAACAACAATATCAGATACCCCT
This sequence comes from Cryptomeria japonica, assembly GCF_030272615.1. Lineage (NCBI taxonomy): Eukaryota > Viridiplantae > Streptophyta > Pinopsida > Cupressales > Cupressaceae > Cryptomeria > Cryptomeria japonica. Next base: position 401,393,477 of record NC_081408.1, read on the forward strand.
ACAACAACAACATCAGCAACATCAAATTCCTAAAATGTACACCAATAGCAAATGCATAATCAGTTTTCTAGAAGACCAATGCAAATGGATAGATATAGACAGATTGATTTCACTAGGATCATAGGTTTCCCAAATCCAGTAAGTAATGAATTGAGGGATGCATTACCTAAATTCAATGCAATCTCAAGGGAAGATCATCTTAGAACATTCCAAAATGTAATGGATAACTTTGAAGTAAAAAGTGAAGATGTCTTCATGAAAATGTTCATGCAATATTTAACTGGTGATGCTAGAGAATGGTACAAAAGTTTGTCTGACTTATCTATCAAATCATTTCAAGATTTCAAAAGAATGTTTAGAGATCAGTATGGTGACCATTTAGATCCCAAGTTTTCTTTGCATGAGCTAGCAAGTATTAGAAAGAATCGGAATGAGGATGTTGCATGTTTTAATAACAAGTTTATCAAAATACTCAACAAAATTCCTCTCAGTCTGAAACCAAGTGACAATATGAACTTAGTATTCTATTTTGATGCTTTTGATCCCAAAATAGGGTATGAGTTGGGGTCAAATAACCCTCCAACTTTGGGAGTTACTTTTAAACTTTCTCAAACCATAGAAAACAATAGGAAATCCTCAGGAAAAACATCAAGAAGAGACGATGTTAGGATCTTGGAAAATCCCAAAGGACACCACAACAAAGTGACCAAAGAGGAGGATAAGTTGGACAAAGTTATGAGTGCCTTAAAAGATTTGAGCTACAAAGTGGCTAGAAATGAGAAGGGTTTGTCTCATGACAGACCTAATTTTCAAAGGCATGATAGACCCAAGATGCATGATATGCCCTATAATAGAAACTAGAAATATGGAGGGCCTGTAGTTTGAAATCAGAGGCCTACAAATAGAGAAACAACAGATCCATTGAAAAGACCAAGTGCTCATCTTGTAGAAGATAGCCCATGGTGTATGGCATGTAATTTGCTACAAACACAAACCCAATGTTCAGTAGCAAAATCCATGGAAGAAGATGAAGATGTATATGCTAGCTACGTGGAAGATGGATTCACTGATCACATGGTGAATATGATTTCTTTTTGAGCTGATAGTGAGCCTAAGTATTCAACCTCTGAAGAAAATGAAACAAAAATAGATGTGGATGTTCAGAGACTATGGAGTAGCGGCCATCATCAAGAAGTGTTTTCTGATGAAGAGAATAAGGAAGATTATAGGGTCAATGCTTCTCATGATCAACCTGAAAACATCAATCTGAGGAGACCTTCTAAAGAAGAAATGAAAAGAATCATTGTGGTTGTTGTCACCCAAATTAAGAGGGGGTACAATTTGAGGCCGAGGGGTGGCAAAGGAAAACCTGGTGGAATGTTCATAAAAGAAAAGCAGCCATAACCTAAGCAACAAACTCCTCCACCATCCACAGAAGAAAAGAACAAGATGGAAAACACCACCCCTACCCAGCAGTATGTGCCAAAAGGGAGCACTAAATTCAAGAAGACTGAAAAGGAGATCATAGTTGAATCTCCCACAAAATCAAAAATAGCTGAGAAGGAGAAGCAACCAAAGACAACAAATCAAAAGGAGGTTAGGTACTTTTACAACACCTTCTTTTGATATGATGCAAACATTGGCTCAGATAAATATTTATGTCCCTTTGTTAGAAATGATGAAAATCCTAGAACATAAAAATAATGTTGTAGCTTTGATAAATGGAGTTCCTAGTATGCGCCAAGATGCTTTGCACAATAATGTTGTTTTAGAAAATGAAACTAATTATACACAAGGAGAAAACTCTGGAATGATGCAAGCTCCTAAGGTCTATCTAGGGAATACTATCACTAAAATCCCTTCCCAAGTATATCCTTTCTATATGACTTTCTTGATCAATGGAAAGCATGCAAAAAACTGTATGATTGATTCTAGGGCTTCTATTAATATCATTCCTATAGGAGTCATGGAAGAACTTGGGTTAAATGTTGATCACAACTATGGGAAGTGTTATGCCATGGATAATAGATCCATACCTAAGATAGCTATCCTAAAAAATTTAGGAATCAAGATAGAAAATTTTCTAGAAGCTGCCTACAAGGTATATGTAATAGTTGTAGATGTCCCCACAAATTATGGCATGCTTTTGTCAAGGCAATGGATGGTAGTGGTTGGGGGAAAAGTTCAACTGGATTTATCATGTGCTACAATCCCTATTAATGGACAAGATGTCAGGTTAGAAAGAGAACCTATATCTGATACTACTATTGAGCAAGATGACCTAAATAATATGGTGATGTTTTGTGACTTGGATATGGTAAACTTTAGGGTTAAACCTATTCAACCATCCCCAGAAGTTGCAGACACTGTCATAACTAAAGTTTAGAATAGTAAAGAGGATTTGTGGCACAAGTATTTTGATGGAGCTTGCAGTAAGGAAGGGTTAGGTGGTGGAGTATTTTTTATTGCACCAAGTGGAAAGACATTTAAATATTATTTTCAGTTGCTTTTTGAGTGCACTATTAATGTAGTAGAGTATGAATCATTGTTACTGGGTTTAAATCTTGCCACTAAGAATGGGATAAAGAAACTGTCAGTATGGGAGGATTCAGAATTGATTGTATCTCAGGTTAGATCAACTTATTCCTCAAAAAATGACAGATTGAAATAGTATAGATCAGCTGTGTGAGACTCATTAGAACTTTTTGATGCCTTCAACATCAGATGGATAGAGAGATCAAAGAACATCATGGTAGACTTCTTGTCAAATGTTGCTTTGAATAGTGATGATATCACCTTGGCTGGAATTTCAAAGGTGGAGGTAAAGACCAAACCTTCCATACCTAATAATATTTGTAATTGGCAAGTCTTTAATGATGATGATGACTTGTTGAGGTTCTTTCATTGCATAGATGAGTATGACATTCAATAAATAGACTTCAACTCTTTTGTGGAAACCATAGATGGCAAGGATACTATTTTTAGGAATGAAATAGTGTAGCTGAAGATGAATAAAATCCCAAAAGGATTGGCGGCTCTAGAAAGTGTTTGACAGTCACGATAGTCAAACAATGAAACACTCCCCTATGAACAAAGAGGACCTTTAGGAGATTAACTTGGGAATTGATTCATCTCCTAGAAAAATCTACATTGGTAAAAAGATCAGCCCAAATATCAGATCCATGCTGATTACTTTACTTAGAAAATATAAGCATGTTTTTGCATGGTCATATGATGAGTTGAAGGCTTATAGAGAATATTTGTTCCAACATGAAATCCCTTTGAACCTAGCTGCTAACCTTTTAGAAACAATCAAAGGCCAATCAACCCAGTGCGTAGACCCAAATGAAATAGGAGCTAATGAATCTCAGAGATGGAGGTATTATCAAACCCATCAGGCATTCATCATGGGTTTCTAATCTTGTCCCTATCAGGAAGAAAAATGGTGACATTAGATTGTGTGTGGATATTAGGAATTTAAATGTGTCATCATTGAAATATAATTACCCTCTGAATAACATGGTAGAAATGCTACAAAAGGTCACAGGTTGTGAGTTATTATCCATGATGGATAAATTCTCTGGTTACAACCAAGTGAAGGTCAAAGAAGCTGAACAATACAAGACTGCCTTCACTACCCCATGGGGAACCTATGTTTATGTCAAAATTCCTTTTGGATTGATTAATGTTGGAGAAATATTTCAAAGATCTATATATGTATCTTTCTCAGACATTATAGACATCATTATGGTTATCTATCAGGACGATTTAACAATATTCTCCAAGGAAATTTGGGCATTGCCCAAATTGATATTTTGTCTACTGCAAAAGACAACATGTGTAGCCTACAACATACCTCATGGTATACCAACATTTTGTATTTTCTAAAGAATGAAAAGTGTCTTGGTGAACTCAATGACACTCAGAAAAGGACTCTGAAACTACATGCCCAAAGGTATGTTTTTATTTCTAGAGATTTATACTACAGAAACATAGATGGTTTGTTAATGTTATGCTTAGATAAGCATCAGTCTCAGGTAATTCTTAAAGACATGCATGTAGGAATATGTGGGGGCATTATATAGCAAAAACTACTCCTCATAAAGTGTCAAGGGTTGGGTATTTTTTACCTACATTATTCAAGGATGCTCAAGGATTTGTCAGAAAATGTGAACCTTGCCAAAATTTCTCAGGTAAGCTAAAGTATTCAGGAGCTCTGCCTCTCAGACCTATGCATGTTGAATCTCCTTTCCATCAATGAGGTATAGATTTTATTGGGGAGATGGCTAAAAGATCTAGTGGGGGACATAAATGGATTCTAGTAGCCACAGACTATTTTACAAAATGCGTAGAAGCTAGTCCCACTAGGTAGGCAACTAGTAAAGTTGTAATCATTTTTTTAATGAGTAACATAATCACCAGGTTTGGAGTTCTAGTTAGATTAATAATGGACAACTCAATGTGCTTTAGATCTAAGGAGTTTATTGATTTCTGCAGTACTTATGGTATCCGTATCTCCTACTCATCCTTGTATCACCCACAAGAAAATGAGCAAGCTAAGTATAGCAACAAGAGTCTATTAAAGATCATCAAGAGGACTCTACAAAAGAATAAAAAGGCCTAGGATTCAAAGTTAAAGACTGCACTATGGGCTGATAGAATCACTATTAAGAGGGCTACTGGCAGATCTCCATTTAAGTTGGTATATGGCACATAGGTCAGACTTCCCATGAACAACTTCTTGCCAGTATATAAGTTTATTCAGGAGCATGAATGTGATATTCTAGATCCAATGGAGGAGAGCATGGAGAAATTTGCAGAACTTGATGAGGTCAGAAATGATGCTCATACGAGGAACTTGAAGCTGCAACAAAAAAGTAAGTACATGTTAAATGATAAGAAACCATCAGAAAGAAAACTTGAAATCAATGATTTGGTGCTTCTTTGGAATGCTAGAGCTTGGGATAAAGGCAAGCATGGAAAGTTTGAAGCCTTGTAGCTCGGTCCATTCATTGTTGTAGAGAAAAATGGTGAGTATTCATATTTCCCCATAGATATGAATGGTGAGATGTAAGAACTGCCAATGCATGGATAGTTCTTGAAGCATTTCTTTGCTTAATTTCCTTCCATGAACAGTAGGTTTAGGGTTTATACATATGTAGGTTAGGGTCTTGTAAATATCCCTATGTTTTTTGAATGGTCTACTTCTCCAGAGATCTAGATCCTTTCTTTGACCTAATGGTTCAAACGTCCCAAGCTAGAGCCACTGTTAGAAGTGATAAAAATTGGCTTTTTATTGTACCTTGTCTGTTATTCTCAAATCCTAGGGTTTAGGGTTTTTAGAGGATATTTCTTTTGCTAGGTTTCCCCTTTGTTCTCTTGAGCCATGTTATGTTTTGCAGTTGACTAGTATCAAACGGTTTCCTCACATTAGGTCATGATCGGGAGGGTTCTCTATCATAAGTTTAGCAGCCCCACACATCAAGTTTTTATATCGAGTTCATTACCTAAAATATTTGTTCCCTAAGGATCATGTAATTCCCCCGGTGACTAAAGCTTAGTCATATTTTTCCTTAGGATGGCCCCATCGCACAATCACTTTATCCATTATGAGTCCCACATGCTTGAATTATTCACTTAAGTGTTGGCCCCAATATCCTAGTTGTGTGGGATAAGCAAATCATATGGATGTGTGAGCGGGTGTTATCCCACAAGTATATTCATAGTGGGTCCTTCTCGCATGAGATAAGCTGAAAGCATCATGTAGAGAGAGGTGTTATCTCACGAGCATCATCATGTAGTTTTCTGATAGCGTGGGATAAGACTAAGGCCTATTTATAGAAAAAATATTGCCCCACGTTACAAAGAGTAGCATCGCCAAGGCTCGCGGGATAAGGCATGTAAGGCAGCAAAGTGGAGGTTTCAATTATCTCGCAGAGAAAAAAGGCAATGAACAAAGGTCATGCAGGATAATGCCCATGAGGCAACACAATGAAGGAAAAGGCCACAGGATAAGAAGACAAGGAGGTAACAAGAAGAAGGTGCTTATCCCGCATGGCGACGAACACCCAAGGTTTTTAGCACATAAAGGAACAAGAATGAAGAAGAAGGAAAGACATGGGATAAGGATGGTCGAAGGATACCAACCAAAGGCTTATCCCACGAGGGCAAGAAAGGTTTAGTTGAAGGCCGCAAAGTAAGAAAGTGAAGGGGAACCAAGGTGGATTTCCTTATCCCGCGTGTCCTCGTGGGGATAAGGAAAGACAAAGGCGATAAAGGAAATGCTTAAATTAATTAAATATTAAGTTAATTAATTTTAGGTGTCTACAACTATAAGAATGATCACATAATTTAATTAAGATTTAAGGTAGCCATAAGGCACTATACAATAAATGGCGTCGAAAACACAAGAATAGGACAAGTACTTGCATAAAGAGAAACATACGTTGATTGGGTGCTTACCATGATACCTACTTGATCAAATCAACTTCATATATGAGTCATGGAGAATAAAGGGGAAAAAATTAGTGTCTTTACTATGCTTCTCTTCCTTGATCAATCAAATTTATTATGTTAGATTATGTGTTGCGATAGCATCCTTATTCAATTTTTGTTTGAGGACAATCTTCTATGTCATGTTTTTGTGTGATATCCAATATAATGGGATAGGCCTTACAATTCCACCTTCATCGTGTGATAGATAATTCACCCCAATTGTTTTGCATGTTAGGATTATGGAAATAGTTTTTGTAGATCTTGTTAGGATCTCCTTGTATCTACCATTTGTTGTATTTAAATGTTATAATTTGTGTATATTTGAGAATATTTTTAAAGGACTATGTATTGGAACCCTCAATTTTTGCAAAATTTAGGGTTTCCTAAATAAGAAAAATCAATAAAAACCCTAAAATTGCATACACTGTGAAGACATATTAAATTTGAATGGAGCTTGATGTTTCAAATTTCCACACTATATGTGGGGTAAATGTGGCTCCCATAAGGGTAAAGCCTAGCATATAGTTTTGAAAGGGGACCGATATATGTCATAAAAGAATTAATGAGCATCAAAGCATGCAAAAATAAATATTGCTTTCAAGTATAAAGTTATATTATTTAAATTAATTTAATTTAAGTAATAATTCATTATTTAAATTAATTATTTAAAAAGGGTCATAAAATTAAAATGATTATGCCCATGATATTATAAGTGGTGGGCCTGGTGTCTTCAGACATGTAGTGTCACAGTTAAAACACTTTGTTGGTGAAGCGGCCACCAAGGTTCAAACCCATGTTGGGCTATTGTGCTCACAGGCCTTGTGTCTTCGCTGGGTCGTTCTTCTTGCGGGTTTGAACAAGTGAAGTGTGGGGATGAGGTCCCCTAGTTGTGGCCTCACCGGTTCATAGCTCCAAGTCAAAAGTGTTTCACATGGAGCTGGAGGGCATGTCATGCCAGCGTTGTCGGTCACATTAAAAAGTTTACCAAGCATTATTTAAAAAAAAAAAAAAGTGGTGGGCCTGGTGAAATTCAATTTCTCCAAAGTTCATAGAGGAGAGGATTTTAAGTAAAACAATCTCATTTAAATCATTGTTTAAATATTGGTGGATCCCCCCATAATTCCAAGATAAATTTGTTATCGGCAAGACAAGTGTCATTGGCAAGACAAGAAAATGGTCTTGTCGAAACACATTGTCTCATCGAAAATAAATTCGATTGGCAGGTGTATAACCTAACTCAGTGAAACTTATTCCAGCATACTCCCATCTCGTGCCAAGATTGGAAATTTGAAAACGCACTTTAGAAGTAGCATCAATCTGGAATATAATTATACCAGGATATGAACAAGGTGGACATGTTGAAATATTTAAAAATTACCAAGCAAATGCAATTATAAGATTTACCAAAAAGATTGCATCACATTGACGCGATGATTGCTAATATGCACAAAAAATTGTTTGTTGAGAATGCTTAAAAAATGTGCAACAAATACAATTGAAAAGTACAAAGCCGTGTTCCACAACCTTTGTGAAGCATCCTCCTTGTCTATAAAAGATAGAAGATTTGACACAAAGAATGGACGCAGACATGAAAGCATATCAAGGGAGACTTAAAAATTGTTTCAACTGAGAAATATCAAGCATCGATATGTGTGGGAAGGTTGATTGCAAGGAAATGAGCAGATCGAACAAACTTCAAAAGGATCTTATTGAAATCTAAATGTCTCGCTGATAAAAGATTAAACTTGTCAAGACAAATATGTGTGAATTGTAATGCCCACCAAAATACCCTAGAGAAACTAACCATCTAATATGAAAATAGAGATAAAAAAAATTGTAAAACATCAATTATTACAACATATATAATCAACTACTCATATGCAATTAACATTCATGAAAGACTAACAATGTGACCAGACATGAGATCTTGAACCATTTGCATATGTATCAATATCTATCTCAAATAATAGATGGTAACAACTGGAGCACTTAAATAAACATTCTCAAAATAGGTGAAATCAGAGCGAATGGAGGGAATAGCGCAACTGGAGGGAAATTTGAATTCTGCGAATGGAGGGAATAACATGGCTAGTTCCTCTGGTTCAGTTGCCTCTGCAGCTCAAGGACAACTTGTCTCTTTGGGATCTATGATGGATGATGAGGATGGTCGAAAGGATGGGGACCCACGGCATCAGGACCCTCCTCTTGACTTTAAAAATATTGAAGATTCTTCAAATCTGGGTCCCGAGAACTTGAACGCTGAGTTGGAAAAGATAGTTGAAGTGAAGGTTCTCAAACCCTAGAACAGCTTATTTGCAAACAAGCCCACTGGTAAATCAACTTTTCCCTCTGTGGAAGATATTTCTGATAGAAAGGTAGGCAAATTAACTATTGTAGTACCAGATGTGGTCATAGACCATAGTATCTCTCTAATGGCTTTTTCTCTAGTGGGAAAATTTGTTGGACCAAGACCTAATATTGAAGTTGTTAGGTCTTTTGTGAAGAGAAAATGGAGGTTGAAAGGACAGGTTGATGTCTCAGCCCTGTCAAGAGGATTCTTTGTCTTTTCCTTCTCCTGTGGAGAAGATTTGGAAATGGCTCTGAGTGGAGGACCCTGGATGCTTGGGAAATCTTCTTTATCCTTAAGAAAGTGGTCTCCAAAAATGGAGCTCAATGATTCCTTTTTTGAATCTTCTCTGGTCTGGGTGCAGTTGCCTAGTTTGCCGCTTGAATTTTAGTTGGAGGATGTGTTCTCAGGCATTGCTAACTCCTTTGGGGAGCTTGTGGCTATAGATTCTATGATAGCAACATGAAAGAGACTGGTGTATGCGAGGATATGTGTTAATATCTCACAGAATATGGACCTTCCTAGCTCAATCAAAATAAATTCCAAGCTAGGGAAGTGGGAACAAGTTATACAGTTTGAATCCCTCCCTTTTGTGTGCTTCTCTTGTAAGAAAGTTGGACATTGGGAAAAGGCTTGTCCTAGCAACCCCAAGAATGCTTAGAAGCACAACAATCATGTCAAACAGATCTGGAAAGAGAAGATGAATAAAAATGAGGAGGGTACAACGGAAGGAGGAAGTGGACTTCCTAGTAACTCAAAAGATATAACAAAGGATGAAAGGAAAGCTAGTCTTTCCAAGGATACTCTTCAGAAGGAAGTCAGAAAGGATGAAGAGAATATATTTGAAGTTAAAACAATCAATGGATTTGATACTTTACAGATTCAAGACGAAGAAAATGTAAGTATAGAAGAAATTCTTGAAGATGGTGAGATTGGCGACATAAATGAATCACAATATGAGTCTCCAAAAGATACAAATAAGGAAAGTAATAAAGTGTGTCCAAAGGACTTTGAAGGTCCAGATGTTATCATTGAAAAAAAGACCCAGTTCAGATCGCCCCAGGTTAACCTTAACTCTCTATTTCAGAGTTTTGGAACTGAATCGCCCACCTCTTCTTAGAGAAAAGGAGAACCTTGGAATAGTAAGCAATCTGCATATAAAGATGAAGAAGATGAAGAGATAATAGGAGTGGGAAAAAACAAAAACAAGAGAACAGGTTGTTCTAATGGGGTTAAAACTACAACCAGGTCTAAGGCAGATATTGTTCTTTCCAAATCCCCACAGGGATGTAAAACTATGAAGTGGCATAGGGACTAGGAGAGAAAATAAAATATAGCTAATGGAAGGCAGCGAACCATTCAGGAATCCTGCTCCTAGGTTTCCAAATGAAGCTAATTTCCTGGAACATACAAGGCCTAAATGGTCTCCATAAACAGGATGTGCTAAGGAATTTTATTACAGATCATACACCGGACATCATCCTGGTTCAAGAAACTAAAATGAGTAAGGAAAAAGTTGAAAAATTAAAATTCTTTAAACAGGGGGGTGTTTGTGGTAGTAGTTCTAATGGGGCGTTTGGTGGGGTTGCCATATTTTGGAATAAGAAAACCATTGATGGAGATCTCATTGATGAAGATGGTAATATCATTTCTATGAGAGTGAAATACATTGCTGAAGGACAGGAATGGGTGGTCACCAACATTTATGCTCCAAATTCTAAAGCTGCTAGGAGTAAGTTTTGGGAAAAATCCAACAGAAAAGGGGGTTTTTTTCCCAGGATAGTTGGTTGTTGATGGGAGATTTCAACACCCCTCTGTAGGAGATTGACAAATTTGGAGGAACTCAAGCTCAACTGGATAGCAGGATTGATCTTATGGACTTCATCAATGCCAATGCCCTTATTGACGTTGACCTTTTTGGAGCTTCCTACACTTGGTCTAATCGAAGGGATGGAGGAGATCTTATTCAAGTAAGGCTAGATAGATTTCTTATTACTCCTGACTGGGTCCTTAAGTATAGATGTTCTTTGTCTGTTATTAATAGAATATGATCGGACCATTATCCCATTTCTTTTGTTGTTTACTCTATTAAGGGAAAACGATGTTTTCCATTCCGGTTTGAAAAAATGTGGATTTCACACCCTTCTTTGGAAACTTCCATTTCCAAATGGTGTAATATTATTGTGGATGGCTCCTCCATGTTCAAAGTTGCTAAAAAATTAAGAAATATCAAAGACAACATTATTTGGAACAAAAAGGTTTTTCAAGATATTTTTGAATCCAAGAGAAAGCTTAAGGAGGAATTAGAGCAGATTCAAAACTCTATTCAGGAAGATGGTTATAAGAAGTTCCCCACGGCTAAAGAAGATGAGGTTCTAGCCAAATTACACAACACTATATCAAGAGAATAAATTTACTAGAGGCAAAGATCTAGGGCTATTTGGTTAGCAGCTTGTGATAGAAATACTAAATTCTTTCATATGACATCAATGAAGCATAAAGCAGCTAGCAAAATTTCCAGATTAATTGTTGATGACAAAATTCTTGTCAAAGATGATGACATAGGTGATGAAGCTGTTAGGTTCTTCTCTAACCTCTTGACAGGCAGCAAGGAAATTGAAATTATTACGTAGCAAGATATAGTTGATAATATTCATAAGATTATTGGACCTAATCAGAATAAGATATTATATGTCATCCCTTCAGTTGATGAAATTAAAAAAGTTATTTTCTCCTTTCAAGGGGATAAAGCTCCGGGCCCGGATGGCTTCCCCATGTTTTTCTTTCAGGAATATTGGCACATTTTTGGGGCTGATAAGGCCAATGTTATCAAAGAATTCTTTGGATCCAGAAGAATTATTAAAGAAATTAACTCCTATCATTGCTCTAATTCCTAAGGTGGCTGGAGTTGATCCTATGGGTAAGTTTATGTCATGCCCAAACTTTTCGGCACGAACGGAATAATTTTTTTTTTAAAAAAACATAACCTAATAAAACTAAGTTTGCTAAAATAATGCAGTATCAAGTCTTGTCTTAACTACGTTTGAATTCTTTTTCAACTAAAGTTAATTTAAACAACTATATTAAGTAAGCAGGGTAATCTAAATTACATGCAGAAAGTTAACTCTCCAAAAGAATTATAATTATCTCATTAATTAATTTAATAGTAAATTCATTTAAGCAAAAACCCCTAAATTAATCGACAAGAGATATTATTCATCTCAATTAATCTTTTAATCATTGTAGGAATTAAGTAAATTAACTCTAGCAATTGGATTTTTAAACCCTATGATTTATCTTAACAATAACTATAATGTGTCTAAAATTTGACTAAAGGGCTAAATAAATTCATAATAAAAATTGTCCTATAAAGTTTTAATCTCGACAAGCCTAAATTTAGGTGGACTACAAATAATCCCCTATGGCCAAAATAACTTACAAAGTCATTATAATTTCCTAAAAGATTAAACTCCAAAATAATTTTAAATTTAAAACATCATATTTAAATGTTTAAATATACATATATAAAATATGAATGTTTAAATAAAATAATTAAAACTCAAGTTAGATATATACGTTCATATTTTAAACTATATATATATATATACATATATATAAATATATATATTTTTTCATTAAACACATATTTATATATGAGGATATTTATTTTCTAAACAAAAATTACTATAAAAATACCCCATGTGACCTGATTAAATATATTATAAAATACCCTTTCATTTTATTCTTATTACTTTCAAGCTACACTAACCCGAACCGAGTTAGGGTTTTATCTTTTTTTTGTTGTGCAGGGAGGAGGGTCGAACTTTCCAAGCGGAGGCGGCTAGAGGCAGAGGTTTCACGCAGGGGGTGGCGTTTGGAGGGCGCAACCGCCGCAGCGGCGCCGTCGGCGCCACTGCAGGTCGCGGCTCGTAGCGGCGACCTCGGTTGCCTCTGCGAGGCACGGCCCGCAGCGGCGCTGCGGCGCCTCTGTGGAATGCGGCCCGCAGAGGGTCTGCGCCACCCGGGGGGGGCCATGGGAGCCTCGGCTCTGGGTCCCCTTGGGGGGTAGGGTTAGGGTCCCCAAAATTTTGGTTTTTTAATTTATTTTTTTGATATAAAAAAATTACCAAATATATATATGTGATTATAAAGCTTTCAAAAACAGTTCCACAGGTAGAGAGCATTATTAAAATATATAGATCCATATATATATATATTAGGAATAGATTTTTAATTTTGCCTAAATATGAATATATTTTTCATTGCTTCCTAAATTATGCAAAAATTAACAATGTATTGACAGCATGGAAATAGGGGAAATTTTTATTTTATTTACTTTAAATAATCTGATTATATTTCTTTTTCCTAACATCACATAAAGCATGTTTTTTTTTTTTCTAACTAACAGATTTAAATCAATTTATTTCTATTTCTTCTAAATACCTTGTTGCTAAAATTAGAGATAGACTATTAATTTTAGATTTATTTTCTGCAATAAATAAAAGGGAAAAAAATTACAGAATTTAATAAACTTTATTCAGCAACTACATTAGTCTAGAATCATTTAAATTAATCCTTAGAAATAGACAAATTAATTCTTTTTATCCGTAATTTAAAAAAAAGAATAGATATGCTTACTTTTCCATTATTTCAATATGCATCAGGAAATAAACTGAACTTTTATTTTCAGAAATAACATGCATACAACAAATATTATTTCAACAACTATAGGAACTTAATCCAAAAATAAACATTTCATTTTTGCAATAATAGCTTAATAGAATAATGCATTTCTTTAAAGCATATTTAGAATACAATGTAGTCAACATTACAAATGGGTGAGATACCCCAACTAGTCTCTCATTTCTATTAAATGAGGACTTTAATTAAAATGAATACATTTCTTTTTTAAAATAAATACAACATATAGTTTTTCTTTTACATTGCTGCAACTAAAATATAAAATATCTCATTCCCTAATCTTTTTCTGCAAATCAAGTAAATTCAACAACTCCTAGCTTGTCTTTTTCTTTTCTTTCCAAGCAACCTGCAAATAAATCCCAAGGCTATGACCATGGAGAGCTCACCTCCCAGCCTAGGCTTTCCAGAAGCCACCCCCGAGCTTGGAGAACCAAGCCCTAGACAGGTTACACTCAGGCAAACACAACAAGCAAGGGAAAAACATACAACAAACACTTTCCCAACCAAGACTACACTTCATCACAAAATGTGATGAGTTTACATGGGTGGTAGTGGACCAAATACCCTGAGGAGACTGCAAGAATGGTAGATCACAAAGCCACCTCATGGAAAACAAAGATATAACATAAGTTCATTAACCCCACATCATTATGTCCCCCCAAGGCATTCATGCCATACTTTCTCTCCTTATGACCCCAAATGCATAAACCAGGCCATGCAGCAAGGGTCACATATACACCCCTTGAGATCACTCTCATAATGAGAGCCTCTCACTCGAGGGTTGTCAAACTCCTACCACCTGCAAGACCATCCTACTCTCCCAAGAGTAGAAGGCCTTGGTTACTCCCAAATCATAGGAAATGCATAAAAGAATAAAAGATAGGTCGCATAATAATTTTCACAAAAGAAAATACAAGAAAAACAACTTTTACATACAAACAATCTTTCCAACATAAACATGCAACGTAAAAAGAAACAAAAGGAGAAGATGAACCAACCTTCAATCTACCCAAAGGTTTGCTAGAACTAGTTTGAGGATGAGCAGCCCAATTCCACAAATCCTTTCTTCTACACTTAGCCAAAATTCTATCCCAAAAACTATTCTTTTCAAAATTGCATGATCTCCAAAAATGGAGAGTGGGTGATTACCCACAAAGTCTCTCATTCTTGCCTAAAAAGACCTCAGTGAGAGTTCTCACAGGTTACTAAAACTGAAAAAGGAAAAAGTTAGAGAAAGTGGAAAAAGGATCTCACATCAAAAAGGAAGGTTATCTAACCTAGATGGCACCTTCTAATTTTGAATTTTCGCTCACCTTAGGAAACTCACTTTTTGAGGTGACTAAACAGTCACATGGGAGTAGACACATGCCTAAAAATACTCCTAACCCATAGGTATACCTTATGGACTTTAGGAAACACCTTTAAACTACCCCTAGGAGTCCACTTGACCCCTTATAAACCCATCTGAAGTTAACTTTCGGGTCAAACCTGAGTTGACCACTCCAAAGACTCTCTACCCAAGGAAAATTTAGAACCACATTCAAATGTTTGAAAAAGCTATGGTTGAAACAACTCCCTCCAAGAGACAAGTCAAAAATCAAGACATAAATCAACACATGTGTCAAGTGACACAATAAAATACTTTACAAAATTACACATGAAATTTGTCTCTTGTTGGATTTACACAAATTAATAATTTAATTTAACACACATGCAACATTTACTTTCACAAATAAAATACGATACATACAGGGTGTTGTCTCTCCAAATAGACAACCCCTGGTTTTACGAACGTACATAGGTCTAGGTTTGGTTCTCCATAATGTTTCCATGGTCACATGGATAATTTTTCTGCACATCTCAATTACACATTAGTAATTCCAAATAACCTCATATTATATTTAACACATGAATAAGAATACACATCAAACACTCTACATACAATTTACATTTAAACAAATCGATATATCTTATATCCAAATAAATCCACATAAGCAATTATCATAATCCTCATAATTTTGATCCATACATAAAACACACATCCTATTTCTATCATCATAGTAAAGTCATGCAAATCCAATAATGACATACATCATCTCAAATTTATCCTATTCTAGAATCATATAGAGTTTTATATCTATAATGCATAGAAATGAAGTATCAATATATATCAGTGTTATCCAATCATGGAATCATATAAGTTCTAAATCCATAATGCAAAAAAATAAAGCATCCATAATAGTCTCAACATGAAAACACTGAAATGCTAGGATGAGTCGAGGTAGGGCCTCACAGTTTAGGCCAATAAGTCTTTGTAATTATTTTTACAAGATAATCTCAAAAGTCATGACTTCTAGATTGTTGGCTATTCTTCCCCTTGTTATCTCTGAGGAGCAAAAAGGATTTGTCCCAGGCAGGCAGATTTTGGATTCTATAATTCTTGTGCATGAGAATATCCACTCTCTTAGTGTTGCAAACAAAGAGGGATTTCTCATAAAGCTGGATTTGGCAAAAGCCTATGATAGGGTTGAATGGCATGTTCTTTTTAGGATCATGGAGGCCTTTGGATTTGATGAGAAGGTTATTAAAATCACTAGAGAGCTGATATCTACACCAAATTTTTCTATTCTTATAAATGGATCTCCGTCCAAATTTTTTAAATCTTCAAGGGGACTCAGGCAAGGAGATCTTATCTCACCTATTCTTTTCACTATTTTGGTAGAATGTTTGAGCAGGTTGATTCAAAAGTTGAAAGAGAATAGAACAATCAAAGGGTTGCAACCCTCTTCAGCTAATGTCTTCTACACACATCAACAGTTTGTTGATGATACAATATTGTTGGGATATTCTTCTGTTAGCAAAGCTTCTGCCTTCAAAGGTGCTCTTAGATCTTATTCCCTTGCTACTGGACAACAGGTTAATTGGGAGAAATCTGCTATTTACTTCATCAACACCCCATTGTTGAGGCAGCAGAGGATTGCTAACATAACTGGTTGTAAGGTTGAGTTTCTCCCCTCTACTTATTTGGGTTTCCCTCTTGGTTTGGCTCTTCCAAACTCTTTCTGGAATTCTTTAATTGATAAGTTAAACAAAAATTGGCTGGTTGGAAAGGCTCTATGTTATCACAGGCTGGTAAGCTTCAGCTTCTTCAAGCCACTCTTTAGAATCTGCCTATTTATGCTCTTAGTTTGTTTAGTATACCGGTCAAATTTTCTGAAGCTTTAGAAAGAATTCATAAAAGATTTCTTTGGTCTGGTGTGGAAGATAAGAAAAGGATTGCTTTGGTTGCCTGGGATAAAGTATGTTCTCCTAAAAGCAATGGGGGGTTAGGTATTAAATCTCTTAAACCTTTCAACAAAGCTTTAACAAATAGATTTGGAGGACATATGTTATTAAGAGAGATTGGAGTAGGGTGTGGTTTGATAAATACATACATAATCAGCCCACTCATTCTCTTCTCTATTCTAAAGATATCCCTGTTGGATCTTTTATATGGAATAGTATAATCAAATCTATTAAAGTTGCTAAAGCTGGAGCTAGATGGGTCCTTGGCAAAGGTAATAAAATGAGATTTTGGGAGGATGTCTGGATCAAAGATGAGCCTATTTTTAACCAGGATTGCAGCCATTTCATTGAAGACTATAAAAGGAGGTTTGTTTATATGGTATGTAATTATTGGGAGGAGAATAAATGGGTTAGACTTGATGCAGTTTATGCTAGATTTTCTTCTCTCCAACATGATTTGCTCTCTTTTTCTGTCAGCAAAGATTTTGATGATGTTTTCTTATGGAAGAGTAATCCTAGGGGTAATTTTACTGTTGCCTCTGCTTATAAAAAAATTGCTACTCAAGCCTGCAACCCTATATGGACTAAAGTTTGGAATAGATTCCTCATTCCTAAAGCTAATATGTTTTTTTGGCTTGCAACTCACAACAAGATTCTCACCATGGATAACCTAGTTCTAAGAGGATTCATGATTCCTAATAGGTGTGAGTTATGTCAGAAAGAGGCTAAGTCTGTGGATCATTTGTTCATTCACTATTCTTTTACTTGGGAGATCTGTGGTAAAGTGTGGATGCAATGGAAAGTTGATTGGGTAATGCCGAATAGTTTTAAGGAAGTCCTTTGGCAATGGATTTTCCCTACCAAGCTTCCCATGATTAAGACCCTCTGGTCCTTTGTCCTTCCTATGACCTGTTGGCATATCTGGAAGGAGAGAAACAATAGAATTTTTAGGGAGACTAAGTGTTCTTCTCGGGTGGTTTTTGAAAATATTTGTAGGGCTATTAAAGAAAACATCAATACCATTCACAAAAGTAACAAGCAGTGTAGTTATATTAACATGACTGATAATGAGAAAAGCATCCTAACTGAATGGAATTTGATACACAAGGTCTGAAAATCTGATATGAAGAGAAGAAGAGATAATGTTGTGTGGAGGTTCCCTCCTCGTGATTGGGTTAAGGTGAACTTTGATGGTGCAGCTAAAGGAAATCTTGGGAATGCTGGAGGGGGAGGGGTCATCAGAAACTCTTATGGCTTTTGTGTTGCTGCGATTGCCTCTCCCTTTGGAGTTCAAAACAACCATGAGGCAAAAGCTCTGGCAATGTTAAAATGCCTTCAACTTGCTCAAAGATTTAATTTAAAAATAATTTGGCTGGAGGGGGATTCCCTCAATATAATTCAGGCATTTAAAGGTATTAGTTCCCCTTCTTGGAATATCCAAAATATCATTAATAATGCTAAAAATTTGTTAGACGCCTATGATAGTGTGATTATTACCCATACCTTTAGTGAAGGTAATAGGGTAGCTGATTTGTTAGCCAATGAGGGGGTCATTTTAGCAGAGGATGTTAATTATATCAGAGAATTATCATGTAAGAACAGAGCCCGAGAGCAATTATTTTTTGATAGAGTCCATGGTACATATTAATTTCATTATTACTTTTCTGGGTTCAGACTTCAATGATAGATTTTGGAGTGAGGAGGATTGTCAGTTGATTACCTGTCTCACGCGTTGTGATAATAAGTACCAGTGTGAAGGGCCTTATCATATTAAGTGTTGGGTTATTTTGAATGTTTTAAAATACTACTTGAATAACAAGAAAATCACCTTGGTTTTCGATTCCAACGTCTCGTTCCTTCAGCATCTGGTCATTTTGCACTCCTTTGAGGGTTTCAACTTGAACAACCATCACATTATGGGAGGAAATCTCAACCGCAATGAGCCTACCAGTTGTGATAGTTGGAAAGGTGAAAGGAAAATATGGCGAAGGTTTCACATATATGGCTTCACCGATTACATGGAGAAATTTCATGGGAGCAAGAAGTCTGTTTCCTGTGGTTTTGCCAAGGGCTGGAAAAATAATAAAGTTACTCTATTTGGCTAGAGCTGGAAAGTGGATGAAGATTTGGTGGTTGAGGTAACCGGTTTGCAAAAGGATGGCATCAAGTTTTATAGAGACTGTAAGTTCTC
Organism: Cryptomeria japonica; assembly: GCF_030272615.1. Lineage (NCBI taxonomy): Eukaryota > Viridiplantae > Streptophyta > Pinopsida > Cupressales > Cupressaceae > Cryptomeria > Cryptomeria japonica. Next base: position 401,412,496 of record NC_081408.1, read on the forward strand.
GGTGGAAGCCATCAAGAATTTCCCCAAAAATGAAGAAGAAAGGGCTCGGCTTGCCAGGATAATGCTTCCTATTATCTCCCTAACCAGGTAAAATCTTTTTGGCAAAAAATGTTGAAAGTTTTAATGGAGTACCTTATGGTTGATGGCAGGTTTTCAAAATTTTACAATTACCACTTTGTTATCCTTAACCATTTTCACCATGGATCTAAGATATCGTTGCCCTTCTACTTGGATTTCTCCCTTAATGATAACCTGGTTGACCATGCCAGAAACCTAATTCCTACCCCATTTCTCACCAAGGCCTTATTTTGTTAATATATGAGCATCTAAATGGTAAAGCTAAGGCTAATAGGAATGATCCCTTTATGGAGAATGCCCACATTTATGAGGATTATGATGGCTTTGATTTTGATGAGGATTCTTTTAATCTTCCTCTGAAAAAGAAATTGAGGGTTAGTGATAAAGTTAAAGAAGACATTGAAGAGAATGCTAGTTCTGAGCAGGAGCAGGAGAAGGAGGTGGAAGAAGAGGCAGAGAATGAGCAAGAGGAGGAGGTTGAGGGTAAGGAAGGGGATGAGCAGAGAGAAGAGGATGTTGAAGAGTCAGAGGTGAAGGATAATCCCTATGTTTTGGATAACAGGAATGATGTTCAACATAACATGGAGGAGGGAAACCCTAGGTCTGAGGACTCTGCCCTAGATTTGGAGAACGCGGAATCCATTTTGAATGCTTCTAGAAATAGCTCCCTGGAAATGTTCAATTTCCAAAAATGGGTGATTGATAACATCACTAGCATTCAGGAAAAATAGAGAGAGCTAGATTTTAAAATTGAAAACTTGATTAAGGATATCAACATTAAAGGTAAAGAGGATAATACGAATGATACTAATGCTACTAAGGATGAAAAATAAATTTCGGACTAGCCGGAAAGTGACATTATAAAGGGATATTTGAAGCACCTAGAGGATGTGGTGAGGATTATTAAAGAAAAGGGTGAAGTTGATAATGGTCTGGTAAACAATCGGATTCAAAAAAATAACAATTCTTTGAAGAAATTTATGGAGCATAGTTTGGCTGTGTTGAAGGTGTCCTCTCAAAACATGAATGTGTTGGTTGCTTGCCTAGAGAAGGATAAGTAGAATAAAAAAACTATGATTATTGATGACGAGCCGACTTCTAGTTTTGTTCTACACTCTTCCAGATGCAAAACCAGGCAAAATGCAAGTGAGCAAGAGCTGAAGACCAAAGACAATCAACAGATGCAGGAAAATATAGACCTGAAAGAGGTAGCTAATGCAATGATGATGTTGGTCAAGGATGCAGAAGAGACTATAAATATTTTCACCTGAAATGTAATTTTTTTTAGGTGTGCCAGTCTCTCACTGGCCTTTTGTTGTTCTTTACTTTGGTTGTTGTTCTTTATGATGTTCTTTTGCATCCTTTCTCTCTTTGTTCTATCTTCTCTAGTTTCTCTTTTGCTTATCTCTATGTTATGTAAGCAGGTTTTGGGTCTCTTAAAACCTAATTTTCCTTAATAAAAAACATTCATGAATATGATAAACAATGAACCTTCATGAACATAATTATAAGAACACATAATGCAAGAGGAAATAAACACAATACATCAATTACATTCCCTAGGGATGATAACTCAATGATGAACTAATAGTACCAAACCGGTATTGAGAGGGGGGGTGATTCAGTACAAACACAAATACATTCCAAAACCAATTTGACAGCAAATACTCCAAATGACTGGCAAATAGGGATACTAGTTGAAATAGAGTGCAACCGATAACACCCAGAACAACTCAAATAATCATAAACCGGTCACTCACTAAGCTTTCTTCTTAGCTCAATACTATAGTACCATTACACTCTCATGCATGAACAGGTAAACTAACATTAGATCTTCATAACAGTTAGTTCAATATGTTTTATAGACAGGCATAAAACATAGAACCATCATATGCTCAACAGGTAATAACAAAGCATCACAAGATAAAAGCATTACACATGACACATATTTTTCACGTGGAAACCCAACTAGGAAAAACCATGGTGGGGATGAATACCCACAAGTTGCTTTTGAACTCTTTAGAAGTCCGCTCTGTTAGGAGCCTTGTATGGTTAAAGACATTACAATAGGTTCTACTAGGAACCAATCCTGTTAGGGATCACCCGGCTAAGGGATGGCTATAATACCTGGTTAAGGGTTAAACCTGGTTAGGGTTACCTTGTTAGAGGATTTCAAGAACTCAATAGCTAAAGGATCTCTAGAGCTCTATAGCTTCCCAGAACTCATTAACTTTGAGTTACCCTGTTAAGGGATTTGAATCAAGCCGGTTAAAGCTACCCTGTTAAGGGATTTGTATCAAGCCCAGTTAAGGCTACCCTATTAAGGGATTTCACAACTATTGAAGTGGTTAAAGATCAACAGGAATTACAATGATCTGGTAACAGCACTCAATGCTAATGCAGATCCATTTTTGGCTCCTTTTCACCTTTTGCACATTCACTTTGCAAGTATCTCTTCTCTCCTTTGGTCTGGCAAGAATCACGTATCACTTCCCTTGGATACACACTCACAACTTTTGCCAACAACCTTAGAAAGAAACACAACATCGACCTTATAGGAAACTGACAGGTCGGTAGCAAAAACCCTAAACCCTAAACCTGTTAGGTTAAGCAATTCAAGCGGTTCAATCCTGACCGTTGAATCATACTACATTAAATGTAACAATCTTGAATCGATCTCAAGACATTCTCCATCATCCATTATCCACCGATTTCATGGCGGCTGATAACCCATCACGCATTATCACCGTTTGACAAACTTTGCACATTCCTGAGGTAGATAGGAATAGTCTTCTTCATGCAAGATCCTTCACGTGCACATGGCTTATGTGGCAACATGACCTATTCTCCGTTATACTATTAACTCATCACACAAAGATCACCGATTGAGTCACACAGGCTTGAGGTACTCAACCAAAAATTCTGAAGTGGAAACTTCCTACCAACCGGTAGTCACACAATGCTTCCATGTGTCGGTTCCTATAACTACATGTCGGCTCATCTTGAACAAATATGTCGCTTCACTTTGGCATATATACCGATCCATACATATGCCGGTTCTCTCTTCTCACCTATCACATGTGTCGGTTCACATCATGTCACATATTGACATCAATGACAATCATACAATATCATTATGTCTTCATACTGGTTCACATAATGCCAACAAGGGCATCTCAATGTTATTACCTACAACATCCTCAAGAACATATCATCATAAGAATACATTATAATTACTATCACAATCTAGAGCATTCCAATCAACTAATACTATCTCTTTTCATGCACACATAAGAATCCTTCACTAATCTAATTATCATGATTTCCATTCATCAATAATGCAAATCTCATATAACCCTTACGATTCATTTTAAGAGCACCAATACCAAATGTTCCTAATCCCAATCTCTTATTCAACAAACTAACATCATTCTACCATTTCCTATGCTAATTACCACATTACTAATCAATTTCCTTAAACATCATAATCATTCTCACAACACTAAGTGTATACCGTAGATCAATTCCTTTTGTAACTAGGAAAATGGAATGCATCAAAGCAATATTAAACTAGCTCAACCACAAAAACTAGATTGCAATGATAAGAAATCCTAATACAATCAATAAAGGCATGAAGATGAAATGCTATCAACTAAAATGCAAACCAAAGCATGTATCTCCTTCATTGTTCCTCCATTGTCCTTCTTTCTCCTTCAAATTACTTTGTTTGTGGATCTCACCTACAAGTGCAAAATGCAAGTATAAAAGCAAGCAAGATTAACAAGATGAAAATTGTAGCATAAGGATACTAGAAGCGTGGTTGATTGATTGATTGAAGAAAATCATCCAATTTATAGACAAATTGGAGAGAGGACAAGATTAGCATGAAGAGATTTGAATGGAAATTCAAATCAAGAATGGCAAATTATGCACAAATTATGACAAGATTGACATGCAAGATTGATTGATTGACAAAAATTATGACAAATTATGACAAGATTAAAATGTCATTCCCATGACAAAAGGGAAGAGAGAAAATAGCCTCCATGATTGCAACAAATGGAAGCATAAACATAGGAGAAAATAAGGGGAAAAATTAGAAAAATTGAAGAAAATAGGAGAAATAGAAATTAGGAATTAGGAGAAATTAGTAAATTGGAAAATTGGGGAAAAAGATGAAATAGAAATTAGGTGAATTAATTAATAGGTTTTCATCCATTAATTAATTCATGAAAAAGACCTAGGACTAAATAAATAGATTTATTTAACCCACCAAGAAGAAGAAAAGGATTAAATGATCAAATCATAAAACCCTAGAAATAAGAGGACAAGGAATTAGGTCAAGACAACAAGAAATTAATGTAGGTTCAATCATGATTCTGATTGACAAAGGACCAATGTTGATAAATGATTGAGACTGGTTGACAAAAATCAATGACAAGTTGACCAAGATTGACAAGGAGATCAAATTGATAGGTGCCAATTGACGAGGAACAATGACTAATTGATCCAAATTGACATGATTGAAAAGGACAAGGATCAATGACAAATCGATCGCAAAATGACAAGATTGACAAGTTGATAAGGATCGATGATGAATCGATCACAAAATGACAAGGCTGACAAGGACAAGGATTCATGACAAATCGATCACAAAATGACGAGATTGACAAGGACAAGGATCGACCAAAATCATGACTGAAAATTGCTATCGACAAGACCTAATTCGAAAGCAAGAAAAATGAGGAATGCAGAAGAAGGACTCGATGCTCGCAAATGATAAAGACCAAGTGCACAACATAGAAGAAATGTTAATGCAATGCAAGAACCCTAAAATAAAGCAATGTGCAAATGTTAAAGTATGACTCCACAAGCGTTGACCATTTTTAAACGTCTACATTTTGCCCCTCTTTGAGACAATGTGATTCTAAGCATTGTTTCAAAGAACAATAATGAAAATGCCCCAAACAATAACAATGACATATGCATGCCCCCTCAAGGAATTGGCCAAAAAAATCCAGAAAAGAGGCCAATTGATCGATAAGAATGACAGAAAATGATAGGTTCGAACGGATCAAAAATCAGAGGTCAGATACACAAATGACAAGCAATGGAAGGTGCAAAAGACCGCGACCAGCATAAGATGGAGAGGATACATGTCCATCTAGGTACTGACAAAGAGCTATATAGGAGACAAAGAGAATGAAAAGAGTTCATTTGCACTGGCCAAAGTGGAGGAATTGTTGCTCTGGAAAAGGACCCTTGCATAGAGATGGTGAACATTCCAATGGTAGATCACCTTGGGGAACGTGTATGCACCTACAGATGACTGGATGACATGGGAGCAGCGTTATGTAGCTCAAAAACCCATGTGTCAAATTTCATGAATTTTACTTGCTTGCGGGACATTATGGGGTCCACAGGGGAGGAAAAAAGGAAGAGTTGCGCCTGTGTGGGTGCATCCTGTGCCTGTGTAAGGTGTTTTGCACCTATGTAAGGTACACAGGTGCAGCTTGATGCTACATAGGCGCAAGACATGGTACACAAGCACAATTGTGCACTGGTGACCCTAATTTGATGGAAAACAACACGTAGATGATCCTGAAAAGGGGGATAAGGGTAGGATAGGTCAAAAATAGATAAGAAAACCCTGATTGGTGCATGAAACAAGGAAATATAACCCTTAGGAAACAACCCTAAAACTGACAAATTGTGCCCCAATTGTGATGCAGAGTCGACAGTATCCATTGATTGGGCGGGAGAACAGACCCGACTGCTTCATGTTGCGATACAGACTCAGGAGTACTGACAAAGATATACTAGTAGGACTTGGATTATACTACATCACATACATGCTTGAGATTAGGGCAAACACAGGACTGCTCACCACATTGGCAGAGCAATGGCATTCAGAGACTTCCTCATTCCATTTGCCGACTGGAGAGGCGATGGTGACACTAGAGGACGTGTGGCGTATCCTCTGCATTCCGATTCATGGGGAGATGGTAGTATATGACCCAACAATAGGGAGAGACTCATTGTGCAGATTATTTGAGTGCGACGTAGATGACCTTGATATCATAGAGAGGGAGATTGGCTGGGAGACCATGGCATCAGAGTATGATCAACGATATGTGGTGATGGCAGTGGTTATGGCATGCCTATTAGCACGGGACAGACGAGGACATGGATTCCCTATTGGATGGGGGAGAGTGCTAGAGTGGATGGTGACAGAGGGGACTATATACGCATGGGGACCATGTGTGCTTGCCATGCTATATTTTTAGTTGCATCAGATAGCGTATCAGAGGGTATAGACTTTGAGCTGTGGGGTCACACTGTTACAGGTATGGGCATTTGAGCACATAGCCATATGTTGGCCGATTGCAGAGAGATAGGTAGTACCACATCAACCATATGTGTACTGCTATAGGGGAGTACTGAGACAGGGTCCATTCAAATACATATTGTATTGGCGACATGAGCTAGATAGGTTGAGAGATTTCACATGGAGGCCATATCTTGATTTCCCTGGATGGTCAGATGATGGCGATGAGCTACCATATTGCAGATAGGAGAGATACCTGATTGGGTGACCAATGAACCGCCAGACAGTGATTGAGATGTATCTGCCAAAGAGAGTCAGACGACAGTTTGGAGAGAGGTAGGATGTACCGATAGGGACTACACACTTTGCCCGATCTCATAGAGAGACGAGTCAGTGGGGGAGGATGATTCAGCCACACATAGTATATACTGACTTCACACAGCTACAGTGGAGACAGTGGGATTGGAGATCAGATGTTGTAGATGTCGGGACAACAAAGGAGTATGAGCGATGGTTTGCACGACGGCGGCCAGTGCCATTGACGGATCCTGATATTCGGTACCTAGGAGACAGGAGGACTTCCCACTCGCTAGAGAGGAGGAGGAAGATGATGAGGATGGAGATAATGAGGAGGGAGATGATGAGGATGAAGATGATGAGGAGGGAGATGAGGATGAGGGGGATGAGGAGAGTCCTAGGTTCATGCAGCGAGATGAGCCAAATCCAGCAGATCACAAGGCATTGCAGGATATACCCACAGGGCAAGAGACAGCGAGCATAGAGGAGATGTAGACATGTAGGGCCACCATAGCGAGTCAGCATGATTACATTGCTACATTAGAGGGACAAAATGCTATCTTGAGGACAGAGCAAGATCAGTGGTCAACTAAGAGGAACAGGTACAGAGCAGAGATAGTCAGGCTGACAGTGGCTTGAGATATAGTGATAGCCTAAGCACAACAAGCAGAGCAGAGAGTGACCGAGTATGTTGGGTCGATTAGGGATGCTAGTGCGCATGAGATGGCACAGATGTTATTAGAGGTAGGAGATGAGATGCACCATTTGAGGACTCTATATGAGAGTGCAGTTCCACCAGAGCAGAGAGCAGCATCATATCAGTCACGATCGAGGACAGAGAGCAGGCTATGCTCTCGGAGGTTAGTGAGCAGCATGGGGGTGAGTGGACCTAGGAGACCACCACAGCCAGGACCAAGGATAGGAGGGGCTTCATCCTCGAGACATAGCAGAGATGAGGAGGATAGAGGGAGCACCCAGTGATAGAGGCATGTGTTCCTTATGACGGGGACATTTGACATTATGTACACAGCCTGCGGGCCATATATGGGATAGACAGTCCAATTTTGTACTCCGATACTTTTTTTGTTGATATATGATATGATATGCAGCTATATGATGGGATGCAATGTATTATGGCTTATGTTTACTTTCCATGTATGGATGTCTTATGCACTATCTATGTACTATTTTTGGAACATGTATGAATGTTGTTTATGTTTTTGATGCATGTATAAGATGAAATGGATAAAATGCTTTGTATGGGCTTGATATATTGCAAATGTACTAACCCATGAATGCAGGATGCATCTTATTTATTTGGAGATCGGAGAACTAGATTGGATGGACTGACAAGACTGACAGAAGAAATGTTAGTAAGAAGAAATTAGACAAAGGACAGTTAGAGATGAAAGAAAACTTGCTTTCACAAATGCACATAAGTAGGTGAGAACCTTTATTTAATGTAGCAAAGCGGATGCAAAGCATCATGGCATTGAACACCAGAGCTAGAACACAACCCCTTTTTCAAAAGATAGACACATCGCACAAAAGGAATGAGTGAAGCATCCTAGGGTGCATACATCAAGGGTCGAGGTATGTGTGGCATTCACAAAGCGAACGTACTTATCACAGACACCCAATGATATAGTTGCCCCAGTTTGTGACAAACATTCCACAAATAGCAAACACAACAAAAAAGGAAAGGGACCATGAACCATCCTAGTCACTCTAAATCACTCAGTGACATCATCGAGCAACATAGGAACATGATCGAAGCCAAAGATAAACCAATAAAAAGATAAGACGCACAAATTCGACCAAGTCAAACAAACATTCTGATCGTCATTGTCAAAGGTGAAAAACAATAATGATCATGTTGTCTGGTTTCAAGGAATGCGGTACCCCATCTAAGATAGGACACAATCTAGTTTCAAGAATACCACACCCTGTATAAGACCCATGATAATAGTGATAAGGACAAATGATATTGATGTTGATTGAGTGATATGACAATTTTGATCAGTTTGAATGTCTGGTATGATTGAAAAGTTCATCTGTTAATGCGTGATTTTAGTAAAGCACAGTGTTGTAACATGTTATCTGTTTGTTATCTACACAAATGTTTGATCAATTGTTGTTGGATGTATGCTCAGCGATCTGTCTATGCACAAAGGGTACCATTTATTGACAAAATGCAAAATGCCAAAGAAATTATTTTTGGATTTTGATGTTTTGAAAAAAAATTTGTTCGTTTTTCAGGACTTTATTTGACTTTTGAGGGATTTTTTCAGGACATTATTTCATTTTTAGGGATTTTTTCAAGACATTATATGATTTTTAGGGATTTTTTCAGGACATTATATGATTTTAGGGATTTTTTTAGGACATTATTTGATTTTTAGGGATTTTTTCAGGACATTATTTGATTTTTAGGGATTTTTTCAGGACATTTTATGAATGTTTTTGAATTATTTCAGGACATTTTTCAATTTTTATGATTTTGCCCCCAGTGTCTAGCAAGATAAGGAATATGACAGGTGAATAAATAGGCTTTCTGAAATGATGGTGGATAGAGGGAAGACAAAGGCCTTTTATCATGGAGACAATACAGATGCAATTTTCAAGGGCTATTGCGTGATGGGACAAGAGACTGGATATGACAATGTAAAGCAGTGACATGGCATGAGGGACATGTCAAGAGGTTTTTGGATCCATGTTTAAATTTTGCATCCTTATTACAGACAAAGATCAAGGAATGAAAAAGAGTGTATGGAAGTGATAAGATATGGATAGGATAAGCAAGACCAAGAATGGATAAGGGACATGGAGTGAAGGTCGGGATAGGATACGGGATAGTGGCAGAAAGTTGCAATAAGCTAGGGAATATGGATGAAAGGTTGTAATAAGAAAATGGATAAAGACCAAAAGCTATGATAGACTAAAAGCTACAAACAAGATGCATGATGCTCATGATGATCCTTAGCCTTGTCAAGATCAAAGGTGGAAAGGGAAACTGGACATGAGGGACAATAGGATATGAAGGGGTATGACATGGTATGATAGGATAATGAAGGGCAATAGGATATGAAGGAGGAAACCTGCCCCCAAGTGTGGTGTGCAAGAAGTTCATAGATTACGCATGACGCCTGTTTGCTAGGTTTTCATCACGGTACTTGCCCAAGGTGCCTATTTGCCAGGTTTTCACCAGTGGACGAATTATTTTTTTTGCTTTACTTTTTTCTTTTGTCTTTTTTTTTCACTTTTTTTTTTTTTGTATTTTGACTTTTTCAATAGAAGATAGACACATGATAGGGGATGGAAGAAGGACTCAAGTGTCTTTTTTTTTTTGTTTTGGATAGTAGCCTTAAAAAAATGGACCATGACCTTTAAAAGCATGCTCAAAGATGTTGGTAGGATAAGGACATGGAAAATAAGATGAAACTAAGGCAAGGATTTATGCAAAGTATTGGACCAGAGGGATGGAAGGATGGAAAATATGTATTGGATAATGGATAGGGTATTGGAAGAATTAGGCTTCACTGGATGGAAATGAAGGCAAGATAAAAATTGGAACACACCTTGAGGGGTGGTGGATTGATGGAGGAAAAATGGATCTCAGATTGTGAGATGTGGATGGAGGAATAGCTTGGGATTTTGGGACATAAGGGCCCAAAATGGATGAAGAAGGTGATGGAGGAACAAATTTGAGAGGGTTGGATGGAGGAATAGCAACTTTGGATGCCAAGTTGGATGTTTCTTTAGGCTTTTGTGCTTCAAGGAGCCGCTTAGGGATCCACATGGTTTTTTATTTTTCATGCTTTTGTGGTTCCTTGGAGTGCATTGCTTGCACAAGGGATTTAGGAACCCATATAGATTTTGACTTTTGTTTTTTTAGCAATGGGCCTTTGTGACCTTTTGGATTTTTCCTTTTCTTTATAGATCAAATTTTTCTTTTCTTTGACATGTTGATTAGATTGGACATGTTGATCCTTGAATACATGTGGATTTTTAGACTTATGACTTTTATGCTTGGCATCCAAATTGCTTGGAGGGGGAAAGGAATGTATGGATGAATATGAATGAAATGGAGTTCTTTTGGATTGATGAAATTTACTCAAGGATGTGTGCCTTTGTTGACCTTTCATAGAGGACGAAGGGATATAAGGACCTAAGATGGATGGAAAGTATGATGGGGAAGGTGTATGTTTTGATTTTGATGGAGGGATATTGGATTTAGTAGGGGTACCCACGTCTTGAAGAATTTCATTGAGGCCATGACCCTTAATATTTTCTTTGATATGGAGGGATTCTTTCTCATGAAGGTCTACCCCTTTGCCTTTATGAATATTTTGACTTGTAGGATACTCTTTTCTTTGGGAAGAAGACGCGAGTCCATTATGAGGTTGATATGATATCAGAGAAATAATAAGATCTTGAAGTGGATTAGATTGGACCAAAGAGGAAGAACCCATTGTTAATGTCAGGGGTTCATGAACATCTTGCACTGACACATTAGAATCATGAGGGGGATTAAGATCATGAGGGGGACTAGGATTGTGTAGTGGACATGGTTTAATGACAGGCTCTTCAAGAGATGGAATGGGAGAAATAATGGGATCATCAAAAGAAATGTGATCTTGGAGTGTATATGGAGCATTAAGACAAGGAGATGGAGGAACAAAAGGATCTTTTGGAGGATTTAAAGGAATAATTTGATCTTGACAAGGAGGAAGATCATTGGAATCCTCTTTAAAGGTGCTTTGCTCTTGACTTTTAATGGGATCATTGGAAAGGATGGAAGGGATATCTTGATCTTTCTTAGGAAGTGGAATGTCAATGGGATTTGAAGGGACATTGTGTTCTTGGATAGAATGGACGGGAATAATGGAATCATTGCGAGTGTCTGGGGAAATGGGATCTTGGTCAACAATTGGATGGGATAATAAGGTTTCAAGATCTTGATCTTGATCTATTTCAAGACATGTTTTTTCATGCTCTAAATTATCCTCTTGACATGGGGTTGGACTTTGGATATGCATGGGGGATTCTGACAAGTGATCAATGTTTTGGCATGAAGGAAATGCACTTTGAACATTTGTGATGGATTCTGGCAAGGAATCAATGCTTGAACATGAGGAAGAGGGACTTCGAATGGGGTCCTCTAAAACAGGTAATGGCAATAAAATGCATGGTGGCATTGGGTCTTGTATTTCTGAAACATGACAAGAATGTGCATCAAGAATTGGATTATCTTGGCAATGAATTATGGATAGCCCTTGGATAATTTCATCCTTGGGTGTATTATTTGATGAGGACAATATGGAAGGTTCTTGTGAAACTTCTAAAGGTGTAGGGATAGATGCCACTGGGGAGTCAATTTGTTTGTGGGGGGATGAGGCATTGCTAGACATAAGTGTATTATCTTGATCTTCTTCAAAGAACTCACTTAATAGGTTCCTTAAGATCCTTGCAATAAGGCCACCTTTCTTTCAAGGTTTTGACATGGTTGTATATGGAATTTGAACTTGTTTGGGAAGGAGTTGGTTCAGATCTGATGTCATGTTTTGATTTTGAACTAGATGTTGATCAAATTGGTTTGACATGTTCAAAATTTGGCTTGGTACATGTTGCAAGTTTTGTTTTTGAATTTGTGATTGTAGTTGTTGACATTGATATGTTGATTGAACTTGTTGATATTCCACCATTGGATGAACTATTTGTGGACATTGTATAGTTGGTTGGACATATTGTTGAAATTGGACCACTGGTTATGTTGGTTGTATATGTTGGACCATTGGTTGTGTCTGTTGGATATGTTGTTGATTTGAGATTTGATTGAATGAAATTTGACCAAATGAATTTTGATTTGGGACTTGATTGAAATTTGTGCTTTTTAAAAAAAATTGTTTCACCATCTCTATTTGAGAGATGAGAGATGGTATGTCTGATCGTTCGATAAGAGCTTTTACATCAATTGGCTCAAAGTTTGGGTTCGGACCTTGAAATTTTTTAAATGTTTTGGACATTTGGGATCTATTCTTCTCAATGTTTTTCACTTTTTGTTCCAAAATCTCCTTTTCTTGAGCTAGTTTCTCCTCTAGTTTTTGTATTTGGACATTTACATCATCATGATAAGTTTGATCCAAGTTCTGAGACATGTAGAGATTGGATTGACATGATTGATTTCTCAATTGTGATGACATGGCTTCATAAGAAGGTTGAGACCTCATTTCAACAAACATGTCACTATGCAATGCAACTACTAGGATTGACAAATGCAACCTAAAAGGATGACAATGCAACTTAATGTTTTTGGACTTTTTGAATTTTTGGAATGACAACTAGATGCAACTAAATGCAATGAAAATGTGACCTTGCTTTGGACCTTTGAGTTTCTATGGTTTGATAATGTTATGCAACTAAGTGCAACCTATTTTTTCTTTTTTTTGTTGTTTTTTGAGGTTTGGACAAACTATTTGGAATGCAAAACTAAAGACTCGACCTTGGGAAGTTGAAATGAAGCCAAGACCTTAAAGGACAAAGGACCAAATGACAATAGGACCAATTGAAAATGTCTCACCTATATGCTTGCATACTAAGCTAGGTTTGACAAGAATGATATTAATGAAAGGACAAATTTTAGACAAGGTCAAGACTCCTTAACAACAACTTAGGGTATCATCCAAAGTTTTGATTTTTCAAGTTTGACAAACCAAATTTTTGAGACTAAATGCAAGAGGGCAATGATTATGACAATGACTTAGGATATGACATAAAAATGATCTAAGGATATGATATGACAAGATGAAGCCAAGACAAGATGACAATACAGTGATAAGGATATGCGAAGACCAATGACTTGGAATATGCAAAATGCAACCTAGGCAAGACCTAATTTTAGCATGACAAGGATAATGTAGGAATGTCACCTAAATGGAAATCTAACTTGGGTATGACAATGAAATGCAAACTTAGAGAAATGATTTTGAACCTAAGTGCAAAATGAGGACGCTTGCAATGAAAAGGACTAAAATGAAGGGAGATGACAATATGCCCTAGGACCTAAGTTGGACTATGCAAAACCTAGCCTAAAGTGACATGAATTTTGAAACAAGGATATTCAATGTTTTGACAAGCCATGTTCAAATGTTGGATGAATACTTGGACAATTTGGACTTTTGTTTGGATTTTGTTTTGAATTGAAGGTTGTTGATTTTGAAAACCCAAGTTGATTATGAGCACTTTTGAAAGTCTATTTTTGATTTAACCTTTGACAATCACGGAAGAAAAAATGTTGGTTTGACTTTGACTCAAGACAATCAAGCACATTCACAACAAATCCTATGGCTGGCAAGGACAATATCTATTGAATCCTCTAACCATAAAATACAACATTCAGCCGGATAGCTAGACGCTTGGTAGCACTGGCTCCCCCTTACAGTGCACTCACTTCTCGGGCATACCAAGCTTCGAGTTCAAGGGGCATCACTTCCCAAGAACTTTCTATCTCTAACTGAGGAGTACATGAGAGGTTTCTTTGGCATGCGCGTATCACAACGCCTGAGCCAACAGATAGAAGGATTTTGGCATCTAAAAACAAGAGATTCTAGTAAGGGCATCCGTTCGGGTGGGTATTGATCCGGTGAATAAATCGTCACAATACCATTCTAGCACCCATTGTATACAACTTTCATTACATCCATAGTTATTTAGAGTGGTTCAGAAGAGCTTGGCTTTAGCCTGTCACCACTTAGGGTCATTCCCTCTCACCAATGTCTGTGCGAAGTGCCAGGAAAATTAGGAGGCAGGCCCAATTCTAAGGGTTAAAACATGCAATCAAATTAAAAACAAACAAAGCATGCATGGTGTTCATTAACCTTTAAGAAATGAAATGCGCAACTACTTTAAAAATTGCAAGCAAGATGTTTTAGTGAAAGTCTTTGACCGCGTCCTGCATAAGATTTGTTAGTAGTTGTATTTTTAGTCTTCGTCACCCGTAACGCCAAAATGCTGCATAGAGAATTAGTACCAAAGAAAAACCAAAATGCAGAAAACAGAATGAAAATAAACAATTTTTTATTTTTTTTACACAAGCGCAGAATGCCTCAACACAGGTGCAAATCTAATCAACATAGGCGCAAATCTCATCAACACAGGTGCAGAATGACTTGACACAGGCGCAGAATGCCTCAACACAGGCGCAAAAGTGTCTAGAAAGCTCTGAGTCGCCCTATTTCTTAAGTTTTTCACCTTCAAATCAGCTCAAAAGCACTCAAAAACATGGTTAAGGGGTTAGTTCATGTCAGGTTCACCAGAAAATGTAACTAGGAAAATGGAATGCATCAAAGCAATATTAAACTAGCTCAACCACAAAAACTAGATTGCAATGATAAGAAATCATAATACAATCAATAAAGGCATGAAGATGAAATGCTATCAACTAAAATGCAAACCAAAGCATGTATCTCCTTCATTGTTCCTCCATTGTCCTTCTTTCTCCTTCAAATTACTTTGTTTGTGGATCTCACCTACAAGTGTAAAATGCAAGTATAAAAGCAAGCAAGATTAACAAGATGAAAATTGTAGCATAAGGATACTAGAAGCGTGGTTGATTGATTGATTGAAGAAAATCATCCAATTTATAGACAAATTGGAAAGAGGACAAGATTAGGATGAAGAGATTTGAATGGAAATTCAAATCAAGAATGGCAAATTATGCACAAATTATGACAAGATTGACATGCAAGATTGATTGATTGACAAAAATTATGACAAATTATGACAAGATTAAAATGTCATTCCCATGACAAAAGGGAAGAGAGAAAATAGCCTCCATGATTGCAACAAATGGAAGCATAAACATAGGAGAAAATTAGGGGAAAAATTAGAAAAATTGAAGAAAATAGGAGAAATAGAAATTAGGAATTAGGAGAAATTAGTAAATTGGAAAATTGAGGAAAAAGATGAAATAGAAATTAGGTGAATTAATTAATAGGTTTTCCTCCATTAATTAATTCATGAAAAAGACCTAGGACTAAATAAATAGATTTATTTAACCCACCAAGAAGAAGAAAAGGATTAAATGATCAAATCATAAAACCCTAGAAATAAGAGGACAAGGAATTAGGTCAAGACAACAAGAAATTAATGTAGGTTCAATCATGATTCTGATTGACAAAGGACCAATGTTGATAAATGATTGAGACTGGTTGACAAAAATCAATGACAAGTTGACCAAGATTGACAAGGAGATCAAATTGATAGGCGTCAATTGACGAGGAACAATGAATAAGTGATCCAAATTGACATGATTGAAAAGGACAAGGATCGATGACAAATCGATCGCAAAATGACAAGATTGACAAGTTGATAAGGATCGATGACAAATTGATCACAAAATGACAAGGCTGACAAGGACAAGGATTCATGACAAATCTATCACAAAATGACGAGATTGACAAGGACAAGGATCGACCAAAATCATGACTGAAAATTGCTATCGACAAGACCTAATTCGAAAGCAAGAAAAATGAGGAATGCAGAAGAAGGACTCGATGCTCGCAAATGATAAAGACCAAGTGCACAACATAGAAGAAATGTTAATGCGACACAAGAACCCTAAAATAAAGCAATGTGCAAATGTTAAAGTATGACTCCACAAGCGTTGACCATTTTTAGATGTTTACACCTTTAATAAGCATTATCCAAGTTACCACATTACATTTTCTTACAAGTATTATAATCATGGCCTAATGTATCATCTACCATTATATATACATCAACCATTTACATCAAGGAGCATGGCTATCAACTAAATATATAATTGCATCATAAATTCTACAAGATACATATATCATATGAATCATATTATAATAATTTGCTACAAGAATCCATCCATGAGTTGTAATGAAAGAATCCACATCCACGTGCAGAAGCAACCAATGAAGAACATCCCAATGGAAGAAGGCACCAAACCACCCAACCATGTTGAACCAAAGGAATCACCCCCCATGCTAGGAGATGACACGAGATCCCACACACACTCTAGATCTATGCTGACACCTAACAACCAAAGGATACAACCAAAAACACAACGCAAGGCTAACTCAACACTCAAAAAAAATATAAGACCTCCAACACAAAAATATCCATAGGCAACTTGCAAATCAAGACTCAATGTGCTAACACCTATTGTTGGCAACAACAATGGAGGAAAATTGAGAGGGGAGGGGTGAATCGGTTTTCACCAGAAAATCAAACTTAACCTTAAAATAAAATCTGATAAACTATAGTAACAAAAAGGATAAGAAAATTGATAGCACAACACACAACACCAATATTTTGACATGGAAAACCTGGTTAAGGGAAAAAACATGGTGGGAACCTAC
Organism: Cryptomeria japonica; assembly: GCF_030272615.1. Classification (NCBI taxonomy): domain Eukaryota; kingdom Viridiplantae; phylum Streptophyta; class Pinopsida; order Cupressales; family Cupressaceae; genus Cryptomeria; species Cryptomeria japonica. The sequence goes on from NC_081408.1 coordinate 401,429,587, forward strand.
CCATAATAAGATGATACTCTGTAGTAGTATGTGAAAATATTACAATGGGGAATGCACATGCATTCAGACACACAATCTAGAGCTCACTACTCAAGATGTAATAACTCAGAAGGCTACAACCCTCATGGAAGTCTCATTGACTTACAACAATATTCGGACTACAATTCGAATTACATGAATTGTAAATATAGCATCTCCTTATGCCTGATGATAGTTCTAATTAAGCACATTTATTTTCTCAACTCAATACACCACACTGAAGGATAGATTCGCTTAAGAACCATATATACCACTCTCTGATAATACAGACACTACATCTATACCCAAATTACATGACTACATCTCCTATATATACAATTCATCAACATTGGCTAAAAGGTCGGCTAAACCCTCATCTCACAATTACAAAATTACATCACACAATACAAAGACCAACCACCAGACCAATATGATAATATACATTATATAACATGGACCTAAAATAAATTCCCAAACATGCAATGCCACCAAAAATTACACCAAGATCAACCGCAACACGCTACACCACCAAGAATACCGCATAACACAAAGAATATCATCATATCAGCAAAAACACTAAGGACGTGCACAAGGATCAATGTGGACCACCAAAAAAAAAGGACACAATTAGGAAACACCAACAAGCACATTAGAAACATCCACAATAGCTACACCAACACCACTTATCAAATCTTAATCGATCAATATCTAAAACTCAAGAACACTCAAATAGAAACAACTCAGACTAGAAGGATAGCTTTCAGAGAACCAAATCACAAACCATCTAAAATATAGATACACATTAACATCCCAAATAATCTCCCAAAGTCTCAGCTCAAGATTTGATCACACCAGAATATACCAAAGGAAATGTCGAACTCTGCAAAGCACTGATCAAAGAAACCAAATTGCAAACTGGATCATATGATAAAATCAATTAAGCTTCCAGATCACTAAAACCAATACAGAAAGATATAATGATACTATAAATACTCCATACACCGAACCATGATCCCAATAAACCAATCTACAATCACTGGAGCAATGAACCACAGGAATATGTTGACATCAATGGCAACATCATATCCAAGCAGCAGCAATGCCCAACACCTACATGTAGGGAAAAGAGTGTCATCACATGTAGCTACCATGGGAACCTATCCCAGCATCCATGATACTCATGCAGAGCCGTCTCAACCTATGAGGATACCAAGGGAGTTTTGCTTACCTATATCACCAAGGTCTACCCAACCATTCTCAGATCCATAAATCACACCAGGGACATGAGTTGAGGCTGCAAATTCATTTCTTATCTTATTATGGTGATTTACCTCTACCCATCTCAATAAGATTAATTATTTATGTTATCACTTGATTACAAGGGAAACTCCCAATGAGGTATTCTGACGGTCTACACCCTGGGTAACCTAGTAGTCTAATCCTCATGACCCCAGTCACTCACTTGGAAGCCCACTTCCCCTAACATGCACCTAGACCTTAGGATAACAACAATGCACAAAACATAAACAAGAGCTCTCAAATAATCTAATCGGATAACCAAGGTTTATCAATCAATATAAACTCATGAGACATGAATAACATATTTCATTAACCTTATAAACAACATGGGACACACATCATGCATAGAAATATACATCTTGCCGGAGATAAAACACAATAAAAATAACCAGATCTAATCAATATACAACTCTAAGAATCATGAGGATACCAACAATAGCCTCTGTTATGAAAAACAGACCCAAAAAAAAGTAAATCAAAAAGTCAAAACAATAATACAGAATCAAACAATGTGTTTACAACACTGCAACGCATTCACGGGGTTTCGTCGTGCATATAATAGTTACTACAAAACATCTAGCAGGTTAAACAACGCATTCGCAACATTGCAGTGCTCACGCAGGGTTTTGTTGTGCATACAACAATTACTGCAGAATACATAATGGACTAAAAAACACTTTCACGATATTGTGACGCTTACACAAGATTCTATCGCACACAAAAATTACTGCAAAATACATATCAGACTAAACAGAGTTTCTGTGACATTGTGATGCTTACACAGGGTTCTATCATACATACAACAATTACTACAGAATGCATAACAGACTAAACAATGTTTTTGTGGCACTGTGACGCATACACAGGGTTTTGATGCACATACAAAAATTACTGCAGAATACATAACAGACTAAACAACATTTTTGTGACACTAGCAACTCCCAAACGCCCAAAAATTCACAACAAGCATTTCCAAAATTTTAAACCAAAGAATACAATAATCCCAACCAACACATTCATAATTGATTTATTTAAATTTCTCAACAACCCCAAAATTTTCTGCAGACAATCTTTTCCAAACAAGCTTTTCAAAAATAATTGCAAAGAAGGATAAACCCTCTAACCTGGTAATAGCAAAAAATGGACAATGAAATTCAATGAAGTGCAATCCCAAATCCAAGCTCCAATTCCAAATTCAAACCCAAGCTAAATCATGAATTTCATAATAATGAAAATAATCTCCAGCGAGCCAACCCCAACAAAACTCAGAAAACTCGATATATAAAAATTAATCCAAAACCCTAACCCAAATTCGAGGTAAAAATATAAAATAATATTATTTACTTAACCTCAACTCTCAACCAATAAAATAACAGTGTAGGTATAAACATAATATTCAATTACTCAATTAGTAACAAGAGAATGTAATAATAATATAATAAAGAATAATAATAAATTAAAGCCCAATAAAATAAATCAAAGGTATTATAAATAAATATTCCAATTAAATATAAACCACAAATAATATAAATAAACAAACAATTCAATAATATTATCCTCACAATCACAACTTCCAAGAGGGCCAATCATAATAAACAATTAAAATATATTTCCTACCAACCCTTTCTAAAAACCAAGGTAAGAATAATAAAATATTATTTAATTAACTTACCCAATAATTCAGCCACTAGTGACAATGATCTTCAATGACTCCAGAGCGATGAATAATGAAAAAGTGGGAGTAGGATTGAAGGGATGACGTGTGTGCAGGAGATCGCGAGCGACAGAGCTAGGGTTTTGAGGCCCTAGCCCGCGGGAGGCAACTGTGTCAGTGCAGCGGGGGTGGCCAATGCAGGGTGTCGGGGAAGTGCAGAGAGAAGGGTTCAGTCGGGGGTGAGCGGGTTGTTGCGGTGGTCGTCGGGTGGCATTCGGGCGGCATGGGAGAAGGGCTTCGGTCTGCTGTAATTCATGGGCATCCCGTGGGTCTCACGTGGCTTTGGCAGTTTTGGTGGGCCTCCCCCTTTGGAGGTGCTTGGGAGGGGTGGCATCTTGGAGGTTGCACTCTTGTTAGGGGCCCTTTGGGTTGGGATCCTTAGATCTCCTTTTTTTGCCTTTTAATTATTTGTGCATTCCGATGTCAGGCTTTGGTGGTGAGGCTCGGGTGGCTCCTGCCATGGACTTCCGTGCTGCGGTGGGCTCAAAACCCCCACCTCAGAGTATGAAGACATTTACCAATAATCTTTTTTCATCAGAACCGGGGCCTGTGAGTGCTGGTAGCTCTCGCCTTATGAAGGTTAATGGGTGTCTGGAGCGATGCAGTGAAAGGCTGAAGCTGGTTATTCCTGCTGAGATGATAGCAGAGGACATTGAGTACTACTCAAAACACTCACTATATTGCAAATTTTTGGGAATGAGGGTCTCCTCGCAATTCCTGGAAAACTAGGCACAGAGGACTTGGGCACCGGATGGGGAGATGGAGATAATGTTGCTAGCAAACAACTATTTCATGGTTACTTTCAACTGCATGGAGGATCGCAATAGGGTTTTTGAAGGAGGCTCGTATTTTTACAACCAGGTGGGGTTGTTCCTCAAACCTTGGCATGCAGGATTTAACCCTTCAGAGGAACTCCCAAATAGAGTTTCTGTGTGGGTTCGGTTACCATGTTTTTTAGTGGAGTGTTGTCGGGAGGATGTGTTACAGATGCTGGCAACTCTGCTTGGGAAGTCAGCGGGATCTTCAATGCAAACCCTAGGGAGAAAGGTAATGACCTTTGTGCACATCTGTGTTGAAATTGATCTCAATAAACCTTTGCTAGATGCTATAGATATGTGTGCGGGCTCTTACTCATGGGTGCAGCAGTTAGACTATGAGACCTTACCCTTCTGTTGTCATCTGTGTCATGAGTATGGTCATTTACAGCGTAAGTGCCCTAGATATAAACCAGTGGTGTGCCAACCTCAACAACCGGCCCAGAGTCAAGATAAGGCTGATAAAGGAAAAGCTACTATGTCGGTTGAGGTGGTGGGTGTTGATGGGTTTGTTTCAGTTAAGACAAGGAACAAAAGTTGGGGCCAGAAGAGGTCCCTTTAGGAGAGACAAGAGGAGGATACCTTTAATAGATTTGAAGTATTGGATGACCTCAACCAACAGGAAGTGAATTTGGGGTTAACTTCTTTGGACCAAGGTGCTTCAGGGGGGGATCGGAAGGAGTTATGGAGGATTTTACCCAGGCCTTGCTAGGGGTTGGAAGTCAACAAATGGAGATGGAGCAGTCAGTAGGGGCCAAGCTGGGCCTTACTCCTATTATGGAGGTGAATTTGGTTGGGGGGGAGGGATCCCCAATTGCTCTGGAATTGGAACCGGTCAGACCTAAATCTAATAAGTCTTTTGTTCACCTGGGTCCTCATCAGAAAGATATTAAGAAAATTACTTCGTAGAAATATTCAAAGGTTGGCAGAAAGAAGGACCTGGATAAAATCAAATTGATGGGAGAGAACTTGGTTGAGTTAGGGTCTATAAAGACTTTGGATTCTCACTTTTCCAACCCTCCTAAATTATTGTGCTTTCATGGAATGTGAGGGGATTGAACAACAGCTCTAGACAAAAAGTTGTTCAAGAATTGATTAGGAATCATTCACCTGATGTCCTGTTCTTGCAAGAAACTAAACTCTCAGTGGAGAGTATGATCGGGTTGGTGTCGAAGCTCTGGGGCGAGGCGAGTGTCAGTGTATTGGGGCAGCTGGCGCCTCCGGAGGGGTGGCTTGTCTTTGGAATCCTTCAAAGATCCACCCTGTCTGGTGGGTGGCTTCCAAATCTTTTTTATCTGGGGTTGCCTCTAGTCTTGAGACCGGAGACCCTATCTTGTTTTCTAATATCTATGCCCCCACTGACTATCAGGGTAAGCAAAACTTATGGTCTCATATTTCTTGTATGTGAAGGCTGCTCCCCTTTCATCCTTGGATTATGGCGGGAGACTTCAATGCTATCACTGAGTTGAGTGAGAAGAAGTGGGGTGTCATGCGGTTGAAGCCTTCTTCTTTTCTCTTTCAGGATAGTATATCTTTGTTGCATCTGGTTGACATTAAGCCTGGCAATGGTTTGTTCACTTCGAACAATAGGAGAATGGGAGAATATTGGATTGCTGAGAGGCTGGATAGATTCCTAGTTTCCAGTTCTTGGGTCAGTGGGGGGTGGTCCACAAGTTCTGAGATTCTTGACTGGAGAGGGTCCGACCACTGGCCTATCAAGCTAGTCTCTTCTTCTGCCCGGGTTGTCCGCTCTCCTTCCTTCAAATTTCAGCTTATGTGGCTTCGGGATCCCAATCTGCTCACTCTTGTTGAGCAGTGGTGGAGGAAGGGGAGGCCAGCCTTTGGCACTGCTATGTATACTTTTGCCAAGCAGCTGTAGTTTGTCAAGTTTCAGCTGAAACAGTGGAACAGGCAAGGTTTTGGGAACATTTTTCATGCTAAGAAAGCTGCCCAAATAGTGTTAAACAACATTACCAGTGAAATCAGAGAGCAGGGTTTGTCTAAAGCCCTACTTAGGAAGGAGGACAAGGCTCTCAAGGTTTTAGAGGAATGGGAACTCAGAGAAGAAATTTACTGGAAATAGAGAGCTCGCAATGATTGGCTTCAAGAGAGCGATAAGAACATTGCTTTCTTTTTCAATTCTGTGAAAGCGAGATGCCATGGAAATTCCATTTCTTCTCTGGTCAATGATAGAGGTGAGATGTTATTATCCTTGAAGGATATTTCTAGGGAGGCTCTTCAGTATTTTTGATCCCTCTTCAGTGAGGATTCTCAGGGGGAATTGGTGGAGGAGAACCAAGTTCTTACTTGCATTCCTCCTCTCATTATTAGGGAAATGAATGAGTAGCTCATGGGCCCCATTTTGTTGGAAGAACTCAAGAGGACTATTTTTTGCATGAGGAAAGGAAAATCTCCTAGACCTGATGGGTTCTCGGTTGAATTCTTCCAAGATTTCTGGGAAATCATCAAATTGAACTTACTGAAGGTAGTCCAAGAGTCCCAGAGGAACAAACAGATGTTGTGGGCCTTGAATGCAACCTTCATTGCGCTAATCCCTAAGTGTGATGGGGCCGATAGGTTAGGCCAATTCCGCCCTATATCTCTCTATAATGTGATTTACAAGATCATCTCTAAGCTGATTGCAGAGAGGCTGAAGAAGTGTCTGGGGGCAGTTATCTCAGAGGAACAAAGCGGGTTTGTGGAAGGGCATCAAATTTTGGATGGTGTGGTCATTGCTACAGAGATCATTCATTCCATGGCTTCCTCCAAGGAAAAAGCTATGTTTATCAAGTTGGATATGGCTAAGGCTTATGATAGAGTTTGTTGGTCCTTCCTCTAGAGGATCCTTAGGGCTTTTAACTTTGCTGAGGAATGGATCCAATGGGTTATGAGTTGTGTTTCATCCACCTCTTTCTTAGTGCTAATCAATGGGGATCACACTGAGCTATTTGGTGCATCTAGGGGCCTCCGCTAGGGGGACCCCCTCTCCCCTTACTTATTCATTCTCCTGGATGAGGGTCTGGGGAGGCTGATCAGGCATAATGTGGGTCTGGGTAGTATTCAGGGGTGGAGTTGGGGTAATGACTTGCAGCCTCAATCTCATCTGCAGTTTGTTGATGACACGACCTTGATGAGGCTTGCTCAGATCAGAGAAGCTACTAATCTTCAAAAGGTTTTGGATGTTTACCTGGCAGCCTCGGGTCAGTTGATCAATGAAGATAAGTCTTCTATTCTTTTCTTCAACACTCCTAGAGCTATTCAAAGGAGGATTGCTCTTATCTTGAGGTTCCAAGTGGGTACTTTTCCATTGACTTACCTTGGTATTCCTATCTCTCCTGGTAAGCCTCCTCGGGAGTCATGGTAGGGTATTTTGGATAAATTTCACTCGAAGGTGGAAGATTGGACTCATAGATGGTTATCCTTCACTGGGAGGGTGCAACTGATTCAGTCGGTGGTTCAGGCTTCTGATTTATCGTTGTATGCTTCAAGTAGCTCCTATGTGTTTCTTGAAGGGTTTGGACTCTTTGGCTAGGCAGTTCTTATGCGCAGGCAATCTATCCTCCTCCAAATGGAGTCTTGTCAATTGGGACTTGGTGTGTAGCCCGAAGCAATCGGAGGGGCTTGGTTTAAGGCAAGCTATCTTATTTGGGGAGGCATTGGCGGCTAAATTGTACTGGAGGTGGTGTGTCAAGCAGGATCATGGTTGGGCTAAGCTTTTGGCCTACAAATATATGCAGAGGACCCCAGTACAGGAGATTCCAAGATATCCACTTGAGGGAAAAGGCTCAACAATTTGGTATACTCTCAAGAAGGGGGCATCTCTCATTAAGGAGGGACTCTTCTAGATCTGCAGGAGGGGGGAAGAGGTCCTTTTCTGGAATGACTCTTGGGATGGGTACCCCCCCATCCTTGTCCAGTTTCCTAATCTTCGGAACCTTAGCCAGAGATTTTTGGAGGCAGGGTGGTCAAGGGTGAGTGACTGCAAGGTTGTTTACTAGTGTGGGCGGTTGGAGCTGGAAAGGTGGAATACTCCTAGTGAGTGGCTGGTGGCTCGGATGGAGGAAGAGTGTGTTGAGTTGCAAGACATCCTAGCGAGTAGACACTGTAGTGCCCCCAAGGGTAGGGATGGACTTTCCTAGTCTCTGAATCCTAAGGGAATCTTTATTGTGGCTAGTGGGTATAGGGAACTCTTGAACCGAAGATTGGAGGGAAGAGAGGTGCACTGGTGGAAACAGGTTTGGAACAATTTTTCTTGGCCGAAGTGTAACTACTTTGCATGGACTCTGGCCTTGAACAGATGCCTAACTTGGGATAATATTCACAAGCGGGGATTCTTGGGGCCTTCTATTTATGCTTTGTGTGGTAATGGGGAGGAAGACTCCTCACATTTGTTCTTCAGATGCCCCTTCTCTATGCTTTTTTGGCACTACTAGTGGGGGGTGTGGAAGAGTTCATGTGTTCACACTGACTCTTTGGTGGAATTCTGGAGCAGTCTAGGCAGACCCCCTATCTTGTCCTCCTTTCTCCAGACGGTCTAGTATATTGGGCCCATCTTCATACTCTGACAGATTTGGCTGGAGAGGAACAAAAGGATCTTTCGTGAGGCCAGACTATTAGTGCAGCAAGTGTGGAATAGAACCATGGTTATGATTCGGGAGACGGTGGAAGCTACATGTGACGTGAATTTTCCTTTGCATAGAGATGAGGTGGATATTGTGAGTAGGTTGGGCTGGCATGAGTTGTCTCTGGCCTCTACTTGTGTCAGAAGAGGTAGATGTACTATGAAGAAGGTCCAAAGGGTGGGAAAGTGGAGACCCCCTCAGGATGAGATTATCAAAATCAACACCGATGGGTCCTCTAGGGATAACCCAGGCCCTGCAGGGGTTGGTGGGGTGGGTAGGAACTATATGGGAGAGGCAGTTTTCTTCTTTTTGATGCATAAAGGGAGACATTCTAATAATTATATGGAGGGACTTGCTATTCTCTTTGCCCTAGAGCGGGCTTGGGATTTGGGTAGTAGGAAGGTTATTTGTGAGTCAGATTCACAAATTATTGTTAATCTATTGACTGAGCAGAAGGTGAGTGGGATTAACTGGTAGCTGGTAGGGATTGTTCATTAGATTCTTCAGATTAGTTCTTTAATGGAGCAGGTGTCCTTCATCCACATTCCTCGGGAATGGAATAGAGCAGCCGATTATTTGGCTAAGTGGGCTTCAGAACACGGTAGTGATTGGAAGATTGAATGTTGGGAGCATCTCTCCCCGGATTACTGTCAAGTTTTGCGGAGGATTCTTGCTGAGGACATGGATAGTTATGATGTTGGTTGATCTTGGTCTGGGCCTAGGGCTCTTTTTTGTGGCCTTGGGGCTCTAGTCCTCCTTATAATTTTTGTGCTTGATCTTCAATAAAGTTTTTACCCCTTTTATTCAAAAAAATAATTCAGCCACTAGTATAATAGGGTAGGTAGTGAGAATATATTTATTAACCCAAAAGTGTAAAAAGAGAAATAATGATAATATTATAAGCAGCCAATGATAAATAAACCATGGGTGCAATCAATTATAAAATCCCATCAATAAATTAACCAAAGGATATAAACAAAGACCCACAATAATATAAAAACCACAAATAAATAATATTAATAATCCTTGGTATTAAATCATTAAATTAAATATAAGACCAAAGGATAAAATAATAATAATCTCTCATTAAGTTATTATTAAATAGTAATATCAACTATTTTATTTAATTAATTATAAACTATGTAAATTATTAATTTAATTTAACATTATTAAACTATATAAATCAATTAATTAATTATTAATTAAACCAATAATCATACACTTCAAAGAAAACCAACATAGGATAACACAAGAGACCTCTAGACGCTAAAACATCTCACACCAAGACACCATGCTGACAAGGGCAATCAACTTAAACCTAGATTATAGAATGGGTTTTCATGTCATCTCCGATCAACTTGTGATTGGGATAAGACACACTCAAACCTATAAAGATAGGTGGAGTCGATGTCTGGTACATGCAAACTCATCACCACCAATACATATACAACAACATATGCAATAAAATATAACGTAAATAAATATGCAAGTGAAGAGAATCGCAACATCATATCATGCTCGCAATGAGTGATATGACATCGTCTCTATCATGAATACACTTAGAAGATAGTCACGGCAATCAAGCACCATCATAGACATCATGGTATCCAATATAATCATGAAATAGGTAATACATCATAAAATATCACCAAATCACCATAAACAAATATTAACCATGCATATGAAATGAGTACATATAGATCATCAAATTGTTGGGTGAATATTTGGTCACTAGCGTACCAACGACAAAATATATAATTCACACACAGCTATGTTGAGAAATTAATCTCTCCTCTCAGCAAGGGGAGGTTCCCTTTGAAATTTCTTCTCTAATTAACAAGAAACTAAAATCTGTGGGTAAGTTTCGGGCAAAAAAACTCTCTTTTTTCAGAGTTTATGTATTCTCCCTCCACTTTGTTACAATTCTATCACTTTTGATACTTAAAGAAATGAACAAACTAAACTTACAACCAAGAAGCACAAAGTCTTTCTTGAATGCAATTCTAACTAGGTTAATTATTACAAATGATAAGAATTTAACTTGCAGCTCAAAGTCTTCAAATATAATTTCCTAATCCCTTAAAACTACAAGTAATAGAAGAAATACAAATCCTACCACTAATCACTTAACATCAAAAAAATTCCCAAATATGCAAATAGCACAAATTTTACTTATCATAATTGGAAAGCTCTATTACTCACATTAAACAATATCACCAATATCAAGGAATTAAAGAACATATATAAGTAATGAACATAGAATATTAACTCATATAAAAAATCTTTGACACAACACAAAGTTTGAGATCAAATGGAATTTCTTTCTTTATTTACTTGATTGAATCTTCACAACAAAAAGCTCAAAGTCTTAATTGAGGCAAAAATTCGGCAGAGTCTTGCTTAGCATAATAAAAAGATAAATATTTACAAATGAGGCTCCTCTATATATAGGAGAGAAAGGGAGAAAAAGGTGGGCATAATTGACTAATTCAACTGTACAGTCCCACTTGACTATAACTACAGCATAAAGAGAACATGCAGCTATGAGAAAACTTACAGCATCTAAAAATGCAACTACATTAAAAATGCGTCTACATGAAAAACTAAGTGTCAAAAAGGGGACACTTTATTCATCGTTCTCCTCCTCATTGGATTTAAATTATTCAAATTTAGCCAAGATGGATTTCATCTCAACTTCATCTGGCAGGGCAATGGAATTTGATATAGAATTGATCCAGAATATAGCATCTCTGGTGCTGCTTCTTTCCATCCTTGAGCAAAGAGGCAAGCAACTCTAAACCAACCTGTATTTCAAGAATCTTTTCAAAAACATTCAGAGTGAAATCTTTCTCTACCTACTGTGAGATTAGAGACTGGAAATCCTGGATGATGGTATCTCTTGTGACCAACTGTTGATTATCCTTACCATATAAGAAGCAAGGGATATCAACTATTCTTGCTGAAATTTGATCAATATTATTATCACAACCCTTAATCTCACCTTCAAGATCTGTGACCATATGCTTGATCAATTCATTCATGTGTGTTAGTAGAGACAAAATTTAAACATACTTTCCTCTTGTTTCTAGCACTCTATTTTCTACAAGGAAATCAATGTTTAAGTCCTCCATCTTTCTCCACAACTGCAAATTCTTTTCATCTTCATCTATCTCTTTTGTGAAAGTGGTTTTGATTCCTTGTATTTGACTTTGGATTATTTCAAAGTCTTTCAACAACTTGATTGTTGAATCTAAGAGGAGGGAGCCTTCAGATTTCAACCTTTCAATCCATTGATCCACCACTCGAACCTTAACCCCCACTTGTTCCATTATTTTGAGTAATTCTATATCGATGGATGAAATAATTGGTTCTACCTATTAAGAGGTTTGGGTCACTTTGATCAGAACATTGGTTATTTTTTCACACTTTTCCTTTGATTTCAGCTTTTCAGCATGTTCTTCATTAAGTCTTCTCATGATAGCCTCATTTGCAGCTCTTGAATCCTGCTTCATGCTCTCATGAGTTTCTTCCCCAAGCTTGACAGTTTGAACTATATAATTTGCCAGTTGAATATTCTCTTTGGTTTTACCTGCTTCTGGCACAATTACTTCGGCATATTTTCTTTTACTTATAGGGTCAACCAACACCCTTGATACTATCTTTGACTTTTTGGTCTCCTTTGCCTTCGAAGGAGCTAACTGTTTGAAGTCAAAGTGATCTGGTGAGACAAATTGCTTCTTCCTTTGTGGTGCCACTATGTCCAACCAAGGAGGTAAGAACGATTGTGTGGTTGGAGTAGTGACCTCCACCTAAGTAACTACAAGAAAACTAGTAGGTGGTTGACTTGAAGATACTATTGTTGATGGTCCCACTTGTACCAAGGCCATTGTAGTAATAGGCATCATAGAAGTAGTCACAACTGCAATTGTAGAAACTAGTACTAGTGGCGGCAGTGGTATATAAGTTGGTAAGACATTAATTATCCCAATTGTTGTATCTACCAGTGGCATTGATGTAATAATAGAAGTTGTTGTTGCAGGTGTTGGTGCCCAAAACCACAGATTGGAAAACTAAAGACTTGCCTAATCCTTAGTTGATCTCATTAGCCTTGGCCAACGAACAGGGATGGTCGAAGACCAAATCCCTCCGCACTTTAGGCTCCACTAAACCTAAGTGGGTGTACCTTACACTCTCAAGCACAAAAGAGGTTTGGTGTGAGTGAATTTAAACTATGGGAATTAGCAATTGCAGGGATGGCAAAAGGTTTTCTTGCAACTATACGAACAAAAGTGCTTTTTATTGAATACCTTTAAAACTGATAAAATAAGTGTGAATATAGTTGTGTTATGTAAAATATTATTGTTAGGACTTTAAGCCATTATGAAAAAGAGCAAAACTGATAGAAATTCAAAGATTTTTTTCTTTGATAAGGACTTAATGCATACAAACTTATTCAGCAAAGATTAATAACAGACCAGTGCCTTTATCTGACCATTAATGAATAACCTTGTGGACAAGAATCACTATCAACTCAAGAGACAATTATAAGACCATCACTGTGAAGGTTTCATTATGTGTTGCATGAACAATAAAAACCCAATTTAACATTCAATACAACATCATGTGATGGAACATCACATCAAATCTAAAAGATTTATCAAGAGGACATATGATTCCATCCAACACAAAATTCCACATAACAATCTAAAGATAAAAGCAAGAAATCTTGTATATTAACTTCTGGAATAAGAATGTACACAAAAAATACACTTACAAATACTCCAATATATTCAGTTTGCACAAAATAAACTCCTCATTCCTATTAGACTTTTCTAAAACATAACACTTGTAGCCCAGCCACTGGCAGAATATTGTCTATCCCTTTTTGATACAAAAATGACTCACTACATATATGTGAGCCAAAGGATTCAAGTGAAAGGACACAGCCTTTCATCTTGTTAAACTAAAACTAACTAAAACCTAATACCTAACTGCCTAACTGCCAGACATAAAACAAAATTACAAACTAAGAATTCAATTTTGGTCATCCCATAATGTGTTGCATTTGAGAATATGCTCCAAATACTTGCTATCCTGGTGAGTGTTGGTGTTGAATATAGTGTCCCTAACAGCGATAACTCCATGGTAACCATTCTCTCCATCTACTCACCTGTCTCTTTCATATCCAAAACATCTACTCAGGCAACATTAAGGGATGTGTTGAGTACATTCTGGCATTCTACAATCCAAATCCCTTTGTCCTTCAATTGCTCTACCTCATGCACAATATCTGGTATACCATATTTGACAATATCCTTACAATCGGTAAATTCATGCTTGATGTCCACACTGAATGCCCTATGCTTGTTCAACCTTCTCTAGATCTTCTCAACAATTTTCTCCTCAACACTCTTCTCTTTCAACAATGCCTTCACCTTCTCAAAAATTCTTTCATAAGAAGACATATTATCCTAAGTCTTCAGACAATTAGTCCAGAATTCCTTGAGAACTTCTAACAAATGCTCAAACCTGTTGGTCAAGAAAACCCAAGCAGCATCCACCCTGGCAGTCCTGATTTGCCTTCTCAGCTTTATATATTCTTTCATTTGGTCTTCATATTTCTTTTTCCACTGCATACCAGTATCAGTTATCTATGGTACTTCATGACCACTGTAGACACCTAAAAATGGTCAACGCTTGCGGAGTCGTATTTTAACATTGGCGCATTGCCTTATTTTAGGGTTTTTGCATCACATTAACATTTCTCCTATGTCATGCACTTGGTCTTTATCATTTGTGAGCACTGAGTCATTCTTCTGCATTCTTCATTTATCTCGCTCTCGAATTTGGTCTTGTCAACAATAATCTTCAGTCATGATTTTGGTCAATCTTATCTTGTCGCATCTATGTGCGTATTCATTTGTCATCATTTTGGACATCGTCAATCCTAATTAGGGTTTTGTCCTTTTACCAATCTTGTCATCATGCGATTGATTTGTCATTGATCGTTGTCGTTATCAATCTTGTCATCATGCGATCGATTTGTCATCGATCATGGTCATTTTCAATCTTGTCGTTTTGTAATTTATTTTGTCATCGATCCTTGTCTTCTTGTCAATTTTGTCATTTGGCGATCGATTTGTCATCGATCGTCGTCTTTCTCAATCATGTCAATTTGGATCAATTAGTCTTTTTCGAATCAATTGGTGCATTTATCAATCACATCGTTTGTCAGCTTTGGTCTTTTATCAAGTCAGAATCATGATCAAATCGAATCGATATCAATTATCCTTTGTCAAGACCTAATTGTCATCCTTGCATTGCTAATTCATCTTCTAGGGTTTCGTGATGTAATCATTTGACCTTGTTTGTCATTTCTCCCTTTAGGATTAATAAATTATTTATTTATCCTAAGTCTTCTCATCATAATTAAATGTTCATTTAATTGGCTAATAATTCCTCTTTTTGTGAATTAATTAATAAATGACAAATTATTAATTAATTCACCTAATTTCTCTTAATTCCTAATTTCCTAATTTTCATCAATTTCTTAATTCCTAATTTTCCTCTTTTTCTAATTTTCTAATTTTCTAATTCCTAATTTCAATTCTCTCCTATTTTTCTCCTAATTTCATGGGAATGACATTTCAATTTGTCATAATTTGTCATAATTGACAATCAATCAATGTTGACATAGAAAGTTGTCATAATTTTGTCATGAATTATCAATCAATCAATTTTGCATAGAAAGTGCAAATTTGTCATAATTTGTCATAATTTGTCATATTGATTTGCAATTTCCATTTGAATCTCTTCATGCTAGTTTGATCTTTTCTCCAATTTATCTATAAATTGGATGAATTTCTTCAATCCTGATCTAATAATCACATTATCAATTAATCACATTATCGATTAATCACATTATCGATTAATCACTTTTTCGAATCACATTATCGATCTAATAATCACTTTGTCGAATCAATCACGCTTTGAGTACTCTTGAGCTAATTGTCAATCTTGCTTTCACATTAGGTTTATGCACTTGAAGGTGAGATCCACAAACAAAAGCTATTTGAAGAAGAAAGAAGGACAATGGAGCCACATGAAGGAGATATTCAGATCTGCATTTGGTTTGCTTAGCTTTTAATCTTGAATATTTTGCTTTCATGTCTTTATTGAGTGTGTTTAGGATTGATCATTGCATTTGAGCTTTCGTGATTGAGCTAGATTAGTATTTTGATTTGCTTGTGATGATTTCTGATTTCCTATGCTACAATAATTGGTGAACCCGACGTGAACTAACCACTTAACCATGCTTTTGAGTGCCTTTGAGTTGATTTGCAGGTTAAAAACCCAAGAAATAGGGTAATGTAGGGCTTTCTGGGAACTTCTGCGCCTGTGTCAAGCATTCTGTGCCTGTGTCAAGGACATTTTGTGCCTGTGTCAAGCATTTTGCACCTATGTCAGACATTCTATGCCTGTGTAGGGCCAGAAACAGAGGTAAAAGACAGTGTTTTTCACTTGCAAAATTGTTTTCTTTTGCATTTTGTTTCTGCTTTTTTGGTTTTGTTGGTACTGATTCTCTATGAAGAACCTTGGCATATGCATGACAAAGACAACAAATGAAATTACTAACACATTGTATGCAAGTTCGATAGTCAAAGACTAAACATATCAAACTTCTGACTTAGGTTTTGCAGGTTGCCTTGGACTACAACTAAACTTTGTGTTTCTAATTAATATTTAGGCACCTAGTATGATTTCTAAATAGGATGGAATGAATGTATGTTTGCTTTGATTATTGAGTTTGACATTGGAGTAGGAGAGTATGCTCTCATCCTTCTTAGGGTGATCAGAAATCCAGATCTTCCATACCATGCTCATGTTTTTGATTGTGTGTCACCTTTAGAGGGCCTGCCTTCCCAACCATTTGCTTTTGCAAGCAAGTGACAATCGTGAGAAGGGAACGACCCAAAGTGATTACGGCTAGAATACCTCGGCATTCTAACTCACTATAAACAAATACCTGATGGGCGAAAGCTTTGAAGGAAGGGTTACGTGGGAATTGTAGTTACTTGGGAAGTGATGACCCTTGAACTCTTTCTCATATCAACATCTAATTAGGGCCTCACGGTCTAAATCGTGCTTGCATGACTACATTTGTTTGGTATCTTGGTGGGCTTAATGTCTCAATCACGCTTGCGTGACACCAAGGAGTAACACTTAACAGAAATCCTTACTAAACACCTTGTATTTAGAGGCCAAAAATCCTTCTAGTTGCTTGAGAAGGATAAGTTCGGATACTTGGAAGAGATACTAAGTTCACCATGGGGAGATTTCCATGGGGACTGATGCTTGGCTTCCCTGAGAAGTGAGTGTCGTGGAGGGGAGCCCGTGGGGTTAAGCATCTATGTATTCTCCTTGAATCTCATAATGAGTCTACCTCTCAAGTACCTAATGTCCTTGCCTACCATAAGAAATGTATGAATGAGCATGATTGTCTTGAGTCTAAGTTGAAATATCTTGTCTTCTTTATTTGTCAAAAGTTGAGTTGTGTCTCATTTCGAAAACAAGACAAATTGATTCAAAACAAGGTTAAACACAAGAGTATTTCATCCAACAAAGTTCAAAACATCTTCAAACATGGTTGTCAAACATTTTTCAAAATCTTGTCTCAACATTCATGTCACTTAGATTTAGGTTCATCTTAGGTTTTCATTTTGCAAATTCATTGTCAACTACCAAGGTTAGGTTTCACCTAGGTCATATTCCTTTGCATATCAATAAAAGTCATCCATTTGCATGTGTCCTCTTGCATTAGAGTAATACCATTGTCATACATTCATATTTGCATACCCTAGGTCTCTTCATTAAGTTTAGGTCATTATCATATCATATTAGGGTCATTTGCATAGTAATTGTCCCTTTGCATATAGTGTCAAAACTAGGTTTTGTCGTACTTGAGTAATCCAAATCTTTGATAAACCCTAAAGTTATTGTTAGGAAGTCTAGACCTTGTCAAACTTTTGTCTTTTTGTCATCAATGTCATTTCGTCAAACCTAGCTTAGTATCCAAGCATATAGGGGAGACATTATCATTTTGTCCTTTGTCACTTGGTCCTTTTGTCCTTTGAGGTCTAGACATCATTTCAATTTCCTAAGGGTCTCTTTTTAGATTTGCATTCCAAAAAGTTTGTCAAAATCTTGAAAAACAACCAAAAACATAGGTTCCATTCTTGCCATAGATTGCATTCTCATTTATTTAGTTTGCATTTAGTTGCATATCATATATCGTCCTTGAAAAATTCCAAAAAATATTGCATTTGCATAGTGACATGTCTATTGAAACAAGGTTCCAAGCACCAATGATGCAACAAAGTTTGACGTATCAACCAACAATGCAATTGAATTTTAATCCAAGGCAATCACAATTATATCCAACCCAACAACAAGGCAATATCGATCAAACTTTTTATGATGAAACAAGTCTCCAAATACAAAAACTAGAGGAGAAACTAGCTCAAGAAAATGAGATTTTGGAACAAAGAGTGAAAAACATTGAGAAGAATAGATCACAAATGTCCAAAATGTTTCAAAAATTTCCAAGTCAAAATCCAAAGATTAAGCCAATTGATGTAAGATCTCTTCTTGAATGATCAGACATACCAGCTCTCCTCTCCCAAATAGAGATGATGAAACAATTTCAAGAAAAGAGACAACATCAATTTCAACATTATGTGTCTCCACAACAAGAACAAGAAGGTGTTTACCATCAATCAGATTTTCAACCAATACAACCAATGGTTCAACCAATTGTTCAACATATACAACTAGCACAACCAATGGTCCAATTTCAACAATATGTCCAACCAACTATACAATGTCAACAAATAATTCAACCAATGGTGGAATATCAACAAGTTCAATCAACATATCAATGTCAAAAACCACAACCAAACATTCAAAAACAAAGGTTGCAGCACACACCAACCCAAGTTTCAAACATGTCAGAACAATTGACCCAAGTCCAATATCAAAACATGACATCAGATCATAACCAATTCCTTTCCAAACAAGTTCAAATTCTAGATACAACCATGTCAAAACCTCGAAAGAAAGGTGGCTTTATTGCAATGATCTTAAGGAAACTACCAAGTGAGTTCTTTGAGGAAGATCAAGATAATACAATTATGTCTACAACCACGACTTCTTAACAATTCTTCATATAATTTTTTATATTTTTGACCCTCCTTTAACACCCATTGCATTTGGGCCTTATTTAGTTTTGCAATGTCAATCCCAAAATTTGCAGTGACAATTGGGTTAACCTCTCCCACTTTCAGCCTCATCATATGCCCAAATGCCTTATCTACATCTATAATCTTGGGTCTTTTATTTTGGGGGTATAGGGCCCCAAGCAACATTTCCTCTTCATTTGGATCATATCTTGATCCAATAAAAATGTCATCAACTCCCTGTATGTCTAATTTTACATCTTTTCTATTTGAATGTAACAAACTGTCAAAAATGAAAGAGGCACTTAAATCCCATTCTAGGAACAAAATGATGTCTGCCTCACTGAGAAGTTGCCTCCCTCTTTGTGGTGTCATTGTAGCCACCTCTGCATTGATGTCTTCCTTCAATATTTTTAGCATCTCTGCTTCATTCTCAGGGGTGACATTTGGGATGCTCTGCCTCAATTTTTTCCCTTTGTAATGGTACAAGGACTTAAACTCCTTGGACTATAGAAAAACTTTATCTGCAACAAAAGTTGCATGCTCTTCCATCCTCACATCTATGTTGGCGTTGAGTCTCACCATAGCTTTCTCTTGCCTCTCTGCCATTTCTTCTAGTTCAGGTGCATGGAGGGTAGACATTGCTACATTCTCATCAGACTCACTCTCAGAGTCTCCTTCTTCTTTTAGTTCTTGAAGCCTCTGCTTCCGCTCTTCCAATTTTTTATTCAACTCCTCTAAGACTGCATCAGCCTCATCCTGTTCCTTGTTCCTAAATAAATCCTCAGCCTCCATGGGTATGTGCAAATATTCTCCCAGATTTTGGCTCTTCCTGCAGTGGTGAATATATCCTTCTGGATAATAATTCTTCCAAGCCTAGTGTCCATACAGATTGTACTCCTCTACCAGCTTCTTTTCAAACATTTCATATACCTTTGTAGACACAATGGTGAAATCTCTAAAATGTAAAGTGCCAGACATAAATACCTGCTTGTGTACAACACTTAAATGCTTTGCATTTGACATACTAAGCTACCTAACAATCTCTAGATATGCAATTCTATCAGGCACTAATGTAGGCAGCATAAATGGAACACTGTCAAAACCATAAACCCTAAAAAAAGTGAAAGTATGGCATACAAACTAGTCACCCCAATTATGGTTGACCCTAGTATCTCCAAAAACATGGGGTCTCAAGAACCTTTTAATGTACTATGAGATAGACACCTCACATTCTACCCCAAACAATTTGTACAAAGGCTTGATGAAGTACTCTTCAAATAACATATAATTTGATTTGTCGAACCTTGAGTCCCACAAGGATACCCATAATTGGATTGGTTGGTCTTATCCCTCTTTGTTCCTAGAACTCACTTTTAATTCTCCTGGCCACAAACCCTTCATATGACCATAAAACAAAACCATATGCATTAGCAATGAGTAAAAATTGAAAGTAGGGTTAGGCTCTATTTGCAAACTCAAAAATCCTTCATGCAGATTCTCTGTTGAGTAGATTGCATAATCAAATGGCCTCGGCTCATGCATTTGAGTGTCCGCAACTAACACCAATGGGCCTATTCTTGTAACATCAGGAACTTCTTCCCCACAAACCTGGCCGCATGCCCAATATGTGTACTGCAAGTATTGTCTGAACAGGGTAATCTCAAAAGGGGGACCATCCTTCTTTGTGAGTCATCCCTTCTCCTTATTGTGGATTGCCAACTTCCATATTGTGTGGGCGGTGTCCATTTGGGTATATTCTCCTTCTAAGTCTATAAAAGATAAGGGCATGTAAGGCTCATATGTCATGTCCAAAACCTCCTGAATAGACCCCACAGATATCTGAATGAATGGGTCCCCATTTGGCAATTGGATGTATCTTTTTTCCTTGTATTTCCTTGTGAGAAATTCCAACAATCTAAGATTAAGAAAAACATTTGGTACCACCAATCTGCCCAAATTTCTTGTCCAAGGGTTTGACAATGGCATCTCCTTGTTTCTCCTGAGGTAGTGATATAAAAACAATTCATGGCCCCTTATGGTTGTCCATATATACCCAACCCCTTTGTACTTATCTTCCAATTGATCCTTGGGTGGAAAATTTGTTTTAGACCTCCTCAACTTAGCACCAGATGATTCCATCTGGTCAATCATATCCTGGTTCAACTTTCGCTTCTGCATACCCTCCATAGACTTCGCCTTTTTTTATTTAGTTGACTATGAATATGAAATCTCTATGACCTTTCTCTTTCCTTGTGAACCAGACGCCTCCATGATTGAGTGCTTGAATTCTTAATTACCCGTGCTTCTTATCTACAACTTCAATGTTAATGGCTGAAGAGACTGTGAAAAATTACATACACAAGCACTCTTTCTTTATGCTGGATATGCAATGGCTAGGATCTGTAACAATAAAAAAACTCATCAATTTTGCTTCGTGCGGATCAAATCCTCTTGATCACGAGGATTAAATAATGGATGTCATATCAGACATTCTAACAGCTAATCGGTGTAACCCCACCCGACAATTCAATTATTTGATGCCATGCATTCCTTCAATTACCTTTTTGTCTTTCTGATCGATATAGGTCATTCCAATCAATGCATCTAATCTCACTACGGTCCTTTCACTTTTTTCTTCAAGGCTTGACTTATCCTGATGGATCCATCTTTCCTTTCTATTAGTCAACTTTTCTTTATATCACATCGGGGTATGTCTCTCCGATGAAACCTCCTTCTATTTATTTCTCCAGTTGCTCCATCAGCCTTCGGAATGAGATTACTTTACACTTCATCTGATGGGCCCGTGACATTTAATTTTCTCTTTGATCGGCGTAACTTTCACCAATTACTTCATTGGGCATTGGAGTAGCGTATTTCCCTTACTTCCGATGGTTATTTTATCCTTGATAGATCCTCCCTCTGTGGCATTCTGCCCATCAGGCATCAGCACAACTCTAAAGATGTTTCTTTGGTAGCGTAAGCTATCCCGATGAGTCTTTTGCACCTTACTCTCCTTATGGGGTTCCTTCGGTCTATCATCGTAGGCTTTCCTGATGAAGTCACTTTGTTTGCGTCGAGCTCATCTTCCTCATCAGGTATCGGGATGACCCAAAATGCATCTCCCCGCCAATGTATGTTATCCCGATGAGTCTTTTTTCCTTTCTTGCTTGGTACCACTTTATCGGAGAAAGTCTCTCCGATAAGGTCACCTTCTCCACTTGGTCCATCGGGTATTGAGGTAACATAAATTAGGACCTCTCGATAACCCGATGTCACCACTACGAATAGATCGCCTTGCCGGTTATCGGCAAGAGTTCTACCAACACCCCATCGAGTATCGGGATAACATTTTCTCCTCCTTGTCGATAGTGTATGTTACTCTGATGACTCTGACTGTATCGTCGTAACTTGCCTCGATGGATCTCCACTTAGTCACATTTTTTTATGCTGCTCTTTCTTTAGGCAACGTTGTCAGCATGAGTTACTCTGATCAACCTACTCCTTTCTCCTTGGGCGATCTCATCGAGATGACTTATGCTGATAAGCAGAATTTTGCAGTTTTTTGCAAAAGAAGGCCCTCTTTATGTATGCAACTTTTAACAATCATACTAAAGGGTTTCTCCCATACCATCCACCTCTCTGAACATGCTCACAACCCTACTCTATTCTAATTTTCCAAAGATGCTTTTGCAATGAGACTAAATGTGAATATGTGGATTACCAGAATGCCATTTCACTCAACACTTCCCTTGAATATACCCAAGTGATGCCCTTTTATGAAGAAATTGCAATCATGTCACCTACACATACAATCCAACAATAAATTCTCCTATGATGGAATTATAAGAAAAAGCATCCATATATAGCACAAAAATATTTTGTAAAAATGTGTGCTAATAGTGGCTCTTTCTGGGGATGCATGTTCTTTTTAGGGACATAGCAAGATCTCAGCTATTTCTGGAAAGCAGACCAAAAATAGAAAATTGAAAACACATAACAAAAAACAAAAAGAAAACTATAGTACTATGACACAAGAAACACTCCCTGATTATCAAGAGAAGAAACGCTTAAGGTATTGAGCATGGACTGGAAACTCCAACACTTCGCCATCAATATCCTGCAAGTAATATGAATTTTCTCCACTTTTTTCAAAGATGATATAGGGTCCTAGCCAAAGTGCATCAAATTTTCCATGTTTTCCTTTGTCTTGGTCTTTGGCATTCCATTTAAGTACCCATTCTCAAAACTACACTCATCCAACTCAGACAATGCCATCAACCTGTCCCCCATGAAGTTTACTTCTTCTAAACACTCTTCTATAACAAATTTATAAACTGGAAGGAAATTATTCAAGGGTAATCTTTCTTCTTTGCCATATACAAGCTCATATGGAGAAAATCCTGTGGACTTCTTGACCGTCACTCTGTCAGCCCATACTGCTAAGATCAATTTTGAATCCCAAGCTCTTTTATTTTCACCAACATCCTTTTAATAATCTTCAACAAGTTCTTATTGCTTGATTTTGCTTGTCCATTTCCTTGGGGATGGTAAGGTGATGAATAGGATAGAGTGATGCCATAATTTTCACAAAAATCATAGAACTCCTTAGATCTGAAACACATTCCATTGTCTACCTCAATCTTCCAAGGTACTCCAAATCTGGTCAGAATGTTTTCCAAGAGAAACTTTGTCACCACTTTGCTTGTAGTCTATCTTGTGGGAATAGCTTCAACCCACTTAGTAAAATAATCAGTAGCCACCAAAATCCATTTCTGCCCACCACTAGATTTGTTTGCTATTTCCCCTATAAAGTCAATACCCCACATCTAGAATGGTTCTTTTGTATGCATGGGTCTTAGAGGAATAGCTCCATTATACTTGAGCTTCCCTGAAAACTTTTGACAAGATTCACATTTCTTGATATAAGTATGACAATCCTTGAAAACTTGAGGCCAATAATAACCGGCATTAAGAATTTTATGAGTAGTGGTTTTGGCTGAGAAGTGGCCTCCACATACACCTTCATGTAAGTCTTTTAAAATAGCAGATGCTTGACACTCATCTAGGCATAATAAGAGAATCCCATCTCTATTTTTCCAGTATAAATCTCCATTAAGTAATACATACCTGTATGTTTGAAGCTTTAAAGTTCTTTTCTGACTATCATTTAAACTATCGGGACACTTCATGTACTTTAAGTAATAAACAATATTTGTATACCAAGGGCACCTCTTAATGCTCATTTGTGCATCTTCCAACTCTATTTGATTTACATGTGCTGCTTCAAGATTGGATTTTGCCATCAATTTTGCTAAACCCTGACCCCTCACCAACTTTGTGATCTGTATATCAATATTGAATTCTTTGATCTGGTTTATCCATCTGCATCTCCTTCCAGTAGTCTTTGATTGTCTGAAGATTTCTTTAACAACAGCATTTGGGACATATGCAATAATAGTGGCACCAACCAGGTAAGATCTGAGAGCTTTTACTACTTTCACAAGAGCATAAGCCTATTTTTCATTCAAATCATAGTTCAACTTGGATGCTTGCAATTTTTTTCTAAAAAATGCCATTGGTTGTTCATGGCCCTCAACATTCTTTTGTAACATGACAGCAACAATAGTATGGAATGAAGCAAATGAAAACACTTGGAAAGGTTTGGAGAAATCGGGGGACTTTAATACAGGGGCTTCCTTGATGGCTCTTTTGATATTTACAAAAGCTTCAAGGGATTCATTAGTCCATTTTATTTTAGCACCCTTTTTCAACATTTTACCAATAGGTTTTACAATTTCTGAGAAATTTGATACAAATCTCCTTACAAAGTTAATTTGACCAAAAAAAGATTGAACTGCTTTAACTGTTTTAGGGATTTGAATCTGATCAATAGAAGCAATCTATTCTGGATTGATTCTCGCACCATCTCTTGAAACAATATGACCTAACAATTTCCCTTCAATAACTCCAAAATGACATTTTTGGGGATTTAAAGATATCCCATATTCTAATGCTCTGATAAATATTTTTTCTAGGTCATTACAATGGTCTTCTGCCCTTTTAGAATAAGTAGTGATATCATCCTGGTAAACTACCAAGATATAATCAATCAACCCCTCAAAGGCTACATCCATAGCCCTCTAGAATGTGGCTCATGCATTTGTCAGTCCAAAAGGCATCCTAGCATAGACATAGGTACCCTAAGGTGTGGTGAAAGTGGTTTTGAACTTTTTTGGTTCCCTAACTTTGACTTGATTATACTCGAGAAACCATCCATCATAGATAATACTTCATTTCCAATGACTTTCTGCAAAAGAGCATTCATGTTACGTAAAGCATAATTATCTTTTAAAGATGAAACATTTAAATTCCTACAATCCACACACAATCTGATATCACCATTCTTTTTTCTAACTAGGACCAAATTGGACACCCATGTTGAATGCCTTATGGGCTCAATAATACCAACATTTCTCATTTTCATCAGTTCTTCTTTCATCTTGGGAGCCAAAGTAGGATTTTTGGCCTTTGCTTATGTCTGAAAGGCTTTGCATCAGGCTTCAAGGGTATCTAATGCTAGAACAAGTCTTCTCTGTATGCTTTAAGGTCATCATATGACCAAGCAAAGACATACCTGTACTTCCTTAGCAAATTAATCAATATTGTTCTAATTTTCGGTGTGAGCCTTTTTTCCAATATATACTTCTCTTGGATTGCTTTCACTTCCCAAGTTTAATTTTTCAACATCCTCACATCCTCCTGAATTAGGTCTGAAACTTTCCATATCTATATCATTAAACATTCTTTCAAGCTCTATCAATCCTTTTGGAATTTTATTTGTTTTTAGCTGCAATACCTCTTGCCCAAGTACAGTCCCCTTACCATCAATTTCCTCCACAAGTCCATTCCAATCAATCAACTAGTTCTCATACTAGTTCTCACAAAACAAAAACTTTAGCAAATCCCTGTCATCATCAAATACATGCCAACTCTTTATATTGTCAGGGACTGATGGCCTGGTCTTGATTTCTATTTGGGTAATATCATCAAAAGGGATATCATTATGTTTGATTGTCAAGTTAGCCATGAAGTCTGCCAAAATGTTATTTTCCCTTTCAATCCAATTTATGGAGAAAGCATCAAAAATTTCAATGTAATCCCAAACCTCATTCCTGTATCTTCTTAATTTTATTATTTTTGTAGCAAATTTGCCTCTAACTTGTGAAACAGCTAATTCTGAATCACCATAAACTGTTAGTAACTTAATGCCATGTTTATTTGCTATTTTAAGTCCTAATAAAAGAGCCTCATATTTGGCAATATTATTAGTACACTCAAAAGCTAAAAAGAAAGAGTATTTAAAAGATTTTCCATTAGGTGAAATAACTACAACTCCTGCTCCATTTCCATATTTACTATAGGCACAATCAAAATACAATTTCCAAATTAAATTTTGATTTTGTTTAACCGTTTCTTTAATTTTATCAATTTTTAAAGGTTTAGAATTACTTACCTGAAAGTTGTCCATATCTGAGTGGCAAAAACAAGTCATTTCATCGGGATCAACTTCTTCTATGAGGTACGGGGATCTTGGTTCTCTGTTTATCCTCACCTCTATCCCTTTTACTAGAATAGTGGCATATGATAAGTCAAGTTGGACATTTCCACCCACCAAATTAGACCATTGCCTGGACAGCAACATCCCATAGTTCGCAGGCACTTGTACAACTATGATATATGTCTTATATGCAGTGTCTGGGCAGGCTAGGAATCTGAACTCAATGTCCTTCATAATCCCTACTATAGCAACTGGCCTATTGTCCATGGCGTAGCATTTACCATAAGGTGTATCAACATGCATTCCCAATTCCTTCATGACATCCTCTGGCATGATATTTACTGTTGCTCCTGAATCTATCATGCAATTTTTTAGCATTTTTGTGTTTATCAGCAATTTTAAATAGAAAGGATCTACCTGAGTGAGATTTTTGGTAATAGACATGCCAAGATACACCATAGGAGGATCTTATTTTGATTTAATACCTTCCCTACTTACTTCTCCAACATTGGATATAATTTTCAACGTCTCATTCTGGTAGCCTGGAAATTTCATTACTTCTAGCAGGGGCATAGATATCTTTACTTGAGACAATACCTGAGACATGAAAGAATTACTATTAGAAAAGGGCTTACTTGATTGCTTCTTCTCCATAGGCTTAATTAGTTTTGGCATTTCTTCTTTCTTCACTTGTTATGGCATTGCGTCCTTTCCCTTTTTGGCATTTGCATTCTTACTTTCGAAAGTGTTGTCTTTGTTCCCATCTGGTTTTTTAATTTTGGCAAACATACTTGTTGGTTTTCCCTATTCATTATTTACATTCCTACTTCTCAGTTGATAATTGCTCTTAACTTGTTCTACTGCTGCAATAGTGAAGGCTTTCTTTTCTTCCTCAGTTAAGTTCCTTAGTGAAGGCACTGTATCATCCTATAACAATCTTCTCAAAGTTGGAATGTCTTCATCATCATCATCTAAAAAGACCTATTGTATACTGTAATGTTGGTTTTCTCTCATTTGTTGCACATCAAAAAATGCTCACCCTCAGATGAGTCTTCATCGCTTCCCCAATATGGATCAGATGAAATTACATTTACACTATGTTCACAATCCTCATTATGATTTTCCTCCTCTATCAAACCTTGGGCAATCATGCATTGTTCAGAAACATGAGGTAGATTACACACATCACACCATGGATGTTCATCCACAAAATTTGTGGCCTTCTTCAATAGATCAGGAGTTTCTTTGCTTACATTAGGTTCATTGGCTTCCCATCCTTCCAGTTTGTGTTATATGGCATATCATGCAGTCTCAGTCTATTGTAATTCATTTGTTTATTGTTTCTATATGGTGGCATTTCATTAGGATTTTGCTTACCTTGTAGGTCCTTAAGCATGTCCATAATTTGAGTAAGCTCATCTTTCTTAGGAGCCCTGGTATTGAACAACTTTAGATCATCTCTCTTGGCAACCTTCCCAGCAACTTTCCTGTTATTCTCAATGGTAACAGTTGTATTGAATGCTTGTTGTAAAGTATCAAGTCTATGAGAAAATCTCATAATGGGTTTTGTTGTCAAAAGCACTCAAATAAAATTTAATCAGAAATGAATCAACAGGTCTGACATTTCTGGGTTTTCTATTTAATACTTTATTAAATCTTTTATTAAACCTTAGCTACTGATCTATTTTGATTCTTCTTTATACTTGTCAATTCATCGGATGCAAATGAAGGATCATTGTGATCTCCAAATTCTTCCAAGAACAATGTTACAAATTCTTGCCAGTTGTCAATACATCCATCTGGAAGGCTTCTATATCATTCTCCTCCATCTTCTATCAAAGATTGAACAAACAACTTCATGAATACATCCTCATGAGGAACCTCAAATTCTTTAATGATATTTTTTACATTAACTACATGTTGTTTTGCTGAATCAATTCCATTTCTTGAGAATTTGGGGATAGCTAATCTTAAATCATTAGTGATCTGGTTTGGATAACCAACAATTCTAGTGAAATCCAATTGTCTGTATCTTTCAATGATCATAGGCCATCTGCCACCCTGATTGTTGTTTTAATTGTCCATATTTCCTCTATTGAATCCACTATTTCAGCCATAATTACCATTGTTCCCATTGTTTCCACCACCATTATTATTGCCATTATTTCCATTATTACCTCCATTACCTACCATTATTGTTGTTTCTATCTCCACCATGACCATTTCCATAATTGTCATTATTACCTCTATTATTTCCATTGTTTTGGTTGCTTCCATACCTATTACTTCCTCTATTATTATTTATATTATTACCTCTATTTGTTTTATTCCATCTTCCATCATTTTCCCCATTTCCATTTCTTCCTCCATTATCCTGGTTGTTAATCTGCCTTTCTTCACTTTGATCCCTATGCACATCCCTCCATCTTCTACCTCCATTTGATAACAGTTTATCAAAGGTTACAAAAGGCTTCTCTATTCTTCTCATATGGGGGGGACTATATTTAGGATTTGTTGGCCTACCTCCCTCACCTTTACTTTTGTCTTCTATCCCTTCTGACCTAGGGCTTTGAATTGTATCTCTTTGTAACCCTAGTTTTTGCAATATCCAATCTGGTTGTCTTCTAAGAGCCTTTGCCATTTTGGATTCATCTCCATTTAAGTCAGCCATTTTAAGTATGATTTCATCCCATTGCTTTTCCTCCTGTTCCTCAACAATCAGGGTTTCATCATGGCCACCATTATTATCTTTTGCATTTAAGGCATACAAAGGATTTTCCTCCAGATTTTCCAACTTATCACCAGATGAAGAGCCATCCTATCTACTAGGAAACTTCTTATAACCCCCAAATGCCATACTTGGTGTCAGTTTCTTTCCTTTGTACCTTTTCTTTGGACTCAACTGAACAAGATTATCTTGTTCCTTATGCAGAGACCTTCTCCCCTGCATCAATTTTATTGATAAATGCCTAGGGGTTTTTCTTAATTTCTCAAAATACCAACTATTATTCATGTATTAAATGTACAGTCGCCAGCTCTTAACAGGAACAATATATTTTATTAATCTTATAGCTTCTTTCTTCCAGTAGAGTCTGAAACAAACCACCAAAGACTCTGAATACTTCCTATGACAATTCCGCAGTACAGTCGCCAATCTATTGGCGCCCAAAACCACAGATTGGAAAACTAAAGACTTCTCTAATCCTTAGTTGATCCAATCAGCCTTGGCCAACAAATAGGGATGGTCGAAGACCAAATCCCTCCGCACTTTAGGCTCCACTAAACCTAGGAGGGTGTACCTTACACTCTCAAGCACAAAAGAGGTTTGTTGTGAGTTAATTTAAACTATGGGAATTAGCAATTGCATGGATGGCAAAAGGTTTTCCTGCAACTATGCTAACATAAGTGTTTTTTATTGAATGCCTTTAAAACTGATTAAATAAGTGTGAATATAGCTTTGTTATGTAAAATATTAATGTTGGGACTTTAAGCCATTATGAAAAAGAGCAGTACTTATAAAAATTCAAAGATTTGTTTCTCTAATAAGGACTTAATGCATACAAAATTATTCAGCAAAGAATAATAACAGAACAGTGCCTTTATCTGACCATTAATGAATAACCTTGTGGACAAGAATCACTATCAACTCAAGAGACAATTATAAGACCATCACTGTGAAGGTTTCATTATGTGTTGCATGAACAATAAAACCCCAATTTAACATTCAATACAACATCATGTGATGGCACATCACATCAAATCTAAAAGATTTATCAAGAGGGCATATGATTCCATCCAACACAAAATTACACATAACAATCTGAAGATAAAAGCATGAAACCTTGTACATTAACTTTTGGAAAATGAATTTACACAAAAAATACACTTACAAATACTCCAATATATTCAGTTTGCACAAAATAAACTCCTCATTCCTATTAGACTTTTCTAAAACATAACACTTGTAGCCCAGCCACTGGCAGAATATTGTCTATCCCTTTTTGATACAAAAATGACTCACTACATATATGTGAGCCAAAGGATTCAAGTGAAAGGACACATCCTTTCATCTTGTTAAACTAAACCTAACTAAAACCTAATACCTAACTGCCTAACTGCCAGACATAAAACAAAATTACAAACTAAGAAGTCAATTTTGGTCATCCCATAATGTGTTGCATTTCTGAATATGCTCCAAATACTTGTTATCCTGGTGAGTGCTGGTGTTGAATACAGCATCCCTGACAGTGATATCCATGGTAACCATTCTCTCCATCTTCTCATCTGTCTCTTTCATATCCAAAAAATTTGCCCGGGCAACATAAAGGGATGTGTTGAGTACATTTTGGCATTCTGCAATCCAAATCCCTTTGTCCTTCAACTGCTCTGCCTCATCCACAATATTTGGTATACCATATTTGACAATATCCTTACAATCGGTAAATTCCTGCTTGATGTCTACACCAAATGCCTTATGCTAAGTCTTCTAACAATTAGTCCAGAATTCCTTGAGAACTTCTAACAAATGCTCAAACTTGTTGGTCAACAAAACACAAGCAGCATCCACCCTAGCAGTCCTTGTTTGCCTTCTCAACTTTATATTTTCTTTCATTTGGTCCACATATTTCTTTTTCCACTGCATACCAGTATCAGTTATCTGTGGTACTTCATGACCACAACTTCTTAACAAGTCTTCATATAAATTTCTATATTTTTGACCCTCCTTTAATACCCACTGCATTTGGGCCTTATCCAGTTTTGCAATGTCAATCCCCAAATATGCAATGACAATTGGGTTAACCTCTCCCACTTTTAGCCTCATCATATGCCCAAATGCCTTATCTACATCTATAATCTTGGTTCTTTTATTTCGGGGGTATACGGCCCAAAGGAACATTTCCTCTTCATTTGGATCCTATCTTGATCCAATAAAAATGTCATCAACTCCCTGTATGTCTATTTTTACATCTTTTCTATCTGAATGCAACAAACTGTCAAAAATGAAAGAGGCACTTAAATCCCATCCTAGGAACAAAAATGATGCCTGCCTCACTGAGAAGTTGCCTCCCTCTTTGTGGTGTCATTGTAGCCACCTCTGCATTGATGTCTTCCTTCAATCTTTTCGGCATCTCTTCTTCATTCTTAGGGGTGACATTTGGGATGCTTTTGCCTCAATTGTTTCCCTTTGTAATGGTACAAGAAGGACTTAAACTCCTTGGACTGTACAAAAACTTCATCTGCAACAAAATTTGCATGCTCTTCCATCCTCACATATGTGTTGGCATTGAGTCTCGCCATAGCTTGCTCCTAGCTCTCTGACATTTCTTCTAGTTCAGGTGCACGGAGGGTAGACACTGCTACATTCTCATCAGACTCAGTCTCAGAGTCTCCTTCTTCTTTTAGTTCTTGAAGCCTTTTCTCCCGCCCTTCCAATTTTGTTGTTCAACTCCTCTAACACTGCATCAGCCACATCCCGCTCCTTGTTCCTAAATAAATCCTCAGTCTCCATGGGTATGTGCAAATATTCTCCCAAGTTTTGGCTCTTCTTGCAATGGTGAATATATCCTTCTAGATCATAATTCTATCGAGCCTGGTGTCCATACAAATTGTACTCCTCTACCAGCTTATTTTCAATCATTTCATATGCCTTGGTAGACACAATGGTGAATTCTCTGAAATGTAAAGTGTCGGGCATAAATACCTGCTTGTGTACACCACTTGAATGCTTTGCATTTGACATACTAATCTGCCTAACAATCTCTAGATATGCAATTCTGTCTAGCACTAATGTAGGCAGCAAAAATGGAACACCTTTAAAACCATAAACCCTGAAAAAAGTGAAATTCTGGCATACAAACCAGTCACCCCAACTGTGGTTGACCCTAGTATCTCCAAAAGTATGGGGTCTCAAGAACCTTTTAATCTCCTGTGAGATAGACCCCTCACATTCTACCCCAAACAATCTATACAAGGGCTTGATGAATTACTCTTAAAACAACACATAGTGAGATTTATCAAACCTTGAGTCCCACAGGGATACCCATAATTGGATTGGTTGGTCCTATCCCTCTTTGTTCCTGGAAGTCACTTTTAATTGTCCTGGCCACAAACCCTTCATATGACCATAAAACAAAACCATATGCATTAGCAATGAGCAAAACTTGAAAGTAGGCTTAGGCTCTGTTTGCAAACTCAAAAATCCTTCATGCAGCTTCTCTACCAAGTAGGTTGCATAATCAAATGGCCCCAGCTCATGCATTTGAGTGTCTGCAGCCAACACCAATGGGCCTATTCTTGTAACATCAGGAACTTCTTCCTCACATACCTGGCCGCATGCCCAATATGTGTACTGCAAGTATTGCTTGAACAAGGTAATCTCAAAAGGGGAACTATCCTGCTCCATGAGTCATCCCTTCTCATTTTTGTGGATTTCCAGCTTCCACATTGTGTGGGCAGTGTCCATTTAGGTATATTCTCCTTCTAAGTCTATAAAAGATAAGGGCATGTAAGGCTCATATGTCATGCTGAAAACCTTCTGAATAGACCCAACAAATATCTGGATGAATGGGTCCCCATTTGCCAATTGGATGTATATTTTTTCCTTTTGTATTTCCTTGTGAGCAATTCCAACAATTTGAGATTCAGAAAAACATTTGGTACCACCAATCTGCCCAAATTTGTCGTCCAAGGGTTTGACAATGGCATCTCCTTGTTTCTCCTGAGGTAGTGCTATAAAAACAATTTGTGGCCCCTTATGGCTGTCAATATATCCCCAACCCCTTTGTACTTATCTTCCAATTGATCCTTGGGCAGAAAATTTGTTTTAGACCTCCTTGAAGTAGCACCAGATGATTCCATCTGGTCAATCATATCTTGGTTCAACTTTTGCTTCTACATACCCTCCATAGACTTCGCCTTTTTTTTATTTAGTTGACTGTGTATCTGAAATCTCTATGACCTTTCTCTTTCCTTGTGAACCAGATGCCTCCATGATTAAGTGCTTAAATTCTTAATTACCCGCACTTCTTATCTGCAACTTAAATGTTAATGGTTGAAGAGACTTTGAAAAATTCCTGGTACAAGCAGTCTTTCTTTATGCTGGATATGCAACGGCTAGGATCTGTAACAATCAAAAAACTCATCAATTTTGCTTTGTGCGGATCAAATCCTCCTTATCGAGAGCATTAAATAATGGTTGTCGTATAAGACATTCTAATGGCTAATCGGTGTAACCCCACTTGATAATTCAATTATTTGGCGCTAAGCATTCCTTCAATTACCTTTTTATCTTTCTGATCTGTATAGGTCATTCCGATCAATGCATCTAATCTCGTTCCGACCGTTTCACTTTTTTCTTCAAGGCTTGACTTATCCCGATGGATCTTCCTTTCCTTTATATTAATCATCTTTTATTTATATCACATCGGGGTATGTCTCTCTGATGAAACCTCCTTCTGTTTATTTCTCCAATCGCTCTAATGGCCTTCGGAATGAGATTACTTTACACTTCATCTGATGGGCCCATGACATCTAATTTTCTTTTTGATCGGCGTAACTTTCACCGATTACTTTATCAGGCATCAGAGTAGTGTATTTCCCTTACTTCCGATAGTTATAGTCTCGCCGATAGATCTGCCCTCAATGGAATTCTACCCATTGGGCATCGGCACAACTCTAAAGATGTTTCTTCGGTAGTGTAAGCTATCCTGATGAGTCTTTTGCACCTTACTCTCCTTATCGGCTTCCTTCAGTCTATCATCATAGGCTTTCCCAATGAATTCACTTTGTTTGCACCAAGCTCATCTTCCTCATCAGGTATCGGGATGACCCAAAACGCATCTCCCCGATAATGTATGTTATCCCGATGAGTCTTTCTTCCTTTCTTGTGTGGTACCGCTTTATCAGAGAAGGTCTCTCTGATTAGGTCACCTTCTCCACTTGGTCCATCGTGATAGTTCTGATACTAAATGTAAGTACAGATCCAATAGCCAACAAGATGGGAGGGGGGGTGAATCATACAAACTTAATCTTCTAAAAAAACATCAGATTCAACCTCAGTAACATATACTTTAGTGATATAACCAAAACTGTTAAACATGCAAACTCAAAAGCATATAAACATCATAAACCTCATAACACTAGATTTAACATGGAAACCCAAATAGGGGAAAACCACTATGGGATTTTGGACCCACTAAGAAATATACTCTTCTAGAGTATGCTCGGTTAAAAGCAAATCTTGTTAAAGATTACAAACACATTGCTAGATGTGACCCGGTTAAGGGATTTCCCTCAGATCTGTTAGGATCTTCACCTTGTTAGAAGTGACCTTGTTAAAGGTTTTCAAACACTCAATCAGAATGTCACCTTGATAGAGGGTTTTACAAATAAGACTGTTAAGTCCACTCGGTTAAGAGATTTTCTGTCACTTTCACAAAATAACAGTAATAAAAATCTATCTGCAACTTCACATCTAAAATGCTAAAGCAAATTCTTATTTGTTCAATACAATCTAGACATAGAACTAATCTTGTCCATCTATTGGGCTTCTATACTTTTTTATTCAAACAGGTCTTCAAGCTTCTGTGCTCGGTAATCACTATGTAGCATCCCTGTGCATACACTTGCCCGCATGCATTGTTTATCAATAGTTCCCTATTTATAAACAATTAGCTAACCGCTTAATCTCCTTGATCACATTTCCCATGATCAATCATAGCCATTAGATCTTCAATCTTGTCCAGGTTCAATGCATCTTTCAATCTAAAAACATTTTACCCTGCCTAGGAACTTGCATATATTTCTTGGAACTTGTGCTAGGGTATTGCGGTTCAATCTGCGTTGTAGATCTTCATGCTGACTTTCCTTTGCCATAGATTCATTAACAAACTTTATTTACGGCATACCAATCATTTAATCAGTTCTAGCTCATCAGCTTCCTTCATTAAATAACGCATGTAACCATTTAATGCATTCTGTTATAGCTCGGTTACAACTCGGTAAATACTAAAATTCACTCGGTAGACATTCCGCCTTCATTAACCGATAGTGATAACCTTAGGGTTTACCGACTAGGTTCTGTGCTTGGTTACATAGTATAGTATTAACCTTACAATTTTACAACATATGTATGATGTTAAAACAATCTGAACATCATGATTTCATCATTGTCTGACTCGGTAATAATTGCCCATTGAATACCTTATTCATCATAATCTTTCCTGTGTCTTTTACCAACATCTTTATATTCTTCAAATCATACTTCTCAAGATATGGCAACATCATACTGAATTAGAAAATCAATTTCTTGACATCAATGACAAAATAATAATATCAAGACAGTAAACATCCTTAATCAGTTATATCCATAATCATCAACAACCTTCTCAATATCCTTATTGAAATGTCAACAATCCTTCATTGTCTATTATAATGCTATATTGCCAACAATCTCCCCCTTTGGCATTGATGGAAAAACCAATTGATTTGACCTTAAAAGATTCGGATTGCTATGATTTTGAAATGCTGAAATGCTCTCCCCCATACATTAGACTTCTCCTCTTTTCTTCAGTTTTATTTCCGATCTCAGTCTTCTCCCCTTTCTCAGTTTTCTCCCCCTTTGACAACAATGCCAAAAAGTAAAGAACTAAAACATAATTTCTTCCTGTATGAAGTGATTTCCTACTGTAATGTGTCAATTTAGTCTCAGTCAGAGTATGTTGTCTTTAATTCTTGTTTCCTATATTGGTTCCTATAATATTTCTTGTACACCTTTAGAAAACATCCTAAAGTGTGTAAATCAGCATCAACTCCTAAAAGATATTCAATAGAGTCATCGGATTGATGCTTTCACCGAACTCGATCAGTGAGTAGAAGATAGGGGTAGGACCCCTAACTTACTTCTGAGATATTCAAAAGTGTCCCTTTGTAGTGGCTTGGTGAAGATGTCTTCTATTTGTTCCTTTGTGCTAACATACTCCAACACCACTTTCTTCTCTTGAGCTTCTTCTCTAAGATAATGATATTTGATAGAGATGTGCTTTATCTTAGAGTGCATAACAGGATTCTTTGAAATGTTAATGGCACTAGTATTGTCACAGAATATAGTTACTGGCTCGGTAACTTTCTCATTTATACCTTCCAACAGTTGTTTGATCCATGCAATGTTGGTACAATTCAATGCTGCAGCAACATATTCAGCTTATGTTGTTAACTGTGAAACACATCCTTGTTTCTTGCTAAGCCAACTCACTAGTATTTCTCCTAAAAAGAAAGCTTCTCCACTTGTGCTTTTTCTGTCATCAATGTTGCCTACCCAATCAGCATCAGTATAAACTTTTAAATCAAAATCATTTCCTTTTTGATATACTAAGCTATAATCCTTTGTGCCTTTCAAGTATCTAAAAATTCTTTTGATTGTTGTCATGTGTGTTTCCTTAGGATCTCCAGAGAATCTTGCAACTATACCTACTACATGTGCTAAGTCTGGTCTATTGTGAGCAACATATTGTAGCTTTCCAATCATGGATCGGTAAAGTGTCTCATCAACAGATGTAGATTCATCATTCTTTGATAATTTACAGTTGGTAGTCATAGGAGTACTTACTAGTTTTGAATCCTCCATTCCAAATTTCTTCAAGATTTCCTTTATGTACTTGGATTGAGTAATAAAAATCTCATTTTTCATTTGCAGTATCTGTAAACCTATAAAATACTTTATCTCACCGAGTAATGACATCTCAAATTCTTTGCTCATTTCATTTCCAAAGTTCTTGCATAAAGAGTCATTTCCACAAAATATAATATCATCAACAAATATGGCTGAGATCAGTATTCCATTTTCATCATTCTTCATGTACATATTGTTGTTCTCACTTGTCCTTATAAAACCAATATTAATCAAATAAGAATGCAATCTTTCATACCATGCTCTAGGTGCTTGTTTCAAACCATATAAAGCTTTGTTCAATTTACATACCTGATCTTTATTATTGTCTTCAACAAATCCTTCAGGTTGTTCAATAAAAACTTCTTCTTCTAATATTCCATTTAGAAATGCAGATTTGACATCCATTTCATATATCTTGAAGTTTTTGAAAGCAGCATATGCCAACAATGTTCTTACTCCTTCAAGTCTAGCAATAGGTGCAAAAGTTTCACCATAATCAATTCCTTCTTCTTGAGCATAACCTTTGCAAACTAGTCTTGCTTTGTTTCGAATGACCTCTCCTTTTTCATTTAGCTTGTTTCTAAAAATCCACTTTGTACTGATTACATTTTTGTCCTTTGGTCTTGGGATTAGTGTCCATGTGTCATTCTTCTTGATTTGATCAATCTCTTATGTCATAGCATTTATCCAATCTTCACCGTTAAATGCCTCTTTCACTATTCTCGGTTCAAATTCAGATATCAAACATGTGTTCTATCTCAGTTTGTTCCTTGTTATCACTGGATCATTCTTATCTCCTATAATCTGACTTGGTGCATGATGTCTTCTGACATACTTGGCTAATACAGGCTCGGTAGGCTATGTATGATCTTCTTCATCACTCGGTAACTAGATATTCTCTTCATTTTCTTCAATAGTCTTCTCGGTAAGACTTCTCGGTTGAACATAGACAAATTCATCATAGTCTTCTGGTTCCTTGGGATTTCCTTCATCATTTCTTTCTGCAAATTCATCAATTTTCACATTTGCACTTTCTACTATTTTGTTAGATGATTTGATCAGACATTTAAATGCTTTGCTTCTAGAAGAATAACCTAGAAATGTTCCTTCTTCACTTTTCTGATCAAACTTGCCATTTCTATCATCTTTGTGAACATAGCATCTACTTCCAAAGATTTTAAAATAACTTACATTGGGTTTCTTATCATACCAAATTTCATATGGTGTCTTCAAAGTACCTTTCTTCAATTGTACTTGGTTCAGGGTGTAAACTGCTGTGCTTATTGCTTCTCTCCAAAATGTTTGTGGCACTCTCTTTTCAATCATCAGTGTTCTAGCACAATCCACAATAGATTTGTTTCTTCTCTCAGCTATTCCATTTTGTTGTGGAGTTCTCAGTGCAGAGACTTGTCTTTTAATACCATGATCATTACAGAATAAGTTGAATTAGTCAGATGTGAACTCTCTTTCTCTATTTGATCTAAGACATTTCAGTTGTCTTCCTGTTTCATTTTCAACTCTTGCCTTGTACCATTTAAACATTTAAAAAGCTTCTGATTTTTCTTTTAAAAACATTACTGACATCATCCTTGAATAGTCATCCACAAATAATATGAAATATTTATCACCATAATAACTTTGAACTTTCATAGGACCACAAAGATCAGTGTGCACAAGATCTAAAATTCCCATAGAAGTGTAAGACTTACTTGTAAAGCTTGATCTTGTCATCTTACCCATCTGGCATCCTTGGCACATAGCATTCTC
Source organism: Cryptomeria japonica (assembly GCF_030272615.1). NCBI lineage: Eukaryota > Viridiplantae > Streptophyta > Pinopsida > Cupressales > Cupressaceae > Cryptomeria > Cryptomeria japonica. The sequence goes on from NC_081408.1 coordinate 401,468,287, forward strand.
AGGTTTTTCAAGACTTGGTAGACCTCTTACTCGGTGCTTCTTACTTATTTTGATCAGATTATCAAAATTTACATGACAAAACCTTTTATGCCATAACCAGGTATCATCTATCTTTGCATACAAACACTTGTTATCAATTGAGTCAAGGTGAAATGTGTTACCTTTTGTTTGTGTCTCAGTAGCAGCTAACTTTCCATTCTTGTCATGAACTTTGACAATTCCTTTCTGAAATTCTATTCGGTAACCTGTGTTGTTTAGTTGTGCTACACTCAACAAATTGTATTTCAAACCTTCAACCCAATAAAAATCATTGCATCTTGCATTGTCAAGAAGTGTTATGGATCCTTTACCTTTCACCGGACATGGTGCATCATTACCAAATCTAACATAGCCTCCATCATAATCTTCTAATATAACAAACTTGTGTTTATCTCTTGTCATATGATGTGAGCATCCACTATCTATGATCCAAGAATCATTAGTGTTTATGTGAGATATTAGGGCTTTTTCTTCATACCTTTCTTCATCTGATCCATCTTTGATAGCCACATAAACTACTTCCTTTGTATCAGTTTCATCTGATTTATCATCTTTGGATTCCTCATCAGCTATTAAGCATGTCTTTCTATCTCTTCTTCTGAAGTCTCGGTGTCCTCTGTAATGATTATCTTTTTGTCTGTCATCTCGGTAATCTCTCTTTTCAGTAGAATCTTTGTCAGGATAGTTAGAAGCCATATGTTCTATTTTATCACAATTGAAACATTTCAAAGGTAGTTTTCCTTTGTACTTACCTTTGCCTCTTGGTAACCTTTTGGCTAATAGTGCTTCAAACTCTTCTTTCTTTCTGATTTCCTCATACAGTTTGTGTACTTCTTCCATGTTCTTACGAAATATTTCACTTGCTCCACTGTGATCTCCTTCAGAGTACTTATACTTTCTTTTATTGAAATCATTAGATTCATCAAGATGAAAAGAACTAAATATAGATTCAACTTTATTTACTGAAGATCCACTGTTATCAAAGTTACTTAACTCAAATGCATGTAGCTTGCCAATAGTAGCATCTAAAGAAACTGGCATATTAGGTACAGACCTCAATTCATTGATTGCAGAGACCCAGATTGCATAAGCCGGTAGACGAGTTCTTAACAACTTACTTGTTATATCCTTTTCTTCAATAGTTCCACCTGCTCCTTTGATTTGATTGACAATCTCCTTTAGTCTTGTATTGTACTGAGTTATGTTCTCACCTTCATTCATCCTCATAGATTCAAGTTGTCCTCTTAGACTATCTACTTTTTCTCTTTGAACATGTTCATCTCCTTCATATACTGATATGAGCTTATCCCACATTGCCTTTGCATCATTGCAGCCTTCTAGATCATTAAACTTTGAATCAGTTAATGCAGATGTTATTTCAATCATTGCTTGGATATGTTCTTTCTTTGCCTTTATCTCTTCCATAGTCAATGGATAAGTGCTCGGTGTAACAAAATCATTCTCCAGATAGTATACAGCATATTCTCCAACTCCTGATAGATGTAGCTTCATCCTTTTCTGCCATGTAGAGAAACTTGACTTGTTCAGCTTCGGCGCATCCCTCTTATACATCTTTGGATCTTTAACTCAAGTGCCTTTAAACTTTTCTTCTAGAGTCCAAAGCTCTGATACCAATTGATAGTTCTGATACTAAATGTAAGTACAGATCCAATAGCCAACAAGATGAGAGGGGGGGGTGAATCATACAGACTTAATCTTCTATAAAAACATCAAATTCAACCTCGGTAACATATACTTTAGTGATATAACCAAAACTGTTAAACATGCAAACTCAAAAGCATATAAACATCATAAACCTCATAACACTAGATTTAACATGGAAACCCAAATAGGGAAAAACCACTGTGGGATTTCGGACCCACTAAGAAATATACTCTTCTAGAGTATGCTCGGTTAAAAGAAAATCCTGTTAAAGATTACAAACACATTGCTAGATGTGACCCTGTTAAGGGATTTCCCTCAGATCTGTTAGGATCTTCACCTTGTTAGAAGTGACCTTGTTAAAGGATTTCAAACACTCAATCAGAATGTCACCTTGCTAGAGGGTTTTACAAATAAGACTGTTAAGTCCACTCGGTTAAGAGATTTTCTGTCACTTTCACAAAATAACAGTAATAAAAATCTATCTGCAACTTCACATCTAAAATGCTAAAGCGGATTCTTATTTGTTCAATACAATCTAGACATAGAACTAATCTTGTCCATCTGTTGGGCTTCTATACTCTGTTATTCAAATAGGTCTTCAAGCTTTTGTGCTCGGTAATCACTATGTAGCATCCCTGTGCATACACTTGCCCGCATGCATTGTTTATCAACAGTTCCCTATTTATAAACAATTAGCTAACCGCTTAATCTCCTTGATCACATTTCCCATGATCAATCATAGCCATCAAATCTTCAATCTTGTCCAAGTTCAATGCATCTTTCAATCTGAAAATGTTTTACCCCACCTAGGAACTTGCATATATTTCTTGGAACTTGTGCTAGGGTATTGCGGTTCAATCTGTGTTGTAGATCTTCATGTCGACTTTCCTTTGCCATAGATTCATTAACAAACTTTATTTATGGCATACCAATCATTTAATCAGTTCCAGCTCATCAGCTTCCTTCATTAAATAACGCATGTAACCATTTAATGCATTCTGTTATAGCTCGGTTACAACTTGGTTACAACTCGATAAATACTAAAATTCACTCTGTAGACATTCCGCCTTCATTAACCGATAGCGATAACCTTAGGGTTTCCCGACTAGGTTCCTTAGGGTTTACCAACTAGGTTCTTTGCTTGGTAACATAGTATAGTATTAACCTTACAATTTTACAATATATGTATGATGTTAAAACAATCTGAACATCATGATCTCATCATTGTCTGACTCGGTAACAGTTGCCTATTGAATACCTTATTCATCATAATCTTTCCTGTGTCTTTTACCGACATCTTTATATTCTTCAAATCATACTTCTCAAGATATGGCAACATCATACTGAATTAGAAAATCAATTTCTTGACATCAATGACAAAATAATAATATCAAGACAGTAAACATCCTTAATCAGTTATATCCATAATCATCAACAACCTTCTCAATATCCTTATTGAAATGTCAACAATCCTTCATTGTCTATTATAATGCTATATTGCCAACACATCGGGTATCAAAGTAACATAAATTAGGACCTCTTGATAACTCAATGTCACCACTATGAATAGATTGCCTCGCCTGTTATTGGCAAGAGTTCCACCGACAACCCCATCGAGTATCGGGATAACATTTTCTCCTCCTTGTCGATAGTGTATGTTACTCCGATGACTCCGACTTTATTGTCGTAACTTGCCCCGATGGATCTCCACTTAGTCACACTTTTTTCTGCCACTCTCACTTTAGGAAACACTGTCGGCATGAGTTACTTCGATCAACATACTCCTTTCTCCTTGGGAGATCTCATCAGGATGACTTATGCCGATAAGCAAAATTTTGTAGTTTTTTGCAAAAGAAGGCCCTCTTTATGGATGCAACTTTTAACAATCATACTGAAGGGTTTCTCCCTTGTCATCTACCTCTCTGAACATGCTCATAACCCTGTTCTATGCTTATTTTCCAAAGATGATTTTGCAATGAGACTAATTGTGAAGATGTGGATTACCAGAATGCCATTTCACTCAACACTTCCCTTGAATATGCCCAAGTGATGCCTTTTAATGAAGACATTGCAATCATGTCACTTGCCCATACAATCCAACAATAAATGCTCCTATGATGGAATTATAAGCAAAAGCATCCATATATAGCACAAAAATATTTTGTAAAAATATGTGCTAACAGCAGGAATGATAATTGTGCTCACCAGGGGTGGAGTTTTTGTCATGGCAGTAGAAGTAGGCAGATTTACTACATGTTGCTCTTGAGTAACCTGTTCCATGGCCTCATTAAAATCCAAGATTTATGAATCAATCATGAAAGTTGGAATGTCATCAAAGCTAGGAAGGCTACAAAGAGTAACAAATTCTTCATTTCCCCCCTCTTGACCTTGTTCATCATCCAACTCAATATCTTCTCTCACTTCATCGTGTTCTTGCACCTTCATCAAAATCAGAGTCAATAGAATGAATCTCACCATGAATAGGTGATGGTTTCTGAGAGGTAGTAGGAGTAGAACTTTCCCCTTGATCTTGTTCTTCTCCAGAATGAGGAATTTCTATGTCTTCTTGTTCTTGTTCTTCTTCCTCAGTTTGATAAGGCCCTTGGGTTAATTCATGTTGCACAGTTGCGGAGGAGGATTCCCCTTTCTTTGGGCCTTTAAGTTGCATTTTGGTGCATTTCCCTTAGTTTTTTCTAGTGAAACTAGTGGTGGGGGTGCTTGAGCATCCTCTTTATTCTTGGTTCTTAATTCTACACTCTTCCCCACTGGACCATCATTATCTTCTTTACCAAAACTAGTAGGACGTGATTTCTTCTAGATTCCCTTTTTCAATAGCCATTGTTTTGTATTAGCCATAATAGGCGCAAATCTCTTTGAAATTGATTTGCTTTCTTTCTTTGACTATTTAATTAAAGGTAAGGGAGTATCAATAATTTTCCACTCATAGTAGACCGGGTCCACTATATCATTTGTATCTTCCATAGTATCTAGAATCTTAGCCAAGTCCAAATTCTCTATTTTCTCTAATGTAAGACGACTATAGTCCATCCTTCTTACATCTTCATCACTTTTACAGTCTACCCAAACATCCTCAAGCCTATGTACATGCACATAACATCTCTTGATTTTGCCTCTCATGTTGCAAAAATCATTGTTCTCTCAAGCTTTGAACCTCCTCATTGTGACCCATAACATTTCATTCTCCATATTCTTGGCCTTAGGCATGGTAAGCACTGAGTATCGGCCAATAGACTTAGGCCATTTGAGACCTATCTTATGAGTAGAAGCTTGTCTGGCATGTACATGTATCAATTGACGACACGGTTACATAAGGACAATCTTATCCGATGGATATTGAGGCAACATGAATGGTTCACCTCTGAAGAATCCAATGTAGATATATGTAAAAGTAGGAAATTGTAAGAACGCATAACCAAAAGAAGACACCAAGTCATATGCTTCTTCTAAAATTCTCTCCTTGTGTAGATTCTTATTGAACAAACATCTCCACACTGCAAAGAAAGCATCATTGACTCTTCAGAAATGAGATATCTGATTATTGATGGTTAACTGATCATAATAATCCCAAACAGGTAACAACCTCCTATCTCCTTTGGTAGACAGTCTTGGATACTGCTTCATTGAGGTGGTTGCATACACAAGATATAAAGTCATATAAAATTTCAATGATGTTTTGACTTCCTTTAGCTGAATACAGAGAGCATCACTAATTTTCTCTCCCCAAATAATTTTGGTTGTTCCCTTTCTGATGACCTTCATCTGGTAACACATCCACTCCTATAAGTAGTGGGAATCTCTCAAACCTCTAACTTGTGCAAGCATTGTAACCATGTCATTGTACTCTTCATTGAAATCCTTTCTATGAAAGTACTTAGGCTAGCTAGTGACAGTTGAGTCACGCGGAGTAGATAAAAAAATAGTGTTGATTGTTTTCTTGCACTTCTCTGTGTGCTTCTCATAATATGCTTGTGCATTATCCATGGTTATATCAGCAACTTCAACTTCCTTTAGACCCTTGAAAAGACTATTGAAAAATAAACTATCAAGTGTCATTACCATATTATTGTTAGCATCTTTCACTTGACGAGTGTTCAGGTTGAAGTGTTCTGCCATAGCCAATACAAATTCTGGATCATCAGCTGCAACAGGAAAAGATGCATACTTGTGCAATTCTGACTTCATCAAATTCGTCATACGGGATGGAAACTTCTTGCTTCTATTTTCAAACTCCTTCATATCTACATGCCCAATTTCAGTATCTCTGATCACTGCCACATTGGAGTTCACCAAGCTTTCGGGGAACATATTCAAGTACTTATCGTACTTGTACTTCATCTTTTTGTACACAGGTTTGCCAGGTGATGGTTCTGTGTGATTGGGAGAGGCCTTTGACTTGCTTGCGGATGCCTTGAACATTTATAAAAATGCTGCAGAGAACATGTTTGTTAGGCCCATAATCAGTATTCATCACCAGAAGAACAAACTAGAGATTCGGGATCGAACAGGACGAAAAACTTAGTCAAAACTGGCTAAAGGGGAAAAACATTAAAACTGGCAGGTCGGGGTTTAAACATTGATGTGTCAGTTGCAAAGGCAAAATACTAGCATGCTGAGTTTTAAACACCGATATGCTAGTATAAAATAAAAATCAAATCTCTAGCAAATCAGGGTTTAAAACCCGATGTGACAATGAAACAAAACTGATTGGCAAGTCGGGTTTCAAACCCTGACCTGTTAGTTGCGAGTACAAGAATAAAGCTCACATGTCGGGGTTTGAAACCCAGCATGTGACTTGAGGAAATTACATCCTCACGTGTCGGGTTTCAAACCTCCACATGTAAGTTGGAAGATCTTAATAAACTAACCCACATGTCGGGGATTGAAACCCGACATGTGAGTCCTAAAAGACTTTACTCATGTCAGGTTTTGAAGCCTAACATGAAAGTCGAAAAGCCAAGAATAAAACAAATTAAAAATCAAACCTAACACCAGGTTTTGAAACCCAAGACGAGAGGATTTTAGCAAGGAAAAAGAGATGTGTAGGGGTTTTAATCCCAACATATCTCCCAGTAATAGAATGAAAGAAAAAACAACAAGACAAGGAAGGCAAAAAATAAAAACCCTAGCAAAACCTTCCCACAAAAACCCAACACATAATAAATAAAAAAGCAAAGAAGAAAACCCTACCTGTCATGTACGAAGATAGTGGAGAAATGAATAAATTTGGATGGTGAAACACGAAGCACGTGTGAGGATGAGGAAAATGAGCTTAGAATGCCTCAATAGGAAGAAGAAATGACTAAAAATGGCAAAAAGGCGGATTAAAAAGATATTTATAACTAACAAAAAAAAACATGAGTTGCAATAAATGCAACTCATGTTGATAGGTTGGGGTTTAAAGTCTGACCTGTCAGCATAAGACCCTAGAAAGTCAGACTTTAAAATCTGACTTGTCAGTCAAGCGAACTGGCACAGTCTGATGTGCTGACTAAGACAAACTAACACATCGAGGTTTAAAACCTGGCCTGTCAATAAAAACAAAGCAAACTCAAAACTCGAAAACAACTAAGCAAAAAAAATGAAAAATGATTAATCGACAAGGTCAATTAGCCTCTCTCGAAGCCCGTGAGGTACGAAACAAACAAGTTTCGTAGGGTTGCCTCACGATTTAGGCCGCACCAAAATCAAAGACAACACAAATAAGAGTCCATCATCATCCTCATAAAATCATAATGTCAAGTGCAAATATAATGTCTATCACCAATAAAGAAACATCCAAATCATAAGTAAATCCATAAACACCCAATCATAGCATCACAAAATAGTCTAAGCTATGTCAATATAGTCTATCGATGTACAAAAAGGAAATATAAATCAGGGAGGGGCACTACATGAACAACTTTCATCGACAAGACATTGGAAAATGTCCTGCCAATCTATAGAAGTCTCACCAATGAGTAAGGATCATGCATTGGAGAACCATTGTTCATCAGCGAGACAATTGAAATGTCTATGTCCATTGCAGTGTATAGAATAAATTGTGTCAAAATCTATAACTGTTTGGTAGACATGTATGCATACTATGAAATCAAACATATAATGATTGAACTATTCAAAGAAATGTGGTTTCATCGGTGCTGCATTTGCATGATATACACAAAAGCACTTGTTGGAGAGCCATTCGAAACTCTAGAAGAAAATGTAGACAATAGGCACATAAACATATTTCATGTTATTTGCCAACGTCCTCCCTGCTAGTGTCACAATTCTAGCTTTGGAAGCAATATATGAACATCCATTCGAAGCACACGGAAAGATAATTTAATCAGACATTATTGCCTAAAATGCAGCTGTTGAAATGGCAAAACTTGCAGAATTATAAACAAAATACCCATATTGTTTGACTCGATATCTTAAAGAAATTCCATAGCATGGAATATGATGATTGTGTGATATCCAGCCTTAAACAAATGCAAATTCACAAAGTACATCGAAGACACTCATAATATCTCTCAGCGATGAAAATTATTTTCATCTTGTGTTATCGATGAGACAAATAAAATATCTCACTGATAGTGGATGTCTCACCGATGAAAGTGAAAACCCTAAAAATAAAATCATTGAAAAGGCTTTAGAAATTTTCATGCAAATACAATTGAATGATGTAAAGCCAAAACCATTATTGGAGTCGCTCCTCATCTGTACCAGAATGAGGGTTGGAATGACATATGGGTATCCATCAAAGCTGAAAATGCAATAAAATCATTGGAGTATGTGAGTCATAGAAAAATGGTTGAAGCATATAGACCTAAAGAAAAGTATAACACGACATGCGAATTGTTTTTATTGCCTCAAAGAACCGTACCCTCATCGAGTGGAATAATTATAGAATATGCATAGAACAAAGACAGTTTTCCATCAAAGCATGAAGATTTTTTATCAAATGTGATAATTGTGATGGTAGACATGCCTCCAAATGTGAAAGAATAAACAAGTGAAACTATGATTTGAGGATACACTCGAATGAATATTTTTTCAAGAAAATACAATTGGTGGGAGTAAAGCCAAATTCCATGGCCCTTTTTCGCTATCTTCAAACTTGTTTGAAAATGTGAGTTCTAGACCAATGTATTGAGGCCCATTTAAACACAAAGGGATTTGGTGAAGTGTTTCACTCAAAAGTGCTCTAGTAGAAATGTGCACAAAAAGTGGGAGCATGTGAATGCCATAAAACATTTGGTTTTATAAATTGCAATGATTGAGCACGAAATAGATTTTGCAAGGAAGTATCCAAAATCTTTAAATATTTGGACATTCTTGTCCAAGATGAGGACACCCTAAACCTTTTTACGAAGATGCCAATTAGACTTATTGGTTCCCAAAACCACATATTGGAAATCCAAGAGCTTTTCCAAATCTCTTACTGATCTCTTAATCAGCCTTGGCCAACGAACAAGACTGGTCGATCACCAAATTCCACTGTACTTTAGGCTCCACTAGACCTAGGTGGGTATACCCCAATCTCCAAAGCATAAAGAGATTTCTTTATAGTGAATTTAAACTATTTAATCTAGCTGTTTACATGGATGCCAAACAATTTCTTGCAACTATGCTTTATTGATATGCTTTTAACTTTTTTTAATCTGAAAACTTGAGTATAATTCAATATGAATAAAAGTTGTAACAAAATACTATTGGAACTTAGAACAATTATGAAGGTACAATGAGAGTAAAAACTAGTAATTTTTTTCTCTGATGAGGACTTTATGTACACTTAATCTATCCACGAGAAACCAATAACAGACCAGTGCCTTCTCTGACAATTTACATATCATTTAATGGACAAATATTTGTGATCTTTCGAGACAGTGTGAAGAAACAAACTGTCGCTGCAATGACTCAAAATATGCTATAAAAACAGAAAAAACAATTCTATTATCTTTATAACAACAGGTTGAAAAAAATTGCAACAAATCTTATTCAGATTTATCCAAAAGATTATAAATCATCAACATCATATAACATAAAACAATCTGAAGATGAAAATAGAGAATCTTGTATATTAATTTCTTGGAACAATGGGTGTACAAAAACTGCAGACTCACAGATACTTCGTGATACATTTGCTTGCACAAAATGGATTTTTCATTTCTACAGACCTGCCTTACATAACATTATTGGTTCCAACAGATAATCTAAAAATTAATAACAATTTCTTTCATTTTGTCCCCCTAGAATACAAAATGACTCTCTATATATACATAACTCAAAAGATATGAATGAAAGGACACGCCCTTTCATTAGCACAAACTAAGACTAAAAAAAAACTAACTATCCCTCTTAACTACTATAACTAAAACACATTACAATGACATAGACTAACTCTTTCCATCCAGGGGCTGACCAAATTTTTGGATATGCTGAAGATATTTTTCCTCTTTATATGTGCAAGCGTTGAAGATAATATCTCTAACCACTATACCTGATGCAACAAAACCTTCAACATGTTCCCCCATTTCATTCATGTCCAATGCATCTGCATGGGCAATGCTAAGGGCTGAACTGAGTAGATATCTGCATTCGGTAATCCATTGGTGCTTGTCCTTCATGACCGCTATATCATCCACTACACTTGAAAATCCATGATTGATGATCCCTTTACACTCATCATACTCAGTATTTAATTTTGTTGTGAATCCTTGATGAGTATCAATTAGCTTTTTGACTTTATTGATCCTTTTGTCACTCAGTGTCTGATCTTGCAGTAGCATGTTTAACCTATCAAGGATCCTTTGGTGCGATAATGTGTTATCCATGGTTTTTTGGTAAACAATCCAGAATTCCTCCAATACCTTCTACAAATTTTCAAATCATTTTGACAATAAGACACATGTTGTGTCTGTCCTTATGCTTTGTATTCTTTCCTTCAACTTTTTATTTTCCCTGTGCAACTCTTCACACTTCTTCCTTAGCTTGGATTTGTGTGCTATCTAGGGTACAAGTTGGCCCCTACTTCTCAAAAGTTCTTCATACAATGGTTTATACTTTCCTGCTTCTTTCATCAACATCTTCATCTGTTCTTTGTTTAATTTTGAGATATCAACTCCCATATCTGTCATGACCATGGGATCAACCTCTCCAACCTTCAACTTCATCATGTGTCCAAAATCCTTGTCCACATCTATGATCTTTGGCCTTTTATTTGGGGGATAAAGAGCCCACAAATGCATAGCCTCATCGTCTAGATCATATCTTGATCCAATGAAGATGTCATTCACGCCCTGAATGTCCAATTTGAAATCCTTCTTCTCCAAATGCAATAGGCTATCAAAAATTAAAAAATGCACTAAGATCCCAGCCTGGAAAAAGGATGATTCTCACCTCTACTAGAAGTTTCCTTCCCCTTTGAGGGGTCATGCCTTCTACCTCTGCATCTATATCATCCTTCAGTCTCCTAAGCATATCTGCCTCATTCTCTGGTGTGATATCAGGCATTGCTTCTCTTAGCCTTTTTCCTTTAAAATGATACAGGAAGGACCTAAATTCCATTGATTTGATGAACTCCTCATCAAACACAAAAGAGGTATGCTCCTCTAGCCTAACATCTACATCTACATTTATCCTCGCAATAGTTATGTCCTATGCTTCAGGCTCTTCTTCCCTTTTAGGCCTCCTAAATCTTGAAATAACTTCATTTTCTCCTGACTCGCTCTCTTCCTCTTCTTCCTCTCCTATCTTCTGCAGTCCTTGTTTCTTCTCATCCAGTTTCCATTCTAAAACCATGACTATCTGCATAGCCTCCTCAGACTCATTGTTCCTTAAGATATCCCAGGCTTCTACATACTCATGAAAGTAATCACCCATATTTTTATTTTTCCTTCCCTGGTGGATATAGCCCGCAGGGTCATAGTTCTTCTGACCTGTGTGCTCATAGAGGTTGTAATCTTCTATCAACCTCTTGTCACTGATCTCATATGCCTTTGTAAAGACAATTGTGAAATCACCAAAATGTAAGGTCCCTAGAAAGAAATCTTGCTCGTGAGGACCCCCAAAATGCATTACATTTGAGACACTCGTCTTCCTTACAATCTCCAGGTAAGTGATTATGTCAAGTGCAGTCTTCAGAAACACATAAGGATCTCCTTCAAATCCGAAAACTCTAACATAGGTGAAGTCCTGGCACATATACCAGACATCCCAATTGTGGTTTACTCTGGTATCCCCATGCTCATAGGGTGTAAGGAAACTTTTGATTTCCTCTAAAATGACCTATCAAAAGACACTCCAAAAGCTCTGAATAAAGGCTGCACAAAAAACTCTTCAAACTTGATATAGTGGGATCTCATGAAACGTGAGTCCCACAATGACCACCATAACTATATAGGTTGCTCCTCTCCATCTTTACCATGAATATTTAGCTTTAACTCCTTAGGCCACATTCCCCTGAGTTGTCCATAAAACAAGACAACATGCATCAACAAAGAGTAAAACTTAAAAGATTTGTCAGGGTTATTTTGAAGGCTCAAGAAACCCTCATGTATTAATTGTCTCATCTCATGCATCTGTGTGTCAACAGCAAGGACCAGAGGTCCTATCCAAGCTATATTTGTGACTTCAACTCCTCCCACTTGACCGCCTGCCATATAGGTATACTTCCTGAAGATATTGATATCAAATGGGGGCTTGTCCTCTTCTTTCAATTTTCCCTTTTTGACCTTATGAATGACCAAATTCCACCCATTATACACGGTGTCCATCTTTGTATACTCTTCCTCTAGTTTCTAAAAAGACAAAGGAACGTTAGATTCAAAACCTAGACCAAAAACCTTTTGGATAGTGGCTACTGAGATATGGATGAACGCATCACCATTTGGTAACTAAATAGATCTTTTCATAGCATTGTAAGCCCTAGCCGATGTTTTCATCAATTGGACATTCACAAAGACGTTAGGGACTACAAGCTTACCCAATCCAGTCGTCCATGGGTTTGAAATTGGGGTCGACTTATTTCTCCTTGTATAATGATACAAGAATAATTTGTGACCTCTGATCCTTGTTCAAACATCGCCAATTTCTTTGAAATCATCCTCTAACTGGTCATGGATGGGTAGGTTAACCTTTGATCTCTAGGATTTGGCTCCTGGTGAGCTCATTTGATCAATCATATCCTGGTTCAACTTTCATTTCAGTGCACCTTCTCCCCCTTTAGACTTCTTAGAAGCAATTTTAGAGACTTTTGTGACCTTCCTCTTTCCCTTGGAACTAGAACCCTCCATATTTGAATCTTTCAAGCTTTCTGCAGTTTGATTCTCTATAGTTTAATTTTGCTTCAATCTCTCTGTTAGCTTCAAACTGCTATGTAAAATCCTTGTACCGACTCTTCATATATGGACTTGATGGATTAAAAGCATTTACTCAATTGAAATCCTGCTATGATTTGCCTCGTGCGAACACCAATCTACCCATTCTCTGCATTTAATAATGGCGGGTTGATCCGTTTGCTATCAGACTTCGCAACAGATAATTGGCATAACTTTTTCAATAATTCAACCAGTTGATGACACCCGTCCTTTCGATCGGCATAAGTCTCATTGATCACTTTGCCTCCTGGCTATATTCTACTTTAACCTTTATATCACATCGGCGTATGTCATTCTGATACACCCTCCTTAGTAGTATGTATCTCATTCATTACATCAAGTCACTTTATCGAGTATCGGGACAACTTATTTTATGTTTCCCCGATGACCCGATGAAATTTACTTCATGCTTGTGCTTCGTTTTTACTTCTTCGATCTATCGGCATATGATTTCCTGATGAAACCTCCCTCTTGGCCATTGTGTTGCAAAGCTTATCGAGTGTCGAAACAACCCTTCCTGCACTTCCCCCGATGACCCGATCACATCGGGCTCTAGCCTGTTTGTTTTTAGATCCATCGGCTTATGCTCCTCGATGAGGTCTCCTTCCCGATAACTGCTTCAGATTCCTCATTGAGTATCGGCGTAGTAGAAAATATCTTCCTTTGAAGGGTTGATGTCATCCCGATGACTTTACCTTGTCACTCTTTTAGTCACTTACTTCAGTGTAGGCTAACCCGATGAAACCTCATTTCCATCCATCATGATATCTAACCTATTGGGTATCAAGGTAGCTTTTTCTTACGCTGTTTGATATCCCAATGATTTCAAAACATCCGCTCCACATTCTCCCTAGTCGGTGTAAGTCATACCGATAACCTCCTACTCTATGCTTGGCTTTGCCTTGTTATTAGGTATCGGTGTAACCTAAAACTCCTTTCATCGATGGTTTGAGTTATCCCGATGGCTTAGTATTCCCACCTTTTGGTATTGCCTCATCGAAATAAGTCATGTCGATGACACCGCCTTTTCCATCTAGCCCATCGGGTATCAGGGTAGCACGAAATATCATTTTCCAAAAACCCGATAATATGTACCGTCTACTTCACATTCTCTTTCATCGGTGTAGGTTATACCAATTACATCATTGGCTATTGGCACAACATTTTTCTCATGCCTGCGATAGTGAATGTTATGCCGATGAAAACCTTCTTCTAAACTTCCTTTTGGTTCTCCTCTAAAGTGATCGGTCTAGGTCATGTCGATAAGTTCTCTCATTATTTATGCCAGCCAGTCTTATCAAGGTAACTTACACAAATATTTCAAACTTGATAATTATGCAAATTAAGCTCCTCTTCATATATCACTTGCACTTGTAACCTTTTATGGAAACTCTGCATGTGCTAATAGATGACAAAGAGTATCACATAGGCCCAAATAATGCCTTATAAGGATCCCAATGCTGTCATGCTGAAATTTCCTCATGTAGTTCCTACCCAGTGCAAACCCTTAGCATGCCTTAGCAGTGCTTGTCCAATTCTGAAAAATAGGTCATAGTAGGGCTTTCCTAGTACTACAGCATACTTCCTGCACATAAAAACCAGCAATAAATTCTCTTATGTTTTAAATGTACATATAAAACATGAAAGAAATAGCACAGAATATTTTATAAAAATGTATGCTAATAGTGGCTCTTTCTGGGGATGTATGTTCTTTTCAAGGACATAGAAAGCTCTCAACTATCTCTAGAAAGCAGACCCAAAATAAAATAGAAACAAACAACAAAGGAGACTATACTACTATAGTACAAGAAATACTCCCTGCTCCTTATGAGAAAAAATTATTGAGGTACTGAGCATCTACTGTAAATTCCTGAATTTCACCATCAACATTCTGCAAGAAGTATGAAATTTCCCCTTTTTTCCAAGATAACATACGGTCCTAACCAAAGTGCTTCAAATTTTCCATGCTTGCCCTTATCATAATCTTTTGTGTTCCACTTGAGCACCCACTCTCCTTCCTCAAAGGTCCTAATAGAAGCTTTCTTATCATGTAATGCTTTTACCATCTTTTGCTTTTGTATATTTTGTTCCTGAGCCTCTCTCCTATACTCATCCAATTCAACCAACTGGACCAACCTGTCTTCCATGAAATCAACATCTTCTAATATTCTTCTGAGACAAATTTATATACTGGGAGCAATTTGTTCAAAGGCAACTTCGCTTCTTTACCATAAACAAGCTGATAAGGAGCAAACCCTATGGATTTCTTGATTGTTACTCTATTTGCCCACACTACCAAATTCAGCTTTCAATCCCATGCCTTCTTGTTGTCACCTAACATCCTTTTAATGATTTTTAATAGGTTTTTATTACTAGATTCTGCTTATCCATTTCCCTGGGGATGATAAGGTGATGAATATGACAAAGTGATTCCATAACTTTCATAGAACTCAGCAAATTCTTTGGATCTAATACACATCCCATTATCTACAACAATCTTGTGGGGAACCCCAAATCTTGTCAATATATATTCCAAAAGAAACTTTGTCAGCACCTTACTTGTAGCCTGCCTGGTAGGAATTGCCTCTACCCATTTGGTAAAGTAGTCGGTGGCTACCAAAATCCATTTGTGTCCTCCACTGGATTTGTTTGCAATTTCTCCTATGAAATCAACACCCCACATCTAAAAAGGTTCTTCAGTTTCCATGGGTCTAAGTGGAAGAGCTCAATCATATTTTTTTCCTAAAAATTTTTGGCAAGCCTCACATCTTCTAATATAATAATGACAGTATTTAAAAACTTGTGGCCAATAATAACCGACATTGAGTATTTTATGGGTAGTAGTTTTTGCTGAAAAATGCCCCCCACATACACCTTCATGCAAATCTTTTAAAAAAGATTGAGCTTGATAAACATCCAAACAAAATAAGAGGATACCATCCCTGTTTTTCCAATACAAATCACCTTTAAGAAATACATACCTAGATTCCTGAAGCTTAAGTGTTCTTTTCTGACTGTCATTCAATTCCTCTGTACATTTCATGTGTTTTAAATAATAGACAATATTCTTATACCAAGGACACATCTTTATGCTTATTTGAGCCTCCTCTAAATCTATCTGATTTATCTGTGTTGTTTCCAAATTTGATTCTATCATTAGTTTATCCAATCCTTCACCTCTTACCAATTTAGTAATTCGGCTATCAATGCTAAACTCTTGAATTTGATTGATCCATCTGCATCTTCTCCCAAAGGTTTTAGTCTACCTGAAAATATCTTTGACTGTTGCATTAGGAACATACGCAATGACATTAGCTCCTACTAAATATGGGCTAAAATATTTCACAGCTTTCACTAGGGCATATGCTTGTTTCTCATTTATATCATAATTTAACTCAGAAGCCTGTAGTGTCTTGCTAAAAAATGTCACTGGTTGTTCATGACCTTCATCATTCTTTTGTAACATGACTGCATCAATAGTATGAAATGAAGCGACAGAAAATACTTCAAAAGGTCTAGAGAAATCAGGAGACTTAAGTACAGGTGCTTCCTTGATGGCCCTTTTAATGTTCACAAAAGACTCAATTGCTTCATTAGTACATTTTATCTCTGCACCCTTTTTTAACATATTTGCAATAGATTTGACAATTTCAGAAAACTTTGATACAAATCTTCTAACAAAATTAATTTGTCCAAAAAATGCTTGAATAACTTTTACTGTTTTAGGGATCTAAATTTTGTCAAGAGCTGCAATTCTCTCAGGGTCAATCCTTACTTCGTCTTTAGATACAATATGACCTAGCCATTTACCTTCCATAACTCCAAAGTGACACTTTTGGGGGTTTAGAGAAATATCATATTCTAGTGCTTTGATGAAAATTTTCTCTAAGTCATTACAATGGTTTTCCACTTTCTTGGAGTATGTAGTCAAATCATCCTGGTATACAACCAAAATGTAATCAATGAGGCCTTCAAAAGCTACATCCATGGCCCTTTGAAAAGTAGCTCCAGCATTGGTAAGTCCAAATGGAATCTTGGCGTACACATATGTGCCCCATGGTGTAGTGAAAGTTGTTTTGTATTTTTTTTATTCCTTAACCTTCACCTGGTTGTAACCAGAAAACCCATCCATCATAGAAAGTAATTCATTCACTCTTACTTTCTGCAGCAAAGCTTCCATATTTGGTAGGGCATAATTATCTTTCAAGGATGATATATTTAAATTTATAAAATCTACACATAGTCTGATATCACCGTTTTTCCTTCTAACAGGCACCAAGTTTGACACCCATGTGGAATGCCTTATAGGCTCTATAATCCCTGTATTCCTCATCTTCATCAATTCTTCCTTCATTTTGGGAGCCAATGTGGGATTTATAGGCCTTTGTTTTTTTCTAAATGGTTTTTCATCTGGTTTCAGTGGTATTTCATGCTGGAACAAATCCTCTTTGTATGCCTTGAGATCATCATATGACCAATCAAAAACATGTCTATATTTTCTTAATAGATTTACCAATGCAGTCCTAGTTTTTGGTGTAAGCTTCTTCCCTAGGATTGTTTTCACTTCCCAAGTTTATTTTTTCATAACTTCCAGTGTTGGGTTTGAAATTTGTCATATCCTTAT
Organism: Cryptomeria japonica; assembly: GCF_030272615.1. Lineage (NCBI taxonomy): Eukaryota > Viridiplantae > Streptophyta > Pinopsida > Cupressales > Cupressaceae > Cryptomeria > Cryptomeria japonica. Next base: position 401,485,996 of record NC_081408.1, read on the forward strand.
TGTCAAACATCCTCTCCAGTTCCATCAACCCTTTTGGAATCTTGTTTGTTTTAAGCTGTAGGATATTTTTTCCAAGTAGAGATTCCTTACCACTCTCCTCTTCCACATATGCATTCCAATCCATATATTAGCCTTCATATTGATCTTCACAAAATAAAAACTTCAGAAGATCCCTGTCATCATCAAATATCTGCCAATTTTTTACGTTATCTAGTATTGCAGGTCTAGTTTTTATTTCAACTTGGGTGATGTCATCAAAAGTAATATCATTATGTTTAATTTCTAAGTTAGCCATAAAATCATCCAAAATATTGTTAGACCTTTCAATCCATGTTATAGAAAATGCATCAAAAAATTCAATTGAATCCCACACCTCATTTCTATAATTTTGAAGCCTTACATTTTTAGTGGAAAATCTTTCCCTCTCTTGAGATACGACTAACTCTGAATCACCATAAATTGTTAGTAATTTAATGCCATATTTACTTGCCATTCTAAGACCTAACAAGAGGGCTTCATATTCAGCAGCATTGTTTGTACATTCAAAGGCTAACAAAAAAGAATATTTGAATGATTTTCCATTAGGAAATATAAAAACCACACCAGCTTCATTTCCTTCCTTACTACAAGCACCATCAAATTACATTTTCCAAATCTCATCCTCATGTAATTCAATAGTATTTTCAAACCTGTCAGTTTTGTATTGGATGGGTTTAGAAATACTTACCTGAAAGTTATCTATATCTATTTGGAGAAAACATGTTGTCTCATTTGGATCAACCTCCTCTATCAGGTAGAATGATCTTGGTTCTCTATCAATCCCTACATTGGCCCCTTTTACTGGGATGGTTTCATATGAAAGATCTAGCTGGACATGTCCACCCACCAAATTTAACCATTGCCTATAACATCCCATAATTTGGTGGAACTTGCACAACAGTGATGTCTATTTTATATGACGTACAGGACATGCTAGAAATCAAAACTCCACATCCTTCATAATTCCAACAACTGGGACTGATCTGTTATCCATAGCATAGAATTTCCCATAGGGAGTGTCCACATGCATCCCAAGTTATTTCATGACATCTTCTGGCATTATGCTCACGGTTGCACCTGAATCTATCATACAATTCTTAACCATTTTATTGTTAATCATCAAAGTCAGATAAAAAGGATCAACTTGGGTAAGATTCTTAGTGATAGAAGTTCCCAAATAGACAACAGGTGGATCTTCGGCTTTTGGCTTATGATCCTCTTTATTTACTTCACCAATGTTATACAAAATCTTGATTGTTTCATGTTTGTAATCAGGAAATTTCATTACCTCAAGCAAGGGCACAGATATTTTCACCCTGTGATAAAGCCTAAGACATAAATGATCCATAATTTGAGAGTGTCTTACTAATCTGTTTCTTTTCAATTGGCTTTGTTAATTTAAGAGGTTCTATTTGTTTGTCCTTTTCTACTGCAACTTCCTTTTCCTTATTAGAGATGGTGTCTTTGTTTCCACTAGCTTTAGGAACCTTTGCAAATATCTCAGATGGCTTACCTTATTCTAGGTTCACTATTATGTTTCTTAACTGATAATTTTTTTTCGCCTGAGCTACTACTGCCACAGTATAGGCTTTCTTTTCTTCATCTGTTAAGTTCCTGAAGGAATGCACTGGCTCTTCATTATGGAACAATCTCCTCAAGGATGGGATGTTCACTTCATCATTAGTAAAAACTTGTTGTACACTATGTTGTTGGTTCTCTCTTCTCCATTGTACATCTGATGATTGCTCACCCTCAAATGAATCCTCATCCCTACCCCAAAATGAATCTGATGAAAGTACATTTACTATGGGCTTATATTCATTCTCATGGTCCTTCTCTTCTACAAAACCTTGAGCAACCATACATTGTTCTGCAGCATGGAGTAAATTGCAAACTTCACACCATGGATATTCTTCAACAAAAAATTTTACCTTCTTCAATGGATCAGGAGTTTCTTTTCTTAGATTTGCATTCTCCAGTTTACCATCTTTCCAGTTTGTATTATATGGCATGTCATGCAATCTTGGTCTATTGTAACTTATAGGCTTGTTACTTCTATATGGGGGCGGTTTCTCATTGTGATTTTGTTTACCCTTCATGTCCTTTAGCATGTCCATGATTTGACCAAACTCATGCTTTTTTGTTGTTCTAGGATTATATAATTTTGGATCATCTCTCTTGCAAATTCTCCTAGGAACCTTTCTGTTATTTTCAATGGTATTAGTTGTTTTAAAAGCTTGCTGCAAAGTAGTAGGTTTATGAGATAAGATCTCATAATGAGTCTTTCTATCAAAAGCACTTAAATAAAAATCAATCAAAAATGAATCAACGGGTCTAATATCTCTTGGTATCATGTTAAGTACTTTATTAAACCTCTTATTAAATTCATAGACTGATTTATTCTGATTTTTCTTTATGCTAGTCAACTCATGAGATGCAAATGAAGTGTCATTATGTTCTCTAAATTCCTCCAAGAATATTGTCACTCCTGCCAACTACCAATGCATCTGTCAGGAATATTTCTATACCATTCTCCTGCATCCTCTGTTAGACATTGTGTTAGCACATATTTTTGCAAAATATTTTGTGCTATTTCTTTAATATTTTATGTATACATTTTCATCATAAGAGCATTTATTGTTGGATTGTATGTGCAGGATATGTGCTACAGTATCAGAAAAAATCCCTTTGTGACCTCATTTTTCAGAATTGGACAAGCATTGCTAGGGCATGCTAAGGGTTGGCACTGAGTAGGAACTACAATAGGAAATTTCAGCATGAAAGCATTGGGATCCTTATAAGGCATTTTCTGGGCCTATGTGATAGTCTTTGTCATCTATTAGCACATGCAGAGTTTCCATAAAAGGTTACAAGTGCAAGTAATATATGAAATGGAGCTTAATTTGCATAATTATCAAGTTTGAACTATCAGTGTAAGTTACCCCAATAAGACCAACTGGCATAAATAATGAGAGAACTTATTGGAATGACCTAGACTGATCACTCTGAAGGAGAACTGAAAGGAAGTTTAGAAGAAGGTTTTCATCGGCATAACATTCACTATCGGAGGTATGAGAAAAATGTTGTGTCGATAGCTGATGAGGTGATCGGTATAACCTACACCGATGAAAGTGAATGTGAAGTAGATAGTAAATATCATCGAGTTGTCAAAAAATGATATTTTGTGCTACCCCAATACCCAATGGGTTAGATGGCAAAGGCAGTGCAATCGGCATGACTTTATCCAATGAAGCAATACCAAAAGGTGGGAATACTAAGCCATCGGGATAACTCAAACCATCGGTGAAAGGAGTTTTGGGTTATGTCGATACCCGATAAGAAAGACATAGCCAAGCACAGAGGGAGGAGGTTATTGGTATGACTTAAACCGACTAAGGAGAATGCGGAGCAGATGTTTTAAAATCATCGAGATATCGAACAGCGTAAGGAAAAGCTACCCCGATACTCGATAGGGTATATATCATGATGGATGGAAATGAGGTTTTATTAGGATAGCCTACACCGAAGTAAGTGACTAAAAGAGCGATAAGATAAAGTCATCGGGATGACATCGGCCCTTTGGTGGAAGACATTTTCCGCTACGCCGATACCCGATGAGGAATCTGAAGCGGTTATCGGGAAGGAGACCTCATCGAGGGAGCATAAGCCGATGGATCTGTAAACAAACAGGCTAGAGCCTAATGTCATTAGGCTATCAAAGAAACACAGGAAGGGTTTCCCTGAAACCTGATAAGCTTTGCAACATGATGACCAAGAGGGAGGTTTCATCAGGAAATCATATGTCGATAGACCAGAGAAGTGAAAGGGAAGCACAAGCATGAAGTAAATGTCATCGAGTCATCGAGGAATTATAAAATAAGTTGTCCCAATACCTGATAAGGTGACCTGATGTAATGAATGAGATACGAACTACCAAAGGGGATTCATCGGAATAACTTTTCACTGTCGGAGGAACATATCTGGAGTTATGTTGAAACCTGATGGGCAAAATTTAATGGAAGAATAAAAGGATGGTGTATCAGAATGACATACGCCAACGTGATATAAAGGTGAAAGAAGAATATAGCCAGGACGCGAAATGATCGGTGAGACTTATGTCAACCGAAAGGATGGGTGGCGCCAATTGGTTCAATTATCAGAAAAGATATGTTGATTATCCATTACAGAATCTGATTACAAATGGATCAACCCACCATTATTAAATGCAGAGAATGGGTAGATTGGTGTTCGCATGAGGCAAATCATAGTAGGATTTAAGTTGAGTAAATGCTTTTAATCCATCAAATCCATATATGAAGAGTCGATACAAGAATTTTGCATAACTATTTGAAGCTTATAGAGAGATTGAAGAAAAATTAAACTATAGAGAATCAAACTATAGAAAGCTTGAAAGATTCAAATATGGAGGGTAATAGTTCCAAGGGAAAGAGGAAGGTCATAGAAGTCTCTGAAAGCACTTCTAAGAAGTCTAAAGGGGGAGAAGGTGCACTGAAACAAAAGTTGAACTAGGATATGATTGATCAATTGAGCTCATCAAGAGCCAAGTCTCGGAGCTCAAAGGTCAACCTACCCATCCGTGACTAGTTAGAGGATGATTTCAAAGAAATTGGTGATGTATGGACTAGGATCAAAGGTCATGAATTATTCTTGTATCATTATACAAGGAGAAATAAGTCGGTCCCAATTTTAAACCCATGGATGACTAGATTGGGTAAGCTTGTAGTCCCTAACATCTTTGTGAATGTCCAATTGATGAAAACATTGGCTAGGGCTTACAATGTTGCAAAAAGATATATTCAGTTACCAAATGGAGATGCTTTCATCCATATCTCAGTAGCCACCATCCAGGAGGTTTTTGGTCTAGGTTTTGAATCTAATATTCCTTTTTCTTTTCAGAAACTAGAGGAAGAATATACAAAGATGGACACCATGTATAATGGGTGGAATTTGGCCATTCATAAGGCCAAAAAGGGAAAATTGAGAAAAGAGGACGGGCCCCCATTTGATATCAATATCTTCAGGCAGTATATGCAGTATACCTATATGGCGGGCCATCAAGTGGGAGTAGTTGAAGTCCCAGATATAGCTCGGATAAGACCTCTAGTCCTTGGTGTCAACACATAGATGCATGAGCCGAGACAATTTAACTATGCTACTTATATTGTTGAGAAAATACATAAGGTTTTCTTAAGCCTTCAAAATAACCCTGACAAATTTTTTAAGTTTTACTCTTTGTTGATGCATGTTGTCTTGTTTCATGGATGACTCAGGGGAATGTGACCTGAGGAGCTAAAGCTGAATATTCATGGTAAAGATGGAGAGGAGCAACATGTACAGTTATGGTGGTCGTTGTGGGATTCACATTTCATGAGATCCCACTATATCAAGTTTGAAGAGTTTTTTGTGCAGCCTTTATTTAGAGCTTTTGAAGTGTCTTTTTATGGGTCTTTTTGGGAGGAAATCAAAAGATTCCTTAGACCCCATGAACATGGGGATACCAGAGTAAACCACAATTGGGGTGACTGGTGTGTGTGCCAGGACTTCACCTATGTTAGTTTTTTGGGGTTTAAAGGAGCTCCTTATCTGCTACTGAAGTCAGCACCTGATAGAATCGCTTACCTGGAGATTGTAAGGTAGATGAGTGTCTCAAATGCAATGCATTTTGGGGGTGCTCACAAGTAAGTTTTCTTTCCTGGGACCTTATATTTCACTGATTTCACTATTGTCTCCACAAAGGCATATGAGGTCATTGACAAGAGGTTGATAGAAGATTACAACCTCTATGAGCACACAGGTTAGAAGAACTATGACCCAGAGGGCTATATCCACCAGGGTAGGAAGAAGCAAAATCTAGGTGATTACTTTCATGAGCATGTAGAAGCCTGGGATATCTTCAGGAACAAGGAGTCTGAAGAGGCTATGCACATAGTCCAAAGTTTAGAACAGAAACTGGATGAGAAAAAGCAACGGCTGCAAGAAATAGGAGAGGAAGAAGAGGCAGGGATTGAGTCAGGAGAAAATGAAGCTATTTCAAGATTTAGGAGGCCTGAAAGGGAAGAAGAGCCTGAAGAATAGGACATAATTATTGCAAGGATAAATACAGATGTCAATGTTAGGCCAGAGGAGCATACCTCTTTTGTGTTTGATGATGAGTTCATCAAGTCAAAGTAATTCAAGTCCTTCTTGTATCACTTCAAAGGGAAAACGCTAAGAGAAGCAATGCTTGACATAACACTAGAGAATGAGGTAGAGATACTTAGGAAACTTAAGGAAGATATTGATGCAGAAGTGGAAAGAATGACTCCTCAAAGGGGAAGGAAGCTTCTTGTAGAGGCAGGGATTATCTTATTTCCAGGCTGAGATCTTAGTGTGTCCTTCTTTTTTGATATCCTGTTACATTCGAAGAAGAAGGATTTCAAATTGGACATTCAAGGTGTGAATGATATCTTCATTGGATCAAGATATGATCCAAATGATGAGGCTATGCATTTTTGGGCTCTTTATCCCCCAAATAAAAGGCCAAAGATCATAGATGTGGACAAGACTTTTGGACACATGATGAAGTTGAAGGCTGGAGAGGTTTATCCCATGGTGACAGCAGATATGGGAGTTGATATCTCAAAATTAAACAAAGATACTGATGAAAGAAGAAGGAAAGTATAAATCATTATATTAAAAACTTTTGAGAAGTAGTGGCTAGCATGTACCCCAGATAGCAGACAAATCCAAACTGAAAAAGAGGTGTGAAGAACTATACAAGGAAAACAAAAAACTGAAGGAAAGAATACAGAGCATAAGGACAGACATAGCATGTGTCTTATTGACAAAATGATTTGAAAATTTGCAAAAGGTATTGGAGGAATTCTGGACTGTTTACCAAAAAACCATGGATAACACATTATCGCACCAAAGGATCCTTAATAGGTTAAACATGCTACTGCAGGATCAGACACTGAGTGACAAAAGGATCGATAAAGTCAAAAAGCTAATTGACACTCATCAAGAATTCACAACAGAATTAAATACTGAGGATGAGGAGTGTAAAGGGATCGTCAATCATGGATTTCCAAGTGTAGTGGATGATGCAAGGGTCATGAAGGACAAGCACCAGTGGATTACTGAATGCAGATCTCTGCTCAGTTCAGCCCTTAGTGTTGCCCGTGTGGATGCATTGGACATGAATGAAATAGGGGAGCAAGTTGAAGGTTTTGTTACAGCAGAGATAGTAGTCAGAGATATTATCTTCAATGCTACTACATATAAAGAGGAAAAATATCTTCAGCATATCCAGAAATGTGGTCAGTGGCTAGATGGAAAAGGCTAATCTATGTTATTGTCATGTGTTTTAGCTATAGTAGTTAAAGAGGGATAGTTGGGAATATTGTTAGTCTCTATTTGTACAAATGAAAGGGTGTTTCCTTTCATTTATATCGTTTGAGTCATGTATATATAGAGAGTCATTTTGTAAAAAAAAAGGAACATAAGTAAGATTATGATCTTTTTAGATTATCTATTGGAACCTATAGTGTTATGTAAGATAAGTCTGTAGAAATGAAATCCATTTTGTGCAAACAAGTGTAATCATGAAGCATCTGTGAGTCTGTAGTTTTTGTACACCAATTGTTCCCAGAAATCAATATACAAGGTCCGTTGTTTTCATCTTCAGATCATTTCATGTCATATGATATTAATGATTTAAAATATTTCAGATAAATATAAAGAAGATTTGTTGCAATGTTTTATCATCTGTTGGTATAGAGATAGCAGAATTTTTTTGGTTGTTCTCATAACATACATTGTGGATATTGCAGTAATAGTTTGTTTCTTCACACTGTCTCCAAAGATTACAAGTATTTGTCCATTAAGTGACATGTAAATTGTTAGATAAGGCATTGTTTTATTTCTAGTTTCTTGTGAATAGATTAAGTGTGCACAAAGTCCTCACTGGAGAAATATATTACTAGTTTTTACTTGCCTTGTTCTTTCATAATTACTCTTAGTTCCAATAGCATTTTGTTATAACTTTTATTCATATTCAATTATACTCAAAATTAAAACAAGTTAAATGCATATCAATAAATCATAGTTGCAGGAAATTGTTTGCCAGTCCTGTAAATAGCTAGATTAAACAGTTTAAATTCACTATAAAGAAATATCTTTATGCTTTGGAGATTGGGGTATACCCACCTAGATCTAGTGGAGCTGAAAGTGCAGAGGAATTTGGTCTTCGACCATTCCTGTTCGTTGGCCAAGGCTGATTGAGAAATCAGTAATAGATTTGGCAAAGCTCTCAAATTTCCAATCTGTGGTTTTTGGAACCAACAGATGAACAAATAGTTTCATAAAAACATCTTCATGAGGGATTTCAAACTCTTCAATGGTATTTTTTACATTTATTACATGTCACTCTGTAGAATTAGTTCCATTTCCTGTGAATTTAGGAATAGCTGACCTTAAATCATTTGCAATCTGATTTGGATATCCAACTATCCCACTGAAATCCAACTATTTATACCTCTCAATGGTCATAGGTGGTCTGCAACCATAGTTGTTAATCTGATAGTTTCTATTTCCTCCATTATTACCATTGTTCCCATTGTTACCTCCACCATTATTGTTATTTCCACTTCGGTTGTCCCCATTACCATTGTTGCCATAGTTTCCATTATTACCATGATTTCCTCCATTACTTCTTACGTTGTTGATCTTATCTCTATTATTCCAGTTACCAGTAATTTCCCCACTATTATTTCTGCTTTCACCATTATTATTATTGTATTGTCTATAATTATACTGGTTTTTATTTACATGGTAGGCTATATTTTTCCTTTTGTCTCTTTTTTCATAATTATTATCCAAAACATCAGACAATGGATTATTATAGACCTTAAATGGTTGTTCCAATTTTCTCATGTGAGGAGGACTATACCTAGGGTTTTTTAGTCTACTTACTTCACCTCTTCCCTTCTCTTCTTCAACCCTGTTTGACTTAGGGCTTTGAATGGCATCTCTTTCTAATCCAAGTTTCTGCAATACCCAATCCGGTTGTCTCTTAAGAGCCATCTCCATTTAAGTCATCCATTCTAAGAATAATTTCATCCAACTGCCTATCCTCTTGTTCCTCAGTAGTCGAGGTTTCATCATGACTACCTTTATTATCTTTTGTACTGAAGTTATAAAAAGGATTTTCATCCATATTTTCAAAATTATCACCAAATGGAGAACCATCCTCTCTATGAGGAAACTTCTTATAACCCCCAAATGCCATATTTGATACTGATTTTTTTTCTTTTTTCTTTTCTTTGGACTCAACTGAACAAGATTATCTTGTCCCTTGTGCAAAGACCTTCTCCCCTACATAAATCTTATTAACAAATTCCTAGGGGTTTCCCTTACTTTCTTGACATACCAATTATTACTCATATATTATATTAGAGTCTCCACCTCCTAAGAGGAATTATACTTTTATTAACCTTCTGGGCTCCTTCCTCCAGCAGAGTCTGAAACAAAACCACCAAAAATTCTGAATACTTCTTATTTCAACTCCCTAGCAGAGTCGCCAATCTATTGGTTCCCAAAACCACCGATTGGAAATCCAATAGCTTTGCCAAATCTCTTACTGATCTCTCAATCAACCTTGGCCAACAAACAAGAATGGTCAATGACCAAATTACTCTACACTTTAGGCTCCACTAGACCTTGGTGGGTATACCCCAATTTCCAAAGCATAAAGAGATTTCTTTATAGTCAATTTAAACTATTTAATCTAGTTGTTTATAGGGCTGGCAAACAATTTCCTGCAACTATGCTTTATTGATATGCTTTTAACTTGTTTTAATCTGAAAAACTTGAGTATAATTGAATATGAATAAAATTTGTAATAGAATACTGTTGGAACTTAGAATAATTATGAAGGAACAATGAGAGTAAAAACTAGTAATGTTTTTCTCTGATGAGGACTTTATGTACACTTAATCTATCCACGAGAAACCAATAATAGACCAGTACCTTCTCTGACAATTTACATATCATTTAATGGATGGATATTTGTGATCTTTGGAGATAGTGTGAAGAAACATTATCGCTGCAATGACTCAATTTATGCTATAAAAAAAAAAAAACAATTCTATTATCTTTATAACAATAGGTTGAAAAAAATTGCAACAAATCTTATTCAAATTTATCCAAAAGATTCTAAATCATCAACATCATATAACATAAAAAAATCTGAACATAAAAACAACAAATCTAGTATATTAATTTCTTGGAACAATGGGTGTACAAAAACTGCAGACTCCCAAATACTCTGTGATACATTTACTTGCACAAAATGGATTTTTCATTTCTACAGACCTGCCTTACATAACATTATTGGTCCCAATAGATAATCTAAAAGTAATAACAATTTCTTTCATTCTGTCCCTCTAGAATACAAATGACTCTTTATATATACATAGATCAAAAGATATGAATGAAAGGACACACCCTTTCATTAGCCAAAACTAAGACTAACAAAAAACTAACTATCCCTCTTAACTGCTATAACTAAAACACATTACAATGACATAGACTAACTCTTTCCATCCAGCCACTAACCACATTTCTGGATATGTTGAAGATATTTTTCCACTTTATATGTGCAAGCGTTGAAGATAATATCTCTGATCGATATCTCTGTTGTAACAAAACCTTCAACCCGTTCCCCTGTTTCATTCATGTCCAACGCATATGCATGGGCAACGCTAAGGGCTGAACTTAGTAGATACGTGCATTCGGTAATCCACTGGTGCTTGTCCTTAATGACCCTTGCATCATCCACTACACTTGGAAATCCATGATTGATGATCCCTTTGCACTCCTCATACTCGGTATTTAATTCTGTTGTGAATCCTTGATGAGTGTCAATTAGCTTTTTGACTTTATTGATCCTTTTGTCACTCAGTGTCTGATCCTGCAGTAGCATGTTTAACCTATCAAGGATCGTCTGCTGCGATAAAGTATTATCCATTATTTTCTAGCAAACAGTCTAGAATTCCTCCAATACCTTCTGCAGATTTTCAAATCATTTTGACAATATGACACATATTGTGTCTGTCCTTATGCTTTGTATTCCTTCCTTCAACTTTTTATTTTCCCTGTGCAACTCTTCACACTTCTTCCTTAGCTTGGATTCATCTCCTATCTAGGGTACAGGCTGGACCCTACTTCTCAAAAGTTATTCATACAATGATTTATACTTTCCTGCTTCTTTCATCAACATCTTCATCTGTGCTTTATTTAATTTTGAGATATCAACTCCCATATTTATCGTGACCATGGGATAAACCTCTCCAACCTTCAACTTCATCATGTGTCCAGAAGTTTTGTCCACATCTATGATCTTTGGCCTTTTATTTGGGGGATAAAGAGCCCACAAATGCATAGCCTCATCATCTGGATCATATCTTGATCTAATGAAGATGCCATTCACACCCTGAATGTCCAATTTGAATCCTTCTTCTCTGAATGCAATAGGATATCAAAAATAAAAGATGCACTAAGCTCCCAGCCTGGAAAAAGGATGATACCCGCCTCTACTAGAAGCTTCCTTCCCCTTTGAGGGGTCATGCCTTCTACCTCTGCATCTATATCAGCCTTCATTTTCCTAAGTATCTCTGCCTCATTCTCTAGTGTGATATCATGCATTGCTTCTCTTAGCCTTTTTCCTTTAAAATGATACAGGAAGGACCTAAATTCCTTTGATTTGATGAACTCATCATCCGACACAAAAGAGGTATGCTCCTCTAGCCTAACATCTACATTTGCATTTATCCTTGCAATAGTTATGTCATGTTCTTCAGGCTCTTCTTCCCTTTCAGGCCTCCTAAATCTTTAAATAGCTTCATTTTCTCCTGACTCTCTCTTTGCTGCTTCTTCATCTACTATCTCTTGTAGCCGTTGTATCTTCTCATCCAGTTTCCATTCGAAACCTTGGACTATCTGCATAGCCTCCTCAGACTCCTTGTTTCTGAAGATATCCCAGGCTTCTACATACACATGAAAGTAATCACCCAAATTTTGTTTTTTCCTTCCCTGGTGGATATAGCCCTCAGGGTCATAGTTCTTTTGACCTGTGTGCTCATAGAGGTTGTAATCTTCTATCAACCTCTTGTCAATGATCTCATATTCCTTTGTGGAGACAATTGTGAAATCACCAAAATGTAAGGTCCCGGGAAAGAAAACTTGCTTTTGAGCACCCCCAAAATGCATTGCATTTGAGACACTCATCTACCTTACAATCTCTAGGTAAGCAATTATGTCAGGTGCAGGCTTCGGTAGCACATAAGGAGCTCCTTCAAATCCAAAAACTCTAACATAGGTGAAGTCCTGGCACACATACCAGTCACCCCAACTATGGTTTGCTCTAGTATCCCCATGTTCATGGGTCTAAGGAATCTTTTTATTTCCTTCAAAAATGACCCATCAAAAGACACTCCAAAAGCTCTGAATAAAGGTTGCACAAAAAACTCTTCAAACTTGATATAGTGGGATCTCATGAAATGTGAGTCCCACAATGACCACCATTACTGTACAGGTTGCTCCTCTCCATCTTTACCACGAATATTCAGCTTTAGCTCCTTAGGCCACATTCCCCTGAGTCATTCATAAAACAAGACAACATGCATCAATAAAGAGTAAAACTTAAAACATTTGTCAGGGTTATTTTGAAGGCTCAAGAAACCCTCATGTATTTTCTCAACAATATAAGTAGCATTGTCGAACTGTCTTGGCTCATGCATCTGTGTGTCGACAGCAAGGACCAGAGGTCCTATCCGAGCTATATCTAGGACTTCAACTCCTTCCACTTGACCGCCCTCCATATGGGTATACTGCATATACTACCTAAAGATATTGATATCAAATGGGGGCCCATCCTCTTCTGTCAATTTTCCCTTTTCGGCCTTATGAATGACCAAATTCCACCCATTGTACATGGTGTCCATATTTGTAAAATCTTCCTCTAGTTTCTCAAAAGACAAAGGAACATTAGATTCAAAACCTAGACCAAAAACCTCCTGGATGGTGGCTACTGAGATATGGATGAAAGCATCACCATTTGGTAGCTGAATACATCTTTATGTAGCATTGTAAGCCCTCGCCAATGTTTTCATCAATTGGATATTCACAAAGACGTTAGGGACTACAAGCTTACACAATTCATTCTTCCATGGGTTTGAAATTTGGGAAGGCTTATTTATCCTTGTATAATGATACAAGAACAATTCATGCCTCTGATCCTGGTCTAGACAGCGCCAATTTCTTTGAAATTATCCTCTAACTAGTCACGGATGGGTAGGTTAACCTTTGATCTCCGGGATTTGGCTCGTGGTGAGCTCATTTGATCAATCATATCCTGGTTCAACTTTCATTTCGATGCACCTTCTCCCCCTTTAGACTTCTTAGAAGCCCTTTCAAAGAATTATGTGACCTTCCTCTTTCCCTTGGAACTAGAACCCTCCATGTTTGAATCTTTCAAGCTTTTTGTAGTTTGATTCTCTATAGTTTAATTTTGCTTCAATCTCTCTGTTAACTTCAAACTGTTATGCAAAATCCCTGTACCAACTCTTCATATATGGATTTGATGGATTAAAAGCATTTACTCAATTGAAATCATGCTATGATTTGCCTCGTGTGAACACCAATCTACCTGTTCTCTGCATTTAATAATGGCGGGTCGATCCATTTGCAATCAGATTTCACAATGGCTAATCGGCATAACTTTTCTGATAATTCAACCAGTTGGCGCCACTCATCCTTTCGATCAGCATAAGTCTCACTGATCACTTCACCTCTTGGCTATATTCTACTTTCACCTTTATATCACATCAGCATATGTCATTCTGATACACCCTCCTTAGTATTTTGTATCTCATTCGTTACAGTGGGTCACTTTATCAGGTATCGGGATAACTTATTTTATGTTTCCCCGATGACCCGATGACATTTACTTCATGCTTGTGCTTCCTTTTTACTTCTCTGATCTATCGGCATATGATTTCTCGATGAAACCTCCCTCTTGGTCATCGTGTTGCAAAGCTTATCGAGTATCGGGACTGTTAGGTCCTGGAAACAACTGAGTAGGGGGGGGGGGTGAATCAAATCAAGAGCATTATTGGATTTTTCTGGAATACTTTTGAAACTAGTTCTAACTTGTTTTCCAAATTGACATTCCTTAAATATCGTATTCTGAGGTTTGACAATTTTAGGTAGATCTCTAACTGCCTTAGTAGTACTGATCTTTACCATGCAATCAAAGTTTACATGACAGAGTCTCTTATGTCATAACCAACTTTCATCTAAATGTGCAATCAAGCATGTCTTTTCACTGTTATTCAAATGAAAGATATTACCTCTAGTCCGATTACCATTTGCAATTTCCAAACCAGTTCTATTCATGATTTTGTATTTTCCATTTTTAAATTGTAACTAAAATCCTTTCTCAACTAATTAACCAACACTTAAAAGATTATGCTTTAATCCTTCAACATAGTAAACATTGTTAGTGTTATGCTTACCATCAAGAGATATTATACCCTTACCTTTGATTGAATAGGCTTTGTCATCTCCAAATCTTACTAAACCTCCATTGTATTCTTGAAAGGTCAAGAATTTACCTTTGTCTCATGTCATATGATGTGAGCATCCTGAGTCAATGATCCATTCATCCTTTACTTCAACTTTAGCTGCTAGGGCTTGTTCTACCGATTGAATAGTAGGTGCTGGTTGATCTTCTGTTATAGCAACAAAAACCCATCCATTGTCTATCGGATCCTCATCAGAATCATCAGTCACACCTTCATCAGCAATGTAACAAGATTTGTCTTTGTTCTTCTTAAATCTGTATCTCTGATATTCAGGATTAGGCTTGTATGTTCTTCTAGCTTCTTCGCTTAGTCTAGCATGTCTATGAGGGCATCTTGAAGCCATATGACCAATCTTATTGTAGTTAAAACATTTAAAGGGTGCTTTACCTTCATACTTACTTCCAATTGGACCTTTAGGCATTTTCCTTGCAAATAGTGCTTCAAGTTCTTCAAGTTCTTCATTTTCTTTCCTGCTTTCTTCAAGTTCTCTTGCATAAAAGGCTTTCCAATCAGATTTGTCAAATGATGGAGTAGATAATGTTGATGCTTTAAAGGCTAAATCTGTCTTTATAGTAGCAATAGGACCAAATTCTTCAATTTCAAAAGCTGAAAGTTTTCCAATCAATGTATCCCTAGTTACTGATGTATTAGGCATTGTTCTCAACTCATTTATAGCAGTAACCTTCATTTTATATGCCGGTGGAAATCCTCTTAAAAATTTTGAAACAATTTCATCCTCACTTAAGGTTCCTCCACAACATTTAATACCCAAAACAATTTCATTTACTCTTTCCATAAAAGCAGAAATCCTTTCATCTTCTTCCATTTTCAGATGTTCATACCTGACCCGGAAGCTTTCAAGTTTTGCAATTTTGACTATGGAATCTCCTTCATTCAATGTTTCCAAATGATCCCAAATAGCTTTAGCAGTAGACCTATCTGATAATCCCATGATTTTTTGATCTAATAATGTGCTCAAAAGTGCTTATCTTGCTTTACAATCATTTTCCTCATCTTTAGCCAAGGTAGTTGGACTGGGCTGACCAGGTACAGCAGCAGTGTAACCTTTCTTTGTAACTTCCCAGGCATCTTTAACAATGCAATTTAGATGTGTCTCCATTCTGATCTTCTATATGCCATAGTTGGTTCCATCAAGTTTAGGACTGTCCTTCCTGAAATAATTAGTAGACATTGGATCTCCTCAAGTGGTTAAACTTTTGCAAAAGAGGACTAGGCTTTGATACCAATTGTTAGATCCTGGAAACAACTGAGAGGGGGGATGAATCAGTTGTCAAATAAATTCAAACCAAAAACAACTTAACCAACGTAATGCTTAATACCGGTAAACCAGTTAAGTATGTCGGTAGACAGTTTTAATAGTTAATTGCTATACTGGTAAAGATTAATGCATGAAACATAAACACAAAGTCATCCACAACACATGACACCAATATTTGTACGTAGAAACCCTATAAGGGGAAAAAACACGGTGGGAAACCTTACCCACAATCAGATGATACTACTGCAGAAAGTAAGTGTACATAAATGGGGTCTGCACATGCAGAAAGGCCAACAGCCTAGAGCTCACTGCTCAATCACAAAATGGGAGTCACACTGACTACAGTTGGATGGTTAAATCCAATAAGAATGTACTGCACAAAATAGCATCTTCATATGCTGGGTTCAGTATCGATGTAATACTGATATGCTTTCACAAAGACCTAGCTTCACCTTCAAATGATGTCTGTTTGTATTACATTGCTTAATCTTGAATATACCTTCACACAATTCTTTTTTGTATTCCACACTTGATCTTACAAATAAGATCTTACCTTTATACCATAACCTAGACCAATTTTAGTAGGTCGGCTCTACAAGATATTACAATAAAACATTTTACAAATAATATAATATCCGATGCAATAACTGATTGAACATGTCAGCTTAATGCATTTACAACAATAATTAATCATTTCCATAGCGTGCCATGCTGATCAGGAAAAGATAAACCTATCGGTGTAACCCTAGGTAACCCTGGACCTATTTGCTAGTAAAAGCAAATATGCAAATATGAATATACCAATGATTAATTCATTAAGATAAGATGTCCACATGATGTCTTAGATATTACCAAGTGTCTTCCATATCATTTCAAGTACTGGTGATCATTATATTTGCCGGTGAACCATAACTAGTAACTGTGCAATAGTTACTTGCTTACCGGTGAATGTTGTTGGATCTCCAAAGTGCTAGTGTTTTAGTAGGTTTTGACATCAATGACAAAACTATACCAAAATACCAATAGGGACAACCCTTCCTACGGTTCTCCGATGACCTGATGACATCGGGCTCTAGCCTATTTGTTTTCAGATCCATTGGCTTATGCTCCCCCAATGAGGTATCCTTCCCGATAACCACTTTAGATTCCTCATCGACTATCGACGTAGCAGAAAATATCTTCCTCTAAAAGGTTGATGTAATCCCGATGACTTTACCTTATCGCTCTTTTAGTCACTTAGTTCGGTGTAGGCTATCCCGATGAAACCTCATTTCCATCCATCATGATATCTACCCTATCGGGTATCAGGGTATCTTTTTCTTACGCTGTTTGATATCCTAATGATTTCAAAACATCCACTCTGCATTCTCCTTAGTCGGTGTAAATCCTACCAATAACCTCCTCCTCTATGCTCAGCTTTGTCTTTCTTATCGGGTATCAACGTAACCCAAAACTCCTTTCACCGATGGTTTGTGTTATATCGATGGCTTAGTATTCCCACCTTTTGGTATTGCCTCATCAGAATAAGTCATGTTGATGACACCGCCTTTGCCATCTAGCCCATCGGGTATCGAGGTAGCACGAAATATCATTTTTCAACAACCCAATGATATTTATTGTCTACTTCACATTCTTTTTCATCGGTGTAGGTTATGCTTTACCTCATCGGCTATCGGCACAACATTTTTCTCATGCCTCTAAGAGTGAATGTTATGCCGATGAAAACCTTCTTCTAAACTTCCTTTTGGTTCTCATTCGGAGTGAATTGTCTAGGTCATGCCGATAAGTTCTCTCATTATTTATTCCAGTCGGTCTTATTGGGGTAACTTACACTGATAGTTCAAACTTGATAATTATGCAAATTAAGCTCCTCTTCATATATCACTTGCACTTGTAACCTTTTATGGAAACTCTGCATGTGCTAATAGATGACAAAGACTATCGCATAGGTCCATAGAATGCCTTATAAGGATCCCAATGTTGTCATGCTGAAATTTCCTCATGTAGTTTTTACTCAGTGCCAACCCTTAGCATGCCCTAGTGGTGCTTGTCCAATTCTAAAAAATAGGTCATAGTAGGGCTTTCCTGGTACTACAGCATACTTATTGCACATAAAAACCAGCAATAAATGCTCTTATGTTTTAAATGTACATATAAAACATGAAAGAAATAGCACATAATATTTTATATAAATGTGTGCTAACAAGACCTATGGTGGTTGTGAGGACATATTCTCCCTCTACCTATAAATTATGTATGAACTTTTGAGTTGTTTACAAAATGCATCAAAGACATGTCATTTTATGGAAAATAGTGAATTGGGAATGCTCTGATCAGTGTGTATGCAAGGTTCATCATTTGCAGTCAAAAGACTAAAAACGGGAAGTTTACTAAACCTAAAGTGAAAGGCCTGGGATAAGACAAAAGAAAATTAAAATTGAGAGTGTCAGCTTTGTGAATTATTATGGAATATCAAAAATTAAGATCTGCTCATGTAGAAGTGGAATAAACAAGATTAAATAATTATGGAAGGAGGAAAACCTTAATGAGAGTGATTTACATTTGAATGGATATAATGATAGGGGAATTCATTTTCACTTGGGTAAAGAAGCTTTCTTTCATCAACAAAGTGTGTATTATAAATTGAACTTTATGAGATACTATAATACAACAAGAGAAAGTGAAATATTTTTATACAAAGTGAAAATGTGTGGCAAAGAAGGGAGTATTTTACAAAGGGAGAATTATTTTCTATCAAGTGAAAATTATTTCATGAGAATCGAAAGGTATTGTAAAGCGGAAAAATCGAACCCTAGTTGTTCTCCCCTCCCCAACTCCGAGGAGAGAGAAGGGAGGTCACTAGGGTTGATGGTTTTCACTTGGGAGAGACTTTACATTCAAAAGAGGGGTTGAAACCCACAAGATCCAATCCCACGTAATGCAAGATTGGATTCTAAATGAGTTTCAAGGGTTAAGACATCAAGGATACCCTCTTTTGTAAAGAAATGTAGATAGGATGATTGAACTAAGAATGCATGTAAAATAGGAAAGATTCGCTTATAAACAGAGATGGGGATATAGGATGGAGCTGCGGACCTGGAATTAGTAGTAAAATGTTGAGATGGTGCTGTTCTGCAAATTTGAGCAAAATTTGACGGGACGATGGCGCTCGGCATGCACACGGTCCTCCGAAAAATCCGCGAAACGAAGGTGGATCTGTTCGTCTCTGCACAAGGATTCCAGATCTTCAATTACAGTCGCGTACCTGCAACCTACACACAGAAAAGAGAAGACGATTGGGGGGTTAGGGATGAGGGGTTTGCCTTTAGGTCAAACCCCAGTTTTGGAATTAACCAAGAAATGAGAATGCTGTAAATGTAAATGTTTGTAATGTAAACAAGTATTGATACCTTGTTGTAAGAATGTTTGTATTCTTACATGCGAAGGTGTAATGTATGTTGTATGTAATGTGTTGTAAGTGATCTCCTCTTCAATGGTTGAATCCTTGTCTTGAATGCAACACCTAGCCTTGAATGGAGACTTAGAATGCTCAATTTCTTGAAGGAATACTTGAATGCTTGAATGTTTGAATGTTTGAATATTGCTTCCTGACCTTAGGCCGACCAGGAAACAATATTTCCTGAATTGCAAACTTAAAGACCCGATGCCCAAAAGAGACCGGGCCCAAAATAGGGCTAGGGACCAAGGCGCTGGGCGCCATGGTCCTGGGGGACCAGGGCGCTGGGCGCCATGATCCTGAAGGACCAGGGCGCTGGGCACCATGGTCCCACCTCCCGGGACAGCAGGTGCAAGGAGGGATCATGCCAAGGTGCAGAAAAATGCAGTTTTTGGTGTCACAAGTAGGTTTCGGGGTCTCCATTCAGGTTTATCATTGCATCACCATCGTGAAGACCCAAATTGAATCGAAATTGCAAGTGTCACAATTTTAGGACGCTACATTTAGCCCCCACTTTAGCGGGAGTATAAGCGTACGCTCATACTTCCAGTAAAGTACAAGGAAACAACATTGAAAGACTTTCACCACGTCAAGGAGGCAAGATACACCAAGCCCCCAGTGGAATAAGGATCTTACGACTTCGATTGACAAAGTAAAAGGGAAGATCACGAGGGAGAACCATGACTATCAGTAGTAAGGTTCCCTCACTATGAGTCATGCAAGAAAGATATCAAAAATTTTCAAGGCAAAGCTAAATTTGTCAAGAAATTTTCAAGTATCTTGAAAAGATATGAACGGGATGTATGCCCCCCTACGTTAAAGCGATCGCACACGCCTCATCGGGGGTGATTTCTTTAAGGTAGTGATACATATAAGAAATGAGAAAGGAGCACGTTATCACAAGGATTTAGCCCCCAAGTGTGAGATAAGCCCAAGGATAATAGACACAAAACACAAAGCACAAGTTGACTTCACTTTCCTCGGGGTCAGTATGTTGTATGATAATTCATGTATATCATATGTATGTATGCATAATTGTTCTTCATTCCCCAATCAAGGAAGGTCACCTAGAAGAAGGGAACACATGTGTCTCTTGAGTCAACATGAGAGAGACCAAGAGATCTCAATGCTTTGCATCATCCTCAAGTAGACAACACTAAGGACAACAAATAGAAGAATGAGAATAACACATAGAAGAAGTAACAAAAGAGATCAAGAGAGGAGGAGAGAGTCTGCTATGCTAATGAAACTAGTCTAGCACGTCATCTACCCCCCGATCTTGCTGATCAATATTTCGGGAAGGCAGGAAACACGCTAGAGGAGGAACATCCAACACAGCAGATGGAGCTATCACAAGATCCAAACAAGGGCTATGTTCATGTTCCAAGCCACGTTGTTCTTGTCTAGGAGCTAGGATAAGTGCTTTAGAAAATGCGTTAGATAAATGGTTATCAACATCAACATATTCATATTCACTATCAGAATGAACAGGAGTAACATTTTCATCATGAATAACATTTTCATCTATATCATCATCAAGATTT
The DNA here is from genome assembly GCF_030272615.1 of Cryptomeria japonica. Taxonomy (NCBI): domain Eukaryota; kingdom Viridiplantae; phylum Streptophyta; class Pinopsida; order Cupressales; family Cupressaceae; genus Cryptomeria; species Cryptomeria japonica. Next base: position 401,506,960 of record NC_081408.1, read on the forward strand.
ATAAAAATAGGATCTTTAACTCGCACAGGATCAAGACCATCATACATCTTATGTTTAGGAGATTTTGGCTCAATTTTCGGCTGAGGAGAAAATGGAATAATACTAGCTGAAGGTGTTTTTGGGGATTGCAAAGTTTGAGAAGCAGCTGCCTGAGCTCTAAGACGACGCTTTCATCGGCGTTCATGTGCAGAACGATTTCGTCTAGTCTTAGTAGGAAGATGAGGAGATTGAGGAGGAGGAATGTTCTCATCCTTATCACTTGGGTGTTTAGGTTGTGGTCTCTTAGGTTGAACAATAGGAGAAGAGGAAGGTCTCTTCTCTCTATAAGAGGAAGGAGGAGGAACTGCTCCATATAAAGGAGGAATATTTGGTTTAGGAAGGAGACCAAGTCCATCATGACGAGGAGGTATAGGTCTATTTTTAGAAAGTTTATTAGATATAGGCATAGTCACATTCACAAGGATGGGTTGGGAATTTTCTTGAGGAAAGACATTGGTTTTATCTTTCAAAGGAAGAACTTCCTTCTCAAGAATGATAGGAATATCAAGTTTGGGTGTTCTAGGTTCACTTAGAGATAGGATCATATCTTTTTTCCACTTTTGATAAGATTTAAAAAGATGATCACTTCGCGGAGGAAGAGATTGGAATTGTTTAGCCAAAAGTAATCAATAGGAATGCTAGAAGCTCTTTCAGCTGGTTTAAAGAGACTATGATTGACAGTAACAACTTCACCATTATAGGGAAATTTCAAGCACTTGTGAATAGGAGAAGCAATAGCTTTCATGGAAGATAGCCAAGGATAGCCTAGCTTCACACGAAATTGTTCGGACGATGGAATAATAGCCAAGTCCACATCAAGGGATTTGTTATGGACCTCAATAGGTAATGTAATAGAACCAATTGCAGGAGAAGAAAATGCATCAAATAGTTTCACAACCACATTTGTTTCGTCATAGATCACTTGATTCAATTGCAAAGTAAAAAGAAATTCTTCAGTAATGACATTAATCATACAAGAAGGATCAATAAGCACTCCACGGCAAGGTGTATTCTTGACTTTTGCAACTATATATAAAGGACCATCAGGAGCCCTGATAGTTTCACTGGAATCAAATGTGATGGAAGGTTCTTTAGGGATTTTCTACTGTTCCACAAAGTTAATCACATTCGGAGTCATAGACATGAGATCATCAGGTGAGACAGAGGAATCAGTAGTATCAATCGCATTAGAGGTATGAGAAGGCAATGGATCAGTAAAAATCTTAAGGTTTTGGTTAGGAGGAGCTACAGATGTGTTGCCTTTATCATTCACACCAGAAACAGAGATAGTATTATTATCAATCAAATCTTGAATTTTACCCTTTAAAGCAAAACATTTTTCAGTATCATGCCCAAGATGACGATGAAATTGACAAAAAGATTTATTATCAAAATACAGAGAATTAATCTTTGCAGGATCTATTTGCCTTATAGGAGGAAGAGTAAGCACATTTTGTTCCAATAACTTATTCATAATACTATGCAATGATTCATTCAAAGGAGTAAACTTTCTTTCTGTCTTGAAAAACTTAGAAATAGGAGGCACACCTGATGCTGCATTCACATTGTTGTTGATGATGTTTTCATTGAATTTAATTGACTCTCTGTTCGGTTTAAACTTCCCAAATGGTTGTTGACTACTATCACCCTTATCACTCGGAGCCATAGGATTTGCTTGTTCCATTTGACTCACAGTCAGTTGATAATTGTGAAGAGTTGCGCAAAACTGTTGGAAAGAAGTAAACTCAGAAAACAGAAGTTTTTCTCTAATATCTTTTTGTAAATTAGAAATAAAGATTCTTTGAATATCATTGTCAGGTACTGGAAAAGAAATTTGAGCATACAAATGCTTATATCTACCAATGAAATCAGTCACTTTTTCTTTAACACCTTGTTTACAATGCATTAAATCAATCAAAGTAACTTTAGGACTTATATTGTTTTGAAATTGTTGAATAAAAGCATTTGCAAGTTGTTCAAAAGAAGTAATAGAATAAGAAGGCAACGAGCAATACCATTGTAAGGCTTTATCTCTTAATGTTCTAGTAAACAGTTTTGCAAGCAACCTTTGGTCATAAGCAAAATTGGTACATATTGTTTGAAAGGTCTTAACATGTGTTAGAGGATCACCCTTACCATTATAAAGCTCCAAATGCGGGATTTCAACATGTTTAGGGGGGATAGCTCTAACAATGTCAAGAGAAAGTGGGCTCGCAACATCAAATGTGGGCACACTAAACTTAGATTGATTCATAGAGGCAATTTGTTGCTGTAAAGAAGAGACAGTTTGTGCAAGATTGTTAATGGTCGCTTCAGTCGAAGAGTTCATATTAGACGTGTTAGATTGTGATGGAGGTATTATGTTATTGAAAGAAGGTATTGATTGAGAGTAAGGTGGTGGGACACTATGATAGTTAGTCATAGGAGATGATTGGAGAGGAGGAACACTACAAGGAGGAATGGAATGGTTAAATGAATTGCCCCCTTGCATCATGTTTAGTTGTGGAGATATAATAGGAACACTCATTGAAGGAATGAATGAAGAAGTTGGATTGAATGAAGGAAGAGGGTTGATTGAAGAAGAGGTATTTCCCCCATGACTGGTGATCATAGAAGGAATGTCTTGTATTGAAGTAGTCATTATGTTTGATGTAAAAGTAGGTATACTAGCAATAGGAGTTGTCAAAGGAATAGAATGATTAACTTGGGTAGGAGGTTGTGTATAACCTAAAGTTTCGGCACAACTTTTCATCGGCATGACATTCGAATCCACAATGTGTGCAATACCACGCAAAATATCAATTCCATTCTTATCACTTTGAACCATACGTTTTAGACCCTCAATTAATGAAAGAGCTTCGCTATCAGGGTATTCTTGAGACATCCATTGTCGAAAATCATCAAATTGGTTATCCAATTTCGAAAGTTGTTCTACAGAAACCTCATGGAGAGCTTCTTCATCATTAAGAGGATTAGAGGAATTACCCATGTCCTCGTTAAAAAGGCCATTCAAATTAGGTTCCATCTCCTCAGTAATTAAACCTTGGAAAGACTTAATTCTAAGGCTTCGTCTAACGGGAATAGTGTAAGTAGGGCTTATTGTTGTAAAACTCATGCACTAGAGAGAGAGAGAAGATTTTGAATTTTAGAGGTAACAAATTCCAATAAAATCAGCCAATCTCCTAGATTTAAGCTGTTAAATGCAATAAGGACAATCTCCCGAAATTTCAGAAAAAATGTCAAGGACCGTGGCGAACGGAGTGCACACGGTCCTCTCAACTTTTTTTGAAATTTTCAAGGATGAAAGTTATGATGATTTTAAAGCTAATCTGAAAAAATTGAGTGATTTTACGATCTGTAGATAGGCCAAATTAAAGTTGCAATCTCAAAATTGAACCCTACCAAGATTGTTGAAAAATGTAAAATTTGAATTTTGAAAAGGAGAGGGAAACTGAAATTTTGAATTTTATGATTTTGGATGGAATACTGAAAGCAATGCAGGCTTTGATTGAAATTTAAAAGTTGACTCGATTTCATGCAAAATTCAAATTTGAAAGCGAAAATCAAAGTTGCCGCAATTAAACACTTAATTTCAAAAGTCACAAATTGTAAAAATTTGAATAAAGCACTGAAATTTCGAATGAATGCCAACACACTTTTCAGGTTTAGGACTGTAAGAAACACAATTTTGATATGAATTTTAATTTCAACAATTTTTTGAATGATTAGAAGCCTCAATCCAAGCAATCACTAGACCAACTTTGACTTTAATTTTGAAAGCATTAGAATTGATAAAATCAGCCAAAATTCTGGATTTTAGCAGGAAAATATAGTAAGATCTAGCTCCCGAAATTTCAGAAAAAATGTCGGGGACGATGGCGCTCGGGGTGCACACGGTCCTCTCAACTTTTTTCCAAATTTTCAGGGATGAGAGATATTGTGATTTTATTGCGGAATCCAAAGTTACAGCCGATTTGGAGGTGTTTTGATCAGTGAAATTATCAATCAAAGGTTGAATCAAGAAGGTTTTAAAAATTAAGGTTTTGACACTTAACCACTTAATTTTCAGAATTAAAGCACAAATATGAATTGGTAATTTGCAATAGAAGGGTAGATCTGAAACAAGCATTAACAATTAAACATTTCACAAGCTCAATTACTAAAAAGAAAATTTTAGGGTTTTTATGCAATTAGCCTCTAAAATTTGCAAAAGATCAAACATGGAAATGTAATTAAGGAAGCAAATTTTTCAGATCTAACCATGAATAATCAGAATGAGGATGTTCAAGTCGGGTTCACCAAAATGTAAAGCGAAAAAATCAAACCCTAGTTGTTCTCCCCTCCCCAACTCCGAGGAGAGAGAAGGGAGGTCACTAGGGTTGATGGTTTTCACTTGGGAGAGACTTTACATTCAAAAGAGGGGTTGAAACCCACAAGATCCAATCCCACGTAATGCAAGATTGGATTCTAAATGAGTTTCAAGGGTTAAGACATCAAGGATACCCTCTTTTGTAAAGAAATGTAGATAGGATGATTGAACTAAGAATGCATGTAAAATAGGAAAGATTCGCTTATAAACAGAGATGGGGATACAGGATGGAGCTGCAGACCTGGAATTAGCAGTAAAATGTCAAGACGGTGCTATTCTGCAAATTTGAGCGAAAGTTGACGGTACGATGGCGCCCGGCGTGCACACAGTCCTCCGAAAAATCCGCAAAACGAAGGTGGATCTGTTCGTCTCTGCACAAGGATTCCAGATCTTCAATTACAGCCGCGTACCTGCAACCTACACATAGAAAAGAGAGGACGATTGGGGGGTTAGGGATGAGGGGTTTGCCTTTAGGTCAAACCCCAGTTTTGGAATTAACCAAGAAATGAGAATGCTGTAAATGTAAATGTTTGTAATGTAAACAAGTACTGATACCTTGTTGTAAGAATGTTTGTATTCTTACATGTGAAGGTGTAATGTATGTTGTATGTAATTTGTTGTAAGTGATCTCCTCTTCAATGGTTGAATCCTTGTCTTGAATGCAACACCTAGCCTTGAATGGAGACTTAGAATGCTCAATTGCTTGAAGGAATACTTGAATGCTTGAATGTTTGAATGTTTGAATATTGCTTCCGCGTCTTTGCACATATATGTCCTCCTCCCCTTTTGAGAGAGGAAATGTAGTTTATATACTTGTCAATTAGGGTTGATAGACTGATTTTCCCGACCTTAGGCCGACCAGGAAACAATATTTCCCGAATTGCAAACTTAAAGACCCGATGCCCAAAAGAGATCGGGCCCAAAATAGGGCCAGGGACCAAGGCGCTGGGCGCCATGGTCCTGGGGGACCAGGGCGCTGGGCGCCATGGTCCCACCTCCCGGGACAGCAGGGTGCAAGGAGGGATCATGCCAAGGTGCAGAAAAATGCAGTTTTTGGTGTCACAAGCAGGTTTCGGGGTCTCCATTCAGGTTTATCGTTGCATCGCCATCATGAAGACCCAAATGTAGTCGAAATTGCAAGTGTCGCAATTTTAGGATGCTATAGGTATAAATGGGAAGTTTCCAATACAGGAGAATTATTATTATAACTATCTTCACGAAGTACCAAGATTAAAGATATTAAAATTAAAATATTTTAAATCTATTAAAGATAGTTAATTACATGGAGAGTTGCATGGAACAATGTGGAGGGTCATAACCCTAAAATTGTAATGTATATATGTAAGGTAAAATTAGGAAAAAGAGGAGAGATTATTATTAATTTTAATACATCACTGAGCAGAAAAATATAATAAACGTAGAAGAAACTTTCATAAAATATTTATTTTCCTTCTTGATACTATGCGCAGAATGCTATTAAATGCTTTTGGAACTGGTTTCACTAACTATTTTGGTTAAGTAACCAAAATTGTTTGATAAGTCCTATCTGTAAATAGTTTTCTTATCATATTGATTTGAATATCAAGGATACCTCAAATTAATCAAAGGGCATTCAGCTTCTTTGTGTGACGTCTTTACTTGGTTCTCTCAAGGAGAGATTAAATTCATGAGAATAAATCACAGTGATAAGGATAAATCATTCACATATAAGGGGTCAAATAATTGACAGATTCATACAAGGTATGAATGTAAAAATTGTCTAGTAGAGTGATGCAAAATTTTTGAGAAAGCATTAGATTGACTATGTTGCCCAGTAGATAGAAGGCACTGAACATTACCCTTTTTAAACTTACATTCAAAACATTTTTTAATTTTAGGTTTTGTAAGTAGGAGATAGAAGTAGGATTAGAAGTTAGTTTCCTTTATTCCAGACATTTATGCCATTTCGAAATAAAGGAAGTGAAGATTGAAGATAAGCTAATAAAAGAATAAGTCTACTAAATTAGTATATAGGTGCACCCTCCTTGGTTTTACAGAGCCAGAAGTACAAGGAATAGTAACCATATTGGTTCATTTTGTTAGTTGGCTAGAATTGAATGTTGAACCTGAGTATAAGGCTTGGCATACCTTTAGGGTTTAGTAACCTGCAATTTTCAGCTCCAACACTATGAAAAGTTGCAATAGTATATTTAAATCATCATTGTATATGATTATGATCCATCCATATTTGTAATGTGAACACTACACTATAACCTTGTCATGATTGTTAATTGAGTTAAAATAACATCTTAATTGGAATGGAATATCATTTTGTGTATAATCTTAATTTCAAGACAAATATGCTTAAATAATACAATGAAAAATGATGTACCAAACATGTTATGATTTCATTTTGATATTATGAATAATTAAACTCAATAGTAACGTCCTTTTATTTGTAGCTCTAGAAAACTTGGATTTGTAATTTATCATATGTTCCCTTTATTGCATCATGAGTAAATGGATGCCAGTGAATAGTAGTATTTTGAAAACTTGAATAGTGGTATAATGAGAACTTTTATGTGGCATATTTTACATTTGACATATTGAAATTAAATGTTTCAAACCCTTCACCAACAACACTAAAATTAAGAAACTTATGGGTTGTTTAGTATGAGTTTGATTTAGGCTTGCATTCACTTGGACATGCACTTGTTTTATTATTGTGAACTTTATTCGTTTCTCATGATTTAAACATGGTTTTAGATGTCAATTTAGATGTTAATATTATAGAATAGCATTTTTCCATCTTTGGTGTCAAATTTAGAGTCTCTTGGGATCCTATTATTCAAAATTGGCCTTTTATACTATCTAAAATTATTTCTTTTATCAAGAGGTGGTTCCACAATAGCCAAAGATGACCCTAGGATGGATGTTTTGACTAGTATTGAGGGAAATTACAATCAATAGGAATAATATTGTAATAGCGGGTAGTTGTCAATGTTTTCAAAAAAAGTTTCTTAAAGGTGAACTGAATCTTATGGTTTTTTTCCCCTTCTTTCCTTTCCGTTTGATGTATTTTTCATGCTCTTATGTTCTACTTATAACTCTCAAGGTGTCTTTGTGCTCATAACTATGTTTGGCCAATATTTAGCAAGACCTAAGTTGAAAAATTAGGTTTTGGGCTATATATGGGGTCAAAGTGTCATTTTCAATTCATTTTAACCTCTCAAAGTTTGAAAATTCAAAAAGCCTTCTGCGAAGAAAAATGGTCATTCCGATCCAGGAGCATCAATTTGAGTGCCATAGACATCATAATCGACCATGAAATTACAAGCCAGACATGTGCCAGAAATGTGTGTGTGAAAAAGTGGAATAATTCTATAAGCTGCAAGACACAACACTTCAATTAAGTCATTACATGTATGGTTAGACAAATATAAGCATGAATATGAAAACCATAAAAAATTGACTAATTGCCTTCTAAAAGATGCGAGTATAAGATTGCTCTCAGATTTGTATAAGCAATACCAGTGACTAGACTACACCAAGACGAAGGATTCAATCTATATGAGTATGAGATTAAGCTAAATGGATGCAAGATTATGCTAGATGGATGAATAGTAAGCTATATGAATTCAAGAAATCATGAAAATATGCAAAAAGAAACTAAACTAAGATGCAATAATCTCAAAAAGCAAGCACAATATCTTCAATGACTCCAAAGCAAAAACTGCATAATAACAATAAATCTCCAGGGTGTTTTAAATGAGAGATGAAGGTTGAATTTATAGAGAATCACAAGAGAGATCAAGAAAAGGCACAATTTAGGATAATTAAGATAATTGAGAGATCAGATTCAGTTAACCTTGAGATGGATTCCAATTATAGTTTAATTGAAATGCATTCAAATTATAAGTTTGAGTTTGCATTAGAAATATAATTCAATTAATTCCATGCTCTTGAGATGAAAATAAGTAATTCTTTGATTTATTCAAGAAAAGAGTCTTTTCAATCCAACTGAATTTCTTTTCTCAAAATCTTTGAGCTCCAATTTTAGAGAATAATTAAAATTCCTTTAATTGCTTTTCTGATTTCAAGTTCTCAATTTAGAAGAAAGAAATAATATCTCAAGTTTTATTTCTCTTTCAATTCAATTATTTTATTTTATTTTCAATTTAACTCTTTCTTTGCATATTGATTCCTCTTTTGTGATAAATTAATTCCTTTTTTTATGATTAAATGGCAAATTTATTAATTAATTAAATATGCTAAGATATTTAATAAATTAAAATAGGATAATTGATCAAAATGATTTTCTTGGAATGATTTAATTAATATAGAATAATTCACTTGCCATGTGACATTTGATGATTGAAGAATTAATTAATTGTGTGCTCAAGATTGATTTAATTGCATTTGGTTAGGACCTTGGTGATGTTGCCGAAATTAGGGGCCCATGGTTTAGATGACCAATTTTAGGGTATTACATTTTCCCCTCTTTGAATTAATGTGCGAGCAGCATGTTGGTTCAAAGAATAGTTGATGTCTAGGAGATACCAGTTTTGAACTTGATTGATCATGAACCAGATGAAGAGTGAGGTGTTTAGCTTGATTTGAAGTGATGAGGCTGAACAGAGTTGATTAAAGCGAAACTGATCCCGAACTTGATTGAACTAGGACCGATAAAGAGAAAAGATACCAAACTTGAACTTGATTGATCAAGAAGTGGATCTTACTGATCTAGAACATGATTGAACTAGACATAGTGAGCGAAGATAAAATTGATCTTGAACTTGATGGATCAAGACACAATGAGTGAAGATAAACTGTCCAGCTTGATTTGAAGCGATGAAACTGAGCACCTTCTTAGATTGAGAGTGTGATCAAAGATACTCTTTAAAATTTTGATTGAGTTTAAATGAATAACTAATAGTTCTGATACTTAATATAAGTATAGATCCAATAGCCAATAAGATGAGAGGGAGGGGGTGAATCATACAAACTTAATCATCCATAAAAACATCAGATTCAACCTTGGTAACATATATATCAGTCATATAACCAAAAACTGTCAAACATGCAAACTCAAAAGCATATGAACAATATAAACCTCATAACACCAGATTTAACGTGGAAACCCAAATAGGGAAAAACCACTGTGGGATTTCAGACCCACTAAGAAATATACTCTTCTAGAGTATGCTCAATTAAAAGAAAATCTTGTTAAAGATTACAAACACATTGCTAGATGTGACCCGGTTAAGGGATTTCCCTCATATCTGTTAGGATCTTCACTTTGTTAGAAGTGACCTTGTCAAAGGATTTCAAACACTCAATCAGAATGTCACCTTGTTAGAGGATTTACATATAAGACTATTAAGTCCACTCGGTTAAGAGATTTCTTGTCACTTTCACAAAATAACAGTAATACAATCTATCTGCAACTTCGCATCTAAAATGCTAAAGCAGATTCCTATTTGTTCAATACAATCTAGACATAGAACTAATCTTGTCTATCTGTTGGGCATCAATACTTTGTTATTCTAATAGGTCTTCAAGCTTCTGTGCTCGGTAATCACTATGTAGCATCCCTATGCATACACTTGCCCACATACATTGTTTATCAACAGTTTCCTATTTATAAACAATCTTCTAACCGCTTAATCTCCTTGATCACATTTCCCATGATCAATCATAGCCATCAGATCTTCAATCTTGTCCAGGTTCATTGTATCTTTCGATCTGAAAATGTTTTACCCCGCCTTGGAACTTGCACATTCACCTTGGAACTTGTGTTAGGGTAATGTGGTTCAATCTGAGCTATAGATCTTCTTGCCAACTTTCCATTGCCTTAGATTCATTTAACAAACTTCTTTCACAGCTTGCCAAACATTGATCCGCTCCAGCTCCTCAGCTTCTTTCATTAAATATCACATGTAAACATTTAATGCATTCTGTTATAGCTTGGTTACAACTTGGTGAATACTAAACTTCACTCGGTAGACATTCTGTCTTCGTTAACCGACTGCGATAACCTTAGGGTTTACCGACTAGGTTCCTTAGCTTGATAACATAGTATAGTATTAACCTTTACATTTTACAACATATGTATGATGTTAAAACAATCTAAAACATCAAGATCTCATCATTGTCTGACTCGGTAGAGTTGCCCATTGAATAACTTATCCCCTTATTCATCATATTCTTTCCTGTGTCTTTACCGACTCCTTTATAATCTTCATATCATATTTCTCAAGATATGGCAACATCATACTGAATTAGAAAATCAATTTCTTGACATCAATGACAAAATAATAATATCAAGATAGTAAAACATCTTCAATTAGTTATGTCCATAATCATCAACAACCTTCTCAATATCCTTATAATGTAATATTGCCAACAATAACCAGCTTGATGAAAAGCGATGAAACTTATTAACGTTAAGAGACTGATTCAAATGAAGACAAATATCAGCTTGATTTGAAGCAATAAAATTGATATGCCCCTAGCGATTGATGTGATTTAGATGATCAATAAATCTCAACTTGATATGAAGCGATGAAGTTGAGATGCCCCTAGCGATTGATTCGATTCAGATGATCAAGAAATCTCAACTTGATATGAAGCAATGAAGTTAAGATGCCCCTTAGCAATAAGAATTTGTTTGATTTTCTTTAGTTGAAAAGTTTTTTTGCTCGACTTTTGATGAAGATTTGAAAAATTTATCGACTTTGAAGATGTGAGGTCATAAGGTCACGAGTATGCCCCCTTGGGAGAGAAATCAAAAGAGAGTGAGGGTAAATTATGATTATAGACAATTGTTGGCGATAATAATGACTTGAGCACAAAAAATGAGTTAGAGGAATATTTGAAGATTTAGCATTGATCGATGAGAAATTGAGTACAAATTGGAGAAAAGAATGAGAATATGATGAAAGCGCTAAGTGGTCCAAATTTTATTGAAATTGGCTAGGAGAATGATCTCAGATTTTGATTTCAATCCCAAAAATGGAATCAAGACGTGCAAATTAGCTAAGGGTACAATTTTCATGTCCATCAGAGCAAGTTGAAAAATTAGGTTTTGGGCTATATAAGGGGTCAAAGTGTCATTTTTAGTTCATTTTAACCTCTCAAAGTTTGAAAATTCAAAAAGCCTTCTGAAAAGAAAAATGGTCATTCTAATCCAGGAGCACCGATTTGAGCACCAGAGACATCATAATCGACTACGGAATTACGAGCCAGACATGTGCCAGAAATGTGTGTGTGAAAAAATGGAATAAGTTTGTAAGCTACAAGACACAACACTTTAATTAAGTCATTACATGTATGGTTAGACAGATATAAGCATGAATATGAAAACCATAACAAATCGACTAATTTCCTTCTAAAAGATGCGAGTATAAGATTGCTCTCAGATTTGTATAAGCAATACCAGTGACTAGACTACACCAAGACGAAGGATTTAATCTATATGAGTATGAGATTAAGCTAAATGGATGCAAGATTATGCTAGATGGATGAATAGTAAGCTATATGAATTCAAGCAATCATGAAAATATGCAAAAAGAAACTAAACTAAGATGCAATAATCTCAAAAAGCAAGCACAATATCTTTAATGACTCCAGAGCAAAAACTGCATAATAACAATAAATCTTCAGGGTGTTTTGAATGAGAGATGAAGGCTGAATTTATAGAGAATCACAAGAGAGATCAAGAAAAAGCACAATTTAGGATAATTAAGATAATTGAGAGATCAGATTCAGTTAACCTTGAGATAGATTCCAATTATAGTTTAATTGAAATGCATTCTGGATTTTAAGTTTGAGTTTGCATTAGAAATATAATTCAATTAATTCCATGCACTTGAGATGAAAATAGGTAATTATCTTATTTATTCAAAGAAAAGAGTCTTTTCAATGCAACTGAACTTCTTTTCTCAAAAGCTTTGAGTTCCAATTTTAGAGAATGATTAAAATTCCTTTAATTGCTTTTCTGATTTCAAGTTCTCAATTTAGAAGAAAGAAATAATATCTTAAGTTTTATTTCTCTTTCAATTCAATTATTTTATTTTATTTTCAATTTAACTCTTGCTTTGCATATTGATTCCTCTTTTCTGATAAATTAATTTATTTTTATATGATTAAATGGCAAATTTATTAATTAATTAAATATGCTAAGATATTTAATAAATTAAAATAGGATAATTGATCAAAATGATTTTCTTGGAATGATTTAATTAATTAAATAAATATTTAATTAATATAGAATAATTCACTTGCCATGTGACATTTGATGATTGAAGAATTAATTAATTGTGTGCTCAAGATTGATTTAATTGCCTTTGGTTAGGACCTTGGTGATGTTGTCAAAATTAGGGGCTCATGGTTTAGATGACCAATTTTAGGGTATTACATATACTACTTATATATACAATTCATCAACCTTGACTACAAGGTCAGCCAAAACCCCCAACTCTCAATTACAAAATTACATCACACGATACATATGCCACCGAACCAATATAATGATATACATATCATAGCATGGACCTAAATCAAATCTCCAAACATGGATCACCACCGAAAACCTCACCAAGATCAACCACAACACACTACACCACCAAGAATACCGCATAATACGAAGAATATCGCCGAAACAACCAAATCACCAAGAATGCACACAAGAATCAATTTGGACCACCAAAACAAATAGGACACAACCAAGAAACACCAAAAAGCACACTAGAATCATCTGCAATAGCTGCACCAACACCACTTATGCAAATCTTCATCGATCAACACACTGACTCACAGGAATGCTCAACAGCAGCAATTCATACTAGAAAGATAACTTGCGGAGCACCAAATTATAAACCATTTGAACTAAGGATACATATTAACATCAAAAACATTCTCCCAAATCTGTAAACCAAAGATATGATCATATCGGAGCTCACTGGAGAAAACACCAAACTCTACCAACCACTTCACAGAAAGACTGAACTATAAACTGGATCAAATAATATGATCAAGCAATCTCCCAAATCACTGAAACCAATAAGGAATAAAGTATTCCAACATCCCAAACAGATAAATCATCCATATCAGCTCAATGCAATCACCAGAACACCAAATAGCTCTCAGTAGCACTAGAACACATGAATATGTTGACATCAATGACAACAACATATCCTAGCAGCAGCAATATCCAACACCTGCATCTCCAAACAAAATGGTATCATCTACAAATTATTGGTGAGAGATGGATTTGATCCTGTCTACAACCTTCATCCCTTTCCAATTTCTTGTCTCCCTTAATTGCTTGATACCTTTGCCCATAGCTTCAGCCATAATTATGAATAGGAAGGGTGAAAGGGGGTCCCCTTTTAGATGGAAAGAAGTTGGGTACAATGCCATTGATTAAAATAGAACACTTTGGTGCACTGATACAACTCTATATCCAAATCAAGTTAGCACCTCCAGTAGAAAAGTTTTGTCCACCAAATCATAAGCTTTGAGGATGTCTAGTTTTAGAATCATACAAGTTGATCTTGTTTTCCTTGCAGTGTGTATTTCTTCATGAGCAATGATTATTCCTTCCACAATCGATCAACCTGAGGAGAATCCACTTTTCTCCTTTGATATTATGTGTTTTAGCATTTTTCTTAACCTCTTTGCAACTACCTTGGTTATGATTTTGTATGTCATGTTGCATAATGTTATGGGCATAAACTCGTTCATACTTTGTGCCTCTTTTTTTCTTAGGTATGAGAGCCAAGAAGGTGTGGTTTATTACACCAAGCATGACCTTGTTTCTTCTCGATTCCTCTATCACATTTTTTATATCCTCCCCCACAATTTTCCAAAAGTACTAGAAGAAGCTAGATGGAAAACCATCTAGCCCAAGAGCTTTGTCTAGATTGAGCTAAAAGATTGCACTTGTAACTTCCTCTCTAGTGATTTCTTTATATAGAACCTTATTTTGCTCTTATGTTATTATGGTTGGAATTACATTACGTATCTCCTCCCTCTCCTCCTAGTGTACTTGTGTTTCTCTATTGAGTATCTCTTCAAAGTATTTGACCACTTCATTGTTTACTACTTTTATGGAATTTGCCAAGCTACCATCTTGTCTCCTTATTTCTACAACTCTTTTCCTGTTTTTATTTTCTATTGCTATGTTGTGAATTTTATTTGTGTTTCTATCTCCTTCGCTTAACTATGTTTCTCTTGATTTCTGCCTCCAGTAGTATTCCTCTCTTGCCTACAATTATTAAAGCTATTTCTTGAGTGTTTTTTCTACCTCAAATTCTTCTATCCTCATCCCTCTATCAATGATGGTTTCATTTAGTTTTGATAGTTCTTTCTCCACCCTTTCTTTTTCTACAAATATGTTTTTGAACTTTTCCTTATTCCACTCTTTCAATTTGTTCTTGACATGTTTGAGTTTCTTGCTTATCTTGAATAGCTTTGAGTTGTTCCCCACATCTATTTTTGTCCACCATTGTTCCATCAAAGTCATCAAGGTGGGTTCCCTTAGCCACATGTTTTCAAAATTGAAGGGGCATTAGTTCTACAAGGTAATGATCTAACCTAGTGTATGGTAGGATAATTGCTTCTTTTACTTTCATATTGATGTCCCAAAATCCAGAGGTCAAAAATATGTCAAGCCTCTCTACTATGTTAGTGAAACCTTTCCTCTTGTTTGTCCAAGTGTAGATTTCGTTCTTGGTTTTGATGTCTAATAATTGATTATTGTCAATAAAGGATTTAAAATCCATTTGAATGTTGGTTATATTAGTCAATCCCCCTCTTTTTTTCTTCATTACTTAGAGTGGCATTGAATTCTTCCCCTATAATAACCTTCTCATTACTTAGGTTCCCCAAGATTCTTGTGAGTTGAGCCCATACCTCTCTCTTATCATGTGTAAAGACAAGCCCATATATATTTATTAAATGGAAGGAGACATTGTTCTGCAACAGTCTACACTTCACCATCCAATTCTTGTTCTTTTCCATGGTTGTCCCTTCTATCTTGACTGGATCCCATATTACACCCAGCCCAGTTGAGGCTCCAATTGCCTCAACAAAAATCCATGTCCACTGTCTCCATACCTTCATCTTTTGTTCACATTCATTGTTATCCCATTTGGTTTCTTGTAGGAGTTCTATGTTTTCTCTGGCCTGATCTATTTGGCGCTTGATTAAGCACCATTTATTAGGGGTGTTTAAGCCCCTAACATTCCACGTAAAGCACCTCATTGCCCCTAGGAAGGATGATATCCTTCCTTGATCTTAGTTTTCTCTAACCAAATTTGCGTTCATGACTATTGCCAATTTGGCTTTATTAGATTTGGATCCTGTGCTTACTTTTATTATTAGTATAATTGATGGGACTATTAGAAATCATTCAAGTTATTGGTTATTTTGATTTTAACATGTGTTTGATTCGTAAAATTAGATGATTAAATTTAAATGTATGAAATGAAACTGAAAATTGAAATAGAAAATATATTAATTTTTTAATTTGAATTTACGCATACTTAATTGAATTTTATTAAAATAACTTTAATTATTTCTTTGTTTATTTAAAAATATATATATTATTAAAAAAAAAAATTATCTATTATTCTAAAAAAAATTTATTAAATACATGTTTTATTATAAATAAAAGATTTATTCATAATATTATATTAAATAAAACAATTTGCATGTTTGTATTTTTTATAAAATTAAATAAAGTTTTTATTAATACCAAATAAACTAAAGTAAAAGAAGAACTTTAATAAGACAGCTTTTATTCAAAGAAAGAAATCGAATATTATATGGAAAGCTAATATCTAATTTATTTATTTTTTTAAACTTAAGTGATTTTTTGAAAAAACTATAGAAAATTCTTCCATTTTCTATGTAAGGAATGTTGGAAAAAAAAAATAAGGCTAGTTTTAGAGCAGATCGAACCAATGTAAGGGGTGATTTATTTTTTCAGCATGTTTTGGCAGAGAGAGAGAGAGAGAGAGAGAGAGAGAGGAACTATTATGGAGATATGTAATGTAATGTTCCTATTCCTATCATAAATTTTTCAATCATCAACAAGTGGATCCATATTATGTAATGTTCCTATTATTCATTAGTTATATCTCATTATTCTATTTTTCATTACATTATAATATTTATATCATAATATATTATATCATTATTCTTCATTTCCTCATAATATTCATATTATATTATTCTTCATTAAATCCATCTTTTCATCCATTTCCTAAATCACTTTCATATCTATTTCATCTCTTATTCATCATTTCTTATTCCTATCTATTTCAACCACCTATTGAATATGGGATAAAACACTCTTCATTTCTACATCAATCCTTTATCTCGCATTCGTCTTGACACTTGGATTCACCCTTGAGGACAATTATAAAAACCCAACCCCTCTCTCATTTCAACCATCTAGCAATCGAGCAATCTAATATTGGAGTTTATTTTTGCACTCTATCATTTTTATCTTGCACTTCGCTTTTCTCACTTTTTGCATTCATCATATTTCAAATCTCCATTTCCTGATAGCCTTTTTTACATGCTTTTGAGAGCAATATTGTTAAAAACACAAAATCTTGAGGAATAGGAGAGCAATGGGGTAGGTTTTGTGACATGCATGTGTGTTTCTAGTTTAGATTTTTTATTTGCATGTGTGTGCTTTGGCAGGAACTTCATTGTTGGATGTTGAAAGAAGCTAAATCCATGATTTAGTTTTCCATTTCCTCCATTTACAGTCAACTCTAAGTATTTAACACTTTTAAGCCTAGAAGTGTATTCTTAGTGTGACCACACACCTTAAGCAACATATTAATCCTAGAAAATGTCAGTCAACTCTGAGTGTTTAACACTTTTAAGCCTAGAAGTGTAAGCTTAGTGTGTGTGATTTAAGTCATTTTGTCTTCTTATCAAGGGATTAATAGCATGTTTAGGCATATTGATATGCCTTCCCTTAAGCTCCATGCTATTCTTTACATTTTCTTTTCTTTTGCAAGCATGTATAACGAATCCTTTCCCCTTCTATAGTTAGATCCAACCTTACAAGTTATAATCATCGTGTCAAATTTAGGGAAAATGAATGATTACTTGTGGCATAGCAAGCTCAAAGGATAGACAAAATAAATATCTAGGTAGTCTATGGTAATGTCTATCTTATCATATGTTTGCTATCACGAGAGCATGAGACATCTTTTATTGATAGGATAGGATGATTTGACTGATGAGTCCTTAATTTTAAATTTATTAAGATGTGATCATAACGCAATCTAGAAGAACCATATTACTATTTAGTGGTTGGTATGGTTTATGAATTTCAAGTAAATAGGTATCAGGTGTGAACAAATGAATCCTTGTTGCTAAATTTGACGAGTATTGGATAGATATAGTCATCCTTTCTTTTGCAAAAAATCATATGAATTGTACTCATTCAAGATTCTATAATGACTTTTCTTTCATTTGTAAGAATTGAGATTCCTATCAAATGCTATGATGAAAATGTATTTAATTTCTAGTTAAGCTACAAGTTGTAGGTATTTTATTAAGGAAAAAATAGGTTTTGAGGGGACCTCAAACCCCATACAACAAGTTTTGAAGGGACCCGAAACCCATGGATTTTTCATGGATTTGGAACCAACATTCGAACGTTGCAGTAAGATACAACATAGACATTCAGCAGCCCAGCCACAACCTAATAATAAAGATTAAGCGTTACAGAACTGGTGGCAAAAGAAGAATGCCTAAGCCACCCCTAATGAGTTTAGACAGACATGAATATAGGGAACAAGGATCCCTCAACCATAATCATGGGTTTTATCCAAGCTCCCACAACCTTATCCTTGAGAGTGATACCCACTATGAGAAGCTTTCTTTTCAATATCTCCCCCTCCATAGGAGATAAAGGAAAGAAGACAACAGAAAGGCCATCATCAGCTCCCTTCCAACTCCAAAAGACACTTCCAGGCATATCCAGTAGCATCCAACTCCACCTCACTACGAGAAAAATCACCTCCAGCCACATATATCTTCCCCTCCATAGAATATAGGACCACCTCTATAGGAAAAACCAGAGTAACCCCAAGATGCAGAAAATGAAGCAAAATAAACAATGCCATGGAACCAAGAAGGAGAGGGACAATATAACTCTCCTCATTACAAAGAGACTCAGGAGCCAAAAGATATAAAAATAGAAAACCAGACCCCGTCATTAGTAAAGCCACATACCAAAGAGATTCCACAAGAATCCATAACAAAAAAACATCTCCTAAAAGATCAATATAAATATAGAAGCGCAAGGAGAGAAGAGAAACAAAGAAACCACCATATTTTTGCCATAAGGGCCAAGAAGAAGCTAAGACATATAAATAATCCCTCAAAGAAACAAATGTAAAGCTCTCCTAGTCAAGGCAGAAACAACTTCCACACAACCCCACAACAATATTAACAACAACAAAATCCCAAAAGAAAAAAAAAAATGACCTAGAAAAGAGCAGGGGCCAAAGATTAGGCAAACAAGAAACCCTCATGAGGTCCAATACCACCATCCGAAAACCAAACAAGAGCCAAGAATAGTAAGAACATCTATCACAATCATAAACTAAAAGGGGGTAGAAAGCACCAATGAACTCTCCCATCAAAAGCACACGCATCTAAGGAAAGGATTCCTCAGACTAAATCAAAGCAGAAGATAGAGACCTCCATCTAGAGGAAAACCAAAATTTGATCCAATCCAACATGGCAAGGAAAGAAAATCTCCAAGGAAATGGGCCTCCAAGAGCCCACAAAATCAACATGATGAACACCCCATACAAGAGCCTCCTCAAAAAAGTGAAACAAAGGAGTAGGCCCCACTCTGGAAAACCTAGCACATACTACAAACCAAAAGGAGCGGGGTAAGGGGAGCCTGATAGAACCAAGGAGCCACCTCACCGGCACCACGCAATCCTCTCCATCACCAAAATTGACCCCAATGTCAGTGTCCTTTGAAACCTCAGACAGAGCCCTTGAGTCACACTTTCACCCACTCCAACAAGCCAACTGAGAAATAAGGCTAGAATAAGGCAGGCAACCCACACCATCTACCTCAGCATTAGGATCCCCTTCATCTTCATCGTTTGCATCTTCCCTTGCAGCCCTGACCACTCCCACTCCACGTGCGTGCTCTACCATTTGATAAGTAGCTACAAGTTGTAGGTTTCTATAGTCTTGGTAATCGAATTATGAAGAGAATAATTGAATTATTAGAGCTATAACTTATTGATCAATAATAAAATATATAATGATGATCAAAAGTATGTTTTATTATGTTGATGTTATAATCTTGATGCATATCAAAATAGTTGTGAATTTGGATGACATTACCATAAGGTCATTATGTTATAATGGGTATGAGGTTATGTTTTATCTTGATAGCATATTCATGAATTGAATTAGAATATTTAAAAGTTATTGAATAGATATGCAATAATTGTGTTTATGTTTCTTATCAAAAGGTCACATTCCTTTATCCTTTGACATATATATTTATAATTGTATAATATAGTTTTGTTGGCCGCAATGTAGAAAATTGAGAGGAGGGGGTGAATCAGTTTGCTCACAAACTCTACACAACTCAAACTTAAATTCAAATATGATAATAAATAATGAAAGCATAAATCAACACATTACCAATATTTTTGATGTGGAAAACCTTGTTAAGGGAAAAACCATGATGGGAACCTACCCACAATGAGATAATACCCTGTTAGGAGAAAATGAAATATTACAATGGGGAATGCACAACATTTAGGCACACTACCTAGAGCTCACTTCCTAAATCAACAAACAAGAAGGGCTACAACCCTTGGGAAGGCCCACTGCCTTATAGAAACATTTGGATTACATCTGGAGGATCATGAACTAATAAAATAGCATCTCCTCATGCCTGATTACAGTTCCAGTTAAGAACACAAGACAAACTCTTCTCTTTTGCATTTATTCACACTTCTCCTCTTCTACTGAAAGCTCAAATCAATGTCCACACATGTAGATACCTCTCTCACATGATTATTACATATATTTATACAAATCATCAACCTATATTTCAAGGTCGGCTCAACACTCATTACACATTACAAAGCATATAACCTCACACGCTATAACAATATATGTGGACCAAAACAATGCCAGCTAAGACATAGTGTGGACCTAAACCAATACCACGAACATGCAACACCTTTAACAATTATGCCTCAAACATCCGCAATATTCTATAATAATCATTAATGTCACATAACACAAAGAATCCCACCAGATCAAGAAAATGATCAATAACGTGCACAGCGATCAATGCAGCCATCAATACGGATAGAACATGATCTAGAAAAATCCACAAGCAACTTGAATTACTACAACAATAACCGCAACATCAACACTTACTAGAATCTTCATCATCATTATACCGAACCTCAAGAACACCAACTATATTGACTATCAAACTGAAAGATTCACTTGTGGACCTCCAAATCATGAACCATCTGAACTGAGGACACATATGAACATCCCAAACACTCTGGAAAATCCGCAAACTAAGATATGCAATTTTGGAGCAATGCGGAGAAAAATATTGAACACCGAACAACACAAACAACTGAAAACCATCCTCAATACCAGAACTCATAACTTGATCAAAACATCATGCAGACCACTAAAAATTTCACTAAATCAACTAGAGATACTTATCTCAAAACCTATTAATCCGCAACAACTCATCTGCAACACACTAGCCAAACCAACTCATCCAATCTAACTACAACACTAGAACATGGGAATATGTTGACATCAATAACAACACAACATTCAAGCAAACTTCTCAGCAATATCCAACAAGTTCATAATACAATAAATGATGATAAAATTCTTTGACTTCATGTGTAAATGCATCGTTGTGTTATTTTTTTCTCTATAATTCTAACAATTGTGTTAAGGTTGAATTCAATTCTTATTAAGAAGTCTTATTAATATGCATAATTCTTTTGAATGCACTTATGTACTCTTGTACATGCTCTTTTGCTCAAGTAGCTTCTATATTCTTATGAAGGCATGGCTGTATACAAATGTCTTATTTATTTGTGATTGAAAATTATTATGAAGTCACTATGATTTTTTTTGTGTGAATGAAATGTGATTTAGATGGAGCTTAGATATGTTGTCAATAACAATGAAGGAAGACTGAGAGGGGGGGGTGAATCAGTCTTCACCGGATTAAAAAACTTAATCACAAATACAGATCTGATAAACTGCAGCAATAACAAAGATAAGCAAATTGAAAGCACAACACACAACACCAAGATTTTGACGTGGAAAACTCGGTTAAAGGAAAAACCACGATAGGAACCTACCCACAATAAGATGATACTCTGCAGTAGTATGTGAAAATATTACAATGGGGAATGCACATGCATTCAAGCACACTGCCTAGATATCACTGCTCAAAAGATAATGACCCGAAAGGATACAACCCTTAGGGAAGTCTCACTGACTTACAACAAGATTCGGACTACAATCCAAAAGGAATGAACTGAAAGAATAGCATCTCCAAATGACTAATTATAGTTTTGGATAAGCTCAAATGTCTAACATCACTCTCTACTCAATCACAACACCGAGGGATGAATCCTTGTTCGCACATAAACCTCTCTCTGATAATGCAGACACTACCTCTATCACTAAATTACATGAATATGTCACCTATATATACAATTCATCAACCTTGATAACAAGGTCGGCTAAGCCCTCAACTCACAATTACAAAGTTACATCACATGATACAAAGATTGACCACCAGACCAATATAATTATTTACATGATATAACATGGTCCCAATTCAAATTCTCAAATGCTCAACTCCACCAAAAATCATGTAAAGATCAATTGCAACACACTACACCACCAGGAAAACCGCATAACACAAAAATCATCACCGGTTCATGAAAACCACCAATAGCTTGCAAAATGATTAATGTAGATCATCAAAATAAATAGGACACAATTAGGAAACACCAGCAAGCACATTATAATCATCAGAAATAGTTGTACCAACACCACTTATCAAATCTTCATCGATCAACATTTGAAAACTCAAGAACACAACCAATCAGCAACTGCCACAAAGAAAGATAACTTGCAGAGCACCAAAACACTATCCATCTGAAATTAATATACACAAGACCATCCCAAAAAATATCTCAAAATCTCAGCTCAATATCATATCACACCAAAATATACAGGAGGAAATACTAAACTCTACAAAGCACTAATCAGCAATACAAAACTGCAAACCGGATCATAAGATCTTCTCAATTTGCAAACACCAAAGAAAACCACATAAATATGTTGACATCAATGACAACAACATATCCTATCAACAGTAATGTCCAACAAACTCCAACAATCTCCAACAAGATCCTGATATGACTTTAGATAAATAAGCAAGGATTGTTGCTTCTATCTTCATATGTGTGTTATGTGCATCTAGTATGTCATGATATTGTTATATTAGTGATAGAATATAGATATATCATACTACTTGCACAAATTCCATTACTCTTTCCAGTATCACATTGCTAGTCTTCCTTGTGATGTATTGGGTATCTTTCATGTCATGAAAGATTCTAGAGAAGTGTAACTACTTCGTGGTAGGGTGGAAACGCACTCCAATAATGTTTTTGCTCGTGATGTGTTTGAGGGAGATAGATGTTAGGAGTTCCTACCATGGTGGGTGTCATGTTTTGTTTCCTATACATATTCATTGTATTCAACCATGTGATCTATTGTAAAAGTATATGCTTCCTTATGTTTAGTCATGTTATTATTTTTTTATTCTAACTTTTTGTCGAAACGTGTAGTTTTGCATCTCTAGTCTTGTATATTTGTACGCGTGACATTAATGTATGCTTGTTGATGTGTAAATTGTGAATTATGTTAATTTGACATAATGGTGGTCCTTACATCTTGGTTTACCCTTCTTCTTCATGTTCGGTTTTTTTAGTTTGGATGTTGTCTGCTCAAACATTCTTATTTCTAGCATAGGTATCTCTTCACCTTCCCCTTCTTCCTCCTCTTCATACTCTAAATCCTCATACTCTATTACTTCATCCATTACTAGTTTTATAGCTTTCCCTTCATTAGCCAACATATTGTTGGTTGCCTATTATGTGGGGGATAGGCATATCTAATCCAATCCCAATGTTATTGTCTTGATCAATTCCTTTTGTTGGTGTTCTTCACTATTTATGTTAATCCAAGGGGTTCAACTTGGTCTTGGCAATTTTCTTCCTCTGTTTTGATGGCTTTCATAGCTGCCAAATCCTCTATTTCTTCACCATTTGTATTGATTTGAATATTTCCCATCTCTATCTCTGAGGTACTCCAAGTCTCTCTTGAGATCCTCTCACTATTCGATCTTCTCTTGCCATTAGTCGAGGAGACCGTTCCATTGCCAATCATGTTTTTTCCTTCCTTGCATGCATAATTTTCCTCGCCCCATCCTTATCAGTTCCCTATGGATCAAAGCCTTGATATATCGTGTCATCATACTCCTTACATTTGCATTTGGGACATAATGTCATATAGTCTTCTCTTTCTACCTTATGTCGCCAGATGCCCCACTCTGTTCAAATATCAATTTCCTATGGAACTAGAAATGAGGGCAAGGCATTGAGGCACATCCTTGCATAATTTCCAAATTTCCTATCTATCATAATGCCATCCAACTACTTGGTGATGCCTATACCTTGCCCAATTTCCATTAGGATATCCTTTTCCTAGTATTCTACTAGAAGGTTGTAAATTTGGATCCATATTGGTTGCTCTCTAATCTCCTTCTTCCAAGGATCAAAGTTAGGTTTCCATTTCTCCATATAAACTCCAAAACCCTCAATCAAGTATGGCCCTTGATTTAGCGTCGTCGCACATTAAGAAAAAATCATTTGCTAGCACCTGAAATGAAATAGGATGCCCCCACTTGGATATGCACCATTCATGCAATTTTCCATGATCAATCTGACCCTGACCCCATTTGACAAACAATCCTACATCCTTGATTGTTCTACTAATCTCTTAATTCAATCCTTTCCTAAACTAATATATATACTCTTAGGTGGATTTATTTTTTATTGAGATGACTCACCTAATTGTTTGTTCAAATTTTCTCATGCTTCATTCGCTTGGTTCATGGAAGCTCTGCCTCTCTAACTTTATCTTTTCTGGCCTCCTGTGTTATTGGAATCTTTGATCTGCCAATTTCTTGAGGAGTCCGCATTTTTCTGCTCTAATTGCCAATGTCGTCCATACCTTGGCCCAATGAAGTTAGGGTTTGAATTCCATGGGCACCTAGATATTCTATGATTCTAATTTTTCTTCCAGCTTCCTTGAGCAAAATTTTGCGTAGGTCTTGTTTTGCCATTCTAATGGAGACCATCCCAGTTGTTTGAAATTCTGTCATTATGCCTATATTCTAAGAAGGGTTTTGGGGGTCTCGCTTTGTCCACCCAGCAACCCTATTTGTAGACCCATTGTGGGTTGTGTTTGCTTTCCTCCAAAATCGCATCTTGGTGATAAGTCTTGTACACCTTCCACCCTCTATTTATCTTTCCATGGATTTCTTCCACTGGCACCTTCCAATCCATCTCTTCTCCCCATCTTTCTCCATTCTAGCTCCAGATTCCACCGTTCAAGTCTAGGCTTCCTTGCTCCTACGTCATTACTCCTCAGCTCACAAAATTTCACTTTGTTGCTCCTCTCATGCCATTTGAACCAATATTATACCAATCTTTAACATTTTTCTTATATTTATTTATATCAACGTCAAAGATCCCACCAATAACAAGTGTTTTTATATCCTTAGTTAAGGATCTAGTAGGTAATTAATTAGAAAACTCTTAAGAATTACTTAATGAAGGAGTGGTCTTTGTAGACAATTAAAATTTCCCTAATGCATATTGTTGGCAAGAGACACTACATGTATGATGGGATGTTGTCATTTATGGCAACTCATAACAGATTTAGTATCTGCAATTCATGATGTGATTATTTCAGAAGATTGATTGAAGATCGATTGAGTCCAATGAGGTTCGCTAAGAAAACATGACATCTGGTAGAATGTTCAATATTTTGATTGGCAGATTATTTTGGTTAAGTATTTTGATTTGCAGATTTTGAGGAAGGTTTGTGAACATGTAAGTTACCTTATTTTAGGAGTGTGGCCTCTGGTGATGAGTTTGATTTAAGTTGGAAGATCTGGTAGACTGGTTATTGATAAGAACAGTGCATATCAGCTGTAACATGTGATAATTCATTTTGCGGATTTTGCGGATTGATTTTGGTGAGTGTTTATGTGTTTGAGGTTGATGAATTGTCATGTGGGAAGCATGCGGACATTTTGTTTTGGTCTTCATATGCATTAGAGATGGATTTGAGCCAACTTATTTACACATTTCATCTTTTGTGTATTATTCTTGAAGTCGACATGAAAGGGTTCTTAAATTATGATGCGGATATATAAGAAAGGTTTATTTGATCATTTTTAGGTATGATGATGATGATGAGGATATGAGATATGGATATGACCGATTGTGAATAGTTTCACGTGCGCAAGTGTTAGAATTATGCTCTGAATTGAATTGGTATATCAAAACAAAGCAGTATTGGAAAGTTGTGTGAGATACAGTATTTTGTGCTTAACCGAAACTATACACAAGAATTTGTTGATGCTAATTCATAGTTCAAACCTAATTTTAATCTATTACAAACATTTTGTAAGGCAGTGAGCCTTCTGGGGTTACAACCCTTATTTGTAAATTGAGAAGTGAGCTATACGCAATGTGCCTGAATGCGTGTGGATTTCCCTTATGTAATATTTCTATACTTTTAGTAGATTATATTAATATTGTGGGTTAGAATCCCACAGTGGTTTTTCCCTTAACCGGGTTTCCACATAAAAATACTTTTGTTATGGTGTTGGTGATTGTTTGCTTTATGTTTTGCATCTATCTTTCATTCAGTTGCTTCAAGAGGATTATGAATTAGTTAATGAATGTTTAATATTGTTGAACACTGATATCCCCCCCCCCCTCTCAGTGTTCATTGATTCCAACAATTGGTATCAGATTCTAGTTCCTCGATAGAAGCCTAACAACTTGAGGTAGATCCGGGAAAGTGAATCAATGGATTCTGGTAATCTAAGACAACAACTTCTTGTTGCACTTGATCTTGATCAGTCCAAAGCCAAGGTCTGGGAATTGAAATCAAATCTTAAAGATGCTGAAAACTTCATTGAATCACTGAAAGATCAATTTAACAAGTCAAGGGATAAGAGAAATGAACTTGTTGATAAGCTAAAGGAGAAAGAAAATCAAACCATTGATGATCAAGCTCTAAGGGAGAAGACTGAAGAATGTGAGAAACTTGCTAGAGCTAATGCAGTTCAGAAAAATGATATGGAAGCTATTGTGATAAAATTGACAAAGGAGATTGAAGAAATGAAGAAAAATGAATAAAAGAAGAAAAATGAAGAAAAACTTGCTCAGTCCCTGAAAGACAAATCTAAATAATATTGCAGACTTAAAGATGAAATTGGACAATTGAAGAATGATCTACAAGATGTTAGAGAACATGAGGAAGATCTTGGGAAGTAGGTCCTACTTCTCAAATTTGATCTTGATGTTACAAATGAATACAAGGAGAAGTTATCAATCAGTTCAGCCAGACTAGATGAAATGCTTGCAAGCTAGAATAATCCTAATGACACTCAAGGACTTGACTTTGAGAAACGTGAAAGCTCCAAATCATCTCAACAAAACAACAACTCAAGAAATCCTCTAGTAAGGGAGCCTAATGCTCATAAATTCAATGGTAACTGTAATACCCTAAAAATGGTCATCTAAACCATGGGCCCCTAATCTCGACTACATCACCAAGGTGCTAACCAAAGGCAATTAAATCAATCTTGAGCACCAAACTAAGTAATTTCTAAATCATCAATGTCACATGGAAAATAAATCATTCCATATTAATTAAATATTTATTTAATTAATTAATCATTCCAAGTAAATCATTTTAATCAATTATCCTATTTAATTAATTAAATATCCTAGCATATTTAATTAATAAATTAATTTACCATTTAACTCATCAAAAAGGAATTAATTTACAAAAGGAATTAATTTACAAAAAGGAATTAAATTGAGAAAAGAAATCAACTTGAGATATTTCTTTTTCTAAATTTGAGATAACTTGAAAAAATCTCAGAAAAGCAAGAAAAGCAATTAAATTGAACAAATCATTTTCTCTAAAATTAAAACTTCAAAGCAAATCTTGGGGAAAGAGGTTTAGTTGCATTGAAGAGGATTTTTCTAATAAAAATCTTGAGCAAATAAAAGGAATGTGCGGATGATACCAAAATTGTTCATAGTTTGTGTAGTCACACAAATCTGTCCAGCTTAATTAAATAAATATTCGCTATTTATTTGATTAAAAATCCACTAGCCATCAGTTAATTAAATTAATATTTAATTAATTCATCCCCAAACATTCTTCTATTAATTAAATAAATTATTCAATTTATTTTAATTAAATAAAATTCAAATCAATTAAATAAATAAAATCTATTTATTTAATTAAATCCCCTTTTCCTCTTTTAAATAAATTAAATAAAACATTTATTTAAATCATTATCCCCACCCCACTTGCATTTTCCTACAAATGCAACTTGCACACATTTATTGAAATAAATGAATTTTTATTTTAATAAAATCCTATTTTCCCTCACCCACCAAATCCAATTGCATTCCTAAATCCCCTTCTAGATTCTTCTAACCCCTTCCTAATTAACCTAATCCATCCCCTAATTATTGTCGCATTCCTAAGCAAAATGGAGTCACTTCTCAAAGACTCCAAAGTCTTTGAAAAGCATTTAATGCTTTGTGTGTTCAACAAATTAACCCCCAAAGTCTTCCAAGACCACTAATGGCTCTTACATGACCATTTATGGCTCTTACATAACCATTTATGGTTATTTCAAACTTGTCCCCCAAACATTTATTGTTTTGACCATATTCATCCATTTCACATTTGCACAAAGAGTTTATCCATTGGATAAAAGCTTTATTCTTTGAATAAAGAGTTTATTCATTCAACCAACCTTGACTTTAACTTCCAAAGTCATATCAAGCATTTAATTCTTATTCCCTCTCCTCTCAACCTATCTCACATTGACACTTGTCATCCTGGGATTGGGTTGAAAGCCCTCACATGGATTTGAAATCATTCAATCCTGACCCTTGTTGAGATTGCTCAATCTCAACCATCCATTGCTCCATTTTTCCTATAAATAAAGCCCATTTCTTCATAATCCAGATCCTGAAAAACTTGTATGCATCTAAGCTATAGGCATTTTAGAGAGCATTTAGCATAGCAAACTAATATCTTTGTTATTTTAGTAAAATCAATCATTTTAATATTATCATAGCATTAACTTTTCATTTCACATTTTGGAGCACAATACTACAATCTCAATCCTCCATAAGCATCCATAGTGCAAAAAGTTGTTGAGAGCTACACTATTTTGGAACTTGGAGAGGAGAGCAACAAGGGAGAAGAAGCCAAGAGCATGTTAGGAGGCATTTGGAGATGCCTCATCATATTTACCTTCCTAGTTAGACATTCTATCATGCTTTTGGTATCTCTTTTGATATGCTTGTGTAGGAAAGTATTTTGTTTATGATTTCTAACACTAACAATTTGGTTTTTCTTCTTGTTTGTGTTTTGTTATCATTGACTAACCTTCCCTTTTTACAGAGCATCAGTTTGATTTTTGATAGTAATTCTTTTTTGCCCATTCCAAGGTCTCCTTTTTCTCTTTCCGTTTTTGAAGAGAAGATTCATCTTATTGCTTCAAATATTTTATTTTCAGTTTCTTCTGATCTATTTGATGAGATTGTTGCAAAGGAATTTCCCAAATTTTATTTTTCTTCTACATCTGCCTCTTCGGGGCCTATCCATGATGGTTGTCATGTTTCCTCTTCTCAGCCAAATTCAGTTGAAGGTGTCGATGCAAATCTTATTGATAGTCCTTCAACTGTTTCTAATTTATATGGATTTGATTTCTCTCAGAAGTTAGTTTTGGAGTAATCTCCTTATGTTTCCCCCCCTATTGTTAAAACTCCTAAGAAGCGGGGTCGGAAACCAAAATTGGCTAAAATCGAGGAGGAGATTGTGGCTGGTATTCAATCCACTATTGTAGAGAAATTTTCTTCCCAAGTCAAAAAAAGGAGGGCATGTTGCTCTCCTTGTGATAAATGAGGATTTTATCTTGGAATGTCAATGGCTTAAATGCCCCTAAAAAAAGGGGAAGGATCAAGAAATTTCTTGATTCTTCAAAAGTGGATATCATCTTATTGCAAGAGTCTAAACTTTCTCAGGATTCTTTTGATAACATAATTTCCAAATGGTCCCTTTGGAAAGCTATTCATGTTCCTTCTTTGGGTGCTTTTGGTGGTCTTATAACTTTATGGAATCCTAAATTAGTCAAAGTTGAGATGTTATCTTTTGCTTCTCATTGGCAGTTGTTAAAGGTTGACTGGTTTGAAGTCTCTTTTGTTCTATTTAATAGTTATGGTTTGACTTCTCCTTTAGATAAAACCGACTTATGGGATTCCTTATCTTAATTGTTTTTATGATATGATGATTTTTTTATTGTGCTTGGGGGTGATTTTAATGCTCTCCTTTCCCCAGATGAAAAGAGAGGGGGTAATCCTACAGCTCAAAAGGTTATTGATAACTTTTCTTCCTTTGTACAAGACAGTGCGTTATTTGATATTTTCCCTTCTAATGGTTCTTTCACTTGGACTAATAGGAGATCTAAATTTCAGATTGCCTCTCGCCTTGACAGATTTCTAATTTCTCTAAACCTACATTTGAGGAACTTTTCCTTTTCTTTTGAGATTCTTACCTCCTCAAATTCTAACCATTTCCCAATTTTTCTCAATTTTGATAAATTGGATCATGTTTCCTCTGTTAGACCTTCTTTTAAGTTTGAGAGAATGTGGTTCACTCATCCTCATTTTATTTATTTATTAAAGCAATGGTGGATAAGTGCTCCATTTTGCAAAGGTACTAGTATGTTTCAATTTTATTCCAAACTAAAATTTGTGAAATCTCAAATTATGCCTTGGAATAAATTGGACTTTAAGAATATTTTTCATGAAAAAGAGGCAGTTGCCAATGATTTGAAGGTTGTTAATGAGGAGATTATTAGACATGGCATTAATTCCTCCACTAATGATGCTCAAAAGAAATTGCAAGCTTACTGGGAGATCCTTTGCTCCCAGGTTGAAATCTATTGGCCCCAAAAGTCTCATGAGGTTTGGCTTAAAGAAGGTGACAGGAATACTGCCTTCTTTCAAGCTGCAACCAAGCTTAAACAAGCTGCTTCTACAATTGTTAGTATTAAGGATTTTAAGTCTAGTTATGTCCTTAATTCATATCAGCAGATTAGAGAGGAGGGGGTGTCTTTTTTTAAAGAATTGTTATCTCCTTCTTTTTCTTCTTCCTCTATGGATCATCATGTGGAATTTCTTTTCGATTCTATCCCCTCCCTTGTTTCTCATGAGGATAATGACTTTCTTATGAGGCCTTTTTCTTTAGGTGAGCTTCATTCTATTGTTTTTTCCATGGCCCCTGACAAAGCTCGGGGTCCTGAT
Organism: Cryptomeria japonica; assembly: GCF_030272615.1. NCBI lineage: Eukaryota > Viridiplantae > Streptophyta > Pinopsida > Cupressales > Cupressaceae > Cryptomeria > Cryptomeria japonica. The sequence goes on from NC_081408.1 coordinate 401,538,130, forward strand.
GGGTTTACTATCTTGTTCTTTCAGAAATGTTGGGATTTTATTGGTTTTGACTTATTGATGGCTTTGGAAAATTCTAGGAGGGGCGGGTATATCCTTAAAAAATTTAACATCACTTATATTGCCCTTATCCCAAAATCTAAGAATCCCCAAACTTTTGTTGAATTTAGACCCATTTCTTTGTGCAACTCTATTTACAAAATCTTCACCAAGGCTATTTATTTAAGACTTAAAATTCTCCTTCCTCGTATCATCTCTCCTCAACAAGGAGGTTTTGTTCCAGGTCGGGAAACTCATGAGGGAGCAATTGTTTCTCACGAAACTTTACATTCTATAAATTCATCCATTATCCCAGCTTTTGTAGTCAAACTTGATATGATGAAGGCTTATGATAAAGTTTGCTGGGCTTTTTTGCTCAAAGTTTGGAGAAAATTTGGTTTCTCTAAAAGTTGGTGTAAATGGATCAGGAGTTGTATTTCTACTGCTTCATTTTCTGTCGTCATTAATGGAGCTCCCTCTGGATACTTTTCTTCAACCCAGGGTGTTAGACAAGGAGATCCTTTATCTTCTTTCTTATTTATCATTATGGCAGAAGCTTTTAGTCGATTGGTTATTAAGCAAAGGGATCTAGGCTTTTGGCAAGGGGTGTTAATTCCTAATTCTGATATTTCAGTCCCTCATAACCTTTTTGCTGATGATACACTTTTATTTGGGTCTTCTTCTATTCAAGAGGCTACTCATATTAAATTTATTCTGGATACTTATACTGCTAGATCTAGCCAACAGATTAGCCCCCATAAATCTAGGATCTTCATTTTTAATACTCCTTAGTTGGTGGCTGATAGACTTGTGAATATCATAGGTTTCCCAGTAGACACTCTTCCCTCTACCTATTTGGAGATTCCTTTCTTTATGGGATCTACTAAGTCTTCTTTTTGGAATTCGATTATTGAGAGGCTTAAATCTTGTATTTCTACTTGGAAGGCTAGGTGGTTGTCTCTTTCAGGTAGGATACTTCTCATTAAAATGGTCCAATCTGCCATTCCTAATTACTATATCTCAGTTCTTCAAGCTCCCAGATCAGTCATCTCCCAAATTGAAAATATTATTCGATCTTTTCTTTGGAAAAATAACATGACAGAAGATAAAAAGATTCCACTGATTTCTTTGACCAATATGTCTCTTTCCAATCAAGTTGGTGGTGTTGGGATTCAGGACTTATCTAAAAGAAATAGGGCTTTTGGGGGCAAACTAGTTTGGTCTATGTATACTAAGCCCCAATCTTTGTGGTGCCAAGTTATGCAGGCTAAGTATTTGGATTCCTAGAATCCTGCTAGGATCTTCATAATTTCTAATCCTCCACAGGGGTCTGCTATTTGGAACGTTATGATCTCATGTAGGGAAGTGGTCTCTAATTTTCTCTCCTGGTAGGTCCATTCGAGGGAGGATACTCTTTTTTGGAAAGACACCTAGAATGGCTTTCCCCCTCTTTCGCAACATGATTCTCTTGCTTCTGTTTCAGTTGTTCTTTCTCAATCATGGGGAGTTAGATTGGTTGATTATGTAGATAGTGTTGATCTATTTTCTCACAAAGTCTCATGGAAGGATCCCTCTACTCTTCCATTGTCCTTGTAGGAAATTCAAAATTTTAAATCTATTTTGCAAGACCGAGTGGCTTTCCTTTCTAACATCAAAGATCAACGTATTTGGTGCCCTTCCAAATCGAGAAACTACTCTATTAAAGAACGATATTTTGTTGTTCAACAAATGGCCAATCAAAATGCTCCTCATTGTGCCTTTTTGTTCTGTTGGAATAATTCAGTATTACCTAAAGCTGGTGTTTTTTCATGGCTCGTGCTGCAAAATAGAATTTTGACTAGTGATCGTTTAGTCAATTTTAATATTGCAGCCTCATTTTCTTGTGTCTTATGTGGTAAATCTCTTGAAGATGTCAATCACCTTTTTCTTCATTGTGAGTTTGCAAGTAGTTGTTGGCATTTTGTCCTCCAAAAGTTATCTCTTTCATTCCCTTTGCCTTTATCTTTATGGGACATGTTTCAAACTTGGCCAGTTTTGTATTCATCTTCTCTATTTGCTTGTTTGTGGTTTATAATTCCCTCTTCAGTCACACGGGCCATTTGGTGGGAAAGAAACAAGCGCATTTTTAGATGTGACTCATTGGATTTATCTGTTGTTCTTGGGATTTTGGAAAGAAGTATTATTGAGCAAGTTAATGCTCATGTTCAGAAATATTTTAATATGAATTCAGAGTTCTCTTCCTGGGACAATTTTATGATTTCTTCTTGGAAAAGTATCATTATTTCTGTATCACTCACCTTTCCAATGATTCAGAAAACACCTGTAGACAAAAATTCTATAAAATGGCATCCTCCTAATGCCCCTTTTTGTAAATTGAATTTTGATGGATCCTCCCATGGAAATCTTGGTGATTTAGGAATAGGGATAGTTTTTCGTGATCATTTGGGTTCTTTATTAGCATTAAAAGATATGCCAATTTATTCTGGCACAAATAATATGGCTGAGGCTTGTGCTCTTTTAGAAGGTCTTGTTATGGCTAAGGATTTGAATTTCAAATACCTTCATATTGAAGGTGACTCGGTTATTGTCATTAATGCTCGCAAGGCAAGAAAAGATGATAATTGGCATTTCCGATATATTCTTAAACAAATATGGACTCTTCTTGATACGTTTGAGCACCTCATCATCTCACATGTTTATCGTGAAGGTAATTCATTGGCTAATTTCCTCGCTAATATGGGTTGTGACAAAACTGTTATTGATTCCTCTCGATTGCGGTGTGATTTGATGAGCTTCCCAAACCTATTAAGTATAGCCTGTAGAGAGTCGAGTATTTAATATTTCTTATTAAATGATTTCTCATTTATACGAGTTGGTGTTTCTTGTAAATTCTCTACGTTTTGTAGTATATATATATATTGGTTGTAGGTGTTTTTTGGTGCAGGGGCATGTCAATTTTGGTTGCAGGAGTTCTTTGTTGCAAGGCCTTCAAGATATCCCATGAAGATGGATTTGTCCTTTGATGTTGGTTTAGTCCTCTTGCTTTTTGGAAGCCTATGTTATTTCTTTTTCATGTCCTTATTTTGTAAATAAGCTTGCATGCTCCTATTCTGTAAAATGAGCTTGCATGATCCTATTTGTAAATGAGCCTGCATGCTCCTTTTCTAATCTTTATTTTGTAACTAGCTTCGGCTAGAGGATTGCTCACTACTTCTCTTCTATAGTCATGTTGATGAGCAATGACCGAAGTTTTTCTTGCTGGTTTTTTTTCTCTAGGAGCTCAGTTTGAACCAGTTTTTAAATATATTGTAAAAATTATATATTATTAATAAAATATATCAAGTGCCATTGCCACCTTGCAAAAAAAACAAAAAAAAAACTAATTTTATCTCTAGTGCACGGAATCAACTAATTTTATCTCCAATACTTATAATCTCAATGCATTCAATCAAGCTTTAATTGGAATTTATCTCAAGATTAACTCAATCTAATCTTCTATGAAACTGAATCAAAGCATCCAATTATTTCAATTCACCTAGATTGTACTTTTTCTTGAGGAATCTCAACCGCTCATCATTAATCGATCTTGATCGTTGGTCTCTCTTTGGATTCTCTATAAATTCAACCTTTCATCTCTCATTCAAGACACCTTCAAGATTTATTGTTATTTTGTAGTTTTTTCTCTAGAGTCATTGAGAATATTGTGTTTTGAGATTATTGCATCTTAGCTTTTTGCATATTTAGTTTATTCATTCATCTAGCTTAATATTCATTCATCTAGATTAATATTCATTCATATCTAGCTTAATCTTGCATATCTAACTTAATATTGCATCCATATAGCTTAATCTTGCATGCATTTAGCTCAATTTTATGCTCATGTAGATTAAATCCTTCATCTTGGTGTAGTCTAGCCACTGGTATTGCTTAGACAAATCTAAGAGCAAGTATATACTCGCATCTTTTAGAAGGCAATAGGTTTATTTGTTATGGTTTTTATATTCATGATTATATATGTCTAACCATGCATGCAATGATTTATTGAAGTGTTTGTGTCTTACAACTTACAAATTATCACTTTTTCGCACACACATTTATGGCGCCCACCGTGGGGCTTGAAGATTACAATTTTCAGCCTTGCAGATCAGCTCTTTTTATTTTCCAAATTTCGTCTATACGATTCCTGCTAAAACTCATACAAGTTTTTGTTAGGCATAGTACGATAATTTGTAACATATCGTATGGCTTTGTGAGAAACCTCGTACGACTATATGTTTTCTCGTATGGCTCTGTAAGTAATGTCGTATGGTCTGTGGGGAATAATCATACGCCTCAATGATAATACTTGTATGATTTTCTTATTTATCGTATTGAAAGGCAGAGTGATTTCTAGGGTTTTTCTCATTGAATTTTGATGGTACTAATGCTAACCCTGGCTTGTTTTATGTCTGCTTGACAAAAAAAAAATTCACATCCTAACCAGTTTTTGCAAAACGTTTGGCGAAGAACACGCTTGTCGCTCAAAAACAATATGACTACTAATTAGTTGTTTTTGCAGGTTGCCTAAGGAGATTCAATTAAACATTGTGTATTGTTTAATTCATTTCTAGGCACTTAAATTTCAATATGGTAAATGAAAAAATAGGTCTTTCGTGTTTGAGAAAAGTCTAAAAGGTAGGAGAGTATGCTCTTGTCTGCACCGACAATTAGAAATCTAGACCCTTGCAGCTTTCCTAGTTTGAGATTTGTGTTCCTTTAGAGGGCCTGTCACAGTGGGAAAAGTAATCACCCTATAAGAATGACCCAAGTGAGTACAGCTAGACCTAAGAATTCCAACTCACTATAATAAATAGGCCTTTCGGAATTAAAGTCTCGGAGGACGGGATTATTTGAGTTTTCTCTTTGAGATCTCTCATATTGGGCATTTTGTAGGGCCTCATGGTCTCAATCATGCTTGTGTGTGTTTTGGTACCTTGTCGGGCTATAGGCCTCAATCACGCTTGCACAACTTCAAGGGGTGATTTCGAATGGAAGTCCTTATTAAGAACTTTAAGATAGAAGCTACCTGATTCACCTCTGAAAGGGGGATAATCTTTGTGTAAGAGAGATAGTAACTCTCCCAAGATACTTTCCATATTGTGCCCCCATTAGCATTTGGAGTCGGCTAATACAATGTTGAGAATCCATTGCGTGAGACTCAGCAGCCATCTTCTGGTTATCTATTGGGTGTGTACCTGAGTCTGCAAGCAAAGGTTTTCTCTCTCAGTCAACTTCCTTAGAATTAGCATGTTGTGCTTGAAGTCACTTTACATCCATTGTGTTTGTTGTGTCTTTGTCCTAGAAATAGAAAGTGAAACTCTAAAACTAGAAAACAAAATATTAAAAACATCAAAAAAACTCAATGGTCAAAACTTTGTCCATGTCAGAAACTCGTCCCTGTCCAGTCCTGTGTTGTACAAGTCTTTTGTTTTGTCATACAACCCTCTGAGAATTGTTGTACTACCATACACATACTTTCATACGAGTCAAGTTCATCATTGCCATTTTTTTGTCTGACAAAGTCTAAACTATTGTAAGAGTCACTATTACCACTATCATTTTGTCGTCTAAGCAAGTCTAAACTGTCATGCGAGTTTAAACAGCAACTTGTACAATAAATTGTCTTTGTCATTTGGAGGTCAGTAAATTATCATTTGGAACGTAATATTTTGTCGTACGAATCTGATTATGTCATTCCAGAAGCCTCTCTTTTTGTGTGTTTTTCTAGATTTGTCATACTTGCCTAACCAATCTATAGTGACCATATATCTGGTATTTTTCATCTTGAGCATAAAAAATTTTGATAGTGTGCCCATGTCATTGTGTTACATGATTTTGTCGATCATATCTTAGCTATCTCAATCAATCCTACATCAATCTAATCAACCTAATCTGCTTAGATCACATCTTATACAGGATAGATCATTCCTGAAACCAGACTTGGTCTCAATCACTTTACTTAATCGTTACCTCAAACGTACAACTAGCTCCGATTTGATCTTGACATCTGTATCACTTATAGCTCTCGGTCACGTCGATTATAAATGCTTATTCAAAATAGAATTTCTCATAAGAAAGGTAAGGGACAGTCCTTTTTATTGCAAACTAATTCATTCTTTATAGAAGACCTCGTCTCTAACAAACCTTTGTCGTCAAGTGTACCAATTTTTTATCAACTCTTATCTCCCACCATGTCTGGAGAAAGGAAAGAAAGAGAAGCTACTAAACACAATACTTATGATAATGTTAGCACCCATGCTATTGACAGTGACTCCTCATCTAGCGAGTCTGAAGCTTCTGAACCTACAAAAGCTATTATAAATAGTTGTCAAAAGGATAAGGATTTCTGAAAAAAGATAAAAATTATCATGGCCAGAGAAACATAAGAGAATTTTCTAGAGTTCGAAAAAAAAGGCGCTAAACTTCCCATTCATTATGACATTGAAAGCCTTATCACTAAAGAAGAAGATACTCCATTAATGTTGGTAAACAAACAATTGCAAGCATTACAAACTAAAATCAAGGAAATGAAAAACAAGGATAAATCATCTACGCGGTATTCTTTGGACACGATCTGCCCGTTCCCATTTGACAAGAACCTTTACATGCCTCTATTTCCTTCAAGAGTGGAGACTCCTAAGTTTGACAAATATGATAGCAAATCAGATCCTCAAGACATTGTCCAAGAATTGTGTGCTTTATGTATGGATTTCATGCAAAATAAACATATCTCATGTGTCTCTTTCCAAGAAGTTTAGAAGGACAAGCCATGGAGTGGTTTTCAAGCCTTCTTGTGGGAATTAAATATTTTGAGGAGCTGGTTGAATTGTTTCTCTAACAATACTCCTATAACATTCATCATCCAGTCACCATGATCGAGCTCTATAATACAAAATAGAAGACGGGAGAACCTTTTCTCACTTTCTTTCAATGTTGGAGGAAGATGTTCTTTAGATATTCATGAGCCATTCCTAATTCTGAGAAGATGGACATCTTTGTTAATAATCTGATTCCTAAGTTGAAATATAATATCCAAATGCAAGTATACCCTTCATTCAACAAGATGGTGGACAGTGCTATCAAAATGGAAGATGTGCTTGTAAGGAAAGGAGATATATCACTTTATAAAGAAACACAACAAGGCTCTAGTTCCAAAGAGAAGAACAAATATTGGAAATACGACAAAGATAATAACAAAAATGTTGTTTATGATGGAGTGGTTGATACTATTAAACCAAAATCAAAACCAGCAGTATTTAATCTGACTAGTGGCACACAAGCCCTCAAAGCAGTTGAAAGCGCTACAAAAAACATTCCTAAGACATCCAAAGAGTGGTTTAAAGAGAAGCCTTGGCTTTCAAAGCCTAAACGCAAATTCACTCCTTTGGGAGAATCCTATGAATCGGCTCTTAAGACTCTATTGGCAAATGAACTGATCACATTGCTTGACAGCTCCAAACCATATGATCTTGAAGTCAAACCCAAATGGTAGAGGGAAAAAGAGTATTGTGAATATCATCGAAACGAGGGTCATATAACAAATAACTGCATGAAACTCAAACATGAGATTCAAGACCTTATCGATGCTAGTGAAATTATTGTTGGAAATGATCCAACCAATGTTGATCATAAAGCTTTCAAAGATCCCTTACTTGCTTATGAGCAGGACAATTCCTCAAAATCCAAGGGAGGTGCCAAAATCAATTACACCTATACCAACAATGATAATATGATCAACATACTTGAACCTTCCCGATCTGAATATCGCAATGTGATCATAGTCAAAGATGAGAAAAACAAACCGTGAATTGCGAATGTCGTGACCCGCGCTAAAAAAAAGATACTCTCAAAGGAGCTAGTTCCTCCTCTCCTGGTCAAACATCATCAAATCCATTGACAACATAAAAGCTACCGACTTCTTCAAACAAACAACTAGATACAATCCTGGCTAAATCTAAATAGTTGGCTTCATCATCTTCTTCTGGTTACAACATTTTTGAACAAATAAAATGGACTACCACTCAAATCTCCATTTTTGAACTTCTTAAGATCTCTTCTACTCATAGAGAGATCCTAGACAAAGCTTTTCTCGCTACTAATGTCCCTAAAGACTTAGATTTGAATCAGTTTCAATCTATGGTGGGTCACCTAACTTCACCTCACTACCTAACCTTCTCTGAAGAATATGACAATTCCTTGAATCATACACATAACCAGTCATTACACATTGAAGCTATGATCCATAAACACCAAGTCAAACATGTTTTGATAGATGGAGGTGCTAGGTTGAATATTTGTACCTACAATTTACTGATACAATTGGGATTTTTTGAGAATATCATTGATCCAACAAAGAAAATAACAATCAAAGCTTATGATGAAGATGAAAAAACCTCTAAAGGTCTGGTACTATTACCAATCAAGGTGGGACCTATGGAAAGAGATTTTATTTGTTAGGTGCTTGACCTTCCCTTATCCTACAACATCTTGCTGGGTAGACCATGGATTCACGAAATGCAAGCAGTGCCATCTACATACCATCAATGCTTGAAATTTTCGTACAATGGATTTGAAGTCAGTGTTCCTATTGATACAAGATACACCTATAATTCTTTAAAATAGTGTGTTGATACCCTTGTTCCTCATAATAGAGCAGCCTCTACAGTTGAGAGTTCAAAAACTTTGATGAAAGACTTAGAAAAGAAACTGAAATTCACAGGTACTAGCATGGATGGATACAAGATAGAACATGTACTTTCACTGATGAATCTTCCTCCATCACCAAGATAGACTGGAAAACCATATGAGGTTATGAAGCCACAAAATTCAATGACAAACATCATCTATGATGGTACTTTGTGTAATCCTCTACTTCTCTTGCAAATGAAATAGAAGAGGCAGTTGTTCTCGGATGGCTTTACAAAGGGGAAAATGAAGATAGAGAAGTGCAATGTTGTGAAATTTCTCCTAAACAATATGGTAAAGGCTATAAGATAATCCAACACATGGGATATTCAGGTACAGGTCCTCTGGGAAAGCATCAAAAAGGAATCATTAAACCTATCAAGCTACAAACTAAGTCTACAAATGATAAAACTAGACTTGGATACCCTCTAGAGGAGTCATCAAATCAAAAACACACTTCTCATCAACAACCTAAGTGGAGGAAAAAGATACTACATCAAACATCACAGGAAGTAAACGCTCATCAAACTCGGGAAGAGAATGAGAAAGAACAATAAGAATTGGCAATCAAGAGAGAATAAGAAGCTTGTAATCAAGTTCCAAATGTATCAACAGTAACACTACACGAAGTAGAAATCCCAGAAGACATGAGAGAAGATGCGGAAGGAATTAAAGAAATGTTTGCACCATTAAACATTCTTGTCACATATACAAGAAGAATGCAAGAAGAGGATTCAGAAACAGACTTGAATGAGTATGAATGGAGTCCAGAGCCTCTATTAGATGCATCTACTGAAGAAACTCTTGAAGAACCTAATGATATCATAGATGAAGCACAAGAGATAATACGCTTGAAGTTGCAACGAGAAATAGAAGAAATTAGACTAAAAACACAAGAAGATGATGAGCAACAACTGAAAGAAGAAAAAGCACAGGAAAATTCCTCACTTACTGTATCTCTATCTAATGAGATAAAAAAAAATCAGATGTGGAAATATAAATGAAGAACTAGAGGCTAGACAAGCAGAACCAGTCATCAGTCCAGAGGAAGCTAAATGGGAATGAAGACAAAGATTAACAGAGTCATGTCAACAGGTATGTCAACTACAAGTGATTATTGAACCAGGTGATGACAATGCCGTGAATTCCCTTGAACTCATTGAATCCTTATCCCTGGTACATCCTAAGCTTATTGACCATACTTTAAAAGATCAACCCATAGATATCCCTACCTTTGCCAATGACTATACCTTATCTTGCTATCTTAATGCAGTTGAACACATGAACTCTTCCACTAGTGAACAAAGTGTGAACCTGACAGAACCAAATGTCGAGTATCTTAGTCTCAAAAATCAAAAAAAAAGAAAAATAAGTGTTTTGATGGCGAAAACCACACTGTGGTGGTGTCAAAATCTAAAATAGTAAAAATAAAAGACGTAACTAACAATGAAAACCTCTCTGAGGCACCTGAAGATGAGATACTTGATATTTTACCTGATCACTTTCAAGAGCGATCATCAGTTTTGATTGAACCTACACAGTCGGTGAACATCAGAAGAGAAGAAACTCAACATATAATACATGTATCTCAATCCCTATCAGCTGAAGAACTGAAATAATTTGCTAATTTCTTCACGAAGAAAAAGATCAATTTTGCATGGACATATGTTGATATGTCAGGTTTGGACCCTGACCTCATAATGCATCATCTTTCTATCACTCCTGGGGTTAAACTTGTCAAGCAAAAGCTTTGAAAAATGCATCCTCATGTTGCATTACTTGTTAAGGCTGAGCTAGAAAAATTACTAAAAGAAGGATTCATCATAGCAATTGATTATGCTGAGTGGATATCTAATATTGTACCTATTTCCAAACCTGACAAATCAATATGTGTTTACATAGATTTCAGAGACTTAAACAAGGCATGTCCAAAAGATGATTTTCCACTACCTAACATAGACATGATAGTGGACATGACTGCTGGCTATGAAATGTACTCTCTGATGGATGGTTTTTCCGGATACAATCAGAACAAATTTGAACCTAAGGATCAAGAGAAAACAATGTCCACCTGTGCCTGGGGAACTTTCTACTGGAATGTTATGCCCTTTGGCTAAAATAATGTGGGTGCTACCTATCAAAGAGTTGTAACAATAATCTTTCATGACATGATGCACAAAAACATGGAGGACTATGTCGATGATACCCTACTCAAATCTATGAAAAGATCAACACATCTCTCGGAATTGGGTCTAATCTTAGACAGGATGGAATAATTTAAACTCAAACTAAATCCTAAGAAATGTGCATTTGGAGTTACATTTGGCAAACTCCTAGGATACATTATTTCAGCAAAAGGAATTGAAGTGGATCTAGAAAAATTTTAAGCTATAATGGAAATGCCGCCTCCAAATAATGTTAGTCAAATGAGTACTCTATAAGGGTTGCTCCAATCAATAAGATGCTTCATTTCTTAGCTAGCAGATAAGGCTCAACCATTCACAAAATCATTACGCAAAGGAGTTACATACAATTAGGATGAAGGCTGTGAACAACACTTGCACCATATCAAGGAGTGTCTTACTAATCCACCTATCTTGATGCCACCAATTCAAGGCAAGCCTTTGATTCTTTATATATCAGCTACCAACACATCACTAGGGGCACTATTGGCTCAACGAGATGAGAACAAAAAGGAAAGAGCTATATACTATATCAGCAGGATGTTGGTGTCCTATGAGATGAACTACACTATCGTTGAGAAAGCTTGTTTGGAATTGGTCTTTGCATCGCAGAAATTAAGACATTACATGCTAGCACATTCTATTAAACTGGTGGATAAGATTGATCCTCTAAAGTATCTTCTAAGCAAAGAAACACTTACAAGGAGATTGGCTAAATGGGTTATAATAATCACAGAATTTGACATTGAGTATGTAGAACACAAAGTTATCAAATGGCAAGTCATTGTAGATCAACTTGTTGATGCTCCGCTTGAAGACAATCAACCTTTGCACATAGAATTTTCGGATGAATCCATAAAGAATCTTACTCAGTGATCCTAGAAAATGTTCTTTGGTGGATCTTTTACTCAACAAGGTTGTGGTGCTGGAATCCTTTTTATCACTCCTCTAAGATACTCAATTCCAAAGGCATACAAGATCCTCTTTCCTTATACAAACAATATTGCAGAATATGAAGCCTTGGTAAATGGAATCAAGTTGGCTATTGAATGGAAAGTTGTTGAGCTATACATCTATGGACACTCCCAGCTAATAATCAACCAGATCAATGATATATATCAAACTCGGGATGAAAAATTGATGCCTTATAAAATAATGGTTGATGACCTTAAGAAATACTTTATCTTTGTATCATTTCAGCAGATTCCTAGATCATCAAACCAAGTAGCAGATGTTATGGCTACATGGGTATCTATACCATAGCTACAAGAATTTGAGTTCCACTATGAGTTCTTGGTGGAAGAGATACATTATCTTTCTTATGATTCCCCTGAGTCCAAGATGCTTTGTTTTATCATTGGACATGACTCATCCTGCTACATCCATATCTACTCTTACTTACGTGACCAAATTATCCCTGATAATCTTACCCATAATGAGAAAAGAAACCTGATTCGAAATGCTTCACAGTATGTCATCATCACTAACGATCTATATAGGTGAGGTTTAGATAGCACTTTGCTTAGGTGTTTAGAACTTGAAGAATCCCAACGTGCGTTATCTAAAGTTTAAGAAGGTATTTGTGGATCTCACTCAAACGGTCTAACTCTAGCTTGGAAACTGCTAAGGGCTGGCTATTACTGGCCAGATATGGAAAAGGATGTTGTTAAATTTGCTAAAACCTATGAGAAATTTCAGCTACATGGGAATCTCATACATGCTCTAGCAAGGGAACTAATACCTTTTATCACACATTGGCCTTTTCAGCAATGGTTGTTTGACCTTGTTGGCCAAATCTATCCTACATAATCTAATGGACACAAGTTCATCATAACTACCACTGAATACTTCACTAAGTGGGTTGAATTAGTTCTTTTAATCAAAGCAACTGACAAATAAGTGGCTATGTTCATTCTTAACTATATCATCTGCAGGTATGGAATCCCTTCTTCAATTGTGACTAACAATGGAGGACAGTTCAAAAACAAAGATCTAGATGAGCTATATGACAAGTTCAAAATCAAATAGCATTGGTCTTCCATATATTACCCTCAAGGTAATGGACAAGTTGAAGCATCTAACAAAACTATGTTAACCATCTTGTACAGAACAGTCAACAAATCTGGGAAGGATTGGCACTTGCATCTCAATCCTGCACTATGGGATTATAGAAAAATTATCAGAACACCTACTAGGGCTAAACATTTTGCTTTGGTATATGGGGCCAAAGCAGTCTTGCCTATTGAGGTGGAAATTCCTTCTTTGAGAGTTTCTTTGCAAGGTCTTATTACTGATGAAGATCATAGAATATCTAGATTGCAAGAACTCGAGTTGATGGATGAATGTCGGCAAGTGGCTTTTGATCATCTCAGAGCTTATCAAAAGAGAATGTCTAGAGGTTATAACAAGAAAGTTCGACAAAGAGAATTTCAGGTTGGTGACCTTGTTTTGAGAGGAAATCCTAAAAGTCAACAGTTTCAAGAACAAAAAGGGAAGTTTGAACCCAACTGGTTGGGTCCCTACATTGTTACTGCAATCTTTGGCTCTGGCGCTTATCAACTCTCAACAGCAGAAGGAGAACAACTCTATGAACCGATCAACACTATCTACTTAATAAATTCTACACTTATCATTCTCAGCTCTAGCAACTTGTACAGCTAAAAAGTCAAAAAAAAAAAAAAAAAAATTGCATATCATTTTATTCAAAGCACTGCATCACATATATATATATATTTTTTTTAAATGCATCGCATTCACAAAATTTCTGCATTTTCATATAGCAGCATTAATAAAACAAGGCAACTGTCCAAGTTTATCATTTGTTTGCATTCAAGACAAACAAGGGTCATCTTTTTTCTTAGATATTTGGACATGAAGTCTTTGAGATCCTAAGGTCATTCATTTTCAACATTACCTTGTGACAACGCTTTACTTATGGTTGGGTAGTGATTTCACTATTTGAGACTTGTTAACCCAAAATCTATCAATTGCTATATCTCAAACACATTAACAAAATCTCTAATTCATTATAGACACCTAGTTGATCATCTGACTAGTGAAAAATCTAAAATTCTACTTCAATGTCGTTGTAATTGTCACACCCAAGTAGGTTTCATTACTTACAAGTCAAGGCAAGAAAAGAAAAAAGCAAAAGTGTTATGCCAAATATTCATCTCAAGGCAAAAGAGCAATGATATATAACTGAATTATCACGCATACAAGTGCGACAATATTGACTATGGGAACAGGCGAGTAACTCCATCAGGGCTATGGACACCTACTAGCAATGGAGCAATATTCAAGAAATTACAGTCTATAACCTCGTCGAAGCTCTAAAAGCTTGTTGGCAGCGAAGCTCTATTCGGGATGCTTTTGAAGTTAGAATAATCCATGTAGCTAGTCATATAGGATGCCAAGGATCTTTAATGAACACAAGAGTAGGAATTAACTCATTTGGTACATGGGAAAAAGAAGATCAAAGTTTCAAGAACCAATGGGGAATTTTTTTGCGTCTCCATTTGTAAATCCTAGTCACTAAGTGTATTAATTTGGATGTTCCAAGGGACCTTAAGGATCGATTGACCGCTTATCTATGAAATGCTTTGTACCTCCAATTCATTTGGTGTATTAAATGCTAAACAAGCACAGTCATCCTTGTTCGAATAGGAAATGCATCTTCATCATGCATATTGCATTAGCATAGGTCATATCAAGAATTCATTATCTCCACATGCATTATGCAGATCATCCTGTCATATAGGTCTGCATACTAGGGGCATAGCTGAGAAGAAAAAATCATAAAATGTCTTGAAAAAAAATTGTAAATATCATATCAACGTAAATTTGGCATTTCCTATTTTATTTCCCGCTTTCTTGCATCTTTGCTTTACTGTTTGAGATATGATTGACATTTTTCTTTGTGTGTTATCTTTTAAATTTGTTTTCAATTATTATTCCCTCTAAGTAACTCGAGGAAGTCTATCTTGACTAAGAGGAGCAAGGACTGGGGGCATAATACTTTTCTTTGTTTTCTACTTGTAGGAATAATTTCAATGATCTGAAAACATCTCATAAGCTGGGTGTCTGTGATAAGTGCCTTGTTGCCCCATATTTGACATACCCAAAATTTGAACTTCAAATTGGTCCCGATGCTAAATGAAGGCCCAAATATGTGTCTGTGTAACGAGTGAGCATGTGATCCAATGTTGTTGTTAGTCAAAATGTGAAAAATGGATGAGTTTTGAAACTTACAAATAATTGATGGAAATCGCTTTCTGGACATGTCCTAAGCATCGTTTTGTGCCATGGGACCAATTTTTTCTTGAACCCAATTCACAGTTTGCCATATTTTCAACTTTCAAATTTTGATGTCCCTTTCTCTAAAATAATTTAAATTCCTCATCCTAGGTATCTTCATGAGTAATAAATGATGGTATTTTCTCATTTCCCTACCATCAACATGTGTTTCAAATTTCAAAGCCTAACTCCTTACCATTTAAAAGTTATGGTGGTTTTTCCTAAATTTGGGTTATTAAATTTTAATGGGAAATATTTAAATTATTTTTCAAAAATAATTTAATATTTTAATTTGGTTTCTATATTTCCTATTGAGATCATTTTGGGGGAAAAATTTATTTAAAAATACCTCTCCTCTCCCTTTCTCCCACTTCCTGGTCAACGACTCCTAAAAGTCAAAATCATAACCTTTGAGAGATTAAGGTTAGGAATGCTCCATTTTCAAGCATTCCTAACCCAAATTTATAACCTCAAAAAGAGAAGGGTAGGATTTATCCAAAATGGAGCATCTCTAACCTTCCTTTCTTACCTTGTGTGGGCTCGCTTTATGAGTTACATAAAAAGGTTAGAAATGCTCTGTTTTGGAGCACTCTTAACCTTTTTCACAGGACAATGAAAATTTGATGGAGGTGGCTCGGCTTCGGGCTCCACTCAAGTTGTTTTAATCATGAGGATCGAGGACAAAACTAGCTCGAGATTGAATTAAATTGAGGTGATGCTTCAGATGTGCCTGTTCAAGGCAAGATATGTTGAGAAGGCTTATGTACTGTTTGCGGCCATACCCCAATGGAATATTGTTTCATGGAATATTATGATCGCAAGGAATAGAAAAATGGATTTGTTGAAACGAATGCAAAAACTTTGAAGCAAATACAATTAGCGGGTGTAAATCTATCTTCCACAACCTTAACCTGCACCCTCTCTGCTTGCACACCAATATGGAAGCTTTAGAACCAGTCATGAGGCTTCATCAAATCATAATGGAAAGGTGACTTTAATTAGATATTCTACTTGGAAAGGCTTTGGAAACTATTGATGCAAAATGTGAAGCACCGAGCCAAGCACATAATTGTTCAACAAAATGCCTTAGAAAGGTATACCTCATAGACCACAAAGATTGCAGACTGTGCACAAAATGAGATGTTGAAAAAGCTTTAGGAATTGTCAAAGCAAATGCAGTTCGCAAGCTTATAACTGAAGTCCACAACCTTTCCTAGCATACTTCTCGCCCATGCCAAAATGCGTGTTTTGGAGCATTGAATAGACGTCAATCAAAGAATCATGTGAACTATTTAACACAATGCTTCAAAGAGATAAAGTTTCAAGGAGTGAAATGAAAAGATTGCAGGAAATGCACAAAATGGATTTCTTGAAAACGCTATAGAAACTATCAAGCAAATGCAATTGGCAGGTGTAAGGCCGAATTCCACAACCTTTGCAAGCATCCTTTCAGTCTATGTAAAATGGGAGCCTTTGTAATAGGTTATAAACATCCACCAAAGCATAATACAATTCGGGATTTTTGTCAGATTCTATAGTTGGAAATGCTCTGGTAAAAATATATGCAGATTTGGAATCATGGACAACACACTCGAACTATTTGAAAGAATGTCTCAATGAGATGTCATTGCATGCAATGCAAGGTGTGGATATGTAAACAAGTCACATGAACGGTTTCGATAGAAATCCTCCTGCAAGGAAATTGGCATCTCATGGACTAGAAAGATAGCAAAGATTGTATAATGTCAGCTTAGTACTTCTAGAGACATAAAAGCAAGATGCCAAACTATATGACAGAATGCCCCGAAGTGATGTCATCTCATGGTTATGATTATTGCAAAACATATGAGAAATAGGGTATTAATGTATGTAAACTACATAAATATAGACCAAAATTCGTGAACTGTTGGACAAAGAGCCTCAAAGAAATGTGATCTCTAGGAATGTAAGCTTTGTGTGAAGTGTGAATGAAACTTCAAAAGTAAATAACTATTTACTAAAAAATGCAAGTAAAGTTTATGAAGTTTTGAAGAACTTCCAAAATGTCGATGAAAGGAAAATCATAAAGCACCATCTTGGAGGAGTTGTTTAAAGTGCCAATCAAAATATAATGGTTATGATTCTTGAAAAGTGAAAATCTCTTCAAATGTTGGTGAAGAAGTTGGTAATAGTTATCGAGTGATAATACTTGATATTCATAAGTGGCCTACGTGTGAAATGTGAAGATGTTGACAATGCATGACGAGAACTAGACCAAATACAGAGAGGAGATAATTTTGTGACTAGAATGAAAGTGGATAGAGTTATCTCTGACAGGAATGAATGTGCATATTTCAAATAGAAGCTACTCCAAATCAAAGAAGACCACCTTTATTTCAGAATATGTTTGATGCAAAGGATTGATGGATTACTACATCATACACACAATGTGCATGCCCAAGTGTCATCAAGAGAGATGTTGGTGATATGATTATGAGATCAGATGAAGTGGATGAAGGTGGATAAGTGCCTCAGCATAATTCAAGAATTGAATTTTCATCAAAATTGCAAGCTTGAAATTGTCTTTTTTGAAAAGGTGACTTATGTCACTTATTGTAATTAAAGTTGAATTACAATCTTTATTTTTGTAAAAGTTAGGTAAATCCTAACTTATCTTCAAAAAGGTAGTTAATCTAAGCATTGGCTTAGGTAGTTATCCTAAGTAGGCACTTAGGTAGTTATTCTAAGTGGATAATTAGGGTAGTTATTCTTAGTGAGGCAAGGTGGTTACAAGTAGTTATTTTCTCAAAGCCTATAAATACAAGGCTATTTGTAATGTAAAGGGGGACTTTTACAGAGGGAAATACTCTACAGAATTTTGTAGAGGAACTAAGTGAGAACTTTTGATATTCATACCTTTGTACTAAGGGGTTTTTGAACTTGTATATTTTCAAAAAGAATAATGAAGAATGCATTGAGTTTGTGTGTCTTAAATGTATTCATGAGTTATTGTTACTAATTTCTCGTATGTTGAATTAGTAATCCCTTTATGTATTGGTGAAATCTATTGATGAAACACATCATTCAATGGTATCTTGACTTGCATGTGCTAGTACAACCTATCTCTTCATATGTCAAGGTTTATTGTACTTATTTCATCATTGTTGCATGACTAACCTATTTGGTGGTAACTCCTTTTGTAATTGTTATCATTTATGGAATCCTACTTGGTATTCGTATGTCTTCTAATAGGGTTTTTGTTATTAATCTTATTTAAGTTCTATGTTTTCTCCTTTATGTACTTTCAGGTTAAAAGTACAAAAAAATCCTAAATATACCTATCATACGAGGGAGCTTCTCCTCTCAAACGCAAAGGAAGATTGTGGTTTTACTCCAATCTCTCCAACTGTTGGAACGTTTGTCACTGCTCATCCGGCAAACAAGGTCAGTTTAAGATAAAGGACCACAGTGACAAATCTATTTACCAATAGATTTTTGGCGACTCTGCTGGGGAGCAAAATACCAGTGTGTTTTGTTCCTCAGAAATTGTAAGGTACCTTCTTCAAAATTAAGGTTGGTGACTCTGTCTGAAAGATCAAATTTAGAACAATGGTTTGGTACATCAGAAAGTTGGAAAGTGACAGTGAAAGTGACGATGAAGACTATATATATCAAAAGAAACAACTTCCTGATGAGCCCATACAAGTCAAATTCTTCAAGAGATTTTATGGTGGCATGCAGTTTACTCCTGATAAGATTCATCCCTCTTTATGTCAAGTGTTACAAGATATTGAAGAAAAGGATGGAAAAGAGATTGATTTTCTTTCTTGTGATCATTTACCTAAATCAACAACATTCAAGAAAGATGAAGACAAAAGTGATCTTTCTCCTATACCAATTGCTCAACAGAATTGAAGTCTTGATAATCCTGAACAAGTCAACTTCTTAAAGAGTTTCTACAATGGAAGGAAACTTGATCATCATAAAATTAATCCTTCTATACTCCAGACTCTACAAAAGATTGAGGAAAAAGATGGAAGAGAGAACCAATTTTTTTCTCGTGATTGTATTCTTGAATCAACACTGGATAATAATGAATTCTCCTCCAACTATTTCTCAACAAAATCAGATTCTCAAAGATTCACATATCAAGTTTTTGAAAAGCTTCTATGGAACTAGGAAACTTGATCATGACAAAGTGCATCCTTCTCTGCTTGAAACATTACAAGAGATTGAACAAAAAGAAGGGAAAAAATTATTTTCTTGAAGATTTGCACATTCCTGATGAGATGTCTTGTGATCCAAGTTTTGAAAAAGATCCATCACATTATGCATGTGTTGAGGAAGATGAAGTCATATCAATTCACAAGGATACATGTCAAAACAAAGATAAAAAGAAAGTGTGTGAAGAAGAAAAAGAAGATGGTGTTGGAGCACGTCATAAGTATTGCAATGAAGAAATATTTCATCAACCTAAGAACAAGGAACTTGAAGAAGAGGTATCAAGTGATTTCAAGTCTTGTTTGCAGCCCCAACTTGAAAATAATGATGAAGTCATGCATGAAGAAGAATCCCCTATAGTCTTCATTCCAACTTGGTGTCTCAATTCTTCTAATGATGACTTTCTATGTGGTCAAGATATTCTCATTCATCCATCACTAACAGTTGAAGATGAAAACTTTCCCGAGGAAATCAAAGGTATGATACCTAGTGGACAACCTTGTATGGATATGACCAATGGAGACTCAACCATAGGTAAAATTTTGCAGACATATTCTTTATCTTCAAAAATGGAGACCTTTACTGAACTTCTAGATCAGCCCTGAGTGAAATAAGATGAACCATCAAGCATCCACTCTTTATCATACATGCCACCTGAGTATGAAGTTTTCAAATTTCATGAAGAGTGTGATGAAGACGAATCATTGGGACAAGAGAACACAAAAAGTAATGCAGATGTCTATGAGTAGGTTGAAAATGAAATCTATGTAGGTATATCAACAAATCTCCCTATCTTGATGGAATTACAATCTATGTCTTATGAGGTATTCAAGGCTCAAAGAAATCCTCTTTTTGAATCTTTAGATCAAGAAGACACCCCTATATAAGAGGATAGTTTTGGGAACTGTACCAAAAATGCAGAGATAAATGGGGTAATGGATGATCTAATGAAAGATCCCAATGAAGTCACCCCTCACAATGTGTGTATCTTAGATTGGTGTTTAAAGGCTTCAAATGATGACTTCTCCTATGGTGAAAGTGTGTACCTCAATCCTTTGTTTTCAGATGAGTGTATTTCTATAGGTGATTTTCAAGTTGATACTTAAGAACAGGATTTGATGGTTGTGCCTACACAAGTTTCTTCACGTCACAAGCTATATGAAGGTTGTCTTATTCATGGGTTAATGTTTTTCAATCCAAATCATCAAAAGGATCTTCAGATAGAGAAGGTTGATATGCTTAACATGTTATCGGAACACATAATCAATATCACAGAAAGTGATACCCAAATCTTTCAAGAGAGCCTGCAGATTTATGATGAGAGATGGTTTGTTTGGTTCATTGCTCAAAGATATTTCTCATCTTATACATGTTGATCTTGCCAATCTATTGATCTTACAGGTGTCACATGAATCCACGCCACTTTTTCGCAAAGGTGCCAATTTCTCTCAACCTATGAAGAGTTTTGTATGACAATCCTGGAGAAGTTTAAGATGGGCTTTGCCTACCATGTACATATTTAGTTAGAAGTTTTTGTTGTGTTCATCCCATTTTTGGTTTGTGTCTAGTTTCTCTAGCTATTACCTATGTTGTTTCCTCTTTGACTCTCTTGCCCAATGGATAGTGCACTAGCCTGTGAAACCAGAGATTTTGTGTTCATCCTATGTCCTTTACAGTCCTTATCCCCAGTTAGAGCCAATTGTTGTCCCATATTTGACATACCCAAAATTTGAACTTCAAATTGGTCCCAATATTAAGTGAAGGCCCAAATAAGTGTCTATGCGTAATGAGTGAGCATGTGATCCAATGTTATTGTCAATCAAAATGTGAAAAATGGATAAGTTTTGAAAACTACAAAGAATTGAGGGAAATCTCTTTTTAGACATTTCCTAAGCATCATTTTGTACCATAGGACCAATTTTTGCTTGAACCCAGTTCACAGTTTGCCATATTTTAAACTTTCAAGTTTTGATGTCCCTTGCTCTAAAAAAATTAAAATCCATCATCCTAGGTATCTTCATGAGTAATAAATGATGGTATTTTCTCATTTCCCTACCATCAACATGTGTTTCAAATTTCAGAGCCTAACTCCTTATCATTTAAAAGTTATGGCGGTTTTTCCTAAATTTAGGTATTAAATTTTAATGGGAAATATTTAAATTATTTTTCAAAAATAATTTAGTATTTTAAATTGGTTTCTATATTTCGTATTGAGATCATTTTGGGGGGAAATTTTATTTAAAATACCTCTCATCTCCCTTTCTCCTAATTCCTGGTCAATGGCTCCTAAAAGTCAAAATCATAACCTTTGAGAGATTAAGGTTGGGAATGCTCCATTTTTTAGCATTCCTAACCCAAATTTATAACCTCAAAAAGAGAAGGTTAGGATTGCTCCAAAATGGAGCATCTCTAACCTTCCTTTCTAACCTTGTGTGGGCTCGCTTTATGAGTTACATAAAAAGGTTAGAAATGCTCTATTTTGGAGCATTCTTAACCTTTTCATAGGACAATGAAAATTTGATGGAGGTGGCTCGGCTTCGGGCTCCACTTGAGTTGTTTTAATCATGAGAATCGAGGAGAAAACTAGCTCAAGATTGAATTGGATTGAGATGATTCTTTAGATGTGTTTGTTCAAGGCAGGAGATGTTGAGAAGGCTTATGTACTGTTTGTGGCCATACCACAACAGAATATTGTTTCATGGAATATTATGATCGTAGGGAATAGTAAAATGGATTTGTTGAAATGAATGTAGAAACTTTGAAGCAAATATAATTAGCGGGTGTAAATCCATGTTCCACAACCTTAACCTGCACCCTCTTTGCTCGCACACCAATATGGAAGCTTTAGAACCAGTCATGAGCCTTCATCAAATCATAATGGAAAGGTGACTTTAATTAGATATTCTACTTGGAAAGGCTTTGGAAATTATTGATGCAAAATGTGAAGCACCGAGCCAAGCACATAATTGTTCAACAAAATGCCTTAGAAAGGTATACCTCGTAGGCCACAATGATTGCAGACTGTGCACAAAATGGAGATGTTGTAAAAGCTTTAGGAATTTTCAAAGCAAATGCAGTTCGTAGGCTTATAACTGAAGTCCACAACCTTTTGCTAGCATCCTTCTCGCCCATGCCAAAATGTGTGTTTTGGACCATCAAATAGACATCAATCAAAGCATCATGTGAACTATTTAACACAATGCTTCAAAGAGATAAAGTTTCAAGGAGTGAAATGAAAAGATTGCAGGATATGCACAAAATGGATTTCTTGAAAACGCTATAGAAACTATCAAGCAAATGCAATTGGCAAGTGTAAGGCCGAATTCCACAACCTTTGCAAGCATCCTATCAGTCTGTGTAAATGGGAGCCTTTTTAATGGGTTATAAACATCGACAAAAGCATAATAGAATTCGGGATTTTTGTCAGATTCTATAGTTGGAAATGCTCTGGTAAAAATATATGCAGATTTGGAATCATGGACAACGCACTTGAACTATTTAAAATAATGTCTCAATGAGATGTCATTGCATGCAATGCAAGGCCTAGATGTGTAAACAAGTCACATGAACGGTTCTGATAGAAATCCTCCTTCAAGGAAATTGGCATCTCATGGACTAGAAAGATAGCAAAGACTGTATAATGTCAGCTTGGCATTGCTAGACACATAAAAGCAAGATATCGAATTGTATGATAGAATGCCCCGAAGTAATGTCATTTCATGACTGCGATTATTGCAAAACATACATGAAATAGGTTATTAATGTATGTAAACTATAGAAATATAGACCAAAATACGTGAACTGTTGGACAAAGAGCCTCAAAGAAATGTGATCTCTGGCATTGTAAGCTTTGTGTGAAGTGTGAATGAAAGTTCAAATGTAATTAATGGTTTACTAAAAATGCAAGTAAAGTTTACGAAGTTTTGAAGAACTTCCAAAATGTTGATGAAAGGAAAATCATAAAGCACCATCTTGGAGGAGTTGTTTAAAGTGCCAATCAAAATATAATGGTTATGATTCTTGACAAGTGAAAATCTCTTCAAACATTGGTGAAGAAGTTGGTAATATTTATCAAGTGATAATACTTGATATTCATAAGTGGCCTACGTGCAAAATGTGAAGATGTTGACAATGCATAACGAGAGCTAGACAAAATACAGAGGATATAATTTTGTGACTAGAATGAAAGTGGATAGAGTTATCTCTGACAGGAATGAATGTGCATATTTCAAATAGAAGCTACTCCAAATCAAAGAAGACCACCTTTATTTCAGAATATGTTCGATGTAAAGGATTGATGGATTACTACATCATACACACAATGTGCATGCCCAAGTGTCATCAAGAGAGATGTTGGTGATATGATTATGAGATCAGATGAAGTGGATGAAGGTGGATAAGTGCCTCAACATAATCCAAGAATTGAATTTTCATCGAAATTGTAATTTTGAAATTGTCCTTTTTGAAAAGGTGACTTATGTCACTTATTGTAATTAAAGTTGAATTACAAGCTTTTTTTTTGTAAAAGTTAGGTGAATCCTAACTTATCTTCAAAAAGGTAGTTACTCTAATGGCTTAGGTAGTTATCCTAAGTAGGCACTTAGGTAGCTATTCTAAGTGGATAATTAGGGTAGTTATTCTAAGTAGTAAGGCTAGGTGGTTACAAGTAGTTATTCTAAGTGGATAATTAGGGTAGTTATTCTAAGTAGTAAGGCTAGGTGGTTACAAGTATTTATTCTCTCAAAGCCTTTAAATATAGGCTATTTGTAATCTCAAGGGAGACTTTTATAGAGGGAAAAACTCTGCAGAATTTTGTAGAGGAACTAAGTGAGAACTTTTGATGTTCATATAGATTAAATCCTTCGTCTTGGTGTAGTCTAGTCACTGGTATTGCTTAGACAAATCTGAGAGCAAGTTTATACTCACATCTTTTAGAAGGCAATAGGTCAATTTGTTATGGCTTTTATATACATGATTATATTTGTCTAACCATGCATGCAATGATTTATTGAAGTGTTTGTGCCTTACAACTTACAGATTATCACTTTTTTCACACACATAGTAATTGCCTTGTTTGTAATTAGTTTGGTCATATGGCCAGTCAATGCAGAAATAGGATTATCAATACTGCTTCATCTTTTACCAGTCAATGTTTCAAATGCAATAAATATGGTTATAAGGCAAATGTATGCAGAGTGATGAATAATTTTCAAAATAGAAGAAATGTCAAATGCTATGCATGTGGAATGTTTGGACATATTGCTAATCAGTGCAGAATAAGAAGAAAATAGATGAATTTTAGGCCTATGCAAAGAAATGTTGTTTGCTATGCTTGCAACAAATTTGGTCACATTGCAAAGTATTGTAGAAGCAGAAATGTGAATAAGAGAGGTCCACAAGAGAAGAATAAAAATGATAAGCCAGATGAGAAGGGTAAAGCTAAAGTTGAAGAGATCAGAGATTAGATGAAGAAGACGTGGGTTAAGAAGACTGATTCAAAGGTAGGAAGTGGGTCTGCACCTGATTCCGGTGTTGGAAACTCATCCGATAACTAAGCTAAGGAATCCAACCTTAGGGAGATATTTTCATGAAAAGCTTAAAAATCTCATGTTGAAGATTTGTACCTAGTTTCGCCATGATGCAGATGACTATTTGTTGATTATAGATTCAGTGGAAGATTTTCCAGAACTATTTGATGATCCACAAAAGACTTCTTGAAGATTTGTCAGTATGCAGGGTATTTGGAAGGGTTAGCGTTAAAAGCATTTATTATACCTAAAATTCATTTATTTTGTGAATAAAAAGCAAATCAACCTTTCATTTCTCACTTTGCATTCGAAGCAAGAAAGAAGCAAAGCGAAAAAGAGAAGAATCTCCAGAGATTCAGAGCAAATAGAAGATTCATCATCTGATCTTGCATCCAGTTGAGAGGTATTTAACGCTTGACTCCTTTTTTAGTTTGAAGCTTGAATTTTCAAATATGGTGTCCTTTGGTATTGCAACTCCATTGGTGGTAGATGTTACTGAAAGAGATAGACCTAACTTCGAGAAGCATCCTTATAAGTCTATGGAAGATGATCTGAATGGTGCTTTTTCATCTATTTTGTATTGAGTATTGCATGTGGAAGATATTAGGGTTTACATCCACTATAACATTGAAGAGCTTGGAAGTGCCCAAATGCTGAATTTATACACAAAGTACATGATTGATGGAATGGGCAACCTAAAACTTGAATTTAAATCAATTGAGGAGAAGGGTTTCACGCAGTTTGTTAATTTTCTAGTGTTCGATGAGCTAGAGTGGGTTCGATACATTTTGAGAAGGATACATGATGAATTCATGTGGCTTGACAAACCTTACAAGATATCCCAAAGTGCAATTAAGGTAGTAAGTTGTTTAAGCTCAGTCGGTGAGGTGCCTACTTTAAGGAATGTTAAGAATCAGACAGTAACTAAGGCAACCGGTAGCCAATTTGAAAGTAGGTCGATGAAAATACAATCAATGATATTGTTGAATATGATGTCAAATTTGCATCTATGGTGATGGGTTACAAATTATATCAGTCCAACAAAGACAATTCAATATCTGGTACAACTATCTATGTGGCTTATCAGATATTGAAAGAAGATAAAAAGTAAGATTTGTGTGAAGTGCTCCAGAGAGAGTTATTGAGCAATTTGTTAAACAAGATAAGAAGCATGTATTCAGATTTGGAACCTTGATTATATGTTTATATTTATACTTTATGAATGAGATTTCGGGTGTTGGGAAGGTGTAGTGAGCCTATGACAGGGTGGTAGCAGTGCAAATCAAAGAAACACTTTATGGTCTTGGAGATGCTACAGTCAGGAATGGCATTCTTTGGGGATACTTTAAAACATTTCAAAACATGATGCAGAGCCATCAGAGAATTCCTAAGGAGATTGTGGAGAAATATGAAGGCACAATATGCTTTATGGTTGATACTGACCAATGTCTTATGGAAGCTGTAGAGTCTAGAACTTCATGGATATGCCCATGGGGTTGAGGTTGAAGCACAAATTCTTGATGCATATGCTTAGCACCTATTAAGAAAATCAGTGGATACATCTAGAAAAAGGTTTGGAACTTACAAAGAGAAGATCTTGGACTAACACTCTAAGTTCAAGAAGCTTGAGATGCGGAGGAAAGTTGGGAAGGAAGTAGAGAAGCTGGCAGAAAATATGGGAATCACCAAAGAGGTGGTGCAAAGAGCTAGGGAGAAAAATATTTTGAAAGAAGAAGATATGGTTAAGCCAAAGAAGGCTAAACCGAAAGCTCATATTCCTAAGCCTAGGCAACCAAAGGGCTTTGCACCCTCAACTGGTGGTTAGAAACTTGTCAGTTCACCTATGCCTCAAGTCAAACAATCCAATGAAGGTAAAAGGAAGAGAGTTCAAGCTAGAGTACTCATCCCTGATGATGAAGAAGAAACAGAGTCAGATGATGTTGTCAAGGAAATAAAGCAAAGTGCTAAAACTGCTAGAGTTCTCAAAGACAAATCATCTAGTAAGAAGCAACCCAGTAAGAAGACCCAATTAGATGACTTCGTTATGACTATAAGGAAGGTTAAGGAAACCATCATTAAGGAAGGTAACCTTAAACCTATTTCTAAATATTATGAGTTGTTAGATGATGTTGGTAAGAGAACCTTAGAAGAAGCTACTATTGAATATCTGAATAAATATAATAGAGCTTTAATTGAGATAATGTCAGAGATTCCTCGGAGCTTGTATGACATTCTAGACATGAGGAAAGAAACTGCCAGGATAGAAGAAAGGATAAGGGAATATGTCTTGGTCCAACTCTGTCCTATAATAGCAAAGACGGAAGTTGACAAGATTCTTGAAGAAAACAAATAAAATTTCAGAAGCAAGAAAAGAGTAAACAAAATTATGATTGGTAAAAGTGATGAGGACAGGAAGGAAACTGAACAAATTTTGAGAGCAATTCTATTGGATAACCAGTATGAAGTGATACCTAAAAAATCTCAAGAAGATTTTGAGAAGTCTATTTCGGAAGTCCTAGGTATGCCATTCCTAGGAGATGAATCTAAAACTAAGGAACCTTCTATTCTAGAAGGGCAGTTAGCTAAACCGGTTCCGAAAGAAGTTGGAGTTCCTAGAGGTAAGGATAAATCTGATGTCAGTGATACTGAGAAGGATGTTGACCAGGAGAAGATAGAAGTTAAGGTTGCATCTGAGGCAAGAGACACTAAGGATCCAATTAAGGGGAAGTAGATCTATGTAGAGGATCCAAAATCTATTGAAGGCCCCATCAACCTTGCTCCTGTGTCCCCTATTCAGGTGCTTAAATTGGCTGAATTCGCTAAAGCAAGTGAAGATTTGGTAAAGTCATACGTAGAGAATAGTGAGTTGATTACTTTGGCATCCGGTGTCTTTGAAAAATGCATGCCCTCATTTTAGAAGGACTTATCAGACACCCCATCTGGTCAACTGAAAAGCCTAATCAATTCTGTGGATAGTCACTTTCAATCATTTGAGAAATCTGTTGAAGAGAAGGTCCGCAATGAGTTTTATGCAAGAAGGTTTCAGACTCTGAAGAAGATAGTTGCAGATGACAAAATCACCTTGGATATGTGTAGAAAAGGCATTAAATATGCACTATTTGAGGGAGGAAATATTTACAAGTCATGTCTAATGCTATCTAGGTTTACTCACGATATTGAGAAAAAGGTCCAAGAGCATAAGGATAAACTTGTCAAATTATCTCAATCATTTGATCCATTATCAGTCTCCCTGAGCAGTCATGAAAAACAAGTAATATCTTTGCTTGAGAAAATGAGGAGTCTGAATTAGGAAAAGGAGAAAATAATTCATCAAGTCAATGAACTTAGGAGCCTTATTACTCCTAAAATGGATATTATGCTTAGTGGTTTGGAAGATTCTCGAGCTGCCACAAAATCCTCGGAGCCATCTGACCTCAGGTCAATAGAGGCACTTGAATATTTTCTCAGTGGGCTCATAATTGTGATGGAGAGTCTCAAGAAGAGTAGGGATAGTCATCTAAATTCCTTGAAGAATTCTTATGCTGACATCTTTAAATTTTTGTGAGTATAAAAGGACTGTGTGTACATAGCATTTTTGGCTTGGATTTTTGGTTTTCTAAACTCTACCTTTGCCATTGATGTAAAAGGGGGAGAGTAGATAAGTGAAAAAAGTTGATCTTAGGGGGAGTTATTGATTTTTGGAGTCTGGTGGTCAAAATTTTCGTTGCAGTGTATACATTTTGTCTTTTGTCTAACACCATCATTTTTCACTAAGTGTTTCCATCAATACCAAAGGGGGAGATTGTTGGTAAGAAACATTGCATGTATGATGGGATGTTGTCATTGATGGCAACTCATATCAGATTTGGTATTTGCAGTTCATGATGTGATTATTTTGGAAGATTGATTGAAGATTGATTGATTTTGGTGAGGTCCAATAAGAAAACATGACATCCAACAGAATGTTCAATGTTTTGATTGGCAGATTATTTTGGTTAATTATTTTTCTTTGCGGATTTCAGGGAAGGTTTGTGAACATGTAATTTACCTTATTTCAGGATTGTGGCCTGCGGTGATGAGTTTGATATAAGTTGGAAGATCCAGTAGAATATTTATTGATAAGAACAATGCATATCAACTGTAACGTGTGCCAATTCATTTTGTGGACTTTGCGGATTGATTTTGGTGAGTGTTTATGTGTTCGAGGTTGATGAGTTGTCATATGGGAAGTGTGTGGACATTTTATTTTGATCTGCATATGCATTGGAGATGGATTTGAGCCGACTTATTTACACATTTCATCTTTTATGTATTATTCTTGAAGCCGACATGAAAGGGTTCTTAAATTGTGATGCGGGTATATAAGAAAGGTTTATTTGATCATTTTTAGGTATGATGATGAGGAGGAGGATATGAGAGATGGGTATGACTGATTGTGCTCACATGAGAAAGTGTTAGAATTATGCTCCTGATTGAAGCAGTATATCAGAATAGAGCAGTATTGCAGAGTTGTGTGAGATACAGTATTTTGTGCTTAACCGGAACTATACACAGGAATTTGTTGATGCTAATTCGTAGTTCAAATCTCATTGCAATCTCTTACAAACATTTTGTAAGGCAGTAAGCCTATCAGGGTTGCAGCTCTTATTCGTAAATTGAGCGGTGAGCTCTAGGAAGTGTGTTTGAATGCAAGTACATTCCCCTTATGTAATATTTCTATACTTTTAGCAAAGTATATTAATATTGTGGGTTAGAATCCCACTGTGGTTTTTCCCTTAACTGGGTTTCCATGTAAAAATCTTGGTGTTATGGTGTTGGTGATTGTTTGCTTTATATTTTGCATCTATCTTTCATTCAATTTCTTCAAGAGGATTAAGAATTAGTTAATGAATGTTTAATATTGCAGAACTCTGATTCACACCACCTCTTAGTTTTCATTGATTCCAACACATACAAACATTACTTTTACGAATTTTCCTCTTAATTAATTAATTAATTAATTTCAATTATTTAATTAATATAACTTTATTCTCCTAATCTCAATTCAAAAATCAAAATTTCCCTCTCTTCTCATAATTAGAAATTTTTTTTTATTTAATTATCTTATTTTCTTCTAATATTAATTAATTTTTTTTTTATTTAATTAATCCCCTCTTCTCCCCATATCTCTTTTTATCAATTTCTCACAATTAAATAATTATTCCAAATTATTTAGTTTACTAATTATGTCTTCACAATTATGTTGGTGTAATTAATTTATTTTATTTATCTCCTAGGATATAATTACAATTTACCTATGCTTACTTAGGGAAGAATTGCATAGGAGTAGTTTGAGCATTTACACTTTAGGTGGACTTATCCTTTCCTAGGATACATAGTTACTTATGTTGAGTGGTTGAGTTCTAACTAACTCCTACCTACCCTTCATCTCATTGAGTCACCTGTCATTATTGTGTGCTCTCATTTCCTTTTGCCTTGCCTATATAAGTAGGATTACGTACCTTACTTATTTATCCAATCCAATGAATCTCATGGAATCTGGTTGATCCATTTCTATTGCATCATTGATAGAAATACAGTTTATTCTTGTCATATATTATTTCTCTCTTGTTCTTGTGCTTTCCATTACCTTTATATCTTGGGTGGCTACCTTCGTAGCCAGTTCTTACATGGTATCAGAGCCTTCAGAGTGCCATTGGTTTGCCACTTGAGAAAATTTTGGTGCAATTTGGGGTTTTGCATTTCGTGGCTTTGTATTGAATATCACAATTAGAGCTTACTGGGTCAAATTTGAGGTTACCATTAGATTGAGGAGGTTCAAGAAACTCAGAATTTCCATTTGTTTCATCCAAATCCAACATCGAGGCCACATCTATAGTCTTTTGAAGGTGGAGAGTGGTTACCTACCTAGAAGCGATCTACAATTTCAGAGCACTTTGGTCGAATCTGACATCACTATTGCACTCAGAAGGCCCAAAAACCCCAAGATCGCATGTTCATTCATCCAAATCATAGTAGGGCACTTCGAGATGAGAAAAATCCCTACCCCTTGGTTGTTGTTACGAACGCACATCAACAAGTACGATTTATTAAAATATTCAAATAAAAATTAATTTTTTCTAGGTGTTCATTTTACGTAGTTTGTATTAATTTTTTTAAATCATTAAAAATCTGTAAAAAGCTTTACGTTTTTTTTTGTGTAAAAATAAAAATTTACCTATGGTATGCAAGTACCGACAAGGTACTTGCACCCACATGACCCTATTGGTCCCTATGCCCACAAGCTGACAGGAGTTGTACCTCCTATCACGGCTTATGTCGTGGCAGGGTTGTATGCCCTCTACCACGCCATTTTTTTAAATTAAAATTTTAAAAGGTTTTTTAATTTAGTTTTTATATTTTAAAAACTATTTTTAATAAATTAAAAAAAAAAAAAAAAATATATGTTTTAAAAAATAAAAAAGTTTTTTTTAATATTTTATTAAATCAAGTTTTATTTTATTGGTGAAAGTCACGCTTTTGACTAGAGCCATAAACAAGTGAGGCCACATTTTTTAGGGACCTCGTCCTCAGATATCTTTGGTTTCCTTCAATGTCATCCTTAATACTTCTTCTACTATATTCATTGTCACTCCATCCTTATCTCTCCATGCTTGAGCGTCTCCTTATCTCTACATGCTCGATCGTCTCCTCCCTTATCTCTCTATTTCCTCTCCTCATCTCTCTGCCCCTTATCTCTCCACTCCTCCTTATCTCTCCATGCACCCTATCGCTCTACTTTTCTCTTGGCTCTCCAGCCACCTTATCTCTCCACTTGTCTTTTTGGTTCTTCTTCGATCTATGTATTCTCTCCAAAAGTGAGATCTTCATAATTCTTTTTAAACATTGATACCTTCCTCCAGACATCCTCAACTGACATCACAGTCAATCTCTTGCATCATCTTTGCCAAGGTAGGTGGATGGGTATGACCTCCAGTGTGGGGCTTGTCCATCACCTCTTCCATGGTGTGTGGTGTCCACCTACATACACGGCAACCTGCAACATGACGTGCACCTTGGGACCTGCAATTGAAATTCCAAGCACTAAACAAGTTTGAAACAACATTGATGCATGCTAAGTTTTGAACACTAGACCACCCATAAGACAAGGCTCACAACTTCCATTGTGTTGCGAGGTCATCCCCATATTTTATTTAATTTATTTATTTAATAAAATGTTTTATTTAAAAAAAAAAATTTAAAAATCTTTATTTTATAATAATAAATTATTTTCATGGTTTTTTATTAAATATTTTTCTTAAACTAATAATTTTTTGAGAAACATTTTTTTTCATTAAATAAGCAAATTGGGAACACATTTTTCTTGCCCACTAACATACTTGTCTTGTAGCATCCTCCAACCGGTAGCTAGGGGGGCTAGTTGCTCCTACATTTTTCTTAGCGACATACCAATCAGAGGCATCTTCATTTGTAGTCTTCTATAGGAAATATTTGTGGTGGCACCATCTTCTTGTTTCCAGATTTGCATCTTTATCATGTTATCTCTTTATTATATGCACTTTTTGTGGTTGCACTTTTTCACTGTGGGTGGGATGATAGCTTTTCATGTAGGTTACGATGTAATGAGACAACAACACTTGTCATTGCATCATTCACTCCTTTGTACCCACCTTGGATATATAACCAAGGGGTCTCCTATGTACATTTGTCTTGTCATGTCATGTCCTTTTTTGAAAAAAAATTAAAATAGGAACTTATTAAAAATAGTAAGTTAGCAGTTCCAAAAATAGAAAATCGAGACCTCAAGATAAATCGATAAATATTGTCCTTCATGGTTAAATCAAATCAAATTTATTATAAATTACTAGGTAACATTTCATATTATTTTGGAGGCAAAATGTGACTTGGAAAAATTAGAAAGCACATTTTGGAATGATAAGTGGCATTTGGTACTTTTGACAAAATGGGCAAGTGGCAAGTTGCAACTAGTAAAGTTAGGAGGTGAAAGGCAAGTGGAGGAGGAGTTACATTATTGGAAATGTAAATAATCTTCTCTCTTGGTCGTGATTTATGGGTTCCCAAATTAGAAATTTAAGATTTCTCAATAAAACATGAATTTGGGCTTCATTTGGCATCATTCTTGTTGTAGATTTCAGGTAAGCTTTTGCTTGTTTCTTCAATGGCTAATAAACCAGTGGATAAGGAGACTTTTGGATGGGACATTCATGGTTTCCAAGGTGTTTTTAGTATGGGAATCAAAAAATTAACGGGTGTTTTGAGGATGGGAGTCAAGGAATACTATTTAATAATCTCATTTCAGAGGTTATTATTGTGTTAAATAGTTGAGGTTTTCTTGAGTTTTCAGTTTGTATTTGTTGCAGAAGTTAATGGCGGTATTAAGGTTCTAGGTTTATTATAATTTCATGTATTTTCATGATATTTTGTTATTAATAAATTTGGCTTGAGGTTTGATGAGTTTATCCTGAAGATTTGTTAGCTTGCAGTACATTTCAAGCTTTGTATCTGCTCATTGTCTTGGGTTCATTTGCAGTAGAAATATATTGATGTATATATCAGACTTGAGGTTGTGGTTTTAATGAAAATAATATTCATTTTGATATTATTTAGCTGCATGTCAATTTTGGTGAAGTTTGGGGTTGATTTGACAATCAGATCTACAAATCAGGTGCATAATTTATAAGATTTACTCTTAAATCTTTGTGGGTATTTTAGTTTATTTGGAAAGATTAAGAATATGAGGGTTTGGGATAAGAAGTAAATTATAATTTTTTGTCCCTTGATGCAAATTTAATTTAGTATCACAAATTTACTAGTTTGGGACATTACATGTCCAATTCTATTGCATCATTGATAGGAATACAGTTTATTCTTGGCATACTCTATCTCTCTTGTTGTGCTTTCCATCACCTCTAGACCTTGGGTGGCTACCTTCATAGCCAATTCTTACAAATTAAATAAAAATATTTAATTTATTTAATTATCCCCTTTTCAAAAATCAAGTTCCTCTAAAATAAATAGAATATTTATTTCTCCTAATGCACATGTTTAAATCATTTTTATTATTTATATGGCTATTTACTCCCTACTATTAACTGACACTCACTTTGGGTTCCACTCACAATCACCTTTATATGATTGAGTCAATAAATCTACCTCACTCCCTATCAATTCAATTAACAGTTGAGTGATTTCTCCTAACAAATCAATCAAGTCAGTTGACTAATCAATCAATTCCAATCACATGAGCAATCAACTCTCAATCAAATTGTCTCAACAATCTTCAACCGTTGATCTTCCAATTTCTCATTAGATCTCCACCATCGATTGATATTTTGAAAATCTATAAAAGAAACCCTGATCTCTTATTATTTTTAACCATAATCTTTGAAATTTTGTGTGATCATGTTGCCAAGTAAA
This sequence comes from Cryptomeria japonica, assembly GCF_030272615.1. NCBI lineage: Eukaryota > Viridiplantae > Streptophyta > Pinopsida > Cupressales > Cupressaceae > Cryptomeria > Cryptomeria japonica. The sequence goes on from NC_081408.1 coordinate 401,572,535, forward strand.
GTGCTCTGATTCTAAGAGCCAACTCCATACAACACAAAATGGAGAAGAACGATGGAGGGATTCAACATGGGTTTGCATTTTCTATTAAATTATTTGTTTGTTGAGTTTGTTTGCATTCTTCCATTGATTACGATTGATAATTTAGTAATTGATTTGAGTTTGCGGTTGCTTGTTTAGTCTCTTACTAGTTTCCCCAGTTTTTAATACATACAATTTTTCCAAAGTACGAACAAAGATCGAGAACATGCAAATAAAAAATATTGTGACAAGTATGAATTGCTAAGTCTTTATAAATAAAATAAGAACATACTAAAGGTAAATCTATGATATGATCAACTACACAAGTTCATTAAAATATTATTTTATGTGTACCATTCATATTTTTACCTAGGGTGGGAGAGAAACAAAAATCAATGGTGTTAGGGTTTGAAGATAAGTATCTTTACTTGATGAAGGAGATGAAGAAATTGAGATTTTCTCTTTGTTTCCTTGCTCAAAATCAATTTAATCACCCACAAACTCTTACATTTTCTCTTATGCATGCTTGTGCATGAAGATTTTAATTATAGACTTGGGGAAAACCCTCAACCTAAAATGGATAATGAAATAGACACCTATTAATGGAACCCCAATTGAGAAACTTACATAAATTTCTCTCTACTTACCATTTTTAATTTTTGTTGTGTATTGCAAGTCTATAGGATAATATGTAAAATTCTTTAAAAATATCCGTCAACAAAATTTCACATATTAAATAAGATGAAGAGTATGTTATACACTTATAACTTTTCTTATTGTTAAAATAGGGATTCCCACTTTCCTCCAACATTCCTTTTTATACTAACTATTATTTCTAACAACACTTTGAGATAAAATTTCATTTAGAAACTAAAATGCAAATTGTATATAACTATAATATGAAAGTAAAATACATCGCACTTTTTTTTTCTTACAATATCTCACTTATTACATGCTATAGGAATGCAAACTTCACATGAACCTTTTAGACCCGACTAACATAATTAATATTCAGTCCGTAGAATAAAATAGTACAATTATCAATGTTAATTCAAGATACACAACAAATATTACAACCTTCTTACCCATTGCAAAATTTTATTAATACAACACTTGACCCACAAGAAACTCCAACAAATTCCTTCCTAAAAGAAGATAACTTATTCATGTCATAGATAACCTACACAAAAGAATAGGAAATTCTATTTCTTATAGCCAATGGGAGCTCACCTCCCGACCATAGGGCTATACATGATCTAGCCCCAAGCTAAGGAATAAATGGCAACCCAAGGTCAACTCATACAAACATTACAACAATACAATACACTTAGATCAACAACAAAACTATAACAATGAATTTTATCACAATGCGCAATACTTTTTCCAACAAACAAAAGGAATTCCCACTAGGAAATTATTGAGAAGGGGGAGTAGGGGATCAACCTTGGAGGGTTTATATGAACAAATTAATCTTTGCATCTCCATTCCATCCTCATGAATGGAACTATCCAACTCTCCAAATAACCCAATCCAACACATAGTGAGGGATACTCATATCCCATTAAATGCATAAAGAAGGATACTTATACCCATACCATACACAATGAAGCCACTCCCACTCTACCCCATACATGGAGATTCCCAATTTCAAGAAGAAATGAGTTTACTCCTAACAAAGAACTTCTGAAATCAAAAGAATCTTACATCAAATCACATTTACTATGTATAATCTTTTATAACTCTCAACACATACAAACCACTAAACTACACTACATAGATTTACAAACAAATATAATATCATAATCATTGAGAACAAACACATTTATGATCCAAAATAAGAGTTAAGCATCCTACCTCAAAAGTTTTTCTAAATCCAAGTGAAGATCCATAAGCTCTCATTTCCAAAATTTTCCCTTCCTTTTCTCCCTTTCTAGATTTCACCCGAAATCAAAATGAAGCAAAATCCCTATTCCTTCTCAATTAGTATGTATAAATAAGAATAATGTTTTTATTCATCCATGGTTGTAAAGATGCCAAGTATCAAGTTCTCCTTCCATCTATCAAAAATCTAAACTCGGAATCCAAATGACACCCAACCTTATCCTACACCTTCCACATGTTAATTTTATGTCATGGAAAACTTCCAAGTGGCACATCCTCTTTATCCCCATAATCAAATCTTATTATTTCCAAGTGGAATAGAATCTTATTCACCTTAACCAATTCCAATTTTTATTATTTTTAGAAAAGTGACTTTTTAGGGTGGCAAAACTTAGCATTCTACCCACTTTAGACTTTAAAATACCCTCAACCATAACTATAAGACCTAGGAATAAATTTATTATGAAAGTTGGTTTTTTTACTAACCAAATCACTATAAAACATAGGAAAAAAAAACATTTAGGAAAACTCAACAAAATATAACATTTTCCACAATTAACACACTTACACACATCATGACTCACATTACTTACACCACAATGCATAGGTTACACACAATAATTGACCCTAACTTTTCCATATGAGTTAGGGTTTGACTTAACTAGATAAATATACTCAAGGTTGCCATGTACCCATAAATTTCCAATTGGCATACTACCTGCACACTATTGGTATGTGGCGACTGATCATGCAAGTATTGTACACTCGTTGGGTAGACGTGTCGGCCCGAAGGGCTAGAGTATTTGGGAGCCGAAGGCTCCCCCCAAAATTTTCGTATGAGTACGAGAATATTCATACAAGTACGAGAATATGAGTATGAGGAAAAGATTACAAGAATATTCCTTTAGGGTTAGGGTTATTCTTTGTTAGCCGACTTTGTATGTGTTGGTATTTTGGTATGGTTTTGTCATTGATGTCAACACCTACTAAACACTTATCAACTCTGGCACTTTGGAGAATCGGCAACATTCACCGGCAAGCAAGTGACTCATGCACAGTCACCAGTATCTAGTACACCAGCAAGTTTTTGATTAAGGAAAAAGTAGGTTTTGAAGGGGCCCTGAAACCCTTTACAAGCAGAACTTAAACAGCAAAGCTACGAGAAACAGAAAAGAGCAGAAACCACAAAAAACCAGCGGAAAACCGAAGAAAACCCAAAAAAGCCCCAAAAAGCCAGTAGGCCTTCCAGCAATCAGATTTTTTCCAAGGCTTTAGCCAAGGTGTTGCTGATATCATACAGCTCTTTGATGTTGTCTTTGAATTTAGGGGGATCCTTTGCTGAAGCAGCCACAGCTTTCTTGATACTGGCCCTAGTTCTCTTCGCAGTACCACCCACCGGATTAGCATCACCGCTTGCAGTCTAGATGGTCTCTTCCTCTAGGTCAAGATCCACGACCGGTTTAGGAGTGCAGGTATGATTGACGACCTTGGCGATGTCCTCCAAGTTTTTAATGATAGCAGAGAGGATACTTGGGATAACTCCCATCAGATTTTTCATTGCTTCTTTTCCCTCTTCTAGCGATTTTACCTTATTCTCCATTTCCTGCTTCCAATTAATCTGCTCTTTGTTTTCATCCCTCTTTTCATCCGTTTTAATCCCTTTCTTATCCATGTTTTTCAAGGTCTCGTAGGTCCATCTATCGAAATCCATTCTGGCCTCAGAGAGCTTCTTGAGGTTATCCAGGATAAGCCCTTTACTAGCACTTTCCTTGTCCTCGCTATCCCTATCCTTAGTCATGTCCTTCTCAGAGTCTTTGTTCATTTCCTTCTCAGAATTCACTCTGGTTTCCTCGTTATCCTTAGGATCCACTTCTTCCATTAGATGGTTGTTGTCCTTACCAGGGTATTCGCTAACGGTAGGGATTTCTTGACCAAGCTCATTGTTGCCGCTTTCTTCCTTGTTACCCAGCTCCTTGTCTTTCCAGCTATCTTCACCGTCGGAGTCGCCCATCTCCATTCTGTTGCTTTTCTTAACAATGTCCTTTGTTTCCAACCCAGGGATGCTTTTCCTTTTTTTGTTGGAGGATGCCTTCTCCTTGCTAGTTTCTCCCTCTTCCATCTTTCTCTTGCCCGGAGAGGCGGAAATCCTCTTATTCTCCAGCAGGGCGAGGGTTTACAATGCTCATAGATGAGTAGCAGAAGCCCACAGTGGAGAATCGGGCTGGAAGGGTTAGTCCTGTGTTTGTTGAGGGACCTAGAGAGGGACCGAAAGAGGTAGTAGGGAAGGGACACCTTTTTGTCGTGTCTGAAATGGTTTAAGAGCATGAAGTGGTAGGTGTGGGCCCTGGAAAAATGGCCTTCAACCGTGATGTACTCCATAATTGCATTTAGAACCCAGCCCCACAACTTCTTGATGTTTGCAGCTTCGTAGTAGCCCCCAGTAGCCTTGCCAATTTTAGCTCTCTCTTTCTCTTTTCACAGGAACAGGTTAACCGCGTTGTTGGAGACCTTAAGGTCTCGAAAGAAATTAAGCATAGAATAGGGCATTCCAGTCACAGTGGAAATGAGCCCAGCGTCCAGCTTAAACTTAACTCCATAAAGTTTAAAAGAGCCATTAGACCAGTTTTCAGAAATCTTGGAAATGGCTAAGTTAACCCTACCTTTGTCATAGTCCTCAAGTTTCTCCATGAAGCTGGTAAGAGAGCCCTTCTCCAATTTCGCCCAGACTTTTGGCATCGCTTTCCAAGTCGACATATTAGCTGGTTCTTCCCACCTTGGGTCTCCTCTCATCTTTGGATATGAGTTGTCTACTCTATTTCTCTGCAAGATATCACCTTCTTTTCCGATGTTGCTCAAGTTTTCGAACTGGGTAACCCACAAAGCGTGCGGCACTTTATTAGAGATAATAGAAGATCTGTCGTGGTGCCAAGTAATGATGGCCTTTCCAGCGAGGCATAAATGATGCTTTTTACTTGTCATGATTAAATTGTCCTTCTCTCCCTGTATAACGGTCCTTTCTAATGAACTCTTTGATATTTAAATTGAGATCCTCCTCATGCCAAATCATTTGCGAGTCAAATTTAACTCCAGTATTCGCTAAGCAATCTTCCATGTTGTTTTGCTCTCTGAAGGCATGTTGAATAATGATTTCTTTGAAACTGGTAATGATCTCCCTAGCTTTCATGATGATATTTTCAATAGACCAGGAAGGCTTTGATTCCCCCTTTAGGCACTTTATGATATTGAGTGAATCTCCCTCAAGCCATATTTTATCATAATTTAGATTTTTGGCTATAATTAAAGTGTTCAAGGTTGCAGACGCTTCAGCAAAATGGCTAGTTTGATTCCCCAGAGGACTAGCCACCACCTTAAGACAACTTCCGGCAAAATTCCTGACATTGCAGCCATATCCAACTTTACCCAGATTCCCTTTAGAGGCCCCATCAAAGTTAGCCTTAATCCATCCTTGCGGGGGAAAACACCATACCAGACCTTCTCTTCTAGTCTCCTTGCTAGTAGTAGTGGTAGAAAGGTTCCACCTGTCTTTAAAATCAACTTTAGCAGAAGGTCCCTAATCAGTGCAGTAGAGGCTTTCAAAGATACTCCTAAAGATTTTATCTGCAACCACTTCAGGAGAAGCCCTTTTATCCCTAAAAATCTTGTTCTTGCACTCTTTCTAGATATTCTAGATAACAATCGGCAGAGTAAGTTTCCAGGTCTCCACAATTTTAGGATTAGAATTAGGGCAATGCCATTGAAGCCAGGTGTCACCAAGAGAGTTCGGGAAGACCCAACTCAGGTTCCACCTGGAAAGGATGATTTTCCAGATATCCTGGCTAAAGGTGCATTGATTAAGAATATGACAAGCTGTCTCTTCTTCCCTACAGCAAAGAGAACACCTATTAGGAAAAATAATACCTCTTTTGTGAAGATTGTTGAGGGTTAATACCTTATTTTGGATGAAAATCCAAAAGAAGATATTGACCTTAGGAACTAACTTCTTGTTCCAGACTTTAGCCCAAATGGGAATTTCTTCCACCAGTACATTGTGAATAGCCACAGTAGAGGAAATAGAGTATTTCCCATCTAGAGTTTCCCTCCATATCAATCTATCATCTTTGTTGTCTCTAGGGATTTTGGCAAAGAGAGCTATTTGAAGGAACTTGAGTCTCGGACACTGCTGGCTAAAGTCAATCCATTTCCCATTTCTCCAGTAATCTCTAACCATTTCTCTATACCTACTTTTGAATCGGTCTTTCCAATCTTTAAGGATTGGGATTTCCTCCAGAGGTTTATCCAGGATCCATCTATCTTCACAAAATCTTATTCTCCTCCCATCTCCAAGGTTCCAAGTTTTGCCAGCAGCTACCCAGCTTTTAGCTGATTGCACAGCATTCCATGTGGCAGATCCTTCAACATTAAAAGAGTTGTCAAAGAATTCTTCCTCAGAAGGTTGCATATAGAGATATTTGTTTTTCCAGATAGAGTTCCATTCTCTTTCCTCCCCTTTGAATCTCCATATTTGTTTGGCTAATAAAGCTTTATTCATAGAACCAATGTTCCTTAAGCCCAGCCCACCAGAGGCCTTAGGGGAGCAAATTTTATTCCAGGCAATAAGGGGAATTCTATTTTTAGCTTCCACTCCTGACCAAAGGAACTTTTTTTGGATTTTTTCAATGGCTTCCGCAAACTTTGAGGGGATTTTGAACAAGCTAAGAGCATACACAGGAAGATTTTGGAGAGTGGCTTTGAGCAGAGTGATTTTTCCTGCTTGACTTAGGACAGCCCCTTTCCAGCCAGCAAGTTTCAAGTTAATTTTGTCAATTAGCTTGTTCCAGAAGGAATCCTCAGGCTTGAGACACAGAGGAAGCCCCAAATAGGTAGAGGGAAACTCAGAGATGTTGCAGCCAAGAATCCTGCCAATCCTTATTTGCCTCTGAACCGAGGTATTGATGAAAAACAAATAGCTTTTATCCCTGTTGATTTTTTGGCCAGAGGCAGATTCATAGGTATTTAGAATAATCTTCATATTTTTAGCTTCCATGATGGTGGCTTCCCCCATGGTGATAGAGTCATCAATGAATTGTTCATGAGAGCAGACAACATTGGAAGAAGAAGGTTTCAGGCCCTTAAGATTGCCATCTTCCACATTTTTAAGGATGAATCTTCCCAGGCATTCAGCAAGAATAGTGAATAGGATAGGGGATATGGGGTCCCCCTGTCTGAGACCTCTAGAGCTTTTGAAGAAACTGGACGGGGAGCCATGGACGGGGAGCCATTGACAATAACAGCAGAGGAGGAAGTTTCCATTAGTTGAGAGCAAAGCTGAATAACTTTGTCACCAAAACCAAACGCTTTCATGATCCTAAGGAGAAACTACGAGTTCACTCTATCAAAAGCTTCAGCCATGTCTAACTTTAAGAAGAATCCCTGGTTATTCGCCACTTTCAGGGAGTGGATGGTTTTATGAACGGAAATGATGGAGTCCAAAATTTGTCTTCCGGGGACAAAGCCATTCTGCTAGACAGATATAATCCTTGGAAGAATTTCCAATAACCTGGAAGTCAGAACCTTAGATAAGATTTTGTAGACAGAGTTACACAAGCTGATGGGTCTAAACTTGTTAAGAGAATCAGCTCTGGGGATCTTTGTGTTGGCATTTTTGATGTCTATGTTGTGATTGTCATTGATGGACACATACTTGCATTAAGATCCACTTTATATGTATGACCTAGAGCTCAACCGGTATCTGTTCCAACCGGTATGTTGTATTGTAGTCTTTAGACTATTGGTGATTTTGCAGAATGTGTTTCCTGATCTGAAGCGGCATGTCGACCCCAAGTGGTTTGTAGATCTCAAGCGGTACGAGGGAGCTAAGTGGCACAACACATTCTTACCAGTCTTCATTTGTCAAACCGGCAATCGGTATTTTGTATGAACCGGTAATACTCTGTGATGAGTTACCAACCGGCATTTTGTGATGAGTTACCAATCCACTGATTGTTTGACGGTGCCGACACACTGACGGTGCTTCTTGTGTTGTGTTACTAAGTATGTCTAGATTCATTGAACCTAGGAAATTGTAATGTAATCCTATTGGACCGACATGAAATCAGATTCCTTTAAAATGACATCATGTCTAGGGTTTTATATTGTTTCTGAAAAAGGGTTTATGTTGTGACTAGGGTTTAAGGTGGTTGATGAGTTGTTAGAGCGATCTTATCTGAGAAGGTCAAGTTGTAACTGAGTGAGAGATAGAGAAGACTGAAGTAATGCTGGGATGCATTAGCAGTGAGCTATATTGGATCTAACCAAGCAGTTTGTGCTATTAGATAGATCAAACACTTGTTGATTACTCACATCTTTGACAAGTCTGTAGCCCTTAACCGGGTAGGCCCAAAAGCCTTTTGTAAAATCCTCTAACAAGGTGGTTCACCTCTGTGAATCTAAAATCCTCTAGCAAGGTAGTCTTTAATCGGACTTATCTCCTAACAGAGATTGAGAGTCCTAACAGGATCTATTCTGGTGAAGAACATTGTAAGACCTTAACCGGTATGGTTTCTATTCTACAGATAGTGACTTGTGAGTTCCATCTCACCATGGTTTTTCCCAGTTGGGTTTCCACGTCAAATATCTTGTGTTATGGTTGTATTACTTTTGTGGGTGAATGCCTTATTTGCATTTTGGTTTGCATGTGTGTTAACCAGTCTATCTGTTAAACTGCTTTACCGGTTTATCTTCAGACTATTTAAGGGTTTTAGTGCATTGATTTTTGGCATACTAATTCCCGCCCCCCCCCCCCCTCTTAGTATTTATCAATTGGTATCAGAGCATACCTTTCTATAAGTTTAACCACTTGGAAAGAGATATGGGGGAATACACTTTGAGGGAACTTACTCAACGGCTCACTCAATCTAAGCAAGCCTATGATGATCTTATGGTCAAATACAACGCATCTCAAGCAAAAAGGAGAGAACATGCAGAGAAGCTGATGGAGCTATCTGAAAATAGTTCCGAAGATGAAGCAAATATGGAAGCCATGATTGCCAAAGTAAATAAGCTGAATGATTCAAACTCCAATTTGAGAAAGGAGTTGGAAGGACTGACTATCCGGTTTAGCCAAGAGCTTGAGAACCGAAGGAAAGCTGAAGATCTGGTAAAGGATAGAGATCATGAGATCTCCAAGTTGAAACAAGAGATTAGTACACTAACTGCTCGCCTTCATGAGAGCAGAATGGAGAAAGAAGGAGTACAAGATGAACTGAACATAGCCATCTCTGAAAATGCAAGCCTAATGGAGACAAATACTGCTATTTCCAAAGAACTCTCTGAGTCAAAGGAAATACTTGCTAAGTTTAGCAAAAGTACTATTAAGCTAGAGCAAAAGCTTGAGTCATCTAGACCGGTAAAGAATACCAATGGACTTGGTTTCTTTGGACATGAGGAAGGAGAATCCTGAGGAACAAATGTTGAAGCATCAAAGAAGCAACCGGCATTCAAAGGAAAAGGTAAGCAAAAATTCAAACCTGTTTGCTTTAACTATCTTAAAGAAGGACACACTGCAAATGTATGTAGGAGAAAAGCCTACAATAATTTTCCTTACTTTATTAACAATGTACCTAGATCCAATAAGTTCAACGGTCATTGTTATGCATGCAACAAGTTTGGGCATAGAGCATCTGATTGCAGGTCTGTCATGAACAACACCGAAAGATATCCTCAGAGGACCCAAGGAGCTGGTCCGGAATCTTTTGTGAACCGGAACCCTAACTGGTTTAATGCTTACAATTATCAGTCAGGTAACAATGGTTATCAACTGGCAACCAGATGGAGAGCAAATTGTACGATCTGTCATGGTCATGGTCATGCTGCTACAACATGCAGAAGGAAGAGTGGAAACATGAACAATGGACCTTGGAGAGCACCTGGATTGGTTTGCTATCATTGCAACAAACCGGGTCACATTGCAAGATTCTGCAGAAGCAGAAAGACTATATCTAATGATATACCAGTCACTCAGGAAGGAGAAATTGATGTTGAAATAGTTCAAGCAGACATGAACAAAACCTGGAGGAAGAAACCAACAATGTTGGAAAAGGAACCGGTTTCTGCACCTAGTGTGGAAATATCGGAACCGGCAAACTAAGCTTCAAAAAGGCTTAGGGGGAGCAAACGGCGAAATGTTTTCGAACCCCCGGTTTATACCGGTAAAAGACCTTAACTGGTATGCGATACCTGTCGCTTGGCAGAAGACCGAAAACAGTAAAAAGGGGTTTACGCCCTAATAGAGGAGCATTAATGGCGGTAGGTGAGAGACATGTATAAAAGCATATTTCAAATCATTTCTCACTATCTATTTTCGAGCGAAGAAAAGTTTTTCAAAGTGCAAAGCGAAGAAAAGGTGGTTTGAGTTGAGATTTCAAGGAATTGAATAATCTTGAAGGAGATTCAAATTCAGTTTGCAAACGGTCAAGTGGAGAACACAAAGCGGTGATTTGGCAACCGACGAAGTATGGAGTGAAGGAGAATCAGGAAGCCCTAAATTCGCATTTTAAAGGTATTTTTCTTGTTCTTGAAATACTCTACAATGGCTTCCGCATCTCATACCAGTTCTAGTACATCCATTGAGTCAGAAAGTTTCATTCAAAGGAAGTCAAAGTATAATGCCTTATCACAAGTTCTGGCTGGAGTAATAGTAGAAGAGGGAATTTCTGACTATATTGATTGCAAAATTGAAGACCTAGGGTCTTTAGCTATTCACACCCAGTTAGGTTTATTTTGCAGCAAGGACAAGAAAATCAAACCGGAATACAGTATCTTAGAGAAGAAGAAACTCCACAATGTTGTATACTTTCTGGAAGACTTTACAGAGGATCATATTAGAATCATTTTGAGCACAGTTCATGGTGACAAGATGTACCTAGAGAGAACGCACGATATCACGCCATAGGCAATTCATGTAGTCACCAGTTTCTGCAACACAGGGGAAGTGCCAGCCCTAAGAATGGTAAGCAAAATGGAAATGGCCAAGCTCACCAGTTCAACAAGAGACTCACGAGGTATGATAGTTAATCCTATCAAGGATGATCTGGTGAAGTACGCCTGCATGGTGATAGGCTACAGAACATTCTCAGCCAGCAGGATTAATTCTATATCTGCTGCAATGGTAAATGTCGCTTACCGGATGATTAAAGAGGATGCATCTTTTGACCTGTGCACCGGTATGCAGAGGCAACTCCTGTCTAATCTGAAGTTGATTAAACAGGATAATGCACTGAGATTCAATTTTGGACAACTATTGGTTGGGTTGTTCTTCTATGTCCAAGGCTACTTTCCTAGAGTAGGAGATGTCCAGTGGTCTCCTGACCAACTGGTAACCAAGCAAATCAAGGAAAGCATTCAAGCTATCAAAACCGGTTACCCTAATGTGCTGAACAAATATTTTGATGAGTTCAAACGGAAGATGAGCCAAAGGATGAGGATCTCAGGTGATATTGTTAAGAAATATGAAGATGGCATTTGTTTCACCATCCAGGTGGACAAATGCTTAATGGAGGTTGTTGAGCCTAGAATGGAAGAAGTGGAGCCAATGGGCTATGAGGTAATGTATGATATGTTGGAAGGGTATGCCTCAACCCTTATTGCCTCGCCTCTTGATCCCAAGGCAAAGAGGATAGGAACCTATCTGGAGAGGATTGCACCGACTGAGGAACCCTCTGTTAAGAAAGGAAAAGAACTGGCAACAAAGAAAGCAAAGGCAGTGCCTGCAACATTGGCACCGGCTACTACTGCAACTCCAAGAGTGACCAAGAGGTCACCTGCAAAGAAGAAACCGGTAGTGGCACCGGCAAAAGTCTTTGAAAGAAAAAGGAAGACTAAGTCAAATGAACCGGACTCTGAGGAGACTAAGTCTGATGAAATGCCAAAGAAGGCTAGACAGACAAAGAAGATGAAGAAGAATGAACCGGCAACATCTGCCCTGATAAATATCGATATCTCCTCATATAAAACTTTGACACATTGTTAAAGAACAGTAAAGAATATTAAGAGAAAATTACTTCATGATTTAGTAGATTACTATGATGATTTTAGTGATGAGGAGAAAGATGAAGTACTACAGGAAATTATTATTTATTTGTGTAAGAATGACCGGTAGCCATCAGAGATTAAATCTCAGACACCGGATTCATTATATAAGGCATTAGATAATAAATGGCGCATTGCCATATAAAAAGAACGAGAGATTAGGGAGAAAGTCTTTGCACAGTACTTTCCCGACCTCTCAAACTCAGAATTATTTGATGTTTTGGACCAAAATAAAGGACTATTCTTCACAAGGAGAAGAAGACTCTGGCTGTTAGAGGGAAGAATTGATGATGTTGAAAAAGACACTCATCAGCATATGAATCATGCTATTCAAGCTCACAAGGCATGAATGGTCAACCTACAAGTGGAAAAAGAACCGGTCATATCCAAACTGGATGAAGTTTTTGATGAAGAAGGAAACCTGGTTGAAGAACCAATCAACACTATTGATGTCGATGCCCTAGATGTAGAAGATGTCACTCAGGACATACCGTCGGAGGGAACAGAACAAGGGCAACAAACCGAACAGGGCAGTGAGCAAGCCAAGGACACACAGGAGGCGATTGAGGAATAGGCAGAGAAGAAGAAGAGGGATGAAGAGGAAGAGAAGAGGAAAGAGGAAGAGAAGAGAAAAGAGGAAGAGGAGAAAAGAAAAGATGAAGAGAAAAAGAAGAAAGAAGATGAGAGGAAAAAGAAAGAAGAAGAGGAGAAGAGGAAGGAAGATGAGAGGAAAAAGAAAGAAGAAGAGGATAAGGAAGAAAGGAAGAAGGAAGAAGAAAAGAAGAAGAAAGAAGAGGAAGATAAAGAAAAAGAAAAATGGAAGGAAGAAGAAAAGAAGAAGAAGGAAGAGGAAGAAGAGGAGAAGAGGAAGGAAGCTGAGAAGAAAAAGAAAGAAGGAGAAGACAAGGAATAAGAAAAGAAGAAGGAAGTAGAGAAAAAGAAGAAGGAAGAAGAAGACAAGGCAGCGGAGAAAAGCAAAGCGGACAAGGCAGCGGAAGCGATGAAGAGCACACAGATGGACACTCCGAAGGCAATCGAGAGTCAAGCCAAACCGGCTGATATCTCCAGTCCTATCGATCTCCAGTCTGCAAGTGAGTCGAAGCTTATGCAGAGCATCAAGGTTGCTCAAGAGCACCTTGAAATCATCCGAAGGAAAAAGGAGCAAGACATAATTCAAGCGGCTGTAGACACCCTTACCAGTTTGATCCCCGATACCAATCTTCCCAACACTGAATCATCACTAGCACAGCTTAAGCTACTATGTACTGTAGTGGATGATCAGGTGCAAATCCTGGAAGAAGCAGTTGAGGCAAATGTCAAGAAAGAGCAACAAAAGGCTCTTAACATTGCTCTGGTGAAGAAGTTGAATGAACTCTAGTCTGAACTGCTGAAAGACCAAAAGGATATAAGGGATGCTTTGGATGAGGGAAATATGCTACTAAGCAAAATCTGTCAACCCCATCTATTCTGCGATGATGTGCTAGCCCAGAAGCAAAAGCTTCAAACAGACTTACAGTCTTACTTAAGAACATTTAAGCCACCTTATGATTCCTTTGCAACTTATGGGCAAACTGTTCACTGGTTTCAGATCCAGTCAGCCAAAATGGAGCAAGAGATTAGTACACGGTCTAGGGATTTGTAGGAGCTTCAACTGGTTTTACTTCCACGTCTGCAAATTCTTTAGAAGTGTTATCTGAACCTAGATGCCTTGACAGTTACGCAGGAGATGAGCATAGTTGATGCCATGGAAGAACAGGTATCCCAGATGCAAACAGAGAAAGAAGTGGCCACCTCCCTCCTTGAGTCCTGGTCTCTATCCATGAAACAATTTTTGCAGGACTATAAATCGGTTTTTGACAAATATTATTCCTTGTTGTCATAAACTTATTATTTTAATATCAAATAGAAACAGGGTTGTTCAGTGGTACTTTGTCATTGTTGGCAAAGGGAGAGAAGTACTTTATCTATTTTGGAGAAGAATAAGGAGAAATATCTGGCTTTAAAATTTTGATATATGTTTTGATATATGCTTTATGCTCTGATATCTCAATGTTTATGCTTTGTATGCAAAATTGCTATACATTGTATTGATTAAGGGATAGTGTATATGCTTAGGGGGAGCAATTTTGTTAATGGCATGTTTTTGCTGTAAAACACTTAGATGTCAAAATTTTATTTTCCTAAGTGTTGCCATCAATGCCAAAGGGGGAGATTGTAGGCATTTTTGATGTTTATGTTGTGATTGTCATTGATGGACACACACTTGCATTGAGATCCACTTTATATGTATGAGCTAGAGCTCAACCGGTATCTGTTCCAACCGGTATGTTGTATTCTAATCTTTAGACTATTGGTGATTTTGCAGAATGTGTTTCCTGGTCTGAAGCGGCATGTCGACCCCAAGCGGTTCGTAGATCTCAAGTGGTACGAGGGAGCTAAGGGGCACAATACATTCTTACCAGTCTTCATTTGTCAAACTAGCAACTGGTATTTTGTATGAACCGGTAATACTCTGTGATGAGTTACCAACCGGCATTTTGTGATGAGTTACCAATCCACTAATTGTTTGACGGTGCTGACACACTGACGGTGCTTCTTGTGTTGTGTTACTGAGTATGTCTAGATTCATTGAACCTAGGAAATTGTAATGTAATCCTATTGGACCAACATGAAATCAGATTCCTTTAAAAGGACATCATGTCTAGGGTTTTATGTTGTTGCTGAAAAAGGGTTTATGTTGTGACTAGGGTTTAAGGTGGTTGATGAGTTGTTAGAGCGATCTTATCTGAGAAGGTCAAGTTGTAACTGAGTGAGAGATAGAGAAGACTGAAGTAATGCTGGGATGCATTAGCAGTGAGCTATACTAGATCTAACCAAGCAGTTTGTGCTATTAGATAGATCAAACACTTGTTGATTACTCACATCTTTGACAAGTTTGTAGCCCTTAACCGGGTAGGCCCAAAAGCCTTTTGTAAAATCCTCTAACAAGGTGGTTCACCTCTATGAATCTAAAATCCTCTAGCAAGGCAGTCTTTAATCAGACTTATCTCCTAACAAAGATTGAGATTCCTAACAGGATCTATTCTGGTGAAGAACATTGTAAGACCTTAACCGGTCTGGTTTCTATTCTGCAGATAGTGACTTGTGAGTTCCATCTCACCGTGGTTTTTCCCAGTTGGGTTTCCACGTCAAATATCTTGTGTTATGGTTGTATTACTTTTGTGGGTGAATGCCTTATTTGCATTTTGGTTTGCATGTGTGTTAACCAGTCTATCTGTTAAACTGCTTTACCGGTTTATCTTCAGGTTGTTTAAGGGTTTTAGTGCATTGATTTTTGGCATACTAATTCACCCCCCCCTCTTAGTATTTATCACTTTGGGATTAGGACAATGAAGGTAACGTTCAGTTCCTTTAGGATTCTTCTAGAGCCAAAGAATTCCTTAACACCATTGCATATGTCAGCCTCCACGATGTTAAAGAAATTTTGGAAGAAAAACATGGGGAAGCCATCCGGACCAGGGGATTTATCCCCCTAAAAGGAGAACGCCGCCTTTTTGATTTCCAGATTAGAGGGGATATGGGATAAAAAGTGGTTGTCAGCTTCCAACAGGATAGGAGGGATAGCTTGTAAAAGGGTGTTTTGCTTGCTGAAATCCAGGATTTCCACATCACCCAGCAGGGTACTGAAATGCTCAAGAGCTTCCTTCCTTATGTCACAGTCCTCTGTTAAGATGCCTTTCTTGTAATTTAGTCTGGATATTCTATTGGTTGCCCTATGCTTAAGAGCAATTAAGTGAAAGAAGCAGATATTTTTATCGCCTTCCTTCAGAAACAAAGCTCTGGATCTTTGTCTCCAAAAAGTCTCTTCATTAGAAATGATGGAGTGGTATTTAGATAAAAGATCATTTTCGACCGTCCTAAGATCTTCGGTCAACCCCACCTCTTGGACTCTATCCTGAACATACTTATAATGATCACCGGCACTTGGAATAATATGGAAAACACTTGATTATGTCGAAGACATTGTGTGGACACTTTGTTTTGAAGTTTTGTTTATTGGTACATTAGCATTTGCATATTTGTTTTTACCGACAAATAGGTCCAGGTTACACCGACAGGTTTATCTTTTCCAGATCAGCACAACATGCTAAGGAGATGATTAATTATTGTTGTAAATGCATTAAGCCGACATGTTGAATCGGTTATTGCATCGGATATTGTATTGTTTGTAAAATGTTTTTATTGTAATATCTTGTAGAGCCGACCTACTAAAATTGGTCTTAGGGTATGGTATAAATGTAAGATCTTATTTGTAAGATCAAAAGAGGAATGCGAAAAAGGATTGTGTGAAGGTATATGCGAGAATAAGAAGAGCTATACACGCAGACATCATTTGAAGATTGAAGGAGGGTTTTTGTGAAGACAATCAGAACTACACTGGTACTGAATCCAGCATATGAAGATGTTATTTTGTGCAGTACATTCTTATTGGATTTAACCATCCAACTGTAGTTAGTGTGACTCCCATTTTGTGATCGAGCAGTGAGCTCTAGGCGCTTGGCCTTTCTGCATGTGCAAAACCCATTTATGTACACTTACTATCTGTAGTAGTATCATCTGATTGTGGGTAAGGTTTCCCACCATGGTTTTTCCCCTTACAGGGTTTCCACGTACAAATATTGGTGTTATGTGTTGTGGATGACTTTGTCTTTATGTTTCATGCACTAATCCTTACCGGTATAGCAATTAACTGTCAAAACTATCTACTGACTTATTAAACTGGTTTACCGATATTAAGCATTAAGTTGGTTAAGTAGTTTTGGTTTGAATTTATTTGACAACTGATTCACACCCCCCCCTCTCAGTTGCCTCTGAGACCTAACAGTTGGTATCAAAGCTTAGTCCTCTTTTGCAGAAGTTTAACAGCTTGAGGAGATCCAATGTCTACTAACTATTTCAGGAAGGACAGTCCTAAAGTTGATGGAACCAACTATGGCATATGGAAGATCAGAATGGAGACACATCTAAATTGCATTGGAAAGGACATCTGGGATGTTACAAAGAATGGTTATACTGGTCCTACTCGGAGTCAGCCCACTCCACCCAACTTGACTAAAGATGAGGAAAATGATTGCAAAGCAAGAGAAGCACTTTTGAGCGCATTATCAGATCAACAAATCATGGGACTATCAGATAGGTCTACTGCTAAAGCTATTTGGGATCATTTGGAAACACTGAATGAAGGAGATTCCATAGTCAAAATTGCAAAACTTGAAAGCTTCCAAGTCAGGTATGAACATCTGAAAATGGAAGAAGATGAAAGGATTTCTGCTTTTATGGAAAGAGTAAATGAGATTGTTTTGGGTATTAAATGTTGTGGAGGAACCTTAAGTGAGGATGAAATTGTTTCAAAAGTTTTAAGAGGATTGCCACCGGCATATAAAATTAAAGTCACTGCTATAAATGAGTTAAGAACAATGCCTAATACATCAGTAACTAGGGATACATTGATTAGGAAACTTTCAGCTTTTGAAATTGAAAATTTTGGTCTTGTTGCTACTATAAAGATAGATTTGGCCTTTAAAGCATCAACATCATCTACTCCATCATTTGACAAATCTGATTGGAAAGCCTTTTATGCAAGAGAACTTGAAGAAAGCAGGAAAGAAAATGAAGAACTTGAAGAACTTGAAGAACTATTTGCAAGGAAAATGTCTAAAGGTCTAGTTGGAAGTAAGTATGAAGGTAAAGCACCCTTTAAATGTTTTAACTACAATAAGATTGGTCATATGGCTTCAATATGCCCTGATAGACATGCTAGACTAAGAGAAGAAGCTAGAAGAATATACAAGCCTAACCCTGAATATCAGAGATACAGATTTAAGAAGAATAAAGACAAATCTCGTTACATTGTTGATGAAGCTGTGACTAATGATTCTAATGAGGATTCGGCAAACAATGGATGGGTTTTTGTTGCTATAACAGAAGATCAACTGACACCTACTACTCAACCAGTAGTATAGGCTTTGGCAGCTAAAGTTGAAGTAAAGGATGAATGGATCATTGATTTAGGATGCTCACATCATATGACAGGAGACAAAGGTAAATTCTTGAACTTTTAAGAATACAATGGAGGCTTGGTGAGATTTGGAGATGACAAAGCTTGTTTAATCAAAGGTAAGGGTATAATATCTTTTGATGTTAATCATAACAGTCACAATATTTACTATGTTGAAGGATTAAAGCATAATCTTTTGAGTGCTGGTCAATTAGTTGAAAAAGGATTTCAGTTACAATTCAAAAATGGAAAATGCAAAATCATGAATAGAACTGGTTTGGAAATTGCAATCGGTAATCAGACTAGAGGTAATATCTTTTATTTAAATAACAATGAAAAGACATGCTTAATTGCACATATTGATGAAAATTGGTTATGGCATAAGAGACTCTGTCATGTAAACTTTGATTGCATGGTGAAAATCAGTACTACTAAGGCAGTTAGAGATTTACCTAAAATTGTCAAACCTCAGAATACAGTATGTAAGGAATGTCAATTTGAAAAACAAGTTAGAGCTAGTTTCAAAAGTATTCCAGAAAAATCCAATAATGCTCTTGATTTAATTCACACTGATTTATGTGGTCCAGCTAGAACTAAAAGCTTACAAGGTGATAGATATTTCATGCTAATCATTGATGACTATTCTAGAATGTGTTGGGTTACTTTTCTCAGAGAAAAATCAGAAGCACTGGGAAAGTTCAAACTATTCAAAGCAATGGTAGAAAATGAAACCGGTAAGAAAATCAAATGTCTAAGATCAAATCAAGGAGCAGAATTTACATCTAAGGAGTTTAATACATTGTGTGAAGTAAATGGAATCAGAAGACAACTATCAGCACCTCGGACACCACAGCAGAATGGAGTTGTTGAAAGGAAAAATAAAACTATCTTGGATGCAGCAAGAAGTATGTTATCAGAAGAAAACCTACCACATGTATATTGGAGAGAGGCAGTCAGTATAGCAGTCTATACATTCAACAAAGTTCACATCAAAGGTGAAACCGGTAAGACCCCTCATGAACTATGGTTTGGTATTACTCCTACTCTTAAATATTTCAGAATTTTTGGAAGTAAATGTTCTATCAGAAGAGATGAGTATATTGGCAAATTTGATCCTAGAAGTGATGACGGAATATTTCTTGGTTATTCATCTAAGAGCAAGGCATATAGATGTTTTAACAAAAGATTGCAAAAAATTGTTGAAAGTACAAATGTAAAGATTGATGAACAATTCAGAGGAACTTCAAGGTATATAGACTCTGAACCGACAACAGAAATTTTGACAAATGAACCTACACTGAATCCACCGGTACAGAATGAAGATCCAGTTACCCCGGTATCATCTAAGGATTCCACAGTAACTGAGGAACAGCAGCAAACAAAGACACCCCAATATGTAAGACTAAATCATTCCGAAGATCAGATAATTGGAAACAAGTTTAAAGGAGTTATGACAAGAGGAAGATTGGCAAATGAAGAGGTATGTCTTATTTCTCAAATTGAACCATCATCAGTTAATGAGGCATGTGAAGATGAATTTTGGATTAAAGCTATGGAAGAAGAATTAGAACAAATTGAGAAAACAACACTTGGACATTAGTTCCCCGGCCTAAAGATAAAAATGTAATTGGAACCAAATGGGTATTCAAAAACAAACTTAATGAAGATGGTAAGGTTGTTAGAAATAAAGCAAGACTAGTGTGTACGAGATATTCTCAGAAAGAAGGAATTGATTACAATGAAACCTTTGCACCGGTAGCTAGAATTGAGGCAGTCAAATTATTTTTGGCTTTTGCAGCACATAAGAACTACAAATTATATCAAATGGATATTAAATGTGCATTTTTGAATGGAGATCTTGAAGAAGAAGTGTACATCGAACAACCTGATGGATTTTCTTTGACAGATAACAAAGATATGGTTTGCAGGTTAAGAAAAGCTTTGTATGGATTGAAGCAAGCTCCAAGAGCTTGGTATGCAAGATTGGATAAGTATCTTTTAAAGATTGATTTTACTAAAGGGAATGCAGACAGCAATTTATACTATAAAGTGACTAATGATGACATCTTGATTATAGAAGTATTTGTTCATGATATAATCTTTGGAGGAGAAGATGGATTATGCAAAGAATTTTCTATTAAAATGCAGCAAGAATTTGAAATGTCTGTGATTGGAGAAATAAAATTATTTTTAGGATTGCAGATTTCACAGACTGATAAAGGTATATTCTTGAGTCAATCCAAGTATTTAAAAGAGTTACTAAAGAAATTTGGGATGGAGAACTCTAAACCAGTAAGCACACCTATGACAACAAATGATGAATTATCACTAAGGGATGAATCTACACCTCTTAATCCAACTAGATACAAATCTATGATAGGAGGTTTATTGTATTTGACACAAACCAGACCTGATATTATGAATGCAGTATGTATTGTTTCAAGATTTCAAAGTAATCCTAGAGAAAATCATGAGTCAGCAGTAAAAAGGATTTTTCGGTACTTACAAGGCACTATAAATCTTGGATTACGGTATCCTAGAGATGAAAACTTTGAATTATGTGCATACACAAATGCAAATTGGGCAGGAGATGTGGATGATAGAAAAAGCACCACCGGCGGAGCATTCTATCTTGGAAACAGACTAGTTTCTTGGTTGAGTAAGAAACAAAGTTGTACATCTTTATCAACAGCAGAATCAGAATATGTTGCAGCAGCAACTAACTGTACACGGGTACTATGGCTTAAGCAAATGTTGAAAGACATAAAGGTAAAATGCAAGGAACCTATTACTATCTATTGTGATAACACTGCCCTAATTGATATATCCAAGAATCTGGTATTACATTCTAAAACCAAACATGTTTCTATCAAACTGGATTTTTTAAGAGAAAATGTTGAAGCAAAGGAAATAAAACTGCAGATTGCAGATATCTTTACTAAACCTCTGCCTAAGGAGACTTTTGAAAATCTCAGAGATCATCTTGGGGTCATACCCCCACCGGTAGAAACTTAGGAAGTTGATGATTGTCATCAACCGACAGAATTAACAGAGAAATCTTTTTTCCGACTTTGATGGGAAGCTACTTCTCAGGGGGAGTAGTTGGTATACTAAATTGATTGGTATTTTGTATATGAACTTGGCTTGGTAAGATGTTTTTGGTAAGAACTTTGGCAATTAATGTCAAAGGGGGAGAGATTGGTATGGAAAAACACAAGGAAAACACATGTTGCTCCCAGGGGGAGAGATTGTTGTTAGGGAGAGATTATTACTCTTTGTATCTGTATTTTGATTTTTGGTTATGACCTCTTTTTGGAGATTGTTGGTTTTTGGTTTTTGGTATTTGGCATTTCTATTTTGGCACTTTGATGGTTTTTCCATGTTGTGTTGCCATCAATGCCAAAGGGGGAGATTGTTGGTATTTTGGTATGGTTTTGTCATTGATGTCAACACCTACTAAACACTTATCAACTCTGGCACTTTGGAGAATCAACAACATTCATCGACAAGCAAGTGACTCATGCACAGTCACCGGTATCTGGTACACCGGCAAGTTATAATGATCACCGGCACTTGGAATAATATGGAAAACACTTGGTTATGTCGAAGACATTGTGTGGACACTTTGTTTTGAAGTTTTGTTTATTGGTACATTAGCATTTGCATATTTGTTGTTACTGGCAAATAGGTCCAGGTTACACCGGCAGGTTTATCTTTTCTAGATCAGCACGACATGCTAAGGAGATGATTAATTGTTGTTGTAAATGCATTAAGCCGACATGTTGAATCGGTTATTGCATCGGATATTGTATTGTTTGTAAAATATTTTTATTGTAATATCTTGTAGAGTCGACCTACTAAAATTGGTCTTAGGGTATGGTATAAATGTAAGATCTTATTTGTAAGATCAAAAGAGGAATGCGAAAAAGGATTGTGTGAAGGTATATGAGAGAATAAGTAGAGCTATACACATAGACATCATTTGAAGATTGAAGGAGGGTTTTTGTGAAGACAATTAGACCTACACCGGTACTGAATCCAGCATATGAAGATGCTATTTTGTGCAGTACATTCTTATTGGATTTAACCATCTAACTGTAGTCAGTGTGACTCCCATTTTGTGATTGAGCAGTGAGCTCTAGGCGCTTGGCCTTTCTGCATGTGCAGACCCCATTTATGTACACTTACTATCTGCAGTAGTATCATCTGATTGTGGGTAAAGTTTCCCATCGTGGTTTTTCCCCTTACAGGGTTTCCATGTACAAATATTGGTGTTATGTGTTGTGGATGACTTTGTCTTTATGTTTCATGCACTAATCCTTACCGGTATAGCAATTAACTGTCAAAATTGTCTACCGGCTTATTAAACTAGTTTACCAGTATTAAACATTAAGTTGGTTAAGTAGTTTTGGTTTGAATTTATTTGACAACTGATTCACCCCCCCCCCCTCTCAGTTGTCTCCGGGACCTAACAGTATGTTGCCCTAAAATTGCATGTTATAAGTGGATGGAATGCATAAGGGATTGGAATTGTGTTGTAATGATTTACTGGATAATAAGAAAAGATTGGACAATTGTGTTTTGTGGATGTAGCCCATCTTGGGTGAACCACATTAAATCTATGTGTTATTTTGTGTTGTGTTTTTCTTCATCTTTATGTGTTTGTATTTGCATATAATTGTTAATTTGTATTTGCTTCAGATCTTCCTAAACCCTAACAATTGGTATCAAATTTGTGTATTTATGTAAATTGGTAGGGACTTTCAAATTTGAGTAGGAGCAATGGAAGAAACCAAATTCAAGGTCGAGAAGTTCAACAACCAGAATTATCAGTTATGGAAATGAAGATGGAGGAATACCTATATCAAAAGGATCTGTGGCGGCCATTGGAAGGAAGAATAAGAAACCAACCGCAATGTTAGATGAAGATTGGGATATTCTAGTTAGAAAGGCACTGGGAACCATTCGGTTGTGCCTTGCACCGTCTATAGCATTCAATATATCTAAAGCAACAATGACTGCAAAACTGATGCAAGCACTGGCTAAATTGTATGAGAAACCCTCTACTTTGAATACGGTATTTCTTATGAAGTGTTTATTTAATATGAAAATGAGTGATGGAGGATCTGTAGCAGATCATTTAAATGAATTTAATACAATTACCAGCCAAATGACTTCTGTAAAAGTTAACTTTGATGAAGAGGTTAGGGGTCTCTTAATTTTATGTTCTTTGCCAAAAAGTTGGAATAGCTTGGTTATGGTTGTAAGTAACTATGTATCTAGTACAAACACTTTGAAATTTGATGATGTTGTCGGTGTTATCCTAAGTGAGGAAATGCGATGAAAAAGCATAGGTGAGACTTCAACATCATCAGGTATTGTTTTAAATATGGAGAATAGGGGAAGATCAAAGGAAATAGGATCAGGCCCTAGGTGTGAGAAGTCACGAGGGAAGTCAAAGAAAGGACACTCTCAATCCATAGTAAGAAAGGATTGTTGGTACTGCGGAAAGCCAGGACATTTAAAGAAAGATTGTTGGTCTCAAAAAAACAAACAAGGAGACGAAAATGAAGATGACAATTAGGAAGCTAATGTCACAAGCAATACTTTACAATGCGCCTTGATTCTTTGTTTAGATAATACTAATGATTATTGGGTAATTGATTTGGGGGCTTCATTTTATGCCACACCCCATAGAAAATATTTTTCTAGATTATGTTCAAGGTGATTTTGGACAGGTATACTTGGGTGATGATGAGCCCTATGAGATTGTTGGAAAAGGCAAGATAAAAATCAAGTTGCAGAATGGAAATGACTGGTTGTTGCAAGAGGTAAGACATGCTACTAATTTAAGAAGAAATTTAATTTTTGCAGGACAACTGGACAGTGAAGGCTGCATAGTTACCTTTACAAATAATGTCTAGAAGGTCACTAAAGGCGCATTAGTAGTAGCTAAAGGTGCAAAGGTAAGCACATTGTATTTTTGTACTGGTAATACTTACTCTACCTTAGCTGCTACAAAAAAAGTTGTTGCAGGGACAACTAATTTCAATGTTGCAAGGACAAATTCAAAACTATGGCACCATAGACTAGGGCACATGAGTGAGAAGGGGATGAAAATCCTTCACTCTAAACATTTGTTGCTAGGACTGAAGCAAATTGATTTAGAGTTTTGCGAAAACTATGTCTATGGTAAACATAAAAGAGTCATATTTCTCAAGGTTGGGAAAGAGAAGAAGAGTGAAAAGTTAGAGCTTGTGTATTCAGATGTATTGGAACTAGCTCAGGTATAATCTCCTGATGGCTCTTGTTATTATGCTATTTTTATAGATGATGCAACTAGGAAGACATGGGTGTATTTCCTAAAATAGAAATAAGATTTTTTTGAAAATTTTAAGAAATGGAAAGCTTTGGTTGAGAATGAGACAAGAAAAAGGTTGAAGTGTTTCAGATTTGATAATGGAGGCAAGTATTGCAGCAAGGCATTTGAATATTATTCTTCTTTCAATGGAATCTGAAGGTAGAAGATGGTTCCAGGAACCCCACAAGAAAATGGTGTGTTTGAGAGAATGAATGGGACCATCATGGGGTGTGCAAGGAGTATGAGATTGTATGTTGGACTGCCCCTACATTTATGGGCAGATGTTGTACATATAGTTGTTTATTTGAGAAACAGAGGACCTTCAAACCCTTTGGATGGTGGCATTCCAAAGGAGGCATGGACTGGTAAAATGGGAAATTATTCTTTTATGAAAACCTTTGGTTGTGAAGTTTTTGTCCATGTTGATAAAGAAAACAGAACCAAGCTTGATGCTAAATCTCAAAAATGTACCTTCATTGGATATGGAATGGATGACTTTGGTTATCGGTTACGGGATTTTCAAAATCAGAAAGTAATTAGAAGTAGATATGTAATGTTCAATTAGAAGACCATGTATAAAGAACATATGTAGGAAAAGAAGCATGAACGAGTCAAAAAGGAATATGTGGTGCTGGATGAGATTCCTGAAAAATAAAATGCCATTGGTACCTAATGCTCAACAACAACAAAACATCCCACAAACTCATGCAAGTGTTAGACGTTCTATGAGGTTAAGTAGACTTCCTGAAATATTTTCTCCTTGTATCTATTTTATTAATTTATTCCGATGAACCAGAAGGATATGAAGAAGCAATGCAGGTGGATGCCAAACAACAGTGGGAGCTAGGCATGAAAGAGGAAATGGATTCTTTGATGCAGAATTAGAATTGGGACTTAGTCTCATTACCTGTAAGAAAAAGAGCCTTGCCTAATAAATGGGTTTATAAGTTGAAGGAGGAGGATGGAGGACATAAAAGATATAAAGCTAGACTCGTGGTAAAAGGTTTTGCATAGAAAAAGGGTATAGATTTTGATGAAATATTTTCTCCAATTGTAAAAAATGACTTCAACTAGAACTGTTCTAAGTCTCATGGTTGCAAAAGACTTGCATCTTAAACAACTACATGTTCAAACAACTTTTCTCCATGTGGATTTGGAGGAATTCTACAGGCAACAACCACAGGGATATGAGGTCAAAGGTAAGGAGGAGTTAGTGTGCAAGTTGAAGAAGAGTTTGTATGGCCTAAAGAAAGCACCCCGATAATGGTATTTGAATTTGATATTTTTGTGGATGAACAAGGTTACCACAAATGTCATTCTAATCATTGTGTTTATTTTACTTAAGAGATTGGATAATGGCAGCTATATCATCCTGTTACTTTATGTTGATGGCATGCTTGTTGTTGGGTCTAACACATCTCATAAAAATGAACTTAAATAAAAATTAGCAAAGTCATTTGCTATGAAGGATTTAGGTGCAGCTAAGAAAATCCTTGGTATGAGGATTTCACGGGACAAGAAAAATGGAACATTAACATTGTCCCAAAGTGAGTATATAAAGAAGGTGTTGAAAATATTTAACATGTGGAATGCAAAAGCAGTTGGTACATCTTTGGCTATTCATTTAAAATTGACTAAGGGGATGAGTCCAAAGACATGGGAAGAGGTAAATAAAATGTATAGAATTCTATATTCATCAGTTTTTGGCAGTCTGATGTATGCGATGGTATGCACATGACCAAATATTACACATGCAGTGGGAGTTGTGAGCAGGTATATGAGCAATCCAGGAATGGAACATTGGAATGATGTCAAATGGATTCTTGGGTATTTAAGAGGTACTACTAGCAAGGCATTATGTTTCCAAGGATCAAACTCTGCTCTACGAGGATATGTTGACTCTGATCTAGTAGGTGATATTGATACAGGGAGGAGTACTACAAGGTATGTCTTTACTCTATGGGGAATTGCAGTTAGTTGGATTTCTAGACTACAAAAGGTTGTTGCCCTCTCAACCACTAAAGCTGAGTATGTGGTTGTTACTGAAGCTAGTAAGGAGATGATTTGGTTACAACATATTTTTGAGGAATTATGCAAGATGCAGGAGGATATCCCATTGTACATTGATAGCCAGAGCGTCATTCATCATGCAAAGAATTATGTTCTTCATTTGAGGACAAAACACATTCAACTCAGGTACCACTTCATACGATATGTTTTGGAGGATGGCTAGTTACAACTTGAGAAGCTTCACACAAGTCACAATCCTACAAATATATTCATGAAGGCAATCACATGAGAGAAGCTAATTTTCCCATTAGCTTCTATTGGCCTTCTTGACTAAAAAATCATGAATTAAGGAACAACCAAGTCCAGGTGTTTTATCTAGTGGGAGTTGCTCATGTAGCAGTGTCATCTCGGAGTTTGGTGTGGACCCTGATCAGTCTCCAAGTCGAAGATTGTTGATATGTGGTGACTTATCATGCAAGTATTGTACACTTGTTGGGCAGACATGTTGGCCCAAAGGGCCGAAATATTTGGGAGCCAAAGGCTCCCCCCAAAATTCTAGTATGAGTATGAGAATACGAGTACGAGTACAAGGAAAAGATTATGAGAATATTCCTTTACGGTTAGGGTTATTCTTTGTTAGCCAACTTTGTATGTTTCCCTAAAATTGCATGTTATAACCAACTGGAATGCATAAGGCATTGGAACTATGTTGTACTGATTTACTGGATAATAAGGAAAATTGGACAACTGTGTTCTATGGATGTAGCACATCTTGGGTGAACCACGATAAATCTCTGTGTTATTTTGTGTTGTGTTTTTCTTCATCTTTGTGTGTTTGTATCTGCATATAATTATTAATTCGTATTTGCTCTAAATCTTCCTAAACCCTAACACACACTCGTCATAAAATGTTAGTGCATCTTATATCAATTAGATATATATAGTTGAAGCATTCATAACTTAATTCTATTCTATTATAGTTAATTTTTCATAACACAATATTAAATTCAACTAATCTAAAACCATTATGAATAATAATAATCACAATTCACTTTAATCTATCTTCATCTAAAATCCCATAATAAAGAATCATTTCACATAGCTTGACTTAAATAATTCTCAAGCTCATAATTCATATCATAAGGTCTTCCCACAGATCATCTCATAATCATTAATCATCATTCATTTACTAGAGTGTATCAAGAAATGATATAATCTAAATCAACTCCCACATATGACTAAGTATATTCGTAGATGAGAAAACCACAACTATCAATATAGCCAAGGAGTAAAAGAAACATGATGAAAGATGTGGGAAATACTAAATCTATCTCAAAATCTAGACAAACATCATAAGGTCACACATAGATGTTTATATCCAATAACATAAATCACCTAACAAGATCATAAAACATCATGAAAACATGAAATGAGTGTAGTTGGAGGGGCTACACACAAATCAAAAGAATGTTATGAATTAAATAACTAGACATGGCATGGAAGACATTGCTGAGTATAACAAGCCCTGGAGAAATGAATGAAGTGACAAAGCCAATATATTCATCACCCAAATTAATAGACTTTACAATAGTAACTTCTAATTTTAGCAAATTAGTAGAATTGATGTTAAAAACATATGGGAATTCTTTGCTACAAATATTTAAATAAAACCCATTATCAACTAGAGCACATTTGATTCGAATATCCCCATATTTAACTATAATTTATAACAATAAATCTTCTTTAATGATATGGGGAGGAGTTAACTCGCAAGGTACAAATAAATTTTTAGATTTATCCATATGAACAGGCTCTAGAATAGTAACTACCTCTATAGGAGCAATGTTAGATGGAATAATAGATTTAGGTAAAGCTTTTTTGAAAATATTTTTTATATCTCAAACGAATGCATCAATTCCCAACTCTATATCTTGTTTGAAGTATTTTTAAATTGACCAAGTAAATCATATCCCTTAGCCATTTCTTTGATATGAATGCTCAATTGTAGGATAACTTTGTGGGATAATTAACTCATAAAAATGGTATATTCCTAGAAAAGGATATCCTAATATGAGATGTAAAACATGGATATGCCTAAACCATATGAATAAGAGTATTGTGATTCTTAGGAATGAGTAGCATCATGAGGCATAATATTATTACGTGTAACTAAAGAAGAAGCATTACTAGAAGGGAGGTTGACATTATAAGTATCTATCACAAAAGATGTATTACAAGTCATAACGTATGAATGGTAAGTGCTTGAAGGTAAATCATCAATATACTCAAGCATGTAATTGATAACATCCATAGGAAAAATGGAAACAATACAATACATGCCCATATGTGAAGTGGGGGTATTCAAAATAGAAGGGAAGTAAATAACTAATTTAATGATGGAAGAATAGGTATACACTTGATGAAACAACGCCTCATAGACTTACAACCCCATTTGACTGATAAAAGGATATGAATATATCAATTATAGTTACAAATTGTATAAATATATCAAAATATACAATATAAGCAAGTGTAGAAGCTAAAGACAAGGGACAATGAGTGTCCATCACACTCACACACACACACACACACACACACACACACACACATACATATGTACATGCATCTATGTATGTATGTATATATGTAAATATTTATATATGTATATTGTAGACACCTAAAAATGTCTCATTAATCATACACTAATTATTCATCCTAATTAATTAAGTAATTCTTTAATTATTTAATTAAGCTAATTATTCTTCCAATTTTTTTATTTTTTTTAATGTCTGGTAAAATTTTTAATGTGACCAGTGACACTAGCATGACACGCCCTCCGGCTCCACGTGAAATGTCTTTTGACCCAGAGCTATGAACCGATGAGGCCACAACTGGGGGACCTCATCCCCACACTTCACTTGTTCAAACCCGCGAGCACAACGGCCCAGCGAAGACACAAGGCCTGCGAGCACAATGGCCCAACAGGGGTTTGAACCTTGGTGGTCACTTCACCAACAAAGTGTTTTAACCGTGACACTACATGTCCAAAGACAATTATTCTTCCAAATTGACTCAATCATCACATTCAACATTTATAATTATCGAATTTCTATTCTTTAATCAATTCATCATTTAACCCTCTTTCAAATATTAATTAAATATTATTTATTTTATTAATCACGATTAATTCCTTAATTAAATAATCTTTATTATTTAACTAATTCTATTTCTAATGATTAAATAATTTCATTTAAATTGTTTAATTAATTAATGTATTCCTCCAATTTCCCAAATTCAAATTTTAGTTAATTTCATTTAATTCCAAATCATCAAATTAACATTTCACCAAATCTGAATTTCAATGAATTTCAGTAAATTTCATGTGCATTTCACGATTCTAAAGTCTAAATTCAAATCCAAATTGAAAGTGAAAATCAAATTCAATTTCAAAATCCTACAGCACAAGTTGAAATCATAACTGATTGATCAAATTAGATGACTAATTAGTTAACTCAGCTAACTCCTCAATCACCCCTTTTCACTCCAAATCACCTTTTCTAACTGATCAATCGATCCACTTATCTCTCCAAGCAATTCAATCTTCTATTCAATCAACTCAGTCAACTGACTAATCAATTGAGTCATCTGGCCAATCAATCTAGTTGAATACTCAATCAAATAAGTTAACAAGTCAATCAATCTAAGTTAACAAATCAATCAAGATGAGTTCATTGATCAATCAATTTCAGTTCACTCCCAATCAGGACTTGAGTTCAAAATCCCTCCCCATCTATGTTGAAAATCTATAAATACAACATTTTCTCAATTCAAACTAGAATCACAGTCTTCAAAATATTTGTGTCAATCATATGCAGGAACCCCGGTGCAATACCTAAGAGCCACTTACCACACGAATTGGAGAAGAGCAATGGAATCATTTTCAAATTAATTGAGGGAGTTTCATGTTATTTCTTGTGTATTCAATTGATTTTGATATCATTTCTATTGTCATTTAGGAGTAATATAATTAGATTAGAGTTGGTGATTTGCTTTGATAATCTGATTGTATTATTTATGCTTAATTTACCCCTGAAAATATTTGGTGAACCCGAAGTGAACTTGCAGCTTATTGATTTAACTTTCTATTTTTTTGAATTTGCAAGGTTGTACGGACCAGCAGGATGGAGTGTGCAATTGATTACACAGAAATTCGCAATTGCACATATTAATTCGCAATTACACATATTAATGCGCAATTGATGTTATTTTGATTCGCCATTTGATATTATTTTAATTCACAATTGATTTAAATAGTTTACAATTGCAGGCTTAACCCAAAATTTCATTTTTAAGTGTTGTTTTGGCTTTAAATTCATTTATGAGATTAACCCATTACAATCTTTTAATTTTGGAAAAGTTGATTTTTAGGCATGAAATGTTTCTAACTCCATGGCAGGCAAGGTAACTTTCAAGATTTTAGGTGCAAGGAGGGGGAAACAGCACATCAAACAACTAAAAGCTTATCAAAGGCTTATAAAAGCAAAAAGACAACTTTGAGAATTTGAAGAGGGAGAGGTCATGGCTTCGTACCATCAAACCATAAGCAAAATCCTAGACAAATTCGATATTTATGATGATATCAAAGTGATGGGCAACCTTATCTGGAATGATTTCATTGAAAGTGAAAACTTCTCTCTTCCATCTTTTTCTGCTATTTAAATTTTTTTTCAAAGTTGCAGGTTTAACAGATGCGCAATTGACTTGACAGTAATTCGCAATTGCTTACACAAAAATTCGCAATTGTTGTTAAATTGATTTGCATTTGATTAAATGTTAATTCGCACTTGATTAGAGGTTAATTCACAATTGCTAGAATAGGTTGGGTTGAGTTTATTTATGTTTTTATGTCATTTTTGTCAGTATTCCATTCTATTTTTGCAAACAGAAAGATCTTAACTGAGAAGAAAGTTAGGCTGGAAATCCCACCATGTGTCAACTAACCTTTTATTGGTTCATTGCAAGGGTAGCTTAGAAAATCTTTCATTTTGGTGCATTTAAAATAAACCACAAACAATCTACTTTTTGCTTCACAATTGCTATGAAGGATAAAATGAATACCATGTTTTCATGGAGCAATATCTCCATTTAGACTAGAAAATTTTGCAATTGAGGTTAATAAGAATATTGTTTTGCATGTTTGTGAGGTGATAGGTATATGCTCTCCCCTTCAATGGGTGATCAAAAAGTTAGAACCATCTCTTTTATGCTTTCTTACAATTACATGCAAATGGGATAACAGCTTTAGCAGGCCTGCCCTCCTGAGAAGCTCGTAAGGTCGGTGAGAGGGGACTAACCTAAGTGGCAACGGCTAACACCAAGTAATCCAAGCCACTCTAAATAAATGTGTATGTGATAAAAATCATATGCGATGAGTGTTACATGTTGTCACAAATGGTGTTATGCCTCCCTCAATGCATATACGGTACGTTAAAATCTGTAGAGCGTAACCTCTACAGACTGGGAGACCTCCCTTAACGGAGTGTAAAATGTTGTTTATTGTGACCACTCGAACGAAACCCTTTCTAAACACCTTATAAATTAGAAGCCCAACTGAGTCAGTAACCAGACACTTTTATTCTCATTAGGCCAAAGTGTTTAAACCTTCCAAAAATCGCCCATGCATATCCAAATTCTTTCCCCGTATCAATAGGATAATCCAAAATCAAAAGAAATCAGGATCAAGAATAAACCCTTCCATCCTACCCAATTTTTTATCAAGATCCCACTGACCAATAATCTTATGATGATCCCCTCATTCTTTTCTATTCCATTCATAATAACACCCTTTTATCTCAAGAGCATGATGTTCTTTCAAGTCACATCCAGCATCCACCTCCTAAGAAAGATCATGACATCCCTTCCATACTTCCTAATAATCTCTTTCCAAGTCAAGATCCCTCTTTCTCTTCATCTCCATGTCATAATCCTCCATGTTCCTCACAAGATTCCCTCTCAAATGAACTTACCATTTATTCTAGTCTCCCTCATGATCCCAATCCCTCTACACAAGTTGTTCATGAACCCCTTATCAATGAAATCACCAATCCAGATCATACTACATAGGGCAACTTGTCAACAATTGTATGTGTGCCATCATCAAATGCCAATGTAGTGACATAATTAAGCATAGCACCAGCTAATAAGATCAATAGCTGGTTGGTTTCATCATCATCTTTAAGTGCATCAATAAAAATAAGCATAACATCCACTCATGTCACAACTTCAGAACTAAAATTTATTTGCCTCATATACCCGCACTTGAAAGACTAGGGGAAAAAAATTTATCACAGCTGAATTGGTTTGAAAATGATGAGGCTATAGCTCAATTCATGGGTACCAGAGTTGGATTTCCCTTTGATGATCCACAAAATCCAAAAACTGAGAAAATCAGCATTGGAGATACCAAACATGTGCACCTAGCTGAACATCCTATTGAAAAAGACAGGTTCATCCAACTCTTCAAACACAGACCAATGAACTACCTACACAAAACTCCTCGACCCTATGAACAACATGCGCCTAAAAAAATATATTATATCTAAGGGATGGGTTCATTTAAATTTTAGTGTTGCATTTGCATATTTCTTTACTGTATTGCATCACATGTCTCCATTTCAGAGTGCATCATAGTTACTTGCATATCACCAATGCACAATATATAGTTGGACATCATTATTTCTTTCTCATGTAGTTGCATCAATAAAGAAAGGAGATTATCTGAGTCATTTACCTGTCTGCACTGAAGGGAGAGAAGGTGGTCTCATTTTCTAGATACTTGTTTATGAAGTCTTTAGGAGGTCTTCGGTCATTTATCTTCAATGTCACCTTGTGATTGAGCTTTATCCATGGTTGAGTAGTGTGTGTGTGAAAAGTGGTAATCTACAAGTTGTAAGGCACAAACACTTCAATAAATCATTGCATACATGGTTAGATAGATATAATCAATGAATGTAAAAACCATAACAAATTGACCTATTGACTTCTAAAAGATGAGAGTATAGACTTGCTCTCATATTTGTCTAAGCAATACCAGTGACTAGACTACACCAAGACGAAGGATTTAATCTATATGAGCACAAAAATTGAGCTAAATGGATGCAAGATTAAGCTAGATAGATGCATGATTAAGCTAGATATGCAAGATTAAGCTATGAATGCAAGATTAAGCTATGAATGATTAAACTAAATATGCAAAAAGCTAAGATGTAATAATTTCAAAGCACAATATTCCCAATGACTCTAGAGAAAAAACTACATAATAACAATAAATCTCCAGGTTGTCTTGAATGAGAGATGAAAGGTTGAATTTATAGAGAATCCAAAGAGAGACCAATGGTCAAGATCGATTAATGATGAGCGGTTGAGATTCCTCAAGAAAAAGCACAATCCAAGTGAATTGAAATAATTGGATTCTTTGATTCAGTTTCAGAGAAGATTAGATTGAGTTAATCTTGATATAAATTCCAATTAAATTGATTGAATGCATTAAGATTATAATTATGAGTTTGCTTTGGAGATAAAATTAGTTGATTCCATGCACTTGAGATAAAATTAGTTGATTCTATGCACATTCCTCTTATTTGTTCAAAAAATTTATTAGAAAAAGCCTCTTCAATGCAACTAAACCTCTTTCCTCGAGATTTGCTTTGAAGTTTTAATTTTAGAGAAAATGATTTATTCAATTTAATTGATTTTCTTTCTTTTTTGAGATTTCTCAAGTTATCTCAAATTTAGAAAAAGAAATATCTCAAGTTGATTTCTTTTCTCACTTTAATTCCTTTTTGTAAATTAATTCCTTTTGTAAATTAATTCCTTTTTGATGATTTAAATGGCAACTTAATTTATTAATTAAATACACTAAGATATTTAATTAATTAAATAGGATAATTGATTAAAATGATTTACTTGGAATGATTAATTAATTAAATATATATTTAATTAATATGGAATGATTTATTTGCCATGTGACATTGATGATTTAAAAATTAATTAATTAGGTGCTCAAGATTGATTTAATTGCCTTTGGTTAGGACCTTGGTGATGTAGTCGAGATTAGGGGCTCATGGTTTAGATGACCATTTTTAGGGTATTACATTTTCCCCTCTTTGAATTGATGTGCGAGCAATGCATTGATTCAAAGAATAGTTGATGTTGAAGAGATATCACTTCTGAACGTGATGGATCACAAACTAATGAAGAGCAAGATGTTCAGCTTGATTTGAAATGATGAAACTGAACAGATTGATTAAAGCGATACCGATCCTGAACTTGATTGAACTAGGACCGATGAAGAGCGAGATACCATTCTTAAACTTGATGGATCAAGAAACGAGCATTGATCTAGAACTTGATTGAATTAGAATTGGTTGAGCGAAGAGATAAAACCGATTCCGAACTTGATTGAACAAGAACCGATTAGTGAAACAAAATGTCCATCTTGATTTGATGCGATGAAACTGAACACCTATTTGAAGTTTGATTCAGAGGAGGACAAAATTAATATTCCCCTAGAGATTGTTTTTATTTGACACTTGATATGATGCGATGTAGTTAAGATGCCCCTAGTATCAAGGTTTTAGTTGATTTGATTTGATTGATATACGATTAATATTTGATTGAAAAGATTTTTTGCTCCACTTTAGATGAAGATTTGAAAAATTTATTGAGTTTTTCAATGATGTAATCACTGATAATGTTGATGTAATGAGTATGCACCCTCGGGAGCGAAATCGAAAGATAGTGAGATCACAGTGATTTTAGACAATTTTAATAAAATGATTTAGCGATGATAATCTGAGAACGAAGATTAATTTGAGAATTAAATTGAGATCAGAATTTATTCAAAAATTATTTGAGCGCAAAATGATGTAAAGATTGACGCGAAGATGAAAGTGCCAAGTGGTCAACATTGTGAAAATTTGACTAGAAAATTGACGTTAGATTTCAATTTCAATCTCGAAATTAGCAAAGAAATGATGATTGTTTCAAATTCAGACTCTTATTCAAAGGATGAAGAGAATAATATTATCATATTGAAATCACTGTAAATGCAAAACATAGTATGAATGCATGATTTGCAGAATGCATGTGGAGACAATGAATTTTTGATATGACCTATGTTAATGCACTATGCATGATAAAGATGCATTTCCTTTTCTAACAAGGATGACTGTGTTTGTTTAGCATTTTGTAATATACCAATTGAATTGGAGGTACAAAACATTTCATATATAAGCGGTCAATTGATCCTTAAGGTCCCTTGGAACATCCAAATTAACACACTTACTAACTAGGATTTACAAATGGAGACAAGGAAAACTTCCCCATTGATTCTTGAAACTTTGATCTTCTTTTGCTCATGTGAGTGCAAATGAGTTAATTCCTACTCTTGTGTTCAGTAAAGATCCTTAGCATCCTATATGACTAGCTACGTGGATTACTCTAACTTCAAAAGCATCCTGAATAGAGCCTCGCTGCCAGCAAGCTTTTAGAGCTTCGACGAGGTTATAGACTGTAATCTCTTGAATATTGCTCTATTGCTAGTAGGCGTTCATAGCCCTGATGGATTTACTCATGTGTTCCCATAGCCAAGATTTTTGTCGCATATGTATGCATGATATTTCAGTTAAATATCATTGCTATTTTGCCTTGAGATGAATATTTGGCATAACACTTTTTCTTTTTTCTTTGTCTTGCCTTGACTTGTAAGTAATGAAACCTACTTGGGTGTAAAAATTACAGTGGCGCTGAAGTAGAATTTTAGATTTTTCACTAGTCATATGATCAACTAGGTGTCTAGAATGAATTAGAGACCTTGTTAATGTGTTTGAGATATAGCAATTGATAGATTTTGGGTT
Organism: Cryptomeria japonica; assembly: GCF_030272615.1. Lineage (NCBI taxonomy): Eukaryota > Viridiplantae > Streptophyta > Pinopsida > Cupressales > Cupressaceae > Cryptomeria > Cryptomeria japonica. The sequence continues at coordinate 401,608,866 of NC_081408.1, forward strand.
AACAAGTTTCAAATAGTGAAATCACTACCCAACCATAAGTAAAGCGTCGTCACGGGGTGATGTTGAAAATGAATGACCTTAGGTTCTCAAAGACTTCATGTTTGAATATCTAAGAAAGGAGGCGACCCTTATTTGTCTTGAATGCAAACAAATGATAAACTTGGACAATTGCCTTGTTTTATTAATGTTGCTATATGCAAATGCATAAATTTCGTGGATGTGATGCATTAAAAAAAAAGAAACTATATGCGATGTAGTGCTTTGAATAAAATGATATGCAATGCAAAAAAAAAAAAGTTTATTTGTGTTTTTGTTTTTATTTTTTATTTTTGACTTTTTAGCTGTACAGGTTGCTAGAGCAGAGAATGTTAAGTGTGGAATTTATTCAAGTGGATAGTGTTGATCGGTTCACGGACTGTTCTCCTTCTGGTGTTGAGAGTTGATAAGCGCCAAAGCCAAAGACTGCAGTAACAATGTAGGGACCCAACAGTTGGGTTCAAACTTCCCTTTTTCTTCTCGAAACTATTGATTTTTAGTATTCTCTCTCAAAACAAGGTCACCAACCTGAAATTCTCTTTGTTGAACTTTCTTATTATAACCTCTATATATTATCTTTTGGTAAGCTCTGAGATGATCAAAAGCCACTTGTCGACGTTCTTCCAGCAACTCAAGTTCTTGCAATCTAGATATTTTGTGATCTTCATTAGTAATAAGACCTTGCAAGGAAACTCTCAAAGAAAGAATTTCCACCTCAATAGGCAAAGACTTCTTTGACCCCATATACCAAAGAAAAAGTTGTAGCCCCAGTAGGTGTTTTGATGCTTGTTCTATAAGCCCATAGCAACAGATTCAGCTGCAGATGCCAATCCTTCCCAGATTTGTTGACCGTTATGTGCAAGATAGTTAACAGAGTTTTGTTAGATGCTTCGACTTTTCCATTACCTTGAGGGTAATATATATAAGACCAATGCTATTTCATTTTTAACTTTGTCACAAAGCTCATATATATCTTTGTTATTGAATTGTCCTCCATTGTCAGTCACAATTGAAGAAGGGATTCCATACCTGCAGATGATATGGTTAAGAATGAACATAGCCACTTGTTTGTCGGTTGCTTTGATTAACGGAACTACTTCAACCCACTTAGTGAAGTACTCAGTGGAAGTTATGATGAACTTGTGTCCATTAGATGATGCAGGATAGATTTGGCCAACGAGGTCAAACGCCCATTGCCGAAAAGGCTAATGTGTGATAAAAAGGTATTAGTTCCCTTGCTGGAGCATGTATGAAATTCCCATGTAGTTGGAATTTCTCACAAGTTTTATCAAATTTTACAGCATCGTTTTCCATATTTGGCCAGTAATAACCATCTCTTAACAGTTTTCGAGCTAGAGTTAGACCGTTTGAGTGAGATCCACAAATACCTTCATGAACTTCAGAAAACACACGTTGGGATTCTTCAAGTTCTAGACACCTAAGAAAAGTACTATCCAAACCTTGCCTATATAAATCATTAGCAATGATGACATACTGTGAAGCATTTCGAATCAGGTTTCTTTTCTCATTACGGGTAAGGTTATCAGGGATAATTTGGTCGCGTAAGTAAGAGTAGATATGGCTATAGCGAGATGAGTCATGTCCAACGATAGAACAGACCATCTGAGACTCAGGGGAATCATAAGAAAGATAATTTAGCTCTTCCACCAGGAACTCATAGCGGAACTCAGATTCTTTTAGTTGTGGTATAGATGCCAATGTAGCCATAGAATCTGCTGCTCTGTTTGCTGATCTAGGAATCTATTGAAATGATACAAAGACAAAGTCTTTCTTAAGGTCATCAACCATTATTTTATAGGGCATCATTTTTTCATCTCGAGTTTGATTATATCATTGATCTGGTTGATTATCAGTTGGGAATCTCCATAGATGTATAGCTCAACAAATTTCCATTCAATAGCTAGCTTGATTCCATTTACCAAGGCTTCGTATTCTGCAATATTGTTTGTATAAGGAAAGAGGATCTTGTATACCTTTGGAATTGAGTATCTCTAAGGAGTGATAAAAATGATTCCAGCACCAGAACCTTGTTGAGTAAAAGATCCATCAAAGAACATTTTCCAGGATCGCTGAGTAAGATGCATTATGGATTCATCTGAAAATTCTATGTGCAAAGGTTGATTGTCTTCAAGCGGAACATCAACAAGTCGATTTGCTATGACTTTCCCTTTGATAGCTTTGTGTTCTACATACTCAATTTCAAATTATGTGAGTATCATAACCCATTTAGCCAATCTCCTTGTAAGTGTTGCTTTGCTTAGAAGATACTTTAGAGGATCAATCTTATCCACCAGTTTAATAGAATGTGCTAGCATGCAATGTCTTAATTTTTGTGATGCAAAGACCAATGTCAAACAAGCTTTCTCAATGATAGTGTAGTTCATCTCATAGGACACCAACATCCTGTTGATATAGTATAAAGCTCTTTCCTTTTTGTTCTCATCCCGTTGAGCCAAAAGTGCCCCTAGTGATGTGTTGGTAGATGATATATAAAGAATCAAAGGCTTGCCTTAAATTGGTGGAATCAAGATAGGTGGATTAGTAAGATACTCCTTGATCTATTTCAGATGTTGTTTACATTTTGCATCCCAGTTGTATGTAACCCCTTTGCATAATACTTTTGTGAATGGTTGAGCCTCATCTGCTAGCTAAGAAATGAAGCATCTTATTGATTGGAGCTGCCCTTGTAGAGTCCTTATTTGACTGACATTCTTTGGAGGTGGCATTTTCATTATAGCTTCAACTTTTTTCGGATCCACTTCAATCCCTTTTGTAGAAACAATGTATCCTAGGAGTTTGCTAGATGTAACTCCAAATGCACATATCTTAGGATTTAGTCTGAGTTTAAATTTTTCCATCCTGTCTAAGATTAGACCCAATTCTGAGAGATGTGTTGACCTTTTCATAGATTTGAGTAAGGTATCATTGACATAGTCTTCAATGTTTTTGTGGATCATGTCATGAAAGATTGTAGTTGCAACTCTTTGATAGGTAGCACCCGCATTCTTTAAGCCAAAGGGCATAATATTCCAGCAGAAAGTTCCCCAGGCACAGGTGAACGTTGTTTTCTCTTGATCCTCAGGTGCAATTTTGATTTGATTGTATCCGGAAAAACCATCCATCAGAGAGTACATTTCATAGCCAGCAGTCATGTCCAGTATCATGTCTATGTTAGCCAGTGGAAAATCATCTTTTGGACATGCTTTGCTTAAGTCTCTAAAATTTGTGCAAACACGTATTGATTTTTTAGGTTTGGAAACAGGTACAATATTATATATCCACTCAACATAATCAATTCCTCCTACGAATCCTATTTTTAGTAATTTTTCTAGATCAACCTTAACAAGTAATGCAACATGAGGATGCATTTTTCGGAGATTTTCCTTGACAGGTTTGACTCCAAGAGCGATAGAAATATGATGCATTATGAGGTCTGGATCCAAACCCGACATATTAGCATATGTCCATGCAAAATTGATATTTTTCTCCGTGAAGAAATTAGCAATTTCTTTCAGTTCTTCTGCTGATAGGGATTGAGCTACATGTATTATATGTTGAGTTTCTTATGTTCTGATGTTCATCAGTTGTGTAGGTTCAATCAACACTGATGATCTCTCTTGAAAGTTATCAAGCAAAATATCAAGTATCTCACCTTCAGATGCCTCAAAGAGGTTTTCACCGTTAGGTACGTCTTTTATTTTTACTATTTTCAATTCTGACACCGCCACAGTGTGGTTTTCACCATCAGAACACTTATTTTTCTTTTTCTGATTTTTGAGACTAAGATACTTCACATCTTCTTTTGTCAGTTCTCACTTTGTTCACTAGTAGAAGAGTTCATGTATTTAACTGCATTAAGATAGCATGCTAAAGTATAGTCATTGGCAAAAGTAGGTATATCTATGGGTTGATCTTTTAAAGTATGGTCAATAAGCTCGGGGTGTACCAGGGATAAAGATTCAATGGGTTCAAGGGAATTCACAGTATTGTCATCACAACCTTAGACCAACAAGTTGAGTTCTAGAAGACTACCTTGCGTAAGCGTCTCAAGACCAGGAAGAGTTACAACATGATTATCAAAGTTTACGTTAGCATTTAGAGAATCTAACCTAGCAGACCTACCACTAGTACCTTCTTCTACTTTAGATTGGACTAGGTATTATGGTTCAACAGCAACAGGTTCTTCAGACAGAGTTTTGACATTCATGACAAAGTAGTCATATTTTGGTGTCGAATAGGTAATGTCATAAATAGATCTTATTTTAGAGTGATCAGAATCCGAAGATGAAGAATCTGACTCCTCTTCAAGTGGCTCAGTGAAAGCATGTATAGTATTAATATCAACATCTTTTATTTTGCAAGTTCCTTCTTGTTCTGGTTCAATGATTACTTGTAGTTGACGTACCTTCTCACATAGCCTTGATGACTCTATTAGTCTTTGTCTTCTTTCCCATTCAACTTCCTTTGGAATGATGACTAGTCCTACTTTTCTACCCTCCAATTCTTCATTTGTATTCCCATATCTAATTTTATTTATCTCATTAGACGGAGATACAGTAGGTGAGGAATTTTCCCGTGCTTTTTCTTCTTTCAACTATTGCTCATAATCTTCCTATCTTTTTAGTCTAATTTCCTCTATTTCTCGTTGAGCTTCAAGCGTATTATCTCTTGTGTTTCATCTATGATATCATTAGGTTCTTCAGGAGTTTCTTCGGTAGATGAATCTGATAGAGGCTTTGGACCCCATTCATACTCATTTGATTCTATTTTTGAATCCTCTTCTTGCATTATTCATGTATATGTGACGAGAATGTTTAATGGTGCAACCATTTCTTTAATTCCTTCCACCTCTTCTCTCACATCTTCTAGGATTTATACTTCTTGTAGTGTTACTGCTGATACATTTAGAACTTGATTATAAGTTGTTGCTTCTCTCTTGATTGCCAGTTCTTCTTGTTCTTTCTCATACTCTTCCTAAGTTTTCCAAGTGTTTACTTCCTGGGATGTTTGATGTAGTATCTTTTTCCTCCACCTAGGTTGTTGATGAGAAGTGTGTTTTTTATTTGATGACTCCTCTAGATTGTATCCAAGTCCAGTTTTGTCATTTGTAGACTTGGTTTGTAGCTTGATGGGTTCGATAATTCCTTCTTGACACTTTCCCAAACTGATAGCCTTTACCATATTGTTTAGGAGAAATTTCACAATGTTGCACTTCCCTATCTTCATTTTCCCCTTTGTAAAGTCATTCGAGAACAGCTGCCTCTTCTATTTCATTTGCAAGAAGAAGAGGATTGCAAAAAAGTACCATCATAGATGATTTTTGTCGTTGAATTTTGTGGCTTCATAGCTTCAAATGGTTTTCTAGACTTGCTTGGTGCTGGAGGAAGATTCATTACTGAAAGTACAGGTTCTATCTTGCATCCATCCATGCTAGTACCCGTAACTTTCAGTTTCTTTTCTAAGTCTTTCATCAAAGTTTTTGAACTCTCAACTATAGAGGTTGCTCTGTTATGAGGAAAAAGGGTATCAACACACTATTTTAAAGCATTACAGGTGTAGCTTGTATCAGCAGGAACACTGACTTCAAATCCATTGTAGGGAAATTTCAAGCATTGATGGTATGTAGATGGCACTGCTTGCATTTCATGAATCCATGGTCTACCTAGAAAGATGTTGTAGGATAAGGGAAGGTCAACCACTTGACAAATAGCATCTCTTTCCACAAGTCTCACCCTGATTGGTAATAGTACCAGACCTTTAGAGGCTCTTTCTTCTTCATCATAAGCTTTAATTGTTATTTTCTTTGTTGGATCAATGACATTCTCAGTAAATCTCAACTGTATTAGTAAATTGTAGGTACAAATATTCAACCCAGTGCCTTCATCTATCAAAACACATTTGACTCAATGTTTATGGATCATAGCTTCAATAAGCAATGGTTGTTTATGTGGATGATTCAGGGAATTGTCATCATCTTCAGAGAAAGTTAGGTAGTGATGTGAAGTTAGGTGACCCACCATAGATTGAAACAGATCCAAATCTAATTCTTTAGGGACATTAGTAGTCAGCAAATCTTTATCTAGGATCTCTCTATGAGCAGAAGAGATCTTAAGCAGTTCAAAAATTGAGATTTGAGCGGGAGTTTATTTTAATTGTTCAACAATGTTGTAACCAGAAGAAGATGATGAAGCTAGCTGTTCAGATTTAGTCTTGATCGTATCTGGTTATTTTTTTGAAGAAGTCAGTAGGTTTGATGATGTCTGATCAGGAGATGAGGAACTAGCTCCTTTATGAGAGACTTTTTTTAGCACAGGTCATGACATTCGCAGTTCATGGTTTGTTTTGCTTATCTTTGACTGTGATCACATTGCAATTTTCAGATTGGGAAGGTTCAATCATGTTGATCACATTATCATTGTTGGTATAGGTGTAATTGATTTTGGCACCTCCCTTGGATTTTAAGGAACCGCTCTGCTCATAGTAGGTAAGGGATATGTGATAGCTTTGTGATCAGCATTGGTTGCATAATTTCCAACAATAATTTTGCCAGCATTGATAAGGTCTTGAATCTCGTGTTTTAGTTTCATGTAGTTTTGATTAAGTAAAAACAGGTATTTGAAAGGTACTCGAACCTTTTACAAGCTAGGAGAACAAAAAAGCATAAAAAAGTGCCCGATCACTTCAAAAAGCCAAAATGAACCCACTGGATGGGCCCAGCTAAAAACAACATAACCTAATTACATAAAACTCGGAACAGACAGCAAAAGGAAAGCAAAAGACAACAAAGAGACAGAACCAAGGACAACAACTGGAACTAAATACTATTCAAGATCTCCTCAGCGTGAGCAACCATTTGTTTCATGTTGTTTGTCGAGGTCTTTATATCCTCCAGCTCACGACCTTCGATGTCGACCTTATTCTTTGTGTTGGCTCTGGTCCTCCTTTCATGACCCTTCTTGTTCACCTGTTCTTTATCACCTTCCTTCTCTGCATTGTTCTCGTACCTGTTGATGAAGATGTTCATGTTGTCCACCGAAGATTTAAGAATTTGGAAATTTTGATCAGCAATCTGCTTGACATTGTGCTCCAACTTGTCAATTCTGCTGCCAAAATCTTTCAGTTTGTTGTCCATTTCCTTTCTATCTCCCATCTCATTGACCTTATTCTCCGTGGCTAAGATTTTTCCAACCATACATTCAATAGCTTGCGCATTATGCAGAACGGTCACTAACTCTTTAACATGCTCTGCCAAGGGTTTGTCACCAACTGTAATTTTTTCTATGGCCTGTGTATCTATTTTCAAGCTATTAATATCCTTCACCAGAGTAGTGATGGTCTCACAGAAGGCCTTAATGGTATCTTTGTCACCACTATCACTTTGACCCCCTTTTTCCTCGTTATGCATTCCAGTGGCAGTCACGGTTTCAGTTTCATGTAGTTATTAGTCGTGTGACCCTCGTTTTGATGTTATTCACAATACTCATTTTCCCTCCACCATTTGGGTTTGACTTCAAGATCTAGGTAATGTGATCAGATCATTTGCCAATAGAGTCTTAAGAGCCGACTCATAGGATTCTCCCAAAGGATTGAAATCGCGTTTAGACTTTGAAAGCCAAGGCTTATCTTTAAACCACTCTTTTGATTTCTTAGGAGTGTGTTTTGTAGCGCTTTCAGCTACTTTGAGGGCTTGTGTGCCACTAGTCAGATTAAATACTGTTGGTTTTGATTTTGGTTTAACAGTATCAACCACTCCATCATTAACAACATTTTTGTTATTATCTTTGCCATATTTCCAGTATTTGTTCTTCTATTTGGAACTAGAGCCTTGTTGTGTTTCTTTATAAAGTGATATATCTCCTTTCCTTACAAGCACATCTTCCATTTTGAGAGTATTGTCCACCATCTTGTTGAATGAAGGGTATACGTGCATTTGGATATTAAATTTTAACTCAACAATCAGATTATTAACAAAGATATCCATATTCTTAGAATTAGGAATGGGTTGTGAATATCTAGAGAACATCTTTCTCCAACATTGAAGGAAAATGAGAAAAGGATCTCCTGACTTCTGTTTGGAATTACAAAGCTCGATCATGGTGACTAGATGGCGAGTGTTATAGGAGTATTGTTGGAGAAAAAATTCAACCAGCTCCTCAAAAGATTTAATTCCCATTGGTAAGCTTGAAAACCACTCCATGGCTTGTCCTCCTAGACTTCTTGGAAAGAGACACATGAGATATGTTTGTTCATGCATGAACTCCAGACATAAAGCACAGAATTCTCAGACATGGTCTTGAGGATCTGAGTTGCCGTCATATTTGTCAAACTTAGGAATTTCCACTCTTGAAGGAAATGAAGGCATGTAAAGGTTCTTGTCAAATGGGAACGGGCAGATCGTGTCCAAAGAATACTACGTAGATGATTTATTCTTGTTTTTCATTTCCTTGATTTCAGTTTGCACTGCTTGAAATTGTTTGTTTACCAATGTTAGTGGTGTCTCTTCTTCTTTAGTGATAAGGATTTCAATGTTATAATCAATGGGAAGTTTAGCGCCTTGTTTTGCCAACTCTAGAAAATGTTCTTCTTTTTCTCTGGCCATGATAATTTTTATCATTTTTCAGAAATTTGTATCATTTTGATAGATATTTATAATAGCTTATATAGGTTCAACAACTTCAAACTTGCTAGATGAGGAGTCAATGTCAGTAGCATGGGTGCTAACATTATCATGAGTATTGTGTTTAGAAACTTCTCATTCTTGCCTTTCTCTAGACATGGTGGGAGATAAGGGTTGTTAAAAAATTGGTATACTTGATGATGAAGGTTTGTCAGAGATGGGGTCTTCTATAAAGAATGGATCAGTTTGTAATAAAGGATTGTCTCTTACCTTTCTTACGAGAACTTTTAGTTTGAACAAGCATTTATAATTGATGTGACCGAGAGCTAGAAGTGATACAGATGTCAAGATCAAATCGGAGCTAGTTGTATGGTTGAGGTAATGATTGAGTAAAGTGATTGAGACCAAGTTTGGTTTTAGGAACGATCTATCTTGTATAAGATGTGATCTAAGAAGATTATGTTGATCAGATTGATGTAGGATTGATTGAACTAGCTGAGATATAATCGACAAAATCGTGTAATACAACAATAGGGGTACACTATCAAGATTGTTTATGCTTGGGATGAAAAAGACTAGATATATGCTCACTGTAGACTGATTAGGCAAGTATGATAGAGTTGGAAAAGCATGCAAAAAGATAGGCTTTTGGACTGACAGAATCAAAGGCTCGTGTGACAAAATAAGATAACTCAGACGATAATCTAATGATCACCAGATGACAAAGATAGATATTTGTATGAGTTGATGTATGTACTCAAATGACAATACAAGGCTTATCAGATGACAAACTATCAAAGATGATGATAACTCGTACAACAGTTTATGTATGGCCAGACGAAAATTCCCACTGGTAGGACGACAAACTAGAAAAGATGAACCTCTACAATGATGACTCGTACGACAATACACTAGTTATCAGACGACAATTCCTAGCAAGTGATATGAAAAACTAGTAATGATGACTCCCTAAGGTTATGACTCGTATGATAGTTTTCTGTTAACCAGACGATAATTCTCACTGACTAGGATGACAAAGTAGAAGACTCATATGACACAGGACCGGAGAGGGACGAGTTTCTAATAAGGATAGAGTTTTGACCACTGAGTTTTTGATATTTTGATTGTTTTCCAGTTTCAGTTTCCAGGACAAAGACACAATAAACACATAAGATGTAAAGTGACTTCATGCATAGCACAGTAATTCTAAGGAAGTTGGCTGAGAGAGAAAACCTTTGCTTGCAAACTCAGGTACACACCCAATAGCTAATCAGAATACGATCGTTGAGTCTCATGCAATGGATTCTCAATGCCATATTAGCTGACTCCAAACGCTAATGGAGGCACGATATGGCAAGTATCTTGGGAGAGTTACTATCTCTCTTGCACAAATATTATCCCCCTTTTGAAGGTGAACCGAATAGCTTCTATCTTAAAGTTCTTAGTAAGGATTTTTGTTGGAAATTACCCCTTGAAATCGCACAAGCGCGATTGAGGCATATAGCCCGACAAGGTACCAAAACAAGATGTAGTCACGCAAGCGTGATTAAGACCACGAGGCCCTACAAAATGCCCGATATGAGAGATCTCAAAGAGAAAACTTAAATAATCCCATCCTTCAAGACTTTAATCCCGAAAGGCCTAAGATGGAGATAAGTGTGGGCGTTTTATCTAATTGTTCCACAAGGTTATACTGCTTTGGGATGGAAGGTGTGCCTTGTGGAGCTGCTTTGATGGTGATCTTGCTATGACGTGTAATAACATTGCAGGTAGAGCTTGGATTTTTTATGGTAATGGTTGCAATTTGTTCATCGGCATCATGTAGGTGATTCACAGTGTAATTATAGGTGGATTGTGTATAATCAGTGGTATCTGTGTTTCACCCTAAAGTGGAAGGACCCCTTTGATCTTGTGATGGAAGTGGATTTTTAAACATAAGATGATCATTGTTTGTTGTTTTTGGGTCGTGTCCTTCAATTTCAATCTCGCCTCGATCAATAAGATCCTGAATAAGATCTTTCAATCTATGACAATTGCTTGTTTTGGGCCCTTTCCCTTGATGGAATTCGCAATGTTCATTGTCCCTCCACCATGAAGGTTTAACCTAAGGTTCGTAATTGGCTGTCTTTGGTAGGGTCACCAGATTTGAAGAGACCAATTGACGTAACACCATTTCAATAGGTTCCCCTAAGGGAGTGTATGTTCATTTTTGTTTATAATTTTGTTGGCCTTGTCTTGGTTCTTCTTGCGGTACATTGCGTCCTTGATTTGGTGGGGGAGGAACCATGTTGGTCTTAGGAGGGGGGTTTGCCCTGCAAATCGGACCACGGGTTATGCACTTTTGATATTTCTTGCATCTACAACCCCATCATTGACGATGTTTTTCTTTTTGTTCCAAAAGTTGGGCTTATCACTATTGAATCGCTGGCAAGGCGCATCTTTGGGTTCATTGTATATTTTGATAAGCCCCTTTTTTATGAGGGTTCGCTCACATTTTAAACCCTGTGTGATCATGTCATTGAAAGAATATGTACCTTTCATGTCTAAATGAAATTCCATTTCTTCGTTCAAGTTGGAAATAAATATTTCCACTAGCTCTCTTTTAGGTAGTTGAAGGGAACATCTGCTAGACATTTGTCACCATCGTTGCAGGAAAGTTGAAAATAGCTCCTCTGGTTTTTGCTTGGTGTTACATAGATCGGCCATGGTGATATCACATTCAATGTTATGTGAGTAGTGTGCAATGAATTTCTGGACCAATTCTTTGAATGTCCTAATGCCACTTGTTAGTCAGGAAAACCTTTGCATGGTTGTCCCTGCCAAACTTTGGGGAAAGAGGCGCATTAGGTATGTGTCCTCATATGCCACTTCTATGCATGTTGAATGAAATTCTCTAACATGATCGCAAGGGTCTCCTTTTCCTTGATACTTTTCAAACTTAGGTGTTTCAAACCCTCGTGGAAAAGGTAGCATATGTAGATTCCTATCAAAGGGATAGGGACAAATATCATTAAGTGAAAACTGGTTTGTTTTCACACCACTGTGGAGTTGTTGGGCTAAATTCTTGACTTGTTGCTGCAACATGTCTATGTCATTTGGACGAGGAGGAGGTGGAGGATTTCCTTGATTAAGTTTGTATCTAATGTGATCTCGTCCTCTTCCATCCTCATTATTACTCTGGTGTTCCGATGCTTGCCTTAGTTGTGCAGTATCAAAATCAGAGGGTAGTTTGGCTCCCTCTTGGGCAGGTCTTAAAAAGTGAGCATCAGCGTTGCTTCTAAGTATTTCGTCAAAAAGTCGATTAAAGAGAGGGTTGTGTTGTGCCCTTTCTATTGTTGCGGGAGTACTTGGATTTTCATCATTTGTGTTTCCTCCTAGGGCTTCTTGGAATTCATTGAGATTTTCCTCCTCTTCCTCCTCAATTTCTAGTTGTCTAGACCTTGATTTGGTTTGAGCCATTTTGTTTACAAGTTTTTGTTGAAGTTTGGTGAAAATGATGATGAGTTGGTGATGAAATGAGAGATTAATGTTTGGTAGAGTGTTTTGCATATGGATCTCTAGCACCAAAGGTAGATGTTACCAAAGTCCTTCCTTGAATTGCTTGTTGTGTTTTGTTGACAATGTTTGATATGATAAGTTTTAGAGAGGCCTGAAATGTGTTACAGACCCAACTACCTAGGAATGAGAGGATTCACCCATAGACTAGTTTTAACCTGCTTAGAAATGCCTCTTAGGATGAGTTTATCCTAGATGTAGAGACACTCTAAAAAGTGATGTGTTGTGTTTGATTCAAGCAATATCGAAAGAGAACTTAGGACAAAACCTCTTTATGTTTCGAGAGTTGGAATGGATTGATGATGTGTGAATGTGAGAATGGATGAAATGTTAACTTCAATAAAAACTCTGTGTTACAAATGGGGCAAATTCTTCCTCTTCTCTTTCGGGGGTTGGTGGTTCTTCCCTAACTGAGTTATATGTGATGCAAATGTCTGGAAAGAAGGCAGGATCAATTTTGCCTCCCTTGTTTTGATGATAGCTCAAAGCTCTATATTGAGTAAAAGCTTTGTGGTTTAAAGACTCCTGATCAAACTCGTTGGATTTTCCTTAAAGATATAGATGCATGTGACGTAAGAAGGTTCTATGTGAAACAAATATTTATCTATTAAGATAGAAGAATTTCCTTCTTTTGATGAAAGCCTTTGAGCTCAATGGTCTTTTCTTCAAATTGATGTGTTGATGAAGATTCTTCTTTCTCAAAATGTGAAGAATGGTCATATAGTTTGATACTTTGTTGTTTGCACTTTGTTGTTGAATTTTGTTGGTTTTTGAAAAATGTTTGTGTTGGATGAATACTTGTTTTGGAATTGATTTTTGATTTTTCTTTGACAAGAAAACAAAGCAAGCACACAAACACAAGAATGTTGCCTTAAAAGGCACAAATAAGTGTGGGTCTAGATCAACCCAATCTTTGGAATTTTTATGACCCTTTCTTTCCAAATGTTTTTGAGTATGTTGTTCCAAAAAACCTTGAAGTCGGCTCAGTTTATCACTAGTCTAGACACAAAACAGAGACACTTCAAACACACTTTAGCCCTAAGGTCAAATGGCCAGTTGCGATAATTTCAGCCCACATCTTGATATTTCTTCAACTTTGGTACTACATACCTTGTGAATCTCGTCGTGGCAGGTAAGGATGTGATATACCAAGTCTTGCAATAGTATAACAAATAGATGATCCTTATGATGGAGGAGTCACCACTTTCATCAAGCTACACGTAGCCTTTCAAAAAGCTATGTTTCTACTCAAGGAAATATGTATGGTGAGTATCATGGGAACAAAACCTTCTATGCTCTTGCATTGAACTTCTCACAAATATCCTCAATCAATAGAACGGGTGGGCTACTAGTTAAAGATGTTTAGTAATTTTTGATGTCTTTGGACGTAAGTTCATTCTGCAGTGACTCGCTTAAGAGCCTTGTAACTTGTGGTGGGGCCCATTTGTCCTTTCGGCAAGTTACACTATAGGAACAACTATACCCAAGGCTACAGCTTTCACTCACACCTGATTTCTATAGCGGCTCGAAGGATTTACCGCACGAGGTCGCTCCCAAGAATGATGTATCTCTTGGCAGGTCTCTCTTAAAAAGATAAAATTTGAGTGTTACTGACACTTTTCTCTTGCACTTAGGACCACCAAACCCAAGGGAGAGGATAGTGTGTGTGTTAGGAGTAGGGCCACTCGACAAATTTTGCACAAGCGTGCCAAACACAAAAGACACTTTTTCTTTTTAACTCATCATTGCAATGTGATCTAACTATTTTGAAGATGTTGCTCCAACAGTCATGGTGTTCTTTTTATCCTTCAATGGCAAAATGTTGAGTAAACTAGGAAATTGAAATCTTGGTCAACTGAATTTGAAAGCACGTTTGCTTGAAGTAAATCGCTTTGAACTTGAAGGAAAAGTGGCTTGTTCTTTTTACTTGCGCAAAAATTTGAAGTGTTGATTGTGAATTCCCTTAAGTTTGATGCAATAAAAGCAAAGTTTGTCTTGTTGATTTTAAGCACCAAACAAAGTGTGTGCTAACTTGCAATGAAAGTAAATCTGTGGGATTTTGAATTTTTTGTTCTTTTTAACTTGGACAAATAAAGTTCGTTTTAAGCCCAAAATAAAAGATGTAGTTATTTTTAATAACCCAAAAATGAAGTGTGAATTTAATATTTAAGCCAAAAAGGAAGATGAATTCATTTTATCCAACTTTGAAAAGCAAAGTTAAAGAAATAAATGCAACTGCTTTCTACTCTAAACTCCTCCACCCTGCACAAACAAGCAAACGAGTTAAAAAATAATAATGAAATGCAGTCTAGGTGGGCTTCCACAAGCCTAACTTTTCATTTTCAGTTACAAAGTATGAATTTTACAACTCTTTGTTACAATAGCGCCACTCTGTGTAAACACGGAAGCGCTATTTAACATGAAAGCGCTAAATAACTGACAAAAGCGCTAAAATAATTACAGACGCGCTAAACTTATTACAAATGCGCTAAAAGATTATGTCAGACATAAATAAATTCTATCAAACAAGGAGGTCAAACACGCTAAACTAAGGACAAAAGTGCTAATATAAGTGCAATAGCGCTAAACTAACGATAATAGCGCTATTTCCCAAACAATAGCATTATTCTGGTGAACAAAAGCGCTAAAGCACAAACTTTCGTAAGCACTAAAGCGTGTTCAAAAGTGCAACCTGTGTCTCAATTAAAACAGTAAAAAATTAGTAGTTTAAAAACAGTTGCTCTTCGATTCACGTCAGGTTCACCAAATGATGCTCTGCAAAATGAGAGATCTTGTTAAACAAAACCTGTGGTGGTATAACACATATGAGAAACAACAAGAAACAAAGAGTTGTTAGTGTTAATCAACCAAAGACTATTCTAAGCAGGCATTCCAAGAGAGACACTAAAAACATAATAAAGCATTTGACAATGAAAGCAAATACAATAAGGCATCTCCAAATGCCTTCCACCATGCTTGTAGCTCCTCCTCCCTTGTTCCTCTCCTCTCCAAGTTCCAAATTAGTGTAGCTCTCAGCAACTTTTTGTACTATGGATGCCTTATGGAGGTTCAAGATTGAAAAATGATTAATCTAATGCTATGCAAGTGTGAACAAAAGCTAAAATAAGAGATTATTTAATTAGCTAGTGTTGATTTTAAACCAAAAGAATGAATATGATTGATTTATACTAAATGCTCTCTAAAAATGACTATAATGTAAATGCATACAAGTTTTCAGGATGATAACTAAAAATGCTAGATGCTTCAAGATTTGAAAATGAGGAATGTGAGCTCTATTTATAGGAAAAATGGAGCAATGGATGGTTGAGATTGAGTAATCTCAACAAGGGTCAGGATTGAATGGTTTATGATATATGTGAGGACTTTCAATCCAATCCCAGGATGATAAATGTCAACATGAGATGGGTTGAGAGGAGAGGGAATAAGCATTAAATGCTTGACATGACCTTAGGGTTAACTTGGGAGGTAAGCTTAATGTTGAGTTGAGTGAATAAATTCATTATTCAAAGAATAATGCTTTTATCCAATGGATAGACTCTTGTGCAAGAGTTAGTGAGGATAACCATGGTCAAAGCAATAAATGCTTGAGAAGACACATGGGTTACATGAAGGTTGAGTTAGGGGTCAAAGTCCCTAACCATGGGTGCAAGTGGATTTAACCATAAATGGTCATGTAAGAGCCATTAGTGGTTTGGAAGACTTTAGAGGTTAAATAGTTGAACACATAAAGCATTTAATGCTTTTCAAAGACTTTGGAGTTTTTGAGAAGTGACTTCAAGTTGCTTAGGAATGTGACAATAATTAGGGGATAGATTAGGCTAATTAGGAAGGGGTTAGAAGAATCTAGAAGGGGAATAGGATTGCAAGTGGGTTTGGTGGGTGAGGGAAAATAGGATTTTTATTTAAAATAAAATTCATTTATTTCAACAAAATAGGCGCAAGTTGCATTTTTAGGAGTATGCAAGTCGGGGGGATTTAATGATTTAAATAAATGTTTTATTTAATTTATTTAAAAGAGGAAAGAGGATTAAATGAAATGAATAGGATTTATTCATTTAATTGATTGTGAATTTAGTTTAATGAATTAATTAAAATAAATTGAATAATTTATTTAATTAATAGGAGAATGTTTGAAGATGAATTAATTAAATGTTAATTTAATTAACTGATAGCTAGTGGGCTTTTTAATCAAATAAATATCAAATATTCATTTAATTAAACTGGATAGATTTATGTGACTACAAAATGCATTGAGATTATAAGTCAAAGTTTGCATTGGAGATAAAATTAGTTGATTCCATGCACTTGAGATGAAATTAGTTGATTCCATGCACATTCCTCTTATTTGCTCAAGATTTTTATTAGAAAAAGCCTCTTCAATGCAACTAAACGTCTTTCCTCAAGATTTGCTTTGAAGTTTTAATTTTAGAGAAAATGATTTATTCAATTTAATTGCTTTTCTTTCTTTTCTGAGATTTCTCAAGTTATCTCAAATTTAGAAAAAGAAATATCTCAAGTTGATTTCTTTTCTCAATTTAATTCGTTTTTGTAAATTAATTTTTCTTTATGATTTAAATGGCAAATTGATTTATTAATTAAATATGCTAGGATATTTAATTAAATAAATAGGATAATTGATTAAAATGATTTACTTGGAATAATTAATTAATTAATTAAACATTTAATTGATATGGAATGATTCATTTGCCATGTGACATTGATGATTTAGAAATTAATTAATTAGGTGCTCAAGATTGATTTAATTGCCTTTGGTTAGTACCTTGGCATGATGCAGTCAAGATTAGGGGCCCATGGTTTAGGTGGTTGTTCACCTTTTGTTTTCCTCGATGTAAGTTCTTGGCGGGCCCGATTGTGATCTTTGTTTCTTTAGCCAGTAGGGATGAATGTGCGTGACACTTGGCAGCCCGGTGTTGCTCCCTCGGTTCTTCTTTGGTGTCTCATTTTTGAAGCAGCGCGGAGGTGACAAATGGCAATGCTCGTTTACTATTCTTCTGGGTGAGCCCACTCGTTTGTGCAGTTTGCAAGCGGTTCCTCGCAGCGGTCCCCTTTTTCGCAATCCTTTCTCTTCTGACAGAATCAATTCAGTTCTGGGTAACCTCTAGGCCATTAAAGGAAAAGTTTGAGTTGCAGGGTTTGTTTTGCTGGGTGCGGCCTCTATTGTGACACGCCATGTTTTTTTGTTCCAGAGAGGTTGTGCCAGTTTGGATTTTCAATAGAGCTGTTTTTAGAAGCAGTGGCGTATTTAAGGGGGGATTTCTCTGTCGTCAGAGGAGAGATTTTTAGAGAAGGAGAAGAACTGTCAAATTTGCTAAGTAGGGGTTTTCTTTCATTTTCAGCCTTAAAAAACTATTTGGGATTTGCTATAAGAAGATTATTCAGATTGTGCCTGTGGCCTTTGTGATGTCTTTCTTGGCTTACTGTTTATAATGTTTTCTGTGCTATTGTTGTTGAAAATTCTGACAAACTTTGGGAATATTTTGTCTAAGACTTCACTGATTAAACTATGTTTCTCTATACTTGTTATCTAGTGAATGCGTGATGAATGTGTCCCTTATGTTTTTAGGCAAATTTGGTTGTAGTTTTGATTATGTCTTTGGCTCAAATGCTTACAGAAGTTGCAAATATTCTTTGATTTCTGTTGGTTCATTTCCTATTAATGATATGGCGCATCGCCTAAGTATTTAGCATTTCATTTTCTTAAAAAGTATTTGTTTCCTCTCCCTTTCCTCAAAACTCAAGGAAGAGTCGGCTTCTCAACTCCAGAGGTCATTCAGTGTTTCTTTGCGCGAGTCAATCCCCCAACACTGAATTTCCCCTAAGGTTGTTCGTCCCAAAGCAAAATTTAGAGTCAACAGTTCTTTTTCTGGCACGCCCGGTGGGACCCGATCTTTTAAAAACAAAAAAAAACATACCCCAGCTAGTTTATGAGTCATAGGCCCATCACCAGGAGTCAAACAGCCCTAAATCCTCATCTTCTTTTCCCTCCATTGGTGACCATCCATTCTGCCTCCGTTTCACTTCCACAGGGTTCCCCCACTATCATATACCCTACAATGGCCCAAATTCCCCCCCAAATTTTTGTGACTTGGGACAATGGTAGCCCTCTCATCCCTCCAGTTCCACCCGTAGTTTGGGGAGCTATTCCGACAGCCGTGCTGAAAGCTATTCCCAAATTCATGGGAGAATGTCACAAAACCCCTGGAGAACATCTGCAGGACGTAGCTATTGTTTGTATCGTACACAGCATCACCGAGCAGAATGTGGCTTTGCGGTTGCTCGTAGCTTCTTTCAAAGGAAAAGCTCTGGACTGGTTTAGATCTCTAGGCCCTAGAACTATAGGGGACTGGGATCAATTGGGAGATCGCTTCTTTCAGAGATTCTCAGACAAAGTTGACAGATCATCCCTCATGCACCAACTCATTACGATCAAAAGAGCTCCCACGGAGGCCTTAACTGATTTCAACCTGAGATTCCAGCGAACCTGGCAAAGGATACCGTTGTCTGCCCGCCCCCCGGCAGATATGGCCTTTGTGTTTTATCTGAAAGCTTTCAATTCTGATATATCAGTAATGATCCAATCCTTAGGGGGTAACACTCTTCTGCAAGCTTTCGACTTAGCGATTCAAGCTGAAAATAACCTTATCGACGCTGGAAAGCTCGCACCTCGCCCTACAATGCCAGTATTCCCCGAAATGTCTACCCAAGTAATGGAGGAAGCCGCCCTGAGCACTTCTGCTCCACAGTCTATGTATTCGTTCCCCACTCCTCAAAATACCGTCCATTCCGCCTCTCTAGCTGCTGAGGTCAATGATATGAAAAATCTCTGAAGATCTTTCTCTAATGAAATCGTCAACCTAAAAAGGGCCCAGGTCTCTCCTACCAAACCTCCTTTTCAGCAAAAATTCCAAGGAAACAGACCCCCCTATCAACATCCTAATTATTGGGCTAAGAAAAATACCCTGCCGAATGGCCAAATAGTCCCCGTCCCTAATGCATTACAGGCCATCCACCCGAACAGTGGTAGAGAATTGACTCTGGGTCAGAATAATTTGGCGGACGATGCCAATTCTTGGTGTCTTCCATGCAACAATGCTCACACCCCGAGGAATTGCCCAAGGGGTAATTTGCAACAAAAGGTCACAAAACAAAGGAACTTAGGTATAATACCAGATGAATCCGCATATACATCGCTGAGCATGGATAATGCGGCTTTTGTTGCTCAGATGCAAGGAATGTCATTACAACAAGAAGCGGAAATCGCCCCTGATCACGCACTTTTTTCATGGATGGAGGATGACGATACAGTACTAACTATTGAGGAAAGAACTTCAAAAAATGGGACCCCTATGGTGCATTCAGACTACAACCTTCACTCTAAAAGGTGTTTGACTAGGGAGGATGTCAGTA
Source organism: Cryptomeria japonica (assembly GCF_030272615.1). Lineage (NCBI taxonomy): Eukaryota > Viridiplantae > Streptophyta > Pinopsida > Cupressales > Cupressaceae > Cryptomeria > Cryptomeria japonica. The sequence continues at coordinate 401,628,544 of NC_081408.1, forward strand.
ATATAAGGTCAATACTAGTAAACAAACCTCCGGAACCACCAGTCATCGTTTTCGCCTATCCCAGGAAGGAATTCATCCCTTACAAACTGAAGGAGCCTAGAGCTTCCATGCCCCCCGCGTTGGATGTAGTAGATCAGTTGAAGAAAGCTCCAGCCCATGTCTCTCTCTAGGACCTCCTGAGTATACCGGAGCAGAAAAGTCGGCTAAGGGAGGCATTGTCCCAGGATCAAACAGATACAATCGCGGTAGCTCCGCCACCCTCTCAGACGAATGGAATGGATCGTCACTCAGCAGTTAACAAGGCATGCTCCCCTGCCGCTTTGACAAATGAGGCTCACCCTCCACTGCACAAAGAGAAGGTAAACCTAAGCCAAATCCTTTTTACCTCACCCTGATAGTTGGAAACAAACTTTTGCATAACTCCATGATAGACTCCGATGCTAGCACCACGATCATGCCTAAGCAGATTGCTGAAGTATTAAACATTCAGTATGACCCTTTAAGTAAAGGGGTAATGCAGCTCGACGGGAACAAAGTCCAGACGATAGGTCTCATCAAAAGCCTCCCTTTGACCTTATTTGCATGTCCAAGTATAACAGTATCCCAAGAAGTAGTGGTCATCGACATCCCCCCCGTCTTTGACTCTGTTTGTCCTGAAACTTCACCGCTAAAATAGGAGGGTATATGTCCTTGGATTGGTCCCACCTGATTCTTCGTACCCGACACAGTGCTAAGATGAAGATCCTTTCAGAACCTCTTCATGCCGAGCATATAGCTGATCAAGCCTTGATTAATTTCAAGCCTACTCACACCTCTATAACCCATGATGAGCGAAAGGTGGTAGAACTGTTAGAAGATGAAGAAGTGACCAGGGAAATCCCACCCAAACAAGAAGCCTTCCTAAATGAGTTCATAAACTCTGAACCCTTCTCTAATTACCATGCCGCCAGCCTAGGAACTTATTGCATTTTTGAAGAAGATCAACCAATCCCAAAACTCACCAAAGATCCTTTCTCCAAAGATCAGTTGTCTTCGACACTATGGACCCTACACTTTGACGGCACCAAATGCAAAATGGGCTCCGGGGCCGAAATTTGTCTCACCTCTCCGGTGGGCGATCTGATTCGAAGGTCTTTCCAATTATAGTTCGCATGTTCGAATAATGAAGCAGAGTATGAAGGGCTAATTCAAGGCCTGAACATGGCAGAAAAAATGGGCATCAAGAAGCTTAAAGTTTTCGGTGATTCCGAATTAGTAGTACATCAAGTCCAAGGGATATCCAGTGCCAAGCATGTCCGTATGAGATCCTACCGCTCCAGAGTCTAGGATTTAATAGAAAGTTTTGATGCTTTCAATATCACCAGCATTCCCCGAACGCTAAATACCGAAGCTGATCACATGGCAACCATAGGGGCTCATTTTGATCCAGCTATAGACCTCTTAGTCGGTAATTCAGCAGTCAATATGGTGGTCTGTCCGGCTATTCCTGATAAAAATACATATTGGTAGGTATTTGAAAGCGATGAGCAGATTGCTCTGTTTATTCAAAGCTCGGGAGAATTTGCCGATCACCTGCAACCTAGGATTAAAGAAGCTTACGGAGATTAGATTATCCAGCTAAAATCCAACAAGCTCCCCAACGGTCTGATCACCTTGGAGAATTTTTTTGATCATGAGGATGTTAAGAAGGATAAGCGGAAGCTCATCGCAGACAAAGGAGATTACACTGAAATGTTAGTGGGACGCGGAAGAATCCTCAAAGTGGGCAAAGGTGTTTCCGCTGAAGATAGGGCAAAATTGGCTCGATACTGTGATGAATATGAAGGCGTCATGGCTTGGTCTTATGATGATCTAAAAGGTTATGATCCCAATGTCATTCAACACACCATCGAACTCACAAATGAAGCTAAGCCAGTCCAACAAAAATAGAGGCCTATTAATCCTATGATCGAATCCCTCATGGCTCAAGAGTTGAAGAAACTAATCGAGTCAAGGATTATTTATCCTATAAAACACAGTACATGGGTATCCAATCTGGTCCCAGTGAGGAAAAAGAATGGGGATATTTGGCTCTATGTGGATTTTCAGGACCTGAATCGCACATCGCTCAAGGATCATTATCCCCTACCGTCAATGGAGCAATTATTAAGCACTATAGCTGGATCAGAAATATTTTCTATGCTCAATGGTTTCTCAGGATATAATCAGGTAAGTTTCAAAACGGAGGATCAACATAAGACCACTTTTACCACCAAATGGGGGACGTTTGCATATCAAAAGATGCCCTTCGGCTTGTCAAACGTTGGGGCCACTTTCCAAAGGGCCATGGATCTGGCTTTCAAAGAGCTAATAAATAAGATTATCTTAATATATTTATATGACCTAACTGTGTTTTCTAAACACCAGGAGGATCACTTCGATCATCTCGAGTTAGTCCTGCAAAAATGTCTAGAATTTGGGATCTCCTTGAACCCCAAAAAGTGTATTTTCAGGGTTCCCCAAGGGAAGTTGCTGAGACATATAGTTTCTAAAGAAGGTATCTCTATCGATCCTGACCGGGTCAAGGCTATCAAAGAGCTCCCTCTTTCGGTCAACAAAAAGGGAGTGCAGTCATTTTTGGGAAAAGTTAATTTTGTCAGTCGTTTCATTTCCGACTTCGCTGGAATAATAAGACCTATCGCCCTCATGCTTAAGAAGGATGTACATTTCAAATGGACCGCTGAAGCCAAAAACGCCTTCAACCAAATAAAGCATGTCATCTGTTTAGCCCCAGTGTTATCTAATCTGGACATGTCGAAAGATTTCGTAATGTATGTCTATTCTGGTCAGCATAGTATTGCCATGGTCTTAACTCAAAAAGACACCCAAAAAGGAGGGGAACACCCTATCGCCTTCCATTCAAAGACTCTCAAAGATTATGAGCTCTGCTATAACTTTGTGGAAAAACAAGCCTTAGCTGCCGTAAAAGGACTGAAAAAATTCCGGCATTTCATTGCCTGCAACAAGACCACAGTGTATGTAGCTCACTCCGCAGTAAGAGAATACATTATGGAAGGTGACATCACAAAAAAAAGAGCGAATTGGATCACTAAGATCCTAGAATATGATGTTGACATCAGGCCCACAAAGCTAGTCTGCGGGAGAGGTTTATGTGAGTATATAATGCAGGATGGTGAATCCCATGTTTTCGAAACCATCCCAGAAGAGACGGTTATGTTTATGCCCGACACCCCCAGTGAAAATTGGATTGACAAAAGGAAAAATTTCATGAAGACAGGGACCTTTCCCGAAAATCTCCCTCCGGCCAAGAGGAGATTCTACTAACTCCAAAACAATGGTTTTCGCCTCATAAATGAAATTCTTTTCAAAAGGAATTTCGACGGAGTCCTACTCTGATGTGTAGATCAAGGCCAAGCTGATAAAATTCTCCAAGAATTTCACTACGGCCCCTCGGGAGGTCATTTCTCCGCCCCAACAATTGCGATCAAAATTACTCAAGCTGGATACTTTTGGCCATCCATGTTCAAAGATGTACATGCTCTAGTAAGAGGATGTAAAGAATGCCAATATTACACAGGGAGGGGTAAGAAAGCGGCCATGCCACTCAGGCCTGTGTCAGTTGAAGAACCTTTTGCTCAATGGGGACTCGATTTTGTCGGAATGATCAATCCCTCAAGCTCAGTCGGACATAAATGGATCCTGACCGCCACAGACTATTTCACCAGATGGTCTGAAGTCGTTCCCCTGCGAAATTCATCTGAAAATGAGGTGCTATCTTTCCTGGAAGAACTGGCTTGCCGGTACGGTCCCCCAAAAACCGTTATATCTGATAACGCTCATGCATTCACTAGCTCGCAGATCACGCAGTTCGCTCTTAGCAGAGGTATTTATCTCAAAACCTCCTCTAACTATTACCCCCAAGGGAACGGTCTGGCGGAATCTACTAACAAGAACATGATCCGACTTATCAAGAGGATAGGCACGGAATATAAGAGGGAGTGGCACCATCACCTGAGGAGTGCATTATGGGCTGACCGCATAACACCCAAGCAGATTCTCAAGAGCTCCCCGTACAAGCTGGTATACGGGAAGGACGCGTTTTTTCCTCTGTCACTGGAAATCCCGACATTACAGTTGCTAAAATCTATGGATATCGCCGAAAATGGCTCGATGGTTGTAAGGCTAGCAGAGATTATGGAGTTAGAGGAAGCGAGGGAGGTCACCTTCACAGCTCTCCAGGATAGGCAAAAGGTCATAAAAAGATGGTTCGATAGTAAAAAGAGCTTTGATGTTATATTCGCTCTCGGAGACCTTGTTCTAAAGTATAATGAGAGAGCGGCAAAGCCAGGTCAACACACCAAGTTCGAATGCCTATAGGAGGGTCCTTTTATCATCATAGGATGTAAAGGTTTCAACGCTTTTGAGTTAGAGGACATGAATGGAGACTCCCTCTCCATCCCGGTTAATGATTTTCATCTTAAGCCTTATTATTAAGGGTCCTTCCCCTTTTCCATGTAAATAGTGTATATTATGTGCATATGTGTGGTGTGTATTTATTTTAATTATTTTCAGCTAAGCAACCAAAAAGAAAGAGAGACTAGATAAAGAAAAAGCAAAATCATTATATTAAGTCTTTCTCGTACTATTACAAAATGTGCAGGCCCTTGGCCTCTATCTTGTTTACATCTATCAGTTCCAGCACAAGTCGCGCTTTGCCAAGGACTCAGAGGCTACTCTCAGTATCCTCCTCTTCAGTATCGAAGTCCCCTTCTTCTCCTAGCCATTCTGAACCAGAAGAACTCTCAGGCTCCCCGTGCATGAATATAACCACCAGGTTAGGAGGTTGATCAGGCAATAGGACTCTTGGGAAGATATAGTCTCTGAAACTAGTATACCATTCTGTGCCTTCCGAAATAGGGACCATCATATGCACTCGCAGAAGAAACTCGATAGCTAGTTCGGCGCGGTACTTATGGGAGGACAGTGACATGGTTTTCAAGCCATTAATAAGTGGATGCCACCTCACTTCTTCATTCTAAAAGATGAAGCACTCTAAGTCAGATGCCACAGGGAGTCCGAGGAAAGGTACATGATACGCAACTACATCTTCAAGGCCCCCCAGATAGTCTAAAGGAAAGAGGGCTTGCGTCAGCTGCGTTGTCAGTAGCCCAGATTGGCCATAGTCCAGCAGAGAAGCCACAAAGCGCGAGCAGATATCTGTATTCACCCGATATCAGTCTGGATTGCTAATGAAATCTTCCCCAAGTACCCATTTGATGGCAGCAATTATTAATGAATTTTTCCTTCTCGTCATCCCTTGCAGTCTCTGGTCTGATATATTCCCTAGGAAAGCAACTTGCACCCTTCTGCTGACGAGTCGAATTGGAGTATCCATTTCTTCAGAAACTTCATCGTTATAGCTCGTATTGTGATGAAAAAATGTCTGAAAAGACATATTTATAGCAAAAATCTTGGCAGGTAAGCAATTGGCATCTTGAGCTCACCCTTGCCCCATTTTAATGCCTCTGTCACACCTCTATTAATTTGCATCATACGAATGGGATTATTTCCAAGATATCGACGTCTAGTCAGTCACTTCGAAAAAGAATGGATGGAAACAAAGAGCCATACGTACTTGCAGGTACGCCACCCCCTTAAATGAGCCAGCTCTGCCAGCCCGTTTCAGCTCACGCGACCATTATCCCTAGTTGATTTCCTCGATTAAAGAAAGATTTGGCCCAAGGTAATTCTCCCGAGGAATGCCATCACAATCAAGTAGTTTTTTGGAAAGTAGGAATGACGGCTCCCCTCATTCGTGGAAGTTGATCACAGCGGCATTTTAGTTGGCGCGCGTGTCAGCCGAGCCTTAGCTTTCACGAAAAACAAGGCATGTCATGCATTTAAAAGCTCAAAGTTTCTCCCGGTCATCAATATATTTATTTTGTTGCGAAGGAGTTAGGCCAGAAGACGACGCGCAAGTTTCCATTCTCAATCTCCAATCTGATAGCAGTCCAGGAAAGGCTGATTGTCTGTCTTGATGGATTCAGAGGCTTCGTTCGTGAAGGCCTCTCCTAGGGGTTTCTTGGTCGATATTTTCGAGGAACTATCTTACTCTTCTCATGCCATCCCACCACAAAAGGATTATCCAAGACAAAGGCCAAAAAGAAAGTGGCGACCCGGAACCCATCGGTTGTGCTGGATTCCTTAGAAAACATCTACGAGCCTGAGATCCGAAAGCAGCCCAAAAATCTCAGAGAGGCCGCCTGTTTGAGGATGTTGCACCATAGAAATGACCCTCATTCTGTCGCGGTGTGTTTCTGGAAGAGTGGTGCTCCCCAATCTTTGGTCCCCGCAGTTCCCTACTGTCCTGAACTCGTAGCTGCCTATGAAGAGGCTTTTGATCCTACCTCATTTTCTGTCAGCGGCTCGCACTTGAAACTAATCATATCTCCAGAGGCCATTAGGGAAATGCTCTGCTCCCCAATCTTGGAGAATACTGAGGTTTTCTCAGAGAGATCCATGGAGGAATTATGGAGCACCAGGAGGGACGCATTAACTTTTTGCCAGAATGCCCTCAACCGGAGTTTGTCAGCAAGGCCTCCAAAGTTCCCTTTGTCATACAACGATCTAAAACAAGAGGACCTCAGAGATATTTCATCTACCCTGGCTTGGTTGTGTGGTCATGATAGCGACCGAAATATCACAGCTTCCATGATGGGCTTTCTTTTCAAATGCAGGAAGCAAAGGGAACCTTTTCACTTCGACTTCTCCGCGACTATCGCCAAGGCCATGGTCAAGTAGTTATCCGAATTCCAACAAATGTGATGTTTCAGGTTCTCTTCAGTATTGGTGCACCTGCTTCTGCATCAGAATGAAGCCTTTTTTGCACAGTTCATGCGCTTGTCCACTTTCGATGAGACGGGAAGTGTATTGTCGGTATCTTGTTGGACGCCTCTGTTGCTAGCCTCTTATGACTCCTATCAGTTTTCCGACTTGTTCTTGGCTCCTGTACTCAATGATTTTGGAGTGATTCCCAATGAGCCTCTCGCCCATTTCTCACAAGTCCAAATGAACTGGATGCAGAATGAACGCCCTCCTTGCGACTGGTTCGTGGGCCCGAATTTCTCTTTCATCCGCGTGCATGGTTTCTCTAAGGAGCCATTCTGGCTACCTATTCATGTGACCGACAAAACCCTAGCTCTAGAAATGGCAAGGCAGCTGGTAAGGGTCGAGCAAGTGATTGGAGCTGGGAAGCACAATACTTCCATCACAGAAGATAACAAGGCCATTGGCCCAATTACCCTAGTCAGAAGAAAGGTAGCTAAAGAAATCCTGACTTCAAAGCTGGTGGAGCTGGGTTTCATAGTAATTGATGACTTGTGGAGTTACGACCCTGATGGCTGTTTGAGCAAAAGGAAAAACACTATGAAGCATGAGCCTCGGGACTCATGGGCAGAACCTACCAACCCCCGGGTTGACGACCTGAGCAAATATGTGGGTCCCGATGATTTTCCTATTTTGGATCGCCCCTCGTGGTTAAAATTTTATTCCCTCGTGCAAAGAGTCAACCCCGCGAAGCCAATTCCTCGGGCGTTGTTAGAAAGCATGAAAGCTTTATCCTGGCCCAAAAAGAAAAGGGAAATTTTTTGGGTCTATCGTCAGGAAGTGAATTAGATTAGAACTAGCCTTGGAAACGCACACCTGGACGAGCGTTTCGAGCAAGAATGGAGTAAAATAAATAAATCTGATGATGAGATAGGTGACAAATCCTCACGCGGGGACTCATCCCCCGAGATGGTTGCTCAGCAGGAAGTTGGGATTATAAGTACCGAAGGGCAGGAGCCAAAGCCAGAAATCCCTCCTTCTCTAGACAGTGCAACTTGCAGACCTCGTTCGCAGTCTAGTAAGAGGTGATCTGAGAAGCAATCCTCCGAAGGCCCCCCAAAGAAGAAGCCATATCTCAATGGGTCAGAAGAGGTTGCACCCAATACATCAACAACAGCATCAACAAATCTTCAGTCGATGCAGCCTTCGGTCGATCAGGTACGTCCCTTTTTCCCTCTTCCCATTCTCTGGATGTTCTTGCAGCTGCTCTCATGCCTATCATATAAGACCAACCTGATCAAATATTATCAGTCATCGATATCCACATCAACATGATCATTATCATGTCTTAAACAAAATTGGGTACACTCGAAACTAGACAGATTGGTCTTAAACGAGGTCCAAAACTTTTGAAACTAGACATTATCAACCATCACATCAAACAAATAAAAGCAAAGGCACAGTCAATCTAGCTATCAAGTTTTGTCTAATTTGGTTTTTATCTTTTATCAATTGTCGAAGATCATGTTTCTATGCTACTCAAGGATGTCCAAAAAAGTGACTAGAGGAGCCATGATGGGCATGATCCTTTTCTTTCTTTGTTGTTTTGTAATGTGAACCAATGAAGTTCTAGGGCAATTTCTCTAGTGGGTTTCTATGATAGGAGCATTCAGCCTATGAATGCCACACATACCTTGACCCCTAGTGTAATTCCCATAATGGAGGGTTCATTCCTTGTCTTCTACGTGTTTGTTTCTTGCAGTAAGATATCTATACATCCTGGTTCCTTATACCTTGGTGTACTAAGCTTCATTGTTACATAGTAAGCCTCAATAATGATAATGTGTTGCACTACGAATAAAGACAAAGAAGAGTATTCATCACCATCATTCACTATCATCATCAATCATATTAGATCATTCCATCAAGATTGACTCGTGTATTAATCATCAATCATAACATTTCATTTTTCTAAATGTCGATTGTATCAATCAAGATCACTCTTTCATTAAGTATATGTTCGTGGATCAACATAATTATTCTTCTTGATCATTTATTCATCTAACATGGTCTCTCTAATCACTTAATTCCAATCTTTTTATCTATAATTCCATCTCAAATCATTTCCTCACATCAACTATTCTATTTCCTAGCATTCTTCACTTTCAAAATATCCTCATCTTTCATCACATTTCACCTATCATTTATCTTATACAGGATTTATCCTTCCTGAAACCAGACACGATCGTCTATCATTTTTCTTATACAGGATGTGTCCTTCCTGAAACCAGACTTCATCTTTATCTGATCAATCCCATCAATCCCATCAATCTTATCATTCAATCAATCTACAAATCATTCTAACCATTTCTTTTATCCAATCAAACTCATTTACATCATCAAGTTAATCATTATTTATCTCTCATATAACCTTCTTCTTCTTTCGAGAGATCATTCATGCCTTCAATGCACAAACAATCTCTCGAAGGGGCATTATAACCTAATATCACCAGGGCATACTAGGGCAATTTTTTTCATTTTCTTTGAAACAGTGTCACCTCGACATTGTGTCAAAGATGGGCAAATGTAGACACCTAAAAATGTCTCATTAATCATACACTAATTATTCGTCCTAATTAATTAAGTTAATTATTCTTCCAAATTGACTCAATCATCACATTCAGCATTTCTAATTATCGAATTTCTATTCTTTAATCAATTCATCATTTAACCCTCTTTCAAATATTAATTAAATATTACTTATTTAATTAATCATGATTAATTCCTTAATTAAATAAGATTTATTATTTAATTAATTCTATTTCTAATGATTAAATAATTTCATTTAAATTATTTAATTAATTAATGTATTCCTCCAATTCCCCAAATTCAAATTTCAGTTAATTTCATCTAATTCCAAATCATCAAATTAACATTTCACCAAAATTGAATTTCAATGAATTTCAGTAAATTTAATGTGCATTTCAGCATTCGAAAGTCCAAAATCAAATCCAAATTGAAAATGAAAATAAAATTCAATTTCAAAATCCTACAGCACATGTTGAAATCATAACTGATTGATCAAATTAGTTGACTAATTAGTTAACTCAGTTAACTCCTCAATCACCCCTTTTCACTCCAAATCACCTTTTCTGACTGATCAATCGATCCACTTATCTCTCCAATCAATTCAGTTTTCTATTCAATCAACTTAGCCAATTGACTAATCAATTGAGTCATCTGGCCAATCAATTTGGTTGATTACTCAATCAAATGAGTTAACAAGTCAATCAATCTGAGTTAAAAAAATCAATCAAGATGAGTTCACTGATCAATCAATTTCAGTTCACTCCCAATCAGGACTTGAGTTCAAAATCCCTCCCCATCTGTGTTGAAAATCTATAAATACAACATCATTTTCTCAAATCAAACTAAAATCACAGTCTTCAAAATGTTTGTGTCAATCATATGCACAAACCCCTGTGCAATACCTGAGAGCCACCTACCACACGAATTGGAGAAGAGCAATGGAAGCGTTTTGAGATTAATTGAGGGAGTTTCATGTTTTTTATTACGAAAAAAATAGGTTTCGAAGGGACCCCAAAACCCTATACATCAGATTACATAAGATAGAGCAAATAAAGTCCATTCATAACAAAACCAACAGACAAAACTGTAGAACACAAGATGCCACTAAGAGGGGCTCGATGAATCAGTGGTTTCCAAAATTAACCCTTTTTAATCCTAAATGTGTGTGTATCAGTTAGCTGATCTAACACAAGGTGAATATACTGGTGAGATAGGGAGAAGACTCAAATGCAAGCACACACAAAAGGAACATCACATAACACTCGATATACGAGGAAAACCAACATAGGAAAAACCTCGGTGAGAAATGTTGTTGGAGTCTACTACTCCAATCCAGCCTCACAATAAACATTGTATTACAAAGTTTAGGGCACCAACCCAAGGAGCAACAACCCCTGATTTAGGGCACCAACCCCTGCACCAAGCTCTTACTCAAAGATTAAAATAACATATATCAATACAAAAGTAATAACCCAATTATAAATGAGTTATATAACCTCTACAACTTCTCTTCCGGTTCAGCCATGCTCTGTTCTCTGCTTAATCGGTTCTCTGCTCTTCTTTCCCCTCTGCTGCAACCTTACAGGTTCAACCCTTCACAATCTTGTTGCTTCTATTTTATGTTGGTTCTCTGATCACTCTGATATGCTGCTACTTGACACCACCAGTACTTTGTTTACCTTTGCTCACCGCTGCTTCTTTCTTACCGGTTCAACTCTATCGGTTCACTTGACTATCAACTTTGAGACAATTCACCAGTTGCTCTGTTCCTTACCGGTTTAAACTTTGTTAAACCTTGTCACCAGTTATACCTCTTCACCACTCAGTCGCTATGATCTTCTATAGATTGCACTCTGACTGAAACGCACTTTTCTTCTTCTCTATCTGGCCTGCAACATCAAACCACTATGATCTTTGGTCTGCATATTTATCCTTTTGTTTTCCTGCAAAGATGGACATTCAAACTTGGCACGCTAGGGTTCCTTCATCAACCATGAGGCATATCAAATCATATCAGATCTCTTCTCTGAGATAGTCAACCTACAACTGATCACCCATCACCACCAATCTCGCAACTTCCAAAACACGTTTGCTATATTTAGCAAACACGACCTCTATGTTGTCCTGCACTTGTCAATCACAATGAATGAGTTCATGGTCCCCTTCACCAAATTTGATCTGCACCTGTACAACCTGCATCGATTAGTGCATCACTTAGATCTTCAGTCTGTATCGAGCTACAAACCTCTGCAACTCACCCATGATTTTCAGGGTCGACCATAAATATAGACTCAGTCGACAACTACCTCACCGACTCACACTTCACCGACCACAACACATTCGACACCTGGAGTCTATGTGTCATCATTGTCAGCATCCAACTCAACTTAGTCCATTATTTTGGTTTAGACTCTGTCACTGACCACATCATACACTATCGGTGTTCATCTACTGGTTCATCTTACCTTGTCGATTATACACTAACCGATCACCAATCTTTCTACTCACAGCATGTACCGAGAGTGAGTCATCATGCTCATCTCTATCTGACGAGAGCTCTTCACTTGTCACTTTGTTAGCTTTACCGGTGGACATCTATACCGGTAATATCTCTTGCTTGTATACTGGTAACATACCATGCACACCAGTGACACCAAACTCCATCTGCATTTCAGTAGCATCCTTATATGCAGCTGCTCAACCTTACCTTCATCTTCATTAGACCAATTCTCCTCTCAACTGGTTTGTCAGAGTGACAAAACCATCACTTCTTACTCTTCTTCTTTTGTCTCGGTAGCTCAACATGCTAACTCTTGTTGATCTGATATATCTTTGATTTCATATACAGGAGGCTCATGATGTATTCCCTTATCATTTTGCTTTCGATGTTGCACCATTGTGACTTCCTTGTTTGAGTAGACACAATTTCAACTTGACATATGATCTAGTTGAGCACATTCTCTGTCAGTCTTCTCTTCTTCCTATGACAACATCTTTATCCAGTGGGAGTCCTGTTGATTGACATCCAACCATCCAACTGCATACCGGTTGTCTGCACATTCTGTATGGATCATTCTTTCTTTCTTACCGGTCACATGCTTACTAGTTGACAACCATACACTGCCAAACCATCACTTATCGATTGTCATTCCATACCGGTTGACATCAATGACCACACAATTCGGTTGACATCAATGACAACACAATGCCAACAATCTCCCCCTTTGGCATTGATTTCGACACATGTAGTATCCGGTATACTACAGGTTTTCTCTCCCCCTTTGACAACAATGGCAAAGGGTACTGACAGAGCATTCTACCAATTGCTTCTTCTCCTTTGACCATTTCACTCTGCATGCTCTCAATCAACAACACTTGAGATGGAGGGCTCTGATATCAACTGATACCAATTGTTCTGCTACCAAATGTATATACCAATCTGATATCAATTGTTGAAAAGTGTGTTAGTGAATTCCACTTACCTGTTGGTCAGCCTGCATCATCTTCCCTTTGATATGCAAAAAGCTATTCTAACACCAATTTGTTGATACCAAGTGTTGAAGCAGAAACTGATACCAATTTGATGTCACTTATATATTCTTCGATACTAGATGTATGTTCTCTCCCTGTGTAGGTAACTCTCCCTCTTTGCAGGCAACTCTTCTGGTGGTCTGATTGTGATTCCAATTAAGCACAAATTGAATAGACATTGAAAGACCTCACAAACAAGGACCAATGAGCACATCCTAAAGTCTCAAACATGCTGATATAGCCATAGACACTCGATCTCCCCCAATGTTCGGTATTTCTGACACCAATCAAAAGATATGGCTATGAACTCCCCCTGAGCCATAGATCTCAGGTCATATTTTCTTGTCAGGTTCTAAATCAGAGCTCCAATCTGTACCTTATATTGGTTGAGCTGCGCATATGTGATCTACAGATGATTCTTTAGCTCCATGATATCCATCACAACTTATGGCATGATCTTATATGACCATAATGCCAAACTACATTACTATCATGTCAACTATCAAATCGGTTAGATCAAAATGATGCATGCATATATGATCTACTATCGGGCCAACACATGTCATTCAGGTATTTTCCAATATCACCTTGTAGCTAGGAAATCGGAAATCATCACAAGCAATTCAATATTAAGCTAGCTCAATCACAAAGCTCAAATGCAATGATCAATCCTAAACACACTCAATAGAGACATGAAAAGTAAAACATTCAAAACTAAAAACAAAGCAAACCAAATGTAGATCTGAATGCTCCTTCACGCGGCTCCATTGTCTTTCTTTCTTCTCCAAATAGCCTTTGTTTGTGGATCTCACCTTCAAGTGCATACAACTAGTGTGAAAGCAAGATTGACATTGACACAAGAATACTCGAAACGTGATTGATTTGACAAAGGATTAGAAATTCGATAATTTGATTATTCAATAATGTGATTATTCAGGGATCTTTGATTGAAGAAATTCATCCAATTTATAGACAAATTGGAGAGATGATCAAATTAGCATGAAGAGATTCAAATGCAAATTGCAAATCAATAATGTCAATTATGACAAATTATGACAAATTTGCACTTTCTATGCAAAATTGATTGATTGATAATTTATGACAAAATTATGACAACTTTCTATGTCAAAATTGATTGATTGTCAATTATGACAAATTATGACAAATTGAAATGTCATTCCCATGAAATTAGGAGGAAAATAGGAGGAAATTGAAATTAGGAATTAGAAAAATAGAAAATTAGAAAAATTAGAAAATGAGGAATTAGGAAATTAGAAAATGAGGAAATAGGAAATTAGTGAATGAATTAATAATTTTTCATTTATTAATTAATTCACAAAGAGGGAATTTAGAAATTGAGGAATTTAGGAAATTGGGAATGATGTGAAATTAGGTAAATTAATTAATAATTTGTCATTTATTAATTAATTCACAAAAAGAGGAATAATTAGCCAATTAAATAAACATTTAAATGTGACTCGAAGACCTAGGATAAATAAATAATTTATTTAACCTAGAGAGAGAAATGACAAACAGGATTAAATGAATAAATCATAAAACCCTAAAAGATGAATTAGAAATGCAAGGATGACAATTAGGTCTTGACAAAGGATAATCAATATCGATTCGATTTAATCATGATTCTGACTGATAAAGGACCAATGCTGACAAACGATTTGATTAACAAATGCGCCAATTGACGAGGAACAATGACTAAATGATCCAAATTGACACAATTGAGAAAGATGACGATCGATGGCAAATCGATCGCAAAATGACAAAATTGACAAGAAGACAAGGATCGATGACAAAATAGATTGCAAAACGACAAGATTGATGACAAATCGATCAAAAGACAAGAATCGATGACAAATCGATCGCATGATGACAAGATTGAAAAATGACAACGATCGATGACAAATCGATCGCAAGATGACAAGATCGATAAGAGGACAAATGAATACACACATTTGATGCGACAAGATAAGATTGACCAAAATCGCGACAAATATTGTTGTCGACAAGACCAAATTTGAGAGCGAGACAGATGAAGAATGCAGAAGAAGGACTCGATGCTCACAAATGATAAAGACCAAGTGCGTGACATAGGAGAAAATGTTAATGCAACGCAAAAACCTAAAATAAGGCAATGCGCAAATGTTAAAGTATGACTCCTCAAGCGTTGACCATTTTTAGGTGTCTACACACCTAAGACATAACTTCCTCAATATAAGTCACCAAAGTTATTGCAATGATCCTGGAGCACACTGACTTACATAACCTGCAATACTAGTTAATATTCATACCGATAACATACGACACATACTGGTTTACTCTACTGGTCCAATATCTCTACCGGAGCACTTTATCCATCAACCTCTGTCTTCTTGTGTCAAGAGCCTCTGATCCCAATTTGCAGTTTGAACCATCCATTGACAGATGCAGTAATTCATCCCTCAGACATAAACGTGTAGCCAAGGCATCAACCACACACACTACCATCTCATCTTTTCCCTTATACCGGTAGCAAATTGTTCTTTCATTTGTCTTTTTCAACTATGGGGGGAAATAATATGGTCAATATGTAACTCCCCCTGAGTTCTACATCTCCTTTAATCCTTAGGAGATGTCACATGTGCATTGGATGCACATTGTCGATCCATGGTTCTACTCTATTACTTCTTCCTCCATACCTGCTTGGTCTCACTCTTCTTCCCATTTGAAATCTTAGGAGTAGGTCTTATCTTCTTCTGTTGATTGGCCCTTGTTCTACAAAATTCTCCAACCTGATCGAAAGCATTGTTGTAGAAATATACTATGTTCATGCCAACCAACTGATTGGAGGACCTTCTATCAAACCGGTTTGATCATCTTCTTTTGGTCATGCTATTGTACCCCGCTACTAGTTTCAATAGATCTCTTGATCTTGCAGGCACATTTCACCTTTTGTTCCATCCAGCTCTACGATTCTCATATGCTCTATAATCACTTCCATATTGAGCATAGCTATTATACCAGCTCCCATATGACTGAATGTTCTTCTTTCTACATTCATGACTTCCTATGGCCAAGTCTATTACACCTTTGATAGACTAAATTGTTATTTCTAGGAAAAGCATTTTGTCTATTCCTAGACCTCTTTTTACATTCATCTGTCCTATGGCCATAATCTTTGCATGAAAAATAGTAACTGGAGAAAGGGGCCTTGTAACTTACAAATTTGTTTTGCCAAGGATGAGGTGATCTTATCGGCTTGGTTTCTCTATTTCTACTTCTCCAAGGATTGTTCTTGGGAACAACAACATCTCTTTGTCTTCCATCGATAGGAGTTCTTCTAGGTTGTCTTCTTATATTCCCATTTCTGATGAAGCCTTCTTCTCTTAGCTTCTCTTTCCCTTTAAGATCAACATTATTCCTTCTTGTAGCACCGGTCTTCAACCTCATGTCTTCACCAGTTGTCGTTAGATCAACCTTCTTCCTAAGAGCATTTATGATTGTGAAGGTCTATCTCTTGTTATCTCCACTTGAGGAGACAAACTGAATGTCTTTACTGGGGGCATTCTTGCTTGTGGATAATTCACCGGAAGCAAGACCTAATCCTCTGGTATCCTTGGAGTGTTTTTGTTTCATCAACATTATATCCAAGGATTCAATGCTACCACTAAATCAGATCCTTACCTTGAGCTCATCTTGGCACTTCTCAAGGTCTTTCCGAAGATTCTCCATTTCACCTTCTAGCTTCTTATATTCTTTATCCTTGGCCTCTAGCTCTGATGCTAAATCTTTACACTTGCAATTCTTGGTGTCCAATTTTGATTTCGGTTCTTCATTTATCCTCTTAGCATCATCCACTTGTGTTGTCAGATTTGCAATGGTTGACTCTGACTCTTGAAGGCATTTGCTCAATCGGTCTTGTTCCACAATAGCAACATTCTTGAACATCTTATATTATTTTCTTACACTGCTAAGTTCCGCAAGTGAACTCACTAGTTCTTCTTCAAGATATACCTCAACTTCACCTTCTTCTACATCTTCAACGTCGCTGCCAAACACATCTCACCAGTGGGATTGATCTGTGTTATACCTTTTAGATGTGTGCATCTCACTTTTTGTCTCTTGAGCCATGAAGAGATGAGTTTCCTCTTCATCATTATTGCAATCGCTGACTAATTTATCTTCATATGTATACTCATGTGTCACATTTCTCCTTTTGTTATCACAAACTGGTTCTGCAGTGGTAGGCTCATTTCCATAGAGCTTCTTCAGTCTGTCCCACAAACTCTTTGTCTATTACATCACCGGAAATCCCACTGAGTATAGCTTCCATGGCTTCAGCATTGCACATAGATCTTCTTTCAACATCAGGACCGGTGGGAGGATTGACATGTCTAGAGAGACCATTAACAACTAACATCTAGAAATCATAACCTAAAGAGGACATATAGACTTCCATTCACTCCAAATGGAATAGTTTGAACCATCAAACACTGATGTAGGGATTGACTCAAATCTAACCATTGTGTTCACAAAACCAGAATCTACCCAAGCTAGAGAAAGCTTATTAAACCCGGAACCTAGGCTCTGATACCAATTGTAGAACACAAGATGCCACTGAGAAGGGGGGGGGGGGGGGGTGAATCCATAGTTTCCAAATGTTACCCTTTTTAATCCTAAATGTGTGTGTACTGATTAGCTGATCTAACACAAGGTGAATATACCGATGAGATAGGGAGAAGAATCAAATGCAAGCACGCACAAAAGGAACATCACATAACACCGGATGTATGAGGAAAACCCAACATGGGAAAAGCCTCGGTGAGAAATGATACTGGAGTCTACTACTCCAATCCAGCCTCATAATAAACACTATATTACAAGTTTAGGGCACCAACCCAAGGAGCACCAACCCCTGATTTAGGGCACTAACCCAAGGAGCACCAACCCCTGCACCGAGTTCCTACTCAGTGATTACAATGACATATATCAATACAAAAGTAATAACCCAATTACAAATGAGTTATGTAACCTTTGCAACTTCTCTTCAGGTTCAACCCTGCTCTGTTCTCTACTTAACCAGTTCTCTGCTCTTCTTTCCCCTTTGCTGCAACCTTACCGATTCAGCCCTTCTCAATCTTGTTGCTTCTATTTTTTGTCGGTTCTCTGATCACTCTGACCTGTTGCTACTTGACACCACCGATACTCTGCTTACCTTTGCTCACCATTGCTTTTTTCTTACTGGTTCAACTTTGTCGGTTCACTTGGCTGTCAACTCTGAGACAATTCATGGGTTGCTTTGTTCTTTACCGATTTAAACTCTATTAAACCTTGTGACCGGTTATACCTCTTCACCACTCAGTCGCTATGATCTTCTACAGATTGCACTCCAACTGAAACATGCTCTTCTTCTTCTCTATTCAGCCTGCAACATCAAACCATTATGATCTTTGGTCTGCATATTTATCCTTTTGCTTTCCTGCCAAGATGGACATTCAAACTTGGCATGCTAGGGTTTCTTCATCAACCACGAGGCGTATCAAATTAGATTGGATCTCTTCTTTGAGATAGTCAACCTACAACTGATCACCCATCACCGCCAATCTCACAACTTCCAAAACATGTTTTCTATATTTAGCAAACACGGTCTGCATGTTGGCCTGTACTTGTCAATCACAATGAATGAGTTCATGGTCCCCTTCAACAAATCCGATCTACACCTGCACAACCTACATCGATAAGTGCATCACTCAAATCTTCAATCTGCATCAAGTCACAAACCTCTGCAAGTCACTCGTGATTTTTGGGGTCGACCATAAATACAGACTCAGTCAACAACTACCTCATCGACTCACACTTCATCGACCACAACATATTTGACACCTAGAGTCTATGTGTCATCATTGTCGGTATCCAACTCAGCTCAGTCCATTGTGTCGATTTAGACTCTGTCACCGACCACATCATACACTACCGGTGTTCATCTATCGATTCATCTTACCTTGCCGATTATACACTAACCGGTCACCAATCTTGCTACTCACAACATGTACCAAGAGTGAGTCATCATGCTCATTTCCATCTAATAAGAGCTCTTCACTTGTCACTTTGTCAGCTTTACCAGTGGACATCTATACCGATAATATCTACTGCTTGTATACTGGTAACATACCATGCACACCGATGACACCAAACTCCATCTGCATTCCGGTAACATCCTTGTCTGTAGTTGCTCAAACTTACCTTCATATTCATTAGACCGATTATCCTCTCAACTAGTTTGTCAGAGTGGCAAACCCATCACTTCTTACTCTTCTTCTTTTGTTCTGGTAGCTCAACATGACAACTCTTGTTGATCTGATATATCTTTGATTTCATATACAAGAGGCTCAAGATGTATTCCCCGTTCATTCTAATTTCGATGTTGCACCAATGTGACTTCCTTGTTTGAGCAGACACAACTTCAACCTGACATATGATCCGATTGAGCACATTCTATTTTAGTCTTATCTTCATCCTATGACAACATCTTTATCTGGTGGGAGTCCTACTGATTGACATCCAACCATCCAACTACATACCGATTGTCTGCACATTCTTTATGGATCATTCTTGCTTTCTTACCGGTCACATGCTTACCGGTTGGCAACCATACACTGCCAAACCATCACTTACCAGTTGTCATTCCATACCGGTTGACATCAGTGACCACACAATTTAGTTGACATCAATGACAACACAATGCCAACAAAAACCCCACAGGCCTGAGGGACAACATAAATAAAGCAAAAAAACCGCTCAACCCACAAAAACAACAAAAAACCAGCAAACTAACAGCACAAACCCAACAATAGAAACAAATCAACCCAAATTTTTAAGATTCTCCACAACATCAGCACTAAGTTGATGCATCTTCTTGGCAACATTCTTCAAATTCAGGATGTCCTGGGGCACTTCAGTGGCTTTCTTTTTCATGCTAGCCCAAGTACGCTTTCCTCGAGGACCTGAATCTTCTGCACCAACAACCATCTCCTTGTCCACATCCACCACAGTCCTATCCATATGAGATTTCTCCAGCTTGCTAACCATGGTAGACATGGTATTAGCATAGGCCTTGACAATATTCTGACTGGTTTCCATAATACCCCGGAGGGTAGCTTTGCCTCCATATCCACATTTTTTTTGTCAGATATCTCCTTCACTCTTTGGGTGGCTTCCATGCTCTTAGCCAGACAATCAGTCATAACCTATTTTTCGCTTTCTGTCCATAGAACATCCGTCGAAGCCCCCTCAACCACCTCCTTACCAGTATCGGCAGGGTGAGCACTAACAACAGCATGCGGTGTTAGGATAACCAGTGAACAACTGAGAGGGGGAGGGGGGTGAATCAGTTGTTAACACATTATGTGAATTAAAGCACTTAAAACCTTATACCGGTATAACTAATTAAGCATTAAAGCATAAATAAAAAACCAAAGAATCAATACCATGCAACCATAACACATAACACCATGATTTGTATGTAGAAAACCTCAATGAGGAAAAACCACGGTGGTAAACCCTACCCACAGTCAAATGATACTTCTGCAGCAAGTATATGATTACAATAGGGGCCTGCACATGCAAGAAGGCACACTACCTAGAGTGCATTGCTCATCACAATGGAGTTGACTACAAATATGTCAACCACCTCAAGATGTTTGGACTACAATCTAGAGAGAATAATTGTCGGTGATAGCATCAAACATGCCAGATTACACTTCCAGTTAAGCTCAATACTGAAGATCTAAAACCTCTTACATAAACCCAACTTGATCACCTATGATCGAGCAAATCCTCTGCACAAATGATTATTACATTATTCGCTCCTTGCCCATATTGATATATCCACACCTGATCTACAATGAGATCTTACATACATTTATACCAACCCGAGACCTAACCAATTAGGTCGGCCACATAAATGATAATACAATAGATCCATTACATAATCTTGAAATAAAATTATAACACATGTCGGCCTAAGGCCAAACAAACAACATCTAATCAATGAAACATCCCAGAAGCGCATCAGAGGATCCACCAACACGTTTCATGCAAACCGGTCCATAACCTAGATAACACCAGACCTAAATTAGATCCACACATGTCAAAGAAATGACACCAATCAGTCGAGGCATGAACACAATCACCATCAACATCCTGAATCTCTTCTAGAAGTTGCACCAACACCACTTATGCATTACATCAATGATCTTCAATAAAGCTCTGTCGGTGAAACCCTTGCCGGACCAATAAGGCAAGCTTACTAGAACATAAGATAACATCCGATCATCAATTCAATACCAACTAACTAAAACATACTTCAAAAGCATATAAACCATCCATACAAACATATTCCATCAACTAGATCATACCGATGTCAATCAACTTATTATCTTCCCAATCTAATCCTCAACCCGGAAGTCGGTAAACAACCAAAACAACAAGTGTTGACATCAATGACAAAACATCAATGCAACACATAATCAATTCCATCATATGGCCAACAGTCTCCCCCTTTGGCATTGATGGCAACACTAGATGTGAAAAAAATCCAAGTGCCAAGAAAATGCCAAACAAGTGTCCCCCAATGGAAGACCGCCAACAATCTCCCATGAAATGATATAGCGATGAAGCTCTGAACCAAAACTGAAACAAAAGGACCAAATATCGCCAAACTCCACCTAAGGAGTGCAATCAATGGTTTTTCACATATATTCCTCCCCCTTTGACAACAACGCCAAATAATCAAACAGAATATGAAAACTCTAAATCTCAAGGATGACTACTCCCCCTGAGTAGTAGCATTATTTCATCAATCCAGAGCAAAAGATAGCTCTGATAATACATACCGAACTGATGCACATCCACATCATTTAAGTCTCTACCGAAGGGGTAGAAACCCCCAATCTATCTCTCAAATACTCAAATGATTCCCGGGACAAAGGTTTAGTGAAAATGTCTGCTATCTGTTCTTTAGTGTTCACATTAACCAATCTGACTTCTTTTGCTTCCACCTTTTCCTTCAAAAAGTTATACTTGATTGATATGTGCTTAGTCTTTGAGTGAAATACTGGATTCTTGGCTATGACAATAGCTACAGAGTTATCACAATGAATAACAACCAGATCATTACAACTCACTTGTATATCCTTCAACATCTGTTTCATCCATAGAACTTGAGTGCAATTAGTTGCGACTGCAACATATTCAGCTTCAATAGTAGATAAGGAAATGCATGATTGCTTCTTGCTGATCCATGAAAGCAACTTCTTCCCAAGAAAGAATGCCCCACTAGATGTGCTCTTCCGGTCATCAACATCACCTGCCCAATCTGCATCTATATATGCACATAAAGTAAAGTCATCATCTTTAGGGTACCATAAACCATATTCAGTTGTTCCTTGCAAATACCAGAATATCCTTTTTATTGCACTTTCATGATTTTCTCTTGGATTACTTTGAAATCTTGATACAATACTAACTGCATTCATTATATTCGGTCTAGTATGAGTTAAATATAGCAAACCACCAATCATGGATTTATATCTTGAAGGATTTATTGGAGGGGATACATCTTTAATGGACAATTTTTCACTTGTAACCATAGAAGTACTAACCGGTTTGAAATTTCCATACCAAATTTCTTCAATAATTCCATTAGATACTTAGTTGACAGATAAAGATGCCTTTTCCAGTCTGAGTAATCTGCAAACCTTGAAACAATCTTATTTCTCCAATCATAGACATTTCAAATTCACTCTGCATATTATCAGAGAATTCCATGCATAATTTTTCTTCACCTCCAAAAATGATATCATCAACAAATACTTCAATAATCAGAATATCATCATTAGTGATCTTATAATATAGGTTACTGTCAACATTGCCTTTTATAAAATCAAGCTTCAAAAGGTACTAATCCAACCTTGCATACCAAGCTCTAGGAGCCTCTTTTAGTCCATACAGGGTTTTCCTTAATCTGCAAACCATATTTTTGACATCTGTCAGTAAAAATCCATCTGGTTTCTCAATAAAGACTTCTTCTTCAAGTTCTCCATTCAGAAATGCACACTTAACATCCATCTGATAGACCTTGTAGTTCTTATAGGTTGCATAAGCAAGAAATAGTCTAATTGCTTCAATTCTAGCTATCGGTGCAAAATTTTCACCATAATCAATTCCTTCCTTTTGAGAATATCCTTTGTAGAACAATCTAGCCTTGTTTCTTACAACTTGTCCATCCTCATTCAGTTTGTTTCTAAAAACCTATTTAGTTCCAATAACATTCTTATTTTTAGGTCTGGGAACTAAACTCCAAGTATTGTTCTTTTCTATCTGATCTAATTCATCTTCCATAGCTTTCATCCAACATTCATCTTCCATAGCTTCAACTACTGATGCCAGTTCAATCTAAGAAATGAAACATACCTCTTGATTTGTCAATCTTCTCCTTGTCATAACTCCTATGTTTTTGTCTCCAATGATCTGATTTTCAGAATGATTTAGCCTTACATACCTTGGTGTTTCCTGATTTTCAAGTTCTCTGTGTTGCTCTTCAGTTACAGTTGAGTTTTATGATGATGCCGAGGTAACTGGTTCAACATTTTGTTCCAATACAAGCACTATCGATTTAGTTATGATCATTTCCACTGCCGATTCATTGTCATAAGATTTAGCTTGGTCTTTGTACTACTCATCCACTTTCACATTAGCGCTCTCCACAATTCTCTGCAATCTTTTGTTATAACATCTATATGTTTTTCTTTTAGTTGAATAACTAAGAAATATTCTTTCATCACATCTAGGGTCAAACTTTTCAATGGAATCATCTCTTTTAATATAACACTTACTTCCAAAGATTTTGAAATATTTAAGAGTAGGAGAATGACCAAACCATAATTCATAAGGTGTCTTACTGTTATTTCCTTTGATATGAACTCTGTTGAATGTATAAATTATTGTACTTACTGCTTCTCTCAAGTAGATATGAGGCAAATTAGCTTCCATCATCATGCTTTTGGCTGCATCCAAAATGATTATGTTCTTTCTTTCCACAATGTCATTCTGCTAAGGTGTCCGAGGTGCAGATAACTGTCTCCTAATTCCATCTTTCTCACAATAGATGTTGAACTCATCGAATGTGAATTCACCACCTTGATTTGATCTCAGACACTTGATTTTCATTCATGTCTTTGTCTCAACCATAGCTTTAAAGATCTTGAATTTCTCAAAGGCTTCATATTTCTCCTTTAGAAAAGCAACCCACATCATTCTAGAATAGTCATCAATGGTTAACATGAAATATCTATCACCTTGAAAGCTTCTTGTATTAGCAGGACCACATAGGTCAGTATGAATCAAATCAAGAACATCATTAGATTTATCAGGTATGCTCTTAAAAGAAGTTCCGATTTGCTTACCCATTTGACATTCTTTACATACCAGATTATGAGACTTCACAATGTTAGGAAAATCTCTAGTTGCCTTAGTTGAACTGATCTTTACAATGCAATCAAAATTTACATGACACAACCTCTTATTCCATAGCCAACTTTCATCAATATTTGCAATAAAACATGTCTTTTCACCAGAGTTCAAATGAAAGATGTTACCTTTTGTTTGTGTAGCGGTTGCAATCTCCAAACTTGATTTGCTAAAGATTTTTCACTTTCCATCCTTGAAATGTAATTGAAATCCTTTGTCTACCAACTGTACTACACTCAAAAGATTATGCTTCAGACCTTCAACATAATAGACATTATCAGTGTTATGTTTACCATCCAATGAAATGGTTCCTCTTCGTTTAATCATGGTTGCCTTGTTATTACCAAATTTGACTTGAGTACCATCAAATTCTTGCAGGGTTAGAAACTTTCCTTTGTCACATGTCATATGATGAGAACATCCACTGTCTATTACCCATTCATCTGTGTCTTCAACTTTTGTTGCAGGGGCCTTTTTCCTCATTCTTTATAATTGGTTCCAGATCATCTTCCTTCATAGCATAAAATACCCAGTCTTTTCCATTGCCAGATCCACTAGTTGAATCTCTTGCCGATTCTTCTTCTGAGTCATCATTTACTCCTTCCTCATCAACATAGTAACATAATTTGTTTTTGTATTTCCTGTACTTATGCTTGATATGATATTCAGGGTTAGGCTTAAAAGATCTTCTTGCTCTTTCTTCCAATTTTGAATTCCTTTCAGGACATCTAGATGCAAAATGACCTCTCTTATTACATGCAAAACATTTGAAAGGAGATTTTCCTTCATACTTACTTCCTGACGGACCTCTATGTATCCTTCTAGCAAATAGGGCTTCAACTTGCTCAAGCTCTTCATCTTCTTTCCTGATCTCTTCCAATTCCTTTGCATACAAAACTTTCCAATCTTGCTTGTCGGTTGATGATGTAGATGCCTTAAATGCAGTATCAACCTTTGTAGCTCTAGGAGGACCAAATTCATCAAGCTCAAAAACAGACATCTTCCCAACAAGAGTATCTCTATTGATAGAAGAATTAGGCATGGTTCTTAGCTCATTAATTGCAATTACCTTCATCTTATATGTCGGTGGCAAAACCCTTAACACTTTTGAAATAATCTCTTCCTCGCTCAAAGATCCACCACAACACTGAATTCCCAATACAATTTCATTGACCCTTTGGCCATGAATGCAAAAATTCTTTCATCTTCTTCAATCTTCAAGCTTTCATATCTTACCCGATAACATTCAAGTTTTGTAATTTTAACAGTAAGATCACCTTCATTCAGAGTCTCCAACTTGTCCCATATAGCTTTTTCTGATGATTTGTCTGATAGTTCCATGATTTGTTGATCTGATAAGGCGTTCAAGAGGGCTTCTCTAGCTCTGCAATCATTCTCAATATTCTTATCCAAGTCTGCTGGTGTAGGAATGCCAGATGTCGGATTATGAGGAGTGTAACCATTCTGAGTTATTTCCCAAATTTCCTTTCCAATGCATCTTAAATGTGTCTCCATCTGAATCTTCCATACTCCATAGTTTGTTCCATCAAGCCTAGGGTTGTCCTTCCAGAAAACACGAGTTGAACTATTAGTTCCCATAGGATCTTCCTCAAGTGGTTAAGCTTCTACAAAAAGAGGGCCAGGCTCTGATAACAATTGTTAGGATAACCGGTGAACAACTGAGAGGGGGGGGTGAATCAGTTGTTAACATATTATGTGAAATAAAGCACTTAAAACCTTATACTGGTATAGCTAATTAAGCATTAAAGTATAAATGAAAACCAAAGAATCAATACCATGAAACCATAATACATAACACCGTGGTTTGTACGTGGAAAACCTCAATGAGAAAAAACCATGGTGGGAAACCCTACCCACAGTCAGATGATACTTTTGCAACAAGTATATGATTACAATAGGGGCATGCACATGCGAGAAGGCACACTGCCTAGAGCGCACTGCTCATCACAATGGAGTCTCACTGACTATAGATATGTCAACCACCTCAAGATGTTTGGACTACAATCCAAAGAGAAGAACTATCGGTGACAACATCAAACATGCCAGATTACAGTTCTAGTTAAGCTCAATACCAAAGGTCTAAAACCTCTTACATAAACCCAACTCGATCACCTATGATCGACCAAATCCTCTGCACAAATGATTATTACATTATTCGCTCCTTGCCCATATTGATATATCCACACCTGATCTACACGGCCACACAAATGATAATATAATAGATCCATTACATAATCTTGAAATAAAATTATAACACATGTCGGCCTAAGGCCAAACAAACAACATCCAATCAATGAAACATCCCAGAAGCACATCGGAGGATCCACCAACACGTTTCATGCAAACCGGTCCATAACCTAGATAGTACCAGACCTAAATTAGATCCACACATGCCAAAACAATGACACAAATCAGTCGAAGCATGAACACAATCACCATCAGCATCTTGAATCCCTTCTAGAAGCTGCACCAACACCACTTATGAATTACATAAATGATCTTCAATAAAGCTTTGCCGGTGAAACCCTCGCTGGATCAATAAGGCAAGCTTACTAGAACATAAGATAACATCTGATCATCAAGTCAACACCAACTGACTGAAACATACTTCAGAAGCATATGAACCATCCATACAAACATATTCCATCAACCAGATCATACCGATGGCAATCAACTGATTATCTTCCCAATCCAATCCTCCTATCGGAAGCCGGTAAACATCCAAAACAACAAGTGTTGACATCAATGACAAAACATCAATGCCACACATAATCAATTCCATCATATGGCCAACATGTGACATATCTCCAACATTAGCCTGCATAACTTTCATCTTGGAAGATAAAGACTGCTGCTTGAGATTGATGTTCTTAATCTCATAAAACACCCACCTGAAAAGACGGAAAACCTCCAGAGAGTTGTTCTTGGCAATGTTGAGCGCATCAAATGAGATCTCATGTTTAGGATGAAAATCCTATGGGGTAAAATCCGTCGATTCTTGGAAATTATGTTCAGAGCCATGGGAGGAAGAGGACGCCTTGAGATTATGAGTTTGGTCCAGGGAATCCTGATCATCAGAGTTGTCCGAGACCTTTAAAGTGGTCTTTCAAGTTTTAGCCTTAGGATGTTTGCTCGAACCCTCACACTAGCACCAGGGGACCCCTTACTAACACTCGAAGCAACCACCTTAACCCCAGTTTTGGCCTTTTTGCTAGTGTGAGGGACAAAATCCCCATCATCACTGTGAGTTTCCCATCCTTCCGACTCCGAATCCTCACTATCATCAATCTCTTCAACAGTAATAGGAGAGGGTTTGCTAGGGTTATTAGAAGCCCTAGATTTCAAATGCTCAAAGATAAGAGTGATTGAACCTTGGTGTAAAACAAGATTAACATGGGGATTCTCCTTAAAATCAACAATGCTAGCATTCAACGAAGATAACAAATAAAAAGGAAACGACATTTTCTCATTATGATGAAAATGATTAAGGAACACAAAATGATACCCATAGATTTTAGTGAACCTGCCATCCAAAGTGAAAAACTCCATAATCACCTTCAGAAGCCCCCTCCATATGGCCTTACTCTGCTCCGGTGCAAAGTGGGTCTTGTTAGTTTTTTCACCAGGCGCTCATGCTCCTTCTCTTTCTTAGGGAATCTCTTCACAACAACATCAGAGTTTTTTCTCTCTCTGTAAAATTAAATCCCCTTCGTAGGCATTCCCGTCACTTCGGCAATAAGATCTTCATTGATCTTAGTCACCCTACCAAACAGATGCACCTTACCATCCTTCCATCCCTTCACAAATTGCCTAGTAAAACTTTGGTTATACCCATACAGTTTCTCCATGAATTTCGCCACTCCCCCCTTCTGCAATCCATGCCAAATGGTAGGGTTCGTCTTCTAGTTAGCACAATTTGGAGGTTCCACCCTGTGTCGTTGACCCCCCATAGTCTTAAAACTTGGCTCATAAACAACAATCTTCAATAGAACATAGTCTACAACAAAAAAACCAGCATTAGCTTCCAAAACAAGTAATGCCCATAAAGCATGCGAAGTTTGGCAGTAATAATTATAACTTAAGGCATTCAGACGAAATGCAAGCCAAAAAATGATGACAAAATTGAACACTTTCATCATCGAAAATAGTAGGGATCTCCTCATATCTGCCATGTGTTCGATCATGCATAAGAAGTGACCAAACCTCATACTCTAAGGTGTCTTCATTAAACCACACCTTCCTTGTGTTAAGTCTAACCCCTATGTTAGCGAAATAGTCCGCTACACAATTAACCTCTTTATAGTTATGAGAAATATATGACTCTTCAAAGGTATTGATAATAATCTTAGAGGCATTAATAATATTCTCAATAGTCCATGAAGGTAAACTTTACCCCTTAGACATTGAATAATATTATTCGAATCTCCCTCAATCCACACCTTCTTGCATCAAAGTTTCTTAGAAATTTGCAGAGTTTGGAAGGCGCCCATGACTTCAACAAGGTGGTTAGTGTGTGGTGCAGGAGCACCTAGTTTTTAGTGCATTTTCTAGTTTTTGGTGTGATAGTATTTATATTGGATTAGGTTTATGAATAATGGACTACTCAGAGGTCCACATGTGTGTTGGATATGCATTTGAAGGATGAATGTCAACTAGATCATGTATTTACTCAAATTTGGCTTATGAGCCCTTGTAAGCCTAAAATGGCACAAACTTGCATTTTGGTGTAAAATGTCTTGTAACATCTCATTTGGCATTTAGACATGTCATTTTAGTGTTTTTAAGTCATTCTAAGAGGTTTAAGATGAGTAACAATGCATAAAATGTCAAAATGCACATTTTGTTAAAAATTGTCATTGTTGCTCGACAATATTTTGCAACTTTTTGCATTTTTGAGCACATCGGTGGTTAGGAAACCGATGAAGAGTTGGTTAGGATTCACATGGCATATAAAATGCTCTGAGAATGAATGTAAATGGGTTGGCAAAAGCCTTGAGCAAGTTGGAATACATTGTGAAGACTTTTTCCAGATTTTACCTTGCATTTTCTTAATTTTTGAGCAGCAGTCCGTACATAATGGATTGAATCTTCTACTGTTCTTTCATTAATGCTTTGTGTATGATATTATAGTGCTCAAAGGGTGTTTGTAATTGTTTCTAGTGCAGGTTTGAAGTGTGTTATTGATTTTGCATTGCTCTCAGCTTGAGCAAGGGTTTAAGAGCCCAATTATGGTTCCAGCTTGAAATCCCTTGAGTTTTGCTCAATAACCCTTGGGACTCAAGCCATGGAACCCTTGTACAGTTTAAATAAGTTTTTTTTTTTGTCCTGGAAGTCGTTGAAAGGCAATTTGTCATCATTTCCTAGGCGAGCTCAGTAATAGCCCGGTTAGGAAAATGAGTGAAATGTTGCATGTGCTTGCAGGGATGATCAGTTATGAAGATGGAAAGTGTTTGGCATGAGTAATTAATGTGTGGTAGAGCCTATGTGGAAGGTTGGAGGTGTGATTGAGCAGTGAAGACAATAAACCCTTTGAAGAAGACAACAAAGTCCCAAAACCCTTTATAAATACCATTTTTGGGTTCCGTACATGTACGAACATACCTGACTATCTCACCCGATGGATTCAAAAGTGCATAGAAAAGGGTATTCAGATCACAAAAGAGTTTGCTAGGTTCTTTGAGTGATTTTTGAACAATTCCCCCAAAACCAGTTAGGTAGGGCTAATTGGGGCTGTAGGGCTACTAGGCCTAGAAAATAGGGGAAAGAGGGAGCGATGAAGAAATGAAGGAAATCCAATTGTAAAACCAGTTGATTGGCATGGAAACACCTTTAGAATACCTACTACAACCCCTACAAGTATATGTTAGAGGTTTGCATAGCTTTGAGGTTGGATTTACCCTTGTGAATCTCAACCATGCTTGAGCAGCTATTGAGCACAATTTGATAGGGAGCACTCCTAGAGAGTTCGAGTGTTTTTGGTTTGTTAAATGACCAGTGTAGAGTGAAAGGAGCCCACTAACTTATCACTCAACTTCCTATAGAGCAAGGTGAGACTCTCTTTGAGAACCCCTCCCCATCAGCATGGGTACCCATGGGGAGTGCCACCACTGCAATACATCTACCATGCTCATCCCTTATCAATCCCCCACACCCAGTCGAACCAGGATTGCGAGGGAGTTTCATGTTATTTCTTGTGTATTCAATTGATTTGATATCATTTATATTGTCATTTAAGAGCAATTTAATTAGATTAGAGTTGGCGATTCTCTCTGATAATCTGATTATATTATTTATGATTAATTTACCCCTGAAAACATACATATATATACATATACATACATATATATACATATACATACATATATACACACACACACACACACACACACACACACACACATATATATATATATATGTATATGTATGTATATGTATGTATACATGTATGTATATGTATATATATATGTATACATATACATACATATATATACATATATACATACATACATACATACATACATACATACATACATACATATATATATATATATATATATATATATATATATGTAGCGTCCTAAAATTGCGACACTTGCAATTTCGACTGCATTTGGGTCTTCACGATGGCGATGCAACACGGAACCTGGATGGAGACCCCGAAACTTGTTCATGACATCAAAAACTGCATTTTTCAGCACCCTGGCCTGATCCTCCTTGCACCCCGCTGTCCCTGGAGGTGGGACCATGACGCCCAGCGCCCTGGTCCCTGACCCTATTTTGGGCCCGATCTCTTATGGGGCTTCGGGTCTTTAAGTTTGCAAATTGGAAAATAATGTTTCCTGGTCGGCCTAAGGTCGGGAAAATCAGTCTATCAGCCCTAATTGACAAGTATATAAACTACTTTTCCTCTCCTAGAAAGGGAGAGAGAAAGGAGGACATATGTGGGCAAGACGCGGAAGCGATATTCCAACATTCAAACATTCAAGCATTCAAGCATTCCTTCAAGCAATTGAGCATTCTAAGTCTCCATTCAAGGCTAGGTGTTGCATTCAAGACAAGGATTCAACCATTGAAGAGGAGATCACATACAACATACAACATACTACATACATTACACCTTCGCATGTAAGAATACAAACATTCTTACAACAAGGTATTAGTACTTGTTTACATTACAAACATTTACATTTACAACATTCTCATTTCTTGGTTAATTCCAAAACCGGGGTTTGACCTAAAGGCAAACCCCTAATCCCTAACCCCCCAATCGTCTTCTCTTTTCTGTGTGTAGGTTGCAGGTACGCGGCTGTAATTGAAGATCTGGAATCCTTGTGCAAAGACGAACAGGTCCCCCTTCGTTTCACGGATTTTTCAGAGGACCGTGTGCATGCCGGGCGCCATCGTCTCGTCAACTTTCGCTCAAATTTGTAGGACAACACCGTCTCGACATTTTACTGCTAATTCCAGGTTCGCAGCTTCATCCCATATCCCCATCTCTGTTTATAAGCGAATCTTTCCTACTTTACATGCATTCCTAGTTCAATTATCCTATCTACATTTCTTTACAAAAGAGGGTATCCTTGATGTCTTAACCCTTGAAACTCATTTAGAATCCAATCCTGCATTGTGTGGGATTGGATCTTGTGGGTTTCAACCCCTCTTTTGAATGTAAAGTCTCTCCTAAGTGAAAACCATCAACCCTAGTGACTCTCCCTTCTCTCTCCTTGGAGTTGGGGAGGGGAGAACAACTAGGGTTTGATTTTTCCACTTTACAATATATATATATATATATATATATATATATATATATATATATATATATATGCGCGCGCGCGTGTGTGTGTGTGTGTGTGTGTACACACATACACACACATGTGTGTGTGTGTATGTATATATATGCATATACACACACACACACACACACATATATATATATATATATATACGTACGTATGTATATGCATATATATATACATACATACATATACATACATGTGTGTGTATATATATATACATACATGTGTGTGTATATATATATACATACATGTGTGTGTATATATATACACACATGTGTGTGTATATATATATACATACATGTGTGTGTATATATATACACACACATATATACATACGTATGTATATGCATATATATATACATACATACATATACATACATGTGTGGGTGTATATATATATATACATGT
This sequence comes from Cryptomeria japonica, assembly GCF_030272615.1. Taxonomy (NCBI): domain Eukaryota; kingdom Viridiplantae; phylum Streptophyta; class Pinopsida; order Cupressales; family Cupressaceae; genus Cryptomeria; species Cryptomeria japonica. The sequence goes on from NC_081408.1 coordinate 401,661,237, forward strand.
ATGTATATGTATGTATGTATATATATGTATACAAATACACACACACACACACACACACACACACACACACACACACACACACATATCGAGAGGAATCAACATGTTAGCCCAATGACTCAAAGCTTAAGCCCTCCCATAACATCTTGAGGTTGCAGACTAAACCCAAACCGACTCAAAGCTTAAGCCCTCCCATAACATCTTGAGGTTATAGACTAAACCCAAACAAGCCTAGAATTGGGTTAATCCAAGTGGAGAGATCAACCTCGAGACCTATAAGGGATGAACCCAAAGCCCTTAGCCAACTACACCACCTATTCGGGCTGGGTGGATGTCTGTATATTAAAAATAGATCATACAATAAAAGATCCAAACCCTAATATAAATCAATGATACACAAATAGGGGTGGATCCAAACCCTAATATAGATAAATTAGTGATACATAAGTAGGGGTGGATCTAAACTCTTTAATATAGATAATCAACGATACACAAATAAGGGTAGATCCAAACCCTAATTAGATTTGAAAGAAAGATATAACAACCATAAACATTAAAGTATAACCCTAAGCAAAAGGACAAACCTTAAGGGCAAGGCCTAATAAATGTTGATATGTCAATTTCACATAAAATTTAAAGGGGAATAAGCTACTTACATAAATATCTAGGAGAATTAAACAAATAAAGCAGTAAATAAATAACCTAGAAATATGTGCTAAAGTAAAAATAACAAATACTAAAATTAACTTTTAGATTAGATGTCTAATTAAATAAATAAAATTATAATACTTAGCTAGATTTTGAAGGTGAGAAAATGGAGTTGAAGATGTTTGAAATTGATTTGCCATACAATTGAAATTTTAATGCTTGTATAAATGACCGTCCGAGACTCTTGCAAACAAACTACATGTTTTCTTTATTGATCTATACATGTGGATTCAAATTGTAACTTGCATGAGGAATCTAACATATAGATGACTATTGCAATTTGTTTGCCTCAATTTTTTGAGATCAAGACTTGTGCAAGGATCAATAGTCTTTAAGAGCATCTTTAAGAATGTGTTGAATTATGTGGGTCACACTTTCTTTTGTTAGACTCCTAATTGAACAAGCTTTATCATTGCAAGTAAAAGATTCAAAGACAACAAACAAATGCACAATAAACTCAAGATGATGTAACAAATATGCAATGCATAGTATTCTTTTAAAAGTTTTTTAACTTTTTTAACCTTTTTATTTTCTTTTCACATTCCAACATTCTTAGATGATTTGAATTGAAAGACTAAATGATTTTAAACATAAAAATAAAAAACACAAATAAATACAAATACACACTTCATCAATAAAAAATAATAAAATAAAATATGAAGATTTCATAGAAATATCTTCAAATCTGCACTTACCGATCTAATCCAAACTAACAAATAAAATAAACTAATAAAAATAAATAATAATTAATTTAAATATTGAAATATTGCAAACCAAATTTATCTAAAAATATACTTATATAACAGCTTCTAGTCAAAACAAGCAGAGATGATAAACAAAAGTGGGTTTGCAATTTTCCCCATTACCAAGGAAAAAGAGTTGGGCGAAACCGTAGGCGCAGGATGCAGGTGTAGAAAAATCCAGGCGTAAGAAAAGTGAAATTAAACATATTCACTCCCGCAGTAATTACTGCTTAGGAGTGGCAGCGGGAGAAGCAAAAGGAATTATTTGTGTTAGTGCAGACAGGTAAGGGCGAGAGAGAGAAGTGTAAAAGTGGCGCTGAATGGCGGCTTCTTCGTCTGCAACAGTGCCAGCGGCGTCGTCGGGGCTTACGCGGGAGGCCTCCATTTACTCGTGGACGATCGACGAGCTCCACAGCACCGTGGCCAACAATCGGGGCGTGGGAAGCATGAACATGGACGAACTCCTTAAAAATATCTGTAGCGCGGAAGAGAGTGGGGGCGGGGGCGGGGGCGGGGGCGGGGGCGGAGAACAATTGCTAGGTCGGCAGGGCAGCCTAACGCTGCCTCCGAGCATTGTGAACAAGACGGTGGAGGAGGTGTGGAAGGAGATTCAGACAAGTGCATGTGGCAGCGCTGTGAGTGCTCCGGTGCAGAGGGAGAGAGAACTCACATTGGGGGAGATGACGCTCGAGGATTTCTTGGCCAAGGCTGGAGTTGTCAGGGATGACTCTTTGCCCACTAATCCTCAAGAGGATTGGCTCAATTTCCAGTTTAAGGCTGCCCAGGGACCGCAACCGCTTACAATTCAGCATCCGCAACAGCATTTTCAACGCCAGCAACAGCCCATGTTTGGGAAAAATCCAACGACTGCCGCCATTCCGGCCCTGCAGTCGAGCTCGACGGGAAGCATTCTAGAAGCCTCTATGGAGTCTGGTGCTACGAGCTCTTTTGCGCCTGCCTTTGGCGGATTGTCGCCTGCAAGTGCCAGTGCCGGTACCATTGCTAGGGGTAAGAAACGTGTTTTGGATGCGCCAGAGGACAAAGCAGTGGAGCAAAGGCAGAGGAGGATGATTAAGAACAGGGAGTCTGCAGCACGCTCACGGGAGCGCAAACAGGTTCATCACTCAACTCTTTTGCTCGTCGCCTTTACTTGAGAACAGTCCCATAGCTACAGGATTAAAATGAATCTCTTTCCAGAAAATAAGTGTGTTACATATATAACAGCAAGGTCTTGTTACTTGAGCTAAGTTTAATGGCGCGCGATCTTCAAAATATGACATTTTGAGGTGTCCGCTGTCCTATGATATTTCCTGCATATTTTACGTAATTGTCAAATTGAGATCTTTTTGTAATTACCTCATTATGAAGATAAAATTTAAAAAGGAAAGTAGAAAGAGAGGGAGGATAAATGTGCAGCCACATGGTTTATTTGTGGTTAACTAGTGGTTGTTGCAGAATTTCTAATCCCTTCTCTCTACAGCTTATAGGCGAACTTTCAAATCCTAAATTATACCTACACCATTATTTTAGGAAAAGATTCCAAATTATTTATTATTCTTATAAAAAAATTACATGAGATACCTTGACCTTATACAACAAGTAGCAAGCAGTTGCATGGGACATGTCATAAGCTTTAAGCTGGTGTTGGAAAGGGATACCGAAAGTTTTCTCCATCAACTTAGGAAATTTTGAAATTAAATGTTTATGTGACAGCTTGCATTATAGTTGATTTAAATTTATTTTTAACACTCGATAATTGTCTGCATGATCTTTATTTATGTTTAGGGAATACAATACTTAGCTTGCTTCCTTGGGAATATTGCCTAGGACCTGAATTATATATTTTTAACCCTCAACGATCTTTAAACTACCAAGGATGCTCCTTGGTTTAGTTACCAACTTATGAAATTTGTTAGAGTTAGAATTTGGGAACAACAAATGGCTGATTTGCTTCCAACTATATTAAAATATAACAATGAAAAGAATTAGACAGATAAACACCATGAAAAGAGAACGAAGATACGTTGGAGAAACCCCTGGTGGGTAAAAGCTTAAGAAATTGTTAGCATCCACTTAAGCACTTCAAGTAGCTGTAAAAATAAAAGTGATCTTCATTCCACAGGCTTTCTAAGACCTCTCAATCACTCTGAAACACTCTCCCAAGGCTAATTACAAACTTTCTAAACTAATTCTCATACCTTTGGTGAGCAACAGTGAGATATGATAGAACAACACTTTCACTACAACTCCCCATATTTGAGTTAAAATACTCAATTCACTCCAAGCATACATAATTTGACATAAACAACATATTTATAGATACCGAAGCCTTTTGGAAGCCACAACAATGGCCAAAGAAGAGGAGGAATTTAAGAAGTTCAAATTTTGGCATGCCAAAATGGCTGTAATACCCCCTTTTGAAATAAAGAGATGTGAAATTTAATTAAGTTTAATTGAGTTATGAATGGTCACAGGGAAATAAATTACTTACAAATTGCTAATTGCAGCAATAAAAGTTTAACATTCTAGATTTTTCTTTTTCAGGTCATGCAAAATCTTGGTGAAGCAGAAAATGTGTGAATTTGCCAGTATTCTGCAAACTCTTGCAGTTGAGGACATTGTAATGATAATAATATTATGATGTTCATCGTATTGATCACTCAATTACATGTTCTCTGTATGTGTCTTGATTTACAATATGAAAATATAGTATTTCAATACAGGGCCATATGGGTAAGGCTTTTTATCCAAAACATATGATGCAGTAAGATGAACATTGGAGTTTATAGAAATATATTGCATTTCAGTTTCAAATAGTTTGAAGGATGTTCAGAGAATCCATGAAGCAGAGAAATAAGGCTAAGACAGGGCACCATTCCTCATGGGACAAACAAAAAAAAATGTAGCTTTAGGTTCACAGCAAGAAGTTGGTGAACCGGATTTTTAATCTAATTTGTACCAAATTATGGTACCTAGTAGGTGAGCTGTAGCAGCTGATTGAGACATATACTAATTGAGGAATGTCTAAGGAAGACCCTGTGATTGAGTTGAGTTAAATTGGTTTTGCATGAGAGCAGAGTGGATGTAGAATTATTAGTAGGAATATTCCATATTGATTATCAATGTGTACTGATATGCAAGCAGAGATCACTAGCAAGGAGACTGATGGAATAAGGACAGGATGTGCTTGAGAATAGTGGTGGAATAAGGACAGGATGTGCTTGAGAATAGTGGTGGAATAAGGACAAGATGCACTTAAGTATAGTGTCAGAATAAAGACAGGTTGTGAAAATTCCCATACATGGTGCCATTTCCTGCAAATTCTGCATTTGCAAACATTGGTTATGTATGTGTTTTGGTAACACATCATGTGCTATTTGGGTGCACATTGTGATACCAAATTCTTAGAGCTCGAGCTGTGTACTAGGATTAGTTGGATGATAATGGAGCTCTTTAGTTCATTATAAGACAGGTCCAGGGGAGTTCTTATCCCTGAATGTTATATATTATTATTTATATATTCTATTTCACAAAGGAGATTGGAGGATATGCAACCATTTTAATTTAGGGGTTTTAAAATAGAAATAATTACTGTGTTCCACAGTGTTTCAGGGAGAGGGACTGCGGGATGGCAGGGATGTGTTTCAGGGATGACAGTCTGAGGGTCTTTTTTTGGGGATGACGATATTATACTGTTGTTATATTGTTGTTATTGTTATTATACCGCTGTCACTATCTATTGATGTTATTACGCTGTCACTTAAACACTTATACACACACACATATATACATATACATATACATATACATATCCATATATACACATATATACACATATATACATACATATACACATATACACTATACATATACACACATATACATATACATACACACACACACGTGCACACACACACACGTGCACACACACACACATATACATATACATATACATATACATACATACACATACATACATACACATACATACATACATACACACATATATATATACACACACATATATACATACAATCATGACAGCAGTATAACAGCAGTAGCAGCTGTGTAGCAAAATGTTTGGAATTTACATAATGTTATTCTGAATTGATTTAGATTGAACAAGGGATATGGAGGGTTTGTGGGATCCCCACGTCTCTTTTAAAGCCAATTATATATGGCTAGGTGCCATTAAAAAAAATTGTGAACTGGCATTTTGATGTGGGGAAGTCTGGCTATCCCTCAGATGGTTGAGGGACGTCTCAGATGTCCCAGCTGCCTTGGTGATGGTCAGATGTCCCCTAGACATTTCCTCATATTGTCCTCCATTTCCAAAGTATTGGAAATTTCTTGTGGATAGCCAGTGGATGTCCCCTGCTGTCCTGCTGTCCTTCTGTCCTCGAAATGCCACTGGGTATAGGGATGTGTACCCATGGAACACAGAATAATTATTATTTTTGGATGTAAGGGATGAAATTTAGATAGCTGAATAATTCACAGAAACTAGAAGACATATGCATTGAAGAGTTTTATGCGTTGCTGTTTCAGTGCCATCCCGGTAATGGTGGAGCCTTTCATTGTATCATATGAATTTTGTGAAGAAAAGGAAATCCCCTGTATTGGGCTATGAGTTCCTCAGCAAATACTTATGTGAATCTATTTTTTTTTTTCCTTTTGTTAGGAGTGACAGAACATGAGAAGGTTTGTGGGATTTGATGCTAAGCCTAACAATTCCAAAAGAAATTGAAACTTTTTTGTTCTGAAGCAGTTGGGCTGTCAAACATCCTTAAAATTCTATGATCTTTCCTTGCCAGATCTTCTCCATTGGAAATTGTTGAGCCTCCCAGTTCAGAGTTAAGGGGTTTATTATATTGTTTATTTCCTGTATAGATCAGATCATTTTCTTTCTCGTACATTCTCATTTACATTTTCAGCTTTGGCCAATTCAGCTTTTTCCTATTCAAGTTTACTTTTGCAAAATGATTTTTTGCATGTTCGATATTCTGACATTTTTGATAGATAAAAAATGCCACCTTTTTTTGGACTTACATTTAAAACAAAAGCATTTCTGACATCGACTTTCCTTATTGGTTGAGACTGCTTACATGCTATATTTTTGCTGTTGTTACTTCAGGAATAATTTTTGTTCCCTGTTGCAAGGTCTTCCCAACGTCTGTTACCTAGGTAGATTCATAAAAACTTCATTAAAATCTATCTGTCAAACTAACATAGCTGCTTAGTTCAATGTCATACCTTTTGGATTCTAAAATTGGATAGTCATTTTGAAAATGCCTTTTCCCCCACTTTTTTGCTACAACTGACTACTTCTGTAATGCTAAGGCTGGCAGCAATCAGTATTCTTCAACACGCTCTCTGTTTGTAGGGAACCAACTTGTTTCTCTGTGGGAAATTAGAATTATTCTCCCCTTAATGTCTTCTGTTATGGACCTAACTGTAAATCAACTATAACTTGACAGGAAAAAACTGAAAATGAAATGATTAAAATAAGAACAAAAATCAATTAGTGTCTGAAATATACTGGAATGCTGGAAATTGTTTAAAAACAGAAATAAGTCTGAAATTGGAACTTAACTGGGGGGGGTGGGGGGTGCTGTTGATCTATCAGTTTGAGTACCCCTTGGTGGATCAGATAGTTGCCCGGTTTGTTGAAGGTGTGCGTAAGTGCACCTTGACCTTAGTGAGAGGAAGGCACACTCCTTCGCCACGTTTGAACTGAACATTTTGTTTTTCTAGAAAATGAAAATATTACCAGAAAATATCAAGAGGGTACATAAAAAGAGAATTCAAGGAGTGTGGATGCCAACTTAGGTCTAATTTAAGGATAGTATGGGTGCTGCAGTGGCCCAGCACAATCTTTAGACTGTGCACAAGAGCTTATTGATAACCTCTTTTCAGTTTAACCTTTTTATCTTTTTGCATGTGGAATGCCTAGTTTGCTTACAAAAATTGCATTTAATAAACAAAAGCCCAGCAAGACCCGAACGCTGGGTCATATTAACATGTACTGACAAAAAGAGAAAATCAGTATAAGGAAATAAACCAACCCCACGGTTAAGTTAGAGGCTTTTATTAAATGTTAAGCACTAATAGAGCTCCAGAGCCTAAAATAATTTAAATAGCTCAGAGACTCAGTTCGACTAAGACAAAAATGTGCTAAAATACTTTAATGGGTTAGGGCATACCTGGAATTTGGTTTGATGTGGATGTTGACTTTTGTGATGCTGTGGTAGAGATCTAGAACTTGAAAGCTGGAATGATGAATTATCAGAGCATGTGATGATTGGATCTTGAGCTTTGTTGCTTAAGCTGCCCTGTTTGTATTCATCCTATATTTTCTCATAACTCATAAATACCAAGTTTATTCAGGGATCCAAAACAGTGTTGACCTCATGGGAACATGGACAGAGCATTAATAGGGTTTTCTTATCATTTCTTTAAGAGGTTATTAGCTCATTCTTATTAACTTCACAGAAAAAGAAAATATAAGACTTAATGGCATTTCAAAAGCTTGGCTTGTGCATGTAATTGCCCCAGCTGCCGTAGGGCATCTTCATCTGATTTCCTTCCCTTGGTTCTATCCACTCAAGCTAAGTGCATCTGTTGTGTTGCCCTTATAAATATCGGGGAAAAAGCAATTTTTGGTAAAAAAATTGTATTTTCTGAACCATTAGTTTTGATACTCATTTATAGATAACTGAAGGTTAGACCAAAAATTGTATTTTCTGAACCATTAGTTTTGATACTCATTTATAGATAACTGAAGGTTAGTTCCTAGGTTGTACAAATGAGTGTTTTTGACAGGTACTTTTAGGCATTTGCCCTTCTTTTATATTAAATTTTTTGAAGTTCTCCATGTCATGTGCCTGAATCTAGTGAATGCATGATTTGCATAGCTGTCTAATTTTTCTTTGCATTCTATTGTCTAATATGGTAGTTTATGTGTTTTGCTGAGTAGATAGTGTGCTTGGTCTGCTGTTTTATTATTGGGCTAAATACAACTTGCATTTGCTTATTCCTGTCTTTTTGATGAAGGCATACACTGTGGAGCTAGAGGCTCAGGTGACTCAATTGAAAGAAGAGAATGCAGAATTAAGCAGGCTAGAGGTATGCTTCTTCAAATGCTTATGATTGCAATTATGTGGCCGAAGATTTTTGGTCACTTGAATCTGAAACTGATAATAGAATTCAATAAACCCTCATTGAAATCCAAGAGGATGTGTACTTTTATTTAAGACTGAAATTCCAAATAATATACAGAATCTAGAATATTTGAAAAACAAGAATGGTATTAAAATTATTAGAACCTTTTCTTAAACAGTTAAACCATATCTTGGGCAATGGCCCACCTCGGCAATAATAAGCAGTTCCAATTCCTTACAATTTCCCTTCTGTGCTCTCGTGTTAGGTTCTCAACATCTATTTCGCTACAGAAGGGAGCAGGTCAGAAAATTGTGCCAGCAGTACCATGCTCTTCTTCATCAGCTTCTTTGGCAATCTATAATGCTTCTTCTTTCTTTTGTAAACCACAGGCCGTAACAATGTTTGTGAACTTGCTTGATGAACTTGTTATCATTTAGGAATGCTTGATGATCCAAGAGTCTTGGATATTAGAGTTTGTTTATCTCAGGGATACTAAGCATTTCTATATTTTTTTACTTTCTCTGAGGTACACTTTGTCCTTGGGCTTTGGGGTAGACTTCCTTAGCTTTATCCTTAAATTCTGCAACATCTTCCCTGATCTCAGTTTCTTCTCCTAGCTCAGGCATTGCAGTGGCAACAATCTGCGTTGCATTTTGCACTGTATCTTATTTACTTTCATATCCTTCTCCTTCGTTAGCCATCTGTTCCTTGTCCTTCTTAGTGAGGTCGATATACTTATAAGGGTCCCTGAGGATAATCTTCATTTTTTTGAGCTCATTGTCAACATCAGGAGTGGTCCTGGATAAGCAGGTTTCCCCTTTTTTTCTTAGCTTTAATATCTCTGAACCTTGCTCATAAGTTTCTCCTTTCTAGGAACTTGGCATAGTTCTTGCATTTCTTTGTCAGATTGTCCATCTCATCCACATTGCAAAGATGGCCATTTTTATGGCTAGTTATCATTTTTTAGCATTTAGGAACCTCTCAAGATCATAATTTCTGAAATTCCTCTTCACACAATTTTTCTGCAGGATGGAATTTATTATTTGAAGGGCACACTTGTGATAAAAATAATACCCCTGCCACCACTGGTAAGGTTAACAATGCTTGCTTTCCAATTTCCCCAAATCTTCATTGTCAGATCCAATTTGCCTGATGAGTTATAGGTAAATAAGTCTTTGGGGAACATGCAAGGGCAGCTCATATGGAATAACCTTTAGCTCCACACACCTGGATTAAGGTGCAGTAAGAATCTAAATACCAACCCGCCCAATTGTGGGCCAGATTGGAAGTGATAATGACTTGCTTGGGTCTCAGTATTTACCTTGCAGATAAACTCATTCTTTCCCTATCTTTGCAGAACACGATCCTCTATAGAGGAGTGACAAAGTAAACCCCAAAGTAGAAATATTCTGCATATTTAAGTGCCCATCCATGTGTTTGCACCACAACTGAAGGGGCCTTTTCCTCACCTTCTTCATTATTGGGTCACTGGCATACCTACAATTCGATTTTCTTGCTCCGTGTCTTCTTATGCATACAAGAATAATAGACAGTACTGAATGGTGCCTGAAATACTTGGGAGCTTTTCCAGCTTTGTATTGTGTTAACTCGTTGTCAATCACTTAAGACACATTGTGATCAGGCTGTAAGCATGTAGCTCATAAGAAAATTGTTGTGGCTTGTTCGATAACCTATCATAGTCAAATTCGACAACCTGACAAGGTGTTTTGTAAATACTTGTTGAAGATCTCTACATTGAAATGTTCTAGCACATCATCAGGCGTGTTCCTTCAACCAAACAACCTTTTGGTCTCATAGTATATGTGCTTTCGTAACTCCATATTTCTTTACATTGTCCTATTGCAATTGTCTTGAATAGCTTGCCATTCAAAAGCATTAAGTTTTCTATCTTTGATGCTCTTCTAGTTTAGGGCCATTTTAAACCAGAATCACTTTTCTATTATCATTCTATGTAACATGTTCTCCTTAAGCTGCCGAGGGAGAATACCTTTACTGCAATTTGCATTCTTGTTCAGAAAGGTTTGCTGTAGAATGTGAAGTGGCACAGAATTAATTTTAAACTATTATTAGTTTTATCAAAATTTTATCTAAATTACTCCACTGTCACCTGTGTGTCAAATGTCCTCCAGTTGGAAACTGAAGTTTACAATTTATGTTCTGAATTTGTGTGAAATTAAATCTCATAAAATCACTCTCATGAAATGCTTCTTGCTGTTGGACTTTAATGTGAATATTGTTGCTTTATGAAGTATATACTTATGGTGCTTGTTATTTTGATTAACAGGAGGTGGCAAAAAAGAAAAGGTTCAAACAGGTACAAACAATTGTGTATATTTCTATTTACATAGTTGGACTTGTCCATCTGGAATAAGTTAAGATATATAGCCTATATGTCAGGATTTCCCCGTGTTTTCTGATTTTGAAGAAATCTCTGTCAAAATATACTGAAAGATACATCTAATTAGCATTCCCTGAGATTTGCGAGTAAACTAGATCTAGATGTTTAACATATGAGAATTTTACTCATGAATTAGGTTACGTACAAAGAAAACCTTTTGGTGGCAATTAAATTTGGTGCTGTTATCTTTCAAGTTCTATGTTTAATTTAAATACAGTCTGATATTTGTGCTAGGTTTAAATGAATTGTTTCAATTATATCCTGCCAATATCATGCCTGTAGGATATTCTTTGTACAGATCATTTTTAACCATCGAATTTCCCTATACGTGAAGCATCAGCTTTTCTTTTGGTTTGGATGGGAACTTGTGCTCCCTCCATGGGGTGGTGTTGACTATGGCAAAATCGTTTTCTTCTGATCCTTGATTTGGCATAAATCTAGATATCTTTGGTGCATGTCCTGGTTTATAATGAGGAAGAATTTTGATTGTTGTGGAATGTGCATTGTGATAGTTCCCTTCAATGTTTCTTAAGAACTCAACATCCAGTTGCCTTATTTGGTTGCTTTGACTTAACCGACAATAATAGTTGGTGTTGTGGCGATAGGTGGGCTTCTAGATTTTTGTGCACAATGTTATAGTGCATTGGGTGATTCTCTCTTTTCTAAATACCATATGGAGGTAGAAACTGAAATAATAAACTTCCCAAATTGATCAAGTCTCTTACCATGCCATGATCTAGAAGATGTAGATTTGTATTGATTTTTGTTCTTTATAAAAATCTCGGACAAGAAATCCAATGAAATTAAGATCTCTAAAAATGAAGGAAATAATTTGAATATGAAGAGAATTAAGGAGCTCTGGCTGGAGGAGGGGGAGGGGAATTTTTCACTAGGCAACAGCCCCTCAGTGGTCAAGATTGATTACTACATCGATATGATTTAAGGTTGAGTGCTATTCTTATTTTTCTAGACTCAGTGGATCTGTTGTTTTTGGTTGTAGAGGGTTGGCTATAACTTTCTGCTCACTTTTTTAGGAGATATGGTTAGACTCCAAGTATCAGTTTTCTATCTGCTGGCAGACAGACACCAGCCATGGATGTTGTGAGATATTTTCGGAGGTCATTCTCTGGATCCCCTGAGCACTAGTCAGGGCAACACAGTTTAGGTTATTCTCCAATGGGCATCATTTGATACTTCATTGCTCTTTTGTAATAATTGAGGAGATGTTGGTCCGTTGTCTTGTGATACAAATTAGGGTCAGCTTCCATGATCTACTTGGGCTCTCTCTTCTTTAGAAAAGGGTCCTCTTCTATCATGGCTGTTTGTAATGTTTGTGATAAATGGCATAATTTTTTTGAGATGTTTAGGATTTAGTACCAGGGTTCCACGGGGACGTGTCCCCCCCAAAATAACCCACGTCCCTTGTAGGGGGACGTTTCCGAGACTTGGGGACTTGGGGGAAATGTCCCCCCACAATATCACCACTTCTGCCACCTCTGGCGAGGATGCCACGGGGTCGCTTGCTATATGTCACATGCCATTATATACTGATTGCAACCTTTAACTTCATGAAAATTTGTTGGCCTTTCATGGGGTGCTCACAGAGATGTTATATTGCAGATTTTGCCTTTAAGATTTCAATTCACCTCTATTTTTATATCAGCACCGCTTCCCCACCACCCCTCCACCGCTGCCGTCCCCCCACCGTCCCCAAATTTAGGCCCTTGGTCTCTCCGTCTCTGAAACCCGTCCCCGCGCCCCCCTGTCCCCCAGTCAGGAAACTCCGTGGACCACTGGGATTTACTTGCTTTTGGTTCATCCCCCTAGTTAATAATTTGTTGTTTTAATATTTTAGCGTGGAGTCTCCTTTTGGACCCCTTAAGTGAATTTTGCAGGTTGTATGATTTGAGGACCATTGACCTACGTTGGTCATATGTGGACATTGAATGAATTTGTTTCATTTTTTCTTGTTTCTGATGCTAAACAATATGGAATTTGATGCCTAGAAGACATAAACAATAACAATGAAAATTAGAAGAGATAAAAGGAAATGATGCATGTTTAAACATACAGGTGCTCATGATCTGTAAGGCCAGTTATGGAAATATCTTTATTGTCAATTGAATGCACATCAAGTGTCAACAATCTCAATTCTAGTGTATGAAAAGAGTTGTCTTTCATGACTCATATTGACCACATAATTAATAGAAAATGATAAATAATTTATTATCGAGGATCATTTGTCATTAATAATGGCCTAAACCTCATCCATAGTATATGCTTAATGAACTTTACTGGTAATACTAATTCATCTATTAAAAATGATCTCAAACAGCCGAAATACACTAGACAAAAATGTCTATTATCATAAATGTGAAAATTGACTAGTTGTAGCACTAGGTGGGGCACCTCATTGAAGGGCATTCAATGGTTAGTTTTTTGACAAACTATTTCCTTCTGTTACTGCAAATGTAGGTATGTTTTGTGCATGAGCTGCTTCATTAATCAAGAGGAACTTTGATTGTTATGAGAGGTGGTTTATGCTTAGTGCTTGGTAATGAATCTAAAATTTTAATATCTCAAGCTCCATTGTCGCCTTGTTTGGCTGCTAATATGAGCCTGCATCCCAGGAGAATAGTCCAAGACTCTGAAGCATGGTAACATTCCATTTACATAGCATAGACATGGTGTGGTAGGTGTTAATGGAACTCAATTACCTGGGTTCAAAGAATAATAAAATTTCAAATTTGAACAAAATACTGCTCTATTGCTCTCTTCTGTTCTTCTTTCTGCTGTTGTCGAAATCTCTCTCACCATCTCCATAATCCTTCCCACTATCAAGTGCTAAGTTATGGCCATGGCCTTCTCCTACCTGCTTTATGGGCTCTCTCTTCAAGCTTCTTTGATATCTGCAACTTATTCAGAAACCAACTAGTTCTGCAAGAAGGATCTTCGCTGATTTATACAACATACAAGGTAATTAATTGCCCAGCCACTCTTGCATGTCAACAAAGAGAAAGATCAGCTGTTCAATGAATGAGATGGAAGAAATATTGGATAAAAGAAAAAGCTTTGAACAACAGATTTATCTGTACCTTGTAGGACCTGGAATTTTATTTTTGTGGTTCTAGGAAGACTAGAAGCTTGTGAGAGAAATGAATAAATAAATAAATTATTTTTGATTTCAACGAATGCCAAAGAATAACTTAAAGGGACTGGAATGCACATAAGGTACAATAGCAGAGAACTAGGCAGAGGGGGCGTAATGTCCTGTTGATGTGTGTTTTATGCACATACAAGCATCAGAATAAAATACCAAAGTACTTTACCCTCTCTTTAACAAAATCACCTCAGATGCTAAGGGTAAGATCAACTAAAATGATTCCAAGGTTTCTATAGTCAGGTCTTGACGAGTGGGTAACTCAATGGTCGATATGAATTGCTGTTTTCACTTGGGGACTTACACAATTGTTCGAATCAACTTTGCTTATCATGAATGTGGAATAGGTGTGCTGATAACTTAGGATTTAACAATGAAGCTCTTGACTCAATTCTAACAAGACTTTCTAAAAAAAGGCAAAAGGGGAATAGGGTTAGGAAGTCTATTCTAAAGCCTAGAATGCAAGAAGTGATGAACAAATTCAGTGGAATCAAACTAGGCAAGGTCTCATCATCAAGTCGAACAGATTTTGACACGAGCTTAGTGTAATCATCTAAGGTGTATTTCATAGATTTTCAAATTACTACCTTCAAACATTGATACCACCAAGTTGATGCATAACAATGGACGTATCATAATCGAAGTTAAGTTTGCATAAATTTCCAGTTGACCACGCAAGGCGCACTTACAATCAGCAAGAGGCTAGTGGTTCGGATAAATGGATTCCACACAAATACATTCAACAATTTTTTTCATTCAATCTAACAAACTTGAAAGCAAATTCTAATCTAAAATTCTAATCTAACTTGGAGGAATTGAGAACCTTGAATGCAAGACAACACTTAAACAAAAATCACTATCAAGTCGAACAATGATTTATATTCAAATCTGCAGCATCTTCCAACAATTCTCAAAAATCTCTCTTACAAATGAGAGGCAATGGGGTATATATAGAGTCTCATACAAAATGGATAGCCAAGATTCAATCAAAATCAAGGGCCAAGATCATGCCAACAAAGCCCTAGAGTTGCCCTATTAGGGTTTACATAAAAATTAGGGCCACCAACATATGGCCCAATAGAAAGACACCGAGCCATCAAATAGAAGATTCCGTCCTGCATCTCTTTCTCTCACAGCATAATCCAAGAATCTAGCTAATACGAAATCTAATTCCTCCATGGAAATGTTGGGTAAGGTATCCTGCTGTAAATCAATCACGTCCAATGCATCCGAGCAAGCATCCAAGGTGTTCTCCCAATCTGGCATAAGCTTTTGCGAATTGTGAACATGAATCAACAAAGACACTAAGTCATCCATCTGACTCTTCTTCAAAGAGTCCAACTGATTGAAGTACATGAACTTCATCTTGTCTCTCAATTCTGCTAAGTGTAAACCACTGGCTTCATTGACATCAACCCCCAATAATTTCTCAATTGAGGCAAGGATCTTCGACTGAATATCATGAATTGATCCTTCCATCTCTGCACAATTCTTTTGTGTGCTCTCCTAAGTTAATTTCTTCATGGCCAATGAACAATACCAGCCATGAAAATCGTATATATCTCCATTATGCACAATATTCTCCTTGATCAATGTGGACGTAGGAACTTTCTCAAAGCTCTGAGGCGTGGAATAGTCTTCTCCTGAATAGGTTGGAATTCCTCCCAAACTCCCTCTAGATATTGTATCCTAAATATGAGTGCCATTGTCCTGTCAAAAGCCTCATAATGTGTATGTAGTCCACGATGTGGGATTCTCACGCCTTATCCCTACAATATACTCTTCGAGTCTGATATTTTCTTCTTCATACTTCTCTTTCTTCTCTATCTCCCTATCCAATCTCGCACTGATTGCCCTGAGAGTATCACCAACGTCCTGGAACTCTTGCTCGTTTGTAGTACGACCAAGGGCAATTGAAGTAATCTGGAAATCCATGGGAGTTGCAATGTCCTTCGTCACATCTCCAATAGGAACAACCACCTGCGCAATCTGCATTCGTGTCTCATCTCTCGCTATATGTGACAAAATCTTAGCTTCTTTGGTTCTTTTTCCTTGTTGCTCCTAGCTAATTAGTCATCAATGTCGTCAATTGGCTGCGCCTGCACCATCGTCTTACTTTTCTCCATACTCTTCATCAGCCAATCAAGAATAACGGTCATCTCCATACCATCATCGAGACATCTCTCGATCAAGCTCTCTCAATGCCGAGATAACATCATCATCATCATTAGGATTATCCTTGGTCAAATCATATACATTCTTCCCTAAACTAACCTCCAAAAGGACAGTAGGAGATCCCGACTGATCATCATCGTCATTAGGTTCTGCAGATGTAGCTGTGGCATATAAATCCTGGACATTCTCTGGTAATATCACCGTGTTGGAACATTGTTCAATCTTGTTGTTCTATTTTGGCACTTCAACTTCTTTGATTGATGAAACACTGAGGGGAGGTGAAGGATTGATAGGTGAAGGAATGATAATCTTTTGCTTCTTCTTCGTAACCTCCTCAATCTTCTTCTCTCTAGCTTTGACTTCTCCTGGTGTGTTCTTCCTTCGCTTGGGAGCTTGACTTTCCTCATCCGCATGGATCCTTATGTCGTTGATAGTTCTTTGATCATCTTCGGAAGATGATTCCTCCTGTTTCATCTTTTCATAAGTGAAGATAACACCCATGTCAACTAACTTGTTCATCTGATTGTCTACCCATCCTCGGGAGAAACTCAAGACCTTTCTCATCAAAACATTCAAATCTATTACTTCTCGTTCTGACTAATTAGGCAATAGAATAGCCTTCTTCATTTCATTCTCATATTGTGGATGTGTATGATCCTTGTCATCTAATATTTGATCAGGAATGAGAGAAAGTCCACACTTCCTCATGAAATCCACAGACATTTTGGACCACATTCTTCTTTTCACTACTTGCTCGTCTATCAGGTTGGCCCAATAATCTTCTATGTCTACCTTGTGAATGAACTATCTCCCCTGGTCCTTTCAACTTTCTTATTCGGATCAAATCTTTCTCTTCTTTTGTATGTTGCAAGGCGATAAATTGCAAGTTCTTCAATCACTGTGCTAGCTGCTACGGCGGAATGGCAAACCTCCAATGTCTTCCCTACCGAAATAGGAAATGACATCCCCGTTCTATGTTTGTCCTTCTGGATAGAATCAAACTCCAGAAGTTGTCTCACCACCTCAAGTAATATCATTCTGTTTGTAGGATACCTAGGAAGCCTGTAAGGTTCGGATTGACATCCATGAATCCTTAGGAATGTGAAAGTGAGAAACTGTATGTACCATGATCCATATTTCTCTATCAGCTCTGTTGCCTCCTTGGAAAACCTCTTGTGGATTCCGCCTTGCAACATCCGTGTTATGTACATAGTGAATGCATCATTCACTCTCTTATAATCTTCAATTTGATACATGTTCAGCTGTGGATAAACATTTATAACTTCTGAACTGTCCTTGTCCATTCCCGACTTCACCTTTGCATATCAATCCTTTGTAGGTAACAAATCGTGCAAGTAGGTACACCAAATAGGAAGTCATGGCGAATGACTTGGATCTCTCCACATTCTTTTGCTGAAAATCTAGATTTTCACTTATGATTTTTGACCGATTAATCAATGTTCCCTTCAAACAATCCTGGATGAAATAGAACATCCATCCATCATATATTGCACCCTGCGGCATCCCCATCACTCGGTTAAGCAGGAATACCAAATCACTATATTCATCCTTGAAATCTGTGCACATGAGTGTCTTGGGAGCCTTGGAATGATGAGACCTAGGGTCAATAATCCATTCCTTGTTCACTATGGTCTTGCACGTATCCATCTTTTTCTTATATCTTTCTTCATATTCATCCTTGGTCCTATCTTTCATGTCTGCTCCACATGGAATTCCAAACACCTCAGCGAGGTAGGCAATGATGGCACCCTTAGGAGTCTTGATCATTCGGGAGCGAGGATCATTACATCGTGCACACTCCAGGATTAGCTCGTTGCACTGTATGGACTGTGGAAATCCAACGGCTTGATAAATACCACTCTTCATAATGTTTGCATAAGCTGGGGAAGGAATCTGGCTTCCAATTCCAAACATCCATTGCCGCATCTGGTCCATGTTCAGGAAATGCATGTTTGTGTCTGTGATCTCCTTCCATCTGGATGACATCTTGGATTCTGGATAGAATTCCATCTCAACTATCTTCTATTGTTCCCTCCGAATGATAATTCTGGACTTTGACATTGCACCTGTACGAAGCTGGAAGTTAGACACTTTTGGAAAATTTATCCTGATAACCATTTTCAGAATTGAATAAGTTCTGATTTCTAAATGATTTAGACAAGTTTATGGATGGAAATCAAGAATTTTATCCACCTTTTAAACGAATTCTGAAAATAGAACAAAATATGACAAGATTAGGGTATGAAACCCTCATGAAATTCATTAAAATCATCGATTTTCAGAGTTAGCAAAGTCTGAAGACACCTCCTTATACTTATAAATTTCATCCAAACTAGAGTACAAAGAAGTATACTGGAGCGGGAAATGAACTAGGAAAGGTGTGAAAAGTAGTGCTTTCACTCAAAAGTTGTTTGAGGACACCTTCCCAAGGTCAACAATGGCTGCTAGCAAGTCTGAAGACAACTTGCAACTCTACAAATCAGTCACTAAAAACATGTTGCAATCGCCTGCTATGCAAAAATTTGATGAAAATAACCTTCCATGGTGAAAACAATCGATTCTGGGTGTATATGTATGGCTGGTCAAATAAAACTTTTCTGAGGACAAGTCTGAAAATGATGTGTTTCAGACTTACCAGCACCTGGCAAAGTGATAAGTTACCTTGGAAATGATGGAAAAATGACTTATAAATGTCCTCCAAGTGAAATCACTAAGGTAGGTGGCTAGAAATGAAGTTTTTCTGAGGACAGCCTGTAACAATGGCGTCTCAGACCTGCAACAGCATTAAAAGGCTCTGAAAATGCACCGAAAACTCCTCCAAACAGCCTTTAGACAAAATCGCCTAACGCACAAATGAGCTGGCAATGAAATGTATGTTTGAAAATGACGTGCCCAGCCAACAATGGAGGTAGAAAACTTTCAGGAAAGGTGGAAATATCAGGTCTGAAGACAACAATGACAAACTTCCAGCAATGGCGCCAACAATGGTGAAGGAAAATGCACCCAGAATGGAGGAAAATGAACCCCAAACAAGTCCAAGTCCACAAATGCCGCCACCCTAGCAAAATCGCTAAATTCTGAAAAATGATCGTCAATCACACTCCAATGGCTGCCAAGGAAAATCGCCTAAGGTTGGAAAGGAAGAAAAATAGACACTGGAAACAACTTTCAGCCTTAATGGTGTCAACTTGACACTTCACCAAATTCGCCCAGCTAGAGAAATTCGCACAAATCAGCAACACACTTGGCAAATATATTAATAAAATATTGCTGGACTTTCTCTTTTAAACATGTTTTCACCTCAAGTTTTCACCACACAAGCAATGTGGGATAAAACTTTGATACTTATACATGCCTGGGGAAAATCAATTTGCTTCTTGAAGGTAAAAATCATTTAATTTTTATTGCAAATCATTTATTAATTGTTTTTATTTTTTAATAATTGTCAACACTTGTAAAAACAATTAAATTTGGGTCAATTTATTAAAAATATTTCAAAATTTATATAAAAAATGACCTCTAGGGTAAATCGCCCCATATTGGGATAAAAATCCCAATGAGAACTTATTAAAAATCATTAAAAATGTTCTTGGGGGAAAATCGCCCCATGTTGGGATAAAAATCCCAACAAAATTTCATCAAACTTGCACCAATTTGCCTTTAGGGGAAAATTGACCTCTGTCTGGAATGATAATTCCAACTTAAATCTTGTCATTCAGCTCAAAAATCACTCTGGGGGAAAATCGACCCTTGTTTGGATAGTTATCCGGACTCAAAATTGTCAAAATCATCACGGATGGAAATTCACCTTGTGTGTGGAATCACTATCCGCATAAAAATCCTCAAAATCTCGTCATAAAAGTCCTAGTGGAAAATCGATAGGCATCACGAATCATCATTTTAGTCCTCATTAAAGTCATCCACAGTCCTAGTGGAAAATCGTGGTTCATCAGGAGGATTTCCCACACAGCGCCAAATTTTCATCATCCTGGTGGAAAATCGCCCCATGTTTGGATAATGAGTAGGGGAAAAATTAGGTCCATCAAGAATCGAGTGGAAATTCACTTCCCATTAGGATTTTGAGTGGGGGAAAATCATGGGTCATCGGAAATGTGGGGGGAAAAGCACCTCCCATCAGGAATTTTGACATTTTGACCCTTAGAACATGGATTTTCATCAGGTATTTAACAACTTAACCACTCAAAATCATCTGGACACTTAGAATTTCAATAAAACGCAACAGGACTTAGGCAAATTTACCAAAATTTGAGTGAAACAAAAGGAAACCTATCGGGATAAAGCACGAAATCAACTTGAATAACTTCCTAGGAGCGAGAAAACAACTCCTAAAGGTCCTGAAACACCTAGGCACTTAAAAATCACCGATAAGGATGTTCAAAAACATGTTAACGCTCAAAAGGTTTACACTTAGACAAAATTTAGGATCATTTAAAGTCTCAACTTTTACGCACTTGATCCTATAACTTCAAAACCCTAAATGACAATTAGGCATGATCAAAATTCCAAGACTCGGGCACGGGAACTCAAAATTGCCCACTATGCTGCCAAAACCTTAAACTAACCAACGCAAAAAGCAGGAAGAGGGGGTCCCCGTTTGCAATGGGGCGATGTGTGAAAAGGTCACAACATGTCCCCTTCCAAGGGGTAGTTAGAGGTGACTGATCAGTCTGTTCAACTCCTATAGGCTAATTCTGGGATATAAGGACATAAATTTAATTAATTATTTAAAGTTGTCCAATAATGTAACATTTTTACAGATAACTTTATTTCAATAATAAAGCGACTAAAGTGAAAAATAAAGGAAATATGAAAAGGCCACTTTAATATTGAGCTTTAATGAAATATTTTAAGCAAGAAGTTGAAAAGGCCTTAAGGAAACTTCTAAAACGGACTTTTAAAAACCGAATGCAAGTATACTTGTAAAACGGAAAATGGAGAATAATGAGATTTAGACTTGTGAGAAATGACGTGAACGGAAAGTACGGATATAAGCAATATGGATGGATAAAAATAGGAAGGTTTTGGGAATGTCATTTTCAAGAAAATGGGAAGAACTTTGGACATGCAATCCGGTTCTAAAAACCTGATTTTGGAAGGATGGGTATTTTTCATCTTTGAAACTTGGAATTTCACTAGAAGATGGTTAAATTCTTATAACCATAAGGGAAGATCAATTATTTTCATCCAACTTGTAATTGGGATTTAAAATCCCTAATACAAGTAAAGAGGGAAAATGGGGAAGAACAATGCAATTCACAAATTGCTTTGCAAAGGGGAAAATCTCTCTCACAAAACCGATTTTGGGGCAAAACCAATAAATACACAAATTCACAACTAAAAGAAGAAGACAAGAAAACAAGAAAAAGAAACAAGGAAAAGAAAAGAAATCATACCTTGCTTTAATCCGAAATGCCTCTTCAAAAGATGATCAATCTTTGAAAGAAGAGAGGAAAACTCTTAAATAGAGAAAAAACCGCATTCCAAAACCCTATCCACGTTTTTGCCAAAACGCCATAGGCAGCAAAACGTGGCACAAGATGCAAGTTTATAGAGCCAAATCGCTAAGGAGGAACCACGCCTAAGAGTCCCAAAGCCAAACGCCTAAGGGAGAAGTGAAAAAGTGGCACCAAAACCCCCCAAAATGCAGCTTGGAAGAATCATGTGGAAAACAGTTTTTGCAGAAAATGAGGGTTAAACTGTTTACCAAATCAAATGCAACGTGTTCTTAAACTCACAAAAATCGCCTTGCAATAATATCGCCTCCTTGCTCCATGAATCTCTCCACAAAAATCGGGAAGAATTTGTGGCAAAATTGTTTTAGGAGAGGAAAATCGGGTTCTTGGGAAAGAATGACAAGTTTCATTTTACATACAATAGAGAAAGTCAGGTTTTTATTCTCATATTACAAGTTTAAAATTTCACTTTTCTTTCAACAAGGCAAAATTGGGTTTTATAAATCCAATTGCAAGTTAAAATGCCTCCATTTTCACTTTATGGAGCAAATCGGGTTTTTAAGACATAATAGCAAGTTTACAATTTCATTTTATTCCATTTCTAAGCAAAATCGGGTTTTTGAGAGAGAAATACAAGTTATAATAACTTGTAAAGGGAAAATAAAATCCCTACAACAAGTTTTAATAACTCAACACATGCAATAGGGGAATAAAATCCCCATTACAAGCAAAAAACACTAAAATAGGGATTTTACAAAAGAATTACAACCGACTTTTAAATATGCAATTTAAAATTATCTTGTAATTTATCCAAAAAAACCCTATTAAGACTTAAAAAGCCAAAAAGCATCAAGGGGGAAATAAAAAGTAAGTTACAAGTTCTTTTTAAAAAAAAAAAGTGCACTTGTAATTAGCCAAAAATTTCCCTACAAAGACTAAAACAAAGGAAATCATTAAAACTTGCAATTTAAGGAAAATTTCCCACCTGCAGTCAGGGAGAAAAACCCGAAATTGAAGGGAAGACATAGCAAACGAACCCAGAATGCGATGAAATTTGAAACATGGTTCGAGGATGGACCGAGGATTAAGCCAGTCTAAGGGCGAAGCAAAATTATGCCTCGGGAAGCGTGCCATAGAGTAAAATTTTCATTTTTTGACAAAAAATTTATGTAATGGCCTTTCATTTTTGAAAACAAAAATGAGGACAACAACCTCTTGAAGAAACATGACCAGGAATTTCTAATTAGGATAGCAGAAGAAAGTAGATAGAGAAACACTAGAAATTTTGTATAGACAATGGTATCTCCCACACATTTCTTATTAGACTAGTCTTCGGAAAATAAAATTCTCCTGAAACTCAGTCTCTTGAGAGAACAAAGATGACAAAGCATCTTACTCTATACAATATTGTGGTCTATCTCAACACAAAACTAATGGGAGCACACTCACAATTGGCCAAGGGGAATCCTCAAATCATAAGACCAATGATTTTGAAGATAGTTGGGTTGAACAATGGTCTCATCAATGATCTATAAGAAGTGCCCGATATAGAAAGCTAGTTGCAGGTTGAGAGAGTATAGAGGGGGAGGCCCATGCAACTTAGATGTATTTGTAGTAAATGTCCTCTTTAATGGATTGGTTGAACACCTCTTTGCTTAGCAAATGACGAGGAACACCTAGGAGGATGAAGCTTTTCTAAAGAAATGCTGATGGTTTGGAGGAGCAAATGAACCTAAGAGAACCATTAATATCGACATTTGGAGGGGACCTAGAGAGGCGATCCCCTTTGAGTAGTAGGTGCCAAAATGGATACCTGCCACACGATGATGTATAATTGCCCACAAATCTAAGCCTTTGTATAAATTGAGTAAGTCTAAAGATATTGTTGAGACAAAGGGATTGTGTGACAAATTTTTCTTGGACAATGCATTGAAGAGCTGTTTGTTTGCATGGGATCATATGCTAAAGAATAATCATATACACCCTCTAAACTCTAGCCTATTCATAATTCCCAAACTTATTCCTCAAACCTTAGAAGCATACACATCTGTGAGCTTAATAGTTGTATCAAAGAGGAAGATCTTTGAAGGTGTTAGTTTTAAAAGACTTCATTCACATAGGACTTGTGTATTGAAGGAAAAGGTGAAACTCTCAGACAAAAGACATGTATTGAAGGAAAGGGTGAAACACACACACAAAATAATAAAATAATGAGTGCATTTGGTACCCTAACTCCATTAACTTTCTATCTTACAGTACTTTTAAATCAACTTGCTTTGCAGGTATTGAAGCACTATACAATGTAATTTTAATGAAACATTAATAGGAATGTTTATAATACTCGAACATCTCCCCTTATTGTGAAATTAGAGGATTTACAACACATCAAGTGTAGCACAAATAATACATAGGCAAGAAAGAGAATGTCATGATGACAATCCCCCTTCACAACAAGCTCTTTGAGACTCAACTACTGCAAATTTTTTATGAATTTATTCTCCATTAATGGGTTGGTGAATGTTAGTTGATCCTCTTACAATTCAATGGCTTGGTGAAGATATCCTTTGTCTTGATAAACTTTCTCAAAGTCTTCTAACATTCCAACAAATCACAAGCTTAATGCTACTCGATCTCAATATGTCTAGTCCTTGCACAAAAGACATGATTCTTGGCATTTTGAAGAGCATTTTGATTATCACAATGAATCATTGGTGCAGGCAAGTGATCTGGAATCTCTTGCAACCATATTGCTTTGATCGATGCTTGAGCTAGCCCATTGTACTTTTTCCTCAATTAGTGATTCCTAAATACTATTCTACTTTTTGGAAGACATTGAGATTAAAGAATCTCCCAACATGAGGACAAAAGTTTAAGAAGATTTCTTGTCTTTAGGTTCTCTTGTCCAATTAAGATCTGTTGAAGAATGCATACATACCCTCTCTTGAACAAATTCCAAAATCTGGAGTACTCTTCACATATCTCGAGGTATGCTTTGCAGCTTTCATGTGACTACTTTGTGGTTCCTTTAATAAGTTAGCCACCAATCCAACGACTTAAGAGGTGTTAGGCTAAATATAAGATAGATACAATAAACCCTCCACTAGACTCCAAAATTTTGTAGGATCTACCTTTTCTTTACCTATATCCTTTGTCAAGTTTATGTAAAGATCATATGGAGTTTTGGCAACTTCTCAATCCTACATCTTGAATCCTATCAACAATTACTTGGCATACTTAGATTGTGAAAGAACAAAGCTCTGCACTTCTACCAAACTTGTAAAGCTAGAAAATAGTGAAGTGACCCCAAATATGTTATCTCAAACTGTAAGATTAACTACTTCCTTGTTTCAGTAATCAAATCAACATTGTTCCTTGTTAGATTTAGATCATCCACACAGAGAACAATATTGAAAGTTTCTCAATCAGTTGTCTTAACATATAGATTGGATTCTTTTCAAAGTTTTTGAAACCCAACTCTTAGAGATATTGATCAATCTACTCATACCACACTAGAGGTGTCAGCTTCTATTCATGTTTTTCATGTTTTTTTTTAAATTTGGGCATGGATCACTAACCATCTTTCCACATGCTGGGTGCCATTTCATAATGTTTTTGCGACTTGGAAGTTACAGCATAATGCCTTTTCTCTTTAAATTCTTCTCTTGGCAGAATTTGGACTCATCTTTGCCATGTTTCCATCACAGGCACAATTTTGTCATGGTTAAGCTACTCGGAACTTCTAGCCACTTGTCAGTCTGCTCATGTTTGTAAATCACTAAAGGTCCAGCCATTTTGCTGTATGCCTGGAGGAGTTTGGAAATGGTTTCACTAACACAAAATAGTGGCCAAGTTCTATCTCTTTCTCTTCATCTGCTAGTTGTTGATCACTTAAAGTCTCTGCCATATTGAGGGGGGTTTTCCTATGGTATAGCCACTCTAATTTGGCACCACTACTTGACAACTTACAAACTTGAAATTCCTCACTCAATTTGGAGATGCTTCATAGCATCTTTGGCAGCCTAGGCACCATTTTGCTGTGCCATTGCCACTCAAATTGTGCACCAAAAACGGGTCATTCAAACACTTTAACTTTGGGTGAACTTTTCTTGTGATTTGCCAGTTTTTGGAGCTGATGTTTGGAAGAGAAACCTGATGGCTAAATCACTAACACAGTATGCCATTTTGCCATCGGAAACCTATCCTTGTTCTTGCTACATCATTTTCATCATCTCCTACTTCTCTTTCTTTCCATGAACATCATCACCGTTCCTTCCTTATCAAGCTTGAAATGATCCTCTTTACTCTGCAAAATTTGTTAGAAGAAAAGACCAGGATGGGAAAAAACCTTGCCAATTTCGTGGGAAAGACTGCAATTATCTTGCAATTGTTACAAATATGAGGATTAATTAGCAAGAGATTGATGGAAAGAGGCAATAAGACTGTATTTTGTAAGGGTATCAACACCACTTATACTTTGTTGCAACTGCATGAACTATCCTCACTATAGAGGACAATGCAACTGGCAAACATCTCTTTACCCCTTCTACAAGTCTAGCTTTGTATTTCTGAAGTTACACTTTTAAGTGAAGTGGGTCTATGGACTCACTTGCAACTTATAACCTTGTTACCTTTTAGTTATTGAGACAATTCCCAAGTTTGATTCTCAAGAGAACCATGCTCATCGTCCATTGCTAATTACCAATGCAGATTATCAGTGGCTTCCTTGCATGTCTTCAAATGATGCAATTACGCACCTTAGCCATCAAAAGGTGGTTTGCAAATTGACTACTATTTGTCACATCTACTTGTACTGCAGCATCACAAAGGGTTTACCTGTTCCATTTAGACTTTTTGTTGCCATTGCTAGAGGTTTTCGTCTTCCCCTATGTAGTTTCTTGCCATTCTTTGACTTAGTGATTGTGCTTCCATTCTGCCCTTCATGTGTATCGTAATGGAAATCCTTGATTTTTTTTCCAATTTGTGCCAAAGTAACTCACAACATAAACATGCCATGAAAGATAAATCACTCTCATGGAGTTCTGAAATGTTTTGCAATATGATATTGGGCTGTCATGACTTTTCTGATATGATATTTTCAGTATGCAACGTTGCCGTTCAAGTTTTTGGCAAATAGAACTATAACTCAGCTTGCAAAATAAGTACTTTCTATCATTAAAGTCTGACGTAAAATTGCAGTGCACACCTTATAGCCGATATAATTGTTTTGGAAGATTACATTCACATAGTGGTGTCATTTTTGATATTAGACTCATATGAGAACATCAAATAGAAATACCTTGGAATCTGAGGATGGAGTTGACTTTTGTAGGTCAGATAATGGCTCAAAAGTGCTGCTACAGGCAGAGGAACAAAAGTATAATGCCCAACCACACTCTTCATAGCTCATCACCTGCATTCACTAGGGTCTGAACAGAAGTTGTACTTGCAGGAATAACACCTCAAAAGACTTACAAATAGCTGTTATGATTGAGAACAAGTCTGCTATTTATTTCTGGCATGTAGAAGGTCTGTAACGGTAGTGTAATCTCCTCATACACACACCAAACCTTGAATAGAGTGTGGCCCAAAGGTCGTTAGTAGTTTCATATATTTCCATCATCCACCAAAGACTTTCAAAATGCAGATAACAACAACCCAGCAGACTGAAATGAGATTATTCAACCATCACCACTGAAATTGGTGCTAGAAAAAGCAGGGGCAACTAGACCAAAATGCACATAAACCTTTAAAACTCCATCTGCTTCACAAAGGAAAGTCTAAATGTATTGCCAAAGATCAAGATGCCTCAAATATTGACTAAAATTCATCAAAGAGTTAGATGCTTCCCCCAATTAATCCTCATGCCAAATTTCAGCCATGGCATTGGTACGGCCCTCTAAAAAACAAACTTTCAAATGATTCTTAAAACTTGAACAAATAGGGTTGCCCAGCTACATAAACTCCAAAGATTGAATATCTAGAAGTATTAAATAAAAAATACAACTCTTATCAGCATACAAGGTGGACGGCCTGGTAGGGCAGCACTAAAACCATGTCATTTTGTAATATCCCCAACTCAAGCCATGAGGATTAACAATGTGTTGGCTGTCCTTTCCTTGGATTACTCAAGAGGAAGAGGACTTAGAGCATCATTGGGTAAGATATTGAGTTCTTGGCTTGTTCTAAATTCTTTTCTTTAGTTGTGTACACGTCCTTTAATGAAACTTAAGTTAGTTTAAGAGAACTTAAGTTGTTATAAGTTATGGGCACATCTTTAGGCAACTAAAGAGACTTTCAGCCGAAGGACTTAAGTTGTCTCCTTGTCATGTACTTAAAGTGACTTTTTAAAACATGTGACAAATTGCCAAAAAGGGGCGTACATCTGTTAGGAGCTGATAAGAGCATATTTTAGGGTTTTATTTTGGGCCATTGGATTAAGAGGTGGAATTTCAAAGGTGGAGATTAATTCATTTTTAGGAGTTTTTATATAACTCCCTAGGGCTCATTTTAAGCTCATTATGTGATGAATTTTCTGTTGTCTGCTGCTGCAACTTGGCTTGAGGATCAGAACCTGTGAGTGTCCCTGATTTCAGTGAGACATATGGGCTCTCCCTAGTCAGAAGAGTGTGTTTCGGTGGAAGAACTCCAGTTTGTGTATTTTGGGCTGCAAGAATTCAGCAGGTTTGGAGGCCAAATTGAGGATAATATCAGTGCTGGAGACTCAGATCTGTGAACATTCACTGCTGCAAATCATTCATTTTTGAGGTTTTTGTGGACGGCTGTTGAAGAGCATCAATTTTAGACTTAATACTGCTCAATTTGGGAGCCCAGCACCACTTTTGGAAGCTCGGTTAGGGTTAGAAGAAATATTCTTACCCAAATCTGGAATATTTTGGTGTGATATCTGCACATTTATTTGATGGAAATGTCTGATTCTTAGTTCTGGAAATTTCTGGGCATAATAATAATCAGAATTTTTTATTTTTAGTTCTGGAAATGTCTGATTCTTAGTTCTGGAAATGTCTGATTCATAGTTTTTTCTGAGCATGATAATAATCAGAATTTTTTATCTTTCAGTTTTAATCTGATCAGAAATTCTGGTTTGGATGGAAACTACTTTAATGCAAATAAATTTTCGAGATTTATGCCCTAGTTTGTAAAAGTTTTTGTTTTCAGATTTGTGCCCTAGTTTGCAGAAATTGTTGTCTTGTTTTTATTTGGGGATATTACACATTTTCAACCAGGAAGTTATGGCCTCTGCAACCTCTTCAAAACACCACCAAATTTCCAGAAAATTATTTGATATTAATCTCAAACAAACCCACAATGAAAAGACCCTGAAAATCTTCATTACTAGAAAACCTTGAGTACCAAACTCCATGAAAACACTAGTGATTCTTGTGTGAAGTCACTCTAGCAGCTAGGGACAATCTTTCACCACTGAAACTAGTAATTTGGTAAGGGTTTTCGTCCTCAATCAATCCCCGGAAGAACTCACCATTCACTCTGATAGCATCCTGTTTTAGTGTGCATTCTTGAATAATCCAAATGAGAGTCCAAATCTTCCTTATATAGGGCTGGAGGGAAAAAAGAGTAGTTTAAAATTCAAAATAATTCATATCCCTCTAAAGGCATAGAATAAAAAAGTAAAAAACCATCTTATGTCCAAGTCCCTTTTTTCCCTAGGCGTCCACTTGAGGTGACATAATGTCACTTTATTATAATTAAAACACTAAAGTGAATAATATAACATTAGCTTTATAGCTTTAGTGTAATAATTAAAATAACCTTGACCACATTGCAAAAGCACTGCCAAGGCATCGAAAATTGAAATTGATCATATGCCAAGAAGAAACTAATGCTAAATAATGATGTTGGGTGCCAAAACAGGAATATACTAAAAGTAGTAGTATGCCAAGAAGAAACTTATGGAAAACCTCAGAAGCTAGCCGACACTCACAAAACAACATGGTATAAAAATGGAAATTTTGCATGTGTTTTCAAATTTAACATCAAGGAACCCTTCAGTGGGAGAACATGCATTAGGACTTGGTAGATTGGGTTTTGTAGTGTACTTATTATCTTGTGCACTCTTCCTTTCATCAAATACCACATCTATGTGAATGAACACCTTCTAAATCATTTGTCACTATGTTACCGATTCATTCCTAGTAGACCTTGGGTCCTAGTCCGGTTTGACCCGGGTTTGGGGTTTTGGTATGATCCCTTGTGGGTTTAGGTAGGGTCCTACCCACAACCTATGGCTCTATCCCTAACAAATCCAAGGAGAATTTTGGGGGTTAATGTGTCAAATGGGCAAATTTTGCTATAGCACTGTCAAGTCTGTAGGTTGCATGATTGTTAGCTTCGATAATGTTGATCATGCATCAAACATGAGGCATTGATTAGGTGGATCCCATGCCTTCCTTGCATCCGTAAATTTTTAAACATTTTATGAGACTGGTTCTTCACTTCTACCTCGAAGGCCTTGAAAGAAGACAACACCTTATCCTTCTTCAAATAAACCCAAACCTCTCTGGTAAAGTTATTAGTGAAGACCCAAAAATACTTTGAATCACTTTATGACTTTATTGGTTGTGGACCCATCAATCATTGTGCACCAAAACATACTTCGGACCAGTATATGAATTTGCTAGTTGTGGACTCATTGAATCACTATGTGTGAACTCAAATTTCTTTAATTCTCTTTGTGGAGTGCTCTTATCAAATGGTTTTCAATGATGCTTCTCATATTCACACCCTTTACAAACTTCTTGGGATGAGGTAACACATGGAACACCGTGCACCATATTATGACTCTTCAAAAAATCAATACTCTAGTTAAGTTGTCCCAATGTCTTATGCCACAAATGACTATAATTAGCCATTGAGGCAATCAGTTCTTTATTCTCCTTACCACCAAATTTATCAAAGATCCACTAGTTATCCCTTGAAGTAAGGGTTGCAAAAGAAGAGATTTTGTTCTTTGGATCTTTAATCCAACATCTGCTCCCAATGAACTCAATTTTGATTCTTCTAGAGCAAGTGTCTCATTGACAAAATATTATCGGCCATTCTATGAGCATGCTTTGTCAAAGAAATCATTCTTCAATTTCACTGTTCTCACCCCAAGCATTGGTATTGAATGACCACCGCCAACCACAACACTTAGACCATTGCTTCCTAGTTTATAGGAAACAAAATTGCCCCCATCATGGTAATTTTCTTATGAGTATATATATCAAGAACCCAATATGATGCCTTATGAATAGCACTAACCAACGTTGTCATGCCACTAGCACATCATCATGAGAAGTAGATGATTTTGCAACTTTTGCAACAAACCAAACCACAACTTTAATTGCTTTTTTTGTCTTGCAAGTCAAACGGAAGATTTTACCTAATATGACTTGCAAAATATGTACAACCATAACAAATGCCTTTGAATTTTGACTCATCCTTTTTATCAGCTTTTTTAGAAGATTGGATATTATCTTGCTCCACTTTCTTATGTTTTTTCTCTTGCTTATTCTTTTCATTTTTCTTTAAAGAAGTTGAGCCCTTTGATGTTGACATAAGGGCTTGTTGGGACAATGAACCAAACAGATTTAAAAATTTCAATTTTTGTTCTTTTGCCAAAATTGAGATCCTCCCATGATGATCTGTTCTTCATTTTATTACCAGCTCACACGAGAGTCAACAAGTTACTAAAAGGCAATGAAAGATTCTTAAAAACTAAGTGGGAATTTGCTTATCATCATGACAAGAGATTTGTCCTAGAGCCACAAGCTTGCCCATTTGCCCCTTTGACTTACTTGGACAAGGATATTGTGCTCATTCTCAGTCTTGAGATTGCCTAGTGCCATTGTCAAAGTCACTAACGAATAAGTGTCACTAATTTCAAACATCTTTTGCAATTCCTCCCAAATTACGTATAGACTAGTGCACTTAATGATCTATGTTTTGTTGGGAGAAACAACATACTTCAGAAACATTGCTTTAGCTTTTTGACAATTAAAACTGTTGGGAGAAACAACATTGCTTCAGCAACATTGCACCAAACTGTTTGTAGGCAATAGATGTTTGGCTAGATCTTGATTGACAATATCCCAAAATTCATGTTCTAACAAAAGAGTTGTCATTTCGCATTTCCATTCAAAATATTTCTCAATCCCAAGGAGAACAAATTGATCCATGTTGATTATGTTCAAGTGTGAAAGGTTTGAAATGTCTAATGTTTTCTCATATCATTCCTAGAAGAAACCCTTATTACTCTAACTTATCACCCTCACCTTTCAATATGCCTATAACCTTGATAGCCAAACTACCAAATATGCCACATTTTCCTATATATCTATATTCCCTCTATATACCAAACCTTATGATATGTTCAATAGTAGGCGAAAGCAGAGTGGTATGGGAGAATAAAGTGGCACCATGAGAAATGTTGTAAAAGGGTCTCAGGTCTGTCTAATGGCGTACTTACTGACAAGGGTAATTCAGAGACTCTACACTACTATGATACATGAGAATTGGAAGGCTTAATTGGCCCACTAACATCATGATTCACTTCACACCATGTCCCAATTCTTCCTTAATGTCTCATTATCTTAGAATACACACAGGGCAATATGTAGATATTAATTGTAGGTTTGACATGCTTTAGATTTCCACAGCTCTCCATTATCGCTCGACTTCAGACTTCCCTGTGTTTCTTGTGCTTTCCCCAGTAAGCTGCGCCAGATATTATGGTTATTGCTGAGTTTCAGGTCTTCCACCAGGGCGATGGGATATGGCAAGATGGTGGCAGCAGAAGTTATTGACCCTAAACACTGTGACGATTCTTATAAAACCCGACTTCAGTCTCCATGCTTTCCAATCCATGTGGCAGGAATGTATTTCGACTCCAACATTTATATATTTGTATTTACCTGTCGCTACTAGATATCTTTTTTGTGCTGGGTGCAAGTATTAATTTCCACAAACAATTACTCTGAGAAGAATAGGAAAGCCCATTTCGAAGAATAAGAAGAGCAATCCCATGACAAAAACAGGTCTACCAAAGACACCTCTATTAAATGGGGAAGCAAAGATTAAAATTTTGCCATTTGAAGGAGGTGTAGATGCGGAAAAGCTTTATCATTGGTTGACACAATTGGAGGTATATTTTAGTATGCAGAATTCTGTCATAGAACAAAAGATTTCCTTTGCTAGATTAAGAATGGCAAAGCATGGTTTAAATTGGTTCAAAAGTGTTTTACATTCCTTGGCTTTTAGAAAATAAACTCCAATTAGTTATTAGGAGCAATTTAAAAAATTGATTACCACTTTTATACAATTTGTCATAAGAGGAAACATCCTTGGAGTCGAAATTTTTGAAATAGAAATGAGGGCAATGTTGGAGGATTACACTAGTGAATTTTGGAGGGCTATCCAAATGAATAAAGATATGTAGGATGAGGTGATTTTGATAAAGTTCATTGGAGGCTTCTATAGCCATCCTTGAAGGGCACATTTTTCTCTAGATCCTAGGACATGGATGAGGCATTCTCACATTGTCACTGCCTAGAGGTAGATGGTCCGTGTAATAACCATCCTATATTTTTTTTTAATAATTTTTATGCAAATGGAACTCGCAACATGAACATGCAAATAAGACACTTTGCTGTCATAATGTTCTGATATGATTTTTCAATGTGTAAATCACTGTTGTTACTAGTTTTCTTGAAGGATAAACACTTAATATTGAAACTTCATTACATGAAATGAATAAAGAAAGTAGATTGCACGTCTGCTGTTACAATTTGCAGGTTATGGCAACCTCGTCAACCTTCAATCTCATCATTCCATCAAACATGGAAACACCTCCCAGCTTTAGCGATAGAAAAAACAAGCACCCGACTCCACCAAACACTACCAAGTGACATGTAAGAGGCAGCTGGCTGAGGGTAAACTGGCTCCAAAAAGTCACGATTTCTGCATAACACAAAGGTTAGTCGAAAATTACAGATCTTGGTCGTGCTCGACAGAACTAGCTGCGTCTTTCATTTTTCGGAAAAGTGTATAACATGAAGGTTAGTGAGCCGTTTTGGAGCCAGATCAGCCTCGTCCAGAGGCAGCTACACGCATGTTATAACAATCTGAGCACAGGCAGGTCTGTAATAAACTGTAACAGGTCCAAAAATAGCAAGGAATACCTCTGATGATCAACTGCAAACATGCATACGGTACCACCCAAGGGTCACCAATCACTCAACAATCAACCAGCACTGCTGTTCTCTCTAAAAATGGTAGGAAATGACAGGTTTCAGGTCTGCAATGACATTCAATCATACTCAGCAAACTTCACAAGCACCAAAATCCCCATCCAATGGTCTGAAACTATAAAAAATCTCCCAGCAATCCTTCAAATCACCCTTCAAAAAGCTGCTTCAAGAAAGACCAGGTCTGACATATTTCTGAGTGTATGGTGGAACTGATAATGACAGTACAATAGGTATTGTTGACTATAAATCCCTCCTAATGGCATTTAAACCTCAATATACACCTCCAAATGTGAACAGTAGGTCTTAGGAAGGCTAGGTATCATGATTAGGCATTAACAAACAGTTAAAAGGCAGCACTTTGGCGGGAAAGTTCTCATGCCCTGCTCCAAGTGAATTTTTGTATGCACTGCTCAGAAAGCTTCCAGCAATACACAACAGTCTTGGGTTTGTGGAAAGAGGACCAAAACGGATCTGAAAAATTCCTAGCAGTATACCAAATGTTGTCCTACACACTGGGACAGTAGTGGTAGTCTTTAGGAAACTCATAACTTCATTCCAATTGCTTTGTTCAACTAAAAAATGTGTGCAGAAGTGATTCCAATACCGAGTGCCTCCAGACTGCTTCAAAATGAAGGCGTTCCACCCTTAAATGCTCACACCAAGACTCAGAAATAATTCAGAAATGTTCAGGCCTTCTTGAAAAATAAGTCTGCTGATGGTTCCCAAAAAACACACCAGACCTAGTCTCCAATATGCTAGGAAGCCTTTGGAATAATACTCATAACCTTTGCCCTCAATTCCCAACACCTGCAAATGATTTCTTAGCAACGGCTAGGGCACAATGTCCTAAAATGGCCAACTCAAACAACCTGCAACATTCACTTGAAAACCAACACCAGAAAAATGCCAAGAAATCCACACCAAAAACCTTGAACATTACAATCAATTTACCTTGATAATCTTCATCTTCTGTAACCCGGAGACTGAGTCAACACTCACAGAATAGGAAGGCTTAAAAATGGGGACATTATATACTAAGAGCGTATGCCAAGAAAACCCCGAAACTGAGTGAGTGCTCACAAAACAGGAAGGCGTAAAAATGGGGATAATACAGTCCACCCTTCTCTTTAAAGGGGAAAGGAGTGGCCAAGGCTGAGATTGTAATTTCACAAGGTCAAAACCTTACATTGCAACCATTGTTATGTCTATGGTCATACAGTTGAAACTTGAAACCCACTAGAAGCTACATCCAGAGAATGTCCACATGGGAAGTGTAACAAGGGTAAAGAAATTACTATCCCCATCTTTATTGGAAAATAAATTGAATGTAATTTAGAGGGCAATTTTAAAATATTTGTGCTACAATTCATCAAGGTTAGTTTCCGTGCTAAAGCCCAAGAGCAAAAAGAGCATATGTTGCTGTTTTGCATTAAGATACAAATCAAGAATGTTGAAGTTGATTCACTTTTTTAATTTTTGTTCCCAAGCTAACCTCATTCTCAAGAGTTTGTTTAAACTCTTGGTTCAGAAACTTTCCAACACATCCTGCCATCTGCTTTATGTTGGATCAAGAAGGAAGTTGATTTGTCCATTTCTAGGGAACATAATTGAAGTTTGGTGTTAAGCAGAGGTGTATTGATAAAGTGCTTGTAAATATTGTCCTATAGGATACGTGTGGAACTGTTTTTGCCAGCCCTTGAGTGTATGAAAGAAGCGCTGTTTGTTACATATGAAAAAGCAAGGACCACTTGGTCAAGGTTAGTCAAAATCTCATTCTGCATGCTTGCAAGGGCAAGTTCAAGCAAGCTAAGGTCCATTATTTTTAAGCAAGGAGGGATTCAAGCCTAGTGACAATTGAAACATTTTCAGAGAGTTGGAGACAAAAATTTTAGTCCCTTGGGTAGAATGGTTCAAGGTTTGATAGCAGCCATGTCATCCATTAAGTAGTTCATCTCTCATTTTTTGAGTCTACTTCGCTTTTGAAGACCCAAAAGCTTCTATATTGGGAAATTGTGATCCAAAAATGAGTTCGTGTCTCACTACAATTCTGTGATGAAGAGGGTCAGAAACAATGCTTTGGTGGCACCCAAAGTTGGATGTTTTTAAAATATTCAAGTTCCTCTATAAGTGTTACACACTTTCAAGAAAACAGCTCTTCATTTTTAGTCCATTTGCAAAAATTTTGGATTTCAGAAGATAGGAGGACTAGGTGAGCACTTAAGTGGTGGTTTCACATTCAATAGGGTGGTTTTGCACCTGTTGGTTTGATGAAAGGGGCACTTTTGTCCAAATTGAATTTGTAAGAAGAGGAAGAGACAACAAAGCATTCATCTTAAATTTCTTGTTGTTATGCTTCCAATCCTAGCCTAGGATGTGTTTGAGGATTCACAAACCTGTTTGAGGTGTCAAATCGCGCTGTTTTGAAAGGTTTTTGGCACCGGTTCCTGTCTGCAAATCGTGACTGGGTGTCCATATTTTTTGCAACCGGCCCGTGTTTTCTCTACTGCATGTGAGGCAGTTTTCTTTGGCCATGTTCTAAGGTTTTTTTGTGACGGGTTTGGCCGTGGTTTTCTGAATCTGTGCTAGGGTTTGCAGTTTCTTTTTCCACGTGGGTTTGTTGCAATATTCGCTACCTACGGTTTTTGTTTCAGACCTGGGTATTTTTTGCAGACACTTTTTCCCAACTTTTTACAAAATTGTCGGTTTTGTTTTTGATCGATTTTTGCAATAAAATCAGGGATTTCAATTTTTGGGTTGATTGCCTTGAAATTTCTGCCATCTGCTTTCCTTTGTCGTGATGGATTGTTTTGTTTGTTGTGAGTAGCTTGTTTTCCGCGCGATGTGTTTTTTGCTAAGTCACCGGTTCGGGTTCGGGATCGGGTTTGGAGACGCAAACTTGGTTCATGGGTTCGGGAATTTATTTTTTCCTTTTGGGTTTGTGGGTTGGGTTTGTCCATTTATATATATATATATTATATGCAAAAATTTAAAGAAATATACAAAATTACAAATCTAAATACATTTAATGGTATGCCACTTCATCATTGATCAATGCCAAATGCCAATTAGCAAGGGCGGATTAGGGTTTTTGGCCCCAAAAAGGCAAAAAAAAATTAGTTTTTAACTTTTTTAATATAAAAATGTCACTTTTTGGTGACTTGACTGGCCCAGTCTGTAGGTTCGCTTGGGTTCGCCCGGGTTCGGCCAGGGTTCACCATTTTGACTGTGGGTTCATCCTAGGTTCATTTTGACTATGGGTTTGCCTTGGCGAATCTAAGACAAACCCACAGTCAAAATGGCAAACCCTAGCCGGACCCAGGGCAAACTCAATGCGGACCTGGTTCGCGTTTGGGCCCTAAAAAAGGCGAACCCGGTTCGCGTTTGTGTGATTTCCCCTTTTTGTTGACATCAGATATTCAATGGGATTAGCCTATTACTGACCTTCGTAGGCTATTAAGATTGAATAGAGGGTCCTTTGAGGGATGCAACTTCTCCAGTGGTTAGAGTTTTGTAGGTTTGGCTTCATTCGGACTCCGTATGCTCAACTTACTATTTATAGTAAGTCAGGTTTTGATAGAGAGGGACCCTTACTAATTTTAGTAAGGCATTTGGTCATGTGTAGCTTCATCTGCTTAGTCCCCAGTTCAGACGGGGTTCAGTGTTATTGAGTAATTATGGAGATATTAATGTTTATTTGGTCAAAATAAACATTAATGTTTTTAAAGGATCATATTATAAAGTTATAATGTAACTTTATTTCATAACTTACTTCGAGGGTCAAATCATCATTAAAGGGGGGGGCAAATTAAATGATTAATTATTGGGCGCCAACTCCAAAGTATTTAATGAAGTTTTTAAGGTGCATTTTGACATTGTTTATTCCTTGGGATTGGCGATCTGCTACAAGGGTTTCTGCAACTTGAGGAACAAAAACTCTTCAAGGTGATCAGCATTTGAGGTGTTGAAAATAAACACTGAGATCTGCTAATTGGATGGCTTATGTCTGAGTCATCATTGGTGCATAATTGGTGAGAGCTTCTTGAATTTGTGTGCCATTCAAGGGCAATTACAGTCATTTATTATCTGCAGACCTGGATGTGTGAATTTGCAGCTATTGACAACAGATTTCAAGTTTTCTAATTTGCTGCTACAGTGTGGTGAACAGTGCGCATGAACAGTGTGCATGAACAGTGCGCTACAGTGCTGTGAATAGTGTGCGTGAACAGTGCGCTACAGTAGTTCGAATTCTATAGAAGGGAATATATAAAGGTGAACAACTATATATATTTGACAAGGGCTTTGCATATGAGGAGAATCAAACCAATATATCAAGGCAGCCATTGAAATTCCAGGTTTTCTATCTATTGTCATTGTATTAGAAAATCATTACTTCATTGCATCATTTGCTATCATGATTATATCATGAAATACTTGGAGGTTGCATATGTTTAATGGAGATATAAGTTGCATATTCCACATTCATGGTAACATTCAACATTGATCAGCCACTTAGCTTTCATGCCAACTGTTTGCTTAAATGCCTAATGGCTGTAGGTATACATTGGGATGCATGACAAGTGTTTGTCTTAATGTCAACTAGCTGTACTAGTTAATTTCAGTCATTACATGTGTGTGTAAAGGCCTAAAACAGCTAGCATATCATTTCTATAACAACCTAGCATTGTTAGAAGCTTTCCATAACTTCATTTGCAGCCTACAAACCCAAAGAAGACAAATTAAAAATTCACCACAGCGGCTTCAAACATTGTATGCCAAGTGTTTGACAATATTCCTTGGGCTTCAAATAAGCGAAACAGGGTCAGATTAGCCAAGGGATACTACAGTTTGGGCCCCAAAACAGGCGAACCCGGTAACTAAGGTTTTCTGTTTTACCGTGTGATGAAGGGCTTTGACCACAGTGCCAGGATTTTTGTGTTTTTGGTGTTTTGCATGAGTTTTGAAAAATTGTGGGTTCTTTCTCTCATGGAAGGGTTTCTGATTTTTTTTGCACAAAAAATCATGGTGTTGCTGTTTTTTCGGTTTTTACCAATTTTCCTCAAAAATAAAGTTATTTTTGATTTCAGCATTGCATCGAGGGTTTGATGATATTTCCACAAAATCGTAGTTCCATTTTTTTTTACCAATTTTTTGTCAACAAAACCTTGATGTTTTTTTAGAAGCTGATCTCTGTGTCTCTGGATAAAGGGAGGGATAGCTTTGTTACCCAACATCATGTTGGAAGGATTGTGGTAAACTTGGTCATATGCAGAAGTTCTGAAGAACGAAGGAGGGTCTCAATAGGCCCATGTTGCAAAGCGTTCTGAAGAGAAGGGGGCAGGCTTCTATGCATTCATGGCCAAATGACCTGCAGATTATGTCTCATCTTCTCTAGGGTAGTTAGTAGGATGACCGTTAAGGGAGGGTATTAAAATAATAATGTAATGTTTCTATAATGGTCATCTTAGTTACTTGTTTAGTTTCCTTTTTGTCTTTCGTGATTTTATTCCTGATCATTTCCGTTATGGAAAGATTGTCTTGTAATCTCTATTTAAGGATTGTTGCTGTTTACACACCACTCCATGTTATGGGTATGGATCGTTCACTTGACTTGTAGTAACCGCTTCTTATTAATAATGATAATAGTCACTGTTCAAGGGCTTCAATTTATCTTAGTTACTTAATAATCATAAGCATTGTTTTATACAAACTGTTGTCATGCATCAATGCCTTTATTGAATTGTTGATGTTTATTATAATGCCCTAACTCATTTGAGGTCGGTCAAGCATCAAAACACCAATTGGCCGCTAAAAGAATTATGAGCTATAAGTGTTGAAAGTTCAGGGGCATGACAGTCTGCCCTTCCCAAGATTTTATCCAAGTTGTTTCATCGTGAGGGTCCCTTACCTAACCTTTGGAGACTCATAATTCTTATATCCTTCATGGAATGTAATTAGAACCTTTGGAGACTTGTAATTCTTAGATCCTTCATGGAATGTAATTAGCTTCTGCTAGGCAAGTCTGATATTAACTCAACTTGCAGATTTAAACCAAGGTATGTTTTTTTGTCTTTATTTCAATGTGGGGTGTCCCAATAATTCTCAACAATTTGAAAAAGAGTTGAGAATTTGCATGGCCCATGACTCAAGTTAAGCTTTCCCCTGCATTTACCAGGAGTTTGCTTTGATTTATTTCCTTGAGGCAAGGTAAGAAGAGGAAATGAGGATTAGAAACATGACACACATCCTTAGATGTGATGTTCCTCTTGATTGTGTTGCTTTAGTGGACAATCTTTGGATGTCCATGAATTGTCGCTGTAGTCATAGGCTGATAAGTGGCTAATACTTGCTTGCCTTCTACTTTATGTAAAGTTGTCTATACCTCCAGATGAAGTGTTTGTTGTTGTTTTATACTTTGTATGGTGTATAAACATTATACTTGAGATAGACGTCATTTGATACACCTTGGGCCTTGATAAAATGAAATCGATCTTTGGAGATGTGATATACTAGTTCTTATTTGTTAAGGGCATGTCTACAGACTGAGCATAACTTGTAAACTCCTTAGGACTATGTTTTGATTTTATCAGTTTTGATATACTATTAAAAAGATGACAGTCACTACTGTTGTTCATATGACAGTTTGGTGTTAAGCAAGAAAAGTTTTGATGGTTAAAGTACATGATGGGTTATCAAACTTAATAGAGTACAACAGTCAAGTCAGCTGACAGGTTTATGATAAATGGTATGATTTTCATTGATTTCTCAAAAGAGAGAGTAAACTTGTTTAGTCATGCATCGAATTTATCATCTTGAACTCAATCAATCAATGATATATGTCCACAGGCAGGGGGATTTCTGTGTGTTGTGATAGATCCCCTAGATTGAAATGTGTGCCTAGGAGGATGGTACTATTATGATAGACTGCTTCTCTCATGATTTTATGGCTATTGTCTTAGTGCCCTGCTATTGTTTATTTTTTCTTTCACAATTTATAAGCAAACTTGCTATACTCGTGAAGTTCTTACACTATCACTTCATGGCGTTTGAGCATTTGTATTCGTGCACATTCTTCCTTCCTATCCTTCGGCAGGCACCTTACAGATTTTCATGGCATTGTTATGTTCAACAATCCCTATGTTGCTTTTATTAGTGCCTTACCAATGTTATTTAGGGGGACTGTGAGACTCATGTTTGCAGAAAGAAGGGTCTTGATAATTGAAGTGCACCCCATTTTAATTTGAATGCAAGAATATGGCTCTTGAAATAGTTTATAAGTACTTGTGAAAACATGCACTTAATAGACTTGCTACAAATACATCATACATAATACGAAGCCTATTCAAGAAATAAGGCATGCACACACATGAAGTAATCATGCTGAAAACATGACAAACATGGAGCAAACACATAGATACACATGAATCATAGACGTAAATACCCATAAGCATGGAATTTACCCATAAGGCATGAAGCTTCCACGTAAGACATGTAGGGCATGAGGCAATACATAAATACACACAAGGTATGAAGCATACATATAAGGCATGAAGTATGTGCATGAATACACATAAGACATGAGGCATACATGAGAAGAGTATTTAAATGGAGTAAACACGCTGAAAACACATTAGGCATGAAGCAAACCCTTAAAGTATGAGTGTACTCATGAATACACGTTAAGGCATGGATCATACACACTAATACATGTAAGGAGTAAAGCATTAAGTGTACACATGAATAAACGTAAGGCATGAATCATACACATGAATACACATAAGGTATAAAGCATGAAGTGTACTCATGAATACATGTAAGGCATGAATCATACACATGAACACACGTAAGACAGGAATCACACACATGAATACACATAAGTAATGAATTATACACATGAATACACGTAAGGCATGAGTCATGCACATACGTAAGACATGAAGCATACATGTAACTATACATATTCACATAAATACAAATAAGGCATGAAGCACATATTTGAAAGAT
Organism: Cryptomeria japonica; assembly: GCF_030272615.1. Classification (NCBI taxonomy): domain Eukaryota; kingdom Viridiplantae; phylum Streptophyta; class Pinopsida; order Cupressales; family Cupressaceae; genus Cryptomeria; species Cryptomeria japonica. The sequence goes on from NC_081408.1 coordinate 401,703,362, forward strand.
ACACACATATATAAATGCAATGTTGGCCCATTTGATTTAATTTTATGATTTACTTAAGAAGAGGACTTGAATAGATAACCTTAATCGAATGATGCTTAAAGTTGGTTTGTTCTGTAGGTTGGCAGGATTAATGCTCTGATACCAATTATAATGCCCCCAAATTGGGATTAACCTATTTATGCCCAAAATTGACAGTTCCAACAATATGATTTATTGATAAGTGCGGGATGTTTTCCACAGCAAGTCAAATTATGCTATTGCTATTAGGATTCAACTGTGTAGTTTTCGAGTCAAACTCATTGACCCATGTACCATGGGTAGTGGTTCACAAGAATCCATCTCTCATGAAAATGAATGGTCCACTTATCACTCAGTGAAGCGTTGGGCCTTCCTAAAGTAAATTTATGCTTAGTTGGAATTTATGGCCCAACTAAAGTAAATTTATCCTTAGATAGGAGAATGAATGGTCCACTTAGTTGGAATTTATTCTTAACAATAACATACTAAAGTAAATTCATTTAATCATTAATAAACTTAAGAAACAATGAACAAATACATGGATCAAGTATATTATTTGGAATGATAAATACATTAAGGCATGGATCATACACACGAATGCACAATAGGTGTAAAGCATTAAGTGTACACATGAATGCATGTAAGGCATGCATCATGCACACGAATACACATAAGGCATAAAGCATGAAGTATACACATGAATACATGTAAGGTAGGAATCAAACACATGAATTCTTGTAAGGCATGAATACACGTACAATATAGGTCATACACATATGTAAGACATGAAGCATACATGTAACTATACAAAGGCATGAAGCGCATATTTGTAAAGAACACACATAGAGAAATGCAATGTTGGCCCATTTGATTCAATTCTATGATTTACTTAAGAAGAGGACTTGAATAGATAACCCTAATCGAATGATGGTTAAAGTGGGTTTGTCCTGCAGGCTGGCAGGATTAATGCTCTGATACCAATTGTAATGTCCCCAAATTGGGATTAACCTATTTATGCCCCAAATTGACAGTTCCAACAACATAATTTATTCTTAACAATAACATACTAAAGTAAATTCTTTCAATTATTAATAAACTTAACAAACAATGAACAAATACATGGATTAGTGAACAAGTATGTTATTTTGAATGATAAATATTGTTACCGGCTAACTGCACCATAACCAATCATAGTTTAGTTTGATAGGAAAACCTCGAAAGGGCACTAGTAAACTGCCCAGCTCAATTAAGCCCAAAGCGCACAGCATCCCACTAAGACAACTCGCCCCTTGGCCCACAAGCGGCAGGAACGGCTCACTGAGACAATTCCATCCCTTGGGGTGGCCTACTTAGCTTGGGAGAAACGGTAAACCGCATTTCCCTAGCTTATTTCCATCAACTTCACATGTAATTGATAAAGGGACAATACATATATATATATTCTCATTTGAAGGAACATAATTCAAGTATAAATCTTATTAGAGCCAATATCTATGAATGTATATAAGAAAACTGAGGCACAAACACCTAGATCTCATACCAATTACTTGTATAATGCACAGTGGCTGTATGCCTGAATATTATTTTCTTATATCAGATCTCTACTTTATCGATGCTTGTTGACTTCCTTTCTCCCATCTCTGCTTCTTGAATGGACTGATATATCTTATTTTCAGCCTAATATATTCATTCTTGTAATGCCACAGAATATTTTGAAGTCTTATAAATAAGACAATTTTCTGAATATATATTTATTTATGAATATCTGATCTCATTTGAGTTTTTGTCCTTGTATTCCTATCTCCCTTCTTTCCCCTCCAATTTATGTCTTCATGTTCCCCTTGTTAATAAATACCAGCTCCTTTATTCTTAATCGTTTCTGATTAATTCATGCCTCTTCATTACAATCAGTGGCCCATTATTTTAGGCTGCTAATCACAACCCTATTCTTGCCTATCGATGGTATTAAATAAAGCTTGTTGCTGTTTACACACCGTTCCATGTTATGGGTATGGATTGCTGACTTGATTCGTAGCAACTGCTGCTTGTTAATAATTGATAATAATCGCCGATCAAGGGCTTCAGTTTATCTTAGTTAATTGGTAATAATCATAAGCATTGTTTTATACAAACAGTTGTCATGCATCGATGCCTTTATTGAATTGTTGATATTTATCATAATGTTCAGTTATAAGGGTTGAAAGCTTCATGACATATTAGGTGTAGATTTTTGAGGAATCAAAGGTCAAGACATCATTTTGGGCAGATTGGAGCTTCTTGCACGTAACATGATATCCTTTAGACCCAAGAATTTGATTCTGAACTTTGTAAATGTTTGCCTCCTCGCTATTATTAATTAATCCATGAAAATTTGCCAAGTTTGTCTAGGGTTAAATCATGACAATGTGTTGCACATGAGGTCCAAAACAATGTGGGATACTTCTCCATTGGTTTTTTTCAGGAGCAACACAATTAACAATATTCTTTGTGATAAATTAAACCAGATATTGTGACCCCACCTCAATCACGACCTCATCAAATAGAGGAGAGAAGCATTTGACCACTCATCAATATCATATTCACATGTGCAGATATTGTGGCTGCACATGTGAATGTGATATTCATGAGTGGTCAATGTCTAATATTTCGTCCTTATACAAGATATGGTCACTATTTCTGTGGTGTTGGAAAAACAAATTTTGACTAGGCATCATAGTAATTAGTTGTTAATATCATAAATGAGTATCTCCAATTATGGACATTGTCGCGCATCATTTTTGAGTCGTGTTTTTTTTGCAATTTGTTAGATGATTTGATATTTCAAAATAGTTGGGCCATTTAGCGTGTTTTTCTTTGGCCTACTACAAAGGAAGACAAGCAGATCCATGGTATTGTGTTCTTGAAGCTTATGTATCTGCAGTTATAAATGAAACTTTTGACTAGTAGTTATTTTATCTGTTAAGGGCAATACACGAGGACTGGCTGACTGGTAGAGTGTGCAACTTAACAAGTCCTTGACTGCAAAGAGGGCACTTTGTTTTATTAACCACCCTATCATTTAAGGTTTCTACTTGGAACGAACCCATTTACCCTATGTGTTTGGGTAAATGAGAGTTAAATTAGGTTGGAACAATTAGGGGAGTTCTATGGGGAAAATTTATCATGCATATTCTGATGAATCTGATGAACACATGAAAGCATATTTTGTCCACAACACGTGTAACTGAACTGCTTCTATGCACTCAATTCCTGTGTTTATGTCCAATAACTGGATCAAGATTTTTTCTCACCATTCCTTTCTCAGACACTTTTATTGATTTTATCAGTAATGGTATTTTGGATTTTTGCCACACCTGTTCTGTTAAATTTTATTTACCATTTTTTTTAACCATGGCTTCTTCTGTCAAACTGGGCTATGCTAGGCAAAGTATAGCCTTGTATAAAAATATGACCATGGTACCCAGGAAAAGAATGTCATTATTTGCATTTTCAGGAACTAGTTCAATTTCATATCTTACGTGTTCCTGTGCCATAAATTCAGCTGAACAGTGACTTTTTTTGGGTGAACCATCATTTTTCATAAAGATAGTAAAATCTGATATGCATAGCATGTGAACTATGGGATATATATTTGGGGGTGTATTAAACACTAATTTGTTGGAATTCTGTTGCAGCTCATGGAAATTCGTATTCCAGTGGAAGAGATGCGAACACCACCTCGAGTTCTTCGAAGAACTCGTACAGCTCATTGGTAGAGTGCTATTTTATACAGTCATTGATACATACTAGACGCATAACAGTATAATGTATACCTGTACTGCAATAATGAGAAGCTGGTGAGGTGGAACTCATGGCTGCTTTTTATATATGTTTCAATATTGCAAATTCCTGCAGTATTTTGATATTAATGAACTCTTCTGGTAGATTATCTTCAACAAATGGCAGGGGTGAAGCGTATGCAGTTATCATATCTTTGATGAAAACTCTTAGGGTGTACATTGTGCTTATTACAGGGGAGCACTGATCTCAGAAGATCTGATAAAGCAAACATACGCATCTCACTGTTTGATACTTCTGCTGTGATGTTCTGGAGCAGATGGTGTGAAGTGGAGACTTGCACATTCATAGTAGAAACTATCTTTTAATCAGTGTAGATTCTGGTTTAGCATAAAGGGCGGCTTTAGTTTTTCATCGTGTTCCACTTGTTTTGAGGTTTGAAAATTTGGAAGACCGTTTTAATATTTGACACAACACTTGATAGTGTTAGACTGTAAGTTCAGAAGTCTTTGTGAATAGCTGTTCTTGCAGGTCAATTTGACTAGTATACAGATCCAATAAACAACGTTACTTTTGCCTTTTTCTTTCCCGTATATTGTTCTGGCCATCCGAAACTAGTACTTGTTCAATAAGAAGGCACTTGTACATGGTAATATAATTAATAAGCAATCATTTTCTTCTCGAGATTGTCTACAGGCTCATTAAACAGGAAATATTTTAGGGAAATAATCACTATTTTATTTCGTGTTCTTTTGTAGCCAGCTTCTCATTCCTACTGTCTTTCAAATTTCTTCTTCTCAAAGTCAATATATTGGCATTATACAGGAAAAGTATGGGATATGTTTGAGACTGCAATGGATTTAGCAGTCAAAAGGTAGGAAGCTTTACTTCCTGTAAAAATATAATTTCAAGGGCTGTTTGCTCTTGATAAACACCTTCAGTATAGGATACAAGCAGGATATGGATGTGATTAAAACAACCATTAAACAACTGATGAATTCAGAGTTCATTAGTAACCTGTAAATTTAGAGTTCTTTTAGATTTATTTCTCATGCAACAAATGTCTTGTTTTTAATGGTATGGAGAGGACCATGTGTACACATGATCAGAAGAGATCTAAATAATTTCTATTAGGAGACTATTTAAAGGAATTTTCTTTTAGCTGATACTTGAATCTTTATGTATATTCCTAAATTTAATATAAGAAAATTTCAAAAAATCTGTAAGAAATGCCACTTTGCCTCGGTTACCTTGGGCTGTGTTAGACATTTTGTCATTGATGTCAAGTGGGTTTTGTCAAGCTTGTGCTATTCAAACTAGAGGTTTACTCAAAATAATATTGGATTGAATTTGAAGTGCTTTTCTAGCTACTGTTTATTCATTAGACTTTCTCAATTTTGCTTGAGCTGCTTGAGGTGTGTGTGCCTGCTTCAGCTGCTTGAGTGAGTGTCTGCATCACCAGCCTGTGTGCTTACTTGTCAACAGGTCAGCAGCTATGTCAGCTCTCCTTGCCAAGTCAGATTCTTATATCAAGCTATTATGTTTCAATGGCTGGTCATTTATTTGCTTGGGCCATGAAATGACAATGTGGTAGAATTTTGGCTATGGAATATTATGGGTGTTTTGTTTTTGATATAGCCACGATTCAATAAAGGACAAGGAAGTAGTGTCTATATTTGGTACGATGACTTGTACCTGGCAACACATAAAAGTTATGTTCCTTTAATTGTGTTTCCATGTGGCGGCTGGAGTTTTTGGTAACGTTTGTCTTTGGAGCATGTTTGAATTGAATATTTTTTATTGGTTGGTTGCTGTTTTGGAGTTTGAAAAAGAACGGAGTATTGTGGTGCCGTATTAAAAAGAGATGCGTTTATCGGGAGCTGCTGAAGTTCTCCTTGTGCCTTTTCTAGATGGGAGACGTGCCTAAAAATTTTATGACTACCTTAAACGTATTTTGCTGACTGGACTATCTCTTCAGAAAGTACGTAATTGTTTCATTTCGTGTGGAAGAGGGGTGTGCGTTTTTTTTCTATTAAATCGTGGCCTACATGTTTTTAAGTGGTGGTTTTTAATATAAGTCGTGCAATTATTTGAAAAGAGCTATGGATACTTCAAATTGTTGGGCGTTTTTAATCTGGAACGTGAAAATTTATTCTTTTGTTCTATTCATGGTGCGACGGCTCTGGCGAAGTGTGCAATAAATAAATTGCATATTGGGCGTATGGACTTGAAGAGTTTAAAGAATAATATCCCCGTGGCATATCGAGTGTGTGCGTTATTCTGCTCATAAAAAGATGTTGCTGCGTTTTGAGAGGGGAAGTGCTTTTGCTGATAAAAAGTTTGCATTTAATTTTTTGTGAGGAGATAGCAGCCTACGGTATTTGTTTATAAAGAAGTGGTCGGGTCTTTAGAATATATACATAGAGATTGATTTTTTTTTTTCTGTGTAGAGTTTAAGCTGGACCACAAAGCTGAACTGTGTGAGTTGAGAGTCTTTGCTTGGGTTCTTTGGTAATCATGTTGCATGTATTATGAGATATCGGGTTAAAAAGGCCTTTGGAAAGTGATTGGTGGTGATGCACAAGACAAAAGTGACTGAGTAGAGATATGTTTTTGCGTCAAGGATGAAGTCTTTGTGAGTAGAAAATAGATTTTCAAAAAGGGGTGTTTCATTCTCTTTCTAGGACAGCGTTGAATAAACAGTGAGTTCTTTTGTCTGCCAAAAAGGGGGACAATATAGAAGTTTATTGATATCACCTCAACTAAATCTGGAAGTATCTGAGTGTGTGTATGATACAGAACAAATTGATTTGTAGAAGTTTTTAATCGGACTGGTGTGGTGTGGAGATGTACTTTTTCAGAAGTTATTGTGTTTTTGTATTTGAGGTTGGTGCCTCTTTTAGACGAAGTTGGTGCTTCAGCTGAACAGAGAGTTGGTGCTCTCCTTTGTATTTTGGGTTGTTGCCCATTTTTATTTATAAAAGCTGTTGCATGCAGTGGTTTTTTACCAGAAAGGGTTTTCCACGAGAAATCTGGTGTTTATGTTTTAATGGTTGTTCTTTTCAGTTTTTGAATGGTTTTATGCTGTTAAAAGTTTGAACAAATTTGCAATACTGATTCACCCCCCTCCCTCTCGGTATTGCTTGTGTGCCCTTCAGGTTGATCGTTATATTAACATTCATTATCTTTTGCTTGACGGAAATCATTCATTCAATGGAGTTACAAAATTTTGCTCATGGTATTGTAGGCCCTTTGCTGCCAAGTTTTCAGATATATGTAGTATTTTTTGAGGACCGTAACAGTTTGGCAGCATATGTTCTTTTACAGGGGTATCGATAGCATTCAACTAATGCACGACCGTCCATATTAACAGAGCAAATTGATTGCCAAAGTTTGGAGAAAATCTACAGCAATGATGAGGGTCATTTTGAAGAACGGGTAAACTGATCTTTAAACAAAAACCACTTTAATGTCTTTTAAAATGCATTGTCTAGACTTAGGTAGCAAAACGTATTATTTGTAAGTACAAAAGACGGGAATGTGAAGTGCTAGTAAATCTATGCTAGAAAAAGAAAGTGCAAATTGGAGTAGAATAAACTAAAAAATGCAAAATCTTATGCTAGAAATGTCTTCAGGAGTCCAAGAAATTGTTGATGAACAAAGAACTTTGAGAATCTTGATGCTACACCTTGTTGCACTTAGATGTTGCTGCTTGTTGGATCCAGGTGTTGGTGTTATGTACCTAGTGGACTTGAAACTTTCACTAATTGCTTGCCTAACATTCTTCATACCCCCTAACATTCTTCATACCCATCTTGTTTTTAAAATTTTCACGCCATGCTTTTGGTTAGTCTCCCAAAATGGTGCATTTGAACCTCAACAATAACACTAGGAAAACTTAAAAAGTGTGTTACCTAGTGACGATGTGGATGTGGTGTAGAGATATTGTGGCCTATGACACAAACCGTAGGGAAAATGCAAGGTGATGGTGATGTGTGTGGTTGATGGAGGCAAAAAGGTAGAGGAGGATCGTAAAAAAGGGAATAATGGAGAGGGGAGTATAGGGAAAAAACTTCCAAATCTGATTGCTTAAGTGGGGAAAGAGAATGGTGATTTATGGCTTTCAAAGGAGATTGGAAGATTAAAGAAGAAAAATGATGAGTAGAGGGGAAAATCACAAAGAATTCACAATTTTGGTGGGTATTTAAGCTTCAAAATGCTACTTATTCATCTCCTTTGTAAGAGATCTCTTTATAATCTCTAGAAGTCTGTATAAGCTTGCTTGAGAGAGTGAGTGCTCTATAAGTTTTTCAATTATCTCCTTAGAGAAATGGATGAAATAAAATACTTATAGTGAGTTTTAGGCAATGTGATTGATGGAAAAATAGCGAGTAGAGCAAAAATGATTGTCATAAGTAAGATTTGAAATTTTGAATGTGAACAAAATCCAATGACACAATGCTAGCATTTGGACATGAGTGCCAAACCAGCCTTGGTGTTAGAGGGACTTAGGGGCTCAAATTTTCAAGGATGATAGGAGGGTTCTGCATGTGTATCTTTATGCTAGAAAGCAAGGTTGATGGTCTTAAAATGATTAGGGATGGACACTAAGGTGAGTGCAAAAATGTAAGGTGTAAGTTGCAGAGTTGCAATTTTTGACTATGCATTTTGCCCCAACCAAATGAAGAAGGTTTGACACCAAATGAAGAAGTAATAATGCATGGTACATTTCATAAATATCTTGAAATTTCATAGAAGATATTGTTAAAAAGGATTTATTGAGCAAACCATGCTCTCAACATCATCCTTCTCATAAAATGTCACATACACATAAGAAGAATATTGAAGTATGAAACAAGAATGAGTAGGATGAATTGATATGCTATTGTTGGGTTAACATGAGAAGGGGTATAATGTCTTAATGGTTTGCATCATCTTGAAATACATGAAGAGAAATGGCAAAAAGATGAGAAATAAGAAAAATAAGTAATGCCAAAATTGTAAGGTGACAGTTGCAAAGTAAGCATTTTTCGACCTTACACTCTGCCCAACTTTAGTAGGTTGATGACATTGAGTGAAGAAGTATGCTACAATATAGTATAATAATATATAATGTGTTGTGTAACATGTTATTGTTGGTTAATATGAGAAGGAGCATTGTCTTAATGGTTTGCATCATCTTCAAAATACATGAAGATAAATGATAAAAAAATGAGAAATGAGAAAAATAAGTCATTATTTCAAAATTGTAAGGTGAAAGTTGCAAAGTAAGCAATCTTTGACCTTACAGTTTGCCCCACTTTAGTAGGTTGATGACACAAAGTGAATAATTATACCACAATAATGGTAGTATAAGAATGTATAGTAGGTTGTGTAAATATCTTAAAATATCATAGAAGATATTGTAAAAAGTATATATTGAGCAAACCATGCTCTCATTAGCATCCTTTGTTCCCATAGAATTTCACATACATATAAGAAGAATGATAGAGTATGAAACAAGAATGAGGAATAGGGTGAATTAATAGAATTTCACATACATATAAGAAGAATGATAGAGTATGAAACAAGAATGAGGAATAGGGTGAATTAACATATTGTTGTGCTAGCATGAGAGGGGGTATTATGTCTTAATGGTTTGTATCATCCTCAAAATACATGAAAAGAAATGGTAGAAAAATGAGAAATGAGAAAAATAAATCATGTCAAAACAAAACATAGAGGAGAAATAAAACAAATAACAAGCTTATCTGGGTCAACATGAAAAGGTATGACTAGGTTGATGCCTTGCATGATCCCCAAATACTTAAGAAAAGGGAAAGTCAAGTGTATAAGGAAGAATGGGTCAAGTAACTTATGGAAGAAAATAAAATATTAAACATTGTTGCCAATCATGTGCTAGCATGCACGTGAGGGTAATATGCCTCATCTATTATAAGGGGGCACAATAATCGTATTTATACATAAGAAGGCTACAAGAGGAACACAAGTTCTTTAACCTTGGACGTGGGAAGGTCATCAACCTATACAAGATTATCACTCAAAACCATTGGTCACGAACTTAGCAAAATGAACCAAGTCAACATCAACCATTAAAATAAGTAATGCAGGTGGTGTAGGTGTCTAGAGTTGTAAGTTCTTCAATCGCTTAAGGCATGCTTCTTTGGAGTGTTAGGGGTATAAGCTTAAGGAGGAAGACTTCACACTTATGATTAGGTAGGGCTACTTTGGACTAATTTATTAAGGTGGGTAAAATTGCCATTGATTTTTGGCTTGCTAAATCCAAGGGAGCTTATGTTGAATACTACACCTTCAAATCGTATGCATAAGATAGTCTCAATGCATACAAATGAGATGAATGAAATTGCAAAACATTCAAAGATTCTTAGTGATCCATGAATAATCCCATATACATTATATTATTTAAAGAAAAATATCTCTAATGAGCTTTGCAAGGATTTTATAGTTGTTTAGTTGGCCAACTAATTAAGAATAACACCCAAAAAAGTAAACGTTACACATAGACATTTAGATAATATTGGATTTACACATTTGATCTATTTTCCTAGTATTACAATGGTTCATTACATGTTTGGGATGAAACCTATATCATTACATAGCAAAAATGCATTGAAAATCTTCAATGGAAACAAATTTGAGTAGCGTGGAGGTTCCTTCTCTTTGTTCTTGGTTTGCAACCTATTTTTAAAGCAATCAAAAAATGAAAATATGTGAATATATATCGTTTGATGTATTTGAGCTACCTGGGGAGAAACATCATGGTTGCCCACAATGGTAGAGTTCACTCGTACTCGCTTGTGTCGTCATCACATGTCCTTGTATATTGGTTGTACAATTTAGTGGCTAGAACTAAATTAGTTGTACATTGCTTTATTATAAGGGCCTACCATTTTATTAAATATACTGCTTTGATATCGAACGTATTGCTTCTCACTGTTCTCGTGATGTGATCTTGGAGGCTTCTCATGAGGTGGTTTCCCTTGGGGCTAGTACAACTCAAGCAATTTTTTTGTTCCCTATTAAGACTACTCCTAACCCAATTTAGGCATTTCCTTTGTCAATGAATTTTATGCAAGGTATGTCATCTTTTGTTAGACATTCTTCCTCGTGCAAGGTGACTCTAGTTGAGACATCATTTAAGGACTTCCCCCTCCACTCTCCACAATGGGTGAATTTAGATAATGGTGTGTCATGGATGATTAGTCAAAGAAGGAAGAGGGGTTTTCCTAAATCTATTTCAAGATATCATCCTTGGGTTAGAGTGAGTGGATTGCAAGGATGAGGTCAAGCATAGTGTAGGTTGGTGTTAGTTGTTCGCCAATGGTAGCTATGTTGTTGAACAAATTATTTGCTAGTTGTTGCATTGCTCGTGTACAAGGTTTTATGCCCTTCCAAAAATTGATATTTATCCCTTAATAAAAAAACAATGATAATTAATGATATTAGAACCTTTAAAACTAACATTTCATTTATCCTTTTTGTTGAGGTTGCACAAGTGGTGGTCATGGCACCAAATTCAAGTGATGTCAAATATTAGTGAAGAGACACCAACTAGCAATGTTGGGAAAGGTTTGAGAAATAGGGATTGGCCCAAGGGAGAGTGCAATGACACCCTTACACATGGGTTGTGACCTTCAAAAGGGTGATGACTCTTCATGAGAGGGTCATGCCACTCAAAAGGTTTGTGCCCTTTGTGAGAGGGTCATGCCACCCAAAAAGGTCATGCCTTTGTGAGAGGGTTGTTGGGATTGTCAAAATTTTAGGGTTGGATGCTTGAATATTGCCTTTAAAAATCATTTGAGCAAGCCCTAAAAATTCCTGTCCTAAAACCCTAGGTATTCATTTCTTAAGCCTCCAAATTTTCTAATTTGAAAGTGACCTACTATTCCTGATGAACAGTCTTTTGAGTCACAACTTATGTGTGTCATCTTCGTGGATTGATCGACCCTGCACATTAGGTCCTCATCTCTTCATTTGGTCAGTAAAATTTTCCTAAGTTTTAACTCTATCGCTTTCATTTTATGGCCACATGCCCCTTGTGGCCTTGTGTTTCCTAGTAACCTTTAAGTCTTCATGTGTTGATTTGAATTGCTTAAGTTACTATATTCCCCATGCCCTCGCGATGGTTAGCTAGGACTAAGTTTAGCACCAGTGGGATGGTGGAGTAGCCCCATATGCTTTAGACTATTCCTATGTGAAACAAGAGTTGGCTTCTTGCGTTCTTGCGGGGGCTAGTGCTAAAGGCTCTTAGCTCTTGCGGGAGAGCAGGGTGGTGAAGAGGTGACAATTAATATTATAAGGATAACTCCCCACCTCTCCCCGTTGGTCCATCAATTAGTGGACATAGTCAACAGAAAACCCACAAGCTTGCTAGGGGGGAAGTGGGTTAGTGTGTGAGAAAGCGAGAGAACACCACATGTCCCATGGGCTCGAAGGAAGAGTAGAGAAACAATTTTCCTTGTGGTGATGGCAACAAAGTAGCCCAATGCATTGTGGGATGGCGAGCAAGTGACATATGGATATTAGGCCCAAGCTAGAGAGTGTAAAGATTTGCTCACCGCGTCCTCGTGAATGAATGAATGAAATATTTTAATGACGTCCACGAGACTAAATAGTCTATGGGACCAAGATGAACACTTTTCGATGTTCGATCTCCTACTATTGATTTTGACTAGAAGGCTGGTTGTTTTGTTAGCCTTGTTTTCCTCAAATAATTGGTGCATGTTGTCAACTTTTAAGCTATTTTCGTACTAGGTACAAATATCCTCGTAGGCAGAGCATTCCATTATGAAGTGCCATTCCGTTCCACTGCCCCCTTGTTGCAAAACATGCAAACTCTTTCTTCCCAAGTTTCCTAGGGTATTTTCTACCTATCGGTCTCACATCTAAGATGATGTGATCCTATCCTCAGTTGTGCAACTAACAATCTCGCTTTTCCTTTGATAGCAGCCCCTATATGATTTTTCACCATGGTACTTTGTTGGGTTAAACTCTTTGATGTAATATGTTTTTTTTCGCCCAATTTGATTTGTCCACATGGTAGTTTGAAATTTTTTGATCACGTAAGTTTTTATTTCACCATCGGTATTAGGACATTCATGCAACTCAATACCCCACTTGTTCATACAATTGTTGTTTTGCTTCATCCACATTTTCTTCCTATGGTCAAGCATCTCCTCCACCACCATTTTAGGCCAACGCTGGTTATCCATGTTTTCAACCTTCTTTAAATAACTTATCAACCGTATCACTGCTGATGCTTCCAACGGGAAAGTTCCTATTTCAGCTAGAAGAATTTCATAAGCGACTGTGGATTTAACTTTGAGATTACTTGTTATAAGATGTTTCTAGATTCTTTCTATTTGTCTCTAGCTACAATTTGATATGCTGCCTCCCCACACCTCACAACCATAAAGGATCACTGGTGTGACCAGCAAACCAAAAAGTTTTTTTTTGGTTTTCCAATCCCAAAGTTCATCTTTTTTGCACCTATTTTGAAGCAAGTGTGAAGCTTTCCAACCTCACTGTAGCCTTTTTGTTCTACAAGTCTCCCAACTAAGCTTATAGTGGAAGTCAATCCCAAGATATTCTTTCACTATTTCTAGTGGGTTGCCTTCAAAGAGAAAGGTAATTTGCTTATCCTTTCTTTTTAGAGAAAATCATGATTTTGGTCTTGGAGATGTTCACTTGCATCCCAAATTCTTGACAAAAGTGTTCTTATGCCTTAAAATGTTCTCTTAGCCCCTGTTCTGATTTTGAAATTAGGATAAGATCATCAACATATAAAAGTAGTTTCACCAATTAACCTGCCAACTGAATACCCTCCTCATCTGTCTTACTTAACCATGCCTCCAACTTATCAATGTATAGCCCAAAAAGCACGGGAGATAAAGGGCAACCTTGCTTAACCCTAATGTCACTACCAAAACACTCCGACATAGCTTCACTTGTTTTGAGTTTAGCTCTAACCTTTTCGTAAAGTCTATGTACAACAACCCTATACACATCTAGGATGTTTAAATTTTCCATTCTGCTCCATAGTTTGTCTCTAGGTACCGTGTCAAAAGCTTTCTTGAAGTCAACAAAACAACAGTAGGCTTCCTCACCTTGAGTATCCCATTTTTTTTCTATTAAGTGTCTAAGAGTGATGCAATGATCAATAGTAGAGTGTCTTGACCTAAAACCTGCTTGCCCTTTTGCCCTTTCACTTTCCTTTTCTGCCCAATTGCTGATCCTTCACTCTAACATGCTCCCAAAGATATTGCAAAGAGAGGGTTGACCATAATTGTGCGGTAGTTAGACGAGTTATTGATACCACCACTTTAAAAAGAGGGATGACCACACTGGTTGTCCACTCCACCGGGAAGCCTTCTTGATTGACATTATTGACAATTCTTTTTATGTGAGGGAGATGATATGATGCAGGAGCATCTGAGTAGTTCATTCGATTGGAGCAGTTAGCAGTGGAGTCACTTGGAGATTGTTGCGTTTCTTTATGTTTGTGAATTTAGAGTTGCGGATTTGGATTTAGCATCTAGAGATCGTTGTCTTAAACATATTTGAGATTCGTGGCATTTGGATTTGATTTTGGTGAGATATTGATTCTGGTATGGTTCTAGATTGGCTTGTTCTTGCTGTGTTGAGCTGGCAGAGTGTGAATTGGGTTGCAAATGGTTTTCGTAACTTGCGGATCATTGGGAGATGTTGTTTTGGACTTGACCGATGTTCTTGGAGGTCCGCACGAAGTTCTAAGCATTATTGGAGGTGTTTTTGGTGATTTGGCCGACATGTTAGTTCTCACGTTTCATTATGAACCGATGGATCTTTGGCCGACATGATTTAGTTGTTGAGGCTTGCTGATAGTATAAAGAGGAAGTTTGGCGATTTATTTGAAAAGACAAAGGTCCGTAAAAGATAAGAATAAGGAAAGATGTAGATTTTAGAGGCGCTGAGGTGTTTTGGTCCGGTGGACTGAGGTCCGAATCAGCAGAGCACTACCGGAGACAGAGTTGTTAAGCAAACGATCTCCTGAATCAGGAAATTAAGTTGTTTGAATCATTTTTTTATCCTAGGCTGTGACCTAGCATCTGTAAAACCTGAGGGCGTATGTAATTCATCAAAGTAATATAAGGATTGAGCTTTGAGGCTAGGTTTTTCCCTTTGAGGGTTTTCCCAGGGTATATCTTGTGTTGAATGATCTTGTTTTGCATTGTTATTTCATGGTGTTTGTGTAATAGGCTGCAAGGCAGGGCTATCCTTCATTGGATCTCCCTACCTTGACTGCATCATGACAAGGCAAATGAGTGTGTTGCAGGTGAACATGACACATGTCTCGTGGGTTGTAATGGAGCACAAGGAAAAGAAAACCCTTCGACCTCGCGAGGAAATCAATGTGGTTCCCACTTGGCCTATGGTCTTGCAGGGAAGATAGAGATTAAATAAAGGTCACCATGGTGGAAAAATATGATGACTCACTTAGTCAAAAGGCCATTGACGAAATCATAGCCATTGATAAAATTAGATGGATGGAGGAATTTTAGAAAGGCTGATGGAGGAATTGTTTCCCCTAGGTTAGCATTTTTATAATTCATGTGGCAGAAGATGTAGATAGAGAGATAGAACATGGACAAGAAAAAGAAGGGCACCTTCCTACCACATGTACATAATTTGCTGATTTTGCCATTGGTTCAAAGATGTTAGGGCAGGTGCAAGGTTATTTGAAATCTAGGTATAATCTGAAACTTGACGTTTTGAGAGTTTTTGACCCTAAGGGATTTATTAACCAGTTGATGAAAGAGCACCTAAGAAGAGGTATTGAGCATGAAATGTATTATGAAGTTGTCATAAGAAATTGCCCTAATCTAGCTGAAGTGCTACAAAGAAGAAAGAAATGGGCAATCCTGATGAAGAAAGAAAATGAAAGAAGAGAATGGGAGCCCAACTTCCTTAGATTTTATGTAGAAGAAAAAGATGAAATTAATAGGATAGGTCTCGCGATTAACAATTTTGAAAAGTTGTATGGGAAGTCCCTAATGGGGGAGGAGATGCTAGCTCCTAAGCTTGCAAAGTTGCAAGTACAAAACACAAAAGGAGTTAGAATTGTTGAGTTTCATGCTCAATTAGTGCAAATGCCACCATTTGATCTACAACAACATCCACTACCAAAGAGACATAGAGTTGATGATCAACCCCCTCTTGTTTAATATTCAGACACTGTAGAGGAGGTAGGAGACACAAAGGAAGAGACATACATGATGTGTCAATTGGAAACAGACGAATAGGTGTACCAACCCCTAAGGTCACCTCCAAGAGAGGAGAACACTACTCAAATTCCAAATGACAAAGTGGAAATGCAGAAGCCTACCCGTTTTGAAAAGGTTGATGACGAGAGGGTGATACTATCTACCCAATTCATGACAGATGATGAATTTATTAAATCTATCGAGTTCAAAGGCGTCTAGATTAAAATGAAGATGAAAGAGTATCAAGAGAGGGCATAGATAAACACAATGGGTACAATGAATTTAAACATGAGATAAATGCCTTCACTTTCAAGGAGGTCAATTTTGTTGATATTGACATCAATTCGGATGACGCTAGAAGAATGGTCGAATAAAGTGGAATTTTGTTGATTGCCAACTAGGACTTGCAACAAATATTTTTGCTTGATTGGGTAAGAAGTCAAGATGATCCAATGCAAGCTACCGAATTTGACATTAATGAAGGTGTGAGTGGATCAGGGTACAACCCCAAAATTGAGACATTGGCATTCTGGGGTAAGGCCCATAGTATTGAGAAACCTAAACTGCTAGAGGTAGTACATGAAATGAGAGACAATGCTACATGACAAGGACTTTAAAAGACACAACAACACTAGAGGCCTCAACAATAACACTCCACTCAGCAATGTTTATACAAGTTGTAGTGAGAAATATGGAAAAGGGAATAGAACATTATGAGAAGACACAAGTTGAAATGAACGAAGAAATTAATAGATTGTATATGGAGAATGTAAGATTAAAGCAGGGTTCTTCATCAAGCAATGCCCCACCTCCCCCAAGCACAAATATTGTAATATATTAGCCCCCTGTTGCTATAGTTCCAGCTCTAAATTGTTGAGCATATAGATATACTTAGAGGGGGAGTGGGGGTGTGAATCAATAAAAAATTAGTTTTTCAAACTAAAACTTTATTAATCATGATTAAAACAACTATTCAAATGCAAAGAACACAAGATCACAACATATATGTGGAAACCCTAAAAGGGAGAAAACCACAACAATAAGATTGATTTATATAAATAATTGTTTCTTTACAACTTTAGAGGCACCAACCCATTATTCAAATTTTAATCACAAGAGTTACAACTCCCTTGTCAATCTGAAATACTTCTCACACAAGTTTTCTATAAGCCTAATCACCAATCTGCTACAAAGAGAATACTATCTCTTCTATATAAACTCCGTGAATCAATTCTAAAACTGATCACAAGTCTCTACTATTATAAATCTGCTATATAGTCACTCTATAATCTATTTACAAATCTTTCACAAAAATTGCAATCACCTCTTTGTCCACTCTTTGTCAAATCTGAAATGAACTTTTAATTCTCACTCTAATGTGTGTACTGGATTAGTCCCCTTTACACATAAAACTAAATTTCTCTATTCATATATATCTTTTATTCATAAAGATCACGCCTTTTTAAAAATGAAGAGACACACCTCTTGTTTGTTAATTTATGTTTTTTTATTTCCTATCTTCCAAACCACACCCTTCTATATTGCACCACTCTTTTGTTTTTATAGCGATTTCTTTTATTGTGGCCCTTGCTGACTTTTCAAATATGACTTGTCTTAATTTAAATCACACCTTTTCAATAATAATTACCTTTCTTTTCCGAATATAATTGTAACTTTTGTCTTTGAAGTAAGACAAACTAAAGTTCGTTGTCTTGTCTTTTGGATAGGACAAATTTTCGTCTTATATGGCTTGTCTTTTCTTTATGACTTGTCTTATCCTTTTTCGTCTTATTTGCTATTTGTCTTATTTGCCTTTTTTGACTTATTATGTTATGTTCTCTTGGTTTTTTACTTTTTGTTTTATTCATACTTGTGTCCTATTCTTCTTCGCGGTCGCAGGGACCTGCGTCTGCGACTGCAGGGACTGCGTCCGCGGTAGTCGCAGGGACCTGCGTCCGTGGTCGTAGGGGCCCCTGCGAGTGGTGGCCATAGGGGACGCTGCAGAGGCTTCCACCACTCTTGTGATGGGAGGTGGGCCCCGCAACAGCTCCCCACTTTTCCTTTTTTTTTTTTTTAAAAGTTTTTTTTATAAAACTTATGTTATATAAAATGTGTTTTAATAGTTTTAATAATTAATAATTATTATTAATATATATATTTTATTAATGAAGATTAATAAATATATATTAATTAATAATTAATTGAAATCTATGTATTATTAAATATATATATATATATATATATATATATATATATATATATATATATTAATTAATATTTAATTTGAAACTGTGTATCATTAAATTATAAATTGTTTATATTTTATTATCCAGGGTTTTTTGTTTTTTTAAAGATAAGTGCTATCATTAATGGGGATAGCTCCCTATATTGCTTGAGACTATGGAAAATTACATATATTTTTAGACGAGAAACCTAGTTGTCTATGCACACCCAGCCCCTTTTTAAACAAATATACCCAAAATTACATAAAGATCCAAAAAAATTTATCGTCCCACACTTATCCAAGTATACCCCAATACTATTCCGACACTACCTTGAAATTACACCTGCCCCCCAATGGCTTGATATATCACATCAGCGAATTCACCAATGCTGATTGCATTGCGGGTGGAGTTCTCCGGAAGCCACCAATCGTCAGACTCGGTTACCCTTCGAAAGGGTTCCATATTTCCATTGAATACCGCACACCTATATATCTCCCATGCATTGTCCTCAAATGTTTTCAATCTCTCCCACTCTTCCTTCCATACTTCCCTGCGGGCCAACTCACGAATGGTGTCACTGTCTACAGATTCCTTATCCTCTACATACTCCTCACGATCTTCCCCTTCCTCATTGCCATCTACATCGCCATCGCCATCATCCTCCGAGTCTGAGGGTAATTAGTTATCAAACTGGAAGTATATCTTCAGAATGCTCACTTTGACTTCTTCCTCCATACTCAGAATGGCGTTGGCAACTTTATCTGCGATAAATGGTTTTATGAACCCTGCTAACAGTTCAACCACATGCTCCTTCGAATCAATGATATCCACTAGTGGCAAGAGAACTACTACCAACACCATAGCATCACACCAATGTCTATCATAATTTAGAGTGATGCCCACGAGTCCTCGCACAAAGTCATACACATAATCTTCAGTGCAAAACAGATTTCTCAACTGCATATTCAATGCGTTTTCACAGTTCACACAACTGACCCTTCCAAAGTGTGCCATTGCCAAAAAATTTCTCTGCAAAGCTCTCGAAATGACACTCGCACTTTCCTGTTTTACCTTTGCCCTACGAATTTGCCATATAAAGTTGTGCTTTGTGATGTCAATCAAATGCGCTCTGTCCATATCCTGTTAGGATCTCTCATTCTGCAAAAATGCCATTATCGATGTAGTGGCAATTTCTAGGCATCATGATGAGCTGCTCGGGGGCCATGTGATCCAGCCACCAAAGAGACAATTTCCTGCTCATGGCCTCAGATTCTTACTTCGCCAGTGTTTATCAGGGTGCCACCACAATGTCCCGACAGCCGATAGGGTCCAAAAAATCATAGACATGCTACCCGATCCCCTGTCGAGGATATCTTCGACAGTCCTTCAAGCATTGTCCTTTGATATCCTCCGCTGCAGATGTCTGGCAAAAGTAAACAGGAACATCATAGTCTCCCACACCGAGGTTTGCAATATAATCAACCACTTGATTCCCCTCTCTGTAGACATGCCCAATCTCGTAGCTCCCAATTTTCTTCAGATGCTCTTTTATCATAGGGACCCATTTATTAAGCCGCCATTCCCCTCTCTGTAGACATGCCCATTCTCGTAGCTCCCAATTTTCTTCAGATGCTCTTTTATCATAGGGACCCATTTATTAAGATGTCAGTTATGAAAACTTGATTGACTGATCCCGGTTATTATAATTTGTGAGTCGCCCTCAATTATAATTCTAGAAATTCCTTGCCTGACACAGAGACGTAATCCTGCCTCTAATGCACGAATCTCTGCTTTGTTGTTTGTGGCAACTCCAATGCCACCAAACAACCCATGAAGGATATTGCCCTGTTCATCCTGGATTATGGCTCCAATACCTGATACCCCCGGATTCCCCTTATTGGCACCGTCAAAGTTCAATTTTGGCCAACTCCTCAGAGGGGTTGCTCATCTGATGGTATTTCTATCATGGCACTTTGCTGGGATCACATTTATTTGTGGCTCTTTGAGGACCCATTTCTTCTCCATCTGTGCATCCCAATTAGTGTATATCTTAGCCCTTCCTATTGTTTTCTTCCCATTCATTACTTCTTCTATTGCAGTTTTGATCTTTTCCACCAACATTCCTTGTGACAATGATGTCTCCTTGAAAATCCTCCTGTTCCTTTCTTTCCAGATATGCCATACAATTATGGAAGGTCCAATTAACCATATATCACACCATTTTGTCTTCTAATTGTCTGGCCATGATAGAATGAATTCAAAGAGTCTTTCGTTTTTAACAACCACCCAATTAACACTTTGAAGAAACCAATTCCAACAAAATTCTGCAACCGGACACCAAAAGAGTAGATGATTTGCTGATTCTTCCTCTGCACAACACATAACACAACGATTAGGGCCTGAGATGCCTATATTTTTGAGTCTGTCCCTAGTTAGAATTCTGTTATGCAATGCGATCCACAGGAAAGCCCCAACTTTTGGTAGCACTTTACGACTCCAACACAGTTTATGTGGCCAACTATTGATGGATCCTCTTTGTCTCTGGACTTCATATCCGAGTTTGACGCTGTACCTTCCGGATTTTGCTGCACACCAAATTATGATATCTTCATCCCTAGTCTCTGGTATTCTCCTATCTTTAATTGCTTTCCAGAGTTGTTCGCATAGTGAAAGACTCCCAATGTCGATTTTCCTCCATATTCTTATGCCATTTTGATCAGCTTGTCTTTCCATGTAATCGCACACATGCCGTCCTATACAATTCTCCACCATGTGCACCTATCCCTTGTCTTCAAATGCATCTGCTAATGCAAGAAACCCATCCCATGAGTCTCTCCAAAACAATGCGGTGCAACCATTACCAATTTGCCATGAAATATGATCTGTGATAATGTGTCTACTATCCCATAGAAAATTCCAGGTTGCCGACCCTCTCTCCGAATTAGCCATTGTGAGGATTCTATTGGTGTTGTCTATATCCAGATACTTCTTTTGGAACAGTCTGCACCACATTTTCTGAGGTTCCTTACACATTTTCCAAGCTAGCTTCGCACCAAGAGCACAATTCTGCACTTCCATTTTTCTAAGACCAGCACCCCCCTCTTCCTTAACAAGGCATAAAGTGTCCCAATTGATCAGTGGAATTTTCCTGTTGTCTTTGGCACCAGCCCACACAAATTTCTTTAGTAAGTTGTTCAGACTTTTGCCAGCCGCAAACGACATTTTGAAACATGACTGCTATATATAGGTATTGCTGATAGAACTGACTTGATCATGGTAATTCGACTAGCTTGAGTCAACCATCTATTTTTCCAATTCTCTGATTTGGCTTGACAAGACGTGGTAACATCTTCCCAAGTTTGTGTTTGCCTGCACCCTTTGTTAATCCACACCCCCAAGTACTTGTTTGGAAGCTCCACAATGCTTATGTCCAGGAGTTGTGCAATTCTGCCCTGCGTTTGTTTGTTGCTATTGAAAAAGAACAGCTGGAATTTCCCTTTGTCCATAACTTGTCCCGAAGCCAAAGTGTATTCCTCCAATGTGTTTCTAATGCCCATAGCTTCCCATATGGTAGCCTCACTGAATATGATAGTATCATCAACAAATTGTGAGTGTGTGATTGCCTCAAACTGATCATGGACCTTGATTCCTTTCCAAATGCCTTCGTGGTGCCTCCTTTTGATTAATCTCCCCAACACCTCAGCCATAAGCATAAACAATGAAGGAGACAATGGATCTCCTTGTCGTAGGCCATTCATGGCTTCAAAGAACCCACTTACATTCCCATTGATTAGTAATAAAAATTTAACAGTATTAATGCAAAATTTTATGCATTCAATCCATTTATCAGGAAACCCAAATTTGATAAGAACTTGGCACAAGAAGCTCCACATTACTTTATCATAAGCTTTAGCTACATCAAGTTTAATGATCATACCTCTTAGTCTTCCTTTATGAAGTGAATGAATGACTTTTGACACCAATATTATGCTGTCCGCGATTTCTCTATCTGGAGTAAACCCATTTTGGTTTTCTGAGACTAACTTAGGGAGCACTTCTTCAATCTTTTAGTCATAGCCTTAGAGATTATTTTGTAGATAGTATTGCACAAAGATATTGGCCTATAGTTAGACATGGAGTCGCAATCTACTTTTTTGGGAATGAAGCAGATAATAGTATGATTCATTTCTTTAACAAACTTGTGTTTTTCCGAAATTCTTTCACCACAGCCCATATATCTTTTCCCATAAATTCCCAACCTTTTTGAAAAAGTTCCGCTGTGTAGCCATCCGGTCTAGGTGCTTTGTGTGGGTGAAGTGCAAAAGTAGCCAATTTGATTTCCTCCAAAGAATAAGGAGCCACGATCATGTCACTGTCAGAGCTGGAAATCAAGGGGTCAATGACTTCTTCTATGATTGTTTGTGTGCCCATGTTTCCTTCCTCGGAGCTGCCCAACATGTCTTCAAAGTATTCAAGGGCAATTCGTTCCATGTCCGTATCCAATGCTTTTAGTATCCCATTCTTATCCTTGATTGAGCAAATTTTGTTATTAATCCTTCTTGCTTTTGACGATGCATGGAAGAATTTTGTATTGAGACCCCCCTCAGAAATCCATAGCTCCCTAGATTTATCCTTCCAATAAAGTTCTTCCCTCTTTAGAATTTCCATATATTGCATTTTTAAGCCCTTTTCCATTTCATACTCCTTATTTGTCATGCCAAATTGCATTACATTTTTGCCAATTTCTTCCAATTTTTCCTCAATTCTACCTTTCTACGCAAAGATGTTTTTAAATGTGTTCTTATTCCATTCCTTTATCCGTTTTTTTAAGTGCTGTACTCTCTTGATAAATTTAAAACTAGGGGTGCCAGAGTATATGTTACCTTCCAGCGACCAAATCTCCAGGTTGTCTAGGAATGCTTCATCTTTCCACCACATGCTTTGGAACTTAAAGTAATTCTTCTGACTATGCACCTCTTGTGCAATGGATAGGGATAGAGGTAGATGATCCGATCCAACTTGAGGCACAATCTCAGTTTCTAAAGAGTAGTCTCCTTTAATCCACCACTCCCCAACCAAGAACCGATCCAACCTTTCTGATATATTGGCAAAATTCAGTCTTTTGTTTGTCCAAGTGAATATACCATTCTTTGGATGGATATCCACCAATTTACAATTTGCTATAAAATCCCGAAAATCTTCCATCACTTTGGTGGGCTTTCAGAGGCCACCCATCTTTTCATCAATGTCTAAAATGGCGTTGAAGTCCCCAGCAGCAATGACCTTATCACCATTCATTTGGCTTGTTTGATTATAGACCTCATTCCAGACTCTTAACTTTTCCTCCGTTTTACAGGGGTCGTATATATTAAACAATGGAAATAATATTTTGGACTGTTTGTAGGTAATAATGCACTCCATCCAGTGATCACAATAAGCAATGGGGTGTACCTCCACTTTGGCAGCATTCCACAAGATTCCCAAGCCCCCAGCGAAACCCTTGGCATCCTG
Source organism: Cryptomeria japonica (assembly GCF_030272615.1). Lineage (NCBI taxonomy): Eukaryota > Viridiplantae > Streptophyta > Pinopsida > Cupressales > Cupressaceae > Cryptomeria > Cryptomeria japonica. The sequence goes on from NC_081408.1 coordinate 401,727,156, forward strand.
AAATAAACCTTCCCACTTATAGCAGTATTTGATGAATTCACACGCCTTATCCCTGTTCAGTTTAGTCTCCTGTAGTATATAAACGTCTGAGTCTAACTTGACCATGGTTCTCTTGACCAGGCATTTTTTGTCAGGGGCCGAGAGGCCCCTGACATTCCATGAGGTCATCCTCATCTTCCCACAAGTCGAGTTCAAGAATTTCTTCATGCTAACAATGCCTTTTTCTTTTGCCCTCTGCTCCCTAACTGTTTTGTGACTCTTCCTTCCTCTTGTGGCTTTTGCTCTTCCGAGTATGATATTCACAGATTGATTGATATGCCTTGGTTCCACGATGTTCAGGTCGTCATCATCACTCCCCTATTCAACAATGTCCGATTCTGAGATCTACAAATCTTCCTCCACCATCGGTTCCTCAATTGGATACACCACGGTGTCGTTGTTCGAGATTTGTTCATCACCTAATGGAGTGTTTTTGGTGGGAGTATTCGAACAAACATTCTGTTTCTCCTTGCAATTACTGATTTTAGGACCTTCCAGAAAAAGGATTTCCTATACTTGTGTTTTCTCAGCCCTCCAAACTTGCTCTGTCTTTTTCTCGGGGCGCTTAAAAGCTTTTCTTACAAACATTCTGCAATTGGCAGTGTTGTGGAATTTGCTTCCACATCGGAAACAAACCTCTATTTCCTTTTCAATTTCAATCTGTTGCTTCCAATTCCCGTTTGCGGTGAGGAGCATAACTGAAGAAGGAATTGTTCTTATGGCTGCAACTTTGAGTCTGGCATATGTGTAAAGGTCTCCTTCCACAATTTCTTTAGCAATTTCTAACAGCGTGCCAAGGGATCTTCCAATCGTCTCTAGGCAGACCTCACTCCAATAATCAATCGACAAGTTATATAAGCGAATCCACACTGGTTTGTCATATGTTGCCATCGCAGAAGGGTCAAAATTCGGGGTCCACGATTGAATGTACAGGGGATGTTCTTTTCGGAACCAATTTTTGAGTGTAATGGTGTGGTCTTTGTCTTCTTCGTAGGGAAAAACCGCCACAAAGAAACCCTTAGGAAGAAATCTAACCCTAATGTGACTCCCCCGATTTTCCAATACCCATGCATAAATGTCTTTTCTTGGCAGTTTAGGCCCTAAAATTTTTGCAATGATGGCATGTTGGTCGAAAATCTCCTTCTCATTCTCAATACAGTCAGATAGATCAATTTCTGTAATGCCATCTGCAGAGCCCCTTCCTGCTTCTGTGCGACGGTTCGTCTCTCGGTCAATGTTGCCATCGCTTTCCTCCGACCCAGTCCGTTTGATGCCATAGTCATCTCAATCTACCTCTAGGGTACACCATTTGACAGGTCTTCTTGGGCTCGCAACCTTCACAACATTGCTCTGCTTGTCGAAAGCATCCTCCTGTAAACCACTCTGCTTGTCGCAGGCTTCCTCCTCCATTTTTCATTTGATTTATTTATTTATTGTTGAGATATTTTATTATCTAGGGGTTAATAAATATATAATGATTAATATTTATTTTGGGTATCTGTCTTAATGAAGAAGTAGCCTTTGGGTATAGATAAAACATTATTTTTATTGGAGATTTTTAAATTAAAATATATTTATTATTCGGAGATTTTTAAATAATATATTATTCAAGAATATATTATTTTTTTCGATTTGAATGATATAGGTCATCTGGGAATTTTAGAAATGGAATACTAAAGTATATGAGTAATTGGAAAATGAAATATTTATCATTGGATATTCTGGAAATTTAATGATATGCTATTAGAATTATTGGAAATTTAATATTGTATCAATTTGAGAATTGGTAAGTTAGTGATATTTTCATTTAGTGAAATAAATGGTTTATTTATATTCTTCCTCGGTATTATGAAATAGACAAATGGTAATATTGCAATTATAGTATTGTATCCACCTTGTAATGGTGATTTTTCTGTTAATGTATTTTTGAAAACTTAGATCTTTTAGAAAACTTGTTCGACTTTTATTGTTTAAATCAAGAGGAAAGAAGATTGTCCTTTCCCAGTTATTGCCTATGTAAGTTTAATTTCTGTATTCGCTTTTGTTTAAAGTAATGGCAAGGCCTTGATATGTTTGTTTGGACCCTATCGTTTGGTTGATTTGGGGTACCTGATTATGTCTTCAGTCTCTAGTTTGGCGGTTGCCTTGTGAGGGTGTTATAATTGGTCTTGTCCTTTATGCGGGTGTCGAGTGTTGATTTGTGGTTGACCATAGTTGGTCAGGTCTCTAGTTAGAGTACCGTCAGGCAATGGACCTTTGTATTTGCTTTTATTAAGTTCAGTGGATCCTTTCCTATTTAGGGATCTTTTAGGTATTTGTTGACCGATGTGGTCGGTCGTTTATTGGCTATGTTCGCATTGATGGAAGGATTGTAAATGATGTGAAAATTATGTATTCTGTAATGCCCCACCAGGAAACTCCGAAGGGATAAAGCTACAACACACGAATGGAGTGCCAATAATTTTTTTTTAAAATAAGACACAACATAATGATACAATGAATTATCCAAAGTTCAGATAACACAGTGGAAGACTAAACAAAACCTAAGGAGTTTCCCAACGTGATTAAGTAACTTAACAACTAACTCAACTCATGACATCTGACCCAGTAAAGCAGGTTAACTTAATTTCATGTTATTAATTTAAACAAGGATATAATTTGTTCAATAAATTAACATTATAGATAATAGGACGCGTTCATCCATTATAGTTGAAGATGAGTCTAACATGAGGAAATTTACCCATTGAAGTTAAAACATAGATAACATATGAATTCATCCATTAAGGTTAAAATATAGTTAACTTGATGAGTTCATCCATTTTAGTTAAAATATAGCTAATATGATGAAGTTCATTTATTAAGGTTAAAATGTAAATAACCAAATGAGTTCATCCATTATAGTTAAAATATAGCTAATATGATGAAGTTCATTTATTAAGGTTAAAATGCAGATAACCAAATGAGTTCATCCATTATAGTTAAAATATAGCTAATATGATGAAGTGAATTTATGTAGATAACAAAATGAAGTTCATCCATTTGAATTACAATTTAGGTAACATGACGAGTTCATCCAATAATTTTTAACCATTCATTACGTTCAATTCTACATTAAACACATGCCATGCATCTTGTTCCAAAACACACTATAATTTCATCATAACTAATGTGAACTTTTCATGCATACTTATTTCATTAACCATAACAAAATACATTCTTTTATGATCCAATTTACTGCACTTAAGAGACGACTGCATACATGCATTTACGATAAATCTCATATGTCGTGCCCAAACTTTTGGGCAAAAATACAAACAACTTTTTTTTTTAACACTAATTATATGCAACTTATGATCAAATAGTTGTGACAACTTAACAAGTTGTCCCAAGTGAGTTTTTTTTAAATGATATTAAAATGGGTTCCAGAGTGAGTGATGAAATAAAATTTAACTAAAAGCCTTAGGTTTCGATTAAAACTCCTAGACGATAGAATTATAATATTACAAACATAACAAATATGATAACTCCTATCATCAAGCGGAACAAATTAATTATATAAGGACAATAATAAATTCACTCAAATGTCCCTTTCATTTCAGTTGCGAAAAATAATACATAATTAGATCAACTTCTACTACATAGACATTAATATAATTATTTGATTCAATAATTATTCATCTAGGTAAAGGTATGTCAAACATTCCCAATACATTGATATTATAACCTCTTCATTTATAACTTATTAATTCTTAAAAAGGTATAAATTATAAAATAATGAGAAAAGAGGAAGGAAAATGTTCCTCTAAGTATTTGAAATGAAATTATTCATTTAACTTAAGTTATTATTTAGTTTAGTAGGCTAGCTTGGAAATTTAAAGGAAAATGTAATGAATTATTTTATATTTGGGTAAATGTTTTTAGTGAAAAGTTTAAATAGTATGGTGATTAAAATTTAGTTTAAGAAGTAATCTTAAATGTCTATCATTGAATATTAATATTTATTAAATTTGGGAATTGTTTAGTTATAGAGAAGTAATATACTCTTTTCGAGTAGTTTTATTAAAAGGGGTTTATTGATGGAAATTTTATTAAGTTTAATGATTTAATTTAAACCTAGAGGTAACATATATCTTGAATATTAAATATTTATATTAATGTTTGGAGGATTAACATATTACAACTTGATTTAAGTTGTGTAGATACTTTTTAGAAAATTTAATGATATTTATAATTAAATGGAAGAATTTAATATAGGTTATTTAATGTTTATTTGAAAAAGGATATTGTAGTGGAATTATATATATTTCTAAAATAAGTCAATGTACTTGATCTTGCGAACTTATTTAACCCAGATGGAACCTTATATTAAATAAATCAATTATTATAATAACATTTGACACTTTAAATTTATTTGCTCTAATAATTAATATTAATACATTTTCTTGTTTCTATTTGAAAATTTGATCAAATCGGTCACTTTTTGTTGTCCATTATATATGTTAATATTGATCATACATATTTCTACTTTGATGAAGATGTTAATATTGATCATACATATTTCTACTTTGATGAAGACCAAATCAAATCAGTCGTGCTCCTTAATGACTTCTGATTTGATTCCTTCAAACAAGAACAATTGTTTTTTCTTTAACATTTCATGAATTTTGATTTCTAGTCTTTATCATCATCTTGATATCAATGGCAACTTCCCACCACAAACATGTTCATAAAATTACAAGTGGATGCAATGAAGGAAAAGTGGGTAGATGAGATGGAGAAATTAGAGGAGATGGTTGCAACAACCAAGGAAGGGGCAAAAGACCACAAAATTGCAACTTTGGAAAAGTGCCTGCATTTATCAAAACCTATTGCAAACACTAGATCAATTAAAAATTACTGCTGCAGTAATTAAGCCAATATATGAGAGGTGACAACCCAAGCATCACACCCTAAAGACATTATGCATAGTAACACAACATAATCCAAATGCTCCACCCAATATAAATTCAATAGAGAAAATGACAAAGATGGTGATAGATGAACATCAATTTATTTCAGAAAGAGAACAAAGAATAATGGCAAAATTTGACTTCTTCCATACATTCCAACATTGGTCAATCCTTTAAATATTGGACAAGAATGCACAAATGAAGAGCTTAGAACATTGGAAGGAAGAGTTTCATTAGATTTTGCCAAAGGTATTGTTGCAACTAAATGAGGGAAAACAAGTGGTTGTTCGAATTTTTAATTTTACACTTGATAGGATAATTGCAATTGATATTGGGTATACAAAGTTCAACATTGAGTCTAGAGTAGCACTAGACAACAAATGGAGAGATCATATAACACATATACCACAACTTCAAGAATACAAATGGTTTAGTGACTTCACCATCTTCTATTGGCAACAATAGTTCTTGACATCATCAGAGGAATAATACATTGTTTCAATTGTTTTTCCAATTTTCTTTCGTTTTCTTGTTGTCATTGAGTTTTTTAGGCACTTCAACATAAGCAAAGAAAAATAAAGGCAAATGCAAAGTAAATCACACTTCAGTTATTTTAGAAAGGACCTTGCCAGAACACCTAGATTGTAGGTACTTTATGGTTATCAAATGGAGTTGAGTGTGTTTGATTTGCATTTCAACGAGTCATCATATTTCAATGCCTTGGTCTTTCCAATTTCAATTGCCATCTATCAGTTTCTCCAATTTGTTTGATTCTCCCCCAACTGAATTCAGTTCAAGGGATTTTCACATCAGCAATGTAGTTTAGGAAAGTTGAGTTATAAAAAATGGTTCATGCCTCAAGTCTTCAAAGTTTCTCTCCAACGAATGCAAATAGTGTTTGTCTTGTGTGCAAGTAAAGATGCCTTTGGAATATTTAATTGTTATGAAATTTGTCAAACGAAATATTGACATGTGCACAATGGTTTGAAGCTTGTTTTTCTCCCTTGTTTTCAATAAAAGAGAATTCAAGACCATTTGTACAGGTTCTGAAATTTTGATTTGGGCGAATAGATAGAGAATAATATCGAAGCTAGAGTTATAGAGGATAGTTGCATAATGTTTATATGTTCATGTAATAGATTCAATTATTTTTGAATATAAATGAAGACATTACATAGTTGTTTCCTATTTGTACCTTAGATTTTAATACAAATCAATATATCAAGCATATTTTGGTTTCTCAATACAATTTCCTTGTAATTGTGTAATGTCTTTTTATGGGTTTCTTTTAATGAAATAATTAAATTTTGTTTTCACATTACTATGATTTTGAGGGGTAGTGATGATTCGTAAGTAGAATTATTTGGTGGTTAATGTAGACACATTTATGTAATGCATAAGTGTTATAGGTTTAAGTGATTGAGTTAATTTGTTACATGAATATGTTTGTGATTTGTATCTAGACTCCATTTCACTAGGATTTAGGCACTTCAAATTCAGGAACACTTCAAAATGATAAATCCTTTAAATTCTTATTTGTAGGAGTAGTATAGCTTTAGGTATTGTTCTCAATTGTGCAAATACAAATAAGTAACCATGAATAGAGATAGTTCAAGGTTGAAGTTTATTTCCATTATTAAGCTCCATTGAGAATCATCTGCTTAATTGCATTATCTGCTAACATTTGTGTGTAAAGAGGGACCCCCCCTTAGTCTAGAAGAGCCTAAAGTGCAGGAGATTTTCAATCTTTTGATTGAATCTTGTTAGTTGGCCACTGGCATTAGAACCTGTTGATAGAACATTGCTAATTCTTAGGAGTTCCAGGACAACTAGTTGGAAACACAAACAAGGGTAAGGGCCATTGCAAATGTCACACACCCACAAAGCAACATACATCTATGTTGGTGTAATTATAGCAATATGTACATGCATACATACATACATATATGCATACACATAATGACAAGGTTTAAAAAATAGGGATTGGCCCAATTGAGAGTAGGATGAAACCCTACACATGGGTTAGGTGCCCCATAAAGTTGATGCTCATTTGATAGTAGTTTTGAATAGTAGTAAAGAAGTTATTATAGCAATGAAGGGCATGTTTAGGAAATGGGTATTGGCACAATGGAGAGTGGGAAAAAATAGGTGCATACGGTTTGTATGAAGTAATACACATATGCACACATCTACTTACATGTGTATGCATATATTATATACATACATATAGGCATACATTATATACATGTGTGGGTGAACCCACAATAGTGGGTTACACTTTTTTGCCAACTTTGACATTGCAATATTCATTTTTCAGAAAAAAACTTCACATTCAGACACCTATTACTGCTAAACTGTAAGGAATTTGTAGATGATGTGAACTAGTGATTTGTGTCATTTTGTGTGTAGATTCTAAAAATATTTTTTTTTGAAAATTTTTGGAATCAATTTGCTTCCATTTTTCTATCTCTCTTGAAAACTAGTTTTTTTACAAAAAACAACATTTTTAAAGAGTGTTACTCACTTGGTCATACATAACTTTTTTCTAAAATAGATATGAATGTGATTCTTTCGAATTTAGTTTTGTAACATCCATATCTAATGTTTGCAATTGGTTTCATAACATTATCTTCAATATTTCATATTTTATTAAGTTTTGAAGTTGAGTTAACTATAATTTTGACATATGTCCATTTGGTCGTTCATAACTTCTTGTGTATGTAACGAAATTCTTTTTTTGTTGTTGGAAAGAGGACTTCAATACCTACTGTGTAGATATTTTTCAATTTTTTTTTTCACTTGTTTACTATTTTTCCATAAGCGTTGAACTCAGAAGTAAATGTTTGGTGTGAAACCTATGTTCAGTTAACCTAAAAAAAAAATCTTAATAAATTTAATATATATTAAAATAATAATCATTGGAAATCTCACTTCGAGTACTACCATCATGTGTTTGGGTTTGTCAAAATTCATCCATTTGAGCACCCAAATTGAGCTTCAAAGGCCAAAAATTTGTAGAAACTAGGAGAGTTTGGGGGGGGGAGATCTCTAGCAGGCAAGTACGATAGAACATATGTTCTATCGAACCCCTTTGAGATTTTTTTTTAATGACCATGTTCTTTTTAAAAAACCGTTAAAAAAGGGGGTTTGATCGAACCCCCCTTTTTAATGGTTTTATATTCGATCGAACATATTTAAAATAATACGTTCAATCAAATCATTTTTTGGGTTCAATCGAACATGGCATTCGATCGAAAGTGATAAAAATTATGTTTTGGACAAACGAGTGTAATTTCTTTGTCCAAAAAAGTGTAACCCACTATTGTGGGTTCACCTGTGTGTGTATGTATTTATATATGCATGCATATAATTTTGTGGGCATGCAATCTCTATGAAGTGTTGGCCCTCTCACATAGGTGTATCACCCTTGTGAGGGTCATGACCCATTTGTAAGGGTATCATTCCGCTCTATATTGAGACAATACATATTTCTTAAACCTTGCCCTTCATTTCTACTTAATGTCTTTTCATTGTTATTCATCTCTCCCCTTCAATAAAGGGACATCATATTTGTGATGCACATAACCCGTTTAAAAGGGTGTCATTCCACTCTCCATTGGGCCAAACCCTTGTTCTTAAACCATTTGGTGCCTCTTCACTAGTTTCTCACACCAGTTAAGGCTTTCATCCTTGTATGGCCACCACTTTCTTCTTGTACAACTTAAACAAAAATAAATAACATGAAATGTTAGTTTTAATGTTCTAATCTCATTGTTTATAATGGTGGAAAATTATATTTTGAATTAGGTTTTTATTTGTAATTATATTGTCTTGAAATATAAATAAATAAATTTAGCTTTAATTGTAATTAGAGATTATTGATAATAAACTTCATGTATTTAGGGAGCTTATAATTGAACAATTCAATTTTTTATATGAGATTAAGCTAACTTTTAATTTCAAAGTAGGAATTGGACGACCTTTACATCTCAGCTGCATAAATTGAACTTTGATGGGGCCTTTCAAAGTAACATTGTTCCCTCAAGCACTAGTTATAGTGTAAGAAATGAAAATGGTTTGTTGGTTTATGTGTCTCAAAAAACCATTTTAAAGTAATCGACAATAAAGAAAAAGCACAAAATATTCTATTGGGACTTCAAGTTTATACAAAATTTAATTTATCTTTGATTCTATTAGAAGGGGACTCCATGATTATGATTTAATGGTATGAAGAAGCGAACAACTTGAAATTGGAAATTTTATTACAACCTACAAAATGTGTGGCTCATATTTGATGCCAAGTAGCACTTTGTATTTTCTAGGGTTTTCTAGTCATGTCTAGTCTTTATTTTTGCTCTAGTTATCCAAGACCTACGAATGCTTGTGCCTTAGTTGTTCTTTTCTTATGTTTTAATGATGACTTGCTAAGGCTTGTAGCTAGTAAGTTAAGTTATAACTTGTTAGATCCTGCCAAGGCAAGATTACTTATGCATTCATTGAATTTTATTTTCTCATTAATCTATCCAATCATTGCATAGAATTAAATTTTTTTGACCAAAAATCTTATTGTTTATGTTTAATTTTTATTTTAAATGATTGTGAAAATCATATTTTTCTTTCTTCCTATTGACTTATCTTGAAAATAGTAGGTACAAAATTCTAATTTCTTAAAAATAAAATGTGCAATTTTAATATCAACAATATTATATATAAGTCTATGAAAAAACAAGTACAAAAATTCTACTCTACATAAAAAAATTAATATTAAAAAAGACATGTTGAGTATGGGTTGTGCACAACTCTCTGCATAGCTCTATTGGACATCTGACCATCACACATTGGATATCTGACCATCACACATTGGATATCTGACCATCACACATATTGGATATTTGACCATCACACACATTAAACCTTGCTAGATTAAAGCTATCAAAATTTTATTATAAGAGAGGTAGACAACATGAGTTGTTAATCACAAACAATTATTTTTTGCTTTTCCTTGGAGGTAAGAACTAGTCGAGTAAACTCGAACTCAAGACCTCCCATGTAGGAGGCTCATAGCTAACTATTGTGTTGTGGGGTCATCCTGTTAAGCACAAACTATTAACTTTTTAAAAATATCAACTTAATGTTTTACTCCTAGTGGATAAAAAGTTGATGCTATTTTTAAAAAGTTAATAGTTAGTAATAGTTTGTGATTAACAGGATGACCCCACAACACAAGAGTTAGCTACGAGCCTCCTACATGGGAGGTCTTGAGTTCGAGTTTACTCGACTAGTTCTTACCTCCAGGGAAAAGCTAAAATTTTTTGTTCGTAATTAACAACTCATATTGTCTACCTCTCTGACAATAAAATTTTGATAGCTTTAATCTAGCAAGGTTTAATATGTGTGATGGTCAGATATCTAATAGAGCTATGCAGAGAGTTGTGCACAACCCATACTCAACATGTCTTTTTTTAATGTAGAGTATAATTTTTGTACTTCTTTTTTCATAGACTTATATTTAATATTGTTGATATTAAAATTGTACATTTTTTTTTAAGAAATTAGAATTTTGCACCTACTATTTTCAAGATAAGTCCATAGGAAGAAAGAAAAATATATAGCAAATACAAACAAATATGCCTTTTCTGATTTTGGGAAATTAGTTTGTCTTATCTCTTAAATTTGAAAAATTAATTTACATAAATTTTAAAAAATAAATATAAGATTGTTAATAAATTTATTTATTCATCTAAATCACAAATTTAATAAAAATAAAAAATATAATAATTCTTAAATAAATATAAAAATTTATCTTAACTAACCTATAAAATAATACTTCATTAAACTACTTAAAATATTTTAATTATTTAAAAAAAATTCAAAACTATATGCATCCTTTCTAATTAGTAAAACTATATATATTTTTTTCATTAATAAAATCTACCTAAAATCTCTCAATTTTATTTTATTTTAAATCAAAATTATATATATGTCCTTTTTAATTAGTAAAAATAATCATACTACAAGGCCATATAGTGTTGATTACAAATAATTAGTAAAAACAATAAAATGTAATAGGTAAACACATTATTATAATTAATACATAAACTATAAATCTTCTTATTCACCTAAATCACAAATTCAATAAAAATACTAAATAATACAAGAAAATATAATAAGTCTTAAATAAATATAAGAATTTGTCTCAACAAACAAATAAAATAATTCTAAACTAAACTACTTAATTTTTTTTTAAAAAGCAAAAAATATATACATCTTTTTTAATTAGTAAAAACAATCATACTACCATATGGCCTTATAGTTTTTTATATTAAAAATCGAGGGAGAACTGTACATAAAAAGAGAAAGCTGTCATCGCCACATGACAACAGAAACAAAAGGTAAACTAGGATGAGAGTCTGCGATTGCTCCATAGTGTATGACCCAAAAAGAGATAAAAGGTCCAAAAAGATACAACAAGGAGAATATAAGAGAAAAAGATGCTATCTAGGACAGAATGCCATCAATGGCCTCCACCCATGCCGTCCACCCCTACGGTCCTTCCATCCAGACAATGCTCTTATGGCTCAGGGTGTGAGATAGCATTGCCACCTAGTCGTAGGAGGGCTTCCTGTTGTTTCTAACTTCATTGTTCAGCCTCTTGAGCGTCTCTTCGAAAGGTGAGAGGTTGTCCATGTTGCGTCTCCATTCGTACCCATCTTTCATTTCATACACGAACATGGTAGCGTGGCCATCTTTCAGGAATCTCAGCAGCTTATTCCTTTCAATGTTCATGGTAAGAGTAACCTGCGTAGCAATTTTTAAAAAAGTGAGTCTTCAGAAAGATTCAGTAAGGGCCCTGGTTTGAGCTTCAAACCTGTCAGCATTCCTAACCTTCCATATATACCAAAGGATATTAGTAGATAAAATAAACCAAAAGAGATTAGCATCTTTTTTTAAGCTATGAATATAACCAGAGATAACTTCCATTGTGTTTGTAAGGTCAGTGATAGAAAAACCAAACATTAACCAGATCTCCCTAGCAATGGAATAGTCAAAGAAGATATGCCTTCCAGTATTAGGGAGTTTACAAATAGAACAAAGCTCAAAATCATCACAACTCCTTTTTAAAGGGAGCCTATTCAGCAGCAACAACCATTTAAAGCACTTGAGTTTGGGCTCAATCGGACTTTTCCAAAGCCTGCTAAAGATTAGATTAGAGAGGTCAGAGTACCATAACATATTAGCATGAATAATAATAGAGGAATCAGAGTTCAGCTTAGCATATATATTTTGTGCCTTAATTTTAGATAAAGGAATATCATCAATCCATTTAAATGAAAGGAAACTATGCGAGTCCACACAACACTCCTTAAGTAATCCAAGATCCACACAGGCCCGCTTAATCAAGTGATAGGTTCTTTTTTGAGAGGGAGGGAGGTTGAATTTCAAGCTGAATTCTTCCCACGACGGGATATTCCCATGCTCCAACAGATCAATGAAAAGCTTAATGCCTTTGTTGGCCCAAGCCCTAGCTGAGCACCCCTGTGTGAGAGCCAGAGACTTGCCCGCATGATAAAGGTTCCACCAAATAGACCTCTCACCATGGATAAGGTCACCACTACTAGCACTAGTGTTTCCTAAGAATCCTCTAACATGTTCCCAGACCTTCCAAATAGGCCTAAACACACAAGAGCCTTGGACAGAGATAGGGAACTCTCTAGCCACGAGATCGACAAAAGGTAACTCTTTCCAGGTGTTGGCCTTCTTCGGAACGACCCTCTCAATGTTGCTCCTGATTAGAACTTTCCAGGGCTCCTGCCCTTCCAAGGCATGAAAGATCCATTTAGCCGCGAGAGCAATACCTTGGGTCCTAAGATCTTTTAAACCAACGCCACCAAGAGTTTTCTCCGTGTGACACCACTTCCAATTAACAACATGAAGTTTCTTATTGCCTTTACCGTCCGACCAAAGAAACCGTCTAATAGCCTTCTGAATATCAAGGATCTAATAATTGCTAAACATCCAGGTAGAGGAATAGTAAATATTGTAAGATGAGAGGATTTTTTGGCAAACTTGAACTCTACCAGCTAGGGAGAGGAATCTATTGTTCCATTTGTTTAGTTTCTTTTCAATTTTCTCTTTAACCCAGAGCCACATATCCTTCAGGGAGGGGGATACAGAGAAAGGAGCACCAAGGTATTTAACAATCTTGGATGGGCCACCCCTTATAGTTTTTGATTAAAAACATATTAATAGTTTTATAATTAGTACATAAAATAATAAATCTATTTATTCATCTAAATCACAAATTAAAAAATAAAAAAATAAATAGTATAATGAAATATAATAATTCTTAGATAAATATAAAAATTTGTCTTAACTAACAAATAAAATATTTCTAAACTAAACTACCTAAAATCTCTTAATTTAAAAAATAAAATCAAAACTATATACATCCATTTTAATTTGTAAAAACAACTGTAAGACCACTGAAAGGCCACTTAGGTAAAAAACATTTGGTATGTTTTTTTTTTTTAATGTATATTATTATTATTTAAAAATAATTTATATTACTTATATTATAATATATTTAAATTTATTATTTTCTATTATAAATAAAATATAATATATACTCATAATATAAGTATACTATTATTCTAAATTTTTTTTTATGTTATATAAAAATATAACATGTACAAAATATGTTTTCACATTCTTACGTGGCTAAATTATTTTATTTTGTTGATTCAAACACAAAGAAAACCATGTGGATGTTAAGATATTAAGGTTTTATTAAGAATTCTATGAATCCAAAGAATATTTTATATAATATAACATATTATTATTATATCCTATATTTTATATAATGAAAATTCATTTGAAAAAATATATTATATTTTATAATAACTCTCTCTCTCTCTCTCTCTCTCTCCACATGTCTCTCTCATCTCCTTCTCTTTAGTCTCTCTACCCATCTCTATCTATTACTCTATCATAGTGCCACATATATCTTTGTTTCTCCCTCTCCCTCTCCCTCTCCCTCTATATCTATATATATCTCCCTCTCTATCTTTCCCTCTCCCCTCTCTCTATCGCACTCTATCTTTCTCCCCTACCTCTTCCTCTCTATCTATCTATCTCTTTATCTATATCACTCAATTTTAATCTCAATCCACCTCTCTGTCTGTCTATCTCTTTATCCCTCTCTATATTTTAATATCTTCCTCCACCTCTCTCTATCTCTATCTCTTCATCTCCCCCTCTATCTTCATCTCTACTTTTAACTACTTTGAATTAACTACACTATTGGTAGTAACTTGACGCATAGCGTCTCTTGTCTTATTATGTCATTGTGTGATTGGCCCCTTTGTCCTAGTAACTTGTTTGTCCTCGTCACCTTTAATATTTCTTGTCTTTTCCTAAGTCTCTAATTTGTAAATATAATGTGCAATGTTGACATTTGGTAGTCTAGCGCACACATATAGCCTATTAGAGTTGTGAGGTTTGTGATATGGTGTCACCTATCTTATGGGCTCATGTCTTCAATAGAGTCAGTGTAAATATTCTTCCAGCAAGGCACTCCCTAATTAGTTGTGTAATAGTTAGAGTCTTGTCAACACTATGAGGTTGCAATTTGATGCCACATGTATTGGGCCCATTGACATTCATAGAAGCTTTTGGTTAGTGTTATCCATATGGCATTCAAGCACATGCTCACAAAAGGAAAATTGAGGGACTTAGTGTGGAGTGCAAGCGTGCAGCATGATGACACGTGTCCAAAGAAGTAAATAGATGCATAAGCTTGTAGGATGATTTGTAAAGTGCTTTATTAAATGTTGAAAAGTGACTAGTTAGTTGCAAATGACTTGTTTAATAATGGTGGACATGACTACTACCAATCTAATTCCTAGCCAAATTAATCAAATAAATAGTGTATTATAGACACCATAACGTATATTTTTTTGTTGCAAGAAGAATTTGGATGAACTTTGAGCTCTTTGTTGCACTTTGGGAGAATTTAAAGTTTATGGGAAAATTCAAGTTGTCATTATAAGATACAATTATTCAAATTTATTTCTATTTTTGTTTTTGAGCATTTCTAAAGTTTCTATAAATAAATTTATAAGAAGGAAGGGGTCAAATAGAAGTAATTGTTGAAAAACCTAATCAAAATTCAACTCTAAATTCTTAAAACTCGACAAATGACTTGTTCAAGTGGTCAACCTTCCACTTTAAAGAGAGCATTGGATGAATACCTATTGATTCAATTCCCAAGGTCTTCCAAAAAGCTAGTAAATGTCCATGGTTTGGGTGATGTGGCAGACAAGTTACTTGATAATGCATGTGGGTATAGAGATGTTGACATTCTTGTTCTCTGATGCTCTCTTTTCAAGTATTGGTTTAAGAAGAGGTAATATCGTGTTCTATTATAAAATTCTTGGATGCTAGATTTGACTAAGGTCATGGTGCCCAAAATTATGTGAATGTTGACTTCATCAACGTAGTAGCCAAATTATATGATGCACCAAAAAGGATGGTATTGGCTCATAATGGAAGTGAAGGATCAATTTGAGTAAAGATCCTATTTCTAAGGTTTTTGGATTGAACCTAGCTGCCAATAAAGTCATCAATTTTGAAGATTTCAAGGAGAAATATCAGTTGAACAAGAGCAATTGTAGAATTGTACTTCTTCCCAAGCATAGGTTTAGAGGGTTGGACAAAAAGTCCATCAAAATTCTAAACAATGGAGTAGAGGCTCTTAGTATCGATCCATTTGAGGACTACTTTATTATAACATATCATAGTTTATGCCAAGTTTTGGGTGAAGATGCTAAAGAAAAGATGCATATTCACCTTATGCACATGGCAACAAATATCCAAGACCTAATGGTATATAGTGAATATGACTTTGCTTAAAACATTGTAGAGAATATGCACAAATAATTGGTGGCCATCAGGGTAAATGATAAGCAAGTAAATTTTAGGTGGTGTCCCCTATTGTGTCACATGTTTTTGTATTAAGAAGAAATGTATAGAGTAAGGCTCTGCAAGTTAAATATTTTGACATCTTGAGTGTTTTCTTCCTTGTCTAATGTTGGACATATATATAGGATAACCATTTTGATAATGCCAATTATGTCATATTTGAATAGTGTTTTGTTAGAATAATTTTTTCTCTGGAGAGGAAGATTGCCAAAAGAAACCATTGATATTTTGAGATAAAAGGATAGAACTAATTTGGGAATCCAACACAATTAGGTAGATTTGTACTTTCATACCAACACCACTGCCATAAGGGTATACGGTTGTAAAGTGAGCCCACATATTCTACCCAAGAATGTTCCAATGAGATTGGCCTATTTGGAAATAATTTGGTAGTTGAATAAATTAGACAAGGCACATTTGAGAGGGCAAAAGAAAGGATATTTCTTTATTACATGTACAAAGTTTTTTTTGTCCATTAGTACGAATAAATATGGATTAGATCAAAATCAAAAGGCCCCAATTTATTCATGAAGTTTTGTATGTAGAAGATGTTATAAGAAATTGATTAACAATTGACGAGGTGAATGATAGAAGAGCCAAATGGACTAGTATAATGAGGGGTGAAGAGCAAAGGAAAAAAATGCATGCAAATCATCCTAGTGCTTTTGCATAAACAAGGGTTCCTATCCTTAGGAAATAGAAAATATTTAAAAGTGTCAATGGACTAATTGGAAAGTCTCCTACAATAAATGAAAGTTATGAATATCAACCAGAGAGGGACCCTCATACTCCTATCCCTCCATATATTTCTACTTCTAAAGGGAAGGATCATATGGAAAGTGAATTGGTCCAACGAGATCGATCTCAATTTTCTGTTGTCCCTTAGAGAAAACACAAAAGAAAAGGAATCTTATTAATTACATAATTGAAGGGGAGGCAATTGAGATTGAGGATGTTGCAAAGAATGTGATTGGGGAGGAACAAGAGGTTGTTCAATCCATATCTTCACCCCCAAGGGTCATGATTGTTGGTATGCCAAGAAATAGGATGGAAATGAAACTCAAATATAGAAATGATGATAATAATGACATCAAAGCCCTCACTTGTTTAGAATTCACGTCAAATGATGATTTTGTCAAGACTTGGGATTTCTGGGATTTTGTACTTAGGATGAAGAAAGATGAGTTTCAAGAGAAATTGGAGAAATCCAAAATAAATTTAAACCCTTCACAATATGAAGATATTTCTCAAAAGGTGTTGCATGAAGTAGGCTTTGATATTAGTAAAATTACTCCTAAGGAAAGAAGAAGATTGGTAAAAAATAGTGGGTTATTGTTACACCCATATTAGGATATATTTTTCACTTTCTTTGGACACCATTAGAAGATAGGATGAAGAAGTTTTGGCTAGAGAAGAGAAAGTCAAGCATGCCTTCTTTGGATCAAGGTTTAGTACCAAATTTGAAACCTTGGCAATCTTGGCTATGGCCCCTGGCACTAATAAGCTAAAAGAGGTGGACAATATTCACGACTTAATAGGAAATCTCATTGCCAAGATATTAACTAACATTAATGTCCACCAAAATTGCATAGATTCTTACAATAAACACAACTCTCTTCAGTGAAGCAAACAAAAAGTTGCAAGTAAATTTTGCCAAGTTGCATGAAAGATATGTGAAGATACTTGTTCAATTCAATTAATTGATGTCACTTAAAATTTCACCTCCAAGTAAAATAGTACAAATAATTTTTACACCTTAAAGTTCTGCAGATCCATCAACATCAAAGAAAAATGCCTTGGTTGCAGATATTATAGAATTAAAGGAGCAAATGCAAGAGGCCAAAGAGGAGACAATGAAAAGAAGCAATAACTTAGTTAATGATTTGATTAATTTTAGATTGACTAGAATAATGGAAAAATATGATGACACAAGAAATTTTTTTTAGATTTGAGGTCATCTTATGTTAAATATATGGAAGACAACGGAATTTTGAAATGGATAAATGATACATGAACTCCTAAGATTGAAATTATGAAATAAGTGCATAAACAGGTGAAGTGTGATCCAAAAGTTCCTAAGGAACTCATACAAACTAATAATTTGTTGGTTATACTTGAATAGTTTATTGCATGCACATCAAAACTGAATAAACAGGTAAATGATATGTATGCTTTACTTGAAATGATAGAGAAAAGAATTATGTTAGAAATTTTGGATAATGATGGGAAGATCAAACCATCAAAGAAATGAAAAGGATAATTTAGTACAGTGGTGCCAACCCTAGCCTCATCTATATGTTCCAATGAAGAATTTGAGATGAATTTGTTGAATACTACATTGGATGAATTGTTTACCCTAAAAATGAATCTTGACATTTTTAGTAAGGAGACTAGGGTAATTTTGGATGCAAAATATGTTATACATAATGAAAAAATAGCTAAGTTATTTTAATTCCAATGGCCTTAAGAGAAGATGTTTGTAGCTTGTATAGAGAAGTATAAAAAATAGGGAATATCTACATTTCAATAAAACATTA
Source organism: Cryptomeria japonica (assembly GCF_030272615.1). Taxonomy (NCBI): domain Eukaryota; kingdom Viridiplantae; phylum Streptophyta; class Pinopsida; order Cupressales; family Cupressaceae; genus Cryptomeria; species Cryptomeria japonica. The sequence continues at coordinate 401,745,661 of NC_081408.1, forward strand.
TGCTTCAATATTCAAACACCTAGATCAACAAATGACTTAATTTTGGCAATTTTGTAGCAGTGTAATAGTTTTGGCTTATGTGGCATTTTCAACATCAAGCTCGGTCTTCTTTAATGGATATAATTGATTTGTGAAGCTTGTTTTGAAAGGGAAACTATATCTTGTAATGGGCACAAGTCCCAAAGTTACTTTTATTAAATAAAACATTCAAATGTAACTAAAAAGATAGACATGAATCATGTAATTTGGTTTTAGGCCAACACATTTTTCTTTTCTATATAAGTGACTTGATATATTGTTAAAGGATCCTAGAATTCCATTATTTAGGTGGGTGTTTTGTTGACAGGTCAATATTTTGAGTCATTGAAAACAATTTTTCTTGTAGTGAAAAATCCATGTATGACATATTTTCATTTCAAGTTAATTAGAATGAATAATGCTTACAATTGTCTCCTTGATGTATGTACTTCTTATATATAGAGCGATTAAGGTTGTTGCTTTTGTTCATGTAATAGATTAAATGCTTTGAGTGAGATATGGAGAATCATGTATATCATTAAGGATTTGTAAGTAGAATTGTTGGAGAAACCCTTTTGTTAGATGTGTCTTTGTTAGGCACTAATACAATTATCCTCTAAGTTTGAAGTTTGGATGTAAGAACGATAAACCACTTGAATGTTTTTATATTTACTAAGTTTGGATTAAAAGTTCATATCTTTTATAAGTTAATTTAATGTATATATGTTCTCAAAGCTAGTAGTAAAAATATTTCCAAGAATCTAGCCAATTATAAGTTAATCTTATGCATCTTGGTAAACATTTCTGAGAACATTTATGCTATAACAATATCCTAATGTATAGAAGGAAGAATCTATTGATATTGAGATGAGGGATACCCTCTAGGTCTACTGGAACCTAAAGTATAGAGGAGAACTATTCTATTGTCTCATGTTCATTAGTCATTGATATGAAAATATTAAACATTAGAAATGGCTATTCTATAGAGATATTTAAATCAATTAGAAACACCAACAATGCCCTAGATTTCTTTTTATACAACATTACGTTCATGAAATTGACAAGACATGTTATATTACTAACCATGCAATTCATAATACAAAAGAGAATAATTAAAAATAGTCCACAAACTTTGGACACAATGGAGCCACAATTTAATGACTTTGACACCGTTCTTAATCACATCAAAGATGACACTTTGGATAGAGAGACATTCACGAAAAGGCATGTGAATTAAGAGGATCAAATGTGAGTAGGAACTAAATGAATGGTGTGTGTGTGTGTGTGTGTGTGTGTGTGTGTGTGTGTGTGTGTGTGTGCATACATATATAAGATTAAACATTAGACATCAAGATATGCACATTCTAGGATTTCATTGAAGATGACTAATGGGATGTTAACAATACATTGAGATGTATTATTCTGCAATTAAGAGTGGGACGTAAAGAACTACCAATTTTATTCCAAATGATATCGTTATCTAACAATTTAGTATATAGCTGGGAGACAATGGATTAAGCAATACATAGTTGTCCCTTCTATTTTGCATCAATGTACCAACTTTATATATTGAAAAAAAAAGTAGGAAATATTGTAAAGGCTTATTACAACATAGTATTTGATTCTAGTCATACTATATTAGAAAAAATTGTGAAGACACCACAAGATATTCTTTATGAAGGTATGCTATTATACATGATTTATACAAGATATTGTGGAGATGGGAAATCAGGAACACATGAAACTTAAAATAGGCCAACCACTAAACCCTAGAAACACACTAGATCCAAATCTTCAACAATAGAGTATGTATGAATGCAAGCAAGAATGAATGAATAAACAAACAATTATACCTTCATGTGACTAAAAATGATGTTTTAAATTCATATAAGCATAGGGTATGCAAACTTATAGAAGATTTTGACACTTTTAATCTATCATCCATACCTAGAATTCATAATAAACATGTTGGCAGACTATCTGCAATACAAGCTCAGTATGATATAACAAATGATATCAACAATGGTAGAAAACAATAGTATGTCAAGGTTGTGGTTAGACCTTCTACACCTAATAATAAAATTCATTGGCAAGTACTTGTTTGATAGTGATCAACAAGTAATGAACTTTTAGAGGGAAGAAACAAAGTTCTTAGCTGGAAATAAAGAAACGTTGGAACAACAATATGAAGATCAAATGGTGCAACTAAAAACAAACAAGTTGCCTAAGGGACTAGTGACTTTGGAGTCCATTCAATTTAGATGATGAAGTAAAGAAAGAAAAGGTCAACATGAAAATCAAACAAGAATAGTATGAAGAGGTGAGAATCTTCAAAATAAAACTCCTCAAGAATGTTAAGGTATGTACTTAGGAAGAAAATGAGTCTTTTTTGAAGCTTTGTCAAGAATTTAGTGATATCTTTTCTTGAGAATATTTTTATTTAAAAGGTTTTGATCCCAATATTTTCCAACATGCTATTGAGCTTGAACCTATTGCCAAACTAGTGAGACAAAAAAAGACCTCTCAACCCCAAAATTGAACCTCTCATTATCAAAGAGCAAAAAAAACTAATTGAGAGTAGCATAATATTTCCCATTAACCATACATCATGAGTACCTAATCTTGTTTCTATAAGGAAAGAGAATGGTGAAATCAAGTTATGTGTGAGCTTTAGGGACCTCAATTAAGCTTCCCTTGAGGATCATTACCCTATGCTCTCTATGGAGCAAATCTTACAAGTTGTTTCAATATTTGGAAGGTTTTCTTCATTAAATGATTTTTTAGGTTATAACCATATCTTGGTGAAGGAAGAAAACCAATATAAGATAGCTTCTACAACTGAATGGGGTACAATGTCTTACAAGAAGATGTATTTTTTATTGTCCAATGTTAGGGAAATCTTTCAGAGGGCTATGGATATGGCTTTTCAAGGGCTAATGTATAAGATAGTGTTGGTCTGGTCTATTTGGAAGATATCACTATTTTTCCTAAAAATGTTAAGGAACATTTTTCTCACTTGAGGTAGGTTTTTGAAAGATGCAGGGAATATGGCACATCATTAAACCCCAAGAAGTGCAATTTAATTGTATATGAAGGTAAGTTGCTTGATCATGTGGTCTGCAAGCATGGTGTCACAATTGATCCTAAAGGTTAAATTCTATTTTAGCTCTACCTCAACCTACTCACAAAAAATGCTTGCAAAGTTTCTTTGGCAGAATTAACGTTGTTAGAATATTTATACCCAATATTGTTGATTTGTTGAAACCATTAACATCTATGTTGAAGATGAATATGCCTTTTAGTTGAACCAATTAGGGAAAGACAAGTTTTGAGTGCATAAAGGAAGCATTAGCAGCAACACCTACTCTCCTAAATCCCATTTTTAAAAAATATTTCATATTGTATGCCTATGGAAAAAATGACAATATTTCTACTATGTTAGTACAACAAAACGAGGATGGTTTGGAGCACCCTTTAGCATTTTTCAGTCAAGGCCTTAAGGATTATGAATAAAGGTACACTTTTGTTGAAATATGTGTGCTTGTTGTTAAAAGTTTGAATAAATTCAAGCATATTATCTCAAACAACAAGGTTTACTTGATGGTTGGTCACCCAAGTGTTAAAGAGTTTTTGCTGAGTAAAGATTTGAGTGACAAGAGATTTGGTTGAATCACTAAAGTGATGGAGTATGATGCGGAAATTAAGGTGACTAAGCTGGTAAGGTGCAAAGTTCTTTGTGAATAGTGAGTTGATGGATCCATGGCAATGAAAATAATGAATGAGAGGTTGTCCTAGTAATCCAAAATGAAACACAAGCAACTGCACCTACTCCTACAAGTTGGGTACAAGATATGGTTCATTTCCTACAAACTAGCGAGTGCCATGTGGGGATGGATAGAGAAAAAAGAAGGTACTACAAGTTTCAATACATCCCATATATTCTTTTGAGTGGTATTATTTTTAGAAATGACTTTAGTGGTGTTTTACTTAGATGCATTGAAGTTGATTAGATCAACAAGATTTTACATGAGTTTCATGGAGCAATTGGTGGAAATTTTTCACCAAGAGTAACAACAGTAAAATTCATGAGGGCAGGCTATTATTGGCTTAGTTTGTTCAAGGATGCACACTCATGGGTAAGAAAATGTAAATATTGTGCCATTTTTTGTAAGGAAGGAGAGGTTAGCAACCCTTCCTTTGCAACCCATTTAGGTTGAACAACCCTTCTTGAAGTGGGGTCTAGACTTCATTGGAGTTATTAATCCACCTTCAAGTGTTGGCCACAAGTGGATACTCATAGCTACTGATTATTTCATTAAATTGATAGAGGCTATAATACTTAAGGAGACAAATGAAAATGTTGTTCTAAGTTTCTATATAATCTAATTACAAGGTTTAGTATTCTTGTGTCTATCATTTTAGATAATGCTTTGGATTTTCTAGGAACAAGAATAACTAACTAGTCTCTTAGGAATGATATTTACTTGAATACTTCTTCTAACTATAATCCCCACGGTAATTCCCAAATAGAGTCTACAAACAAGAACCTTCTCAGGATCATCAGTAGCGCACACTAAGCTGAAATAAACCTTATTGGTTGATAGAATAACTCTCAAGAGGTCTATGGTATTTTCAATTTATACGATAGTTTATGAGAAGGAAGCATAGCCAATCAACTTGAAATGCTGAATGAAGAACCAATGGTGGAAATTTTGGCATAACTGGTTGAGTTAGAGGAAACAATCAACAAAGATTTGAAGGCAATGGAACTTCACCGAGCACAAGTAAAGAGGTCTTTGGACAAGAGGGGAGCTCCTAAAGATTTCAAGGAAGGTGATGTGATCTTGAAATGGGATGAGCTAAAGAATATGCCAAGTAAATACTCCAAGTTTAACTCATTTTGGAGTGGACCATGCATCATTTATGAGTGGAAGCAACACAATGATTTCCAACTATCCAAGCTAGATGGAGAAATTAAGCCAATCCTAATCAATGGGATTCACCGTGAGCACTATTTATGAGGTATAATCAACCATTTTGTACATATTAGAATAGGTTTTGGGAATCAAATAAGTGTTAATTTATGTATGTGTAGTTCTTCTTTATCATCCCAAGGGCCTTAATGGCATGAGTTTGAAGGCCAGGTGTGACCATGCGCTTGATAGAAGCTTCCATGCCCTCGTAGTTGGTAGATGTCATTGTAATGTTGTAGAAAAAGCGCTTGAGTAGCTCCGCTTTGTGAGTATGAGTGTTGTTTAGCGTTGTGAATTCGATGATTTTTTGGACCATCTTCCTCCAAGTCTCCATTGCATACAAATATCTCCTTCAACAGGTCCAAAAGGCTCTTTTGCTTGCAACTGCACTTATATTTAGGGATAGAGATGAACTCTATCTCCATAGCACTGATTCAAAAGAATTCACCATTGAGAATGTTCTTTGAAAATAGGAGCCTATAAAACATGGAAAAGGCATGCCGACACCTAGTCAAATCATTCAGACAAAATCTTTGAAACCTTACTGATGAGGATAATTTTTCTTTGGTCATAAGACATGCGCTTAGATTAAGACCATCAATTTGACATAGATGTGTCATTTCTAATTAAAGAAGGGTGTTTTGGCCAGAGGTTAGTGTTTTTAGAAATAGATTAATTGTTCTATTGTAAAATGGCATAATATGAAAGGTAGTCTGCTATTGAGTTAGCTTCATGATAAACATGTGAGAATGTTACCTCATCTACTTGATCCATTATTGTATATATTCACTCAACACACACGTTCAATTTCTAGCTTGAAGCTCGACATCTAATCATGGCATTGATTATGATATGAGAATTTCCTTCAACCAAAATGTGGTGTATATTCCTCTCGCAACATAATTTGATTCCTAGGAACAAGCCAACAAATTTTACCTTGTTGTTGGTGTTAGACAGTTCAAATAACTGAAAGACAATGGGGGGTGGGGTGAATCAATTGTCACAGATTACGGGAACCTTAAGCAATTAAAACTTTAATATCGAATCCCAAAATATTAATACTGGAATGCTTAAACCAAATATCGAAATAGCAGTTAAACCAATTAAGCATAAATAATAGTCCAAGGGGTTGAGCTTAACTGGTTAAAACACTGGGTTCTCATTGTGGAGACCCAAGTTCAATTCCCAATAGGGACATCTAAAGTGAAATTCTAAGTTGTGACTCTTGGTTTTCCAAAAGATGGGGAAGGTCTTGGGGTCAATCTAATCAAACACAATAATAATAATAATAATAATTCAAAGATATGTAATGGCGATGGGCCCCCCTACTATGGCCCCACTGGTTTATAGCTCCAGTCAAAAGCTATTCAAGCTTCGGCCAATTACCTATCAAAAAAAAAATTAAGCATAAACAATAATTACAGAATAAATACCATCCACATGACACCAAAATTTGTACGTGGAAAACCTGGTAAAAGGAAAAAACGCGGTGGGAAGCCTACCCACAGTCATATAATACTTCTGCAGTAAGTATGTGAATTACAATTGAGGGGCCTGCACTTGCAGGAAGACCAACAACCTAGAGCACACTTCTCATCACAAAAGGAGTCTCACTGACTACATAGAAATCCATACTACAATCTAGAGAAGTGTTGAACTGCAAAAGATACCATCTTCTATGCCTGAGTATAGTTCCTGTAATGCCCTGCCAGGAACCCTAAAGGAAAACAACACGACTAGGCAACTAAAGGGTGAAACAATTTTTTTTTCAAAAGACTAAGTGCACTAACCATTGCACATTTAATAACACAACGGAAGTCTAACATATGATTTCCTAAGGGTTACCAACAAAGATTAATTCCTAGATTACATTAACACCACAATTAATCCAATTGTCCATTTACTTAGATAAATTAAATGCTTAAGTTCAAGACTACACATACATCTAAATCTTCATAATGAAAGAAATCAAAGTATTCCAATGCATTTATTTATCCATATTTCATTTATACATAAGATCAAAGCAACTGAATCAACATACATTCCACTGACATAATATTACAATATCCATAACTACATGGCTTCCAATAATGCCACCGATTACAAAGTTACAATATCAAGGTTACATAAAAGTTTGATACAATGACCACAAGGTCTCAACTCAACAATGATCTCAAACAAGAGCTGGTACATGAACCACGAACCAAGAAACACCTATGAAGCCTTTCCTCGCCTGGAGATACAATCCAGAACATTCGATGGGAAGTGGCACTACCACACGACCATGTGATCCCAAAATGGAACCACCCCACTGTGCTAGGAGATAGTAGAAAACCCTCAAGCAAGCAAAGTAAGACAAGTACGAAAGGACTACAAGACTCTGCAAACATCCATGTAACTCAACTCACAAAACACAAGTGACTCTAAGGAGAGAGTGTCATCGCTTGTCTTACGGTGGATACCATGGTACAACCTCCATAGGTCCCAACCCCCATCCTGGGTTTCTCCTGATAACCTCTCCCGAGCCTCCGGTTCCAACTAAGTCTCATGCGGACCCTACCAATCCTTTCGTGAAGACAAGGTGGTAAGTTTGCCATTCCAGGCCTTCTCGTAGCATTATGAGCCCTGTACTAGCACTACACCTATGCATGATGTACATTATCTTAATTAATATTTATCTCACTCCCCCCCAATATATTATTAGGTTATCACTTTTTAATTGACTTTTGACGGGTTATCCTGTCATCCACTTCGAGCATGGCCCTCGCTCGAAAGCCACTCTCTCTCATAGGACACTAACAGGAAAGGTCTCTCTATGAGAATTCTATGCGAAACAGACAACCATAAATAATCCTGACAAAGCACAGGTGAAGGATACATAATCACTAACCCAAGATTGACCATTTGGACAAACACACACAATGGCTCACATCAATAAGGTTATACAACAACACTTGACCAAGGAGAAATAATAACATAGGACACAACGACAATTCAACAAGAATTGCAATGAAATTAAGCTTGACCAAGAACACCATATGCACAAGATCCTATTACAGGCAATCTTTTCTTAAAACAAACAAAAGCATATATAACTTGCAATTTAAGAATTTCCAGATAACAAGAATTTACAACTATTTTAATACAAAGAAATCAAACTTGTCATTTGTCCAATAAAGTTAAATAAATTCACATATGAATTAATCTCCTAATGTGTTTACAACATAAATATGGAATCTAAAATTATAAGCTTTTCCTAAAATAACTAAATTCTGAATTAAATATTTATATAAACAAAAATCTTTAATTATCAATTTCTCACATTTATATTTTACCAAAAACCTCATTTTAAAGCATAAAGAAATTACTTTAATTAAAGATAAGTTAAAGTAAAACAACTATATATATATATATATATATATATATACACACACACACACACATATTTATTAAAACAATTATATTTTTATTTTATTTAATTTCTTTGAAAACAAAATTAAAATTATATAAAAATAAAATAAAATTTAAATTAAATTAAATTTCTTTTTTTGGGCAACCCTAAGGTAGCGGTGCTACCCTATGGCAGCCAACGCTACCAATGGTAGCGCTGCTGCCACAGGTAGCAGCCGCTACCCTTGGGTAGTGTTGCTGCTCTAAGGCAGCAACCACTACCGTTAGGTAGTGCTGCGTGGGTAGAGGCAGTGCCTCCCCACAAAAATTTCAATTAAATTTTTTTTTTATATATATTTTTAATTTTTTTTTTTTTAAAAACATAAAAATGAATTCCAAATTCATTAGAATTTTCTGACAGAATTGACACAAAATAAATATCTCAATTCAATAAAATTCATTCCACAGAATTTTATTATTATTATTTTAATTTTTTTTTTGATAACCCAATAAATTTAATTCTCAATTAAATTCATTTCAAAGTAATCAACTAATTTCACAGAGACGCCATTATTTAAAAGACTATCAAAACAAATCAAACAAGAGGGATAATTTCTCAGGTAAATACCCCTTTTTCACAAATCTTGCAATTTCCAAGCATCATAAAATCTTGACAAATTTTCCATAATAATTTTCCTAATTTTCTCAAAATTAAATTTTTTTCCATAAACTAGAAATAATCATCAGGCATGAATTTTAAATCAAAACCTAAATTACCCAAAAGAGGGTTTTGGAATTGACAATAATTTACACACACATCATTCAGAGAAAAATAGAAATATTTTCTAATAACCCAAAATCAAAGAAGCCATCCAACCTGGTATAGCTTTCCTAGAAGAAATCTGTAGAAGAGCCCTAATCTTTTCAATAAGCTTCCAATAAATTTCTTCACCTAAATTCCTGACCTGTTTCCTGTGTAACTAAAATAAAGACCCTATTCAAACTAAAATTCTAGGTTCAATAGCTTTTTTTTTCATAAAACTTAAATTTAGAATAAAAATAATTTTCTTTTCTTTTCTAATTTTATAACAAAAGATAAGCTAACATGCAATAATTAAAAATCATTATTCTTTCTTTTCTTTTCTCATGCAAATTAATTAATTTTCTAAATAAAGAATTAAAACAATACTTTAATTCTAATTAATTCTTTTATTCATTTATTTATTTATAATTCTAGGAAATAATAAATACAATTAATTTAATTTATTTTTTCACAAAAACTTTAATAAAAATATATTTCTAATATCATGCAGCTTGCAACTTAATTTAATAATAATTAACTAAATTTATAATCTCAATGCATAAACAATACAACTATGAGATAATTCCATAAACTTAATTAATTAATTAATTAAATCCACTAAAACACTCAAATTAAACAAATCTCAAGCGATTACCCATACAAAGGTCAAACGACAAAATACGAAGGCCGAACAAACTAACAAGACGACCAACTGACGACACTCACACGAGTGTAACTGAGTAAAATAGGGTCAACTACTATCTCCTCCACTTCCATAGGAAAATATAAGGCACGCTCAGACCTGTGAAGCCAGGTGGAGACGATACCCCGTACCTACCTGGTACTTGTACCTGCAATAATCTGCATCACTGAACCACACATGCATATATATACAATATAGAAAACACGGCATACACACTGATGAAGGAGAATCACGATATTCCCTGTCTCACCAAAACGAGTGAAGGAAAATCATCCCCTTGTATCCAATACACTCGCAAACACACAACATATAATTACACATTGCATAGATAAAGTAAAATGTTAGTACATAGCAATAATCCATAAAATGCCATAAATCACAAATACTGAAATACTGCAAATAAATTATACATCTCATCTCCAGATAAAGCATAATGTCATACAAATCTGAATAATATATTATGGTAATGTATCCACTGAAAACAAACAATAAATATGAGTCTAATGAGTTCAAACGAATAGGGGTACTATAGTTCCGGTTAATCTCAATACCAAAGGACTAAATCCTCTTCCATAAACCAAATTTGATCTCCAATGATCGACCAAATCCTCTGGCTGAATGATATTACATTATTCACACATTACATATCCATATCCCATTCTCTTGACCATGATGATCTGCAATGAGATCTTACATCATTTATATACAAATCCTTGACCATAAACAATCAGATCGATCACCAGACAATAAACCAATTACATAATTACAAAACATGTCGGCCTTAGACCAAACAAACAATATTCAACACATAAGACATCCCAGAAATGTATCGAGAAGTCCAATCCACACGCTTCATTAAACTGGTCCATAACCTAGACCAACCGGGACCCAATATAGGTCCACACGCTAAAGCAATGATCTCCATCTGCCAAGTCTCTAACATGATCACCAACAACCTCCTGAAACTCCACCAGAAGCTGTGCCAATACCACTTATGCATATCATCAAAGATTTTCATCAAAAGCTCTGTCGGTGAAACCCTTTCTGAAACCAGAAGTCAAGCTTCCAAGCAAACATGATAGCATCCGATCACCAGACTGAAACCAACTGACTGAATATGAACATGAGTATCACGAATAAGCCAATTCCATAACCAAATCATATCGGAGCCTACCGGATCATGCCGGATCCAAACCAACCAGAAACCACTCAACCTACTGGGACAAGAAGGGTGTCGGTAAAGCATCCAAACAAGTAGTGTTGACATCAATGAAAAAACTTCAATGCAACACATAATCAATTCCTCCAAATGGCCAACAATCTCCCCCTTTGGAATTGATGGCAACACTAGATGTGAAAAACATCTAAGTACCAAGAAATGCCAAACAAGTCTCCCCCAATGGAAGACAACCAACAATCTCCCATTCAAAGATATATAAATGAAGTTTTGAAACAAAGACCATACTCCCCTTATGAATAATATCTTTGTAAAGCTTTGAATTATGCATATATCTCTCCCCTGATGTATACAACTCCTTAAGTTTTCTTTTTCACATCAATATCTCTCCCCCTTTGACATCAATGCCAGATATCTGACATAAATATCAAAGCAAAAATATAAACCACTAAATTACAAAGCTGACTACTCCCCCTAAGCAGTAGCATCCCCACATCAGTGCCGGAATGAAAAGTATCTCTGATAATGCATACCAGACTGATGCCAAGCCGCATCAATCAAGTCTCTATCGGAGGGGCAGAAACTCCCAATCTGTCTCTGAAATACTCAAATAATTCTTTAGGCAAAGGTTTAGTGAAGATATCTGTAATCTACTCTTTAGTGTTCACATAAACTAGTCTAATTTCATTCGCTTCCACCTTTTCCTTCAAAAAGTTGTACTTGATAGATATGTGCTTTGTCTTAGAGTGAAATACCGGATTCCTTGATATGTCAATAGCAACAGAGTTATCACAGTGAACAACTAGTAGTGCATCACAATCCACCTTTATATCCTTCAACATTTGTTTCATCTATAGAACCCGTGTATAGTTAGTAGCAGCAACAACATACTTAGCTTCAATAGTAGATAAAGAAGTACATGATTGTTTCTTGCTAATCCATGAAACCAACTTCTTTCCAAGAAAGGAAGCTCCATCAGGAGTACTTTTCCAGTCATCAACATCTCCAACCCAATCAACAACTGTATATGCACTTAAAGTAAAGTTATCATCCTTAGGGTACCATAAACGATATTCTGATGTATTTTGCAAGTATCTAAAAATCCTTTTCATCACACACTCATGATTTTCTCTAGGATCACTCTGAAATCTTGATACAATACAAACAACATTCATTATGTCAGGCCTAGTCTGAGTCAAATAAAGAAGACCTCCAATCATAGATTTGTATCTTGTAAGATTTACCCGTGTAGAAACATATTTTCTTGTCAATTTCTCACTGTAACCATAGGAGTACTTAACGGTTTGGAATCTCTCATACCAAATTTCTTCAACAATTCCCTAGCATGCTTAGTTTGACAGATGAAAATACCTTTGTCAGTCTGAGTAATCTGCAAACCTAAGAAATTTTTTATTTCCCCAATCATAGACATTTCAAATTCATTCTTCATATTGTCAGAAAATTCAATGCATAACTTATCTTCACCTCCAAAAATAATGTCATCAACAAATACTTCAATAATCAATATATCATCATTAGTGATATTATAATATAAATTTCTGTCAGCATTTCCCTTAGTAAAACCAAGCTTCAAAAGATATTTATCCAACCTTGCATACCAAGCTCTAGGTGCTTGTTTCAATCCATATAAAGCTTTCCTTAACCTGCAAACCATATTTGTATTATCTAATAGTGAAAAACCATCAGGTTTCTCAATATAAACTTCCTCATCAAGATCCCCATTAAAAAATGCACATTTAACATCCATCTGATAAACCTTGTAGTTCTTATGAGCAACATAGGCAAGAAATAATCTTACAGCTTCAATCCTAGATAGCGGTGCAAAAGTCTCTCCATAATCAATTCCTTCCTTCTAAGAATAATCTTTACAAATCAGTCTAGCCTTATTCCTTACAACTTGACAATCCTCATTCAATTTATTCCTAAACACCCATTTGGTTCCAATAATATTCTTATTTTTAGGTCGGGGAACGAAAGTCCATGTCTTATTTTTCTCAACTTGATCTAATTATTCTTCCATAGATTTCAACCAATATTCATCTTTACATGCCTCAATTACTGATACCGGTTCAACTTGTGAAATTAAACATACATCATTAGTTTCCAGTCTTCTTCTTGTCATTACTCCATTGTTCTTATCCCCAATGATCTAATCTTCTGAATGATTCATTTTCACATACCTAGGAGTCTTTTGACTCTTTGTTCCTCTTCCTAATTCTTCAGTTCCTATAGAATTTTCTAATACTTCCGGAGTAACTGGTTCAACACTCTATTTCGGTAAAGGTGCTACCAGTTCAGATATAATCATTTCCACCATCGGTTCCTTCTCATAAACTCTGATTTGACCTCTATTCAACTCATCCACTTTAACATTAACACTCTTCATAATTCTTTGCAATCTCTTGTTATAACATCTATATGATTTGCTTTCAATAGAATAACAAAGAAATTTTCCTTCATCACATCTAGGATCAAATTTTCCAATGATATCATCTCTCCTGATATATCATTACTACCAAATATTCTGAAATACTTAACTGTTGGTGCATAAACCATAATTCATAAGGTGTCTTACCAGTTTCTCCTTTGATATGTACTCTATTGAATGTATAAACCGTCGTGCTTGCTGCTTCTCTCCAGTAGATATGATGTAGACTAGCTTCCATCATCATTGTTCTAGCAACATTCAAGATAGTTCTATTTTTCCTTTCCACAACTCCATTCCGCTGAGGTGTCCGAGGAGCAGAAAATTGTCTTCTTATACCATGCTTCTCACAAAACTTATTAAACTCATTGGATGTGAATTCTCCACCATGATCTGACCTCAGACATTTAATCTTTAATCCTATCTTAGTTTTCACTTTAGCCTTAAATATCTTAAACTTTTCAAATGCTTCAGATTTTTCCTTTAGAAAAGTAACCCACATCATTCTAGAATAATCATCAATGATTAGCATGAAATATCTATCACCTTGAAAACTTTTAACTCTATTAGGGCCACACAAATCAGTATGAATAAGATCAAGAACATCATTAGATTTATCTTTTATACTCCTAAAAGAGGTTTTGACCTGTTTACCCATTTGACATTCTTTACATACCGGATTATAGGGCTTCATAATCTTAGGTATATCTCTAACTGCCTTAGTTGAACTGATCTTCACAATGCAATCAAAATTTACATGATATAGCCTTTTATGCCATAGACAACTCTCATCAATCTGTGCAATCAAACATGTCTTCTCACCAGAATTCAAATGAAATATATTACCTTTTGTCTGTGTACTGGTTGCAATCTCCAAACCAGATCTGTTAATGATTTTGCATTTTCCATCCTTGAACTGTAGTTGAAATCCTTTATCCACCAATTGTCATACACTCAAAATATTATGCCTTAATCCTTCAACATAATAAATATTATCAGTATTGTTCTTACCATCCAATGATATAGTTCCTTTTCCTTTGATCATACATGCTTTGTCATCTCCAAATCTAACCAGACCGCCATCAAATTCTTGCAAAGATAGAAACTTCCCTTTATCTCCAGTCATATGATGTGAACAACCACTGTCAATTACCCATTCATCCTTGTCTTCAATTTTAGCAGCAAGTGCCTTCTCTTTAGGTACATTCTCTTCCAGTGCCAGAACATCTTCCTTGATAGCCAAGAACACCCATTCCTTTTCATTATCGGGACCACTAGTAGAGTCTTCTGCCGGTTCATCATCAGAATCAGTAATGCTTTCCTCATCCGCTATGTAGCATGATTTGTCTCTATTTTTCCTGTACTTATACTTGTTCTGATATCTAGGGTTAGGCTTAAAAGATCTTTTAACTCTTTCTTCAAATCTTGAATTCCTTTCAGGACATCTAGATGCAAAATGACCAATCTTATTACATGCAAAACATTTAAAATGTGCTTTTCCTTCATACTTACTTCCTATCGGTCCTTTAGGTACTCTTCTAGCAAATAGTGCTTCAAGTTGCTCAAATTCTTCATCTTCTCTCTTCATATCATCCAATTCTTTTGCATATAAATCTTTCCAATCTTACCGGTTGATGATGCAGATGCATGAAAAGCAGGTTCAGACTTCACAGCTCCAGAAGGTCCAAATTCTTCAAGCTCAAAAGTAAATAATTTCCCAACCAAGGTATCTCTGTTGACAAATGTATTAGACATTGTTCTCAATTCATTAATAGAAGTACCCTTCATCTTGTAAGCCGGTGGTAGGGATCTCAAACTTTAGAAACAATTTCATCTTCACTCAGAGTTCCACCACAATATTGAATTCCCATAACAATATCATTTACTCTTTCCATGAATGCAGTAATCCTTTCATGTTCTTCCATCTTCAGGTTTTCATATCTCACCTGGTAACCATCAAGTTTAGCAATCTTTACTGTAGGGTCACTTTCATTAAGAGTCTCCAACTTATCCCATATAGCCTTTCCAGATGATTTGTCGGTTAATCCCATTATTTGTTGATCAGAAAGTGCACACAAGAGGGCCTCTCTTGCTCTACAATCATTCTCAAGCTCCTTATCCAGGTTTGCCAGAGGAGGATTGCCAGATGTTGGATTATGAGGTGTGACACCATTTTGTGTGATCTCCCAAATCTCCTTGCGAAGACATCTCAGACGAGTCTCCATCCAAATCTTCCATATTGTGTAATTTGTTCCATCAAGCCTTAGAATATCTCTTCGAAAGATAGCTCTAGATGAACTAGATGAACTTGAACTGTTAGATGCCTTAGGATCTTCGTCAAGTTGTTAATCTTTCTGCAGAGAGGACCAAAATTTTGATACCAATTGTTAGATAGTTCAAATAACTGGAAGATAGCTGAGAGGTGGGGGGCGGGTGAATTAGTTGTCACATATTACCGGAACCTTAAGAAATTAAAACCTTAATACCGAAACCCAAAATATTAATACCAAAGTGCTTAAACCAAATACTAGAATAGCAATTAAACCAATTAAGAATAAACAATAATCACAAAATAGATACCATCCACATGACACCAATATTTGTACGTGGAAAAATTGGTAAATGGAAAAACCACGGTGGGAAGCCTACCCATAGTCAAATAATACTTCTGCACTAAGTATGTGAATTACAATTGAGGGGCCTGCACTTGCAAGAAGGCCAACAACCTATGATGGACTTGTAAAACACTGAGAGGGGGGGTGAATCAGTGACACCAAAAACAATACTCTACAACTTAACACTTCTTCCTTCACATCAAATCATCACATAACATATCTCCTTTTCTCATACAAAATAATTCATTGTGATGTCAATATATAGACATTTAGATTTCATGTCGGTCTCTATAAATCATATCACAATTTCCTAGGTGCAGTGTATCTGGTCAAACAATAATAACTCATCACAAAAATATCGCCAAAAATTATCAGTAAGGATAACTCATCACGACTAGTGATAACTCATCACATAATCAATGAATACCAGTTGGAACAATCAATACCGGTTGGAGTTAAACATATAAACCATTTTTCCTTTGATGCTCCTTTGATATTCTCCATTGGATCTTCAGGTTGATACCGAGTTATGTATAACCACTAGTTGTCTCCATGTATATACCGGTTGTTACCATGTACCGGTTAGATATAAACCTCTAGTATACCGGTTGTAATATAAACAACTTTGAAGTCACACCGGTAGACAATATGAACATATGTGTGTGTATGTGTTTCATCAATGACAACATATGATGAAGTTAATCATTACAATCATCATCAAGCCAACAATATCCCCCTTTGGCATTGATTGCAACACTTAGAAAATTTTATAGTAATACCACTAAGTGTGCTTACAATTTTTTTTATACACATACACATATACATATACTCCCCCTTACTACATACAACATACAAAATTTTCACAACACGCATACATATTTCTACTCCCCCTTTGACAACAATGCCAAATTGAAAATTAAATATATATAGAAAATTGTGTATCAAAATGTTTTACATATACAAAAAATTGAAAAACAGAATCAAGATTCATGCATTGCTAGCCTCAGAAAAATGTCACTAAAGTTTCTCTTCAATTGAAAAAAAGCATGTTCCCATGTCTCCAGCAAGTTTGTAGTGAACTCAAGTGTAGACATAATCTGAGTATGGAACTCTTCCATTGAATCAAGTGTACATGTTTCTAGTGTAGCCAAAATAGCTTCTGCATTCTTGTAGGCTCTTTGCAGTATGTCCACTTGGGGTCTGAGTTGATTCTTCAATTCCTTCAGTGATCAGTCTTTTTGCTTTTTCAAGATCATAGGTAACTAACCTATTTTGCAAATCATCCACAGATTTGCCAAAAGAAAAAATAGAATCTTGAAGTGGTACATATGCATTTCATATCTTCTCTAGCTCTTGCTCTGTTTCAATTCGCCTATTATTGATATCAGAATAAAATAATGAAATATTAGAAGTAGATGCGCTTCTCTCCATGCTTCTTCCTGTAACTCTTCTCAGCATAAGTTTTTGCTTCTTCTTCTAGGGACTTAAGTTTCTCAGATGCATCAGCAACCAACTGACCAAGTTTGCTAATAGGAGTTCTCAAATACCCTGTAGCAGTTTTCGGTAGTAGACTTGTTAGAATATCCACAACATTCTGAATGGTTTCTGCTTCCATTCTTTGTTCTTTAAGTCTTTTCTTGTATGCCCTAGATTGCATGACAGTTGCAATCTTCATCATTTTAGATGCACTCATATTATCAACAATTATAGGCCCTGAAATGCCTAATGAGTCATCATCATCTTCATCAGTCTGTTGCATGACTAGAGATTTTACCAGTTCAAGAGATGTTACCTTAATAATCTTCTCTTTCTCTTGTTCTTTCTTCGTTTCTTGTTCAGAAGTCTGTGTATCAACTTTTTCATCAGATTCCTTCTGAGTGACCTATGAAACCGGTGGGAGTTGGGGTTTTAGTGGTTGTTCCTTGGCTGGAGGAATATCCACTCCTGGTTGAGTTGCAGGTTTCTCAACTGAAGTAACCTGTGAATTTGAATTTGTCGGTGGCTGCATATCTGGTGCAGTAATGTCTCCAGATAGATCTATTGTATCTTGAATATCATCAACAAGTATGACTCGTTGGACAATAGTGTCATCCTTCTTCTTGACGGGATAGACAATATCAACTTGCACAAATTCTTCCTCATCCATTTCAGGTCGATCAACAATATCTTGCTCATTCTTAGAGGAATGTATAAGTTCTTCCATCCGTTGGATATTACAAGCAATCTGATGAGTCTCAGTCTCAACAGGTTGCACCTTTCCACTAATTAGCTTCAATCTTCTTGGCTTGAAAGCAAAGTGAAATTTGTACTTATCAACCAATTCATTCAACTCATCCTTTGACAAATTAGAAAAATATTGTAAAAATACATCATCTATGATTTATTTTTCTTTCCTTATTGCTTCCTCCCATTTATTCAAAAGAATAGTATATAAGGAATTAGAGATATCCTTTTCAAGATCATGAGGTAATCTATTATAATGGCACAAATAATTGATTACCTATTGAATAATTTGTTCCTTTTCATCTTCATTGAATGGATCAAAATGATCTTTGACATTATCAAATCTATTTCTTCCTAATGTCTTCATTGTTCTCTCAAAGTGAGTCTCAAGCTTGTAAGTTAAGACATCAATAGGCACAGTTGCCTTTGGCACTTCCTTCACTTGCTTGGTTGTTTTACCAGTTGCTTTCATTTTCTTAGGTTCCTCCACAGTATCAGTACCTTCAGATTGTGCTTGGATAATTAGTTTCCGACCTCTTTTCTTTGATGCAGTCTCCTTCTTTGCATATACTTTAGGTTTCAGTTCCTTTTTGGTTTGGACACTTCATGTCACTCTTGTAATTTTTATCACCAGAGGTGCTTGCTCAACCTTCTTCTTCTTACCTTTATCACTTATGGTTGGAACACTACTGGTTTTAGCTTTTGTAGTTTGAACTTCAGCTGTATCCAATCTTGCCTTCTTTTTGTCCACTGGAGATGCCAACAAATTATTGGCATAACCGATCAATAAGTCATAGTTGACCTCATAGCTCATGTCTTCCATTTATTCTTCTCTAGGCTCAATAGCCTCCATCAAATAGAAATCAGTGGTAACTGTGAAAATAATGTCCTTAGCGAAGTGTTTCACCACATCCTCAGGCAATCTTACTCTCATACTCATTTTCTTCTAAATTCATTGAAATATTTATTCATTGCAGCAAAAAAGGTGTTCCTCACAACCTTGATGTTGTTCTTAATCTGGGCAGATACCAATAGATCCTTAGACCATTCAAGATCTCCAATTCCCGGTAGGAAATTCTGGAAATAAAAGAATAGACTGATCAACAACTATCCAAATTTAAACTTTTGACTGCTATCCTTCTTGATAGACTGAAGATTCAACAATAATTGACTCTTTATGGCCTCACATAGGTCATTATTAGCATTTTCAACTATCATCTTATAAGCAGTATGCACTATTGCAGATGGAATACTATTCAATCTACTAGAATAGAATATCCGGTAGCCTATAACCATAGCTGCCAACTTAACTGTTGGGTCCTTGATGTTATTGACAGAAAATGCATGCACATTAGAGGTTGATCTGGTTAGAGTGTTTACTGTCTCTTTTGAAATTCGCCTCAGCTTAGGTACTTCATCAGTTTAGTAAAAACTAGTTACAACTTGAATGGCTTCCTTGGTTACAGTATGAGTCCAATCTAAATACATGTTTTCCCCATGAACACGACTCAAAATAATTTGGATATGTTTCTCTTCAAAATCTTCAAGAAAATATGCTGCATTATGAAAACCTTTCTCATAAACCCTAATATATTCTGGTTGAATCTTTCCATTTTAATTGCAAAGGAATTTCAACTGAGAATATATCGACAATGATCCTAAATCCTCAATCTTGCAATCAATGTAGCTGGACAAATCTCCTTTCACTACAACACCACTAGGAACTTATGATAAAGCATTATAAGACACAATTCATTCCGCCTTTACAACTTCCATAGGTTCAGATGTGATCATCAATTTCTCTACTGGTTTAGAAGATGATGCCATTTCAGATAGACTAGATTTGAAGTGGGATTTTTCAAAGAAATACCTTATTTTACATGCGTTGCCTCGTTTGCCAGTTGAATACTCAAGTGCACACCAGTTTAATCTTCACCAACCTTCAAATCAGCTTGATTACTCAAATCATGATACAACTTCAACTAAAATCAGCTAACAATCCTTTCTTAGCTATGCAAGCGCTCAAAAATTCTTTCTCGAATGCATTAGAGTAAAAATAACAAATTGAAACTTGCTTTTATCCTTTTTACCTACTGCATTAGATGCTCGCCCGTTAGGGTTACAAACCCTAATTACACCGCTTAGTGATACATACAATATTGACAGATGTAAAACCGGTTGATAATCGATTGACAAAAAGTTATCTAAATTTCATTCATTCAAATTCTCTTACCACTCATTCATCTCAAGGGGTTTGGAAGTGGTTTTACCGTTATGCTCCCCTTAGCCATATTGAAAAGGCTTAGTTCACTAGTGCAGGATTCTCCACACTGGGTGAAGGATTAGTTTCTTCTCTAGGTAAATCATCACTCTTCTTCTTCCATATTCGATTCATTTCTTCTCTGGTTTCTTCAATATTGACCTTCTGCTTGCCTTTTTTATCTTTAGAAGGATTAACCAGTTTTCTATTTCTGGATCTACAAAAAATTTCAATGTGTCCCAGTTTATGACAATGATAGCAAGCCATTCCAGATGATCTCCAAGATCATGCATTACCTCTCCTAGTTCTTCTTCTGCAATTCATAGCCACATGACCAAAGTTGTTACAGATGGTGCAAATGACATTTGTTACGTTTTCCATCTCAAATGGACTAAACCGGTTGTCATAGGGTCTTTGCTAGTTCATGTTACCCTGGTTAACATAATTTATCATCCAGTTGCCATTTGGTCTTGGATGCATATGCGGTACTGGATTATTTGCTCCATATCTGTATTCAACTGATCTATGTCCATACATTTTGCATTTGAAGCAATGACCTTCAAATTTCTTGGACACATACCTAGCATTTCTATTGTAACTTGCATTTCCATTAGGTTTGTTTCTACAGACATTTGCAGTGTGACTAGGTTTATGGCAAAACAAACATGTTTAAAGACCTTCTTATCGGTACGCTTTTTAGCCTTAGGAGCAGATTTGTTCTTATGAGTGTTGCTCTTGGTATCGAAGGATTTCTCCTTTTTCAGATGTGTGAAAACCAAGTCCAGAGGTATCACCATTCATCCTTTGTGATTGAATTTGTTCTTCTAGCAAGGTAGAACTTCTGTTGAACTTTTCCAATTTCTCATTTGCTTCAGTGAGCTGTTTGGTGAGATCTTCATTATGTTTTGACAGGTTCTCTCTCAAAGATGATGCTAATTCAAGATCTAGTTGTAAGTTCTCTTTTTCTTCTTTCTCTGCATTCAGATGCTCATGCAAAGTAGCATTCTCTCGCTTGATCTTGGCAATCTCATGATATCTTTTCTTGGTGAGATCTTCAGCAATTCTCTTGGCTTCCAGTTCCTAACTCATGCGGATAGTAAGACCTTCTAGCTCTCTCCTCAGATTTAGCTTTTCACTGTTTAGTTTTTCAACTTCCTCAGCTAAAGCATTAATATTGGCCTCATCTGAAGAACTATTATCAGATATTTCTAATAGCTGTTCAGTTAGATCTCTCCTTTTGACTTGAGAAGCTTTCAGTTTGACCCTTAGGGTTTGAAGCTCATTTCTACTAGCCTCAAGCTCTCTTGGCATCTCAAAGTAGCTCATATCCCCCATGGTAGCTTTAGGGTTTCCATCTAAGCGATTAGGCTTTAAAGAAGTTAGGCTCTGATACCAATTGATGGACTTGTAAAGCACTGAGGGGGGGGGGGGTGAATCAATGACACCAAAAACAATACTACTTTAAACACGGACCGGTAGATATACTTAATAAGTTTGTTAAACAATATGCATGTAATCCAAAATGATATAACAACATCCACAATAAGTAAAACATCCACCATAACACAAGTGTTTATACGTGGAAAATCCAAATAGGTAAAAACCACGGTGAGATGGGACTCACAAGTTAACTATCTGCAGTAATAGATAACTGATCGGTTAAGGTCTACAAAAGGTTTCTCTGCTAGGAGCGAATCCTGTTAAAGATCCCAAAGCTTAGTCAAAAGCTATACCCAGTAAAAGGTAGTACCCTGTAAGGAGTAACCTCAGTAGAGGATTTATGAATCCAAACTAATGGATCACCTGGTTAGAGGATTTGTACAATGAAGCTTGTTAGAGCTTACTCGGTTAGGGGATTTGACTGTTGCAATGATTAGAAAACAACAATTGGTATGATCTAGTAGTAGCACAACTTTCTTGTATAGATCCTCTTCTGCGCACTCAACACTTCATTACCATCATACTCTGCAACTTAACACTTCTTCCTTCGCATCAAATCATCACATAACATATCTTCTTTTCTCATACAAAATAATTCATTATGATGTCAATATATAGACATTTAGATTTCATGTTGGCCTCTAGAAATCATATCACAATTTCCTAGCTACAGTGTTTATTCTCAAACAATCACAACTCATCACAAAAATACCGCCAAAAATTGTTGGTAAG
This sequence comes from Cryptomeria japonica, assembly GCF_030272615.1. Taxonomy (NCBI): domain Eukaryota; kingdom Viridiplantae; phylum Streptophyta; class Pinopsida; order Cupressales; family Cupressaceae; genus Cryptomeria; species Cryptomeria japonica. The sequence goes on from NC_081408.1 coordinate 401,768,440, forward strand.
GATAGCCCATCATGACTAGTGATAACTCATCACATAATACATGAATACCGGTTGGAACAATCATTACCGATTGGAGTTAAACATATATAAACCATTTATCCTTTGATGCTCCTTTGATAATCTTTGTTGGATCTTCAGGTTGATGCTGAGTTATGTATAACCACTAGTTGTCTCCATGTATATACCAGTTGTCACCATGTACTGGTTAGATATAAACCTCTAGTATACCAGTTGTAATATAAACAACTTTGCAGTCACACCGGTAGACAATATGAACATATGTGTGTGTATGTGTTTCATCAATGACAACATATGATGAAGTTAATCATTACAATCATCATCAATCCAACAACCTAGAGTGCACTGCTCATCACAAAAGGAGTCTCACTGATTACATAGAAATCCAAACTACAATCTGGAGAAGTGTTGAACTGCAAAAGATAGTATCTTCTATGCCTGAGTATAGTTCCAATTAAGCTCAATACTGAAAGACTAAATCCTCTTACATAAACCAAATTCGATCTCCAATGATCGACCAAATCCTCTGCTTCAATGATATTACATTATTCGCACATTACATATCCATATCCCATTCCCTTGACCATGATGATCTACAATGAGATCTTACATCATATATATACAAACCCTCAACCATAAACAATTAGGTCAGCCACCAGACAATAAACCAATTACATTATTACAAAACATGTTGGCCTTAGACCAAACAAACAATATTAAACACATAAGACATACTGGAAACGTATCAAGAAGTCCAATCCACACACGTCATTAAACCGGTCCATAACCTAGACCAATCGGGACCCAATATAGGTCCACATGCTAAAGCAATGATCTCCATCTGCAAAGTATCGAACATGATCACCAACAACATCCTGAAACTCCACTAGAAGCTGCGTCAATACCACTTATGCATATCATCAAAGATCTTCATCAAAATCTCTATCGGTGAAACCCTAGCTGAAACTAGAAGCCAAGCTTCCAAGCAAACAAGATAGCATCCGATCACCAGACCAAAACCAACTGACTGAATATGAACATGAGTATCATGAATAAGCCAATTCCATAACCAAATCATACTGGAGCCTACCGGATCATGCCGGTTCCAAACCAACCAGAAACCACTCAGCCTACCAGGACCAGAAGGGTTCTGGTAAAGCATCAAAACAACTAGTGTTGACATCAATGACAAAACTTGAATGCAACACATAATCAATTCCTCCAAATGGCCAACACTTGGTACTGATGGGAAGATTGATTGTCCATGCCCAAGCCAAGGCACCCTTGTCATTTCATATGATGAAACTAGCACTAGAAAGGCTTAGATTGCCTTTAGAGGTGTCGTCAAAGTTCAATTTTAATATACTTGTTGGGGGCAGAATTCAATGTCTTATGACCTTCTTGGTGGATGGCTTGATTATATCTCCTTTGATAATTATCAAATTTGTCCATGCTTTCACCCTTTTTATCATCCTAGGTGGAAAAAATTTGCACATACAATGAGCCATTTTGATATTTAGATGTATGCAAATGCAAATTTCAATTTTGTTGATGATTGTTTGGGTATTATTTTCTTTGTTTTTGAAATTTATCAATTTGTGCTCTTTCTAGAGTTGCCATGCAATTTATGTCAATGTCTCAATCCACATACCACATACCATAGAGATCTTTTGTTGAGTCGAGGCTATCCACACATAATACCTATTATATCATTACGTAGCAGTCCTTGCCATTTTAGTTTGTTGCAAAAAAAATTCTAGAAAAATCTTGCATTGAACGAAGAGATGATATGTAGTTTCTTCAACTTCTGTGCAAAGAGGGCATCAAGAGGAGCTCATAATGCTGAATCTTTTTAATCTTTCTCCTTTTGAATTTTTTTTATGGAGAGCAGTCCATACGAAAGCTCCCACCTTTAGAAGAATAAACATTCCCCAACATAAATCCATAGGCCACACACCCATCGATCAATTTGATTTGGCTGCTATGTAGCCCAACCTTGTTGAGTAATTTCTAGACTTGGCCGCACACCACACAGTCTAGTCATTGCCCTCCACCAACTAAACATTCATTTGGTCAAATTCAATAATGAGTGCAAATTTGCATGCCTCCAACATATTAAATTTTTGTACTTGCAAATCCCTTCATCCATTGAAGAGTAGTCCTGAAGTGCCTTCTTTGTAACTATTCTTGGTAGGGGAAATGGGTGCTTTCAGCTCTAGAATATTATCCAAAGGGGGAAAGCCATTCCATGAGTTGTGCCACAAAGAATCTCTTCTCATATCAGAGATTGTCCATGTCAAATGATTCACCATAATTTCCCTACACTTGATTAGGAAATTCCATATTGTAGAACCCTTGGGCAAATTTGTACTCATAAGAATTTGATTAGGTTGCATGTCATCCATATATTTTTCTATTAGGGACTGACTATATATTGCTTTTGAGTTCTGTATACACCTAAAAAATGGTCTGGAGATAGTTAATTAAATACACAGTTATTTGATTAATTTTCCTTCCCAATTAATTGAATTCACAAGCAATTTGATTAATTTCTCTATTCATCTACTAGTAAATAAATCTACTTGATTTATTTATATAGTTCATTTCATATCCCTTTTGATTAATTAATCTAAACTAATTAATCCTCCCCCTATCTAAATCAATTCTTCTAATCCCTAATTAAAATTAACAAACTCAATTTTGTTGAGATTAATTACCATTTTCCAATTATTTGAATTTCTAAATTCAAATGAGCACATGGCTCCTAACTTTTAACCACCTAACCTAACCATCCCCTAATCTAACTCATTCCACCTAACCTTGGGTTTAACTAACCCTATCCTATCTTGCACACCCTAATGTCCTTATCCTAACCTCCCATGGTGTGGATATTCTCCCCTTGAGACACATGGAACTTTTGCCACATGTCTCCTCCCTTGGAAACTTGCCCTCTCATGAGCGAGGCTCCTTGACACTTGTCACCATAGAGGTGACAAGTGTCCCTTGCTCCAACCTTTTCTCCAACTTCCTCAATCTTGGCCCTTGATATCTTCAAATCAGATCTAGATCATCGATTCCTGCCACCTCAGCTTTGGCCTTAGAATTTCTATAAATATCCCCCTTTTTGGAGCAATAAGGATCCCTTGCATTCATATTTTTAGCATCATTACTATAGGCATTTGCATTTCAATAATCTAGTAATTAGCATTTTGGATTAATCATAGCATGTTAATATAATTTTTTAGATCATGCATTTCATATCATTTGCATAATCAATCATGATCAAGTAGCTACTCAACTCTTGAGTTGCCACTTTGGAGGTCATTGCTCCCCTGAGAGTCAATCAGTCCAACACCTTCAAGGTCCTCAAGAATAGAGGAAAATGGGATATTTCAAGGAAGGCTTATGGTTTGCATCTTTAATTTAGTTTTCAATTAAGCTTTCCATTATGTTTTATTGTCTCATTATATGTGTATGCCTTTCTATTTACCACATTTTTAGCATCACAAGTTCTTGAACATTCTCCATGATAACTTCGAGCCAAGGGCTAGATTGCAAAGTCTTTGGTCCTGAATGTTAGTTCCACCCTTCAATTTATCTTTTTAGACAATCTCCCAAGCCACCAAAGGAATGTGTTTCTTCTCATTAGCACCATCCCATAGGAATATTCTAAATTGAGATGTTAGAAGTGAAGTTGCCCTATTTTTGAGCTTGAGACATGAAAGTGAGAAAATGGGAATATCAAAAAGAGTAGATTTAACCATTGTGATTCTCGCAGCAAGTGAGAGCTAGTCGCCAATACACATTTCACACTTCTTTTTAATTTTATCAATCATGGCCTTCCAATGTTACCCTTTTGAATCTCCCATGAAAAGTGGAATTTATAAATATTTTGAGGGCAAAGACTCAATTTTGAAATCAGCTATGTTTACAATCTTCATTGTACTGTGTGTGGGGTATTGAACAAAAACAAGCTAGACTTATCAAAGTTAATGGCTTGGCCCGAATTATTAGAGTACTCCTCTAGTAGACCTTTAATGGTTTCAACTTCGTGAACTGTGGGAGATCCCATAAGAATTGTATCATCGACAAACATTAGATGTGTAAAAGGCGGGAAGCTATGCAACAATCAAATTCCAATTCAATGGTAATTGCTCGCTTTGTGTTTGATGTTTCTTCTTAGAGTGTCTACCATTAGGAGGAAAAAGAAAAAGGAGAGGGGATCTCCTTGTCTGTGGCCTTTCCCACCTTGGAAGAAACCATTCAAGGCACCATTTATAATCACAGAATACCTAGTGGTAGAAATGCAATTGTAGACCCAATTTAACCATTTTTTCCCAAATCCAAACTTCTCCATCACCTTAAGAAAAAATATCCACTTACTTGATGGTATTCCTTAATGATATCTAATTTTATGAGCATACATTTGAGAGAAGACTTCTTAACCGTATGTATAATTTCATGTATAGTTATAACCCTGTCCACAATGTTTCTTCCAAAAATAAAACCACTCTGCTCCCAAGATATTACTTTGTGTAGTAATAATTTTAGCATGTTCACCATCAGTTTAGGTATCACTTTGGAAATTGTGTTGCACAACAATTTTTTTTTGTAGTTCCCGAAGTTAATGCATTCACCTTTTTTGGGAACAAGAGGAATGCTTGTGTTGTTTATTTCCTTGAAAATCATGGTTTTATTTCTAGATTCCTCCACCACCTTCCAAATGTTGTTTCCCATTAAGTCCCAACAACTTTGGAAAAACCTTGCACGCTATGAGTCTTATATGGGTGTAAGTGAAAAACCACATTTGACTTCATCCAAGGTTGAGGGACACATCAAGAAAGTATTGTCTTTATCAATGATCAGATTAGGAATGCTCTGCAAAAGTAGATAACTGAGGGAATCAATCTCATCCTCCTTTCTCAGAAGCCTCTTAAATAAATTAACCCCAATATGTTGCATTTCATGTGGCTTGCTCACCACCGTGTTATCAATTTTCTTGATTTGGACGATTTTGTTTAGAATTTGCTTATTTTTGGAGGTGTTGTGAATTTTTTTTAATTCATGTCGCCTTCCTCCAACCAAACTTCCCTCGATTTTATCCCCTATTAGAATTCCTTTCAAGCCAATACTTCTTTGTATTCAACCAATAATGATTTATCTTTTTGATATTCATATTGGGTAATACCATTCTAAATTACCATTTCGTTGAGCACTACTAGAGTTATTTTGATCCAAATCTTATCAACAAAAAAGTCACTAAAAGTTTCTCAATTCTCAACATTAAACTTCTTTGTAACTTTCTTTAGCTTTCCGTGGAAAATGTACATCCATGATCCTTTTTTTTCACAAGGTTCTTCCTACGAGGATTTTAGTTTCAGTGTCAATTCTAGGTGTTTATACCTCATTTTTTCAAAACAAAACTGATATTTTGGGCCATTGTTGGTCTCAATTTTGCCTACCTCAACTGAAAAATGATTAGAAATAGGGATGGGACATATTTGTGAGGTTGGAAGACTAGACCATCTCAACGACGAATCCAAAATGAGAGAGCAATCCAAACACTTTGCAATATTGGCGAAGCCTGATCACCTATTATTCCATGTGTAATTTCTATTCAAAGGCAAACAATCAATGAGATTTTTGTTATTGACAAAGTCTATAGTCTTTTTTTGAATGGGGAATCAACCTTGTTCCTCTTGATTTTTCTAATTGATCTAGGATGGCAGGAAAAACACCACCAAAGCTATGCATTTCTTGAGGATCATCCAACTCCTTTCTTGGTTTGATCCACAGTCTTCTTGTTTCATTTGTCTTAGTTGGGCAATAAATATTATATAGAAATAACTCAAGAGGTGAACAAAGACTCTTAATGCCTCTCTTCTGCCAGCTAGGGTTTGATATTAGTATGCCAACCTTCACCTTATCAATGCGCCAAAAAAACCTAGGCCACTTGAGGCACCCTATGTTTCCACAAAGGAGGCTTCCCATCATTTGAAGTGTTTACAAAATAATTTGACATCCTTATTCCCCAACTTAGTTTCCTCTAGAAGAATGATATCATCTTTCTTAGCTTCAAGTGGGCACTTAATCATGCACCTTTTTTTAGGGGCATTCAAGCCCTTGACATTCCATGTAAGGACCATCATTTCCCTCTAAGGGATCAGTTTCCTCCCGTGGGTCCAAAGAGTAGCATGTAGGCTTTAATTGAAATTTCATCCACTTTCAAGGCCTTCTCATCCCTCTTTTATGTACCATATTTTCTCCCTTTAGACTTCTTGACTGCACTTCCATTAATAATTTTTAAAGTGGATTGACTAATACATTAAGAATCTAGGATGTCGATGGCATCCAACGGGTTATCTTCCTCCATCGAATTCATATCATCATTTGTCTCTTGATCAAGATGGGGAGTTTTAGGGGAGCTTACTCTTTCCTTTATGTGAAGATCCTCTATGGGTATCAAATCTCTAGTTTCATAGTTAGTTTCTTTTTCCCCAATCCTCACATGCTTGAGATCCATTTTCTTGTCCAAGAGTTCCTCCTCTTTTAGTCGTTCAATCAAGTTTTCCCATTTTGTTTCTTCCAGTATTTCTTCCCCTTATGTGGTTAGGGTTATGGCCTTGAGGAGAGTTTGTTAGTGCCGCTTAGATATGGTCTTTTGTGTATTGCATTTTTTAAGTTTTAGGGATCCATACTTATGGGATTAGTTTATGCCATCCTTCTCCATGTGATTTCAAATCCTACACCTTAGGCAGTAAAATTTCCTTTCTTCATATTCAATATCCTAAAACCACTTCCTTCCCCCATATGAGAGTGTAATTGTAGAGGATAATGGATCGAGGGAGATGATTTTAATTCTAGGAAAAAGTGTGGATTAACTATCTCCTCCATCCATACCAAGTACCATTCCAAGTTTGGAACCAATTAGGCCAAGGTATGGTTCCAATCTATAATCAAGTGGCAGATTGTTCAGAGAGATCTAGAAATCTCCATTCCATGAAGCTTTTTCCTTTTTTAAATGTAAATCAAGAAGTCATTCAACCACCAAGGGGAAGCACTTACCACTTTGTCACATTCATTTTCTGATGCAAACTCTATTGTAAAGAAATGTTTTCGTAAAAAAATGATCTCCATCACACTTTTCCAATTTTCCCATATCCATGCTTGAATATGTTTGTGGGATGCTCTCCCTCCAGTAATGTTTGCCTGAATTGCAAGATAGGAAAGTGCTTCCACGTCCATATTGACCACCGAAAAAACATAAATTTCACATGGAGGGGTCATGGACTCGATAATGTGGAGTCCCTTACGAAGTTTCTTTCTATTTTTTTTGTGCCCATTTTATTTTGTGCAATTCTACCACATGTTGGGTTTTTCTCTGATCGGTTCTCCATTTTTTTTTGTGCCTAATCCAAGGTTTTGGTTGAAATTGGCCAACCTAGAGAGAATGGGGTTTCCATAAGCTAGGATTGTGCCAAATACCAAATTATCATATTGCTATCAAGATTCAATTGTGTAGTTTTTGAGTCAAGCTCAATGAACCATGTTTCATGAGTAATGGTTCACAAGAGCCCATCTCTCATGAGAATGAATGGTCCATTTAGCACTCATTTCATCTAGGTGATACTCACAGAGGTGAAGCATTGGGCCTTCTTGATGTGTGTGTTAAAAAGTGGTCTGTAGCTGCAAGCACAACACTTCAATTAAGTCATTATATGCATGGTTAGTAAATAATAATCAATCAATAATAAACCATAACAAAGAGACTAATTTCCTTCTAAAAGATGTGAGTATAAGATTGCTCTCATATTTTTATAAGCAATACCAGTGACTAGACTACACCAAGATGAAGGATTTTAATCTATATGATATTTAACTATATGGATGCAAAAATGGATGAATAATTCAAGCAATAATCAATTCAAGCAATATGGGTGAATAAAACTAAATATGGATGCAAATAATCTAAAAAAAAGCACAATGTATTCAATGATTCCAGAGCGAAATTAGCATGATAATAATCTCCAAGCGTGTTCTCAAAAATCTCTGGGGTGAATTGAAATGAGAGCTAAAGACTGAATTTATAGAGAATTACAAAAAAGCTCAATTTAGGATTAATTGAAAATAATTGAGAAATCTGGTTTAGTTAACCTTGAGATAGATTCCAATTATAGTTTAATTGAAATGCATTCAAATAAGAAGTTCAAGTTGCATTAGAAATAATATTAAATGAATTCCATGCACTTGTGATAAAAATAGATAATTCCATGCATATATTTGATTTTTTCAAGAAAAGAGTCTTTTCAATGCAACTGAACTTCTTTTTCTGAAAAGCTTTGAGTTCAAATTTTAAAGAATAATTCAATAATTCAATTAAATTGCTTTTTTGATTTCAAGTTCTAAATTTAAAAAAAGAAATAATATCTCAAGTTTGATTTCTCTCTCAATTCAATTCTTTTTGTTTATTTTCAATTCAACTCTTGCTTTTGTAATTAATTCATCTTTTGTAATAAATTAATTCCTTTTGCATGATTAAATGGCAAATTTATTAATTAATTAAATATGCAAGGATATTTAATAAATTAAAATAGGATTGTAGACACCTAAAAATGGTCAACGCTTGCGGAGTCATACTTTAACATTTGCGCATTGCCTCATTTTAGGTTTTTGCGTTGCATTAACATTTCTCTTATGTCACACACTTGGTTTTTATCATTTGCGAGCATCGAGTCTTTCTTCTACATTCTTCATTCGTCTCGCTCTCAAATTTGGTCTTGTCGACAACACTATCTAGTCATGATTTTGATCGATCTTATCCTGTCGCATCAATGTGCGTAGTCATTTGTCATCATTTTGGACATCGTCAATCCTAATTAGGGTTTTGTCCTCTTATCAATCTTGTCATTTTGCGATCGATTTGTCATCGATCGTTGTCATGTTCAATCTTGTCATTTTGCGGTCGATTTGTCATCAATCGTTGTCATGTTCAATCTTGTCATTTTGCGATCGATTCATCATCAATCGTGGTCATTTTCAATCTTGTCATCTTGTAATCTATTTTGTCATCGATCCTTGTCCTCTTGTCAATTTTATCATTTTGCGATTAATTTGCCATCGATCGTTGTTTGTCTCAATTATGTCAATTTGGATCAATTAGTCATTGTTCCTCGTCAATTGGCACATTTCTCAATCAAATCATTTATCAGCATTGGTCCTTTGTTAGTCAGAATCATGATCATAATCGAATCAACATCAATTATCTTTCATCAAGACCTAATTGTCGTTCTTGCATTGTTAGTTCATCTTTTAGGGTTTCATGATTTAATCATTTAACCTTGTTTGTCATTTCTCTCTCTAGGATTAATAAATTATTTATTTATCCTAAGTCTTCTTATCGCAATTAAATGTTCATTTAATTGGCTAATTATTCCTCTTTTTGTGAATTAATTAATAAATGACAAATTATTAATTAATTTACCTAATTCCTAATTTCCTAATTTCCATCAATTTCTAATTTCTAATTTCCTAATTTTCATCAATTTTCTAATTTTCTATTTTCTAATTCCTAATTTCAATTCTCTCCTATTTTCATGGGAATGACATAGAAATTTGTCATAATTTGTCATAATTGACAATCAATCAATTCTTGACATAGAAATTTGTCATAATTGACAATCAATCAATTCTTGACATAGAAATTTGTCATAAATTGTCATAATTGACATTTTTGATTTGCAATTTCTATTTGAATTGAATCATGCTAATTTGATCTTTTTCTCCAATTTCTCTATAAATTGGATGAATTTCTTCAATCCCGACTAATGAGAATGAGAATAATCACTTTGTCGAATCAATCACGCTTCGAGTACTCTTGAGCAATCATCTTGTCTACTTGCTTTCATATCATAATCATGCACTAGTAGGTGAGATCCACAACAAAGCTATTTGGACAAGAAAGAAGGACAATGGAGTCGCATGAAGGAAGCATTTAGATCTACATTTGGTTTGCATGGTCTTTAGTTTTGAATGTTTTATTTTCATGTCTTTATTGAGTGTGTTTAGGATAGATAATTGCAATGAGCTTTTGTGATTGAGCTATGATTAATATTTTGAATTGCTTGTGATGATTTCCGAATTCCTAGCTACATTAATTGGTGAACTTGATGTGAAAGGAGCTCCTGCAACTCCTTCCAAACCAACTCCTGCAAGTCAGTATAATCTCTTGGATCATCTAGGAAAGACACCTGCACAAATATCAATCCTTGAGTTATTGAAAATGTCTCCCATGCATCGTGCAGTCCTGGATAAAGCTTTAATTGAGTCCACTGTCCCAACAGATATTGATGTTGACCAGTTTCAAGCCCGGATTGGACATCTAGCTGTTTCCCAAAATGTCGCATTTTCTGATAATGATATCTCACCTGATAAGCTCCCTCGTAATGATCCTTTGCACCTTGAAGTCTTTGTCCATAATTGCAAAATCCGACGAGTCTTGATAGATGGCGGAGCAGGTCTTAATATTTGTACCTTGAGAGTGGTCATTGGCCTTGGATATACAGAAAATGATATTGATGCTTCCAGAAGAATAACAATAAAAGCATATGATGATACTGAGCGCCCATCCAAAGGGATAATTACATTGCCTATCAGAGTCGGTACAGTGACAGAAAACACTTTCTTGCAGGTCTTGGACCTCAATCTCCCTTACAATATGATTCTTGGTCGTCCATGGATCCATGCAATGAAAGCAGTTCCATCCACTTATCATCAATGTTTAAAATATCCTTACAATGGAACTAAGATAACAATTCCAGGAGATCCTAATCCATTTCAATTTTGTGCTACTCTAAAGGATACTCCTCAGCAGCAAGTCCCAGTCAATAGAGAGGCCAATTCACATAGTTATGTGGATCCTAATGAATTGTTAGATGCTGTCAAAGGAAAATTGAAGATACAAGACCAAGGGTGCGGAGAATATTCAATGGATCAAACATTCCTCATTGGGAATTTACCAATATCTCCAAAATCATATGGCAAACCACATTTATTGCAAAAGGAACCTAAGGTCATTATTCAATATCAGCCTCCCACTACATTTACAAGATGGGGTGAACTTGACAAAGAAACTTTAGATGATGATGTCATATATTGGCTCTACAAAGATCCAACTGAGACCCCACCCGTCAGGTTGCCAGTGGAACAATACGACAAAGGATTACTATGCTGCAAAAGAAAGGATATGACGGCTGCAGTGGCTTAGGCCTAAACAACAATGGAAGGCTAGAACCTGTTATACCCAAGATGCGACCTCCGACTTTAGGGTTAGGTTTTGTACCGTTGTGAATTGGACCCTCATCTTCCAAAGTGCCCACGTGTAGAAAAGGGCATGACTCTGATGATGAAATAACACCTGAGGATACCCGACCCGAAACTGATTCCAATGAATGGGAGTGGAGTTCTTTTTCTTCTAGCTCCTATGCCCTCGACAATATTTTCATTGACCCTGATAAGTTGCCTATGGAAGACAAGCATGAAATAACTCCTCTTCCTAAAACATGTCCTCATGCTTGGATAGAGTCATTCTGGGATCCAAGCTCCAAATCAGATACAAGCAGTTCGGATAGTGACACCACAGATGTTTACATCTTTACCATATCAGCCCTTTCTCTCACAACCGATGATGACATGCCCCTCATCTATCCCCAGCTTATCCAACATGACCAACAAGAACCACTCACATTGGACTGTTTTCAAAATGACGAAGCAATTGCAGAATTCCTTGGACTACGGGAAGGCATGCCACAAGGTGATCATAAGGTAGGATTTGCTATCGATTTGGATTCCACAACATATTTTGGGGAGTCAACTCCCTCTTCTAGTCATCAAAATGAAAAAAGAAAAGAAAAAGTAAAAAATCAAAAGAATAGATCTTTGAGTGAAAACCGTAAGGCACTCTCTGATCATACAAAAGTAAAAACAAAAGACGTACCTGCGGGTGAAAACCTCTCTGAGGTGCCCAAAGGTGGAAGAGTGGACATACCCCTATCAAGTCAGGACAAATCAACATTGCTGGTGGAAATGACCGAGGAAATCAATTTGGGTACACCTGACAACCCTAAGGTCATTCATTTTGCTGCTTCTCTATCAAAACAGGAAAAGATAGATTTTGTCAATTTCTTTCTTGAGAAGAAGATCAGCTTTGCATGGTCCTATGCAGATATGCCTAGCCTCGATCCAGAATTAGTCCTTCATCATTTGCCATTGAAAGCCGATGCCAAGCCTGTCAAACAGAAACTTCGAAAGATGCATCCCCAGGTGGCTCTTTTGGTCAAGGTGGAACTGAAAAAATTACTGGATGTGGGCTTCATTAGACCCATTGATTATGGAGACTAGATTTCAAATTTAGTACCAGTTAGCAAAGTAACTGGGGGCATTAGAATCTGTATAGATTTTAGGGATCTCAATAAAGCATGCCCTAAGGATGATTTTCCATTGCCGAATATCGACATCATAGTGGACATGACTGCTGGATATGAGATGCTTTCATTGATGGATGGTTTCTCCGGCTATAACCAAATTCGCATTGCTCCTGAAGATCAACATAAGATAGCATTCACCTGTGCTTGGGGTACTTATTGCTGGAATGTGATGCCCTTTGGTCTTAAAAATGCAGGCGCAACATATCAAAGAGCGATGACGACAATTATTCATGATTTCATGCATACTTTGATGGAGGACTATGTTGATGACTTATTATGTAAATCTGTCACAAGAGATAGTCATCTAGCCATCCTGGGCCCAATCTTTCACTGAATGGAGACATACAAGTTCAGACTCAATCCAAAGAAGTGTGTCTTTGGTGTCACAGCTGGCAAGTTACTAGGGTATATTGTTTCTCACATAGGCATTGAGGTCGACCCTGCCAAGGTTAAAGCAATAATGGATATGCCTCCTCCTTCTAATCTCCGTCAATTACGCAGTCTGCAAGGAAAGCTCCAGTCAATCCGTCGCTTCATAGCTCAGTTGGCCGACAAATGTCATCCATTCCAGCATCTACTGCATAAAGGTGTCGCTTTTAAATGGACTTAGCAATGTCAATTAGCCTTTCAAGCTCTCAAAGAATATTTGTTGTCGCCGCCTATCCTAATGCCTCCTATAGAAGGAAAGCCATTTTTATTGTATATTTCTGCAACTGAAACGGCATTAGGAGTTCTCTTGGCCCAACAAGATGAGAACGGCAAAGAGCGAGCTATTTATTATATCAGCCGGACACTGGTAGGTTATGAGCTAAATTATTCAACTATTGAAAGGGCATGCTTAGCAGTGGTATTTGCAACACAAAAGCTTCGACATTATATGTTAAGCCACCAAACATTGTTGGTTGCAAAAATTGATCCCTTAAAATACTTGCTTAGCCGAGCAGCTTTGACGGGTCACCTAGCAAAATGGGTCATGATTCTCAGTGAATTTGACATTGAGTATATGGAGCGAAAGGCGATAAAAGGACAAGTCATAGCAGATCAACTTGCAGAGGCTCCTATTTATGATGATCATCCCATGTTGACAGATTTTCTAGATGAATCAATATTTGCTCTTACATCTTCTAATGAATGGAAGTTATACTTTGATGGATCCCATACCAAGTTCGGGTCCGGAGCTGGCATCTTGTTTGTCACCCCTCAAGGTGATGCTATTCCCAAGTCCTACAGGATAACTTTTCATTGTACCAATAACATTGCAAAGTATGAAGCACTGGTTACAGGACTCCGAGTAGTAGTCCACTGGAACATCACGCATTTGCAAGTCTATGGAGATTCTCAATTAGTCATCCGACAAGTGAATGATGACTACGAAACAAAAGATGAAAAGCTTATTCCCTATAAGCATATGGTAGATTTCTTCAAGACCAAATTCACGGCTATCCATTTCAATCAAGTTCCGAGAATGCAAAACAAGTCGGCAGATGCGATGGCTACGATCGCCTCCATGTTGAATATGCCCCACAATATGGACAAATGTGAATTTTTAGTCGAACAATTGTTGGTTCCCTCTTTTGACATTCCGACATCGGATGTGATGTGCATTCTTGTTGGTCCCAACTCCCTGTGGTACAATGACGTATATCAATATTTGAAATCCCAAACCTTACCACCTAACCTTTCCGCTAACCAACGTCGAGCCTTCATCCGACAGACAGCCAAATATGTCATCATCGCCGACACCCTTTACCATCGTTCTTTTGACCATACCCTCCTTAGGTGTTTGGATTCTGATGAAGCACAAACGGCTTTACATGAGGTTCACGATGGTATATGTGGAGGCCATTTCAATGGTCTAAGCTTAGCCAAAAAGTTGATTCGTGCTGGGTATTATTGGCCTACTCTGGAAAAAGATGTTCATGATTTTGTTAAGAAGTGCTACAAGTGTCAGATCCATGGAAATTACATTCATGCACCAGCCTAATATCTTCATTATGTCATATCTCCATGGCCCTTTTCTCAATGGGGATTGGATCTTATTGGCAAAATTCACCCGGCATCTACAAATGGACACAAGTTTATCATTACAGCCACAGAGTATTTTACAAAATGGATCGAGGCTATCCCCATGACCTATATCACTGGTGTGCAAATTTCAAAATTCCTATTGAATTATATCATATGCTGATATGGGGTTCCTCTTTCCATAGTCACTGATAATGGTCGCCCCTTCAAGAATAAAGATGTCAAGGAACTCTGTGAAAAGTTTCATATCCAACACCGTTTCTCCAGTCCATACTATCCATAGGGGAATGGTCAAGCTGAAGCATCAAATAAAACCATTATCAAGATCCTGAAAAAGGTTGTCAATGACGCTGGTCGAGATTGGCATGTTCAGTTGAATCCAACACTATGGGCCTATCGCACTTCTATCCGCACACCTACTGGCGCAACACCTTATTCCTTGGTGTATGGTGTAGAAGCCATTTTACTCTTGGAAGTGGAGATTCCTTCCTTGCGTGTTTCCTTGCAACATCTGATTGATGATGAGACACACAGAGTTTCTCGGTTGCACCAGCTTGAGATGTTAGATGAGAAACGTCAAACAGCCCTGACACATTTGCAAGTATATCAAAACCATCTCCGTCGCTCTTATAATAAGAAGGTCAAAGGGCGACACTTCGAAGTGGGAGATCTAGTTTTAAAGGCAAACCCTAAGAATGCATAGTCTACTGACATCATCAAAGGCAAGTTTGAACCTAATTGGGTTGGGCCTTTCATCGTAACTGCAACATATGGCTCGGGGGCATATCAGCTTGCCACACCAGAAGGTGAACCTCTGTCTGATCCTATAAACAACATGCATCTTCGCAAGTACTGGGCATAATTTTCTATCAAAACTTCTTCAAATGTGATCCTGAAAAAATATAAAAAAATGGAAAAAGCAAAAAAATACAAAAAATGGAAAAAGCAAAAAAATACAAAAAAAAAAAGAAAATACAAAAAAAGTGAAAAAAAGAGCAAAAGAGTAAAGAAAAATGATTCGCCCTCTAGTGAAAACCTGGCAAACAGGCGCTTTGGGCAAGTACCATGGTGAAAACCTGGCAATCAGGCGCCATGAGTAATGAGATTATTGCTCCGTCATTCATGACCTCTAGCTATGCTTTCTCTTGGCTGGTTTATCATGTCTATCTTCGTCTTGACCCAATGTCCTATTCCAGGCCTGTTATTGGTCAACATCATTGTCTTGCATACTCCAGTTTCTTGTATATATGTTTTGGTCCCGGTCTATGTATGTCTTTCAGATGCGCATTAGGTGCATTCCCCTTGTCATGATCAATCACTGGAACTTTTGCATCCAAATATGATCCTGAAAAAATCATAAAAATTGAAAAATGTCCTGAAAAAATCATAAAAATTGAAAAATGTCCTGAAAAAATTATAAAAATTGAAAAATGTCCTAAAAAAATCATAAAAATTGAAAAATGTCCTGAAATAATCCAAAAAAATTGAATAATGTCCGGAAAAAATCCCTAAAAAGTCAAATAAAGTCCTGAAAAAACAAACAAAAAATTGTAAAAAATCGAAAAGCAAAAAAAGAAAAAGAAAGCATTTTGCAATAAATATCCCCTTTGTGCATAGACAAATCGCTGAGCATAAACCCAATGACATGCAATCGCACATTGTGCTTTATAGAAATCATGCTTAAACAGATGAACTTTTCAATCAAACCAAACATTCAAACTGATCGCATTTGTCATGTCAATCAACCGCAAATTTATTTGTCCTTGGCACACTATCATGAGTCTTATACAGGGTGTGGTATACTCGAAACCAGACTATGTCCTATCTTAGACGGGGTACCGCATGTCCTGACACCAGACAGCATGATCGTCCTATCAGCACTTTCAACTTTTGACAATGAAGATCAAGATGTTTGTTTGACTTGTTGGAATTAGCGAGTCTTATCATTTATTGATTTATTTTCGATCATGTTCCTATGTTGCTCGATGATGTCACTGAGTGATTTAGAGTGACCAGGATGGTTCATGGTCTCTTTCTTTTTTGTTGTGATTGCTGTTTGTCTGCAATGTGTCTGTCTTTTGTAAAAAGGGTTGCATTTCAGCTCTGGCCTTCAATGCCACGACGCTACGCATCCATTTTGCTATATTAAAATAAAGGTTCTCACCTACAAAGTGCATTACTGAAAGCAAGTTTTTCTTTGTCTCTAACTATCCTTTGTCTCATTTCTTCTTACTAACATTTCTTCCATCAGTTCAGATAGTCAGTTCGGTCTAGTGCTCTGATTTCCCCAAAAACATATGCTGCATCCTGCATTCATTGGTTAGTACATTTGCATTATATCAAACATCACATCAAGCATCATATCAAGCATTTTATCCATTTCATATTATTAATGCATCAAAAATACATAAAACATACATCCATACATGTTCCACAATGGTACATAAAATACTGCATAAGTCATCCATACATGGAAACTAACTATACGTCATAACACATTGCATCCAATCATATTGATGCATATCATATCATATGTCACAATAATATCGAAGTACAAAATTGGACTGTCTGTCCTAAGTATGGCCCGCAGGCTGACTACAAAATGTCAAACTACATAAATGTCCACTGTCTGTCCTAAGGAGCACGTGCCTCTGTCACTGGGTGCTCCCTCTGTCCTCCTCATCCCTGTCATGTCTCACGGATGATGTCCCTCCTAGTCCTGGCTGTGGTGGTCTCATAGGTCCACTCACCCCCATGCTGCTCAATGACCTCCGAGAGCATGCCCTGCTCTCTATCCTCGATTATGCCCGATATGAAGCTACTCTCTGCTCTGGTGGAACGACACCCTCATATAGTGTCCTCCAATGGCGTATCTCCTCTCCGGTCTCTACCAGCATCTGTGCCATCTCACGTACACTGGCATCCCTAATCGACCCAATGAACTCAGTGACTCTCTGTTCCTCTCGCTGTGCCTGAGCTATTGCTATATCTCGAGCCGCTATGAGTCTGGCTATCTCTGCTCTGAACTGATCCTGCTGTCTCTCTAATGTCACAATGTGATCATGCTGACTCGCTATGGTAGCCCTGCACATCTCCATCTCCTCTATCCTAGCTGTCTCCGGCTCTATGGGTATATCCTACAATGCCTCTTGCTCGTCATCCCCATCCTCATCTCCGTCCTCGTCATCCCCATCCTCATCTCTGTCCTCGTCATCCCCCTTCTCATCTCCGTCCTCATCATCCCCCTCATCCTCATCCCCGCCCTCCTCCTCATCCTCATCATCTCCCTCCTCCTCTCCTGTGAGTGGGAAGTCCTCCTGTCGCCTCGGTACTGGAATATCCAGATCTGTCAATGGCACTAGCCGTAGTCGTGCAAACCATCTCTCATACTCCTTTGTCGTCCCGGCGTCGACCACATCTGATCTCCAATCCCACTGTCTCTGCTGTAGCTGTGAGAAGTCAGCATATGCTATGTGTGGCTGAATCATACTCCCCCACTGACTTGTCTCTCTGTGAGATCGGGCAAAATGTGCAGTCCTCCTAGGTACATCCTGCCTCTCTCCAAACTATCATCTGACTCTCTCTGGCAGGTACATCTCAATCACTCTCTGGCAATTCACCGGTCGCCCAATTAGGTACCTCTCCTATCTGCAATACGATAACTCCTCACTGTCATCTGACCATCCCGGACAATCATGATATGGCCTCCATATGAACTCTCTCAGTCTGTCTAGCTCATGTCGCCAATATAGTATGTATCCAAACGGACCCTGTCTCAGTGCTCCTCCATAGCAGTACACATATGGTCGATGTGGTACTACCTGTCTCTCTATAATCAGTCGACATATGGCTATGTGCTCAAATGCCCATACCTGTAGCAATGTGACTCCACAGCTCAACGTCTGCACTCCCTGATATGCTATCTAATGCAACTGAAAATATAGCATAGCCAGTACACATGGTCCCCATGCGTACACTGTACCCTCTGTCGCCATCCGCTCTAGCACTCTTCCCCATCCAATAGGGAATCCATGGCCTCATCTGTCTCCTGCTAGTAGACATGCTATCACCACTGCTATCACCACATATCGTCGATCATACTCTGATGCCATAGTCTCCCAGCCAATCTCCCTCTCTACGATGTCCAGATCATCTGCATCGCACTCAAATAATCTGCACAATGCGTCTCTCCCTGTCACTGGGTCATATTCTATCATCTCTCCATGAATCGGAATGCGGAGGATACGCCATACATCCTCCAGTGTCATAGTTGCCTCTCCAGTCGCCAGATGGAAGGAGGAGGTCTCTGAATGCCATCGCTTTGCCAATGCGGTAAGCAGTCCTGTGTTTGCCCTAATCTCAGGCATGAACGTGATATAGTATATCCCCAGTCCTGCTAATGTATCTCTGTCCATGCTCCTGAGTCTATGTCGTAGCATGAAGCAGTCCGGTTAGTTCTGTCGTGTGATCAACGGATACTGTCGACTCTGCATCACAATTGGGGCATATTTTGTCAGTTTTAGGGTTTGCTCCTATGGGTTGCATTTCCTCATTTCATCCACAAATCAGGGTGTTTTTCATCTAATCTAACCTATCCTACCCTTATCCCCCCTTTCCGGATCATTTGCATGTCGTTTTGGACCAAAATTAGGGTTTCCATTGCACAATTGCACTTGTGTTATGAGTCTTGCGCCTGTGTCATGTAACCTGCGCCTGTGTCTCCCTACACAAGCGTAGGATTCGCCCTACACAAGCGCAAAAGTCAGTTTCTGCACTCCCTGTGGGCCCCGCAATGTCCCGCAAGCAAGTCAAATTCATAAAATTGAAAACATGGGTTTTTGAGATACATACCGCTGCTCCCGCGTTGTCCGATCATCTGAATGTGCGTACACATTCTCCGAGATGATCTGCCCTTGGAATGTTCGCCATCTCTCTGCAAGTGTCCTTTTCCAGAGCAACAAATTCTCCTCTTGGGCTAGTGCAAATGAGCAAATTTCATTCTCTTTGCCTCATTTATAGATCTTTGTCAGTACATAGATGGACGTGCACCCTCTCCATCTTATGTAGGTCGCGGTCTTTTGTGTCGTTAATTGCTTGTCCTTCATGCATCCGGTATCCGATTGTCAGTCCGTTCGATCCTATCATTTTTATCGATCAATTGGCCTATTTTCTGCATGTTTCCAGCCAATTCCTCGAGGGGGCATGCATATGTCATTGTCATTGTCTGGGGCATTTTCATTATTGTTCTTTGAAACAATGCTTAAAATCGCATTGTCTCAAAGAGGGGCAAAATGTAGACACCTAAAAAAGGTCAACGCTTGCGGAGTCATACTTTAACATTTGTGCATTGCCTCATTTTAGGTTTTTGTGTCGCATTAACATTTCTCCTATGTCACGCACTTGGTTTTTATCATTTGTGAGCATCGAGTCTTTCTTCTACATTCTTCATTCGTCTCGCTCTCAAATTTGGTCTTGTCGACAACACTATCTAGTCATGATTTTGATCGATCTTATCTTGTCGCATCAATGTGCGTAGTCATTTGTCATCATTTTGGACATCGTCAATCCTAATTAGGGTTTTGTCCTCTTATCAATCTTGTCATTTTGCGATCGATTTGTCATCGATCGTTGTCATGTTCAATCTTGTCATTTTGCGATCGATTTGTCATCAATCGTTGTCATGTTCAATCTTGTCATTTTGCGATTGATTCGTCATCAACCGTGGTCATTTTCAATCTTGTCATCTTGCAATCTATTTTGTCATCAATCGTTGTCCTCTTGTCAATTTTGTCATTTTGCGATTAATTTGCCATCGATCGTTGTTTGTCTCAATTATGTCAATTTGGATCAATTAGTCATTGTTCCTCGTCAATTGGCGCATTTCTCAATCAAATCATTTATCAGCATTGGTCCTTTGTCAGTTAGAATCATGATCATAATCGAATCAACATCAATTATCTTTCATCAAGACGTAATTGTCGTTCTTGCATTGTTAATTCATCTTTTAGGGTTTCATGATTTAATCATTTAACCTTGTTTGTCATTTCTCTCTCTAGGATTAATAAATTATTTATTTATCCTAAGTCTTCTCATCGCAATTAAATGTTCATTTAATTGGCTAATTATTCCTCTTTTTGTGAATTAATTAATAAATGACAAATTATTAATTAATTTACCTAATTCCTAATTTCCTAATTTCCATCAATTTTTAATTTCTAATTTCCTAATTTTCATCAATTTTCTAATTTTCTATTTTCTAATTCCTAATTTCAATTCTCTCCTATTTTCATGGGAATGACATAGAAATTTGTCATAATTTGTCATAATTGACAATCAATCAATTCTTGACATAGAAATTTGTCATAATTTGTCATAATTGACAATCAATCAATTCTTGACATAGAAATTTGTCATAAATTGTCATGAATTATCAATCAATCAAATTTTGCATAGAAAGCGCATAATTTGTCATAAATTGTCATAATTGACATTTTTGATTTGCAATTTCTATTTGAATTGAATCATGCTAATTTGATCTTTTTCTCCAATTTCTCTATAAATTGGATGAATTTCTTCAATCCCGACTAATGAGAATGAGAATAATCACTTTGTCGAATCAATCACGCTTTGAGTACTCTTGAGCAATCATCTTGTCTACTTGCTTTCATATCATAATCATGCACTAGTAGGTGAGATCCACAACAAAGCTATTTGGAGAAGAAAGAAGGATAATGGAGCCGCATGAAGGAAGCATTTAGATATACATTTGGTTTGCATGGTCTTTAGTTTTGAATGTTTCATTTTCATGTCTTTATTGAGTGTGTTTAGGATAGATCATTGCAATGAGCTTTTGTGATTGAGCTATGATTAATATTTTGAATTGCTTGTGATGATTTCCGAATTCCTAGCTACAAGGATAACTGATCAAAATGATATTCTTGGAAATGATTCAATTAATTAAATGAATATTTAATTAATATTGAGTAATTTATTTGCCATGTGATTTTTGATGATTAAAGAATTAATAATGTGCTCAAGGTTGATTTAATTGCCTTTGTTTAGGACCTTGGTGATGTTGTCAAGATTAGGGGTCCATGGTTGAGATGACCATTTTTAGGGTATTACATTTGCCCCTCTTTGAATTAATGTGCGAGCAGCGCGTTGGTTCAAAGAATATGTGATGTCTAGGAGATACCAGTTCTGAACTTGATTGATCACGAACTAGATGAAGAGAAAGGTGTTTAGCTTGATTCGAAGTGACAAAGCTGAATGAAGTATGATTAAAGCGATACCATTCCTGAACTTGATTGAACTTAGGAACGATAGAAAACAAAAGATACTGAACTTGAACTTGATTGATCAAGAAGCGGATCTTATTGATCTAGAACTTGATTGATCTAGACACAGTGAGTGATGATTAAAAATCGATCTTGAACTTGATTGATCAAGACATGATGAAGATAAACTATCCAACTTGATCAAGAAATGAATACTGAACACTTGTTTAGATTGAGTGTGATCAAAGATACTCTTTAAAATTTTGATTAAGTTTAAACGAATAATCAACTTGATGTAAAGCGATGAAACTGATTAACGCTAAGAGATTGATTCAGATGAAAGACAAATATCAGCTTGATTTGAAGCGATGAAACTGATATGCCCCTAGCGATTGATTCGATTAAGATAATCGAGAGATCTCAACTTGATGTGAAGCGATGAAGGTGAGATGCCCCTTTAGCAATAAGAATTGATTGATTTTCTTTAGAAGATTTTGCTTGACTTTTGATGAAGATTTGAAAAATTTCTTGACATGTGAGATGTGAGGTCATAAGGTCGTGAGTATGCCCCCTCGGGAGCAAAATAAAAAAATAGCGAGGGTACTTGATTATAGGCAATGGTGTGGTGAAAATAAGTTATTTGAGCACAAATTGATTCTGAGGAATATTTGAAAAATTCGGTGTTGATTGATGAGATTAAGCATAGAGTTGATCGTAAAATTGATGTGTAGAATTGAAATTGATATTCAACGTTGAAATTGAGCGCAATTTGAAGAAAAAATGAGCATTTGATGAAAAGAACACTAAGTGGTCCAAATTGTGAAATTGACTAGAAAAATAATCTCAAATTTTGATTTCGATCCCGAAAATGGAATGAGGACGGTCAAATTAGCTAAGGGTATAATTTTCATGTCCATCGGAGCAAGTTGAAAAATTAGGGTTATGGCTATATATGGGACAAAAGTGTCATTTTCAAATCATTTTAACCCTCCAAGTTTGAAAATTCAAAAAGCCTTCTGTGAAGAAAATGGTGGTCCCTACTCGTACACATCGATTCGAGCATCAGAGACGTCATAATAGACCCCGAAACTATGAGCCAACGGTAAGTGATCGATCTTAAGCCTCTTTATGTTTTCAATTTTGATTTTTTTTGCTCATTTTTCAAGTTTTTCGCATGTTTGGGGTCGGGTTTCATGTTTTATCGTACGAGACAAGATTCTATCTCATACGAGTAACTTTTAAAATTTCTTTTTTCATTTAAGGTCATTAGAATTGTCATTCAAACCTTACCCTCGTATCGTACGATAGGTCTATAAAAATACCATTTTGTCGTGCAGGGTCTTATAGTTTGTCGTTTGGGAACTTTTTATCATATGACAGCTATTCCTGACTCGTACGAGATGCTTCTCCTCTGTGTTTTGTTGTTCGGGAGACAATGAGCATTTTTGAAGGTCTAAACTTGAAAATTTGATTTTGCAGTTGACTTTGTTGGACTTGCATGATGTTTTACTTCTCTTGTAGGCTCATTTGGAATGTTTTCTGATGCTTTGTTGTTGGGTTTTTGCAGGTTTGATTACCTCTTGTGCTCTTTAGATGCGTATATACTCCCACTATGGCATTAGTACAACATTTATCTGAGGTTGAGTAGGCTCAGGTTGATTTATGTGGTTTCACTCATCTTCTTGGTTTACCAGATATCCATGTGAATCACAGAATGCTCACAGCATTGGTAGAGCATTTCCATTCAAAGCATAACACATTTCATTTGCCGGTGGGGGAGTTGACTATCACTCCCGAGGATGTATATAGGATCCTCCGTATCCCTTTTGCTGGGGATAAGGTGGATTATGATTCAGGACACCTCCCAGGATTACAGGCGGTGAGGCATGTGTTCAGGGATCTTGACATTTTGACCCGTTCCATTAGTTGGGACATATTGATGAGTAGATATAGCGAGGAGTTTCCTCTGGCGTGTGTTCTAGCAGGATTTATTGGTTGTTTTCTGATGCCAGATAGAGGGCAGCAGGGTTTCCAGTGTGGTTAGGGCAGGATGTTGATGAGATTGATGGAGACCCCTCAGAGGCTTGGCTGGGGTTCTCGCTTGCTAGCTCACATGTATCACGAGATGCATGAGATTGTATATAGAGATGGCAAGAGCATGGCCGCAGGTGTATATATTTTACAGGTTTGGGCTTGGGAGCATCTTCTCATTTGTTGGCCTATTGTAGATGATAGTAGAGAGCTTGGGTAGCCAATTATATACAGGTATGCCAGTTATATTACAAAACCCCATTTGGGCAAGACAGATTTTTGGCAGCGACAGCTTGATGACCTGATAGCCGTAGTATGGAGACCATACAGGGGCTTAGAGCCATGGGATGACTGGCGGCTGGTTCATAGAGATCTTTTTGTTACTCACCCACTTATTAGGAGATCGCATACTATTATTGAGCGGTTCATTGTTTCTCAAGTGATGAGGTAGTATGGCCGGCCACAGGGGATCTCGCAGGAGTATACAACTTATGCGCGTTAAGGAGAGACATGGATGGTCTCCATGGTTGTCTTATGCTTTGGCTATGGAGGAGCTGACTGGTCTACAATGCCTTAGGTGGGATTATATGGATGATGTTGTGGATGCGGGGGTATTGCCCCAGTACAGAGATTGGTTCCAGCAACATCCTTTTCCTAGGTTTACAGATCCGGGTGAGCAGGTGCCTCAGATAGAGGATATTGAGGATGATGCTCCCGCACCAGAACAGGGATAGGGTCAGAGGCAGGGCCAGAGATAGGGACAAGATCAGAGAGCCGAGGCTCCTAGGCGGACAGGTGGTGATCCTGGTGCTAGTAGCAGCAGGGTTCTAGCTGAGGGTGGACAACAGAGGGGTGAGGGCGGATCCCTTGGGCAATTAGGAGTGAGATTGGGCAGAGATGAGGAGGAGTGAGCACCTTTGAGATAGGTCTGTCAGCGACGAGAGGAGTAGGGTGGTACTGGAGGTGGAGATGGGGGTGGAGAGCCTGCAAGAGAGCAGGGGACAGACGCAGGGCGATCAATGAGAGCACGTCTTGCAGAGCTATAGTCATAGTTGACAGTGGCTCAGACTTAGCTGGCAGAGTGAGACTGGTAGCTTGCAGAGGTGAGGGACGAGCAATATCGTCAGCTTATGGAGCTGAGGGCAGAGCGTGATTAGCAGAGCACTATCGTCACCTTGTGGCAATGAGAGTGGAGCGAGACACTCTCCAATAGGCAGTTTTGCATTAGAACAGCAGGGCAACCTACTATGTTGCAGCATACAACATGGCAGTTCCAGTAGCGCAGCAGGTGATCCCTTATTCATAGTATATGGCACGTTCAGAGGGAGCTCGTGTACCTTGATAGGATGCTAGTCATCAAGCCCCTCCTCCTCCACTAGGCGATGAGGGAGAGGCCCATAGTTAGATATTCTTTTTTTGTAGCTCGGATATTTTTTGTAGACACACCCATTTTATTGTAGCCTATATGATTCTTGCTCCGATGGGAGTTTGTATATGTCATTCGACATTATTTTGTACACACACACACATATATATATATATATATATATATATATATATATATATATATATATATATATATATATATATATATATATACAAGATCCGATTTGACTTCATCGTACTTGTGTTGATTCGTTTATGAGATGTTTTCTCTATGCTTTATTCTATATGTATGCATTTCTTTTCAATATGAATGTATGTAATGCAAATGATTATGAATGTCTATTTTTGTTTCTTTTCATATGCAAATAAATGAATGAGTATGAGTAATATGAAATGTATGAATCTATATTAAAAATGTTTATGTATGCAGCTAAACATCTCAAAACACAAATACTCGATCGAAGAAATGATGATAAGTAGACCACTTAGCGTAAGAAATGATGATGCTTTCACCTCTCATTCAGAAGATAAAAATATTATTACCATACCGAAATCACTCTAAATTCACAAAAATGCAGAATGATATGCAAAATGATATGCAAAATGCAACCTAAACCTAGTCACTGGATTTAAAATAGTTAAGATTCATCACCGAGCATAACGAACACAACAGACAAGTTAGAGTTCCTTTCTTTTTCAATGTGCAATATGTATTATCTTGTCCGCAATGACCCTTTTTTCGTTCATATCCTTGGATAGATTTTGCAGGGACCCAAATTGCATCATAAAGAAATTCCCTCAAAACAAACAAAGAAATGATATGGACCTCCCTGTAGCATACAAATAAGCGGAGTCGAGGTATGTGAGGCAATTTCACCTTGATGTGAAGGCTCTTATCACAGACACCCAACTAATTTAGATGTTTCCAGATCATCGGAATCATTCCTACAAGCAGAAAATAAAGAAAATATTATGCCCCCAATCCTTGCTCCTCTTAGTCACAATAGACTTCCTCGAGTTACTCAGAGGGATAATAATCAAAAACCAATATAAAAGACAACATACAAAGAAAATTTTCATTCATAGCTCAAATTATTTAGTGATTGTTTTCCGTTATGTTGTTTTGCTTGTTTACTCAGTGATAAAAACTCTTTGGTAGTTAGGAGACAGGTGACTGACTCAGAGTGGACGACCAGGATTCACTGACGGAAAGATGACTTGGTTGACACTGCTTAGGATATGTGAATTGCTCTGTCAAGTAACCTAAGACTAGGACGCTGATTAGTTTCAAGTCATGAGGGTTCCAACGAACCAGGATGTCACGAAAGTGACTGAAAAATATGTACAAGTGAAAGCAGAGATGCATGAAAATGGGAAATGCCAACGTTGCATTGATAGATGGAGCGCTTGAGTACAAGAGGTGCCTGTTTGCCAGGTTTTCACCTGCTTGGCAGAGATTCATTTTTTTTTTACCAAGGTGCCTGTTTACCAGGTTTTCACCAGGGCATTTTCTCTCTTTATATATTTCTTTTTCTTTTTCTTTTCTATTTTTTTTGTATTTTATGACTTTTTTGATTTTTTTGATTTTTTTTCAAGACTTTTTCCAGCTGTACATGTTGGTGGCACAGAGAATGCTAAGCAAAGAATTTATTCAAGTGGATGGTGTTAATCGGTTCACGAAGGTGTTCTCCTTCCAAATTTGAGAGTTGATAGGCACTAGAGCTGAATACTGCAGTAACGATGTAGGGACCCAGCCAGTTGGGTTCAAACTTCCCTTTGTTGTCTCGAAACTGTTGATTTTTAGGATTTCCTCTTAAAACTAGGTCACCAACTGAAATTCTCTTTGTCTAACTTTCTTGCTATATCCTCTGGACATTCTCTTCTGATATACTCTGAGATGATCAAACACCACTTGCCGACGCTCATCCAGCAATTCGAGTTCTTGCAATCTAGATATTCTATGATCTTCACCAGTAACAAGACCTTGCAAAGAAACTCTTAAAGATGGTATTTCTACTTCAATAGCTAATACTGCTTCAGAACCATACACCTAAGAGAAAGGTGTCTAATACTTGTTCTGTAAGCCCATAGTGCAGGATTGAGCTGCAGATGCCAATCCTTCCTAGATTTGTTCACTATTCTGTGCAAGATAGTCAGTAGGTTTTTGTAAGATGCCTCAGCTTGCCCATTACCTTGAGGGTAATATACTGATGACCAGTGTTGTTTAATTTTGAATTTCTCACAAAGCTTGTCCAGATCTTTATTCTTAAACTGTCCTCTATTATCAGTCATGATGGGCGAAGGTATCCCATACCTGCAGATGATATAGTTTAGGATGAACAAGGCAACTTGTTTACCGGTTGCTTTGATGAGCGGAACCGCCTCTACCCACTTGGTGAAATACTCAATGATAGTTATGATGAATTTATGTCCATTGGATGAAGCAGGATATATCTGACCAATGAGATCAAAGGCTCATTGCTGAAAAGGCCAGTGTGTAATAAATGGTAAAATGTCCCTTGCCAGGGCATGTATGAGATTTCCATGAAGCTAACATTTCTCACAAGTCTTAGCAAATTTGATGGCATCTTTTTCCATGTCTGGCCAGTAGTAGCCAGCCCGTAGTAGTTTTCGAGCTAAAGTAAGACCATTTTAATGAGATTCACAAATACCTTCATGAACTTCCGATAATGCACATTTAGATTCTTCAGTTTCTAGACATCTAAGCAATGTACCATCCAAACCTTGTCTAAATAAATCGTTAGCTATGATTACATACCGTGAAGCGTTTCGAGTTAGGTTTCTTTTCTCATTTCGGGTAAGATTTCCAGGGATAATTTGGTCGCATAGATAAGAGTAGATGTGGTTGTATCGGGATGAGTCATGTCCAATAATAGAACAAACTATTTGTGTAATGCCCTGCCAGGAAACCCCGAAGGGTTAAAGCTAAAACACTCAAATGGAGTGCAAATATATATATATATATATATATATATTAATAATAATAAGACACAACACTAAGATACATTGGAGTTATCTAACGCTTAGATAACATAGCGGAAGACTAGACGAACCTAAGGAGTTTCCCAACGTGATTACGTAACTTAACACCTAACTCAACTCGCAACATTTGATCCAATTAAGAAGGATATCTTAATTACATGTTATTACTGGAAACATGGATATAATTTGTTCAGTGAATTAACATTATAGAATTTAGGAAGCGTTCATCTATTATTGTTGAAGATGAGGCTAACATGAGGAGATTTACCCATAGAAGTTAAAACATAGATCACATGTAAATTCATCCATTAAGGTAAAAATATGGTTAACTTGACGAGCCCATCCATTTTAGTTACAATATATCTAATATAACGAAGTTCGTTTATTAAGGTTAAAATGTACATAACCAAATGGGTTCATCCATTATAGTTAAGACATAGTTAATAAGGTGAAGTTCATTTATTTAGGTTGAAATGTAAATAACCAATGAGTTCACCCATTATAGTTAAAGTAGTTGCTAAGAAGATGAAGTTCATTTATTAAAGATAAAATGTAAATATCCAAACAAGTTCATCCATTACAATTGAAATATAGCTAATAAAATGAAGTTCATTTGTTAAGGTTAAAATGTAAATAGCCAAATGAGTTCATCCATTGTAGTTAACATATTGCTAAGAAGATGAAGTTCATTTATTAAGGTTAAAATGTAAATAGCCAAATGAGTTCATCCTTTGTAGTTAAAATATTGCTAAGAAGATGAAGTTCATTTATTAAGGTTAAAATGTAAATAACCAAATGAGTTCATCCATTATATTTGTTATCAATTCATTACATTCAATTTTGCATTAAAATCATACCATGCATCTTGTTCCAAAACGCTCTAATATCATCATAACTATGAGGTCTTTTCATGCATACTTATTTTCATTAACATTAACAGAGTACATTCCTTCATGATCCATTTATTGCATTTAAAATACGACTACATACATGCATTACGATAACTCTCATCTAACCCACTTATACATTCTATCAAAATGCCATCCATACATGCTAACACTAACCAAGAAACATAAGAACAAAAGCATCACATTACACCAAGATGGTATCGGAGTTCACCCCTAGTGGGCTACATCTTCGGGTCTGCTCAACTGCAAGACCCCTCTGATCATTTAAATAAGTTGAGGTTACATAAGGTTCATGTCATTTACATTCCTGCCTTTTAGGCGAACACAACCAATATACAAACGACCACTTCGGTCAATAAATCCTAAATGATCCCTACATAGAAACGGATCCAACTAAGCATATTAAAAGCTAATACAAAGGTCTCTTGTCTAACGGTACTCTAACTAGGGACCTGACCAACTATGGCCAACCACAAACCAGCCAGACAATAGGGTCCAAACAACATATCCAGGCCTTGCCATTATTTTAAACAAAAGCAAATACAAAAATTTAACTTGCATAGGCAATAACCGGAAATGGGCAATCTTCTTTCCTACTGGTTTAAACAGTAAAAGTTGATCAAGTTTTTTAAACGTTCTAAGTTTTCCAAATACATTAACAGAAAATCACAATTACAAGGTGAATACAATGCCACAATTGCAATATTACCATTTGTCTAATTCTCATTACAGAGGGAAAGTATATCTTATTGTAGCGTCCTAAAATTGCGACACTTGCAATTTTGACTGCATTTGGGTCTTCACGATGGCGATGCAACATAGAACCTGAATGGAGACCCCGAAACTTGTTCATGACATCAAAAACTGCATTTTTCAGCACCCTGGCCTGATCCTCCTTGCACCCTGCTGCCCCTGGAGCTGGGACCATGGCGCCCAGCGCCCTGGTCCTTTAGGACTAGGGCACCTAGTGCCCTGGTCCCTGAGGACCATGGCGCCCAGCGCCCTGGTCTCTGGCCCTATTTTTGGGCCCGGTCCCTTTTGGGGCTTCGGGTCTTTAAGTTTGCAAATTGGAAAATAACATTTCCTGGTCGGCCTAAGGTCGGGAAAATCAGTCTTTTAACCCTAATTGACAAGTATATAAACTACATTTCCTCTCCCATTTTGGTAGATGGAAAAAAGGCGGAAATGATATTCAAGCATTCAAGCATTCAAGCATTCAAGCATTCCTTCAAGCAATTGATCATTCTAAGTCTCCATTCAAGGCTAAGCGTTGCATTCAAGACAAGGATTCAACCATTGAAGAGGAGATCACATACAACATACAACATACTACATACATTACACCTTCGCATGTAAGAATACAAACATTCTTACAACAAGGTTGCAGGTACGCGACTGTAATTGAAGATCTGGAATCCTTGTGCAGAGACGAACAGATCCACCTTCGTTTCGCGGATTTTTCGGAGGACCGTGTGCACGCCGGGTGCCATCGTCCCGTCAACTTTCGCTCAAATTTGCAGAACAGCACCGTCTCAACATTTTACTGCTAATTCCAGGTCCGCAGCTTCATCCCATATCCCTATCTCTGTTTATAAGTGAATATTTCCTACTTTACATGCATTCCTAGTTCAATCTTTCTATCTACATTTCTTTACAAAAGAGGGTATCCTTGATGTCTTAACCCTTGAAACTCATTTAGAATCCAATCTTGCATTGCGTGGGATTGGATCTTGTGGGTTTCAACCCCTCTTTTGAATGTAAAGTCTCTCCCAAGTGAAAACCATCAACCCTAGTGACTCTCCCTTCTCTCTCCTCGGAGTTGGGGAGGGGAGAACGACTAGGGTTCGATTTTTCCGCTTTACATTTTGGTGAACCCGACGTGAACATCCTCATTCTGATTATTCATGGTTAGATCTGAAATTTTTGCTTTCCTAATTATATTTCCATGTTTGATCTTTTGCAAATTTTAGAGGTTGATTGCATAAAAACCCTAAATTTTCTTTTTAGTAATTAAACTTGTGAAACGTTTAATTGTTAATGCTTGTTTCAGATCTACCCTTCTATTGCAAATTGTCAATTCATATTTGTGCTTTAATTCTGAAAATTAAGTGGTTAAATGTCAAAACCCTAATTTTTAAGACCTTCTTGATTCAACCTTTGACTGATAATTTCACTGATCAAAACACCTCCAAATCGGCTGTAACTTTGGATTCCGCAATAAAATCACAATATCTTTCATCGCTGGAAATTTGGAAAAAAGTTGCGAGGACCGTGTGCACCCTGAGCGCCATCGTCCCCGACATTTTTTCCGAAATTTCGGGAGCTAGATCTTACTGTATTTTTCTGCTAAAATCCAGAATTTTGGCTGATTTTATCAATTCTAACACTTTCAAAATTAAAGTCAAAGTTGGTCTAGCGATTGCTTGGATTGAGGCTTCTAATCATTCAAAAATTGTTGAAATTAAAATTCATATCAAAATTGTGTTCCTTACAGTCCTAAATCTGAAAAGTGTGTTGGTATTCATTCAAAATTTCAGTGCTTTATTCGAATTTTTGCAATTTGTGACTTTTGAAATTAAGTGTTTAATTGCAACAACCTTGATTTCCACTTTCAAATTTGAATTTTGCATGAAATCGAGTCAACTTTTAAATTTCAAAACTTGCATTGCTTTTAGCATTCCCTCTAAAAATCATAAAATTCAAAATTTCAGTTTCCCTTTCTTTTTCAAAATTCAAATTTTACATTTTTCAACAATCTTGGTAGGGTTCAATTTCGAGATTGCAACTTTAATTTGGCCTATCTACAGATCGTAAAATCACTCAATTTTTTCAGATTAGCTTTAAAATCATCATAACTTTCATCCCTGAAAATTTCGAAAAAAGTTGTGAGGACCGTGTGCACTCCGAGCGCCACGGTCCCGGACATTTTTTCTGAAATTTCGAGAGATTGTCCTGATTGTATTTAACAGCTTAAATCTAGGAGATTGGCTGATTTTATTGAAATTTGCTACCTCTAAAATTCAAAATCTTCTCTCTCTCTTTAGTGCATGAGTTTTACGACAATAAGCCCTACTTACACTATTCCTGTTAGACGAAGCCTTAGAATTAAGTCTTTCCAAGGTGTGATTACCGAGGAGATGGAACCTAATTTGAATGGCCTTTTTAATGAGGACATGGGTAATTCCTCTAATCCTCTTAATGATGAAGAATCTCTCCATGAGGTTTCTGTAGAACAACTTTCGAAATTGGATAACCAATTTGATGATTTTCGACAATGGATGTCTCAAGAATACCCCGATAGCGAAGCTCTTTCATTAATTGAGGGTCTAAAACGTATGGTTCAAAGTGATAAGAATGGAATTGATATTTTGCGTGGTATTGCACACAGTGTGGATTCAAATGTGATGCCTATGAAGAGTTGTGCCGAAACCTTAGGTTATACACAACCTCCTACTCAAGGCAATCGTTCTATTCCTTTGACGACTCCTATTGCTAGTATACCTACTTTTACATCAAACATAATGACTACTTCAACACAGGACATTCCTCCTATGATCACCAGTCATGGGGGCAATCCCTCTTCTTCAATCAACCCTCTTCCTTCATTCAATCCGACTTCTTCATTCATTCCTTCAATGAGTGTCCCTATTATATCACCACAAATGAACATGACGCAAGGGGGCAATTCGTTTAATCATTCCATTCCTCCTTGTAGTGTTCCTCCTTTCCAATCATCTCCTATGACTAACTATCATAGTGTCCCACCACCTTACTCTCTACCTTCTTTCAATAACATAACACCTCCATCACAATCTAACACGTCTAATATGAATTCTTCGACTGAAGCGACCATTAACAATCTTGCACAAACTGTCTCTTCTTTACAGCAACAAATTGCCTCTATGAATCAATCTAAGTTTAGTGTGCCCACATTTGATGTTGCGAGCCCACTTTCTCTTGACATTGTTCGAGCTATTCCCCCTAAACATGTTGAAATTCCGCATTTGGAGCTTTATAATGGTAAGGGTGATCCTCTAACACATGTTAAGACCTTTCAAACAATATGTATTGATTTTGCTTATGACCAAAGGTTGCTTGCAAAATTGTTCACTAGAACATTAAGAGACAAATCCCTACAATGGTATTGCTCGTTGCCTTCCTATTCTATTACTTCTTTCGAACAACTTGCAAATGCTTTCATTCAACAATTTCAAAACAATATAAGTCCTAAAGTTACTTTGATTGATTTAATGCATTGTAAACGAGGTGTTAAAGAAAAAGTGACTGATTTCATTGGTAGATATAAGCATTTGTATGCTCAAATTTCTTTTCCAGTGCCTGACAATGATATTCAAAGAATCTTTATTTCTAATTTACAAAAAGACATTAGAGAAAAACTCCTGTTTTTTGAGTTTACTTCTTTCCAACAGTTGTGCGCAACTCTTCACAATTATCAACTGACTGTGAGTCAAATGGAACAAGCAAATCCTATGACTCTGAGTGATAAGGGTGATAGTAGTCAACAACCATTTGGGAAGTTTAAACCAAACAGAGAGTCCATTAAATTCAATGAAAACATCATCAACAACAATGTGAATGCAGCATCAGGTGTGCCTCCTATTTCTAAGTTTTTCAAGAAAGAAAGAAAGTTCACTCCTTTGAATGAATCATTGCATAGTATTATGAATAAGTTATTGGAACAAAATGTGCTTACTCTTCCTCCTATAAGGCAAATAGATCCTACAAAGATTAATTCACCCTATTTTGATAACAAATCTTTTTATCAATTTCATCGTCATCCTGGGCATGATACTGAAAAATGTTTTTCTTTAAAGGGTAAAATTCAAGATTTGATTGATAATAATACTATCTCTGTTTCTAGTGTGAATGATAAAGGCAACACATCTGTAGCTCCTCCTAACCAAAATCTTCAGATTTTTACTGATCCATTGCCTTCTCATACCTCTAATGCGATTGATACTACTGATTCCTCTGTCTCACCTGATGATCTTGTGTCTATGACTCCTAATGTGATTAACTTTGTGGAGCAGCAGAAAATCCCTAAAGAACCTTCCATCACATTTGATTCCAGTGAAACTATCAGGGCACCTGATGGTCCTTTATATATAGTTGCAAAAGTCAAGAATACACCTTGTCGTGGAGTGCTTATTGATCCTTCCTGCATGGTTAATGTCATTACTGAAGAATTTCTTTTTACTTTGCAATTGAATCAAGTAATCTATGACGAAACAAATGTGGTTGTGAAATTATTTGATGCATTTTCTTCTCCTGCAATTGGTTCTATTACATTACCTATTGAGGTCCATAACGAATCCCTTGATGTGGACTTTGCTATTATTCCATCATCCGAACAATTTCGTGTGAAGCTAGGCTATCCTTGGCTATCTTCCATGAAAGCTATTGCTTCTCCTATTCACAAGTGCTTGAAATTTCCCCATAATGGTGAAGTTGTTACTGTCAATCATAGTCTCTTTAAACCAGCTGAAAGAACTTCTAGCGTTCCTATTGATTACTTTTAGCCTAAACAATTCCAATCTCTTCCACCGTGAAGTGATCATCTTTTCAAATCTTATCAAAAGTGGAAAAAAGATATGATCCTATCTCTAAGTGAACCTAGAACACCCAAACTTGATATTCCTATCATTTTTGAGAAGGAAGTTCTTCCTTTGAAAGATAAAACCAATGTCTTTCCCCAAGAAGATTCCCAACCCATCCCTATGGATGTAACTATGCCTATGTCTAATAAACTTCCTAAAAGTAGACCTATACCTCCTCGTCATGATGGACTTGGTCTCCTTCCTAAACCAAATATTCCTCCCTTATATGGAGCAGTTCCTCCTCCTTCCTCTTATGGAGAGAAGAGACCTTCCTCTTCTCCTATTGTTCAACCTAAGAGACCACAACCTAAACACCCAAGTGATAAGGATGAAAACATTCCTCCTCCTCAATCTTTTCAACTTCCTACTAAGACTAGACGGAATCGTTCTGCACGTGAACGCCGACGAAAGTGTCGTCTTAGAGCTCAGGCAGCTGCTTCTCAAACTTTGCAATCCCCAAAAACACCTTCAGCTAGTATTATTCCATTTTCTCCTCAGCCGGAAATTAAGCCGAAATCTCCTAAACATAAGATGCATGATGGTCTTGATCCTGTGCGAGTTAAAGATCCTATTTTTATAAACCTTGATGATGATATAGATGAAAATGTTAAAGTTACTCCTGTTCATTCTGATAGTGAATATGAATATGTTGATGTTGATAACCATTTATCTAACGAATTTTCTAAAGCACTTATCCTAGCTCCTAGACAAGAACAACGTGGCTCAGAACATGAACATAGCCCTTGTTTGGATCTTATGATAGCTCCATCTGCTGTGTTGGATGTTCCTCCTCTAGCGTGTTTCCTACCTTCCCGAAATATTGATCAGCAAGATCGGGGGGTAGATGACGTGCTAGACTAGTTTCATTAGCATAGCAGATTCTCCCCTCCTCTCTTTTGTTACTTCTTCTATGTGTTATTCTCATTCTTCTATTTGTTGTCCTTAGTGTTGTCTACTTGAGGACAATGCAAAACATTGAGATCTCTTTTGGTCTCTCTCATGTTGACTCAAAAGACACATGTGTTCCCTTCTTCTAGGCGACCTTCCTTGATTGGGGAATGAAGAACAATTATGCATACATACATATGATATACATGAATTATCATACAGCATACTGACCCCGAGGAAAGCGAAGTCACCTTGTGCTTTGTGTTTTGTGTCTATTATCCTTGGGCTTATCTCACACTTGGGGGCTAAATCCTTGTGATAACGTGCTCCTTTCCCTTCTCATTTCTTATATGTATCACTACCTTAAAGCAATCACCCTCGGTGAGGCGTGTGCGATCGCTTTAACGTAGGGGGGCATACATCCCGTTCATATCTTTTCAAGATACTTGAAAATTTCTTGACAAATTTAGCTTTGCCTTGAAAATTTTTGATATCTTTCTTGCATGACTCATAGTGAGGGAACCTTACTGCTGACAGTCATGGTTCTCCCTCGTGATCTTCCCTTTTACTTTGTCAATCGAAGTCGTAAGATCCTTAGTCCACTGGGGGCTTGGTGTATCTTGCCTCCTTGACATGGTGAAAGTCTTTCAATGTTGTTTCCTTGTACTTTACCGGAAGTATGAGCATATGCTTATACTCCCGCTAAAGTGGGGGCTAAATGTAGCGTCCTAAAATTGTGACACTTGCAATTTTGACTGCATTTGGGTCTTCACGATGGCGATGCAACACGGAACCTGAATGGAGACCCCGAAACTTGTTCATGACATCAAAAACTGCATTTTTCAGCACCCTGGCCTGATCCTCCTTGCACCCTACTGCCCCTGGAGGTGGGACCATGGCGCCCAGCGCCCTGGTCCTTCAGGACTAGGGCGCCCAGTGCCCTGGTCCCCCAGGACCATGGCGCCCAGCGCCCTGGTCCCTGGCCCTATTTTTGGGCCCGGTCTCTTTTGGGGCTTCGGGTCTTTAAGTTTGCAAATTGGAAAATAACATTTCCTGGTCGGCCTAAGGTCGGGAAAATCAGTCTTTTAACCCTAATTGACAAGTATATAAACTACATTTCCTCTCCCATTTTGGTAGATGGAAAAAAGGTGGAAACGATATTCAAGCATTCAAGCATTCCTTCAAGCAATTGATCATTCTAAGTCTCCATTCAAGGCTAAGTGTTGCAGTCAAGACAAGGATTAACCCATTGAAGAGGAGATCACATACAACATACAACATACTACATACATTACACCTTCGCATGTAAGAATACAAACATTCTTACAACAAGGTTGCAGGTACGCGGCTGTAATTGAAGATCTGGAATCCTTGTGCAGAGACAAACAGATCCACCTTCGTTTCGTGGATTTTTCGGAGGACCGTGTGCACACCGGGCGCCATCATCCCGTCAACTTTCGCTCAAATTTGCAGAACAGCACCGTCTCGACATTTTACTGCTAATTCCAGGTCCACAACTTCATCCCATATCCCTATCTTTATTTATAAGCGAATATTTCCTACTTTACATGCATTCCTAGTTCAATCTTTCTATCTACATTTCTTTACAAAAGAGGGTATCCTTGATGTCTTAACCCTTGAAACTCATTTAGAATCCAATCTTGCATTGCGTGGGATTGGATCTTGTGGGTTTCAACCCCTCTTTTGAATGTAAAGTCTCTCCCAAGTGAAAACCATCAACCCTAGTGACTCTCCCTTCTCTCTCCTCGGAGTTGGGGAGGGGAGAACGACTAGGGTTCGATTTTTCCGCTTTACACTTATTTCACTAATGCTCACAACAATATCTTACCAATTCTCAAATTGACACATCATTAAATTTCCAATAATTCTAATAGCATATCATTTAAGTCTACAAGATATCCAATGATAAGTATTTCTTTTCTAAAAATTCCTAGGTCTCCTAGAATATTCAAATCCATTAATATTATATTCTAGAATAACATATTATGTAGAAATTAACAAGATATATTTTATTCCAAGAAACTTTCCAATCAAAATATTAACTCCACGAAATAAAATACAACAATTATAAATTTAATAACACACGATTTCAAATTAAGTATTATTTAATATATATATATATATATATATATATATTAATCTCATTAATAAGATCTATATATTAATAATTGTTAAATAAATCGTGGATTCAAATTAATTATTAATTAATACATATTTATTAATCTTCATCAATAAAATACATATTAATAATAATTATTAATAAATAAATAAAAAAATAACTATTTAAATCATACTTTGCAAAATAAACACGTTTTATTTTATTTAAAAAAAAAATTTAAATAAAATTAAAAAAGAGGGTTTGGGGAGACCTCTACGGGGCCCACCTCCCATCACGGGAGAGATGGGAAGCTCCCCGTAGCTCCCCTCCATGCGGCCACCGCGGGTGCTGCTTGTAGCGGCCACCGCGGGCGCCGCGGGTGCCGCTCTCAGCGACCTCCGCGAGTGCCACTCTCAGCGACCTCCGCGGGTGCTGCTCGCTGCGGAAAGATCCGTGGGGAGGAGAGAAAGGGGGAGGCGGCGGTGTGAGTCAAGCCTCGACTCCTCCGCCCACCAAACCCTAGCCCAAAACATAGTTTTAAAAAAAATACATTTTTTTTTTTAAATATGCATTTCAATTTGCCCCTTTTTTTTTAAATAGATTTTAAAAATAAACTCCAAACAATAACCCCTTAGAAAATAAAATAGTAATAAACTAAAAAAAAACCCCAAATTTCATTCATTCACAGTCTCATACGGATCTGAAGTATATTTTCCAGAATGTCCAAAAACAACAGTCTGGGAAGTTTTCTCAGCAAGATCATGAATTTTCCAAATACACAATAACTTTCAAATGGGCAAGATTTTCTCAACCACAAAACATATTCGGCTTCCTAAGATGGATTTACTCCCATATATCTACTCCATTTTAAAATCTTGATCCAAAAACAACCAATTTTCCCAAACTAAAACCTAAATTTTAAGAACATTCATGGATTTTTAAAGCCAGAATTTCATGAGGAAGAACCCAACACATTTTTTTTATATTTTCAATGAAATAACAAAAGTAAAAAAGAATTCCTACCTCCTTTAGCATTCCTGGCAATATTTTTGAAGAAGAGCCCAACCTGCAGCTGTAGAAAAATCCATCCTTCCAGAATCCCCAATTTTTTTTTCCCATCAAAAAATATTTTTCCCCCAAAAATAACAACAACCTTAAAAATATTTTCCAACCTAGGTTAAATGGAAATTTTGACCTAATTTTCTAATTTCGAATTTAAGCACTTTTTAAATAAAAAAATGAAAACAATCATTCTTTTCAACTATTCAAATAATCTAACTTGCTTTTCTAATTAAAATTAAAATGCTTCTCTCTCATTTACTTTTAATTTTCTCAGTATTAAGTAAGCTAACATTTATATTTCACAATATTGACGAAGAAAAAATATTTTAATTAAATTAATTCCCAAAATCAATCTTTCACACTATATCAAATATACATATAAAATTAAACTTGCTTTTCTAATAAAAATTGATTTTCTTAAATAAGTTAAATTAACCTTTCTTTTCCAAAATGCAAAAGAGATCAAATTATTTCTATTTCAAATAACTTTAAACCTTTCATTTTTTTAAATGCATAAACTAATTAAATTCGTTATTTAAAATTAACCATTAAATTAAACTCGCTACAAACATAAATAAAGCGATCTTTTTTTATTAATGATTAATCACATAAAAGAAACCTATATATTTTAATTCCTCAATTACAAATGCGTAAATGAACACATTAAACCAAATTAAATACTCAAACTTGCTACACACATAAATAAAGCGATCTTTTTAATTAATGATTAATCACTTAAAAGAAACCTATTTATTTTAATTTCTCAATTACTAATGCGTAAATGAACACATTAAATTGAATTAAATACTTAGGATAAAATACTCCATTTTACCACACGCAAGGCACACAACCCAAGAAAGCCAACCAATCACACGACACACAAATCCAAACGAAAAGGGAAACCGACAGACCACACACGACGCTCACTTGATCTTGGCTAAGGCAAGACGAGGGTTTTACAACCACCTAATCCAAATTCTAAGGATGAAAGAGGTATACTCAACCCTGC
Organism: Cryptomeria japonica; assembly: GCF_030272615.1. Lineage (NCBI taxonomy): Eukaryota > Viridiplantae > Streptophyta > Pinopsida > Cupressales > Cupressaceae > Cryptomeria > Cryptomeria japonica. The sequence continues at coordinate 401,808,266 of NC_081408.1, forward strand.
AAATCCTGATGAAGATGAACCTCGCACCATAGCGGTACTGTACCTAAAATCTCCTGCAACCAAGAGTCGCACAAGCATACATATATATATATATATATACATATTTATTTAATGAAGGTTATAGCTCAAGATCAAAAACAAGAATTAGGGAAACAATTAAACTTACATAAGAATCGATGCGAAAGCACATTAACAGGTATGCACAATAATCATATTATCTAATCTACAACATTACGTCACATTAAATCAACCATTCAAGAATGTCACATAGGAAATCAACCAAGGTCAAACCAGTTTTACAAAGTGGACTAGGGTAGGGGCACTACAATTTGGGTCTCATGAGAATCATAGGCGGGGTAATATAACTCTTCCACCAGGAAATCAAAGCGAAAATTGGACTCTTGTAACTCAGGTATAGATGCCAAGGTGGCCATAACATCTGCTGCTCTGTTTGCGGATCTAGGAATCTATTGGAATGATACAAAATCAAAATACTTCTTAAGATCATCCACCATCCTCTTGTGAGGCATCAATTTCTCATCTCGAGTCTGATATGTATCATTGATTTGATTAACCACCAGCTGAGAATCTCCATAGATATACAATTCTACAACCTTCCATTCAATAGCTATTTTTATCCCATTCACCAAAGCTTCATATTCTACAATGTTATTTGTGCAAGGGAATAGAATCTTATAAGACTTTGGGATTGAATAATTTTGAGGAGTAATGAATAATATGCCAGCACCTGAACCATTTTGAGTAAAGGACCCATCAAAGAACATTTTCCAAGGTTGTTGAGTAAGGTGCATTATAAATTCATCTGGAAACTCTATGTGTAGTGGTTAAGAGTCTTCAAGCAAAGCTTCAGCAAGTTGATCAGCAATTACCTGTCCTTTTATGGCATTACGTTCCACATATTCAATGTCAAACTCTATAAGGATCATGACCCATTTCGCTAATCTTCCTGTAAGTGTTGCCTTATTGAGAAGATACTTGAGTGGATCAATTTTGGCCACCAGCTTGACTGAATGTGCTAGCATGTAGTGTCTCAATTTTTGTGATGCAAAGTCTAACGCCAAGCATGCTTTTTCTATTATAGTGTAGTTCATTTTATAAAACACCAATGTCCTACTAATGTAATAAATAGCTCGTTCCTTTTTGTTGTCATCCTGTTATGCCAGAAGTGCCCCCAGTGATGAATCAATTGTTGATATATATAAGATTAGTGGTTTACCCTGAATTAGTGGCATCAATATTGGTGGATTTGATAGTACTCTTTGATTTGTTGAAGATGTTGTTCACACTACTGATCCCAGTTTATATTACTCCTTTTCTCAATACCTTTGTGAAAGGTTGAGCTTTGTCTGCTAGCTGAGAAATGAATCTTCTAATGGATTGGAGACGTCCCTGTAGACTTCTCATTTGACTGATGTTCTTCGGAGGCATCATTTCCATTATGGCTTGGACCTTCTCAGGATCAACCTCGATTCCCTTCTTTTAAATAATGTAGCCAAGTAGTTTACCAGATGTCACTCTGAATGCACACTTCTTTGGATTTAATCAAAGTTTGAACTTTTCCATTCTGTCTAGTATAGGACCTAACTCTTGAATATGCGTTAGTCTTCACTAAGGTGTCATCAACATAATCTTCCATATTCTTATGCATCATATCATGAAAAATGGTAGTAACTGCTCTTTGATAGGTTGCTCCTGCGATCTTTAGCCCAAATGGCATGACGTTCCATCAAAAGGTTCCCCATGCATAGGTGAATGTTGTCTTTTCTTGATCTTCAGGAGCTATTTTGATTTGGTTGTAGCTGGAGAATCCATCCATTAGTGAGTACATCTCATATCCGACAGTCATGTCGACTATCATGTCAATGTTTGGTAATGGAAAGTCATCCTTCGGACATGCTTTGTTAAGATCTTCGAAGTCTGTGCAAACTTTGATGGATTTGTCTGCCTTCGACACAGGTACTATGTTTGAAATCCATTCGGCATAATCTATAGCTCTGATGAATCCAACTTTGAGCAGTTTTTCTAGTTCAGCCTTGACCAACAGTGCCACATGTGAGTGCATCTTATAGAATTTTTGCTTAATTGGTTTTACTCCTGGTGTAATTGAAAGATGGTGCATAATGAGATCAGGATCCAAGCCCGGCATATCAGAATATGTCCATGCAAAGTTTATTTTCTTTTCTGAGAATAGATAAGTGAACTCCTTCAATTCTTCTGCTGATAGTGATTGAGCTACATGAATGATGTGTGGTGTCTCTTGACTCCCGATGTTCACTGGTTGAGTTGGCTTGATCAATATGGAGGACCTTTCCTGGAAATGACTTGGCAGTATATCAAGTATCTCACCTTCAGGTGCCTCAGAGAGGTTTTCACCTTTAGGTACTTCCTTTATTTTCTCTTTTTTAGATTCTGACACCAACACAATGTGATTTTCGCTATCAGATCTTTTATTTTTATTTTTCTTGTTTTTGCGACTAAGATACTTGATATCCACTTCAGTCATGTATTCACTCTGTTCACTAGTGGAAGAGTACATGGGTTTGACTACATTGAGAAAATAGGCTAACGTATAGTCATTGGCAAAAGTAGGTATATTCATGGGCTAGTTTTGTAAAGTACAATCAATCAATTTGGGATGTACTAAGGATAAATCTTGGATAGGTTGAAGAGCGTTCAGGGTATTGTCATCACAACAACGAATCGAAAAGTCAAGTTCCAGAAGGATACCTTGCGTAAGTGTCTCGAGACCAAGAAGAGTCAGAACATGATTATTAAAGTTCACGTTAATATTTAATTGATCTAATCCAATAGAAATACTTGTAACATTGTTCACTATGCTAGACTGGACGTCATATCGTGGTTTGATAGCAATAAGATCAGTAGACAAATTTTCATTATTTGTATCAGATGATTCAGAATTTGAGGTTGAGTAGATATTGTCCTGAATAAGACTATCATCAGAGTCATTAGGTGAAGTTTCTAAGTCTTCTTCAAGTGATTTAATAAGTGTATGTATGGTATCAACACCAACATCTTTAATGCTACAAGTTCCTTCATGTTGTGGTTCATTTGTCATTTGTATCTGACACACCTGTTGACATGATCTTGATGTTTCTGTGATTTGTTGTCGTCTACTCCATTCAGCTTCTTCTGGACTGATAACTGATTCTTGTTTTGTAGCTTCCAACTCTTCTTGTGTAGTGTTATACTTGATCTGTTTTGTTTTATCATAGGGGTACATAGATGAGAAGCTTTTTGGTATTCTTCCTTCTTTCAGTCCTTGTTCATAATTTGCTTGTCTCCTTTGTCTAATTTCCTATATTTCTTTTTCTAGTTTTATGCGCATCAGCTCTTGAGTATCATCTATGACATCACTAGACTCTTCTGAAGTTTCTATAGTCGATGTGTCTGAGAGGTGGTCAGGACCCCATTCATACTCGTTTGAGTCAGTGTCGGAATCGTCTAATTACTGTTTGTCGGTATATGTGACTAGAACTTTTACTGGTGCAAACAATTCTCTGATTCTTACTACTTCATCTCTTATATCCTCAGGGACCTCAACTTCTTGTATTATTGTAGCTGACACCATCTAAGCTTGAGCACTGACTATTTCTTCTTTCTTGACTGCTGATTCCTCTTTCTCTTTTCTACACTCTACTTTTGTTTGTTGAGTGTCTACTTCCTGTAATGTTGAAGGCGATATCCTTTTCTGCCACTTAGACTTAGAAACATGTTTTTGGTCTGATGTCTTTTTCGGATTGTATCCCAATCCAGCCTTATCATTTGTGGATTTTGTTTGCAACTGAATTGGTTTAGTAATACCTTCCTTTTATTTTCCCAGAGGACCAGTGCCTGAATATACCATGCGTTGAATCATTTTGTAGCCAAGACCATATTGGTTTCAGGAAATCTCACAATGTCGTACCTCCTCATTTTGACTATCTTCCTTAAAGAGCCAGTTAAGAACAACATCCTCTTCTATTTCATCCGCTAGGGAGGTAGAGGACTGTACAAAGAGATAATCATACATGGTATTCGGAGCTGAAGTTTGTGTTCTCATAGCCTCTGATGGCTTGCCCAACTGTTTTGGTGTTGGAGGGAGGGAAACTAATGAAAGTACTGGTTCTATCTTGTAGCCATCCATGTCAGTATTTGCAATCTTCAATTTCTTTTCTAAATCTTTCATCAGTGCTTCTGGATCTTCATTTGGAGAGGCTGCACTATTATGAGGCATAAAAGTATCTGCACCTTTTGTCAATGCATTACAGATGACATTTGTATCAGCAGGATTACTAACTTCAGCTCCGTTATAAGGAAACTTTAAGCATTGATGGTATGTTGATGGAACTGCCTTCATTTCATGAATCCACGACCTGCCCAGTAAAATATTGTATGACAATGGGATATCAAGTACCTGGAAAAGGCATCTCTTTCTACTGGTCCCACTCTAATTGGTAATGATACCAGACCTTTGGAGGTCCTTTCTTCTTCATCATAGGATTTTATTGTTATTTTCTTGTTGGGATTAATGACATTTTCAGAGAACCCTAGTTGTGTAAGCAGACTATAAGTACAGACATTCAACCCCATGCCTCCATCTATCAAAACACGTTTGACTCTGTGTTTATGGATCATGGCTTCAATATGCAATGGCTGGTTATGTGGATGATTTAGCGAGTTGTCATCTTCTTCAGAGAAGGTCAGATAATGAGGCAACGTCAGATGACCCACCATAGACAAAAACCGATCAATGTCTAGATTTTTTGGAACATTAGTGGTGAGCAATGCTTTGTCTAGGATCTCTTTGTGAGCAGATGAGAGTTTTAGCAATTCAAAGATTGAGATTTGAGCATTTGTCCTTTTCAACTGTTCAACGATACTATATCCAGAAGATGACGATGAAGTTAACCTTTTAAATTTGTCCAAGGTTGATTCTTTTTGTTTGTTTGGCAAGACTGGTGGGTTTAATGTTGCTTGAGCCGGGTTGGAAGAACTAGCTCCTTGGAGGGTGACTTTCTTCTGAGAATGGGTCAGAACTCTTGCATATCATGATTCATTTGGTTTATCTTGGACTATAATCACATTGCAATATTCCGAGTGGGAAGGCTCAATCATGTTGATAACGTTGTCGTGACTAGTATAAGTATAATTTACCTTGGCACCTCCTTTGATCTTTGAAGAATCACCTTGTTCGTAAACAGGCAAAGGGTCCTTAAATGCTTTATGATCAGCATTGGTCGGGTGATTCCCAACAACAACTTTACCAATGTCTATGAGATCTTGAATCTCATGTTTTAGCTTCATGCAATTGTTTATGTTATGACCTTTATTCCGATGAAAGTCACAGTATTTATTTTCTCTCCACCATCTTGGTTTGACTTTTGGATCATATGGTCTGGAGTTATCTGGTAGCGTTATCAAGTTGTTTGCCAACAAAGTTTTGAAAGTAGATTCATATGATTGTTTGAGAGGAGTAAAATCGCTCTTAGGTTTAGAGAGCCAAGGCTTTTCTTTGAACCGTTCTTTTGTTTTCTTTGGCGGATTTTCTGCTGCAGCCTCAGCAGCTTTAAGTGCTTGTGTACCACTAGCCAAGTTGAATATCGTGGGCTTTAAGTTAGCTTTAACACTGTCTACTACTCCATCGTTAACAACATTCTTGTTGTTGTCTATGCCAAATTTTCAATACTTGTTCTTCTCTTTAGAGCTAGATCCTGGTTGTATTTCTTTCCAAGGCGTGATATCCCCCTTCTTTATGAGCACGTCTTCCATTCGAATGGCATTATCTACCATTTTGTTAAATGATGAGTGTACTTGCATTTGTATGCTATATTTTAGTTCGGGGACCAAGTTATTGACAAATATATCCATTTACTCAGAGTCTGGGATAGGTCGTGGATACCTAGAAAACATCTTTCTCTAGCGTTGGAGGAAAGTAAGAAGAGGTTCCTCTATTTTCTGTTTAGTATTGCAAAGATCGATCATAGTCACATGATGTCGAATGTTGTATGAGTATTGTTGTAAAAATAGTTGGATTAGTTCTTCAAACATTTTTATTCGTTTGGGTAGACTTGAGAACCATTCCATTGCTTGACCCCCTAAACTCCTTGGGAAAAGGCACATGAGGTACGTTTGATCATGCATGAACTCCATACATGCAGCACAAAAACTCTCTGACATGATCTTGAGGATCAGAGGTAGCATCATATTTATCAAATTTTGGGATCTCCACTCATGAAGGAAACAGAGGCATGTATAGATTCTTGTCAAATGGAAAGGGACATATTGTTTCCAGAGAATATTGTTTTGGGGACTTATCCTTATTCTTCAATTTTGTGACCTCCATCCATAAGACTTGTAATTGTTTGTGTACCATGAGTATAGGTGATTCTTCCTTTTTAGTAACGAGTGTCTGAACATCATATCCAGTAGGAAGTTTGGCACCTTGTTTTGCTAGTTCTAAGAAATAGTCTTCCTTCTCTCGGGTCATGATAGCTTTCATCATTTTTCTAAAGTCTTTGTCCTTTTGACAGTCAGAAATTTCTTTTCCTGGAGGTTCAATGTCTTCATCATTCTCACTTGATGATGAGGAATCATTATCGTTTTTGGGAATTTTATTATCGTCCTTGTTTCCATCATTGTGTTTTGTCTCATACATAGTGGGAGATTTAGGCTCATCAAAAATTGGTCTGCCTAATGACAACGGTATGTCAGTGAGTGGATCCTTCACGTAGAATGGATTATCTTGATATTTGAAGGGTTGTTCTTTGCCTTTGGCTTCTTTCTTACGAGAACTCCTGGTTTGTGTAGGCATTTTTATGGATTAGTGTGACCTAAAGTTTGTTTGTGATGCAGAGGTCAAGATCAATTTCAGAGCTAGTTGTTCTGTTACAGTATTGTTTGAGAGAGACAACTGAGATTCAGTCTAGTTTTAGGAAAGATCTATCCTGTATAAGACGTCTATCTAAGTTGATTCTAAGAGTAGTGTAGGATTCGGTCTGGTTTCAGGAACGATATATCCTATGTAAGACATTATCTAAGTGACTTAAATTTGATAGGTAGTTGATTGAACTAGCTGAAAGATGATCGACCAAATCGTGCAGCGCAAATGGCAGAGGTACACTGTCTTGATTTGTTTATTCTTAGGAAAATGATAACCAATATTATGTTCGCTGTAGACTATTTTTAGGCAAGTTTGACTGTTCTGTTTTGACAAAACCAGAGACTTGTACGATAGGGTTTTCTGAGTTGGACGATAATTTAGCAGCTGTAGGATGACAAAAGTTTTGTTTCGTATGAGTTGTTGCATCGTACCGTACGACAGATGGGTATAAGAAGGACGACAAAAGACAATGCAGTTTTGATTCGTACGACACAGGATATAGAGCCAGATGATAGATGAAAATGACTCGTACGATACATGATTTGGCACTGGATGACAAATCAAAAGACTCGTACGAAATAGAATGTGATGTAGGACGATGAATAATCAGTTCCGTACGACTGTTCACTAGGTAGAGACTAAAATTCTGAGCTTTTTCGATTGCTGAGTATGACAACTGAGTATGACCAATTCTGAGATGGACTAATTTTTTACCAGGATATACTAGTTTTAGACAAAATTTTGACTTAGGATGGACAAGTTCTGACATAGACAGAGTTTCAACTTAGGATGGACTAGTTTTGACACAGACATAGTTTCAACTTAGGATGGACTAGTTTTGACATGGACAGAGTTTCTACTTAGGATGGACTAGTTCTGACACGGACAGAGTTTCAACTTAGGATGGACTAGTTTTGACACAGACAAAGTTTCTACTTAGGATGGACTAGTTTTGACACTGACAGAGTTTCAACTTAGGATGGACTAGTTCTGACATGGACAAAGTTTCTAATCATTGATTTATTTCTTGTCTTCTCCAATTTTTGGTATTTCAGCTTTTGTTTCAGGGATGAAAACATAGAAAACAAGTAGTATGTATAGTAACTCCAATCACAACATGCAAACCCTAAGGAATTTGGTGAGGAAAGAAAACCTTTGCTTGTAGACTTAGGTACACACCTAATAGCTAATCAGAATACGACCGCTGAGTCTCACGTAATGGATTCTCAATGCCGTATTATCCGACTCCAAACGCTAATGGGGGCACGAAATGACAAGTATCTTGGGAGAGTTACTATCTCTCTTGCACAAAGATTATCCCCCTTTCGGAGATGAACCAAGAAGCTTCTAATTTTCAATTGGAACTAGTAAGGGATCCGTTCGGCGTGTCGAAGTATAAACTCAATTAAGAGGTCTCCTAGCCTTGAAAACCAAGGTTTAATATACCCGAAGGTACGGAGGAGAGCTATTCCCGAGCACTGTTGTTGACTTGATTTTCATCAAATCACGTTTAATTTATAGTGGGTTGGAGTACTTGGTTTTTAGCCATTCCCACTTAGGTCGTTCCCCTCACACCGGCCGTAACGGCTTTAAGAGTTTTTCAACCCCTCAGGAGGGTAGGCCTGCTAAAGATGTACAAATCTCAAACAAAGAAAAAGCCTCAAGGGTCTGAATTTTTGATTGTCTAGAAAAAGACAAGAGCATACTCTCCTACCTCTCAAAATTTTCTAAAAACATGAAAGACAAATTTGTTCATTAACCAGATAGCAAGTTAGGTGCCTAAAAAAGAATTTAAAGAATACACGATGTTTAGTCGATTCTCCTGAGGCAACCTGCAAAGACAATGAATCAGTAGTCATATTGACTTTGTGCGACAAGCATATTCTTCGACAAGCGTTCTGCAAAAACTGATTAGGCTGTGAAAAATTCTAAGATAGATAGAAAAACAATCAAGGTCAGTCGTCAGAATAATCAATTAAAGTCATGAAATTTGCCTTTTTTAAATTTTTCTACCAGAAAATATAGAGTCGTACGACAGTATAAAAACTCGTACGATATAGGATTCCAGCTCGTACGAGACAGGATTCTAGTTCGTACGATACCTGCAGTTTGTCATTTCAGTCTATGGGAAATGTCGTATGAGATGTAAGAACGAAAATCCGAAAAATCTTAAATTTGGAAAATAACAAAAAAAAAAATGCAGTCAGTCTTGGAGGCCGAAAAATGTAGTCTTCTACCCCACTGTGGGCACCAGAGATGTGTGTGTGAAAAAGTGGTCTGTAGCTGCAAGCACAACACTTCAATTAAGTCATTATATGTATGGTTAGTAAATAATAATCAATCAATAATAAACCATAACAAAGCGACTAATTGCCTTCTAAAAGATGTGAGTATAAGATTGCTCTCATATTTTTATAAGCAATACCAGTGACTAGACTACACCAAGACGAAGGATTTTAATCTATATGATATTTAACTATATGGATGCAAAAATGGATGAATAATTCAAGCAATAATCAATTCAAGCAATATGGATTCAAGCAATATGGGTGAGTAAAACTAAATATGGATGCAAATAATCTAAAAAAAAGCACAATGTATTCAATGACTCCAGAGCGAAATTAGCGTGATAATAATCTCCAAGCGTGTTCTCAAAAATCTCTGGGGTGAATTGAAATGAGAGCTGAAGACTGAATTTATAGAGAATTACAAAAAAGCTCAATTTAGGATTAATTGAAAATAATTGAGAAATCTGGTTTAGTTAACCTTGAGATAGATTCCAATTATAGTTTAATTGAAAAGCATTCAAATAAGAACTTCAAGTTGCATTGGAAATAATATTAAATTAATTCCATGCACTTGTGATAAAAATAGATAATTCCATGCATATATTTGATTTATTCAAGAAAAGAGTCTTTTCAATGCAACTGAACTTCTTTTTCTGAAAAGCTTTGAGTTCCAATTTTAGAGAATAATTCAATAATTCAATTAAATTGCTTTTCTGATTTCAAGTTCTAAATTTAAAAAAAGAAATAATATCTCAAGTTTGATTTCTCTTTCAATTCAATTTTTTTTGTTTATTTTCAATTCAACTCTTGCTTTTGTAATTAATTCCTCTTTTGTAATAAATTAATTCCTTTTGTATGATTAAATGGCAAATTTATTAATTAATTAAATATGCAAGGATATTTAATAAATTAAAATAGGATAACTGATCAAAATGACATTCTTGGAAATGATTCAATTAATTAAATGAATATTTAATTAATATCGAGTAATTGATTTACCATGTGATTTTTGATGATTAAAGAATTAATAATGTGCTCAAGGTTGATTTAATTGCCTTTGTTTAGGACCTTGGTGATGTTGTCAAGATTAGGGGCCCATGGTTTAGATGACCATTTTTAGGGTATTACACCTGAGAGTTCACCCATCTCAGTTTTACTCCAACTCAAGTGCACTTAACCATAAAGTTTCCTCCAAGGTTTAACCAACTTAGCTTGCAAGACTAAGGCACACAATCTTAGAGCAAGATACAAAGGGTTGCACAAACTGCCAAAACGAATACACCTTCTTCCATAAGGTGTATAGGATCGAAAGAACTAAAATGAACATGATCTCTTGACCATGAAATTATCCTTGAACCATTGTGTCAAGTGATTGATATCATGGCAAACACATCTAACAACAAACACTGTCTCAAATTTCTTCATAAACTGTCTATTTCACTTCAACAATACCAAATCTGCTTGTGCATCATTCATATCCACTTCACTTGAATTAAAATACATCCTACACTCAACTCATACATTTTCATTCCTATATATACATGAGAATTCATTGAAACTCTTAACTAGGTCGGCCATAGACGTAATATATAATATTACATAAATTCGACCACTTAGACCTATAACATCTATTGCGGTCCACTCCAGGAAATAAAGGGGCCCCAAAAAAATCACAACAATCCTCTTCAAATGACTCCAATGACCCACACATGCTAACACATCCTCCAAGTGCTAGCAAATGCACACTCCAATGAGAAATTGTAGGTGATTGAAGGTTTTGTCATTGATGGCAACCTTGCAATCATATGATACCGGCAAGACAAGATACCGACACTGGAAACGACAAATTCTACACCAACACATAGAATACTGGCAGTGAAAGGAAGGATACCGACACCCTGGCCGATAGGAATTTTGTTTATAATGTATTTTGTAATTAATTTTAAAATCATTGTAAGCTAACATGGCAAGTTGTAATATGACTCATATATGTATGAGATCATTTTGTAATAGAAATGGTGTGTGATAAGATGCGAGATAAGCAGACCAAATATGCGAACTATAGGTTAAGGGTTTATATATGTAGCACAGCTTAAACCGGTACTGGATTTGGCATAATAGATGCTAATCTGAAGCAGTACAAGACACTGGATTAATATAATCTATTTTTGTAAGTCAATGTGACTTCTTTTGTAATTGAGTAGTGAGCTCTAGGCACTTGGCCTTCCTACATTTGCATGCCCCTATTGTAAGAGTAATATTCGCTTATTGGCCAGTAAGCGAATATTGTGGGTCACAAATCCCACCGATGTTTTTCCCACATCGGGTTTCCTTGTTAAAACACTATGTTATGGTGTGCTTCTCATGTGGTTGTTGTTATTCTTGTTTACTGCATTATTTCTTGTTTATCGATACACAATTTTAATATGTTTTTCATGTTTTAAGTCAAGTAAATTTATTAACCAGTCAGATATTGATTCACCCCCCCCACCTCTCAGTATCTTTGGGAATCCTAATCCTAACACCAAGGTCGACATCAAATGATACGTGTAGATAAACAATGTAGCATGCCAAGTAGTTGGCCTGAAACCACTCTCCAATGCACAAAAATTAATGCAAATCTGCACACACCATGGTTAGACCCATATCAACATCAAAAATCAACCAACAATGTATATTCAGATCAAAATGACATGATCTAGATAGGATATATCACCTCAGTCAAGTAGAAACCAATCCAACTGACAATACTGAACTAAAAACACCATAACTTCACTTGCCAGTCAATCCATCACTAGAAAATTGAACTAAAATACTAAACAAACCAAATGGACATGTCCTCCAAGCCGCAACATAGGAAACCACATATTAGAGAATTGCCAAGCACTATTTGGACCATTTCTAACAGACACCCCATTGTCAAAAACAACAATAATTAACTCAACTATCTGAGCAGTAGAGGACAGGTAAACTTGATAGTACAACATACACAGATCATAAACCTTATATCGAGAACTCCATTCCATAATGTTCACATACCGAAGGAATATAGAGCATTCTTCCACTGGGACATAAAAAACTCTTTCTTGCATAAATATTTTTTCTTATATATTGAAACTTCCACTACACCAACCTTCTAGAAACACCTCAATCTTACTCAATATCACTACTAGACCACACAACAACATTAGAACGTTCATTTTGGGACTATTTGCAACACATAGTGACATAAATGACAACACCATATAGGTTGACATCAATGACAACATGACACAACAACTCAAGTTCCGAACATTGTCCCCCTTTGTCATTAATGGCAACACCTGTGTACCTCCAACAACAAATAAAAATGAACTCATAATTGATCTATTTCTCCCTTTGACATCAAGAACAAAGGGAACTCTACTAAACTCTCTCCCCTTTTCTGATAAGCTCTAATAGCTATAACACACACTGCTCCCCCTAAAAGTAGCCACTACATCAATCCAAGAGAAAAAAATGAAGTTTAGAACTCCCCCTAGACATATGCACCATCTAAATGCATCTATTTTTAAGGAGGGGAAATAACCCCCAAATTCTACTGGAGATACTCAAAGGTATCCTTTGCCAAGCCTTAGTAAAGATATCTGCAATTTATTTTTTTGTAGGTACATACTCCAATCTAACTTCCTTCTCAACAACTTTCTCTCTTGAGAAATGATATCGAATTGCGATGTGTTTAGTCCTTGAATGCATAATTAGATTATTTGAAATTTTAATAGAACCTGTATTATCACACATAATAGTAATTGCCTCATCATACTTCACCTTAATATCGTTAATATTTTTCTTCATCCACATAATCAAAGTGTAGCAAGATGTTGTTGCAATGTATTTTGTTTATGCAGTAGATAATGATATTGAATATTGTTTCTTACTCAACCAAGAGGCCCATCTATCTCCCAAGAAAAATGCACCAACACTTGTACTTCTCTTGTCATCAACATATCCAACCCCATCAGCATATGTATATGCTTTCTCAGTGAAATCATCATCCTTCTTATACAAAAATCCATAATTCAAAGTTCCTTTCAAATATTTGAATATATTTTTCATTGCTTGATCATGAGATTGCTTAGGATTAGCTTGATATCTAGCAACCAAACAAATAGCCTACATGTAATATTCGTTCTTGAAGGGGTCAAATACAATAATCCTCTAATCATAGATCTATATTTTTTGTGCTCAACATCTGGAGATCCATACTTGTTGCTTAACTTACAACTAGTATCCATAGAGGTTGCAACCAGTTTAGAATTCTCCATCACAAATTTATTCAACATCTCTTTGATATAGTTGGTTTGAGAAATAAAAATTCATTAATTGGGTAACTTGAAGACCAAGAAAAAATGACAAGTCACCTATAATAGAAATATCAAATTCCTTATGCACCTCTTCTACAAACTTCCTACATACATCAACATACACAACAATAATCAATAATTTATCACCTTCAACTTTGAAATAAATATTGCTATTTGTAGTATCTTTTCTAAAATTGTGTAGCAAGAAATACCTATCCAACCTTGCATATCAAGCTCTAGGAGCTTTCTTAAGTCCATAAAGTGCCTTCTTGAGTCTGAAAATCATATCTAGATCTTCCTCAAGAAATTAAGCTTCTCAAAGAGGAATCAAGCTCTGATATCAATTGTTGAACATGTTGGAATCCAAGAACATTGAGAGAGGGGGGGGGGAGTGAATCAGTGTTCTACCAGTGAGATCAATTTTAACCTGATTAACAAAGTATTTCAGTAACCATAAAAGAATATAACAATAAGTACAAATGAAGCAACCACAAGAAAATACACCATAACACACAGATTTATACGTGGAAAACCTCAAAGAGGAAAAACCACGGTGGGATTGGTGACCCATAATATCTATCCATTGGCCAAATGAATAAATATTACAATAGGGGTCTGCACATGCAAGAAGGGAAACAACCTAGAGTGCACTACTCATCACAAAAGGAGCCTCACTGACTACAAACACCAAATATGGAGTTACAAACAAAATCTTGAACTTAGAGATTACATTTACTATGTTGGATGAGTTCCAGTTCAAGCACTATCTATACTAGTTTTCACTGTGTCTTCCCTTACTGATAACTTAATTCACATCCCAAACCTCTAAACTAATAATCAAGACTGACTACAAAATATTATATTCACATTCAGTCGATCAACATCGCTCGCACAATATCATATCACTATATATCACATCTCTCTGTATATTTTTAAAATAATCTAATTGGACTAACTTAAATACCCTTCCCAATCACAAACATAAATGCCTTATGTCATCTTACAATGATATTACAAGTTATTTATGATGAATACTAAGAGGGGGGGGTGAATTAGTATGCCAAAAATTACTGCACTAAAACACTTACACAGTCTAAAGATAAACCAATAAAGCAGTCTGACAGTCAAACCGGTTACCACACATGCAAACCAAAATGCGAATAAAGCATTCACCCACAAAAGCAATACAACCATAAAACAAGATATTTGATGTGGAAACCCAATTGGGAAAAACCACGGTGAGATGAAACTCACAAGTCACTATCTGTAGAATAGAAACCAGACCGGTTAAGGTCTTACAATGTTCTTCACCAGAACAGATCCTGTTAGGAATCTCAATCTCTGTTAGGAGATAAGTCCAATTAAAGACTACCTTGTTAGAGGATTTTCAATTCACATGTGTGAACCACCTTGTTAGAGGATTTTACAAAGGCTTTGAGGCCTACCCGGTTAAGGGCTACAGACTTGTCAAAGATGTGAGTAATCAACAAGTGTTTGATCTATCTAATAGCACAAACTGCTTGGTTAGATCCAGTATTGCTCACAGCTAATTCATTCCAGCATTACTTTAGTCTTCTCCCTCTCTCTCTCACAGTTACAACTTGATCTTCTCAGATAAGATCGTTCTTCATTTCCACCTTAAACCCTAGCTCAACATTAACCCTTTTTGCAACAACTTAAAACCCTAGACATGATGTCCTTTTTAAAGGAATCTGATTTCATGTCGATCCAATAGGATTACATTACAATTTCCTAGGTTCAATGAATCTAGACATACTCAGTAACATGACACAAGAATCACCGTCAATGTGTTGGCACCGTCAAACAATCGGTGGATTGGTAACTCATCACAAAATGTCGGTCGGTAACTCATCACAGAGTATTACCGGTTCATACAAAATACCGGTTGCCAGTTTGTCAAAAATGAAGACTAGTAAGAATGTGTTGTGTCGCTTTGCTCCCTCGTACCGCTTGGGATCTATGAACCGCTTGGGGTCGACATGTCACTTCAGACTGGGAAACACATTCTGCAAAATCACTAGTCTAGAGACTAGTATACAACATACCGGTTGCAACAAATACCGGTTGAGCACAAGCTCTTACATATAAAGGGGATCTCAATACAAGTGTGTGTCCATCAGTGACAATCACAACATAAACATAAAAAATGCCAACAATCTCCCCCTTTGGCATTGATGGCAACACTTAGGAAAATAAAATTTTGACATCTAAGTGTTTTACAACAAAAACTTGCCATTAACAAAATTGCTCCCCCTAAGCATATACACTATCCCTTAATCAACACAGTGTATAGCAATTTTGCATATAGAGCATAATCATCAGAGCATCTAACATATATCACAACATATATCAAATTTCAAAACAGATACATCTCCCCCTGATATACTTCTCCCCCATATGGCAGAAGATCAAAATTTTAAAGCCAAAAAAAATATATACTTCTCCCCCTTTGCCAACAATGACAAAGTACCACTGAAAAACCCTGTTTCCATATATATATAAAAGAGTTTATGACAATAATGAATAATACTTGTCAAAAACCACTTTATAGTCCTACAAAAATTGTTGCATGGATAGGGACCAGGACTCAAGTAGGGAGGTTGCCACTTCCTTCTCTGTCCGCATCTAGGATACTTGTTCCTCCATGGCATCTATTGTGCTCAGTTCTTGTGTGATTGTCAGGGCATCCAGGTTTAGATAACACTTCTGAAGAATTTGTAGCTGTGGAAGTAATACCAGTTGAAGCTCTTGCAAATCCCTAGATCGTGTGCTGATCTCTTACTCCATCTTGGCTGACTAGATCTGGAACCGGTGAACGGTTTGCCCATATGTTGCAAAGGAGTCATAAGGAGTCTTGAATGTGCCCAAGTAGGACTGTAAGTCCGTTTGAAGCTGTTGCTTCTTGGCTAGCACATCATCATAGAATAGATAAGGTTGACAGATTTTGCTGAGTAGCAAGTTTCCCTCATCCAAGGCATTCCTTATGTCCTTTTGATCCTTTAGCAGTTCAGTCCTAAGCTCATTCAACTTCTTCACTAGAGCAACATTAAGAGCCTTTTGGTGCTCTTTCTTTACATTGGCCTCTGCTGCTTCTTCTAGACTCTGCACCTGATCATCCACTACAGTACATAGAAGTTTGAGTTGTGCTAGTGATGATTCAGTGTTAGGAAGATTAGTACTGGGGATTAAACCAGTAAGCGTGTCTACAACCGCTTGAATAATATCTTGTTCTCTTTTCCTGCGAATGCCTTCAAGGTGCTCTTGGGCAACCTTGATGCTCTGCATAAGCTCAGACTCACTTGCAGATTGGAGATCAATGGGGCTCAAGATAGCAGCCGGTTTGGCTTGGCTACCGATTGCCTTAGGAGTTTCCATCTGTGTGGTCTTCATTGCTTCAATTGTCTTGTTTGCTTCTTCCTTATTTTTCTTCTCCTTCTCTTCCTTCTCTTTCTCTTCTCTCTTTTTCTTCTCTTCCTCTTCCATCTTCTTCTTGTCTTCTTCTTCTTTCTGCTTCTACTCTGCTTCTACCTTCTTCTTTTGTTCTTCCTCTTCCTTCTTCTTCTTCTCTTCCGCTTCCTTCTTCTTCTCCTCTTGCGCTTCCTTCTTCTTCTTCTCTTCCTCTTCCTTCTTTTTCTTCTCCTCTTCTTCCTTCTTTCTCTTTTCTTCCTTATCCTCTTCTTCTTTCTTTTTCCTGTCATCTTCTTGCTTCTTCTTTTCTTCATCTTTCCATTTCTCCTCTTCCTCTCTTCTCTTCTCTTCTCTTCCTCTTTCTTCTGTTTCTCATCTTCATCCTTCTTCTTTTTCTCTTCCTGTTCCTTTGCCACTTGCTGTGTGTCCTCAGCTTGTTCACCACCCTGATCAGCCTATTGCCCCTATTCTGTTCCCTTAGAAGGTATGTCCTGAGTGACATCTTCTACATCCAAGGCATCGACATCGATGGTGTCGATTGGTTCTTCCACCAGGTTTCCTTCCTCATCAAAGACCTCATCCGGTTTGGAAATAACCGGTTCCTTTTCCGCTTGGAGGTTGGCCATTCGTGCTTTGTGAGAGCTGATAGCATGGGCCATGTGCTGATGTGTATCTTTTTGTACATCATCAACTCTCCCCTCCAACAACCAGAGTCTTCTTCCCCTTGTGAAGAAGAGACCTTTATTTTGATCTAGGGCATCAAACAATTCTGAATTTGAGAGTTCGGGGAAGTACTGTGCAAAAACTTTCTCCCTAATCTCCTGTTCCTTTTCAATGGAAATGTGCCATTTATTATCCAATGCTTTAAATAATGAATCCAGTGTTTAAGATTTAATCTCTAATGGTGACCGGTCATTTTTACATAAATAAAGAATGATTTCCTGTAGTACTTCATCTTTTTCCTCACTATTGAATTCATCATAATAGTCTATTAAATCATGAAGTAACTTTCTCCTAATATTTTTTACCATTCTTTGACAATGTGTCAAAGGTTTGTAAGAGGAGATATCTATATTTACCGGTGCGGATGCTGCCGGTTCATTCTTCTTCATCTTCTTTGTCTGTGTAGCCTTCTTTGGCTGTTCATCAGACTCGGTTTCTCCGGAGTTCGGTTCATTTGCCTTAGTCTTCCTCTTTCTTTCGAAGACTTTTGCTAGTGTTACCTCTAGTTTCTTCTTTGTCGGTGACCGCTTGGTCACTCTTGGAGTTGCAATGGTAGCCGGTGTCGATGCTGCAGGCACTACCTTGGCTTTCTTAGCTGCCGGTTCTTTTCCTTTCTTTACCGATGGTTCTTCAACTAGTGCAATCCTCTCCAAGTAGGTTCCGGTCCTCTTAGCCTTAGGATCAAGAGGCGAGGCAATAAGGGTTGAATCATACCCTTCCAGCATGTCAAACATGACCTCATAGCCCATAGGCTCCACTTCCTCCATTCTAGGCTCAACAACCTCCATTAGACATTTGTCCACCTGAATAGTGAAATAGATGTCATCTTCGTATTTCTTCACTATGTCGCCTGAGATTCTTACCCTCTGACTCATATTTCTTCTGAACTCATCAAAATATTTGTTCAGTACCTCAAGGTAGCCGGTTCCAATGGCTTGCATGCTTTCCTTTATCTGCTTGGTTATCGGTTGGTCAGGTGACCACTGGACATCTCCTACACCCAGAAAGTAGCCTTGGAAATAAAAGAACAACCCTACCAGTAGTTGTCCAAACTTAAACCTCAGTGAGTTGTCCTGCTTGATTGCCTTAAGATTTAGCAAGAGTTGCCTCTGCATGCCAGTGCATAAGTCAAAAGAAGCATCCTCTTTTATCATTTGGTAAGCGGCATTTACCGCTGCAGCAGATACATAATTAATCCTACTAGCTGAGAATGTTCTGTATCCAATCACCATGCATGCATATTTCACCAGATCATCCTTGATAGGATTGACTGTCATACCCCGTGAATCACTTGTTGAACCGGTGAGCTTGGTCATTTCCGTTTTGCTCACTTTTCTCAGGGCTGGCACTTCCCATGTGTTGCAGAAACCGGTGACTACATGAATTGCCTGAGGCGTGATATCATGCATCCTCTCCAGGTACATCTTGTCACCATGGACTCTGCTCAAGATGATCCTGATGTGATCCTCTGTGAAGTCTTCCAAGAAATATACTACGTTGTGGAATTTCTTCTTCTCTATGACACTAAATTCTGGTTTGATCCTTTTGTCCTTTCCACAAAATAGACCTAACTGAGTATGAATGGCTAAAGACCCTAGGTCTTCTATTTTGCAATCAATATAATCAAAAATTCCTTCTTCGACTATGACTCCAGCTGGAACTTGTGATAAAGCATTATACTTGGACTTCCTCTGAATGAAACTTTCTGACTCAATGGATGTACTTGAACTGGTATGAGATGCGGAAGCCATTGAAGAGTATTTCAAGAACACAAAAAATACCTTTCAAACGCGAATTTAGGGCTTCCTGATTCTGCTTCACTTCACTCTCCGTCGGATGCCAAATCACCGCTTTGTGTTCTCCACTACCGCTTGAAAACTAGATTTGAATCTCTTTCAAGGTTATCCAATTTCTTGAAATCTAAGCTCAAATCACCTTTTCTTCACTCTGCACTTGAAAACTTTTCTTCGCTCGAAAATAGATAGTGAGAAATGATTTGAAAAATGCATTTATACATGTCTCTCACCTACTGTCATTAATGCTCCTCTATCAGGGTGTCAACCCTAATTTGCCTTTTTACTGTTTCCGGTCTTCTGCCAAGCAATAGGTATCGCATACCAGTTAAGGTCTTTTACTGGTGTCAATCGGGGGTTCGAAAGCATTTCGCCGTTTGCTCCCCCTAAGCCTTTGAGGCTTAGTTTGCCGGTTTTGATATTTCCACACTAGGTGCAGAAACTGATTCCTCTTCCAACAATATTGGTTTCTTCTTCCATGTTTTCTTCATGTCTCCTTGAACTTTTTCAACATCTATTTCTCCTTCTCGAGTGACTGGTATATCATCAGATATACTTTTTCTGCTTCTGCAAAATCTTGCAATGTGACCCGGTTTGTTGCAGTGATAGCAAACAAGTCCAGGTGCTCTCCAAGGTCCATTGTACATGTTTCCATTCTTCCTTCTACATGTTGCAGCAGTGTGACCATGACCATGACAGATCATACAACTTTCTCTCCATCCGGTTGCCTCTTGATGATCTTTGTCCTTTACTAGATCTTCAGCTTTTCTCCGGTTCTCAAGCTCTTGACTAAACCAAATAGTAGTCCTTCCAACTCCTTTCTCAGATTGGAGTTTGAATCATTCATCTTATTCACTTCAACAATCATGGCTTGCATGTTAGCTTCATCTTCAGAACTACTTTCAGATAGTTCCATCAGCCTCTCTGCATGTTCTCTCCTTTTTGCTTGAGATGCCTTGTATTTGACCATAAGATCATCACAGGCTTGCTCAAACTTAGTGAGCCGTTGAGTAAGTTCCCTCAAGGTGTATTTCCCCATATCTCTTTCCAAATGGTTAAACTTATAGAAAGGTAGGCTCTGATACCAATTGATGAATATTAAGAGGGGGGGTGAATTAGTATGCCAAAAATTACTGCACTAAAACACTTACATAGTCTAAAGATAAACTGGTAAAGCAGTTTGACAGTTAAACCGGTTACCACACATGCAAACCAAAATGTGAATAAAGCATTCACCCACAAAAGCAATACAACCATAACACAAGATATTTGACGTGGAAACCCAACTGGGAAAAACCACGGTGAGATGGAACTCACAAGTCACTATCTATAGAATAGAAACCAGACCGGTTAAGGTCTTACAATGTTCTTCACCAGAACAGATCTTGTTAGGAATCTCAATCCCTGTTAGGAGATAAGTCCAATTAAAGACTACCTTGTTAGAGAATTTTTGATTCACATGTGTGAACCACCTTGTTAGAGGATTTTACAAAGGCTTTGAGGCCTACCCGATTAAGGGCTACAGACTTGTCAAAGATGTGAGTAATCAACAAATGTTTGATCTATCTAATAGCACAAACTACTTGGTTAGATCCAGTATTGCTCACAGCTAATGCATTCTAGCATTACTTCAGTCTTCTCTCTCTCTCATAGTTACAACTTGATCTTCATAGATAAGATCGATCTTCATTTCCACCTTAAACCCTAGCTCAACATTAACCCTTTTTGCAACAACTTAAAACCCTAGACATGATGTCCTTTTTAAAGGAATCTGATTTCATGTCAGTCCAATAGGATTACATTACAATTTCCTAGGTTCAATGAATCTAGACATACTCAGTAACAGGACACAAGAATCACCGTCAATGTGTCGGCACCGTCAAACAATCGGTGGATTGGTAACTCATCACAAAATGTCGGTTGGTAACTCATCACAGAGTATAACCGGTTCATACAAAATACCCATTGTCGGTTTGTCAAAAATGAAGACTGGTAAGAATGTGTTGTGCCGCTTTGCTCCCTCGTACCGTTTGGGATCTATGAACCGCTTGGGGTCGACATGCCGCTTTAGACCAGGAAACACATTCTGCAAAATCACTAGTCTAGAGACTAGTATACAACATACCGGTTGCAACAAATACCGGTTGAGTACAAGCTCATACATATAAAGGGGATCTCAATACAAGTGTGTGTCCATCAATGACAATCACAACATAAACATAAAAAATGCCAACAATTTACATGTTGGCCTAGACAAAAATAAATGCATTAAACTTTGTGACCGATCTCGCCGATCGTTGTCATGTAAACTTGCCAAATCAATCTCCTATGTCGGCCTCATATACCGATTCCTAGTTTGTCGGTTTCCCTGAATGTCGGTTGCCGAATCATGAATACTAGTGAGTACTGATTAAGTGACCAACCCAAAATGATGTGTGTTGCCATCAATGACAACACAACTAAACTAGATGAGTATCAATTGCCAACAATCTCCCCCTTTGGCATTGATGGCAACACTCATGTGAAAAAATGGATTGCTGAAGTGTTGTCCCGGTTCCTCCCAAAACTGATGACCAAAATTGACCCTACTCCCCTTGAGCTATACATTACTTCTTATGTCCCTTAAAAATTTTCACATCAACCTCTCCCCCTTTGACATCAATGACAAAGGTCAGGGCAAATGAGTGAAAGAAGGAAATTAAAATGTGTTTACTGGATCTAGATGTACTTGAATATATCTGGGTAAGCACCCTTAAAAAATCGTAAGTATCCCAACTGGTTTTCAATGTTCCCAAAATAGATACAAACCCATTAAGAATGTATGCATATAGTTCTTCTTCTGTTAGATCTACCGGTGTGGGTTTATTTATCAATTCTATACTTTCCCGCTTATGAAGTAACAAAGTGTTCAATCGGGGACTAACCAATCCTCTCAACTCTCTAGCTTGCCAGATTAATCTATCCATATCTTTCTCCAAGGCTGATATCTCTAATTCTATAACCAGAAATTTGACCATCAATAGCATTGGTCAATGACTGAGTACCATCAAAATTGTTAGCCAGATGTTCCAACTAGGCCTTTGTCTCTTTTTTTTTTAACTCCAGGTCAGCTATAATTTTTCTAGTGTTAGTACAAGACTTATATATACAACTGCATTGATTAAGAGAATCATCAATCTTTGCTAGTTGTTCAGTCATCTTGACCTTGTCTGATGTGATCATATTGTCATAGGTGACCTTCCTAGTTGCATTGTGCCTCTCTATTAATTGTCGGTTTGATATTTTTTGAAGAGTTTGAAACTCTTTTGCAATGTGTTTTGTCAAACTCTTAAGCTTACCAGAGGGGATATCTACTAGACTAGTGTATCCTGGAACTAGCTACTGTAGAACTGGAATGGCCTTCTCAATGACTTGCTTGTCTTATGATCCTTCCTTCCTTAACTTCTGAGCTGCAACAAACATCAATTGAAAACTGCTTAGTTGCTCAATATTCCTCTGTCCAAAATCAACTTGATCGGATGAACCAAGTGCCAACAATGAATGACTAGACTCTCCAACCTGCTGACTAGCACTGGTGGCTTCGCCACTTGGTGCAGTAACTTGCTCAACCTTATGCTATTATTTACTAAGTTGTCATTAGTTTTATGCCCAAAGTCATCCTATATACTCTAGTCGGTTAACACTACTGAAATATTCAGTCGGTAAGCACTAAAGCAGTCAGCTACAAAAGAAAGGAGTCACAGAGTTAAGTATACACCGAGTTGTCTATCGAGTAACGTTCTATGTCTACCGAGCAGCAAAGAAGGTATACCGAGTAATCTGAACTGAGTAGAAATGTGTTACTAGATTCAATGAACCTAGACACATGTGTGAAAACATGTTACAAGAATCGAGGAACAGGGAACCATTATCACATAGGGAATTGCACTTCAAGATTTTGTATGATTTTGAGGAAGTTTATCCAATGAAATAATTTCTATGATTATTCATTCGATGAATCTTGTTTGTAAGATCGAAGCATGAACTAGATCACCATCCTAGAGATCTATTTATACAGAGTGAATTGAGAATCAAAATGTGAGAGACATGTGTGATAGAAGAAGTTAAAAAGGAAAATCATAAGAGGACACATTGAGTTGTGACTAC